>NC_046611.1:15891071-18291071 GCF_900324465.2 Anabas testudineus | reverse complement strand
GATGGAAATCATGTTTATATTCTGGAGTGAATGCATTACTACAATTAGGCATTGATGTATTATAGACCAAGCATTCATTGCACAAGACTTATGGTCCATTAGAGTTCATTTATGTGCCTTGAAAACAAAACTGTTCCCTGTTATAGGGCTCTTTGATTATACTTGATAACTCATTGGAAAACATGTCACTAACACCCTGCCCTTACAGTCTCCAACCATTATTTGTTTAAATTTGATCCTCTACAGCTGAGATCATTTTAAAGAAAAAGCCCTTGCCGTGAGATCGCCCTGACAAAGGTCTGACATTGTCATCTCCAAATGCTTTTCATATGGCAAAGAATCAGTCAATTATTTTGAAGCAGTGCAGCAGTCCAGGATTAAGTGACTTAGGAGTGCAGCAGACAGCAACCTTCCTCCCTCTGCCTTTAGCCTCAGACACTTCCACAAGCAGCATGGCTTGTCAGGGCTGATTGCAGCAGCATTGGAGCAGATAAGTCAGTCTTACCATTATCCTATGTAAGCTAGGAGTGCCAAATTACAACTTAAGGCTTAAACCCCCACAGAGTTTACTTACGAATTTTCTTAAGCCACCGCAGAGAATAAAAAAAAACAAACAAAAAAAACAAAAAAAAAAAAAACAACATCCCCAAAACAGAGAAGGCCCATGTTTGAGGGAAGACAAAAAGAAGTCTGTCTGGGGTAGGTCTATTTGTGTTTACATTATTCTGTCTTCAGTTCAGGCTGTATGGTTTCACCACTTTTCTTTTTACCATTGTCAGCATCTTCCCTGACCTCATAACTATGATGATCTTACAATTTTACAAGGACTGTAATTTAAACTTATTTCCACCATTCCACACATTCTCTCACTGCCTTAATGTCACGCATGTCATCTATAGATATTTTCCCCCTCATCCTTGAGACCTTTTTTATCTTAAATTGTATCCCAAAGTTGGTAGAAGTATACTTATATTCTTTTATTTAATTAAAAAGGGCAGCCTTACAAAACGATTGTTATGCTGTTTGTGTATGTATATGTATATATCAATACTAAATAAATGCATTGTGATAACTACTTACTCTACATCAGTGTTCCTGATATTTTATCTCTCTCACATGCTATTGATCTCTACATTCACTACAAATCTTTCCAAGCTCCTTACAGTGTAATATATGGCTTCTCTCACACCATAAATAACTGGACAAAAAACGCTTTTTACCTTCCCCACGTACTGTGGTTCTGACCCCATGTACTCCTCCAGTACAAAGAACTGGTTCCACACCCAGCCTCGTTTGACCCGCTGAAACCCAGCTGCCCCATTCCTCATCGGGCCCACCAAACTCCTGGTGTGCTCCCTCCCCGTCCTGCTCCGTCCCAGTGGCGGTGAAGGTGGACGTATAGAAGAGACTGAGCCTTCGTCAACAAGAATCCACAGGAACAGCAGCAGGCAGTTCCTTGTTAGCATTGGCAATCTCTGAGAGTCAGGTCCTTAAGTTAAAGTCCAGTGATGAGAGCTGATCCACACTGAAAGAACTTGTGAAGGTGGTTATGGGAAAGGGTTGAGGTAGGAGCCTGTGCCAAGATGCCAAAATGTATGGCAAACCCCAAAGCAGTTTGCCTGGGTCTTTCAGGATCCCCCTCAGAGACTTGGGGAGCTCATCACCTGAATAAAAGAAAACAAACACAGTTACCTGCATTGGCCATTAGAAAAATGCAGTGATATTATTCTGATTCACAGCACACTTGGTCGTCATATGAAGAAGGTTTAGGAGCTTAATAAGTTGAGGTTCATAAATTACAGTGACATTCTAGCAATTTTTGTTTTATATTTTTTTTGTCTCCATCATCGGCCTGCTTTAGTTTTTAACTGCTTTATGAATTAACAAGTGATATAGTTATTTGCTTTGGTGATAGCTTACCTTTACAGACACAAGATGGTTCTCTTAGATGTATGTTCTAATTAGGTAGTTTACGTCTCCCGTTAGTGAAAACTATGACTTTATTTTTGCTGTCAAAGGCCACCACACTTTGTGCCACAAGTGCCACAGTGGTTACTGCTATTCCTTGATTTTCCATAGAGGTTGAAAGTCATGCATTATTAAATGACACTTTAATCAGAAGGGGCTGATGAGCCTTTATGTTTTACCTCACAATGTCTTAGTATTTGTAATTAAACATCCTGAAAATATAGATTAAAAACTTGGCAAATGTGAAGTTGTTACATCAGTTGCAGGCAGCCATCTGAAGCTATAGCAATGTTGCATTGGCAGTTCATATATCAAAATGACATGTGCTGTATGAGATGTCAGTGCAAAGCAGCATTCTCAGAATGATTTCTTTAAGACATTGCTTTGTTTCAGATGTCACTCTGTTGAGGAGCACAACAGACTTGACAGCCACTGGCCACATGAGATTGTTCAGCTTGCCACAGCGCGTCATTTTACAGACATGTTTTATGAATGAAGCACCCTTTTATATAGAAGATAATCCGGCACTTTGATATACACTTGAATAGTTAACTTGTTCATTCTTCCAGTAAGAGAGTTAGATTTGAGCAGGTATCACATTTTTATCTAAAATTGAGGAGTAAAATAGGTTTTTGGAAATAAACAGTTATTCACTACAGAGAATGCTACGTACAGTACAGGTAAAAAGGAATATTGAAGACCCAACCTAATTTATTAAGCTTCATATATTATTAAACAGTTAGTGCAGTGTCGCTGTTCACACCTTGTTAGTAATCCTGACTACCATATAAACAATCAAACATTCAGCTGTAGCCTTGTTACAAGGTACTTAATTGTGCTGAAAAGGGAACCACAAATGGCTGGAATGAAGAATGGAGCTAATGGTTTCCACACCTGGTTTATTGTTCTTCTCTTCTTCCTAATGCATTTATAAGCTGTACTGTAATGTAAGACAGCGTGCCTTTAATTTCATAACCAGAGCCCTCATTGACATCATTGTCTTTTGATTAATTATACAGACTTGGAACATCGGCTTCAGAGGGAGATTGCTTCAACAAGGTTGTGCTGTGCACCCAGATCCATTTATTCTCTGTCACCACACTATCTTAGAAGTCAAAACTGATCTGCAAAGTTCTCAGTGCAAAATTGGCAAGAACTATCCTGACATGGGTCATACATGCCTCTCCCTCGGGTCACTCCTCATTTAGCATCGACATAATGGAAAATGACTGTTCTCATAATTCCTGCAAAATCATGCCTCTGCCACTGTACGGCCCTGGGAGGGCTAGCATGCATATTTTATGAGATAAGTTCATTAGCATGTGTCGGGCTTCGGTTGTGAGCCTTGACCTGTGTGTCTACTTCAGATAACACGATGCAGTGAGCTGACAGCGTTCTCACACATCACCTTCAATAATCAAAGAACATATGGCTAGCCGATCTGCTGGTGCAGATTACCACCCACAAGAGACTCCCACAGAAAGTTATTAGTCGTCAAGGCTGACAAACAAATAAGTAGGCATTGACTTCTGGAATGGAGGGGAGAAATGAGTCATCCAGATGAAGCTCTTGTTTTGCATACACTTTCATTCCCTGATAGATATGTGGGAAGAGATGTTTTCTTCTTTTCCTCCTTTAATAACTGAAGTGGTTTTGGATTGTGGGCTGACATGTCATTCAGAGACATGAAGAAGTCATAGTTGTTTTAATGAGGTTATGGACCAGAATACTCACAATCAGAATGGATTAAAATCTGTTTTTAAGCTCTTTGAAATGTTAAAACTGTGTTGGTTTTAGGATGTAGAAGTACATCAATTAATTATGAATAAATAGCTTGACATGTTAATTGGAATGATTCCGTATGTGCATTGAGTCATTACTTATTGGTGTCAGTTTATGGAGCTGGATTCTATTCTGTACAAAGATGCAGAAATCATCCAATAATCATTCAACAAAAACGCAGTTCACAAAACAAATAAGCAGCATTAATACAACCAATTAAGAACAAAACATGACATAATAAAAGTTATCTTATTGTACATGTAATACCTGCATATAACAAAACGTGAAAGGGTTGCTTTCATATACTCTATACTTTACCTTTCAGTGTTCTTCACATTTCCATGTGGACTTTTTATAAAAATGTATTCCACCCACTGTATTTTGTCTCCCCACACAAACCCAGCTATAGATTGTAGAACTGCTGGTTCTATAAAATTTTGTTACATCTAGCGTTCAACAGTAATAACATTAAAGCTAGCATAAATTGAGGAGGGTAACCTTAGCAAATAGGAAAATGATCAGTATTGGTGTTATCCAAACATCTAATTAGGCCTAATCAACCTAATCAATCAATATTGATGAATGCAACCACTTTCCAACTCTTGCAGGCATGATATCCTAAACAAGATATATAAGAGTTTAATGTTTATTTTATTAAACATGAAGTCATTTTTAAAAAATAAAAATATTTAAGCAGCTTTAAAATATTTTATGCTTACTTAATATCAACATTTACACTTGTGTGTATTCACCTCTCCTTGATGGTATATCTCACATGTTTGATTTCGGCTGTCATAAACATTAAATTCAATAAAAACTATGAATAAATTAATTATTAGCTCAAAGATCAAAGATCTGTCCTTAAAGTAGAGGAAAAAAAACTAAAAACAATACACTGGGAAAAGCCTGAAGCTCTCTATTTTGACTGTATATCAAATATCAAAAGACTAGTGCCATACTCGTACACATCACACTGTATTAGATATTTGATTGTAATAGCAGTGAATGCTTCGATACCCAGTGCGTTGAGCTTTATCACTGTCACCACAGTGATCAATCAGCTGAACTTTCTGCAGTGACTGAGAAAACTATGTGCACCGTGTTAGTGAGCAGAAGCCACTGTCAGTCACAACGCATTGTTTCTGCTATGCTAAGGCCAAAGAAAACTCTAATATCATTGAAACCCTTCAGAGGAAGAGTGGGAGGAGGGAAGTGTAGGTGGAAGCAATGAAATGAAAATGGGAGTAGCAACACAGCTGGCCAGTCAGACTAAATTACCAAAGAATACCTCATGCGTAGGTTATAGCACAACCAAAGTAATGAATAGTGAATGGCTCTGTTAGTTAATCGGATACATTTACTTACTTACAATGCAGCCATTCTGTTGGGTTGCCAACAGAACAATGTGCTTTTTCCTTTTCTAGGTGAGAAACAATGGCACTTAATGTTAGATGCAAATCACTACGGTGAATATGTTTCTGTGCTGGGGGAAAAGGAAAGATGCCATACTTTTAACACACCCTCTATTGGTTTATTTTCTTTATGTAATGCTGCTTGCATGCAAGGCCTGTGCACAAAGCTGTAAAGAGAACATAACTTGGTTCCCTGAACAATAGAAACATTAATATGATGTGATGAGTCGTCTTCCCCACTTTCTTACATCCCACGCACTTTGTTTGGGGAGAGCTAAAGGACGCCTTCAACTCGCATTATGTCTGGCTGATTGTTGGCGGTGGTGGAGACGAAATGCTGTGAGTGTTCACTTTCCTCAAACTTTACTTAAACCATAAACTGATTCTTAAAGTGGTTCTGTAAATATTTGTCTTAAACTCTTAGACTTGATTTATGAGAAGTTTAGTTTAAGTAGTTCAACGCGTGTTGGAGCATGCTGTGGAATCTGATGTGCTTCAGTCACATATTGAAATGTTTCTTATTTTGTCCACCTTCTTGTTTTGACCACAAGCACACAACTTTAAATTGGCTACTGCTGGGAGATAAAAAACAAAAAACAGATTCCACCATAAATAACCTCGGTGATCTTAAAGAGATGATGCTGCTATCGAATACCGTACTGAATGTTTTGAAAACCATAGATTTGTCCTGTTGAAGAACACCTTAGTGTTTTAGTGAGTTCATTAGAAAACAAAGACAGTAAACCAAAACACATTCTTTTAATAGTGACAAATGGCAACTACTGTCCTGGCCAAGGCTATTTCAGTGATAAATGTGCCTTGATGGTTACTTTACTAAAGTGCTATGTCGGCAGAACGAAGAAGTCATTGCTGGAAAGAGACTTTGCAGAACGTTTTGGTAGTATTGAGAAGCTGCTTTGGAGGTACAGTTTTACAGCTGGCCAGTGACTTAAGGTAGTAGTACAGAAATGTTACCCCAAGGAAATTACTTTCTGTTAGGGCCATTTTAAGTAGTTCAGTCACAGATGGTAAAATATATCAGACAAATATTATACTTTTTAAATCCTCTTTGAGCTACAGAGGCTGTAATGTTATGCTGAGCCCATTCAAAGTAATGGTAGCAGCACAAATAAAGCAGATCAACATCTGATGATTTTTTATTTTTCTTTTATTGTACTCCATTTCTTGTTTACCTAAGCCTGTGGATGTTTTGCTCCTTTACCCAAGCTGGGTGTATGTATTTGTGCAGATGAGTGTTCATTTTGTTTTTAAATTTCTGGGAGACTAAAGATGAAATTGTTGTCTGGTTAAGCTGCTGTGGATTTATTTATGCTTATTTTTAAGGGAAGGTCGTCTCTTCTAGTCAAATAGAAGTGTTTCTTCTTTTATAGCTTGACTCCTACACAGTGAAATGTTTTCTTCCTCGCTGATTAGTTTGAAGAGTCACGTTGTCACAAATTTAACTTTTATTTGCGTCACATCGGCAATGCAACTCTATCAGTGCCATAGTTTTAAACCAGAACCTAAAATGTTAATGTGTTACTTGTGAAACATAAGATTTGCAAACATTAGTATTGTGCAGATAGTATTTTAGTGTGTGTGAGATAAATATTTAAAGGGTAAATGTGAGTATTGAATCAGACAAGGAATCGACAGATACCCTGTGTTAAGTGTCAGACTTGGACGTCACTAGTTTCAGCAATGTGTGCAGTGTTTATAAAGGAAACTCTGACAACTGACTGGTAATAAAAGCAAACAAGACAAGGTTAGGTTTGCCACAGCAGGGAATACAACAGTTGTCAACATGCGCCTTTAATAGGAAATGTCTCTCATCACTCGTATTTTCCTTCTGACGCCTTCCTGTCACAGACTTGAATGTAAACCTAAATGCAAACCCAGTTATTATTTATTCTGCATTAGCATATAAGGTTGAACTCCTAAAAATGCACCCCTCTTCGTTACTGTTTAAAGTCAGATTTACAAAGTACAGTTATTGATGTTGGTACTATTTATTTTTTCCTGATGATCCTGCGCTCAACTATTATCTTTTTCTGACATCTGAAGTTTTGACAGATACAAATATTCAGAGTCAGGAGACATGCTTGATCTTATTGTGGAGTGGTGAAAGACAGGCAGCTACAGAGATGAAATGAAGCAGCCCTGTTGCCCCAAGGCAGCTCCGGAGCACCATTGGTGCACAGACAGTGTCTTATGCTGCTTAAACTGTTTCGCAGTGACTTTTTTTCAGTGAGGAACTGTACTTTGAAGCCTCATTTCTGTATGTGTGTGTTAAAGTGTGCTTTCTGACACAACTCGCATCAAAATCTATACTAAGTAAGCAGATAGTGTCTTTCAGTGTGTCTTACACCTTGTTTAGACCAGATGCTACTTAGCGGAAACGCATAAGCAGCCAACTAGCAGTAGCATCACTCCTCCGTTTTCGGTCAACACTGGAAACGATCAGTCACAATATCGCTGCAATGTGTTTAATTTAGAACCAAAAATACACTTCTTGTAGCTATTCACCTTTTAAGTGAGGGTGACCAGGGTTGACAGCTCGACTGGTCTAAAAGGAAGCACTTTGCTTCTGTAACGTGTGTGTGTATGGCTGAAACATTAGTTTCTTATAGAGAATTTGCCACATTACTTGATGGTCATTTTGTGGTGCAGCAATAACAGTTTACAGATTAGACCTAAGAGATACAACTTGAATGGATCAATTTTTTTCAATTTAGGAACCTCTGTACCATTGAGTACATGCATTCTCAAAGATGGTATATCACCTTGAATATAATCCAGTGATGATGAAAAATGAATTAGCTGTGTCCTACTGAACGAAGGTTGCCTGTCTGTTAGACACTGAACTTTTCCCCCCTAAAGATATGGAAGGCTTAGCTGTAGAGACAAAACTGGCCTCAGGCAATGAAGAAACACCGCACTGACTCAGCTCTCCCCAGCTTGAGCACATCTGAATCCCCTGCCAGCAGTGTCTATGATGCAACAGATATGGCTCCAATGAAAGATTAGGATTTAAAAGGAAATGCATACAAACTTTAAATGCACACAGAATCTAAATAATGAGTTTTCCTTATTTACTCTTTAACCCTTGTGTTGATTTAGGGGTCAAAAGTGACCTGTGGCAATTGTATCAGCAGAAAAAAAACGGAATGATGTTTTCAGCTTAAAAATTCGTTGACTTTTCCTAAAATGAGCCCAACATTAGAATTTATTTTTTCATATTTTTATGAAGGCTTTATACAGCTAGGGTACAAAGATTTTCTTAGGGGTCAATTTTGACCCACCAGCTATTTCACCATTTATATACCACAAAAACTTCAGAGGCATCACAGGCACACACTGGCACGCATATGCACACTCCAGCTCACACACGCACACAATCAAAGAAACTAAGATTGTGTGCTACTGATTGATCTTTCTCTCATCTCGTCTGCATGACCCCATGCAGGACGCAGGACTCAGGACTCAAGCTCGGATAAAATAAAAAGAATTTCAGGCAAATTAAACCTGTCTTCAAAGCATTAGCATTATTATTTACCAATAGGGAATGGGTTAGGTGCTGTAGATTGCAGTGTACTTGTTGTCTTTTTGCCAAAATCATGCATGCTTGCTTCAGTGCCCAGCAAGTTGCAGATCTGATTACTTCAAGTGGAGGAAGACGATAACACTGTATTGTCATTTGAGAAGGTATCTGAAGAAGAAGATGGGGAAGAGTACAATGCATAAAGAATCATCCCTTATCTTCAGATGAAGAAGAAATCCCCCAAGCTGACAAAGGAACTTTTTGTCAAAGAACAGCAAATTATCATGATCTTCTTTACCATATGACGACCAGGACAGGATGGCAGCAGACAATGTCATGAAGATTAGCTCAGGGGCAACAAGATTCCCATGCACAGATCAACATTTTTCTGTTTTATTACACCAGTCATCAGAAGATCACCCTAGAAATGACCTATTCACATGTTTCCAGAAACCATGTTGAAATCATGGGTTTTGTCTCATATTGCTAATTAGTGTTGCCACTGATTGGATAGTTCACAATGAGCAGGGAAAACCTAGGCATTCAGTTTTTGATAAGTGTTTCTGCATTCAAAATAGATCTGAAGATTGAAATTAAATTTGACTATTTTAGAGGTTTAGTGAAGGTGGGTCACTTTTCACCCTTAGTATAAGGGGAGTATACAGAATCTCCAGACAAGGGTTAATGGATTATCCATGGATACACTGTGACATATTGCATACATACATAAGACAGTACTCTTGAAGGTGGATGCCTGGTTCTTGTCGCTGTTCTCAGATCTGAACTGTATAAAAGTACAGTAAACTGAAAAGGTGTGAACGTGGAGACCTGTCAGCATGCAGCGCATCTATGAACCCACAAGCTAAATTGACAGAGGGGGGAAATCTTTTGTTACCTGCTACTAGAGGGTTCACAGAGCAGCCTCAGATAGAGTTTTTGAAACCTGCTGCTTTGACTTTTCTTAGTTCAAACTAGACTGTAAGGCTGAACTGTGAAGCCTGTTGTTGTGATATGGTGTGTCATTCAGTACTGCAGTACACTACATTGCTGAAGGCAATGTCAGCTATTGACAACTATTGAGCGGCTGTGGCAGACCCTACTTTGGAGCCCTACCTCCAGTAGGGTTCCTTAGGCAAGACCTCCCTATGCTTTGGGTAAAAGCATCTGCTAAATGACTAAATGTAAATGACACAGATGGTTATAAAAGGCAAGTCGGATTATACCAAAATGGATGACATTGGCCAAGCGGTCCAGCATCTGTCCTTTTCTAGGTGGAAAAGGAAAATAGAGTTTAGTTGCATCATTTATAATCAAAACAGATGGTCTCTGTAAATCAAGATTAGTAATGTCTTCCGAAAATCGTAAATGTAAGATGACTATTAATCCATGAAATCAATTTGTGAAGATAATCTTCACATCCAGGGTGTTACTTCAACTGCAGAAAGACAAATGACAATTTGAGACATTTGAGTAAAAAAATATCTAATATTGAGGAAATCTCCTCTGTGATAGTAAACATTGTGAGAATTAAAAAGCTAATTCAGGATAAAAATGAATTATACATTGTTTTATTTATTTTTATTCATAAAGATTGTTCAGTAAAATCCTTAAACATTCCATAAACTTAGGGAAAGTATTTTTGTTTATGCCAGGCAAAGGATGGAAACAAACATGCTGCAGTAGAAAAGAAAAACCACTGTATATTTGGTCTATAAAACATAGTTAAAGTTGATAATTCTTTATCACAGTCACAGCAACATACCTAATTCTTTTAGAAATCTTAACAGTGCAGTATAGGTTGGACCACAAATATTCTGCTGCCATCCTGAAGATCATTAAATGGGGTCAGTCCTAAAGTTCACGAAACTTTGCGGTTGAAATGAGACAATGTTCATTTTAACCAGGACATTTTGAATGTCTTTATCATTCTCTAATAGACTTCTTTACATTCCTGAATGTAATGCATCAGTTGTCCCCATACTTTGTGAGGTAGAGCATGGGCTTTTAAAATTAGCACATTAAAGTCAGTCATGGGTTAAACCCTTCAATGACAGAATCAAATGAGGATCTCTCAGGGGTCTGTTAAGTATCATTTACTTACTGCATCCCCTGAATCACTTACAACAGTCAAAGCATTTCACCCTAATCATTGCATCAACTCTGTGGAGTTTTAAAACATGACTTCATGATTCTTGTAGAGAAGACCCACTCATCTATCTTTAAATATCAATTTGGTATAACCAGGAAAAGCAGCCTGTGTTACACTCACTGCATTGTGACAACACCACCATTTCACAACTGCTCAACTCCAGTGGTCATTGTGCATTTGCACGCCATTTTTAAAAAGGAATGGTTTCCAATAATGATGCGAAGTTTTAGCAATGTCTTTAACTGATGGTCGGCAATATTAACCATAAATCAATTAATCGTTAATGATTAAAGAAATACAGAACTCTTTAAAACAAATAGTTTAACTACTGCCTTGAGCTGTGTTCGCTGCAAGAATGAGTAAATTAGCAATTAAAAGAACAGATTAGGTTAACAGAGTTACATTAATTAGAATTTAAACAACACAATGACTCATTTGAAGTCACAGCGCTTCTGCTCCTCTCTGTTGCTACTTACTGACTGTCCAGACAAGTGTTAAATGCAACAACAAACAACAATGCAGCACATCGTTCAAGCTACACTGTAGAGCAAATAGATAAATCGATTAGACTGAACCTGCTGCATTTGTTCTGTAGGGGAATAAATAAGTTAATCATGAATACCCTATTCTCCCCACAGAAGACTAGTTTTATAGCAGATAATACTCACTTTCTACCATATCTACATGATCACTGTGACCTGTGTGTTGTCCAATGTTAGCTGGTGCTTTTTGGTCAGACCTTCAGTGGGACCATTTATTTCCAAAGCTGAAACTATATGAGAAAACTGATGTATTGCGAGTTGGCCTCTTTCATCACAGCTGAACAGCTTTTGCCCATTACAGCTGTTGTCTTCTTCTAATTACCCTGATCTAATAAGTGCATTTCCTCGATGTGACAGACATACATCCCAAACTATTATGACTGTCATTATCCAGCCGCAACATTTTTCAGCCTGCGTTTCCCATTTTCACTTAATTAGTCGTTGCTAAATGTTAACAGATAAAGATTGGGTGAGCAAGTCAGTCTGTGCACAGATTTACACCCAGGCTGAGCAGATGGCAATAAATTAGATATGAGGGAGAGAGCAAGAGAGAGGGAGGGAAAAAATGAGCAATGCCCTAATCATTTCCTGAATTATTGTTTCGTGCTTGCAGAAAACAAAACTACCTTGTTTGCTTTTGTGTCGTTTGTGAAGGTGCCAGAGTCATCAAGAAGTGTGGAGTTTAAATTATGAGCAGTTCCACCTCTTCTGACCCAAAGGTAAAGCTATTAAGCCTGGCTGCTTAATATTTCATCATATATATATATATATCTTGCTTCTAAAGGTTTTCATCCAGTAACTTTCCAAGTAATAAAACTGGGGAAAAGATAAAACAAAAACAAGCAGCTTCCTACCAGACAGAATTGCTTATATGATTATGTTCCTCAGCATTACTTACTGAACTTTGAATGGGGCTAACACCTTCCTCAGCAGTCAGGGGAATACTAGTGGAACCTGACAGTTAGGTGTTTCTCATTTATGACTTTTGTGCAACAAGTTTATTTTTGTCACACTGTACAAAAACGACACACTCCTGAAAGTCACCACAAGCAGATAATGTAGGTGTTGCAGTAAAGTCAGCATGTTGTCATATTTTGCTGCAATATAAAGTTTTCTCTCAACTTAGAAAGTACAGAATAACAATACATAATAAGTAAATGCAGAGAGCATTTCCTCCAACTGATGTCCAATTGTATTTCTTCTCTTTAGTTTACATTTTTCATTTTCAAGAGTAATGACTGCAGTCAGCTCAGGGATTTTCATCCCATGAACGCCTTATTATTTGAAGACAGCTCTTAAAAAATGTGTATGTGTAGAGGATTGTTGATGCTTAATTAAGTGGCTCTGATGCTTTGGAGCTGTCACTTTTACGATTGGAGGATGGGGAGAACTGAAAATAAATTAAGCCCTTTTGGTATACGCTATTGACAATGTGGAGATCATGAATATGAATGTTAGTCCTTGATGTGGTGTGTGTCTTTAGACAGGGGTAGAGTATATTTACCATCTCCTATGTCTCTTTTTTTTCACCAACAAGATTATATGCAAGATTGTTTCTTCCTCTAAAGGGAAGTTTTCCTCTCCCATGTCGCCTAGTGCTTGCTCAAGTGGGTTTGTTGGGTTTTCTATATAATTCTGTATAAAACCTTACACTGTAAAGTGCCTTGAGATGACTTCTCTTGTTGTTTGGCACGGTACAAATAAAATTGAATTGAATTGAACTGAACGTAGGGATGTGCCTCTCATGTTTTACCTACATTCAAGTTGCTAGCCTCTGGATGTGGTACACGGCAACCTCTTCTAAGTTATTGACCACTTCATTAAATTAGTCTGTGTCCTGAATGACAATTTATTCTCCACAAAACAAAGATAGCGACAGGAAAGTATGTCTTTGCTCTGTCTTTATAGTTATCTATAATTTTATGTAGTCAGTATCATCATGACATTACATTTTCCTTCAAAAGGATTTTAAAATAATTACAAAGGCTATTTTGTTTGGTTTGTATGAGACATCATTTCCTGCTGACATCTTGTACAAAAACTGCAGTTTCAGAGAAGCTGAAAATTACGGACTGAACCAGATTGTTTTTTGACCTCAAACACCTAAAGGAGTCTGAGAAATTTAGTGTTGTGAGAGTTGTAACAACAACTCTGCCAGTTAGAAATGGTTGCCTTTTAATGCTTGCCAGAGTATCTGGGGATTTAACACTGTGACTTGAATGTATGCAGTGCATAAGAAGAACAAAGTGAATAGCATATGAAGGGGGAAAAAAAAATTCTCCAACTTTGTGCAAACTAGAGCACACTTGAAATGAAACAGTGGTCGAAACAAAACAAGCCATTTGGCTGCAGACAACTGCTCTGTATGTACAATTTAGTGTCATTTATCATGATAACATTTGTTTCTTTTTGTGTAATGTTTTCCATGTATTAACTGTATCGATTTTGTAACACATCTTTTGATACAGATTTTTGTGTTTAACAATTTTATTAAAAATACGGCCACATTAGTCTCTTTTTCAGAACAGGACTCATCACTATGGTTTTTCTATTACCACAGTAATCTAAATGCAAATTTTTAACTGTCCCTTTTTCCACCGGGATGATGGTCCTGGCACAGCATGTGCACTAGAATTGAGATGTTTTGCTTCTCCTATTCTACCACAGTTACATGGACATTTAATCTCAAATAAAGACTGCTTATCATGTTGACATATTGTAAAAGGAAAGATGTCACCAATTGAATAAAAATAAAGCCTTGCAGTTAAATTCTGACACTGTTTGTCTGGATCTACAGTCAGCAGTGTGAAACTGGAAGCTTTCTAAACAGAAGATCTTTCCACAGTCCACAGGGATGACAGAGTGGGGGAATCATTTTATTATAGGGAGGACTCCACAGCTGAATTATGGATTCATCATGCCACCTTTCGATGAGCCCACATGTTAATTCTGAATCTAATCAAATCACAGTTTCAAAATCTTTTTTAAATAACATATTTCACAACGTTTTGGGGATATATTGCATTTATCATGTAAACGTAAATGGATGTTTTGCAGAGGTTTTTTTTTTTTTTTTTTTTTGGCACTGAAGGTTTCAGCCTAGGTACTTTTATTGCACAAGGAAAGGGAAAACGCACACTACACACACTGTCTACACACAGTGTGATGCCACCACTCTCCTGGATATACTGATATGGATTCGTGGCAGTGAAAGGCTTCATCATTCCTGCCTTCCTTGTTGCCCCTGCCATCAATTTTCCCTGCATGGATATGGTCCTGAGTGACATCAGGTGAGTTGCTTTCTCCTATCTCTGTTCTTCCTCAGCACTGTAAATACATCCATAGTGCAAGAGTTAAACGTGCCCGTCCTCTGGTATCAGACCACCAGCATGTTGGTGCTGATACCAGAAATCTTCCTCTGTACTTTGCCGCTTTGGCATTGCCACTCAATTGTACTCCATCTCTGTGGTCAGGGATATTTTCTGTGGGCTTTATCATCTCCTGTTCATTAAAGGAATGAAGGTTATGGAATAATGCGTGATATATTTATTCACTGTCTCTTGAAGCGAGGCAGCATTAATAGAAAATAACACACATCTGCCTCATCAACCTAAATCACACAGTTAAGCCTTTTGTATTGAAATGTAAAACTGTAAAATTGCTAATGGAGCCTGACAAAAGAAATCAGAGCTGTTATACACCTGTACCACATCAGGTAAATGCAAAGTTTATACCTTGTTAATAATGAAACCTAAATATTTTTATTTATAAAACATTGCAGCTAACCTAGGTTTTTCAGTTTAACCCACTGTAGGTTTATGTCCTATGGGACTTTTGTGAGAGCGTACAGACTGTGCTCAAAACATTTTGACATTTTCATTTGCAAGGTAGAAGATGGTCACAGAGTAATGCCATCACTGTGGGTGCTGTTGCTAGTGCAAGCACCTGATAAGAAACTAATGAGCGCGAGAAGGCTTTCTCAATTGAAGACATATGTACACTTCGGACTCTGTTGTTTCTGTGTGTTATTGTAACGTAATGGTGGATTTAATGTTTCGTTTTGGCCTTCAGTAGCAACTCAGAAAAGCTTAGAAGTAGAAGGAACAATCATTAGTTGTATGTACAGTAACAGCAACTTAAATGCTACTTAATAATGCATGCAAGATGACTACTACTAACTAGATCTACTAAAAGTGAAGATCAAAAATGCAACAGTGGCTTAAGGGTTTGTGGGTTATAAAGTAGCAGGTAATCGAGAGTGTAAATGGATTTCTCGAGAAAACACAATTACTGGTAATGGGTCTCCATTGAACCACAGAAATAGTATAACACACTTAAAAGTGAACTAGCAATTACCTTTAGCCAAAGCTTAATGAATTTTTCTGATCATTCAGAGGCAGAGAAGGAGCTGGGCAGAGTCTTGTCTGAGTTGTTTCTGAATGTGCACAAAGAGATCGTGATAAAAATTGGAATGAAAAACAAACAGAAACACCAAGTATTTCATTTCCCTCAAATTAAGTGTCCATGGTTGTTAGAAGCACAACAATAAGATTATAAATGTTGAACCTCCTATACCACCATCAAATGTGCACACTAGCTTGTCTCTTGGTAGTAAAGTAGCAGTGTAGATACTTACAGTATGAAAACAAAGTTTTAGAGCAACATGTACTTACAGACTGATAGCATTACAGAATGCTATGTTCTGTAATCACTGAAACTTTCTCAAAGCAAGTCTCTACTATTATTGTTATTATTATAATTATTTTATATAATATTTCAATAATTCCCCTTCATGTAGCTACTGGTACATCAAATTATTATTACATTGTTAGTCAGACGAATTGGATAATTTTAATAATTTCTGGTGATAATTATGTTGGAGGGCATAACTCCTGTAGTCCAATAAGCATTTATAATAAATATCAAGATTTCTTTGACTCTGAAAGGTCTGCTTAATTATTTAATGCCTCAAATGGATTCAGTACTCTGCATCAAATGGATGAACATCAAATAGAGGATAAGGAGATGGCAATTATTCCACCACAGATCTTCTGCTTCACTTCGAATGAAACTCAGCAAAATCTGCTAAACTTTGTAGATGGGTAGATACACATAACATGCATCTACTCACTCACACAATTTTTTTCCGGTCATCTTTGTTAGATGACAGAATAATTAAATAATGAAATGCCAGATTGCAACATTTTCCTGTATGCTGTAATTACTACAATGTTTGTTGCACAGGAAAGAGTAATGGGAATGATGTTCTAGGAACACAAAAAGTACACATCCAGAATCAACATAGATTTGATGTTTGCCTCTGTCCTTATTGATGGACTAAAGATCAGCCTGCTCCACAGGCTTTGCTATTGTTGGACTACATCTGTTGCAGCAAATAATGATAGATATGCAGAGAAAACTGTAGGGAGTCAAGTATAATCTTGGCAAAGGGAGCCGCACATTAGCATTTAGATTATTATACAGAACTGTTTATCATTGTGTATGTAAGTTTAGTGTGGCTGTTAATCATTTTGTGTAATACGGAGGCTATTCTGTCATTGCATGTTGTATATATCAAATGTTAGACATTTTATTGTAAGACAGTGTGGTACCTGTGGTACTATATGGAAACTAAAGATGCTGACGTCAGAACCCCCTGTAAGTTAATCCTGTTATTGTTGTGTTAGTGTTAATATCACATTTCCCTACTTTCTGAAACACTTATCTAGTTAGGTGTCGAAACAAAAGCAAACATTACAATTATTGAACATCTTTTTTTCAGGCATGCATAAAAGCTCAAATCGATGTTTTTAGATCACTGTTAAACTTGGATTTTATTTAAAACCAGTTGTCTTTATTTAAAACCTTGTCTGACTTCTCATGCCCTGTGTGACCCTAATTAATAAAAGCAATAATTGAAATGTGTAGCCCCATAGTACACAAAAAGAATTAATCCTACAAAGCACCTCTTCAGTGGCATGGAGCACTCTATAATTTAAAGGCATTGCTAAAAAGTTTATAAAAATCAAGATCACAGGCCAGTTTAATGGAATTACAATGTATAGGTTAAACTGGTTGTTGTTATAGAGCTGAGGCCAACATGAAGTTCCTATTGAATTTGTTGTGCATCCCATGATCAGCTTATTAGTGACACAGGGCCAGTATTAGCTGCAGAACACAGGTAAAACTTTTTTGTTATTGCCTGACTTCTTTGAATTGGAAATAGGTGCACTTTCATCTAAAAATCACTATTAGCGCCGTTATGTACCGTCTGTCAGCTGTTCAACCACAATTTCAAACGGGATCTATAAAGTATGCCATTATTATTATTATTGTTTTTTTTTTTTTTTAGATTGTATGAGGTGGCACTGTGCATAGTTGAACCCCTTGAGTCCTATTGACTTAGTGTTGGAATGTCAAAGATGTGTCTTTGGGAAAATTGAACAGCATTGGGATCACAAGCCAAAAAATACAGATTTAGTATTCAGATAAGTGTTTGCTGATGAGTGTGATAGGGAAATTTGGAAAGAGCCATGAGTGTTATTGTGCACTTAACTTCAGTGTAGGGTTTTTAATAACCTAATGGAATTAGCACACTGCACATTAAAATGGTGGCTTCATAAACCATCAACCTTATCTCTGAGCTTTAATGACAGGATTCAAAATGCAATTTGCTAGTTTCTTATTATATCATATGGCTCTTTGTTAAATTAGCTTTCCACTTCTCCTGGTACCAGTGAAAAGCTTCAGTCCTACTAGTGTTTGAATGTTGGTATTCAACTGTGTAAATATTTAAAAATTAAATCTGACCTAGAAGCAATAATAATTGAAAGTGGGTGTTAATAGTAGAGTAAAGTTGTTGAATCTACTTTTTTCTACTAAAAAAACGAACAAATGTACTGATATGATTTACATAAAAAAATTAAAAAAAAAAACAAAAAATTTATAATAGGAGTGTTTCTTATCACGGCTTGTGTTTCACCAGTAAAAAAGGCATCAAGAACAATTAAATGTTCAAAACAGATTTTACCCAGTCTCTCTATGCCACAGACATTTTTTAAAAATGGACACCAACACAGGAAATACACATAGCTTACTAAATTAAGTGCATCTTTGTAAGCTAAGGAATCGAGGGAAATTGTACTTTAGGAAGAGCTTTTTGCATGTGTGATCAGATTTTTGCATTGTCAGTTGTATTAGATAAGATCTGAGCTGAGCCTTGAAAGGAACTCCACATTTGAAAATCTCCAGGAGTCTGGTTTGTTGTCACTTTAAGTGAAATGTCCATTGTGCATCTGCAGTGTTCTTGGCTTTCTCTACCTTTTTAAGCTGCTCTTGTTTATCAGCCTTAATTGGCTCCTATGTTTTGATGAAATTTCTTTCTCCTTTGTTGTCTTATTTAGCTGTCACATTATCAGAAAACCTGTCTGCTTGCTGGAACATTTTACCAAGGGCAGTGCATCATTTCTTTAAAAACACTGAAAAAGTTTAAGTTGCTGGTGAAATCACTCAGTCAGAATTATAGACGCAGATTCCTTTACCTGGGTCATCTGGACAACTGTGACTCCACAATGCTGGTCTGAGCATTGTGAAACTGTATCATGTTTAGTGCTTACTCACTTTGTGCAAACTGTGTAAAACAGATGGAGCTTGTTGAAGTAACATGTGAAAGTCACTCGTCTGTGCTGAATGGTTGCAGACAACAAAATTGATTTATTTGGGCTGAGACATGAACAGATGGAAAGCACAGCGTAAACACATGCAGTGTCAGTGTGCTTCTTCAGTACTCCTCTTTAGGCCACAATGAGCACACATTTGATTTCTATTGATTTGTTCATCTACTTACAGTACTGATTTATCCTACTTACCGTGTCTTATCTGGATCCAGAAAACCCTCCAACAAACAGAACATGTCGTTTTAAAACAGAAAATATAGTGCGAAAATATGAGTGGAAGCTTGAAGAAAAATATCAAACCGGTAATAGAGCTGATTTTCTCCTTTATTGGAGCTACAGTATGTCCTTGAAATGAAACCTCCCGACAAAGCACTCTGGGCCTAATTTCATTAAATGGTAGATTTTGCTAAGTCAGTGAACCTAAAATGAAGCAGTTGAACTTGCTGGTCTCCAATCTCCATCAAGTGGGGACGGGGTGGGAGTAAATCAACCTGAGGCAGGTTACCGTGCTGTGGCCTCCAGTCAACCTCAACTCCTCCTCAACTTGCTCTAGTTTAACCTTGCTGTTAATGTCTCCTTCATTTTCTCCTACACACTGTCCATTTTCTGCTCGGCTGTGCTGCAAAATAAAACTAGAAAGAGGGAGACAAAAGCAAATATTTTTTTTTTCCTGGGTTATGGATTATTAGGCACACAGTCACATTAAGCTCGGCCTCATCAGGGCAAAGAAACTCAAAGAGCATTAGGGTTGGAACTCACTGATGTATCGCTATGATCATCACATTGGTTATGCTAATGGGTGTCTTTTCCGTGTGTATGTGCTAGTCTAATGTCATGTTGCTCAGAGTGCGCATCAGTGTACATGTGTGCATGTCTAAGAGTTTGTGGGTGAATGCAGCGCATCACAATGCGCTGTGTGTTAATGTCAGACGACTGACAAACAAAGCAGTAAACATTTCCACCAAGGTTTTCATTGATTTTTCAAGTGTTAGAAACTCAGTGATCCAATCTCATCACGTCAGACTAATGGGCCATTATGCACAATGAACACAGTCGAAATTTGGTGTAATAATTATCAAATTAATGCGGATCAAAAGAATGCAAGCAGGATAGAATAGTGTTTAGGATTTTGCCTTCGGCAGCCCTCAGTGACCACAGTATGTGGTATAAACGACACCTCATCTTCCTCCCCTTTAAGAATTGCAAGATATTGACAATGCATGCTGTACTGCTTGGTGATATCACTTGCTGATAAGTGCCACCAAAAAAAAATAAAATAATAATAATAACAATAAGACGTCCACTTTAACCTATGATACCTTTTTTACAAATAGGAGAGGAGCCACTTTGGGAATCAGTGACTTCGAGGGTGGGTGTTCTGTGGGATTATCATTTTCGAAACGGTTGTGGTCTCTTTTATTTGCCACCTCCACTGCCTGCTGTCATCTGCCTCTGATTACAGAAAACAGTATGAGGCACAAAGCTGACAGAGCATCGGAGCAGGCAAAGGTGACATGCTTTCAATTAAAAATGAATTCATTCTTTATATCCAGCATACATAACGAGATACCGCAGTTGTCTTTATTTATTGTCTGATAACCCGGGACGGATAACAGTTTGAATGCCACTGCTCCCCCTCCCTTCCTGAGATTCCTTTTTCCAGGCTGTCAAGCCCCCATCTCCCCCATAATCAAATGGACCCTCAGCTGAGCCTCACTGTTAAAGTGTGTGTGAGTAGTCTGACCTCAAAGGCATTCAGAAAGCTTAAGAACTAGTATTTTTCAGCACTTAATTAAAGTGACACAGACAGTATTCCCGGAACGTTTAATCAGAGCCTTCTTGAAGGTATGACAGTCTTTGTTTCACTGAAGTGGACTGCTATTTTTTTCTTGTACTCTGCATTACAGTTTTAAATGAAGACTAGTGATGCAAAATGTAACTTGCAGTTTTGAAAGACTTCTCAGTAATGCCCTGCATACCTTGGATTATTATTTGAAGTAAGGTACAAGGGAAGGGTCAGTCTGAATACTGATAATTACAAATAAATTGCCAATTTAATTCAGTTTGTGGTGTTGGGATAAATAAATTTGCATTGTTTATTGATCAACATTTAGGAATGTGAAAGCTACTTTGTCACTAAGAGCCCATCAGCATACCTAATCAAGCATCACAGTTCAACATTATTAGCCTCAAGCAGTGCTGGTATAATCAGTCACCCAGGTAATATTAAAAGGTGGGTTCTTTCAGGCTCTTAAGTGACATAACTGCCTTAATCAAACAGTTATCACACAAGAGGCCAGAGGGAGAGAGAATAATGAGAAAGCAATATCCTAGATTAAGAATTAGTCTTATCTGTAATGGCTCTGTCTCACTGGGTCAATGGTGCATAATGGTATAGCATACAAAACTAGAGTAAAGAAGATTTGAGGGTGGTGCACTGAGGTTTCATGACTCACTCAAATGGAAACCATTTGTCCTATGCACCAAGTGGAAGAGAGAAGAATACAGGAATTAAATGTTTTGCCTGTTCATAAATGCAATACTTGTTATGTCTGGCGGCCTGTGTGCTACTTTGTTTATACAGTGTTAAAAGCGCTGTTTGTCATCCTGGATGTGTCTGTTTTTTTGAATTAACTTAAGATGTGACAACCACTCTCAAAAAATCATTACTGACAATAGAAAGTTGTGTATTTATACTGTCAAAAATATTGACTGCTGAATTTGAGATAGCAAAGCAGTTGCAGAAATGTCTTTATTAGATTTTAGAAATGGAAGCCGCTTTCTCAAACTGTATTAATGGACTGAAAGCAAAAGGATTGTTCTGTGTTTGAGATAGTATACAATACCTTTGGTCTTTGTGGCAGCAATACTGACCCTGAAAATCCACAGGGAGAGACCTTCTCACTTGCTCTGTTTCCATTTGTACTTGGTTCTTTGCCTCTCTATTGAAATATTCAATAGATGCAGTCTAATGCTGACAATAACAATAAAAGTCTCATGAACAACTTCAGTTACTGCATGCTTTTCCTTCTCTACATTATTCAATTCCAGTTAGCAAGCAAACTTTCAGACGCTATTATGTATTTAAGCTATAGTGAAACTATTCTATAAGGTGTTTGTTTGAAATGTACAGTGCAGTAAATTGTGCACAGCTGGGGAAAAAATCCTTTTCATATTTCCAATTAATTCAGCTCTGGTCAGTCTGTGTTTAACCTGCCTCCACATATGTAAATCAGAATAAATGAAATGCACCAACATATATAAAGTTAGTATTTTGGTCTCTTATAAGTTACTAGATGTTGCATTAGCAAAAGGCTATAATAGAATATGTAGCAGTCTCCTATATAACTAAAACAAAAATCTATATGTGGGGTTTTAAAGTGGGGGGAAAAAATGGATTGACCAGCTGCTGTGAGACATCATCTGATGACACTATGCTGCTGTTGCTGCTTTTCCAGACGTTTAAAGCCTCAAACCATAATTCCCCCCAGAGCAGCTATTAGTTATGTAATTCGTGTTCACATAAGAACTCATCCCCCCCATGTGTTTCTTTAATGATTCACGCAGTCATGGACCAGCTTATTGTCTTTGTATAGCTAATGTACAAATGTCACACATTACTATGTGGAAACAAAATCATCAGTCACCCAAAAGCAATGTAATAAGATTTCTTCAAGATGAAAGGTAAACAGTTTTCTGCAGGACTGAAGTAAACAGAGTAAATCATTATACTGAATGATATAGCAGTGTGTGTATATATGCAGTGGCTTGTTGTAAATTTGTTATTTGTAGCATGCAAGCAACGTGTAAATGTTTTTGTTTTCATTTGGGTGTTTTATCTAAACCGTGTTGACTAATCTTGTCCTAATAGTTTCGTCACTGACATTTTTTAAAATGTATTTTATGAGATGGAAAGTTGGCTGATGAAAGCAAAATGTGAGTGAAAGTCAAACAGAATTTCCATCATGCTTTCACCATTTTAACTCTCTCTAATATGTTATGTTGTGTGCTCATCTTGTCTGCTTCAAAGACTTAATGACACCTGACTGGAATATTGGAAATGGCTACAGCTAAAATTAAAGTTGATATATGTCTGAATAGTTTTTATTTTTGTATTTATTTTACCCTATTTTGCTGTAAGGTGTTTAAAGGCAATTTAAACTTAGTGCATTGTGTTAGCCATTGAAGATGGGGTTGGTACTGCAATTGCTCACACAAGGAAAACTGGACACTTTTTTGCTTTACACCATGAAATCTTCTCATCAGTAAAACCGAGCAGGCTAGGTCAAATCTGTCAAATATGGATCCCTAAGCATTTTGGGATGTTGTCTTAAACTTAGCTTCCTCTTACTCATTGTTATGCTAAGATGAATGAATGAATCCAAATGTGTGACAGAAGAATGACAAGCATTACTGTGATCGTGCATTTTTGAAATACTTGCGTGCTGTTAGTTGTTATTCTCTTTTCTTGTAACAGTAACAGTACATTAGCAATTATAGACACATGCTTGGATGCAAGGAACAAATTTGCACAATGGCGCAGTATATAACGGCAGCATTAACATAACAGCAGCAATCCAGCATGTACAAAACCTTTCAGTGGTAGTTATTTATCAATTTCAGTGTAGTACTGACTTTTTTTTTACGTCTGCTATATAGTTTTCATGAATTAAACTTTAGCCTCAGGTGTTAAGGGTATATGATATTGTATCACATAAAATATTAACAGATTCTGTGGGAGGAGAAGAAGGTGACTTGCGTTGTTAAACATTGACAAGATTTTTTTTTTTTTTCCCCACTCTGACTCTATATAAAATCGTATCCTCACTGGGTAATTTAAATACTAGGTGCAGAGCTGTAGGCACAACCGTGATTGGCATGTGCTAGTACATACATACTGATGCCCTACAAAGACACAGAATCACAGAAACGAACACAGCGATCATTTTCCAACTTTTGAACCACAGGATTTGTGTCAAACATTTGCCACTCGGATCCAGTCCAACAGCAAAAATATGACAAGTTGTTGCTGTATTGACTGAAACAGTTATTTTTTTTTTTTTTGTCTTTGTTGCTGTAGCCGTTTCTGTCCTTCTGGCATCACTTACACCAACCAGTGTAGGTTTGTCTCCTCAGTGGGACTGTTTGAAATCCACTCTCTCACTTCAAATCCTCTCTTTTTCAAATGCCATTCTCTCCTTTTTATTTTCTTTAAAGCTCACCAGAAAAAAAAAAAAAAAATCATCCTTCAAAGTGCCCTCTTGAAATATGTGATATTTTGCCAATACTTTATTTGAATTGTCCAGTGTTGGTGCTTAACTCACTTTTAGGTGAGGAAAAATAGACTCTTGTAGTAACTCCTAAAGTTGAACTAAAAAATATCCATCTTCCTATTGGGACAATGTTGTCCCACTCCTATATCAAATATTCCAATCTGCACTTTGAAGAAACCCTTCTTGATGTAAGTTAAAGCAAGTGTGTGAAGTCCTAAAACTAAGCCTGCCAACCTTATAAATAAAAATAAAAACCTGATACCCTTTGTAAAAATCTGTACATTGATCTTTATTCTTCTTTCTTAACAAACTGTAGTTTTAAAATAAAGTTAGAAAGTTTGTTGTCAGAGTTCTTAGAAATGTATGTCTATTCAAAACCACAACAAAATGCATATTTTGAAGTTTTATTTTATATTTCATATTCATTAAAGCAGCTAAAAACTAATTTGATTTTATAGTGTGTATTAGTCCAAGTTTTATCCTTCTTTAAAACATTGAAATGCTTGTTGTTTTTTTAATCTTAGTTTGAACTTAAAAAAGAGAAACTCTAAACCCTCTCCAGGTAACCACAATACCTTAACCCCCCCTCCCCACCCTCACTTCACCTTTCCCTTAAAACACGTCCTATTTGTCACAGACACTGCACACACTGAGGAAAGTACGATCATGCTGACCTTGAGGAAGTCTTGCTCGTAAGAAGACTCAAGCAGGCCAAGATCTAGGGTCTGTCAGGATGATTTCTTATTCTATTTAATGGAAGAAGTGCAATGCTTTATCACACGCCAGGTTCATGGTTTATATAAAGCATAAGGGCCATCCCTGTTTGAAATGGTAAGACGTTACGTCAAACACCCTGTACACAAAAAGATGTCCTTAAGAGTCATAGTGATTTAGGTGCGGGAGGGATGGGGGGTGGGCAGGTAATTTTATGTTAAATCTGCACTCTTCTGAATAGTAAACTTAGGGAGACATTGTCATCTGTTTCTTATCTGCTCAATGACATTTTCCACTGAGGCATTTCTTGGAAGATAAGAATGAATAAATACAGAGGCAAGTCTTTCTTTGTCCTTGTGTTCTCATAGAGGAGGCCACAATTTAGAGTTTGATTCTTCAGCTTCACAAAAAAAAAAGAAAAAAAGTTTGCATTAGATTTATATTCAACTTTTTTTTTTATGAGCTTTTTTTCAAACTTCTGTTTTGTTGTTTTCTTTCATGAGTCATAAATGCAGATTTTGTGGAGATGAAGTAACCAACCCTGTCATATAAAACACCCTGCTACTGAGAAAATACAAAAGGCAGTGAAGTTCCACAGCATGTTCAGGGTAGGTAACCATCATATCAGCAGTGTATGACATGACTGGCAGACCAACCCAGGTATAGACGCAGAGCATGATAATTTAAATGAACGGGCTGATATTTCCTGGCTAAGTGCAAGTGACTTTTGCTATTTGCTTCCATCCTCTTGTGTGAATCTGCTGCCCACTGCTCTGCTAACTCAGCCTCTGTTCTACTCCAGTAAGTTATGATGTAATTTTCCTCTATGCCATGATAACGATAAAAGGAGGAGATACCAGAAGGAGCGACTTCCATGGGTAAATATTTCAAATTAAACTTCAGCACCTAGGAAAAACATTCTGTGTACACTGACTTGGAATTACACTGGAGATATTGTAAATTATTGAGAGCGGTCTCCTAATTTGTTTAGCCTTCTTGTTGTGAGTTTGTAGATGGCACTGTTGTAGAGTTTTTGTTTTCTTGTAAAATATCTCTATAGAAAAGATTAACCTCTGCAGTATGCACCACAGCATCCAAGACTGAAATATTAGGTGTAGATTTCTTAGATAGGATTACTGAACTGATACAGGCTAATATATTTACGCTATGCTGGTTACACATAAAGTAGTCTATATGGAATAGTACTTGCTCAAGTGTGTTAAGCAAAATATGAAATGTTATACTTTGTGAGAGGTGCTTCACAGGAAGGTTGTGACTGCTGCTCTGGGAAATTATGTGATATAAGGAGCACATTCTCTTATAATTAAATAAAGATGAGTTTAGACGTGGATGAATACAAGTGAAAATTGTATGTGGCGTACCGGAGTGGACAGAATTAATTGTAGATGCTGCTTGAATAAAGGGAAAAGGAAGCACAGCTACTGTATCAAGGTAAGCAACACAACTATAGATGTTTACTAAATATCACAGAATTTAATAAGTAGAAGATTTTTATAAGTAAGATGTTCACTCCTACTATTTCAACAATGCAGTATGAAAGATGAAGTTTATGACTGATAATGAAGTCCACTCCCAGAGCATACATTACCCGTCCAAAAAAAGTCACCATCCTAGATTCGACCAAACAAATGGGTAAGAGCCTCCCATTGGATAATTACTGCATGGATGATTATTTTTCTGCTAGCAACAAGTCATTTAACTTTAACTGATGCAGTGAGTAGCTTTTCATTTCTCAAACAACCATGTCTGAAGACACATCCTGTGGTCGTGGAAAAGATGTTAATCCGTTTTAATAGGGTCAAATTATTGACATGAATCAAGCAAAGAAAACATCTAAGGAGATTGATGAAACTACTGAAACTGGGTTAAGAACTGTCCACGCAAGTTGTCACATTAAGTTGGTAAGACTCATTATTTTAATGAATTTTTAGTTTTCTGTAGCTGGCTGCTTAATTTTAAGGAGGATAGTGATGCAAATTGTCTAGTTTCCACTGGAGACAAGTGTGTTCTTTTAAAGTGACTTATGTTGCTTGAAATGTGTGTACCACCCAGTATTAATAAAACTTAGAATGCTAGTACATTTTTGAGGTGTGTGGGTGGTTGAGTGAGTGTAAAAGAGAAAATAATCATAAACCATAACTATGAATGATTTTAGTCTGGGTATCATTACATTTTCAACATTTGCAGAACATTTGACCAACACTGTGATAATACTCACAGCTGTGATACATTTGGACATTATAGTAGATTAGAATAAACTACATTTTCATACCATTTTATCTCTATCTGTGTCAGTGGCTCTTTATATTGTACTTGCATCTATTTATTTGCTGATGATATGACTTTATTTAGTAGTGGGGAATTTGTAACAACTTTTGGTGATGGTAAAGAAAAAGCTAAAGAATAAAGAAATTGTCTGATGTCGTGATAACATCAAATTATCATTAAATCCTAAGGAAACTAAATTTGTATTTGTATGCAATGTGCATTTATTTATTAGTTAACCTTATCCTTACCTTTAGAGGAGCTAATAGTTAATAAATGTGAAAATAACACCAAAGTGTCAAACCAAATAGCATTTTTGTACAAAGGTAAATGTAGGTAAATAAGGATTTGGTGTATACATTATAATGCTCACTCAACTCAACATTAATAATGTTTCAGAATTATGGCGGACAAAATGTGGATTTATGGAATAGTTGTACTGAGAATTTAAAAGATATTCAGCACACTAAATTTAAGAGACATTGAATGTACAAATACAAAGTTAGCATATCAGGGGTAGGGAATCATTAGTTGCAGCTATATGAATGGTACTGTATCTCAGTGGTCGCCCTGTCGTTAGTAAAGGATAGCTGATGGCTTGGACTGCCAACACAAAAATGGTTCTCAGATGGTTTCTACAAAAGATACTGATGTGAAAATGTATGACTTATATTGATTCCCCAAAGCCATTATCTTTAAAAAGGTATGTTAATGGTCTTGGAGTCCTCTTCAAGATTTAATCAATTCACAAAAATGGAGTATTCCATATCTATTTCTACTTCACACTTTCCTGCAGGAGTGCTCCAGCTTTGCTCAACCCCTATAATGAAAGCCCCCCTAGCACCCTCTCAAGAAATCATTACAGGCTCCCTCTACCTCTAGGGTCAGTAAACTAATAGTCATTCACCTGTGTGACAGGAAATCTTTCCCAAGTTGCCACTGGGTGCTGCTGAGGTTGGGTTTAAGCTTTTACAGTCCAGCCAGAGATGACTGTTTATTGTTGGATGCATGCGGATGATTAAATATGTATCGCTTGGAAAAAGAAATTTAATCACAAATGCAAAGAATGGGGATTGTGTGAATAACCTGCTAATTGACTGTCTTTTTGCAACTGGCAAGCAGTATGAAGTTATTCTGTGCTTGCCAAACAGGCAGACACAACAAAGAACAGCTTTATAAATAGCAAAATAAACGCGCTGGCAAGGAAACACACTCCCCTCATCCACTTGTACTTGTGCCTGTGCGTGGCCTACAGCGTTTATTTTATGATCACAATAGTTCCTGCCCACTGCTGGCTGAGAATCTGTGGTGGTTTTCTCAGAGGGATGGCACAGATCTACACGAAGGCACAAAGGCCCCAGGGTCTCTTTGGAGTATTTTAAGACTTCACTCTGCACTGTTCAGAACATGTATGAAAGAGAGTTTATAAATGATGTATTGTAAAAAAGGGGGAAACCTATGAACTGACCTCACGTTTGAGTTTAGTTTTTTTTTATTTTTGTTTTTTTTATTCCTGAAAATGTTTTCAAAAGGAAATAGTTGTGAATGGAAATGTGATTAAGTGGACTGTGAAAACACTGTGCAAACCCGCATAATGTCAATGAAGTTTCAAAAACCTGGGGTGACCTCTGACTTTTTGAACTGTGGCCATTCTCATTAAAACACAGCAGCAGTGCTGAGCAATAATCGGTGTTCGAACTCTTCAGTCAGGACCCAGAGGACCTGCTACACTTGTCTCACATAGCATGCCATACTGAGCTCGCTGTTTTGTATGTTGATAGGGCAGAACAGTTGCCCTCAATATAACATAGCATCTTCAGGTAACTGTATCCTTCCTACTTCTATTTTCACCAATACTTCAAACAACATACGTATTCCGCAGGGAAGGTTATATTCGTTTGCTTTCCAGAAAATCGTCTCAGCATCAGTCAGCTGCAGAAACTGTGAGGTTTTTACCTCTGCGTGGTATTTCTACCACAGAGAGGAAGAAACGTGTCCAAAAGCAAGCGGAGAACAGAGACAGATTTATATAAATAATTGCCAAGTGGAGTGAAGAGCAGTTGCTCATCATTCAGAGTGTAAGTGTGTGTAATATCTCCCAGAGATTGAGAGTCATCCATTACTGTGATACCTTAATTTGAAATGTTTAGGACTCTTGCTGGCTGTCTGGGAGCCAAGGAGAGCCCTGTTCTAGAGGTCTGCAGGGGACTAAGTGCTAAGTGTAGCTGGCTGTGGGAGAAATTGCTGCCTGACACAAAGCACGTTCATATAAGTGCAATAGTTTGATGTGAGATAGACCTTGAGACTGCAGACAGAACAATCACATCCACTGATTACAATTCAGATCCTTTAAACTGTGCGAGCAACCTTCTGACAGTTATGTTATTCTATCTTATAGCGCTACGGTACAGTAATGCGCACACACACACACACACACACAGATTCACACATGAACACTTGGGCACACCTCTTTTAGAGCAGAATGATGATGTCAAAATAAGTCAACTGAGTGGGGGTGGAGATTGAAGAGCCCAAGGTAAAGAGAGTCTGGAGACTCCAAATAATCTCAATTATTGATTCTATTTAGGCCTAAGGCTCTAGATGGACACTTACTTCAAAACGCAGTGATGGGTGGCATAATCTGTAGTTCTGCTTACGGTAAAGAGTGTGGATCGTGCATAAATAAAACCTCACCTTAATCAGTGCAGCGGATGTGAAGACATGACAGCCAAGTGGACGTACTTTAATTTACCATGAAGCACTCAGTCTTGCCATTAAATTTACATGGACACAAGGCGTAAAGAGAGAGTTGACTCTACAATCACCCTGGCGGGTGATCTGTCAGACCATGAAGACGTCTGATGACCGTATGTTCTGCTTTTGGTCATATCGGGGTTTTTTTCCGGGCATACAAGATCATTTAAAACATTTACATTTGTTTGTGCGTGTTTATATTATATGTGTCTATACTATAATTTTTTTTTTTTTTTTTTGGCACAAGGTGTCTTGAGATAAATTAATTACGAATCCTAAAAAACTGTTCAAAAAAAGATTCAAATTAAACGTGTTAAAAACCACACATGCTAAAACGATTTCATGGCCAAGAAGAAGGGAGACTTGATTAAATCTGTGTAAATAGAAGGCAGTATGGTACAGTGTGAAACAAGGCAATCTGATATAACACGATTCGGTATGATAGAATATCGTATGATGCTGCTTTCTGTCCTTGTAGAGTAGTTTCACAAGTGAAGGGCAGCGCTGACAGTGTGCTATATTTGTAAAAGGGAAAAATTACAGAAACCTAACATCATTGCTATTATACGCAGTTAGTCAGCAGGTTAACTGTTAGGAAAATGTTTTTTCACCTCACTCTGTTGCTAGATAATAAATTTTCCTTGTCATGAAAGGCACCTGAGCCAGGTAGTCTCACTGTCATCACTTAATATGCCACAAGTATATTGCGTCTCTCTTCATTTATGCCCTCTAATTCAGTTATAATACCTGAGTGGTTGGTGGCTGCATGCCCCGAATGCTCATTTTCTGCACAGTAGCCTCTGTGTACTCAAAGGGTCTAGCTCCTCTTTTCCTCTGGAAGTGGACTCCTTGGAGCGTAATTTGATTATTCCAAAGCAGGTGTTTTCAGCTGAATGCTGATAAGAAGACTCAGTGCTTCTGACACTAAAGTTAGATGTGCTTAAAGTAGTGAAAGGCAAGAGCTTATTTTTCTCCATCTAATCTGTAAGTGAAGATGGGATTGACTTTGAAAAGCTGTGCTAGGATTCACAAGGCGTCGCTTTAGTCGGAGTGAAATTTTACAGACGTACCGCGAATGGGAAGTAAAGTAATCTGCAGTGTAGCTGGTGTAATAATGAGGACTCCACAACGTGGTAATAGCCATTGGACAGTATCTGTCTATATCCCTGTGGCTGCCAGTCGCTCAGATGTTAGATGCTTTCGATGCAAACGCAGTACTTGAGATAGCTGTGCCTTGGCGGATTTGAAGAGATGCAAATTTTGATGTCATAACAAGTTGCAGTGGGACTGCTGATGTTAACAATCAAATGTATAAGTTCACAGCAGATGTAGCTCGGCTTTGCTCGAGGGCACATTTCTATATTCTGTTTTCTTGCATGTCTTTTCTTGCTCATCTGCTGCTCATACTGCGGAATGGGGACAAGGTTGTATCTGTGATGCCATGTTTCACAGCAAATCAGATTCTGTCAGCCTTTTGATATCCTCTCAGATTGTCCCATCTAATCCCTTTCTACACCAGAAGAATGGGCTTAGCCACTAATAATATTGCTTATGTACACTGTGGGCAAACAAAAGGAATGATCTCAAGCCTGTAATTGAGCCATCAGACTCACAACACAACTGAAAACAGAGTTTTATCAGCTTCGCATGTGTGAACAGGTAGCACATTGTCTGTTACACTGAAACTAAATATATACCAATGTCCTTCAAACTGTCATTCCCTTGTAGAGAAGACTATTTATTAATAGAATTTTCATAATAATATCATGGGAGGGAGGGTGAGGGGGATAAAAGGTGGTTTAAAGTCTTTGTAGTTTGGTGGCTTTTTTACTCGCAGCTTAGCTCAACTTGCCAACACCACTTGACATGCCATGGTGTGATAATCAGTGCTGAACGCTCTCCAACACAGAGTTGAAAAGCTACATAGCCTTTCAAATGCAGATGAACTAAAATAACTCTGACTTACAAATGAGGTCAGCACATTTAGAGTGAAGTGTTGCCTGACATGAACCGGTCTTTTTTACCCCCCCTCTCTTCCGATTCCTAATTTATGGCACAAGACATGACATAGATCCCGGAAGCCACACACTCCCTGTAAGTGTATGCGGCTGAATAACATTTCATTACACTTAACCAGCTGTTAGAAGTGTTTCAGGTGTATTTGCAGAAGGAATTACAGCAATAACATCAGCAAATCAAGCTCCTTTTATTCTGTGAACCTGTGAGCAAGCTACAGACATGCAAACATATATGCATCACCTGCAGAAACTAGGGTTGATTTCAATGAAAGTGAAAACTAGGGTAAATGTGAAATGCCTACAGGCTGAGTAGCTTAAAGAAACGAGACACTTACCTTCAGTGGGACACTTTAGAGCAGAGACGCAGCTGGTTTAATCCAAATGTTCACTGAATCAAACTGTCCTCCCACCTTTTACGCAAGAGCAGAGTCTCTTCTTTTTACTCCTCTTTTAATTCCCTCTCTCACCCGGATTCCCTCTTTGGTGCCTTTCTTTCATTATCCTGCTCTCTGTGTATAGTTTGAGCCCACGCTGGAACCGAGCGGATGCTTGTGATTATAGGTGCTGCACGAGGCACGGAGACAACAGCTTCAGAATAGCTGGAGAACACACAGGAGCTGTACCAAAGTGGAGTGTGTCCGTGCTGTTAGAGAATGACGACTGAGAGAGAGAGAGAGAGAGTGTGAGTGAGTGAGTGAGCGCTGAAGTGAGGAGAAAGAAGCTTGTGCATCGGAGTGAGAGTGTGTGAAAGGAGGGAGAGAGAGAGAGAGAGAGGGAGGGAGAGAGGGAGAGCAAATGTGAGAGGGTTTGTGAGCGCTGTTGGCACAGTAGCGAACGACAGTTGTGATTGCATTGGTGTAAGGCAGTAGCACAACCCCCCCCCCCCCCCCTCCCTCCCCTCTCCCCGAGCACTGGGGATCTTCATCATCAAGCAGATTAGAGCCAACGAGTAAGCACCCCTCCATTGACACACACACACACACACACACACACACACACACACACACACACACACAGAGCTCCAGTGGTGTGTGCTGTGGCCACTGGGGATATTCTAATCAGACACACGTGCCTCTTTTGTCCAGCGCTCATGTGCTTAAGGATCCTTCAAGGTCCAGCTGAAATAAGAGAACTTCTCCCTCTTTGCACCTAGAGCCGTGTTAATTCATCTTCTCTTGAAAACGATGAAGGGGGAACCAGTCCTGGATCTTTCCAATAGTGCGTTCTGTATTGGAGTAAAGGGTGCAGTACAGTTGGGGTCTTTTCTTCTTGTCTGACTGACAGCTAAGCTAGGAAGGGAAATAGGATGTAACGTGAACAAGCTGGTTGTGTTAACTGTGACTTTGTGAGCCAAATCACAGACAGTAGCAGAGAAAGCTGGTGTAATGTTATTATCTACTCAACGCTGAAAGTGATCTGAAGCTGGAAACCTGCCAGTAAGTTTTAAAGCTGCTACAGTTGACTACCTACTAGTTCTGCAACCTACCTAATGATATTAACAAGTGCATTTCTACAACGCGACGTGCTTTGCCTCGCCATCTGAGTTGATGTTTGAGCTGAACAATTGATGTTTCTATTCCTGTTCTTAAATAGACACGTTGCAGCACAAAGCTGACGTTTGTACATATCTTGTTTCCATGACACTGGCTGATCAATGACTGTTAACGTTAACATCGACACCGCAACAGACAACTTGCTGATAGATGCTAATACAGGCTAAAAGAAAATGTTTTGATGCGTCTCTGTATATGCAAATTGGGTAGATACCCAGTGGCAACCCTGCTGGCAAGTAAACACCAAGTGTGCCTTCCTTGGATTAAAAAATAAATAAATAAAATTGTCACTTTCGGGTATTAATTTTATTTCCTTTTTTTTATTTTCTGTCCTGAAGGGAAAGCCACAAGGCATGTAATTTACACATGGTAAAGGAACCCATTTTAGTCTCAGCTTGACTTAAGCACAGTGGAGACATGGTGTTAGAGTATTTTCATGCATTTCTATGTTGGAATATGAGATGCATTTTCAGAAAACCACCAACTGTGCAAGGTGTTTTAAAATGTTTGAGTTCGTGTTAATGGTGGAATTAGGTATTAAGTATATACTGGTTATAAATTTAACTATTACTCAAGTTTATACTTGTACTGTTAGGACTACAATTAGATTAGCAACACAGCCAAGACTTGCCCGTGGTTATTGTAAAGCAAGGGGTGGTTAATGCATAAGCCAAGCGTGAAGGGATGCATGTGTGCATATATACAGGGATATTGTTGGGGTTGCGAAATGTGTGTTTACATGTGCTCTCCCCTCTTAAAAGAAGCGATAAAGTACATGGGTAAGGGGGTGGGGGGGGGGGGTGGAGATGTGTGTTGGTCTGGAGTGGGTTAGTAGCTGGGGAAATTCAGTTCCCATTGGAAAAAGAGGCATCAGCTGGTTGCTGCTAATCCCCATAACCTCTCAAAGAGGGAAAGATAATAAAGAAACCCAACACCCCCTCCTGTATCCCCAATAGATATCACAGCAGAGAAAGAATTACATCATTTAAACATCAAAACTTTACAGGTTTCTCTGAAGTCTGGCGGTTGTTGCGGACAGTGACCTAAATGTTCTCATTTCCACGTTTTGCATGATTTAATGTCCTGCTACTTGCCTTACTTGATCATGCAAAACACAGATGTCATCTTGCCTCTCTCTGGCATATTGAGGAGCTACCACCAGCTTTAACCTTTAAATTAGACGTTGATATGGGTGGGGTGGGGGATCAAAGGTGGCACACATCACTCTATGGAAAAGGTTATTGAGGCATTAGCATTTAGTCTTCTCTGTATTTCATTTTGACTGTCGTGAAGATGGACAGGGCTCTTAGTGAAATACATTTCCCTTCCTCTTCATTTCCTTTGCTTAAAATGACACTTTCTGTTCAAGTCAAAATGTCTGTTTTAAATTGAGAACGATCAAGATTGTTGAGGTTTTAAGGAATTACTTATCAAAATGCATTATTCTATTTCTCTCATCTGATTTAAATTTCAGGATGGATACCAGTTGCCATCAAAATTCAAACTAATGCTTGACAGCGAAAGCCACTTTACACCACTAAACAACAAATTTGAAATCATGGTTGAATTTCCAGTGACGACTCCCCCATTTGCTCCAATTTGCCACTCATCCCTTTTCCTGTTTGTCTTCTAAAATGGCAGCTGATGGTGAAAATCAAGTCAGAAGAAACTAAACCGAAGTCAACTGAATAGAAACGACGTCTCCACTCTTCAGAGTAACCAATACAAAGAGGAAGCAATTTAGGAAGGAAAAAAGAGAATGCTGAACCACGCAAAGAAGGAAATAAAAAAAAAAAAAACAACTTAAATGCTGAAAGCTGTATTTGAATGTAGTTATGCAGAATTTTATTCACTCAGCACTCCTGGCTGACAACCCTGCTCCCAGATCAACCCTGTCCAGATGGCATGGCATGGCCCTTGAGGACATTTTTAATCCTCTTGGCACAAGCTCCGCTAAGCAAGAGGTGGAACGGATGCTCGGAGTCAGCCGTCAATCAGGGCATTTCAGACGGGTCCACTGCTATATGGGACACAAAAGTATCCCACACAAATACACATACAGGAGAGAGAAATAACAGAGCATCGGTCCATACAAAAGACTGGCAGACATTTATTTGAAGGTCATGATGTGTTGTTACTGGTCAGACATGTTAGTCCGCTGCTAAGGTGATGGGAATTAAAGATAAAGTTTTCGACTTTACAGCTCAGGTGTATTTACAGTATGGTCATCGACTATTTAATTCAACTGCAACAGACTACGCCTGAGTTCCTCAAAGGTTCCACGGGACAGAGCCATAGATTAGATTAAAATATTGCGATATTTCTTATGAATAACATATCAAAAGACACAGTGTGGTGAATTATGTCTGTGAATTGTTAATAAGCTAAGGGAGTATTTCCACTGTAAAAGTAATGCACAGTAATAATTCCAAATTAATTGCATCCGGTTTGTCTGTTAATTTTAATTGGCCACCGGAGGAGTGTGATGACTCATTTTTCTTTAAAATTTCAATGGGTGGCTGCAGAAGCTATGTTAGTGCCTTCTTAAGATACGCCACGAATAATAAAAAGTGAGAAATGTATGTATCCTCAATACATGTAGTATATTAATCTAGGTTACAACATACCGGATACTTCAGATGTTTCAGTAAACATCTGATTAACTTACTTTACTTTTGAGATCACTTTATTTTTCCTTTTTTTTTTTTTTTCCAACTCGTGGTTTTTCATGGAACATAAATGGGTTGGATGGATGGGGATGTATCGGAGGACAAGGACCCAGGTGTAGTTCCTATTAGTGCCTAAGCTAATGGAATCACGAGTCTGCCTCTCTCCGGCTCATACAGCTCAAGACCAGACCAGCGTGTGTCCTAAGGGAGGTCTGGCTCAGAAGTCGGCATCTGGATCCCCAGTCTGCCTCCTCCTCCTCCTCCTCCTCCTCCTCCTGCTTCTCCTCTGACTCACTGCAATTACCAGCGAAAGGGACACAGGCATTATCCTGTAACAAATCCACCAAATCTGTGGCTCATGATTTCTGGGTTTCATGTTATTGATGCCTTGTTATTGAAAAAGCTTCAGAGATAAATTCTTGTCAGACATTGGTGAGAATTAACTTAAACGTATACATTTGAATTTAATGATTTATTCTGTGCTCTACATAGCCAGCATGCATCAAGTCACTGTATTTGGTAATAAAGAGGAAACTGTGACATGCATCACATTTCCTCTGTTCTCAGAATATATTATTGTTGTTGGTACATCTTGTATCATCTTATCTGACTCTTCACTGTATGAATAAATAATTACGAGTTGATTTGTGCTGTATTGTTAGTGCATTGTAAAGATATTAACAACATTGAACCAAAATCAATGATGGTAGATATAAGAGTAGGATTTCATACAATGTTTTAGCAGCTGTTCCTGTTGTATTGCACCTAAAACCTGTGGTTAGACGAAATATTTTATTTAAGTGAACCAGCTGGTAAGTAATAACTGCATTTAGGCTTCTACCAGTCTGTTAGGATTGTAAATACAGTTTACAGTCTGAGAACTCATCCACATGCAAAATGTTAAATCAGAGCACAAGAATCTTTGATTAAGCCTGCTTACACGAACAGGCTCTTCACAATCAAGACCCCGAGGCACAACGAAGAGTGTGTTTTTTAAGGAAAACTCAAATACTGAATACTGATCACAGTACCCAAGACGCATTGATCTGAATGAAGCGGTAATTCAAACCGCCATGTGTTTCAGAGAGTTGCTGGAACGAAGGGAGCCAAACACTCCGTCTGACAATGCCCCTGCGATACAGGTTGTCATTAACAACAATCAGTGCAGGCACTAGAAACGAGACATCTAATCACTTCTCACAGCTCTAATGCCAACCTAATGAAAGAGATTAAAAATGCTTATTTGAGAGAGGCCAGTGCGTGCTGCCCTGATGATGTTTTCTTCCTTCAGCTATAGATGAAAGGACGGTAATAACAGTAGAAAAATTATCCTCAGCCCATATTTAAGACTCTGAACACAGAATTAACTTCAGTGGATGAAAAATATTTATAAGGGAGGAAAGCCCACATGCAATGCGGTTCAGATTCCCATCAGGTAAAATGAGGAAGTCACAAAAAAAAAAAAAAAAAGGCAAGGTCACATTTCTGCAGGTAGGAGTGAAAACTGTCACAAAGTTTGGCTGATTTGACAATTTGATCAGCAATCTTTGCAAGTAATCAGTCCTGGCGGACATGAGCCCGACTTGTCAGTGCCATGGGCTGCTGCAAAATGAGCCCATATTACTTGTCTGCTGCAAAGGCTGAGGGATGTGTTGTCAGGCAAGCATTTGGCAAAGGTTTAGAGTGGGAAGGAAGAAACGCATTAAATACTGTGGAGAGATGAAGCGGCCAGTATATGGGATCCAGCCTGCAGAGGTGGAGGTATATTGAGCAAGTGAACGAGGAAGGGCTGAACAGCCAGGAGGACCGTGGTGCAGAAACTGCCTCAACTCACCGCAGGCTCTGAATTGTGCTCTGCAGCTACAGTATATTACCTTTTCATGCTGTCCACCTGAATGCAGCCCACAGCCCAACACTTGAGCTTACTGATAGTATTTCAGTATTTCACTGACTGCATAATTTTACCTGCAGCTTTCTATTGTGAAGTTTTACAGTGGCAAGACAAAGTCTGTGAACCTTTTGGAATTTCATGGTTTTCTGTATTAATTTGTCATAGAATGTGATCAAAAGTCAAAAATATTAACAAATATAATGTGCCTAAACTAATAACACAGAATAATCAGTTATAAGTTAAGAAAATTAGTTTGAAGGTGTGGACTAGAGCTACTTCAACTGACAAAAATCACTTTTTGACTCTGTGCCACACAAGAAGAATACGCTTGTAGACAGTAATTCCAAGGGTTCACATACTTTTTCAACTAACTGAGATTTTCTTTAGGTTATTATTTTGGGCACATCATATTTTGTTAATACTCTTGACTTAGATAAAGTTTAGCTCCCATTTTATGACAAATTATTGCAGAAAACCTCGCAATTCCAAAAGGTTCACATACTTTTTTTTTTTTTTTCTTGCCACTGTATGTTGTTACCTCATTTGAAAAGAAGAAGTGCACTTAAATGCCTCACAGTGTACTCGTACTGAGATGTTATGCACACCCTGTGGTGTGTAAATGACTCCGTTGCTCCACTGTGGTCTGTATTTCTAGCTGGTGTGATGGGATAAGTACTGAGGTCTGTCCTATTAATGGTAGCAAGCCAACTTGGATGTTATGATGAAAACGAGAGACATGTAATCTCAGATGGAGGACCGATGCCAGGGAAATGGCTTTCCTGTTTGTCCACTGCCCGGATTTAGATCCCTTCATCCCAGCTCTCTCCCACTGCCTTTGCAGGGTATTATTCTCTGAATTCCCATGGTGTGGCCAATCAACAGATGTGTTTAAACAGAATTTGTCTTCCCTCCCAACAAGCCTTCCCTTCAGTCAGTGATATTCTATCATGTAACAGAACATTGTGCATTTGTGAGGATGGCCAAGGTATTGTTTGCAAATGAAGTCAGCATGTGCCTTACATTGATCCAACTGCTTTGTCCTTCAGCAAAAAAAAAAAATGAAACCAGCCTTTAGCGTTAAGCTAAATGAATGTTGTTATATAACAGTGATAAAGTGCCCAAAAAGTATAAAATGAGTTTGTTTGTTTGTTTGACTTACAAACAGGTATGTAATGAGACAGCTAATTTGGAGTTTGATTCTTTTAACTTACTACATTAGATTAGCAGAAACATGAAAATCCTTTTTTGAGATTGACACTGAGTTTTTTAGAAAAGGAGTGTAGGAGCTTTTCCAACAAAATCTCTTGAGTCAAGTTTATCATAGTTTTACATTTTGAATTTTTTTATTTTAATAGTATTTTTGCATTTGATCTGAATTTCAGGTTCATTTGCAACTTCCACCAGTGATTTTATTAGTTTAAGTCTGGCTTTTTATTTTAGCAAGTAACTTCTATTTGATTGTAGTTTCTTTTTTAGTAGGGGTAACAGTTGTCAAGGACAAGGATGGTGTGAAAAAATGATCTACTAATCATACTTAATGAACGCAAAGCCTCTTAAAAATGAAAAAGGTATATTTGACTTTTGAATTATTTATTTCAAAACATTTAATTCTGGCCACCTTATACACAGGCCTCAGCTACATGTTTTCAGCATTAATTCAGTATCTTTAGGTAAAGATGTTAATAACAGACTGATGCTCTGAGTTACACTTTGCATTTTCAGCTCAACCAATGTGGTTAATGGTCCCACTCCCCAGATATTTGAATTTGAAAGTGCAGCAATAAAGCGGGTGACATATTCTGGTTGACTCACTAGTGTGTGTGTGTGTGTGTGTGTGTGTGTGTGAGTGAGTGAGTGTGAATATACTGATGAGTGTGTGTACAGTCTGAAGCTAGTCATCCTCTTCGTCTTTGCAAACACCAATTCGTGCATTTATGTGTTATGTGATGGCTGTATCTAGTATCTCAAGGTGGCAACCTCCCTTACAGCTCATTTCATTAGGAACACATTTTTTCTTTTAGATTTTTACCCCTTTTCATTGAATAGTTTCAAAGAAGGATGTTTGTTTAATGGGTTTTTCCTGGGGTTGTGTCCCAGGACTTTGTATGTTTTGTATAGAGCAAGGAAGCACAGTTCTTCATTAAAAGTACTGTAAGGTCCTCTTTTTGGAAAACACAAGAGGACCGTTTCAGAGTAGAACAGATATAAACATAAATGAACAACTTATTATGAGCCGCAGTCCCATAAGAGTAAATGTTAAGCATTTTCCTCCAAAAATAAATACTTCTAATCAGGTTACTTTTATTTATATTTTTGTAATTTCTCTGGATCTCAAAACTCAGGGGTTAGGGAGAGAGGTAATATGCAATAAAACCCCAACATGGTTTTCCTGGCTACATTCTGTGCCTCTTAGACTACTAGACAACCAATATGGCCTTTATTTATACATTTTAAAATGCAAAACAGGAAATAATGAGCTCTGCACATTTTCACAAGTAGCTTGGATATTGTGAACATAGAAGGTGGCTTTGCAGCAGTTTCCACCCAGACCCTAATTTGTTACTGACAAAGATGATTCCAGCAATTCTCATTCAAAATTGGGTCAATAAATTGCTGTCAGTCTAGTTTATTTGGCTTTGTGTCGTTAAAGCCAGAATGACACTGTTGTAACACTGCTGCACCATTCTTGGCAAGCAAAGCTCAAATTAATGCTCAGCTGGATTGGCTTGCATGTACACACACACACGCACACACACAGTCAAAAATATGTTAACTGTACAAGAAAATGACTGCCTTCACCTTTTCCTTCATAAACAGTTTTCACAATGAATAATACAAGACTCAAAAGGGTTGGGGATACATACTGATAAAGATAATGTACTATCAGCTGCTATATTTTATTAGTACAACTCATGAACACAGCAGAGCACGTGCAGTTACACTTGTTTTTCTGTTTATGCATGTAATTTTTTTTTTTACATCTTGTGACCATAAAAGTTAGGGTTTATTTAGCGAAACGCATTTTCTTCCCTACAATTTAACCAAAAATATGGCATCATGTGGTGCATTTTTGTGTGTCACTTAGCAAATCTGCTGTAAATGAGTTGTCCAGTCCATTAGGCATACACGGTGGCAAGTCAGCAGCCACAGTGAGGGAAATTAAATCAAAGGGGTGTTCCTGGGTCATATAATTCCTGCAAAGGAAAAAAAGAATGCTAGAAATGCAGTAGGGGCTTCCTCAAATGCCATCCCATTATAGTCATTTTAATTTCTTTGTAGTCTCTACTAGTGGCTACTGGGACTTGATGTTGCTTCTGAATGTTCAAGCTAATAAGGAAATATCTTTTGATATGGTTCTTGACTGTGAACATAATTTATAGTATTTTTAATTTTTTTATTATGTTTTTTGCCTGACGCACATTTGTGCATCATAGTTTGTAGGAGACGAGCTTTGGATATTGAGTGGAATAGGGCTCTTTGAGGTAATGGCGTGTGATCTTTTTACATGTAAGAGCATTTTCAATTTTCTCTTTTTACCAAAGGAAATCAAGTTTTTTTGATGTTGGGCATTTTATGTGTTGGCAAGGGAAATCACAGGCATTCTTCACTAATGTCAACAGGCCTGTGAGCAACAAATAATACTGCTCCTGCTTGACTGCTCTTAGTGACTTTGAGATTTTAATCTGCATTTTAATCTGCATGTGTTTCTCCATTTTGACATATTACAGCTGAAGCAGATAAAATACATGTGCTCTGCTGTGAACACTCAGACTCTGCTGGTGGCACTATTATGTGGCACTGCACAGCACCTTAGAATGGTTCATTTAACTGTGTTTCAACACATACTTTTATACGACCTGTCAACAACCGGGCCAGCATGCCCGGCAAGTGGTCTGGTCATTATTGGGCTTATTGTGATTTTTGAGTCCAGGATCATTATCAAATGTGTTTTTTTTTTTTTTCCAACAGGCACTAAAGAGTAGCGTTGGCAGCCTTAGGCCTCAAGCTGTTCAACCTTACGCTCGCTAATTGCTCTCTTGTCAGAAAGGCCAGAAAGTGTCAGTTCAACAGCGTTCAAGGCTCAGGGAAGTAATGAAACAAATTTAAGGAGGAAAAGTGAGCTGCATGAGTAGAAGCTTTAAGAAGTGGTGTCACAAGTGAAAAGCAACTGATAACATTAATGATGTTTGCATGTAGCAACAGCAAAGCAAATACTAAATTATATGTTCCTGGATAATGATTACAACTGCAACTTGTTTGTTTTCTGTGTCCATCTATTTGCTCATTTTCTTTACTGTGGTTAATCAGTGTATCATTTGACCTATGAAATACCAGAAGCTGAACTTGCAATGAGATTAATTTATTTCATCTCAGATAAAGACATTTAGAGTTGGAAATCATTGGGTGATATGGCTGTTACCATGTCAACAGTCATCAGAGAAATGAATAACATATGGTAGTAATAGTTTAATAACACACAGCCATCGCTCTGTGTTGAATTTTTGTCAAGTCAATTTGGATCGAATTCTGTCAGACAGGAACTACGCATGTAGTGCTACTTCAAATAGGAAGTACAGTTTAAAAAAAACAACAACATTAAAAGCGACACAAAACTTAATTGTTACAACACTGTTTTCCTTTTAACGTCAATCTCAGTACAAAGTACAAACCCCCTTAGGGCATTACAGTTATTTTTTTTTTACCTAATGCACTGTACTAACAAAGGAAGCTGTTGTTCTAAATGGTGACCTTCTGATGACCCTTAGTGCAGCTATTCTTGGCTGATTATGGTGTCCCGGTGTGGTTAATTAATATTTAATATTATGAAGGTCCAAGTGAAAGGAGACAAGAAACAGTGGACATCATTCATGTACCAGAATGCAAATAAATAAATAAACACATTTCCTTTTCTGGCATTTTAGAACCAAACAGAACAGGACAGTGTAACTTGAATGCATTCAAGGTTGTAGCCCCTATATATTCAAAAGGTCTTGAAAAAACCTTTAAACCTCCATTAGTATTGTACACATTTTCTGATTAAATCTAGTTAGAATGGGACAGGATTTGTTATAATAATAAAAAATGATAAGAATAATGATATACTTAAGTGATCCCTAAATAAAAAAAATACAGTTGCACATATGTGATGATGCTAGTATGGTGTTTTGATGTCCTTTTGGCACTGTCTGCTACATGCCCACATTGTGTTCATAAAGAAGCCTAGAAATTAAATTGGCTTAGCTGACAACATTATTGTTAGCAGTTGAGCTAATTGTTAATTGTTGTTTCATCTACATATTCAGCAATGGTCACACTACCCTACTTGAGAAATTCAGCTGCAGAGCAGTTAAGGTGGAGTTAAATGTTTGCTTGTGACCTTGTTTTATAGGAAAATCCATAAAAAGAAAATAAGGGAGAGTCTGCAGTGCGAGTTTGTTTTGACCTACCTATCCCCCAGCTAGTAACTGCAATTAAATTAGTTAATGTATGTTTAAAAGTTGCATTATCCCAACTCAAATCTTCAGATGTATTTTGGCTGTTTGTGCTGTTTTGCATAACATTACACCCACATGGCTTAATGGTTTCACTGCCGACTTGACTCATCAATTACCTATATACGGTAGGGATTAACTTGCTTTTTCAGTGGGATGTAGCCTGTTGTTTCTAAAGCTTTTCTGAAGAGGCACATTCTTAAGGCAGTCATTGAGTTGTATTAATAAAATGAAAATAAAATTGTGTTATATGCGTCAGCACCTTTTGGTGTTTGCAGAAAAGGTTATAGGTGGCAGGTAAAGTGTGGGCAATGCACTTAGATATGTGCAAAGAAAGGATGGGAGGGATTTTGAAATTTGGCCCATTCACTGTCTTTTCATCAATTCTTCCTTCCTTAGTGGCAGGGTATGAATGGAATATAGAGGGCTTTAAAAGGAAGGCCAGCCAGTTTGTGACAGTTTCCCCTTTTACCTTTTATTAGACCCCATCTTGCTATCTTGCTGTTTGTCCTGCTTGTGCATAATAGTCCTCGAAGAAAAGACAGCCATTGATTTTTAAATAATAAAATTATGCAATCCATTATTTATGTGCCAAATGTCCAGTTGGATATATCAAATGCACTTTTGAAGTCTGGAAGGGTTCATCTTTTCACCTTGTTTGAAGCTGGTCCCAACAATATGAAAGGAGGTGGGTGTATACAGACAGAGAATATAAAGCTGAGTGTGTGTTTACTTATTTATCCATTTCATGCATTTACTCTTTTAGGGCTCAGTTCACAGGAAGTGCAGGATGGACATCTGAGCCTTTTGGGTAAGGATATTTCATAAACTGCAATAAGTGTTGTGAGCCAGTGGTACGTTAAGAACTCCTTTGGGAGTTATGTATGACTTTTTCTATCCTATTGACGTTGGATTGGCAGATTGTTTCCAAGATTATATTACAAGAAAAGTAATGACTAAAGGGACAACTTTCTAAAATGTGTCTCGCTATGAAAGGAAACTGCAGGAGAAAAGTTGACAGTAAGGTAAGACATGTTCTAGTGTGTGTTTACAGATTGACAGTTCTCGAGATTGAAAGTTGTTCTTCAATTCCAAACATCCAAAGGCCTCGAGCCATCCTTAGTGTTTTATTGGCATCCTCCTGACCTTTTGATTGACAAGTTGACCCCTAATATGTCTTCCACCACAGAGAAGAAAATAAGTATTAGCAGACTCTTTCCTGCATGGTCACTGGGCTTTACTTGCACAGAAATGATATTAAACCCCCAATTGTTTTTTTATACGATAACCTACTTCACACGTATGATATACACTGATTTCAATCTCACATGTCTGTAAAGTAAACAGTTTTTTGCTGCCTACGCTATATTTGCTTGACAAATTTTATCATATCAAATCAGTAAGTGACAAATGTAAAATAATTGTATCCAGGCACTGGTGCTTTTTGTGCGTTTTTTAATATGTGAGGGTATAATTCACAAACAGAGGTTGTTCATAGTTCATTAATTACCTGAGGTCCCCACATAATGAAGATCTCAAGAGAGCACTGCTTAAGGCTGTGTTCTGTTGATATATTTCTGTGGCGTAATTATACATGCGTACATAGATACATACACACTTATTGAGAATCTAAAACATGTTAACTAGGGTTTTGGTTTCTTATCGTTCTCCCACCCTTCATCAAAAAAAGAAGAAACGAACATACAAGTTGAAAGGAAGTTGAACTGTAAGTCGAACAGTTGGTCTCACTGCACCCTCGCTATGAAAGAACGTCTGCTCCTGCCTCACTCAAACCTTGTTAGCTGAAGCCCACTTGGTTTTCTTTTCTTCATAATTTTCTGATCTGATGAGTAGTCATAAATCCTGTTTTGCTTGAGTGTCATTAAAAGGAAAACAGAACAGTTTGCTGTCCATCTGTTGTGGAGTAAAAATACGCAGAGCAGTGTAATCGTTGATTTACCCCAAATAAATCTTTGAGTTTGAAGCTGTGGCCAAAAAGCATGACAGTAATGTTTTCTAATACTTATACTTGGGCAGGCTGGGACAGTTTTGTATATCTGAATTAGAGGCTCCTTCCCAAAATATTGTGTGTGAGGCTGAGCTGCACCATGTGTGCGCAGAACTAAACATTGAGATTTTATCAAAAAACAAATAAATAAATAAATAAATAAATAAGCGTAAATTTTCTTGTTTGAATACAAAATTTTCTTAAATGGCTGCTTGTGGGTTAGATTGTTTTGGGTTGGATTATTACTCAGGTTAGAATAGGCCTGTGCTCCTCACTTTAGGGGGCTTGCCCTCAGAGTGCACCAGTAATGCGGAAATGAAACAAAAGTGAAAAGTTGCAAATTAAAGTCCTCCTTTCCTCTGGCAGGTTCTCTTCAAGAGGAGCTGTCAGGGCTTGACTGGAGAGCTGATCTCACTTAAGGAAATGATAATAGAATAATGGAGGTCCACGTCTCGCAAATTCCACATTATGGATTTGGGATTTCTCTGCAGTTTTACCTTACCTACTGTGTCCGGCAATCAATATTTGATCAAGGTGCCAAGTCACCAGAGCCTATACATACCCGATTTAACTTTAATTCCTTCCTCTGATGTGTAATTCCCTTAAACTGGGATGGCAGCTTTTGCCAGTATTTGATTTTTTTTTTTTCTAAATGTGCAGCCACAATCAGTGCCCTTTGAACTGTATAATTTCAAGCATGACTAGCTTCCATGTACCTTAAATTGGGCATAGATTGTGGTCCATAAATGCCTTGAATGCATTTATGGACCTGTATGAAGAAGAAAGCTAATCAAAGTTATTGATTAACATCACATTGTGGCTGTGTCAAATCAATGAAGGCAAAACTGTTCTTGTAAACACAGTGAATTCAAAGACATACCTGTTAGTCAGAATAGCTATTAAAAACTTAAACTACCTTTCATTACTTTAACCATTTTAACAGTACATTTTGGGAAAATTGAGACTCATTTTTTTATACTTAACAGGTCTGTATTCATACAAATTTAGTGAGCCAGTGCACAATGTGATTTAGTTATTTTAAGAAGACAAGACAATAATGTCTGGGGAATAAATTCTGCAGTAGGGATGGACTTTAATAAATTCAACTCATTTTTTAATTTAATTTTTTTCCTTTTTATAGCAGCAAATGCAGCCAGTGGAAATAACAGGATGGATGAAGGCAATCCATCCCCTCTTTAGACAAGCATTTTGATGACATGTGGAATGGGCAATAATTAAAATCATATTTGCATAATTTTCCTCAAACTTTATGGAAAGCAAATTTAATTAAAGTACTGTCTTGGACACCATGACCATTTGGCGACTTAAAGAAGATGCCCTTTTTTTCCTTTCCTTTATGTTAATTATATCACTTGAAAGTATTTTCCACTGCTTACATTTCTCAAGATACAGCCTATAATATATCTCTCTAGTGGTCACATAAAAAATGTGTATGGTACCTTAGTTTAAAGTGGGAAGCAGGACAATTAGAAACCTCTCTGTGGTAAATATTAAGCGGATACTGTGCCTTTGACTAAAAATGAGGGATTAACTACTTAAAATGTTCTGCTTGATCCCTTGACTGGACTTCAAAGTAAAGTTATATTGGAAGAGGAGTGTTTGAGAAGACAGGGCATTATCTGTGGCCCTGTCGTGCTACTGACACTCAGAAGTCACAGAATACTTCCAAGAAAGTTTGAACCCCATTGAAAGCAAACTGTGATCACAATGGCCAAATGACTGGATAGAGTAGCTTAGTACTGTAGCTGCAATAATGTAAGAATTTGACATTTCATAAAAAAATTATTCTGTAAGATTAATTATTTGCCAAAGTATGTTATATAGCAAACTGTGTTTTTGAGTGGTTTATTGCTGTGTGCTGCATGGAAAAAAAATCTGTAGCAATCAAGGCTTCGGGTAGGTACTATAATGAGTGAATAATTGCATGTAGTGAAAGTGAAAGCAAAAAGTAAGTAATTAAAACATACATTGGCACTGAATGAGTAATACAGCTGCATTTGGGAACAGTGCACATTTATATTGGCCTAATGCAGGATAACACAAAAAGAAAAAAGGTTATCACTATTCTTTATGTGACCTGCTACAACTCCAAAATATAAGACGCTGTATGGTTACCTTCTACTATTTCAATGTGTGCATGGTTTGTTTTTTCCAAGTCAAGACATACCTAAGCAATGAGTGCTTACAGCTAAAATGTCAAAAGGTATAGCATCATTCAGTCACATTGTCATAAAAATGTCTGAAGGTGTCACTGTGTTCATGCGAGGGGAGTCTGTAAATAGCAACACTATTTTTTGGTATAAGCCTGATTTTCCTCTGTGTATATGCTGTTCCACCCAAACTGTCACTTTGCCTGCTGCTTTTCCTTTATGGCCTATTTGCCTTTGTGGAATGAGACAATCATGCTAGTAATATAGCAGACTTTCAGCAGTTTCAGAGGGCCATGGCTGCCTCACATAGTGTTTATGATTGCCTCTGTTTTTTGGCCAAGCACAAATCAAAAGGTGGTGGCACTCTGCTTTTTCATCGGTTATTATTTCATGCCTTTCATGATCACTCCAGTGAATCAATTTTGAGCTCTGTTAGTTCTTTGCTCTAAAATCAAACCTTCTTGACTGGTTTGTTGATTTCTAATAAAATGGAATAGAATTAGCTTTTGCCAGATCTGTTTGAAGATGTAGATAACATAAGATTTAGTACTGTGTTTGTTTTAATGTGATAATTTGAAAAGAAGTAATCTATTCATGGATTTTATTGCTATTTCACAACCTCAGTAGGTAAACAAAATGTGTGCATGACTTGGAGGCACTCTTTTGTAACTATAATGACAAATGTACAGTGTATGTGACTGCGTATGTTGGTCTGTATCTGGAAAAGAATGACCTTCTAACAGCATTACTTCTAACACTGAAACAAATCAAACAAACGTGATAGTGATAAGTATAAGTATATAAAATCTTTGTTGGAGCGTGAGGTAACACTGACAATATAAGTAGTGACTACTGAACATTTCACTTCTGACTTCCTGTTCTTGTTTTGTAATTTTGGTGAAAGGTTCACTTATTGTTGTCTTATTGTCTATTTTCTTTGTCACGTCTCCTAAAGGCTGCTACCTTTCTCTGTGCACTCATTTCAAACAAACTGCAATCAGCCACTTTGTGTCTTGCTTTTGGTGCAAGTGTATAATCAAAGGACTTTAAACTTTGCCCATCTGTCCTTGTCATAAACGTCTGCCTCAGCCTAGCCTTTACGTTCCAGCAACGTGTCCAGGGAGTAGAATTAAATAAAAAAGGATTCCTTAAGACAGAAATATGGTGCTCCTTTGTTACTAAAACAGTCTTGAGAAATTATACACAAGTAATACTTAGCATTTGCCATCTGATCAGCATGTTCTAATTTTGTAGAGGAAGCTGTATATTTTTACCATTGAGTGTGGTGATTGTGATCCAACACAGATTGAGAACCTCAGTGGAGGATTGGTTGGCCTGTGCTTGAACCTGCTAACCACTAACGACTACAAATCCCAAACCACTTAATTTAATCTCTTCCCAGTGTCAAGCAAATGATCTGGGACACAGTAGTGTCAAGGAGGTCACAAGTGTTTGCTAATGCTGGTGTGGAGAGTTGAATACACCGAGCACTGAGGCATAACTTAGCTCCATTTGCAGCGGGAGATGTTTTGGTTGCCTATTTCTTTTCAGCAGGGACATTTTAATTTTATACCTTTAGTGTTTCAGAGCTTCTCAGTTTTACAGCTCCTTATTAATTTTTTAAGCTTTGTCAAGACAACACCTTTTCCACGCTTTTAGTTTTTCTTCCTAGTTGTTAACTACACTTGTGGTTTGTGCCAATTTGATTCTTTGTATGTCTCAGTTTTTGGGGTCATTTATTCCACCTGCTTTCTCTGCTTTGCTAAACTGCATAATCCAGTTCTCCTGAAAAAGGGCAAAGATTCACATTTTCCGGTGCCCCAATGGGCTTTTATCCTGCCATCTGTGTTTTTAGTGCCATTGTTTACCTGCCAAAGGTAACTGAAGGAGTAAACAATCCAGAGTTGGAATAAACTTCTAAAGACATACTTACTCCAAACAAGACTAGTAGTTATAAAATTAAAGCTGTGCTGAATGTATTTTTCTGACTCCATCCAAGCATCACTGTAGCTAAATCAACTGTGTCTGTGAATAATGAACTCTCTATGGGACCTTCAGGAGTGGGCAGATGAAAGAAGCATTTAAGCGTTTAATCAATTATAAACTAATGAAATAGTTTTTCAGCCTGGTTTATGGGAAAAAATATATTTTTAAAGGTGGGTGCCAATTTAAGACTAACTATTATTGCTCAGGTTGGCACATATTTAAGAATGTTAGATGCAAAGCTTGCCTGTGGTACTGTATGTTTTTGCTGACAGGGTACCATTTACTATTCTCAATATGCTGTTGTATTACCCATGTGCCATTTTGCAGTGCATGTGTCAATGCAATTAGTGACTGTCCTCAAAGAAAACAAAGATGTCTCTGCTTGCATTGCCAAATGTTTGATAAATGATAGTGTTGGCTGATGGCAAAGCTGTGAGCTGCTTTCTCAAATACCTGTGGTAAATTTAATTTGAAATTCAAATCAATTAAAGATAACTTTTGATTCAGCATGACCAAAATGAGCTGGATAAGTTACTTTTTGTTACACCACTTTGGTTTGCAAGGTTCATTCTGGCCTTCTTCCAACACTTAAAATGCATAATAGCTCACCATTTAAGCAAATGTGGACATGTGTTAGTAGGACTGTGCCAATATGATGATGGCACAGATGCAGTGAGGAAATTTTCATGAAAGTGACACCAACATTAACAGGAGAAGAACACAGAATGGGGCGATTCCCAGCAAGAGACTGACAGCAGTCAATAAGTGCTACTATGCATGAACATAGTTTAGGTATAAAGCACAACAGACTCAAACACCACTAACCTAATTTAAAAATTATGAATCAGTACGGAGAGATCACCCCGTGAGAACCTTTATTATAGTATATAAGTAAGATCTTGTAAATGTAGTCTTTTTAGTTCTATGTAGCAATTTTATATAAACTAACATTGATTTTGTGATATTTTGAGATATGCGTCATTATCTGGATATGAAATTACCTATATTAGGATATGACATTTGATCATATTGCACAGCCATATGTGAAATTACACATTTTAATTTATACTGCGGAATTGCTTACACAGAGAGTATGCTAACAGGCGCAGCATTTCCACGTCTCACTTTACCAAAGCGGTGTGATTGTAGAATTGTTCAGTTCCAAACAATTAGTGACTGATGCACTGATAAAGTGCTAACTAAATACCATTTATTTATCTATTTTAAATTAAATCTAGGAATTATAATCTCATAGAAAAAAATCAACAGGGAGAAAACCCCAATTCTCCCCACCAAATATTCAAATATTGAATCTCCAAGGACAAACCTATTCTGATGAAGGCATTTCCGGGTTTTAATTATGTATGTACTAGATAATGAGCGGCTATGATTGAGCTTATGGCAAGGTTTTGCTACCGCAGGTCAAGGACTAGTAAGACCATACACATGCAAGTGCCAGTCTTTCTCCTTATTATTCATATTGAAAAGTAGGTTATGTTTGAGCCAGTGAGGGGCAAGAAGGACTTGCTAGGAGAAAAGCAATAATAGATTTATGGGAAAACTCAGCTGTGGTTCATAGTAATGTTACAACTAAAGGGTCATCCATTGTTATGTTCGTCAAAACAGAATAATGAAGGCCTGTAACCAAGAACAATGAGACGTGGCTACATTTAAAGATAAAGTGACTGCCTATTGCAGATCTATACAGCAGTTGCTGTTGGAGATCTAATTTCAATAATTAGAGTCATAAAAGAAGGGGACATCTCATCACAGTTAGCACATCAGTTTGGACACATCTAAGGTTGCTTTAGATCTTCTATTGAGCATTTTTAGACAAAGAAAGCTTGGGTAATTAAGTTTGGGACCCCTAATGGCTTTGGCAAATTCACTGTTATTAGATGGGCTTGCAAGAGGACAATGCCTGGAATGATAAGTCTGTCCTGATTATTTAGCCATATGTTACGGCATCAAACTGAAAATGAACCATAGGGCTGCGCACATTGTAATGCATCAGCTTTTAAATACATTATTACACCCATTGACTAAATAGTATTCCATGTTATGCTTGCAAACATTTTTAAGTCTGTAAAATCAGTAACATAAGATACTGTTGATGAGCATGTAATTTGTATTTATTGTGAAAGCAGCCATATGTTAGATATGAAAAAGGGTTTAATTTCAAAGTCTAGTTCCCAAAGAACCCCTTCTGCATTCTAATAGCACGACTTGCTCTGGCTTTCCAAGCACAGCTCTTTCTCCTCTTATCCCCTGCAAATATATTACTGCAGCACGTTCAAGTTTTCAGACATTCATAATTGAGTAGCATATGATGAATAGCACAAGGGTGTTCCATTTTAGGCAGACTAGAAAACAGTGGCAGGGTTTTCAGTGAGCCAATGCTTTCTTCCAGCTATCAAGCTCCATGGATCTCAATACAAAACGCAATTTGCAACAGTGTGCATTTACTAATTAACAATATTTATATCTGCTTCGGCTTATCTGACCTTCTAACTTAACCTAACCAGGCTGTTGTGTTGGAAATTATGAGTTGGTTTCCCCATTGGCAAGTACTTTTATAACGTATAAGACGTTTTTGTGAAGTTCTTTGTTCACTCATTGTATTACTTGTCTCTCCCGGTTTGCCCACCATTCTACGTTGCCGATTTCACTGGTGGAAACATACATACTACAGGCAGGCATTTATATACACAGCTGTGTTCATAAATAATTGTAGTCCTGGTTGTGGTTCCCTTTCTTTCTGTTTGTGTTGAGAACAGCTGTAACAAGGCAAACCAAATAAAAAAGTTTTTTTAATCTTGAATCTTGAATCTTGAATCTTGAAAGGCTATTTACAATACAATTGGCAACATAAAACTTACTATTAAAATAGTTGTAAAAAACCAAATAACCAAGTAAAAGAGGGATTGAGGCCGCTTAGGCTTTTGATAATCATCACTTGTGTTAGGATATACTTGCATTGAAATAGATTTTGTGTGTTGAGTATCAGATTGTAATTTCACTCTTACTTAAGTGAGTCTATTTTCAATTATTTTACTTTTTACACACAAAACAATGTAGTTGCCCAAAAGTCAGCAATTTATTTAAAATACATTTAAAACAACTGAACTACTTTTGACCTTGACCTCTTTTTTTTTTTTCATGATATTTTGATTTTCACTTAATTTCCTTAAGACATAAAACATTAAAATGCTAAAGTTAGTTTTTTTATGCTTTTTTACAAGCATCAGCAGCAACTTTTCTCAAATCAACATTTACACAAGTAATGTCAGCATATTTTCTTTTTCAGTTTAAAGTACTCAAGGCCAAACATTCAGTTGACACCCAAGTAGTTAGTGTAGCCAATTTATGGCAAACTATTGATTTATTATCAGTCTTGCTGTTTCTGCCTTTGGGGAGCCATAATTGTCCCATTGATGCATCCCCCTTGATCAACTGGAGAATAAATGAGGGGCTGTTTTTATGTGGTTTTGTTCCCCACGCTCATAAAGTCTTCCCATCCACTGTCAGGTGACAGTTTAGAAGCACTCACATTCAAAAGACTGAAGTTTAACCTGGGATTTATTGGCATGTGATCATAAGATGGGTGCATAAATAAAAGCACTGACTGATACATCACCACCCAAGGTCACACATAATGTACCACTTCTCAGCACAAGTGTTTATAGAGAAGGCACTCACTTGATTAAAAAATGATTTAGATTGGGATTGGGGATCAGGGACATTAAGCTTGGTTCATTACTATACAACATAATGGGGGTGTTAAAATATTAAGGTCCTATAGGAGGTGAATGCAGTTATGAATTGCTGTACATGCTGTGGTGACATTAACTGCATAGTTTAAACTTTGATGATGACTTGTGAATCACGCTTATTTTAATTAGTTTTAATTAATTAGATTCACCTTTTTAAGGGGTCTGTGTCTTGAAGATGACAACATAAACGTATTTGATTGTGGATGCATATTTCATAACACAAAAGGACATTTGATGCAGGAGACTACTGAAGTGGAGAGAGTATTTTTGTTCAGTATCGACACGTCATTTTACATTTTCTACAGCATGTATCCTTCTCAAAGTCACACACTATCTATTTGACGTTAAATCAGTAGAAGCCTGTGCTGTCAGCAGTCTGACGTGTGATCCAGAAATTATATTTGCCCCAAGTTTTTGGAGGTTGAAACTAAAGGGAAGAGTTTATAATTCAACCAGGTGGTTTGTCGAACATGCACTGCTTAAATGCAGAAGGATTACATGCTAGAAGGCAAGTGAAAGAACTCTTCAGGGTGCTTTGATCGCTAGTTCAAAATCCATTACTTTGGCTCAGTGGAGACAAGGAGATCCAGCAGTATAAATTAACATCAAAGGCAGATCAGCTAATGGGGAAAGGTCTACTAGCTGCATACTCATTGGAAATGAAATGACTGTACTGATACCCACCTTATTTTAATTATTCTACAAGAATCAAGAGCATGACTTGAAACTGATGTTAAAATGAATCAAAATTTAATGATTCCATTCTTTTGGGATAATGTAGCTTTGCAGTGATTTTTAATCATCTTTGCAGGAATAAGAGCACATACTTTGGCTTTTTATGGAAATACAGGTTTGAGGGGTTTCATAAAATCATTAATAATAATGGATCTGACAAAACATGCATCCTTCTAACAGCAAGCATTTAAAAAGTAGGATACTATCATTGTCTAAACTACCATTGTTCCAACCCTGTATATGAATTGTGAGAGCACATTCATTACAATACATTCGAATTGTTCTTTAGACTAAGGTTACTTTGTATAGTTCTCATTTAATTAAATCTGTCAGTTATTTGTAATACTCGTTTTCAGAGAAATGTAAATATTAAAACCATTACCATAGCTTGTTTTTTTTTATTATATGTCAGTGCTGCCACAGAATATCTTAAGAAGGAAAATTATACAGATACAGATTATGAACTTGAATGTTATACAGGATGATAGCTGCAGGCTTAAAGGTATACTTCTTTTTTTTTTCTCTGTAAAACCCAACCCTAACTATCCCTTTAAGTTATTCCCATTCAGCTTTTTAGTCTGTGCTCTGAGAATTTTGGTTGACCTCCACTTGCACCCATAGCTATGTCCTTGAAATCACTGTGGTGGCAAACCATAGTTTTCTTCCTGCTCTGGCTTTGAGTGTTAGTTGGTTGGAACACAGTGTTTTTCAAGGACACCAAATACATAATGTGGACTTTTTTCTCTCACAAAAATACATTTGTTAACTTTACAATATTTCTTTCCAGTTTATCTGTTTGATTTGTTTTATTTATCCAGTAAAAGCCGAGGACAAATTCCAGGGTAACTACAGTGGATTTTGTGGCGATTGTAGTGGATTTATTCTGAAATCATCATGGTTATAAATTGATTTTCAGGACTTCAAGTTTAAAAGCAATAATAGATTTTCATGCTTCTGTTACTGTATGCCCCCCAAAAAATGCACAGGTACTTATGTACTTATATTGGAGGACTTTATCTTCAGTATCAGAAAGGATAATATAAAGTGATCTTCTTTTTCTCTTACTTTTAGCAGCAAATCTATAATAGATGATTTTCATGCAGTTTTCCTCTCCAATCATCATCTTGGTGCAGCAGTATTCAACTAATGAAGACGTGTGAACCGTAGCTTTTTTCTTTTTTTTGGAATTCCTTTTTTCACTGCAGGACTGTGATTGGTTCAGTAAATTTGATGATGGATACATTTCCCACAAGGCAAGACCTCTAATTAACTGTCCTTTGTCATTAAGCAGAGCAGCCAAAAATTTCTGATGGCCTATGAGTACACTTAAAACTACAGTCTCCATCAACCATTACAATGCCTTATTTCTGCAATGGTGAATGTAAAAGCTAATGAGAACATAAAGAGGGGAGAAATCTGAGTGTTGCATGCTGTATGATGGACTGCATATTAAACCATCTAACTCAATGCTATGCTGTTGTCCATTTTCACTCATGACTGATAAATTACGCTTGGAAGTAATTGTCATATTATTCCCATTAACACTCTTTCAAGTGCTTTTGCCTACTGAACTGTTTTTGTGTTCCATCGCTGCTCTAGAGCAGGTAAGTGGGCCAATAAAATCTTTTTTATTTTTTAATTTTGATTACAGCTGCAGTCTTTTAGTGGTATATGGATATGCTTTACTACAATTAGTACAACAAAATATTATGAATTTAACACAGTATAATTGTCAAACTCCACTTTTACTGATACTGAAAACATTGGCGATAAAACAAATAAGTATTTACTACTCATGATAACCGCACAACAAATAAAGCACAAAATATCTTCCATTTAGTCCAAACAAACAATTACAACAGTGGATGTGATAACACTGCTCACGTACAAAACACAAAGGGTTTCAACTCTCAGCTTGATCTCCTATTACCTGTGGCTTTAACACAACACACCTTGGCTACAATCTCCACTGCTACAGCCACCGCGACGCAACCCCTCAAAATGCTAATGAACGGAAACAGGAGGGAGTGGGTGTGGGCGCAAAGGGTGAAATCATGTTCCGGTTGCTTCGTGTCAGCGTGAGCATCTTCCTGGGTCTGACAGATCGGCCAATTAACCTTATTTACCGCGTCTCCCCTCATCCTCTAACAAGCTCCACTGGGCTTCTTTCTAATAACAAGCTGCTGAGTTTGGGGACCATTGGTGTGTTGGTTCCAATTGCGTTTGTCCTGCAATTATTTAGGTGACAAGATAGAGGCTCATGTACTCCTGTGCTGCCTGAGCAAGAATGTTCCTGCTGTTGTTCATGTTGTTTATTTTGTGATTGGTACACCTCATGTGGAGTTGCTTGGACTTCAATTAGTGTGCCATAGTGCGATATTTATTTCTAAATTGTCGCATGAATTTGGTTGACAGGAGTGGAATTGTCTGCGGTACACATAAAACATAATGAGGGCTTTTTACATAATGCTAAAAGGCTTGAGTAAGCAAGTGCGACATGCATGCTTAGTACCCTGACTTATTGTCTTCTTTGTCAGTCTACACTTTGCTTAAGAGCCAGGTTTTCAAAACCTTTTCAGCAGTTACTTTGAATATCTACTGAATAATCAAATGGTGTGGACAGATTCACCATATTTACATTTAAATAGGTGTATCTTTACAAGTTATATAAATTGGTGCCAAAACTAAGCACCAAATAACAATTGTTACAACAGCGATAAGATTTGTGTGCCTCATCCATCCTAGTAGGGCCTTCAATATGCTACCTTTCAGAGTAAGCATGGAGGGATTAATCATGTCCGTTTACATCCAAAGATGGAAATTGCTTTGTTTCTATACTGCCTTTGCCTTTACTAATTGTACATAATGGCAAAATGTGTAACAAACTTTTTAACAAATTTTTCCATTTCAAGAAGAATTACAATCAAAATCCACTTCCAGTAAATCATGGAGGCAGTGGGTGATCATATAATACATTATATTTTTGAAGAGATTCCCACAAGGAATCTCTCTACATGCTGTGAAGCCTCCTTATTGCAGCTACCAGAGAACTCCATATAGATTTCATATAGTTGAGGCTAAGTAGGGGCAGGAATACTTTCAATTCATTATTTCAATTAAATGTTTTCTTCTGTACTTACAACATGCCACACATCCACACTATATGTCGTTATATACATGTACTAGTAAAAGTTCTGAACTTTTCTTTCTTCTTTCAAAAGTCTTGTCCCTAACTATCTCTGACAGTATGTTTTCTCTGTTTTATGTGACAGAAGTTTCACCTTAGAAAGCAAAGGGGGAAAAAACAGCTTTGCTCTTGCCACTTGTGATTCATCTATTCAACTAAGCCTGCCTTTGGAGCAGATATACTCTCCACTCCATGACCTTCACTGGACAAGCATTGGTTTCAGGCCTGTGATTTTCAGGTCCCCACTGTGTTTGGTGTGGATGCCTGTGGAGACACTAATACAACACATAGCACAGAGCTTTAATATGATACCCTGAGCAGGTGCTAAGAATCCTCTTCTATTCAACCTTCAGCCTTCTAGTGGCACTTGAACAATCTTCAAGTTGCCGTGTTTTATGAAGCGACGGTATCTGTTGTAAAACTTAAGGTAGAAAAAAAATGAAACCCCTTAAAAAACGAGACTGCTGTGTGCATGCACACAAGTGCATTATTTGTCTTCATACCTTCAGTCCATTTTGTCTTTATTGCCCTTATAAACAGTCATTTACCAAGTCAATATGTAGAGTTAATGTTCAGTCACAATAGTGATCCATGCCAAGTGATGTGCTTAAGGACCTTGTAATGGTCTCGTGTCAAGTTTAGATTTTTATATCTCACTAAGTGCTGTCACTACAAACAGGCTGGTTTTACTGCTGCACCAAAGCCGTCACAAGATCTAGCTTTTTTTCCCCTAAAAGGAGTCTGATGTCCACCTAATGTCCTTAAAACCACATTTACTGACACCTGCAACTGGAATATGTTCTTCTTTTATATAATCGGACATTTTTCAGGACAAATGTCACCTCAAGTGAACCATAATGTAAATAATGAGAAATTGCTGCCTCACAATATTGCTCCTTCTTAGTTTAGTTGGTGCTGGGTTTTAAATCATGTTTGCTTGTCTCTTATTAAAAATTCTCACAATTTATTAATTCTAAATAATTAGGTCTCAATCGTGTTTACTACACACACTGACTGTCTGATGCACATTTTCTCTATAGCTAGCCTAAAAGTAAGTAGGATTCATTTTACACTCTCAAACACTAGAAGCATCTAAAATGTAAGACCAGAAGAACTCAGGGGGCCTATGGAAAGTTGCACTTCTCTCCCAATAAACACTAAATATATATTTGAAAACGATGACAGAGAGTGCACTATAATCCTGGTAGTTCCCCATCTTCAAAAAGAGACGAGCAATTCCCAGGCATTGCTGAGACATCAGAGAAAATGTAGCATGTCATCTACTCTAATGCAGCAGGAGCCATCTGATAATCAAGCTGGCAAGCTGCACTCACTTTTATTTGAACTGTATAAGTTGATGAATCAGACTTGGCTGCACACTTACAACCCCTCTAGCCTTCTCTCCTTTGTCTGTAGCCTGGCCAAGATTTCTGTGCCTCATCCATCCTATTAGGGCAAAGTGCCCTTCAATATGCTACCCTTCAAAGTGAGCATGGAGGGATCAATTGTATCCAGTTGTATCGAAAGGATGGAAATCGCATTGTTTTCATACTGCCTTTGTGGCACACAACTGATTATATATAATGACAAAACTGTACATGGCCAAACCATCAATGTCATGCTTATTTGTTGCTGCATTTACTTGTAAGTATGTTAGTTGGATTGTTCTACAATAAAATTAGGGTTGTGACTAAGTTATTTTCATTATGAGTTTATCTGATATTTGTTTTGTTTTTGTTGCTCATTAAATATTTCTGGAACTGGAGTATATTTAGGAGCCTTAGTGGAAGTGTGACCTAAACAATGTAACAATTAGTAATTGTAAGGAAATTAGCACTCAACAATAATTGACAAATAATAATTAAAAAAAAAGATCATATCTAATTTGATTAGGATAAGAATGGTTTGTAATTGTCTGTAGCATCAACCTGTTTTCAGTAAAAACATTTCGAATACAATTCAACATAGTACTAACCTTCCCCTACCACACTGTGCTATTTTCAGTTTACTTTCTCTACACTGAATGATGAGCCAAGGGAAGAGTCCACAGAGAAAAATGACTGCACACCTGAAAAACTGTAAATTAATAGAGACATTTATAAGTGCTGGGTCTGTTGGCCATGTTTCAAAATGAAGCATGTATTCTCTTTCCATCCAAATTTAATGAAATTGCTTTTAAAGAACATTAACAGAAATATTGGTGTTTGGAATTCCTCATGATTTTCTGGAGCTAAAACACCAAATTGTCCCTGGAAGGTAAAGGAACAATCACAAAACCTGCCCAGAACCCAGAACTGTCTTTGTGCATATTTTAGACTGTGGTAATTTTCCAGCTCAGTACAGCAGGTAATGTAGGATACCTAGGAAAAAAACACTAGATAGATAGGTTTAGAAAAGGGTTTAATAATTTTAGAATTGTTCTGATTGTTTTAAATGTATGTAACTGTCAATCAATTAAGTTAAGTTGAGCATTTAACCAGAAGTACAATAGGCAGTAAAGTGCAGAATATATGTCTATGATATGTACAAGATAAGCACTATTATGGACAGAGTGACAAAGTGGACTGTGGACATTATATACATATTATAAACTATTATTTCAGATTCTGATGTTTGTTTTCCACTGTCCACATAAAATAATGGGCATAACAATTTAAAATGAATATAATTTGTTGTAACACCAACTCTGCTGTGGGAAAAGTTAGTCTTAAACTTTAACGTGGATGAAACAGTTAGCATTCAAGATGGTACCATGGAACGGCCACGTAATTAATGTAATCAGTGTTAATTTCATTAATACATTATTGCTTTCTGTGATTATTAAAGAAAATGGAAACTCATTAATTATTTTATTAAATAAATGAAAAAAATGCTACATGGTCATGCCAATATTGAGACTGTGACACGTTAAACTCTACTACAGCACTTTAATATGGACCTGGCTTATTATTCTCTTAGTAGAACCCAACAGAAAACATGGACCTCCACTATCTAATGCTGATCTCCACAATATATATATATATATATATATATATATATATATATATATATATATATATATATATATATATATATATATATATATATATATATATATATATGTATAACTGTCATTTCTTTAAGAGCTCTTTATGCTCACAAGGCTGGTAGTAGTAAAAATAGAGAACGTTTAACACCACTGTTAGCCTCCTTACAAATCGGTAAGATTTTAGGTGTTATTTAGGCAGAAATACACACAATTAAAAAGGACTCATAAACCTCTGTTTATGAATGTACTGGCCATTCATTTCTAAACGAGAATAGCACAGCAAGGAGACATCTGGTCTCATAATAAAATAGTTTCTACAGCTATGTTTTTAAAGGCAAAAAAAGCAACTTCGGGAAGCAGCATTATTATTACAGTCCTTTGCATCATGATGATACTTTGTCATTATGCATTTTTGTTGATTGTTGCATCTAATTAACTATCTTACTAATCCCTTTCATGGAAAAAACATGTTTTTTTGTGTCAATTGCAGAATAATATATCTCAAGGGGACAGAATGAAAGGGTGCTGTACCAGAGGTATGTTTTAGAGGAGACGCGTTTAGCAGATGTTGTAATTATTACTCTGTCAGGCCGACAGATATTGTAGATCTGTTGATACTCAACTCAAACCTCCTGTGAAGTCATTTTATAGTGACAGAAAAAATAATCAAAAGAGATAAAACTCTGCTTGAAATATTCAACCTAAAATTTAAAGTGCTACATCATTATCACATCAAAAGCATTAGAACTGGATAATAAAATGATTGATTAATTATGGAAATTCCACAATTATTACTATAAACAGGTAATGGATGCATTTTTAGACAATAAATGTATCTTACATCCTTGTTGGAAAGTTGATATAAGCAAACAAAAGTTTTTTATAGTTTAAAAAAGGAGATTAAGCAAGTTAGAACAGTGGAGACCTAGGTTTTAAAAACTAATGAAACAGTATTGTAGCAGCAAGTGTTTGCAGAATACAAGGGAAAAGTGAAAAATGTATTATTGGAACAGTGAGGCCAATTCCTTTAAGTTTTATGTAGACTGAAAAAAATTGGTTTGACATCAAAAGATGAATATGTGACATAAGACCGACATTTCAGCTTTTATTTCTGGGTGTTCACGTCTTGATCCGATGCTCAACTTAGCAGAAAGCACCTTTTGTTTGTAACCCACCTATTTTTCACGTGTGACTGACTGGTGTGTTTTGTTGGCCAGGTGTCCTGTTACATTGATTATTCGAACAATAATAGCACTGAATGTCTACACTCAGTTTCAGATTTTCGGTTTTCCCTGTTCAGACTGCATTTATAGTTAAGAGGTGTAACCAACACTAAAACCAGAGAGCTGTCTGTGGGGGAAAAAGAAGCAATTGTGAAGCTGAGAGAAGAGTCACTGCACAAACATTGGCCATAGCCAGTACATCCATTTGGAAGGTCCTGAAGAAGAAAGAAACCATGTGTGTACTAAGTAACAGATGTCACACAGGTAGACAACAGAAGATGACGACAGAAACATTGTGAGAGCTCTGAAGAAAGTCCCTTAAACAACTGTTTGTTATATCAGCAACAATCTCCAGAGGGAAATAGTGAAGTTATCACAATCTACTTTACACAGAATAATTCGTTAACAAGTCCGACCGAGTCAATTTCAACCCTCTAGAGTATTTTACCTGCTAAAGAGGGGATTGAAGGGAGTAACCCCCCCCCCCAAAAAAAACAAACAACAACTGAAAGAGGCTGCAGTGAAAGGAAAAGCATCACAGAAGAAGAATGAATAAGTATAAGGAGTATAATACTGTTGCTCACATGAAAAATGCGTGGGTTCAAACAAACGGTGCTCTCTTCTAAGTTTTGCATCAGATCCAGGCGAAAAACGGTAAACACCTGGAAATAAAAGCTGAAATTTTATTATTAAGCCTACAGCAAAAATAAAATAATTGGCCTCACTGTTCTAGTACTTTTGGAGGCGAGTGTATGTAATAAGGGACTCGCCACCTGTTTTACTAATGGCAGTACCTCAGCTGATATGTCACTGAGTCCTCATATTTTGCACATTGACTGCAGCTTCAGCAGGCCATATTTACAACCACAGAGACTGTCATAGCTCTCTCTAACAATCTTCCCTGTACAATGAATTTCAGGTTGCTATAATTTCAGTATGCCATTGGAACAGTCCAGGCTTATAGGAAACCACAGGCAACCTGCTGCGCTCTGCCTTCATTTTCTTTGTTCTTATTCCTATTTCTTTCCTCTGGACATGATCCTCATTGTCAGTTGTCAGCCTCAGCAATTGAATAGCCTCGTCAGGCCTCTCCAGAGTCCCCTTCTCTGCTGCAGTCTTGGCAGGAGAGGACATTTGACACTGCCCATCTCTCCCGTTCTCTCTGAAATACTAGCACTAGTGGTTGATTGATTTCCTTGTAGATGGTTTGATTTGTTTCAGCACTTACTTAGGGCTATGATTGTTAAGTCATGGTTACACCATTGTCATCCCTTCAGTTTTGCCTGCTGTGATCCTTCATATTTACACATTTGGATCACAGAGTGTTCTTCCCTCAGGAGAAATGTGATGTACAGTATTGTGCAATATTTCTATGTTTATGTCTTTGCTGAAGTACAATGCAGTAGTTTCTTTTATGATTAATGATTGACGTGTCAGTTTGTACTGACCAGTGTGTAAAACATGTAAGAAAACTGAACTATAAAGACAATTATCTGCTTTCCATTAAATTAGTCATATTGAAATCAAAGTGTTTCTAGGACTTGCTCACTGCTAGTATTATCACCGCAGGCATGCATGCTTTGCCTTTGTGTTTTTAATCGGTCTGCATTTTGTCGTGGGCTCTGATTTTCTTGCAGAATATTACACTTGCATATGTGCGAGGGCCTCAGTAAAATTCACACATTTGCTGTCAAGAGTCTCTAGCTTTTACCCTATTTTTTTTTATTACTCACCACCCACATGATACCAGTATTTGTAAGTATGTGTATGCAGTGAGATATTCAAAAAGTGTGCACCAGCCAATGCTGCGGTCAGATGTTTATATGTGCCACTGGCATATCTCTTGTGTAGCTCAGCACTCTTTAAGAACATGAACCCCTCTTTGCCTGTCACTGTTGTCTACTCGTGTAAGTGCAGGGGTGGACAGATTGTGTCTGGCCTTGCGTGCCCATGGCTTTTTGTTTTGAGTCCCTGTGGACCTCCCTCTCGTGACAGCCCCTGTGTTCAGGTGGAAACTCTGCCGAGCACCCTGCTGGCAGGTTAAGTGCTCTTGCACGTCACCATGGGGACTGAAGACAGACAGGCAAAGACAGTGTTTCTCTATTCTTCACTTAGTGGTTTCTTTGTTTGTGCAGCAGGCCTGTTTGTATTGCTAATGTTGGAACTTATATTTGTATGTTTACATGTCTTTTTTTTTTTCTTCCACTGTTACAAATGTTCAACCAAAAATATAATGGTTAATTAAAATTTACATTCTAGATTGATACTCTCTTGAATTTTCGTTTTTTTTCCGAAGAATCCCCCCATCCTAGATAAGCTGCACACTTTTTTAAGTTAGTAAATTTCTTCTTATACAGTGTTCTTAATGTTGGATAACTCGTTTATTCCAGTCAGGTTGTTGTAGCTGGTAGTCCATCTGCTACTTATAAATAAAAAACAAAAAATCTTTTTTGCTTATCAAATAATTGTTTTGCCATTTTCTAAGCTGTTTCCAGCTTGTCAAATATAAGAATTTGATTTATATTTGTCATGCATGATGATAAACTGTATGTTTTTGGATTTTGGATTTTGGCCTGTTTAATGGAAAAAAAAAGTAAATAGTTGTCAATTATAAAGCACTTTTCTACATAATTGTTACTCAAAGTACTTTACACTGCTTCTCATTCACACACACAGTCACACACACTGATGGAGGAGCTGAAAACCAAACAACTGTGACTCCTCTGATTGGTGGACCATTGCTTGACTTCCTGAAGCCACAGCTTCCCCAAGGAGGTTGCCGTGGTCAGTGGGAAAGATTTTTCACTCTTTATTGTCCTCAAAAAAAATCTAAAATAATAACCTGCATCTTTTTTTATTCTTTAAAATAACAATACAAATAAATAAATAAGTAAATCTGTTAATTATTCACTGCTGTAAGATGGTAGCTAATTTAAAATGTGGATTTTAATGTCTGCGAGCCTCTCAAGTCTTGAGCTCTGACTCATGTTCACACTGACCAGAACACATCTGCGACACATGCAGGGTAGCGGAGGGTGCACGTGGCCCATTTCGAGCTGCAGCGTGAATGTAGGCAGTGGCAAGCTGTAAATCACAGACCCGCTTTGCCGTTTGGTTGTCTTCCTCCCCTATTGTTTGCAGTGCTCTGTTCTTCTGCTGGAGGCATTTGCTGAGCAAGCAGCTTTTTCTTTTCTGCCAATTTCTTGACTGTTGAAAGTCTAAATGCTTCAGCGCAAATGTTTTCATGAGATAATTCCCTGAGAGCAAAGATTTAATTAAGTGTGCTCAGTTTGTTTTCTGGATCTTCCGTTCATCAGTGCAGTACAACTGGAGAACTAAAGCGCTTAGTTTGAACCATTCATTCCAATCAGCTTGAACATGCATCGTTTGTGTTGTTAGCTGCTCCTCTGGTTCTGGATGGTGGAAGTGTTTAATAATGGTTTTATCTGTGAGACTTCATAAACATGCAGAGCGTGGACATTAGGCTTTGATTTTTCTTTTTTTTCTTTTTATATTGAGATGTAATGGTGACTGTTAACAGCTTAACCAAAGGTAGTGCTGTGCATGGAAGTGATCCTTTCATTGAGGACATTTACTATTCCATTACACAGTTACCACTGTCAAGAGGAGTAAGTCTCACTACACTATTAAAGACATTCAACTGTGCACATCTTAAACACATACGTTTTCAATAAACACCTTACACACAAACGCCACCTTCTACATTTCCCAACAGAAACCAATAAACAATACAAATAGCAATAATTATCAACGATACCATTTTCATTTTTAAACAAACTGCAACTTAAAATGTGACCGACAGACACACAGTGATTGGTTTGTCAGTAAGAGAGGATGCATTCTGCTATAAAATTCTTACAGGTTGAGCCAAGAATAGAAAAAAAAAAAGGTCATATATTGGTCTCTGATGGAAATTGAGGTTTTTATTGAAGCTTTTGATAGGCAGCAGTGGCTCCCATGCTTACCGGAGTAAACGACAGGTTTTATGATGGCACTAATAATGCACAGCCATCAACATCTTCCCACCTTTCAGACATACTTCTTCCCACTGCGCACTCCCTGAATTGTCGTCAGTATTCGCCTCTCCTCTCCCCAATCAGCTATGCACAACACATGATCTGGTGTGTTTTTCATTTACCTGAAAACTCACACGTGTGCTCACTAATCTTTATTTATTTATTTTTTTGTTGTAGATGAGTGTTGGTATGATTACATCCCAACAGACCTTATTAAAAAAGGGTGAGAACCACAGCGAATGAGACAGAGGGGTAGAGAAGCGAGAGGGCCAGCTGCATTTTTCTCTGTCGGTTCTCCATCAGGCAGACACGAGCAACAATGTGACTAATGCTTTGACTGTGCTGGTCTGCTTACAGCATGGGCTGCTTGAGTGAGGCAAGTGAGCCAGCTTTCCTGCCTGTGTTCTCACCTGCACATCTCAAAGATACGTGACTTTGATTTTAGGGCTAATGGGATGAAGCAAATGTCCTGTGATTCTCTTTTTAACACGTAAAGCTATTGAACCATAATATTGTTTTATTTCTGATGTTTTAATGGACAACTGATTGATTTTTGGATGATCTGCTTTAATTGAGACCAGCAGTTGCAGCTTTGGGCAAGGACAATGTACAATGGAAAACCTAACTCCATTCAAAAGCTCATCTCCATTGTGTAACACACACACACACACACACACTCCTCCAGTTTGGTTTGTCGCCAACCTCTTCAAGCCTGGTGAAACTTCCCCATTTGGAAAGTGTTTGTGCCATTGTCACATCGAGTGAGTCTTGTTCAGGAATAACAACCAATGCAAAGATTGTCTACAAAACAAAGCAAAGAATTTCAGACTAAACAGTAACAAACAGTATTATTCAAACTTGTGTGAAGTTTTTTTAAAACATTGTTTTAATTTTATTTTTAATTGTTGATAGACCAACAATAGAAAGGCATACATGAAGCATAGGGATGGAAAGAGACGCTGTGACGTGCAACACAGATCCCCAGCTGAACTTAAAGTAGGGATGTTTCACACCATTTGTTAGGCTTTTAGAGGTTTTCCTTAAATATAGACTTGAAAATTTGATGAGATATTTTCTGATCAAGTTATTATGTTGTTTTACTTTTCACTTTCACACTTGCTAATTTTAGTACACACCAACCAACCAAGAAGGGCCACCTATTATTATAATAGGTTGACTGTATTTACATTTGTTGTTGGTGCAGTGTTGTTGATGTACCCAGCTTAATGCACTACTTTTACCATGTACTTAACATTTAATATTCTTTTTAAAAACATTACTATTGCATGTTTTTTGTTGTATGATGGCCGAAATCCATTAACTGTATCAGGTGTGTGCACATTTAATTCTTTCTAGCCTTTTAAGGGGTAGGGAGTGTGTGTGCATGTTGGGGGTGGGGGGTCTATGACCAGCTACATTTATTATTTATTCTTCTTTGAGAGCACAAAAGTGTTTTTGGTGATGGGGCAATATCCATATGGGTTCTCCGTGTGCCTCTAACCCCCCTTTATTTTGCACACTTCAGGAAATCCTGTCACTGTAGATTTATTTAAAGGGGAACTTTGGTCCCTTTGTGACAATTACTGCATCCTCCATTAACTTTTTTTAAACTGCTGGGATCAGTGACCACAGTGTTATTTTAGCCCTAGCATCTGACTGTATCTGACGTTCTGTCATATTCCTGAAAACCTATTTAGCAGCATCTAGAAGTTGAGTTACGGCAACTGGACTGTTAGATCAAAACGTTTCACTACTCATCAAGTAGCTTCAGTTTTCAGACTGTTTTCAAATTTTAGCAGGCCCTTTGGACAAGTGGCCTGCTAAAATTTTGGTAAAATCTTTTTTATTGCTGGTACAAGGTATAACAACATGGACTCATTTAGTTAAATGTAATATCTAAAAATATAAACAATGTTGTCACATTACTCCCTGGGTGAAGTTTTAAAAAGTTTTCTTTAAGAAGAATCAGTCAGTCTCACTTATTCAACCTCTGTCCGTCTTTCTAATGCTGATGTGGATTCACTGCTGGTAAAGACATGGGGGGGCTGTTTGGGACTTTTAGCAGAAAGTCTACTTTAATGTGGTCAATTTTAAGATACTACACAGCAAACTTAACGCTGAGCAGTAAATACAGTCAGATTAGTGTATTCATAGAAATTGCAGACTAGCCCACCAGATTGGTTTTGTTATATGAAATTATTGCTTTTATGCAGATTTGCTAGTTTATTCGCACACCAGGATAAATAAATGTGTTTTTAAAACCATTATAATGGTAAATAAATAAATAAATAAATGACACTTGCCCTGGTCAAGTGTTATGTCAGCACCTGTACTCATAAGAAAATTTGTTTCCTGTTTTTCTGCTACTGCTCCTGACATTAAAGCTGCACTAATAGATACTTTCTGCTTAACAATAGATACAATTCTAATGCAAAAAGATGTTAAATGTAGTCATAGAAAACAGCACCCAGCACTGCTGAGGTTGCTGCAATGTTTTAGCATCTCTCAGCTAATTGGTTTTAATTTAGTTTATTTCCTTAATAAAAATGACTTAAGAGTTAACAAAAAAGAAAAGAGATTATAGTGATGAGGTGAAGAGAAATGACAAAACAAGAACATCTAAAATCATATTTTGAAACAACAATGTGTTGTGTCACATGTTGCATAAGCCAAAGGGAATAACACACATACTCTACAATTGCTTGAAAAGACATCAGGATAAATGAGGCCACAGATTCAAAACTGAAATACTCTGGCTCACCAAATAAGTTTTTCTGCTCTGAGCCATTGGAACAGCCTGCCTGCGGATATGAGAGCAGCTGCAAGTGTGGTTTTATAACACAACCATAGTTCTGGCTTTACTCTCTTTCTACCTTGATTTTTATTAGAATATTCATGTTTTCATTGTAATTAGGTTTTATATTGTTTTTTTCCCTCCTTCGTGTTTTATGTTATCTTTTATCTGTTTAATCTAGTTATTTTTTTACTTTTTTCCCATTAATTACATTGAATATTTTTCAAACCTTGTCCCTGTCACTGTGGATTAATGTGAAAATGGTTTCTTTACTGTTTCTTTACCATCTAGTCTATGTTTATGAAGCACTTTGAAATGTATGCATCTGTAAGAAAAATGCCGAAACAATACAATTTGTCAGTGTGGCTCTGTCAACTCAAACTGGCCAAAACATTGACAAGTGGTCAATTGCAGACCTGAAAAATAATTGTTGATGTATTCGCATTTGTCCCGAAACCACATGTACGTAAAGATAATAATGAATTGAAGTCACATCAGCCTGCAAACTGACTTTTTTGTTTTGTTTTGCTTAGTTAAAAATGCATTGTTTTCCTCTTTGAGACTTGTAGGCATAAAGATACTTTTCCACAGGCACATCTCTCTCAATGTGACAAATTGCAGCAATTATTCTGATGAAGTTCAAGGATGACACCATTATGATGATGTAATAATGAGCCCAGCCCACCTGACAGGTTCTAATAGGAAAGTGCCGAAGGACATTTAAGTGATGGATGAGTTCCTGCTTGTATATTGCCATTTTGTCAAAATCAACTATAACCTGGATCTAAATAATTCTTACCTCTGGCTTTCAAAGTACAAAACAAAGCCCTTGCTGGAATAATAAAATGTTCACTGCAAAATATAATATGCTGTCAGGAGATATTTTTAGATTAGATTGTTAATGCATGTGTATATCATGCCCACTTAGGATTATCAGATCAAGTGATTAGTCAACATATAGAACCAGTATAGACATAGAATCATTTTACTATGAACAGCACTTATAATTCAGTCATATAAACATACTATTTGCTCTACGTTTCATTCTCTGCTTTTTAGACAGTTACCTGAAAATGGGCTCACAGTTTCCCTGCTTTGACCTACATACACCCACATAATAATCTTTTTCAGCTCTTTATCTCTTTTTCTCTTGCCTGCTATTCTTTTCCTAAGCATGATTGTGCAAAGTCAAATGGTTTTCTGTGGTTGTGGCAGTAGCTGGTTGCCAGGAAATTTCTGCTACAACTGGTAAAGGATGCAAATTTTAAGCTGTTTCCTTAATTCATTGCCAGCCACGTTAACAATCAATAGTCAGTTAATCAGACAGTTTGTGAAATTCAGTGATTCAGTTTTGTTAAACCATTGATGCCAACTATGTTTCCCATGATTTACAAATGGACCAAAAATAATTATGTTACAAATAAAGTAAATGTGAAGCTACTTGAATTAAAAATTAAACACAAAATATTGACTTGATTAAAAAAAACAAAAAAAACAAAAAACAAAAAACATTGTAGCCTTCAATGGTAAATGTGTAAACTTATCAAATCGACTTAAAACAATTGGTCTTCCCACAGAAAACTCTGCTACACGGTCTCCCTTCACTGGATTTATGCAAGATTATACACAGGCCTTGTTTACATAATTGGAGTGTGTAGCTAACGTTAGTCCAGCAGCTGGAAACGCCTGCTAAGATGCTGCAGATGTCCTGCAGATGCAATGCTGTCGCACTAACTTTCATTCTAGGAGTTTTTTTCCTTCTCATCACTCAGCTGGTTGGAACAGATGATCATCCCAAACGGCCCTGTAGTGTGAAGGTTTTACAGACTTAATGCCGACTCTCCATCTCTGTGATTTGTTTGATATTTGACTTGAAATCCTGGACTGCAAAGGGAACAATAATTGCACATTGAGTAGAAATCCTCAATAGCCAATGAGAGTGAGCAGACTGGGAAGCATCACTAGCCAGATATTATGAAATTGTAACCGTTTCTTAGCCTCATTTGTATTAATGCAATAAACTTTTATTTCCATCTGCCTTCTAGCTTCTGCTGTAAAATGTTTAAGCCATGCTGATTCCCTCCACTCATTGCTTCAATCATCTTCGGTCCTGTAAGAGATTTCTGTGAGATCCTTGTACTTGCCACTCTGAAATAGTTTAATATGAACACCAGGTGTGTTTAGAAGATTAAAATATTAAACTAATAATACCTAATAATAGTTCATTATTATGTAGTGTGTGGTTGTTGTTCAGTTAAGATCTGAAAATAGAGAAAATAGAGTTGCATGGTTTTTATTTATTGGGGGGGCACCACACCTGCTATATATTACAACAACAACAGTAGCGAACTCCTGTAGCTCAGAAAGATATTGTCAGCATGTTTGCCAGTGATACCTCTATAAAGCTAAAAGGTAAATGCTGGAATGTAAAAAAATTGACATTTATATTGCATACACCAAAATATATAAACATTGTGATATAGTTTTGCATCTATTTCACCCAGCACTATTCTAAAATGTTTACAGACTTGTTCTAGAACTGGTTATGATAGCTCAGGTGCATTAGCCATAGAGGTGTGCTTCAATTATTTTATGAACCCTTGAGAGCCCCTGCTGTGCTTGGCCCTGCGAAAACAGCTGAGAGTGTAGGTAGTGCAGCTGGTAGCTCGCCTCCTGGCCCATGACTGCAATCTCTAATCCCCCCCTCCTCCTTCTTTCACTGCACCATATCCCAAGGGGGTGAAGCGACTACAGTAAAAAGATCGATAAGTGTGTAAATTTTCACCAAAAGGAGAGAGAGAGCCAGTGACAGGACATCAAATATGAATGATCTATCTAGTGGTCCACTAATGTGATTGGTCATAAATGAGCACATTAACAATGAGATGGTGTTTGTGGATGTGGTGAACTGCCTGAGGATTTGTTTTTTTCTTTGTGACTAAGTTGAAATTGAATAGATTATAAAGCTGTGTACCATTTGTGATCGTCATCAGTCTCAACTTAAATAAAAGCTCTACAGTTAATAATAATAATATTAATGAAAAAATCTTGAAATCATGATTTTATTTCATTTTCTTCAAATAACAGTGAACATTAGGCCAACTTTGTTTTTTGCTTGAAAGTGCAGTGCTGGTGCAATAAACCACAGGTGACTGTCTCTTACATTAAGGATGTTCACATGCTGACTCTTGCATCTTGACAGATTTAAGATCTTCCTGCCAGCACTTGAATGCACCACACATAGCCCATTCAAAACAATCAATACGCTCAACTACATTTACAACAAAGGGGTTGTGTAACCAATGGGTTACTATTCATCTATGTTAAAATATGGCTTGCTGTGGTAGAGTAACTGCAGCCTTGCATTGTAAAATGTAGAGCTAAAATAATTAGCCTATTATTTGATTGACTTTTTGGTTTTGAATTGTTGGCAGGACAAAACAAGCAATGATGTCGTCTGTAAAATCTTGATTATTTCACATTCACTAAAGAAAATAATCTGATTACATGAAAAATGGAAGCTATCATTTGTTGCAGATCTAATGAGCTTATCCCTTATTTGTGTTGAGCAGACTCAGAGACTACAGTGAAAGGCGGACAGAACAGAGCTTCTTTTTCACAGTGCAAACTAAATTTAACAAATAAGCAGTGGAAACGCACTAATGCAGACTTCTCCAGGCCACCCTGTGGTAATTTAAGTTTCAGCTGGACTTTGCACTGACTTGTTTTAAATCCAAGCAGGGACCGCTCAATTTTAAGGTTTTGGGTCAGCCTGTCTGAAAGTCCTGAACACTAGGACGTCATCACTTAAGTAGAAATTCTGTTGTTACCTGTTACATTCTCAATGTATAATATTGACAGGACTACTGCAACATAATCAGATGGTAGATGGAAATGACATTTAAAGTTGACACACATAAAAACTTATAAATGTGACAAAAATCGGTGTTATTAGATATGTAGCATAACCAAAGTGTTCCTGTTTATTATGTATTGCACGTAGCCACTACTGCCCTTGTGCCAATTGTGCTGTCAGCAGAAATACTTCTTACACCTCATTGCTTCCATCTGTACCAAAACCGTGGCAGTTTGCATAACATACAGATGCCAGATGCAGGCATTATTGTTGAACTACTACACCACCTGTTTGATTTTTTTTTTATAGATATTTTTTTATTATTATTATTTGGGTAACTTTTCTCCCTTCAGAAGTTTTTTATGTGCCTCCTATGAATTTCTGAGTAAATATGAGCCAATATGGATTGTAAAGCTAGCTAAATATTAAAGAATATTCAACAGTGCAATGATTTACCACACTAAGGAATCACATTTTTTATTTTATATCTCCAATTGTATATTTGAACCATTTCAGAGGAAAACCAAAAAACCTGTGCTTCAGGCCTGGCTGGTTATCTTTAATGTCTTTGAGCCTGCACTCTCAGGCAAAAGAAGAAATGTCCCTTGAGTGAGCACTGCACCACAGGGGTTTACTTGATAACGAGGGGATTTTATCTCGGTGTGATATTCATCAGCTGCTAAGACATAAACCACTCTTTATGTGCATGTTTTTTTTTTTTGTTCATTTGTTGTTTTGTCTAGCTGTATATAATAAACTACATGCTATGTTTCGGAGGATTATACACTTATCCATCAACAGGGCATACATTTTCTACATTGCATAATCATTTTATTAAAATCTCACCATATACTTGAATGAAATGACCTAATATTTGGGTATATTAACTCTGGGCTACAGTAAATGACAGGTAGTACAGCACCTGTAATTGGAGGTATTTGAAGATGTGACTTCTTATCTCGTACTAGTGATTACAAGCATGTTTTGCCCTAATCCACTGACGTTAAAATATCACTTTAAGAGCATAAGAAGATTAATGTTTATTGCCAGTAATCCCTGACTGTGATATATGAGTGCTGTCTTTCCTTGGTTTTTCCCAAAACCTCGTATGCAAAATACAATTTTGCATGCCGTTGAGATCACACTGTCCTCTTGAAACATATCTTTTTTTTTTTCCCCCCAGTAGTTGTCAAATAATGTTTTTACCTTCATAAAGTATTTCCTATGTCAACATTGACACCTTCTTAGAGGAGCATCAAGGCTGTGTCCGGGTTAGCTGTCACCAAAGTGTAAAGGATGTTGTTGTAATTTCTTTATAGCTATGGTAGCCACATGGCTCTGTTATAGAAAATGGCTGTGTACTATATGTATTTCACTCGTGTACAAATTAGATGTTCTGATTTATTGAGGCACACGAGTAACCGTTGTATAAATCACTGCAGCTCACATCTTACTTCAACAAAGAATTTTCAACTCCTCAGCATTGTGCAAACCATAAATCACCCTGCTTTTTCCCACAAGCCAGCACTGAAAGGTTATCTTTACAGAGCAACGCCAACCATTTCTTAAGACATCTATGTAAAAATGTAAAAAATAAACATATAAATGAATAAACAAACAATAAACTGCTTTTTAAATTTATATTGTAGCTACCTATATTTCCCTTTTTTTTCCTTTTACATGTTCATCATTTCATGATGCAGCCTCCTTTTCTCTGAGCAGAAGGCGTCTGAACCCCTTATCCCCTCAGACGAGTACATGACAGACAAACTACAAAACATGCTACAAAACAATTTTGAATGGTGCATATTGCAAGTTAGTTATTGTGGGACAGAGATAGATTCAAATGCATTGTCTTAACAAACAAAAACAAAATAAAACATTGATACAGCCTCTTCAGATTTTTAAAGACGCATGTGCACCTGGTTGTGTTTTTATAAATCTCAGTCATTAGGAAAATGAGTGCAAACGCATTAGTCTCATCTCAGCTCCCACATTATGCTTTATCCTGGCTGCTCGTAAATGTCAGTACTGCAGTTCTCGTCAGCTTTGTGAAGTTCACAACATACACTGCTTCATAGAGCTGTGAAACATTTAATAATGTCAGTGATGTTAGGCAGATTGTTTTAGTTACTGCCATGTTCTTGGAGACTTTTTGCTCCCTTTCACTACTGTAGCATGGTCATTATATTCAAGGTCCCTGTGATTTAACTCACTGGCTTTTCCGACTTCATTTGGAGACAGTTACTTTGAAAACACATGCAAAAGGTGTGATGATAGTTTCTGTATCTAAGCAGATTGCCTAGTTTCATTCTGTTTAATCAATCATTGTGATGTTATTGCAGTTTTTCAGCTATAAAAAGTTAATATAGTTATTGTCTCCTGTTGTTCATAGAAGCAAGCGCACATCTGTTAGTACAGAAAGGAATCTTTTATAGTTTACTTTCAGGTAGTAAGGGGTTATAACACAAGAAAATGACAATATGAAGTTTGCAAAACATTTTCAAATGTACTAATATAATGGAATCTCAGTTGCCGTGAGTGTAGCTGCCTTTTTAAGCATTTATATCAAAATTTTTATTGTACACTTACAGTTAGATGTTACATCCATGAAAAGGTCTACTCTCTATCTGCAATTCATCAACAATTTTTGTTAAGCTGCAAAAGGACTCAAACACATCTCTAGGTATAGTTGCTTTAATAATAATAGACAATAATATACAATATAATAAATAATGTAATGTCAGTGGTTGCTAAGCGTCAGTTGAAAGTTGAATGTGTTAGCCTAAAATCTCCCAAATTTTTGTGTTATTAAAAAAAGCTGGCTCTTTATTATACAGGATGTGGGCTTGTTTGCTTAAGGTCACTGAGAATACGAACTTTCCTTTTGAAGTCCTGTTCAAATTGACTGTGGCTGGAGCAGGGAGTTGGTGCTCTGCCTGATCTGTAGACCCCTTGAGAACCCGCAGTAGTCATCTTCCAGATTGCTCATGGCATTTTAATCAAAACTTCCAAAACTAAGCCACAATCATATACATGCAGAGATAGGTACACACATGCGCATATAGGAACAGGGAGGTGGAGGCATAGAGAAAACCAGATCAGCAAAGTGAATTGCTTCTTTCTTTTCTTTTCTTCTTCTTCTTTTTTTTAATAGATCTGTACATGATCAAAGCAAGTTTATGCAAGTTAGATGTTGAAGTCATTGCATTTTGTGTGTACAGTATATTCTGGAATATGGCTAATGCTATAAAAATAAATTATGTGGAGGTTTAGTTGGGTAAAGTTGCACCTCAAATGGTGTGTTATTAATACAACATCATACAGGAGACATAAAGCTTACCCCATGTGGAATCTCAATATTCAGATTTTCTAAACTAAAACAACTGATAAACTATACAATCCCATCGCTTGAAAACAATAAAACTGCTGACATTTCATATTCCACTTGGTAAGATGCTAATGCCAGCACCTTTATTTGGATTTCAACCAATTTTATTTTGACATCAGATAAGAATAAACAAGGCTCATTAGCATCACTCTAATTAGATCTCTACCATGACTCTGTAATTAGCTCAAAAAACACTTCTTAGATCTCCCAAGTTACATCAAAAGGAAATCTTTCGCAATTAGAATTCAGAGTCCCTTGCAATTCTCTTTGTTTACCTTGTTTGAGTAACAGTCTCCAAACTGTATACTAGGTGACAGGGATCATCTAAGGAATTTTCTAATTTTCCCACCCCCTGGCTAGTGATTCTCTGCCTTTTTAAAGTCACGACACACTTTGGCAATGCACAAAACCTTTCAGCAGACCTCAAAGTGTACAAAGTGGGGGTGAAATAAAGCCCTAGCACAAGCTGCAAATGCTGACTTTAACACAAATAAAACACAAATGAACAATGTCAAAAAGAAAAGGTTCATGGGCATTCAGAAACAGATGCTGAATGTAATTAGTGGCAGTATTTTTAAGCAATTCAAGGGCTTTGGAAAATTTAAAATCTACACACTTAACTTTTACCTTTCTAAGATTACTTTTGAGGTTTCTTGCATTATTTTTTATATAACTCAAATTTTAAATAATGTTTAAGCAGATAGTTGTAAAAGGTCAGAGTATCATTAAAACATCTGGATGTAATTGTATAAAATACAACAGTATACATGGAAATTGAGCTATTTTTTTACAAATATTCTGTGCCAGAGACCAATCTGCTGGTCCAGCAGACATTTTTGTGGATATTAATCTGACATTAAAGGTCCAGTCACAACCCTAACACTTTTTTGTTTCGGGAGAGTTATTGTCAAGTTTTGTTAGTTCTGTGCCAAGAAATATCTGTAACCTATTTCAACTGAATGATTCAAAATATAGTATCCATGGTATATGCTGACCTGTTTAAGCCCACTGCAATTCAATCTAGTGAACCTGTGGTTGTATTGTAAACAGTAGCACAGACTCATATGCTGCAAACTGTGACCCAGCTGCCGGAATTTGAATGCACAATAGTTTGCCCTGCAGTCAATCAGAAGTCTTGGCAACAGTTTGGGGAGACTTGTAAAAAGCCTCATAAGTAATAGGAATAAAATAAATGAATAAATATCTTTTGTCTGTTGCTGAAGTACAAATATGACCTACTTACACTGCCTGGCCAAAAAAAAAAATCCCCACCTGGACTTCACTAAGCAAATAGGTAAGAGCCATCCATTGGATAATTACTGAGGTGAATAATATGTTTCAGCTGGCAACACAATGAGGTCAGCTGACTGCCTGAATGTACTGAATGAACAGGATTTTCTATCAATGGATTTTTTTTCCTTCCCTAATGGTCCAGGCATTTTCCAACATAACAATGCCAGGATTCATTGGACTCAAATTGTGAAAAAGTATTTTAAGCACACATGGATTGGCCACCAGAGAGTCCAGACCCGAACAACGATAAGAATCTTTGAGATGTGCTTGGAAAAATTCACGCCAAGCCCTAAATGTGACATGCATGAGCTCATCAAAACAATGTCATGTAATCAAAGTAGGGCTGCACCTTTTTTCATTTTTCAATTAAAGCTATTGGTTCTTAAAACCTAAGAAATCAAGGAACCAACAGTTAAGATTTTGCATGCTGTGCCTAATTAGGTTTTGTTTACTATATTCTTATCATTGTGGGTTTCAAAAGCAGATTTATATTTAGGGTGCAGCCTTTTGGACTTACACTCTGTCTCTGAATGCACTACATGTGTGGGCATAAAATGCTAACATGGCTTGTGCTGATAGTAAACATAAATGGAGTTATATTATTTATCTTTAAAAGCGTCCTTACACCAATATTCAGCAAAACAATAATGGGAATATTAGTGTATAGCTTTTTTTGTTTAGGCTAGGCAGTATAAAAATACTAGCCTAGTAGGCTAGCCTATTTCTTTCTATTCTAGATTTCCTTATTCCATTTGTATTTTCTTTGAGCTATATGTTGCTGCTGTTTTGTGTCTAAAGTCTACATTGACTGTCATGGGAGGCCTAGGGGAAAGAAGGATCTTTGAGCAACCTGTTCTATTAGTGGAGAATTACTCTGTCACTGACTCTTTGCCTTGCCATAGACATGTCATGATTTTCAGAGATTCCTCTCAGGGCATACACACTAAACCTGTGACAAAAATGATTTGTTGAGAGAGAAGTTTTAAATATGAAGTGCCCAGCAATGTTTAAGGGGAGTGGAGCACATCATTCAATGACATATTGCCCAAAGTGGCGGGTTGGAAAAGTTGACATTTGTCAGCATGCAGCTCTATTATTTCTGTCCTTTTGCAAGAGCCTTTGGGAAGGTAAACTGTTGAAGTGACTTTCTAAATACAGATGATTTTATGTCTTTTTAATGCATGTTTGATGGCAAATAACAGTTATTCTCCTTTTGAGCTTGAGTTTGAGCAAGGTATGAAAAAAATGATGTCACAAATGGTTCATTCCCTGGTCTTAAAGCAGTTCAGATATTTAAATAAGCCAGAATCAGATACTGTACAAGTAGAAAAGCTGTCATAGCCATGGCATTAGAATATATAATTACAGCTTATTCACAGCGGTCTGTTAATGAGTGAATGCTAAAAGTACCAATACCCCCAAAAGCTAGGGGTATTTTTCTGTATCCAATTAGGTTACCCCCTTCTGTGTGCTGAATTAAGAAGGGCAATGTCTGTGTGCGAAAAGAAAAATAATTACATGTCAAAGGTGGAAAATGGCAGCACCCAAGACTCTCTTATGGAAACCTTGTAAAATCACAGCCTAGTGCATATATGGTTTCAGGCTATAGTTTTAAAAACATTCAATATGCAGGTGACATGTCACGATAATTATAATTTCAAGCAAATATAACATTGTGTTTTATATAAAGCCCACTGTATTTTAATATATTAATCATTCAAGCAGAGAGAACAAACCAACAATTCTTGAGGTTAATAAATGAGAAAATACAACAATATGCATGAATAAAATGTTATGAAATGTGCATTTAAATTGTCATTACACAGAGAAAAACACCTACACATCCCATAGCATAGTCAATCCCTAAGAATTCCTTTATTTGAAATTACACCAAACAAAACACAATATTCATCCTGATCCTTAATTTATTTGCTGTTATTCATCATTCTCAAATACAGTACATGCAGACACAGAAATCCTCTCTGACCCATTGTAAGGCATAACCACATAATGTACTATAAAGTCATTTGTCGCTGCCACTGACAAGATGCCAGTGTCCAAAGCTACTTGTACTATAATGTATTAGTAGCCAGCAGGGAACATGGGGGTGTTAGTTGTGGCTTGTGACTTTCTCTCAATCTAAAGAAACCCCGCTGTCAGAGTCCACAGAGAAATGCTGGCAAGAGCATGTGGTCTAATACACAAAACTGTCAAAAATGCTAACCGGCCTGGCACAGTATTGTGCCTGGGAGGCAGAATTATTCACTTTTTTTCATTTATACATGGAAATATGAGTTTTTCTAACCAAATCTGAGTGTCCTTTACTTAAGATGAAACTATGACTAAGAACACTGATAAAAAGTCAGTTCAATCATCTTGAGATAGGGACATGTGGGAAATAATTAGTGTATTGCACACAGTGGCAGCATAATGTTTGGCAAAAAAACATGTACACAATGTTGTTTTCAAGCCAAAAAAAGATAGAAATTGCTATAACTGTTTACTGCTATCAAGTGTAACATGCTCTTGACATTTTAAAAGGGACCATCATTACTTTTTCAGGTATTTCTCATACCATAGTTTTCAGTCTGTGTAATTGTGTTTAAATGCTGTATATTGATTGCTTGCAGTAGGACAAAGGCAAATGTCAATCCAAACAAATGATTAGGTAACATACAGTATACACACTCCGAGGCTGAACTTTAGCTGTTAGTGGTGATGGTTAAATGGAGAGCCTCATCTGGTAGGATGCCTCACTAAAATCTTTTTCCACTGTATAGCTGCACAACACAATATGGTCAAATCGATAATGCGTTATTTATTTTCTTTGTCTCTAATTCAACTGGGATAAAAAGGTCAATAAATTACAACTGATTGCAGTAAGTGGGGGCTTTCATTTGGCTTGATTTATCCTTTATTTAATAAATGTCAGAGTCTAAATATTTTGCTGTACAAAATCTCCAGTCAATCTCCTATAGACTGGTCTGGTGATAGAAATGAACATCTAATATTTTTTTTAACAAATGTGAATTTGTAAATTTAGAAAAAAACAAAAATAAAACTCAACCTTTAATTAGCACTTACAAGTGTTTTCCCTAGATACTACAAACATTTTTAATTGGAGACTCATCACCTTGGCTGCTTCAACCAGCCAGGTGATTTCAGTTGTACACACTGTTTTTGTCGTCACTTTTATGGGTTTAAAAAGGGTTGAACAATTAAGCATTTTCAAATAATACAGTATGCTGCATTTTAACAGAACAGTTTATAAACAAAAAATCTGCAATTAAAAAGAAAAAGGAAAAAATAAAAAAATATGACAAATCTCTTCCAACATTTAAAAATTAAGCTCTTAGTGATTGTACTGAACAAGTGGTTTATCATGCTGTCACATAAAAAGTTCACATAAACATCAAAACACCCAGAATGCAATACTACAATGCTGAACTTGTACAGAACATGCAGAGACCATTGCTCTTGTAACTTTAAACAACAAGAATTACCTCTTCGAGGTTGTATGTCTCTGTCAACCAGTCCAGTTGCAGTGTAATGCTGTCACTGTCCCACAACTCCACTTTAGTCTGTTCATTTGTGCCAGATGTCATGATATTACATACAGTGAAGCTATTGCCCTGATGGGAATGGGACCAAAGTAGTGTCACAGTGATTTTGACCATTGTCTGTAGGCTACAAAAATCTTATCAGTTCATCAGTTCAGGTGGATGCTTGTACCAAAAAAGACGGTGTCTTGAGACGTTTCTGTGATATTGTGCTACAATCTCCTCCTTTGACCAAAACTGTTGAGTCAGTTGATGCTCTCAAGTGGTCATTTCCATCATTGACATGCACCCTCTCTACATTCATTCTACTAAGCTTGTGTCACTTTTGAAGAAATTCTCTCATGATGTTTGTGGGATATTGTGTCCCCAAAAATAGAGATGAACCACCTAAAAACATAATGCCTGTACTTCAGCATAAAGCCATGGCCATCAGTAGTACAGAAGCATTGGAATCCCATACTAAATTGCATCACGGTATTGCTGTAGAGGAAATAGTAGCTGGACAACTTTGATCATCCTTCAATCATATCATTAAGCGAACTGCTTTTAATTGAATTACCTTCTATAACAAATCCTGCCTGGGCATTGGTATCTCTAAAGGAAATGCCATGAGTGAATTATAAATCTGCCTGTGGAAGAAGAGGTCCAGTGGTAATACTGCATTTTAGTTCAAGTCTCTGAGATAATGAGCTTAAGAGCGATGAGCAAGACGGTACTGGAGTGAAACTACTGGAAGAAACTGAGTAACTCCAGGGATACAACTTCTTAAATCCTTATGTCTTTCATGTCAGAACTTTACTTACTCTTGGAAGTAGATACAAGCATGGAAGCAGAAAGACATTTAAATGGAACATTAGCAATTTATCACACTTGTCTTCGGTTAAACTTTTAAAATAAGAAGTGACAGCTCCGCAGTGCAGAATCTCTCCAAGGTACATCATTAGAATACTTATTTTGTGATCCAGGTTAAAATAAATTGGCACAATTCAAATAGTCATCCAACCTTCTACTCTACCGAACAAACAAGAATGTATACATTTTCTCTTACATATTTTCTTTTTTTTTTTTTAGTCACCAAACTGATTTTAAATTTCTTTTTAATTAAATGGAATTTAAAAAGTAATGCACATATGCACACTCCTCCCTTGATCAACTCCATCACACAGTGCCATCGCTTTAAAATGCATCCATGTGTAACTTTCAGCATCACTGCTTTAGGGAAATGCTGCACTGAAAGTTGTATCCACAATATTTATTGCAGAAATAATTTTCCCTTGGAAATGAAAGGAGGGGGAAAAATCCTCCCTTTTCAAACTGATAATCTGTTACCAAATCAGCAGATGATGAGAGATACTATTATGAGTATTAAACTTTTTGAGGGCATCTGTCTCTCTATAAACAGATGTTTTCTTCTAATCCTTCTTTTTTCCCTTTTTTTTTTTTTTTTTTTTTGCTAAGTCCTTTCCCATCATCCTCTTTTTTAGTACTTGCTTAATCCAACCATTTAGTACTCCCAATGCACTACCACCAGTAGTTTTGTTTGTATAGAGTAGTTGCAGCCGGTCTCGCAACCTCCCCACAACACCACAGCAGATACCTCACCATAAACATTGCCTAGTGCAACTCATCATTTTCTGACTGTTTTCGAATAAAGTACTGTCGCTTCTGGTGGTGGAAAACAAAACTTTTGATGTACCAGAGGATTTTTCCTTAGAAAGCACCAGGTGTAATAGCCGGCCTTTCAAGAACTGGCTACAGGATAATTCTAAACTCTCACTGTAACATCAAGAGACAGAAGGTTTTTTTTAATACCTAAGGAAGAGGCAGGTTATTTAAGAAGTTGCAGGCTTTTCTCACTGACACCATGTCCCTCAGGGAAATTTTGAAATAAAAACACAATATAATGTAGTTTAGTACCAGAAAGGAAAGCACACCAGCAATAACCAAGGGAACTGCAAGAACACATCTGTTAATGAAGCAACATCAGTTTTTTATCGTTTTCAATGCAGACATTTAATGAGACATGGAGGGGCAGTGAGGATTGTTGACGCGTTTGATATACTAATTAAATTTTGAAGTAAAATTACAGTTTGGTCACATGACAATACCAAGGTAGTACAATGAAGACTCCACTAAAACAAAATATAATGACAAGAGATAGCCAACATTAACAACCAAATGAATACTCATATCTTTTGTTACTGGCAGGTAGCAACGGATATAGCATAGTGTGTGTGTGTGTGTGTGTGTTAACTTCTACTACTAGTGTCATTGCATCAGTGCTTTATACAGCAGAAGCTGTACATTGTCTAATTTTAACAGAATACAGCACAGCTTATTATTTTGTTATAACTTGTCATCATTAAAACTTAAGTTAGAGTAGTTTTATTTTAAGTGTTTTTGAATTTTCACATCTTTGCGTATAACAGGATATTTAATAACTTTTATGTTAAATTATCTGTTGTGGGGATTTTTCTCATTTCATTGTCACTTATTATACAAAAATAAATAATTAATGAAGAGATAACCAGCAGATCAGTCATTATTAGATATAATGATGTTTTGCAGTCCCACCACTCTTTTTTTAAATCTTTTTTAAAATGTTGAATTATACTGTACAATTCTTATTGTATTATTATGTTATTTTCCATTTTCTGAAAAACTCAAGATGTGTACTTAAGGAGATTATGGCATCTCAGTGTGACAAGGTCTGTGCTTATCGGTATGTATTAGAAGAGATAATTGTCCTTGTGCTTATTACAGTTTGGTATAAGAGACTGGTAGTCTAAAGAGAACTTAAGCAGACACATTGAGGTTTCTCAATTTGAGTCCACTGAGATGAATAATTTTCATTTTTCACTTTTTTTTTTTAACCAGTCAGTACAAATTACTTCCGTGTTTTGTTATTGTTTGTTTTGTTGGTGTCATTTTATGTGTTACACAAGTTGGGAAAACTATTATAATTAATATTATGAAATATTTTAAGTTACAATTCTAGAAGGCAATGGAGGTCACAGCATGAATCTGCTCTATGAAAGGTTCAGAAATTCAATGAGTACTAAAGCTGTTTGTTTGATTTAGTTTGACATTTGCTCTGAACATTAAAAGCTTCTTGAAAATGTACTTAGGAAAACAACATGGCCAGCCAGTTTCATTTGCCATGGTTTAAAATGCTGCTTGAGATAAGGGAAGATAAGATGAGCTATTGATCCTTGCGAAAAGCAATACAAAGAATAAAACTGAGAACACGCAAACAAGCCATAATGACTTGGAATTGGAAAGTAATGAAATCTAATAATAAATTAAATGAAAAATTGGACATCTTATTGCTCCGATAATATGTACTTTTGTGCTGTTTACGAATAAAATCCACTGAGATCTATTTTGTATTAATGACTAGCATGTACTGCTGCCCTATTGAGTGTACTTATACTACTACTGCGTTGTTTACTGACAAGCCTTTAAAACCAGCACACTCAGACTACCTTCAAAAGTTAAGCTGTCTTTTCACTGTGATAACTGAGTCTCCAGTAAGGAGCACTCCGTAAATTAATCCAATAAATGGACTACAGAGACATCTCAATGAATGCAAAAGAAAGCGAGGGCGCGTAAGACAGAAATGGCATGGAAGCGTGAAACAATGATTAAAGCAGGGGGAAAAGCTACAGGGATGTTTATTTCCACTAATGCACTCTCTTAAAGCGTACATTGGGTGAAAGGTTGAAAGATTTAATAGATGACAACAGCATCCCGATAAGAAATGACAGCCTCGTCGCCTTATAAATATTAGGCCCCTGTTGTAAGTGCAGTCCTGTCAATCAGAACCTGATGCCTGAAGAGTGTCTTCATGGTTTCAGCCCGTCGTTGACAGTGCATTCAAACAGCATGGTACAGCTTGCCACCTTGTCAGCTGGAATTTGATGGGAGGTTACGATGACTGATACTGCTGTCTTTACAAATTAACATGACATGGAGTTCATCTACCATGTGTGAGTTCTGCAGCTGATGATGATGACTCTGAGTTGTTTTAGGAACATGACATTAAATGGTTTTGAAATCAGATTTTCTTTTTTTTTTATAATGCCAAATCACATCAGGAATTATTTCAAAGCACTTTATATAATAAGGTAAAGACCTTACAGAAAGCTATAGAAAAACCGTCAAATTCCCTTTAAGCGAGCACTAGGCAGCCATGGAAAAGGGAAAACTTCCTTTAGTCCTAATCAGATTTCTACATATAAGTCAATTGAACAAAAAAAGTAAATTGATAAACCTTAAAAACCCTGTGTCAGACCAGTCTTTGGTTAAGGTCAGCTGGCTGTTTACTCTGTTTCCAGTCTTTTTGGTAAGTTTATATTTAACTGGCAACAACGAGAGAGGTATTGATTTGCTCATCTAACTTTTGGACAGAATGTGAATACATCAATCTGTTTTCTTTAACTTTCTTTTTTTTTTTTTTTGCTTGAAAAATGACTTAAAAATAGGGTCGCGTTCAACAATTTTAATTTGGTGGTTGAAAGGAAATCGATAATGCTGACGTGCTCACAATGGTATGCAAATGTTGTTGCCGCATTTCACTTGAGCTGAGGAGAGGGATGAAATAGTTTCAGAAATTGACAACCCAAGACATTAACCATACTGCGTGAACATGGAGCACTAGCACCAACTTATTAGGCTTAAATTGTGCCATCTCATCTCTTTACTCCGTGAACTCTGGAGAACCTGATTGTTTCTGAGTTTAAACTTTTCAGTTGACTAGCAGATTAAATAACAAGGAAATTACAGCCCCAGTAGGGGATAAACACAGTTAAGTCCTCCAGAAGTACTGCTCGTCCTCTCAGGAGACAGAAACTCTGCAGCAGTGGATGCGCCAGAGCTTGTGACACCACACATCTCTTTTCAGTTGTCTTAACAAGAAGAAGCAGCTACCTGCCATTTTAATTGCATTTCTCACTTTTGACTAATCACAGAAGACACGGTGGCCCTCTGGGCAGCCAGCCAGCTGGAGCAGAAGGACACTGTGTCAAATTTATTGCCTGGCAACAAAAACCGCAGCAATAACAGAAAACTGTCCCCCACCCCCAAATGAAATGTGCTAATTTTATCTATTAAGTTTATTGCGGTTTGATTTTCGGACGTCGAAAATTACAAGATAATGCTTCTTTATTTAACTAAAGCACTACACCAAAATATATTCGTATATAAGTAATTTACAAAGAAATTGTGACAGACAAGGCGTTCATACAGTATATACAGAGCCAGCAACATCCATCCTTTTGTTGTCTATTAAAAACTGGCTGTGGTGGCGTATTCCTCCTGCAGAGTGAGATGTATTCAGTAGGAGACTAGCTACGCTACAGGGAAAAGTTCAGAAAAGCTTAGTTTTATGCAGATACCCCCTGATACAGTTCACTAACAACCAGATGAAATCCAGTTGAAAGCATCTTGATTCCAGTGGAAGCCACAGTAAAGAGACACCTGCTGCAACTCGGGTACCACCAACTACTTTCATACCTGGTGTGTAAAAACACTTTATAGTTTGCCCAGGGATTTCAGCTACTGGCTAAATGTTAAGACACAATGTCTTGTTTCAAAACAGTTAAGTCAACTGCATCTGGAAAGCAGCAGGGGAGTGAACTGTCAAATCTCAATCAGTGCCCAGACAGCAGACATTAGACACCTTATAAAAGGCAAAAACTAGCACCAGTGCATTTATTAGAGAGCTATAATTAAGGATATTTTAAAATTCCGTATTTATTTACTAAATACGGAATTTTAAAATATCAAATGCATTTTTGACAATGCATCCAATGTGCTTCAAGACAATTCCACAGTTTCGACCTCAGGCCTTAATGATTGTCACCTGGCATTGACTTTTACTACATTGCACAGTTATGTTGGTGGGGAAATAAATATGCAAAATGACTCCAAACTGGAAGCAAAACTTCTGATACACGCCTGGAAATGATGCTAAATTTTTTTGGAGACTTTTGAATCCCTACTTTTGTCATTTGCAGTCAGTTACTTTAATGAGATACTTTTTGTTTAATAACAGCAATGTGGAGTCTCTAAGTGATGACATAAAAAATAAAGAAATTAAAAAAGTGGCTGCCTGAATCAATGTTTTGACATCTGTGTCCATCGAGTGCTCCACGCCACTGTATGTATTAATGGAGTTTGCTTGCCTCACAGCACTTTTCATTTTCCAGCTGTGATTGTCACACACTGGTGTTGCTGTCTGTTTGTGATGTGCTGATAGGACAGATCTGAGATAGATATCCCCCCCAACTGCACGCCTCAGAGACCGATCCACACAGCAGCTCGAAAGGCTTCACCCCTGCCACCTCATAAATGCTGGCCTTGCAGAGGTGTCATGGGTGCAGTAATCTCTATGCTGAAAATATGCTCAGATGTGCCAGATCTCCTCATTCAAAGGAAGCTCGCACAGTGGTAGCGAGTGAACGCGGGTCTTTAGGGTGTAATTACATTCAGTTGTGTTCTGGGCTATCTATAGAGCAATTATATTTCAAAACAAAGCACTGTTATTGCATTATTGTGCATAGATTGTTGTCCTCAGAGATGATACAGCAGCTTACAGTAAATTAGTTGGATGGATGGACCATGGTGGGGGAGATGTGTGTACTGTGTGTAAAACACTAGGCCTTTTTTCTTGTTTTGATAATTAATCTTCTAGGAATTTTCTTGCCAGTTATTTCCAGGTTTCTCATTATCCTGCTTACCCAAGGTCACGCTAACGAACCGCTAAGTGGCTCACCGTTAGCCAGTCCCTTCACTTAACAGTCAACTTATCATGAGTTTCAATTTCCTCATTATGGTTACTATTAGTATTCAACAACAGTGCCTTAATATCGTGGGCAGTGTTTTACTCTATTCGCTGTGCAGCCTGCTCTGGCCTCCAGCGAGGTTCCTGAAGCGCTCTCGCTCGTTCAAATATTATTAGCAATATTATGACAAATGAACATAACGCATTTTGATTCTAAAACTGAAACTGACTACTTAAGCAATTTTACTCTCTGCTCTTACTCCCATGATAAAATATAGGTGAATCTGAGGTGTTAATTATGAAAGTGCTCCCAGTTTGAACACTGAAGCACTAAAGATCAAAGTGAATTCAAAACCCACCTTTATGGTTATTTCACTTGAGTTATGCAAACACATGTATAGAAGCTGATCTAAAATCATAAACTTCCTAATGTAAGAGCCAGCTCCTGGAATTAATGTATTTCTTATCTTAGATCTTTGTTCAGTATGCACAATTTCAGTTCTTCTGTTTTTCTTTGTTTAAGTTGTGCTTTATAATTTATTTATATATTTTTTTGCCGAGGCTAATGACTGGTGTTCTAGTTAAACATTTTTGGGGTGCGCACACTTGCATTTCCAGGCATTAAGCTGATATCCTCGTCCAGTGTGTCTAATATGAGTGAGCAAAAAATAGCTCAGTTTCTTGCCTAAGGGTGCTTCATCATGACTCACTGATGTAGATGGACACACTGCTCTTTGCAGTAAGTAAGGTTCAGGACAAAGTGCTGTCTAGAAATATTTTTTTAAACAGCCCTGACCAGAATATAACCTCCAAAACAAACCGTGGACAGTTTTCAATAAAATAGTTTTCAATAGATTGTTTTTGGTTGTTTATCTCTACAGAAATGGAATAACTTTCAGTCCCTTTGCTATATGGTCTAACCAGTGATGGTGCTTACTCATAGCTCCTTTCTGTTCAAACAATGAAAGTGACAGCAGAGCATGTTGTCATATAAGCAAAGTTGTCACACCGCTTAAAAGGGGCCACAGTAACATGTGCCACTTCCTGTTCTGAGTTCGGCTTCCTGTGTTTACACAGAGTAATTGTGACCTAATGTGAAAGCTCTTAGCTAAGTTTGTTGTAATAATCACCTGCATAATCAGTATTATAGTTATTGGTGTACTTGTTTAACATTATTATTTTTAATTCTCAGCCACCTTAGATTTTTTACATATCAGGTGTCTCATACAGCAGAAGAAGCACGAGTTGTCTATGTGCAAACCAACTGTCCAGAGTAGACGGAGAGAGAGTAAAAATAATGATACGGCTCAGAAAGTCTTTCTCTGTAAGAGTGGGGCCTAAGGATAGAAAGGTCTCCTTTGATTTTAGGATGAGGACCAGTTGCTTTAAATGAAAAGAGTGACACTGAAGTTCACTACGTGACTGTGTAGTGGGCTGCGCGCTCTGTCAAAATGCTTCTAAGTTCACGTCAGTACGGTGGCTGAACTGATCCGGTAAAGACACTGACAGAGAACTGCTGCTGACATCCTGCTGTTTCTCAAGCCAGTAGCAGAAACAAGCTGTCAGCATGACTGTATCAAAGAACATTAGGTTCTTGTGAGAGGGTTCTGCCTCTTCGAGATCACGGTTATCATCAAAAGTATTAAGCAAACAAATAATTCAAATGAGTTTTTAACAGTACATTTTGAGGAAGGTAAGAAAAGAATCAATTAAAACCTAAATTATACAAAAAAACTAAATAGACTAAAGCATAAAAATACATTTCACTGAAAAACTATTAAATAGAATAGAGCCTGAATAGATGCGATATTGAATGAGGATGCAGGTCTGACAGGGTGTTCATTGTTTCCCCAAGCTATGTAAAGGACAATATCACTTTCGAAATTACAGTTGTTTATACAAGAATTTAATGAGCATACTAGCATGAAATTAGATCCTACTCAAGCCCTTAAACTGCACTATTGAAAATCATCTGTGCAGTGGTGTCTCTCCCAGTGTCCTGATGCCAGTGTTGGGCCAGATGCGATGGTAACGTAACTGATATGATGATATGAGGCCGCAGACAGAGATGAACAAATTTAATCTGGCTAATCGAATAACGCAGAACAAAACCAGTGCTTGTTAAGCTTTATGCCTTGTTGTTACTGGACAGACCTCGCCATACATTTACAGTATTCGTTTCATCCTTAACTATGTTTCTCTCTAATATCTTTCTAGTGCTTATATTGGTTTAGTTTCATCAGTATGCCGGGTCATGCACTTGTCCTCATCTCAGCCATCTGCCATAACGTCCCAGTTTCGAACAGAGCAGCCGTATTCATCCTTACAATTGGTCACTTTACTGTTAGGGGTTGGGGGGGGTAAAAGCGGTAGCTCGGACTGGCGGGAGGCATGAGGGGCGTTAATGGGTGCCGATTGATGCATGATGAGTGCCCATATTATGCTAATGAGCTGTAACAACCCCTTTCATATGTTCCACAGAATGAATTGTGGTTAGTACTAATGGCAGAGTTTCGAATAGGGTAATGGCAAAATCCAAAACAGTTAGCCCACTGCAGCAAAGCAACACTACGGATCAAGCTGTTCACAAGTTCACAAGAAGTGGCAGTGTCCTTATAATGCTGATGCAAGACTGTATTCCAGCATCTTGGGAACGACATGCCTCAAGATACTACATTTAATGGTTCGGTGCACTCATTACAAAGGTAATTATTTTCAAAAATCAACAATAGTTATGCAAATCATGTGGCACCGTAGACCTCGTAACTGTGGGGCTTAAACTTTGATGATTCTGATTCCAATCAAGTTGTTACTGATTTGATGCTACTGTTATATTGTTGACTCTGTAATATACAGTCATTTGTGATATATGTATCCCTAAAAGAACACCAGGGCACGATGTTGGCGCTCACCTTCTGATTATATTCACTTTTGATTTCAAAGTCTCCAGAAGTCCAGAATTGATTTTAGATTCATCATGATCCATTTCAACTTTGTCTCCTGTAATTTATATTACTATGCAAACTAAACTGCAAATTTAGGATTCATAATCACTGCTTGCATTACGTCCTGTTGCAACTTGATTAATGAGTGAAGCACAACATTTATTAATGGAAAAGCAAGTTGCAAGGATGTGTGTTGGGCTGTATGCTGCCAAAACACAGTCCTGTGTGGTTGGGTTTCTCTAACAAAAGCAACATGCTGTATTTTTTCATTTGATTCTTAGAGCATATTCGTTTCTGACTTCCCATTTATGTCAGTTGTTAACAAGTCATTATTATGTTTAAAGATATCATGACATAATCCTGTTGAAAGTATATTCATTACAAATACCTCACTAGAAGAATTTCGTACTGTTTGAACTTGTTCTTGAAGACAATTGGCCTCTAATCTAATGCTTTGCATTTAAACTGAGGAGCAGTTAAGTCATTAACATCTAGGTCCATTGAGGCCACACATGGGTCCTTAGAACCCCCTGAGTTACTCATGTCTCATATCTTCAAGATTCACAAGCAAGCAGTGGCCTTGGAGTAGCACATTTGAGATAAGCATGACTTAGATGAATTTTCCTGTGATCACTTTAAGAATTGATGTTGATTTGTTCAAAATAAATCGAAGTCAAGTTGATTTAACAATCAGTCAGTAATATGTCAGACTTGATTTGTTACAATAGAGCCATAATTTTATGTTATTGCCGTAGCTAAAAATGAATGTGCAGTTTTTTCTCCTCCATCTGACATGGTGAAGTTATCAAAATCAAACCCAGAAATAAGTAAATTATTTGGATAATTCTCGCTGTGCTCGCTGTCGTCTCTTTGTCTGATTTAAGTCACAGGAATGTAGAATAGCAGCTTAAAGCCCTGAGGTTGTCACTCTTGGTGTTATCATGGGACTCTCCTCTGTGCTGCCTGACTTGTTTAGCTTAGGGGAGCATTATCTCTCTCTGTCTACCCTCTCTCTCTTTTTCTCTTCTCTTTACTTTCCTCTCTTTCAGTTGCCAGTTTTCCCAGTGTATCAACTAGATGGGAATGTATGCATGAGTCACAAACGCGAATTAAGCAAATAACATGACACCGAAGGAGGAAGAAGACACTTCAAGGTTGACAAGCTCACATGCAGTATCACTGCCGGATGATTTGATAAAATAACATTTGGTGCATCTAGACAACAAAAGTCAAGACATTTCATTTTGGCATCTCGGTGCCCAGTGAAAGTGCTACATCTGCTGCCTTCTATTACTCTTCGTATCGCTCACAACTTTTGCCAGCATTTAGCTCGTTGCGCTCACCCTCAGAACAGAATCTGTCCAATTGACATTCAGCACCATTGCAGTATATAACTCCTATCCTGAATGTTAAACAGATATGACATGGAGCTTTGATTGTAAATAATTTGGCTCAAGCTTTGGGGTCAGCCAACCGAAGAGCATCTACTTTCTCTTCATATCAGGGCCTTCTGTTCCTCCAGCTGCCGAGCTGCCTGTATTTGAGACAGGTGTCATCGTATCAATGTGAAACACCTTCATTCTTGATACAATTATCCCTCTGACTTGGTAACTTAACCTACAACATAGCTGGGAGGCATTCCAATGCTTCCAGGAATACTCTCTGTCTGTGCCGGAATACTATGACATGAATGATTATATAGGTGTGATGAGTTGACCCACCGTAATGTAGTTCTCTTTCAAAAGTGCACCATCGACTGAAGCTCCACAGTAATAAATCAATGTGCTAAACAGCCCGCAATCTTTTTGCAGAAAGAGTTCTGCTGCAGGATAAATCATGTGCCATCAGAACAGCTGCACAGGCCATATCAAAACAAATGCTCATTCCTATATTGTAGGGCACTAATTATTAACACTTTTCCACCTCATTTGACTATATATGTATATATATATATATATATATATATATATATATATATATATATATGTATGTGTGTGTGTGTGTGTGTATGTTTTTTCCCCATATAAAAAACAAAACTAAATCATAGTCATGTGTGTTTTCATACAAAGTCGCTTCCTTAAATAAATACGCTGATCATTATATGTGGAAATAGTGGACACTGGGGTGGCCTTCGTGATTTTCATGTCATAATTGTGTAGACAGGCCTCAGTCAGGTGTAACAGATTGCAGTTAAAAAGCTGCAGTGGTCAGGTCATAAATATTGCAAAAGCAGAGACAGTTCAGCTCAGACCAGTCCTTTTCCTCCCCCCTAAAGACTGTGAAGAACATGTGTTTTACTGTTAATTAAAATCAGGACTGAGCCCATGTTGCATGATTAATTACCTCATACCATGCAGCTGCCCACAAACATTGATGACTCTTTGCTTGTTTGTCATGGATAGGGCTTTCACCATTCATCACCCCTGTAAGGTCAAGCTCAAAGCTACATTGCATTCTGTAATTACAAGTCCCTAGTCCCTTCTGCCATATTCTCTTATCGTCTCTGATTTTGACACCTACTTCCATGTCTGGGTAGATATCAGTGTTGTTCCAGCATATACAGTATTATGCATTCATAACCATTGTTTTGTTCCACATACTGTACAATTAATAACGTCTACAATTGAATCAGATCAATGATATTAAGATACAATTGTAGGAAGTAGTTAAAGAAAGGGAAGTAAAAACAGTCTGTCTTCTCAAGGTTAAACCAAAATCCTAAAACATTAAAGAGGTTTGTTCAGCGCTGCTATCATGTACATCAGACAACTGGAACATCTTTTTTGTGCCTTTTCTCAGAGGGGGGAAACATTACATACCTTTTTGGCTTTGGAGAATGCCAGTGTGCAAATGCATGTCTCCTGACACCTTGAGTTAATGATCAGCCAGCTTCCAGAGAGGCAATGTATTTTGAGTTACCAGCGAAGCATGACAATAACCTTTAACATTATCATTTACACACATATTATACCACAGGACAGATTGTCTATAGGCTGCCTTGCAGCAATAAGTCATCCTCCACTGATAGGGTCCCATCCTCATTTTTTCATGTTAAGGTATGTGACTTTGAGATGGTTTGCAGGCCAAAATCGTTCATCTTGTGAAATTTCATTTTTGTCTTTTTCAGAATGCCTCTCTCAAGGTGAAATATTGTGATATTGCCACTGGCATAATGTTCTGAGATTACAAAGAGGAAAAAAAAAAAGTATGAAAATGAAATAAAGCGAATCTTATCATACAGCTTGTCAAACAACATTAGTTTATGCAGAGATGTGAATTGCTGTGTGTGTGTTTTGACTGCGAGGTAACAGTTTCAAGGCCATATTGTTGTGGCACCATGAGAGGAATGAAATATTGTTGAGCAAATGCAGATTGACAGACACCTGGAGAATCAAAGCTGTTGGAATGCAATAATTTGTTATGAATCATGCGGGATAGACATTTGCGCCAGCATTCAGCGGTGGCTGTCATGACTGAGCAACAAAGCTGGTGAGTCAGTATGAAATCAAATGACAGAAAAATTTCACAACTTGTAAATTAAATAATGAAATACTATAAAACACCAATAGAGAACTTGGCATAAAATGGTATTGCCTATAATAATAATCAATACATTTATGGTTTTATTATTATAGTTGATAACAGCATACATTTTAGTTATGTCATAATTGTTGCAAATATTAAATCCAAAAATGCACATTAAATCTTCTATAGTACAATTTTTGTAAAATGTGAGCTGCCTGCAAAGAACAAAAAAAAGTAAGTCACACTAATCTCGCATTCTACCTTTAGTCTTTTGGACTAAAAGTGGTTTGGTTCATAACCTCGAAATCTAGTTCCCAACGAGAACCAGATGCCAGACCGACCCGAATGGGAACCATGATGACACTGGTGAATATTAAACATACAAACACAAAAAAACAAAATACAGCACATTCCAATCAACGAGGTGGTGGAAATGCACCTAAAAGCTGATGGTGTTGAAGCATAATGGCGTGGAAGTGTGATTCCTGCTCATCTAAAGAAAGCATACTTTTAGTTTGAGTATGAACACCTGCTCAGTCTCAGAAGCACGGAGGCACTATTTAGGCTCTCATCGCAGCTAACATGTGACCCACCATCATGCTTTTTTTTTTTAAACTAACAACACAGTAGGTCTTAAAATAAAGTTGCCAGCATGTTGTAAGCTGCACAGCTATGCAGCAGTTACCCCTCCTGGGTCTCAAGACTCATCACAGATAATCACTGACTGCTTAGACACAGTCAACCCTGCCTGTTGTAGATGTACTTAATTAATCCCTCCCTTTCCAACAGTGGGCTAGGGGGAAAATAGTCCAGAGAGCTTTATTTTGTGTACAATTAAAGATGCCCTTTCCTCAAATGTCCTCCTCAATCAATGGCACTGGCGGACAAGTTAGACAAAGTTGATGGAACATATAGGGGACACTGAGTATTAAAGACAAAAGTTTTCGTTCATCGGATGACCTTTTGGAGCCTGTACATTGTACTCTGACTTATGGTAAATGCAAGTGTAAATGTGTAAATTGCAGTCTCAAGTTAATTTATATCCTGATGTCAGTTATTGTGGGAAATGTAAAATAAAAAAAACAAACAAAAAAAAAAAACACTGATCCAGGAGAAGACAGAAAATAGGAAAAAGAAAATAGGAAGCGGCTTCACACTGCCGTCCATCAGCGTTAGATGTATGAATGTACAGGTTTTGCACTCAGTTGGTTGCTCTGCAACGAGCGTGCACATTCTTCATCCCTGAAACAAACGCACTCAGAACGTGACCTTTTTATATAAATAACCTGCAAACCTAACTTATCATTTTCTGCAGGAAAGTGAACTGTTACAGATGGCTAGTTCTTGACTGAACTTAGATATATCTTTTTTTTTTTTTTTTGCCCCTCTGCACTTACTGAAAAATTGGTCTTTACTATCAGAAAAGAAGTTTACTTCCACGCTGCTACTCTGTAGCTGAGATAATGGAGTTTTATCAATTAAGCCTCAACATTGTGCAAGTTAAACACTGTTCACCATATATCTTAAAGATCTGTCGGCTGAGCAAAGCCTTCTATTAAAAAATAGCAGTTTAAAATTACATTGATGGTGTTTTCAACCTAAAATGTTTATTACTATGACAAATAAAAGCATTAACTGTGTTTGCTTGGAAATTAATCCACTATAACCAAAACTTTTTTTGCCAATCATGCATCATTAGGATGCTACCAGTAACCCCAGCCCACAAATGAGATGACTCATGGTCCCATTTACTTGTGCATTCTTTGAAATGACAACAAAGGAAGAAACATGGATCCAGATTATCAAAATGGAAACCTAATTAATAAAAAAAATCCTAGTAAAACATTGCACACAATTACTGATGCTTTCACAAAAGCCTGTTTATCCACATTCTCAGCCCCCCTGCTTCACATCCTCGTCTGTCATCCTTTTGTTTCTATTGTATTTCAAAATAGCTTGTTAGAAATGAGAGGTGAAGAAAGACCAAAACAAATCCAAGGCAGGGTAAAGTTTGACTGAACGTGTGCTGTATATTTAGCCACCCACTGCCTTAATCAATTCTCTTCATTTTGCAAAAACACATTTCAGGTTTCCCTAATTTCCTCATTTGTGGTACTCACTCCTTCCTTCTTTAGATAATTTATCATTAATGTCAGCAACTCCAGAAATTGTGATGTTCAGGTGTTGGCAGATGCCATATGCAGTGGCTATACACCTGTTGTTGGGAAAGTGCAAATGATCTTACACCGTTGGAGAATCGGGAGCATTTTAGGCGCCAAATGTGACATTTATTTTATAAACAGTGGCAGATGTTGTTCAGGTAACGTGTGGGTGTAAGGCTACACTGTGTACAGAACATCTAGGACACGTTCGGCTATTTCACCCCTTTGACACACAGTTCTTACAAAGGGACTGAAATAGTGCAGAATGGGAGAAAATGTGGTAGGGTGCATTCATTCACCACCATTTAGTGCATAAAATGTAGCAGCTGAACTGACAGAGGGGTCAACAGTTGTTAATGTATTCCACATTTCAGTGATTTTGACAAGAGCAGCAGTAGCACAACCACGCTAGAACTGGCTGACCCGCGCCAGTAGGAAACACTGGTATGCTGCCCCACGGATATATTCATACCCAGAAGATAATGTGAAGCCATGTGAACTGTCTGCAGCTGCAAAAAGTTTGGGGCATGAGACTAGTCTGTTAGAGGGACCCGTGGCAGATGGGGTGGTGCTGCTGGAAGGTTCAGTAATTAGAGAGACTGTTCTAAAATGAAAAGGTCACAGGCTTTTGAATGAGGCTGTTTTCATATGAACTGAATTCATTTCAGTTTTTATCTGTAAAATTACCATCATCATTATTGTTGTTTCAAACTGAGGCATCTGAATGATCAGTGAAGAGAGGTCACAGTCCTTTAGCGTTGAAAGTCTGCTTATACATATAATATATACATATAGAAAGCAATGTATTATAAGTGGGTAAAAAAGGGCATACAGTTTCCAGTATAGTTTCCTGTAGTTCCGTCTGTAATATCTGTGGAGAGGGGAAGTGTCAGTATGAGTCTGTTGTGGAAGGAGGGCATTGACCACATTTGAACTGCCACACTTCATTGCCAGCATGAACAACTTTTCAAGAAATACCGGATGCGTGGTTCGACTGCAAAATGTCAAACAGCAAATGGCTGCATTTATGTAGCACTTTCATCCAAAGTGCTCTACAGTTTTCCTCTCATGATGGCAACAAGCTACCCTGCAAGGGGCCGGCCTGAACATTGCGAGCGATTTGGGCTCCAGTGTCTTTTTGAGGAACATTCTTTTTGTGTATGTGGCCAACGAAATGTTTAATTTAATTGAAACCAACTAGACAACTCTATTTTTTTATTCAATTTTTATTGTGGTTCATTGGAATATATTAACTGGCAACTCACGTAGCCCAATACCCAGTCTCCATAGAACAAATTAAGGCAGTTGATCAACTAGGGAGCCAGAGAGTTGAGATCACCTTCAAATAAACATCCAATTAATTATTATCATGAGAAATGGTAATGCTTGTGTTTCAAACGATGCATGCTCATTGCTCTCTGTCAGGTACGAAAATGATTCCCTGTTCTTTTTTTTTTTTTTAGTGTTTGCTTCATCCAACACTTTGACTGCTGGTTATTATTTTGTGCATCTGTTTTTTATTTAATTGTATGGTCGTTAATATGAACAGTGCAGCCCACATCCTTTGAGGGACATTTAAAAGGTCACGAACAAATCCTGTTCTTAATTTTAGAGATTTACTGAAACTCAGTCCCACTTTATTAAAGGGCAAGTACTGTGACATACTGTTTTTTTTCTACTGCTCTTAATCCAAACATCATATCAACACATTACTAGTGTGTATTTGCACACATTTAACTATTTTGTAATATTTCAGATTTTATTTGATTTACTGCAGTTCAACCCAGTGTGACATTTAACTGAATCTAATGTGTTGTTTTTAACACTTCTGCTCATGCTTGACATTGCAAATTGCAAATTACAAATCATTTAGTGATCCTGTAGCATTTGTTCATATTCCGTATTCCATATTATTCAGAGCCAAAACCTACACTTCTGCATCCAGTCACCATAAGAGAAAAATATTTGTAAAAGAGGTAAACATGCTACTATATCATATAGTAGCATGTAAAATGAAGGCTTGTAAAATAATACAGGCACCTCCAAGTTACCTTTGTAGTGGTGATGCATGAGCAGTTTGCCTAACAATATTTGTTTTACTTATTACTTATCAGAAATGTTGTTCTCTGCGTTATTTCACAAGTCAGTGGAAAAAGTTGATGATCAACCAGATTGATGCTACCTCCCGGGTTGGCCTACCAAAAACATCTTTCCTATAGAAGTCAATTACATTAAATATTACAAAACCATTAAGAGTATTGTAAGTTTACACAAATGCAACCATGAATGAAATAACTGACAGCCTTTGAGCAATCATTTAACCAGAATAAAGATCATACACTTGACTTACAGTGGAAAATGTTCAGCTTTTTTTTTTTTTTGGCCTGTGGCTGCTCCCATCTTCCTCAGTAATAATATTATTCTGTCATGTGTCCAAATTAAGATACCATGTGACCTGGGGGTGCTAGAACGTCTTGTTGTAGAACAGATTAGGAAAAAAAGAAAAAACATCTGTGATGTGTCTCGGGGCCGCTTTAAGTTTAAATTAGTATACTTATAATGCTGTTAAATTTAAAACAGTTTGAAGCAACTCTGATGCTAATTTGGTTTAACTTCTAAGTTGAACCTTCTCAGAAAATTTATAATGCCATGTATCATTCTGCGATGCACAAACTAAAGTAACTTCAGTACTTATCTTTGATTTCATTTGCATTTTTCTGCACTAGGCTGTGTGCCAGTGATGTTATCTCATAAAATAAAGACATTAAGGGAGTCTTTGAAGCACACACCTTTAGTACCCCATTTTGGCAGCTGATAATAAAAACAAATTATTCTCCTATGTTTGGAAGCCCACTTGGGATCGTGGATCTGCACGCCAGTGGTTTCAGAATAGAGGAACTGATCTCCTCTAGGAGCCTTTCATTATTATAATTGCCATGTCTGTCCATCACATAGGCACTCCCAACAGAATGTTATCTCACGTTGTACAACTATAAGAAACTTAACATGGGAATAATGCACGTTTCAATTTGAAGCATCAGTCGCATTATGCTGGGAATTTACTCAACTCAAATGGTGATTCTATGTTCATGTTGGTTTATCTGACAAAGCCTATAATTTGCATTTTCTTTTTCAATTTAGTAAATGTTCCGGCCAAATCAAAGGGGCAATATAACTTGGTTGACTCCTAGTAATAACCTGATTTCAAACACATTACTGAGCATTTTCTACAGCAAGATTTCCACATCTTGTTTACATTTACATTTACATTTAGTCATTTCATTTTCCTTGGTGTCGACTGTGTGGTGCTGGTACCACCAGTCGACGTTCCCAGGTTGTATCCATCATGTATCAACACCATTATCTATTAACCCACTTGTGTATAGACATATAGACCCGACTTCAAATGCACATGAAATCTGTATGCATCATAACTAAAAATTCAAATAGCTGCCTGCAGATACAATTTTATATAATTTTTTATATAATTTATTCTAAAATGCGTTTTGATGGTTTTAGGGTCACAACTCAGGTGAACTGATTATGGCTATCAAACCAGGGACAACTCAGCAGGAGAGTCATTGGATCTATAAACTAAAAGGTTAAATGTGCGACCGACAAGACAAAGTGTCAACGAATCATGCCACCTCAGCAAATAGCATGTCATTTCAAGGTAGACCGTTATCAAGTGGTTAGACAAATGGATAGGTGGGACTATTGGTAGTAAAATACTCCAGCACAGTACACTTTATGATTTCAGTCCTTTTTGATCTGGCGACACTGTTGATTAATGGTGGCAGAGGCAAAAATGTTTTACTAGTACAGGTCGCAAACTTACTTTTAAAATCACATATTGACCATAAACAAGCCTTGAGCAGACACTCCATCAGAAATACATCGAGGCAAGAGCAGTTCATATGTTGCTGTACAGGAAATTATGTTTTTGGATGGATCATGAGTGAGCAGTCAGCATTGACTTTGACACAGTATTTCTTTGAGCAGTGTCAGTGGTAGCTCAATAAGGTACTGATGCCTTTAAGTGAACTGGAGAGCCTCTGTTACTGAAAATCACTAACAAAATCACTAACTAATGTTTAAGTGCATGCATCCATTAGTTCCTGTATTATTTTGTATGAACCCCCTTAACAATAAACACTATTCTACAGAATTTTTAGGAGCCAGGTTTAAGTTTACATATAAAAACAGCATGGAAATGGGGATTTTTATTGGCTTTGTTTGGTTGCACACACCTGTAACATGCCACTGTGCTTTGAGGGACATTATTTAAATATCAACAATGAACTCTAAACTCTGCATTTCTTGGGGCAAGTATTGCAGTATAATATGGTATATTGTCAATGAAGATTACCCCCCTTCTCCTTGATAGGAAGGCCTAATTAATGGCAAGGATAATTAACTGAGTCCCATTTCATTGGACACAAAGTGCAATGCTGCAGCCCCATTATCATGTTGATAACTGAAGTGTCCTTTCTTTCATCTTCACTCTTAATGTCATCAAATACCATTACTGATTGTCCAATTTACAGAGTGCTGTGGGATCTCACTGCTTGCTATGTAAAATGTGAGGCAAATACTCAGTGAGATGCCACACACCGTAATATTTTCCACCTTCCTTATTAAACATGGCTTCGTGATATTCTCAGGTTGAATGCCGCAGAACTGCCTGTGGAGGTTATATCTGATGCCCAGGGTATTTCACACTTAACAGGAATGTATGGTAGAGGTGAGTTTATCAGAGATTAGCTTTGCCAGGATTCACACACATTAAATTATTTCACTGTTGAACATGGATGACAATAAATTCTATTGCAGGAAGATGGTGGCAGGGGAAATATCCACATGCTTTAGAGATTGCAGAAATGGAGGTCAGAGTCGAGTAACCTCAGTGGCTCAGATAAGTGAACCAAGATTGAACTTAAGAACAACTGGGGGTTTCCTGATGGAGTCTGATATTGTACTTACAGTATGCACTTCCTACTCACAGCGGTAGACACAGAATACAGAGTGCTGTAACAAAAATAGTGGACCCCCTTACAATGTACTTTAGACCTCATAGAAACGATTTGAGATCTCAAACAAAATCTAATGTAAAACAAAGGCTTCCCGAGCAAACGCAAAATACAAATTTTAAATGATTATTCTCTTGTTTTTAAATAAAAGGGTTGCTGTAATACCAACCAGACCTGTCGGTGAAAAGTCCAAAATTAGTACAAGAGCATGGTGTTGAGTAAGCCATGAAGTCACAAAAGATGGAAGTCCAAAGACCAGCAGGCGTCTCTCACCTCACTAAAGGGTTAACTTTCACAACTTCAATGCTCGATCAACACTCAGGTGAACTATCCAGAAGACCTTTAAGAACCTTTTAAAAACCTTTTTGGCGAATGCTATGTGATATGATCAAAAGTTGAACTGTTTGCAAAACACGGGTCTTGTTACCTTTCTTGTATGCCAAACACAGAATTGAACAAAAATAACATATTTATGCTTTATCAAGCATGGAGGTGCCCCATCAATGTTGTGGTGATGCTTTGGTGCTTCAACGGCGTGGCAGCTTACAAAGATTGAGGGAATTCTGCTCTCTACAGAGGATTGCTGAAGGAAAACGTCAGGTCATCAGTATGAGAGTTGAAGTTGAAGCTTAACTGAGTTATTCAGCAAGACAGTGAACCCAAGCATAAGAGTGAGTTGACCTCTAAATCTCTCAAAGGGAATAAAATGTAAGTTTTTCAATTGCTTAGTTAAAGCATGAAGCTGAGCTAGATATTACGTTCTGGTAGTGATAACCTTTTCATATTGGTAATTTATTTTGTTAGGTAAACTTTTTGCTTCAAAAAATATAATTAGCATACAAACTTGTCTTTTGTATACGTCATGGTTACAGTTAAAAACACCGGTGGCCAAAACCTATGTGACTGCACCAGCTACATTATACTTCCAGAGCAATTTGCTGTTATTATTATTGCTTATTTCAATAAATCAAGTTGTAGATCTGTCACTAACACGAAAAATGTTTGACTTCAACTTTAAAACATTTATGTTCCAACATGTTGGTTGACACTTGGTAGCTAAAATACAGATTGGGCCATAGTCTCTCACTGTAATTATTCTAAGTCCTGCCAAGCAGCTGCTGTATGGGGAAAATTTTATACTCTGTATACTATAAAGTGTTTCAGATGTCTGTTGTAATAAAAACGATGGGCCGAGTGCAAACAAATGCCTTTTTCGTTGATGAAACAGTTCTGACAGTTGTGGAAGCATTGCCAGTGTGGGCTTAAATTCTTTGGGGATTATGAGGAATCAACACAGCTGCAGTGAAGGTGGTGTTAACAGAAGCAGATGTTATTTGTTTTAGTACTTAGTGGGGAGGGGGGGTGATGCTGCCGCAGGCATCTTTGTCTCAGACACATTGTTTGATTCCAGCACAGCCTTACCTGTCTTTTAATAAACCTTAGTAAACATTCCAGTTTTTGAGATACAACCGTGAAAAACAGGATAAATATATGTGTGTGTGTGTGTGTTTTTTTGTGTATATATATATATATGTATATTGCATATATTTACAAATACTAGTGTCCATTTATTGTAATATTATATTTTAATAAGTTTAGAATACAATTTTGCCCACTCTCTAGCAGCTGAACTCAGCTCAGTGAACTCACTGAACCAGTCGATGTTTTTGATGTCAAATATAGCAAAGTACTCCCAAATGAGAGGCTGTTTGATTGTGAGTGAAGTCAATCAGTGGTATTTTCAGTGTGTTTTGTGTATTCAGTGTATATATACAGTTATTTTAAGGAGATTCTGATTTTCCATCTAAGGCCTCTTTAAATGTGTTGAAAGACAAATAGTTTTGATTCTCCTTCTCCAATTTCTAAGACTTTAAGACTTGTTCAGTTGGTCAAGGTGCTTTAAAACTCAAAATCAAATGCACTCTTATCTTTCAGGTTGATCCCAAGCAATATTGTCGACGGCACTCTATAAATCATCACCCATTTTGTCCACGCATAAATATTGCTAGATTTTCATCTAGGACATTTTGTACGTGCAAAAACAAGATATTATATGATTGATAGGAACAAGAAAACTGTATTACTGAGACCTTGGCCATGAGAACATTAGCATTCATAATCTGTCCAGGTGTGTCACTTGGTCTTGGAATAAATACACCACTGCAGCCTGGTTACATCTCATCACTGTGAATGCAAAGGTGACCAGATTGTTCATGTTCTGATTACTTTAGGAGATAATATATGTATTAAAGGAAAATGGCTGAAACTTAACCAAGGTCAAACCTTAAATATTTACAGAATAGCACAGGTCCAGAAATTAGACTTGCAGTTTAATATCTAACAACCAATTTGATTGGCTAGAGATAACTGGGACATGATTTATAGTGTGTGCCATGCTGGATCATCTGCCTTATTTGCTGCACCACCTTTTATATCCTGTTTCCAATAAATCTTATATTGACATGGCCTTATCGTGTCTGGCTAAAATGCACACAATTCTTGAAAGCAACACTTGAAACAGAGTCACATCAGGCATAAATACAACCTGCCGCCCATAAACTGTAAACGAGGATAGCTCTTCACCTCCTGCTGCACAGATTTAGATGGAGAGGCACTGTGGTGTTTCAAAAGTGCTGATTCTGATGTAATATTGACAGGCGCTGAGCCAGGAGAGGTCTTTGGGCCTGACACATTAAGGTCATATTACTTCTCTCCAACCTTTCTGCCTCTCTGACTGAGCTGAGCCCTAAAGATAGAACTTGGCCGATACCAATACAGACAACAAGTTATTATGTTAATAAAAAATAAAACATGAATTTTAATGTTAAACGTGACAATGAGAAAATACAGGCTTGGGACATAAATGTTAAAACACACTGTGAAATGGCAAAAGCTGTCATTCTGTAATTGACAAAAATCTTAAACAAATACAAATACAAATGAAGGAAGTTTGATATCCCTAAACAAATGTTAAGAGTCTGTCTAAGTTAGACAGACAGGATCTTATTGAAGTGTCAGAGCAAAATTCAATATATCGTCTTGGCAGCATAAATAATGCATTGCAGGCTCTTAGGGTAAAAAGGAGATCAGGTTATAAATATGAAACATATGAGTTGTACTGATGAGACCTAGCCAAGCTGGCACCCATCATCAGCAGGAGAGATTCCAATGAAACAGCAGACAAGTGTCCTCTACCATCGGTGCCCTTTATTGGACCCGCGGAGGTCGCATTTGTGCACATAATTTGTGAAGGTGAAATCTGCCCGTGTCTGGCTAAATACTGCTCACCGTAATTAGTGTAAAAGGGTTGGAATATTTCTTTCTTTATTTCTTTATCCAACAAACCTCAACAACAAACGTACAAAACAAACATCAACCTCCATATGTTTTGGACATATTGAATGATGGGCTTCATATGTTTTCTTAATAATGGCTGTCGCAGATGCACTTAGCAATAAAATATACGGATTCTCTGAACAGATTTTACCCATGTGCCTATTTTAATATAATAAACAGTAGCAACAGCTTAATGCAGTGAGCTATTTTTGTCTCTTCCTGACTGGCAAACATAAAAAAAGAACAAAAAAAAAAAACAAATTGGAAAGGGAATAGAAATCTTTATTTGAATTCAATGGGCTGCCATGATGTTTGAGCTGCCTTCAAGAGATAATTGTTACCTAGATCGATGGTATTTCATTTCTCAGCTCAGATGATTCCTGACCAGTCACGGTGGCAAAGAGTTGCTTTACTCATGGGGGTACATGTAAAGCCAGATTAATGGTTCACAAACTGACTGTAGTTGCAGAGCTCAGTGATTGTAACCCCTTAGAGAAAACGACTGCCAGTCCCATGAATCAAAACCAAGTCAAAGTCACGTTTTACAAGTAGAACTTTTAAACAAGGATCTAGAGGATTTATCTGGGTTCTACACTGAATTCACAAAATACAAGCAATACATGTATTGTACGATTAAACTGCATATTTATTACTTGTTCTACTTTTTTACTGGACATTAGTTGTTACTTTAAAGTGATATTTGCATGTCAAAACCAACATGAAACAATTTTATCTCTTGGCCGTTGCCCTCAAAATAGAGGTGGGGTTCCCAGTATTGTAAACATATAAAAATATTTAGATGATTCTCCAAGTGATAAAACATATTCACTCTTAACTTGCACAGTATTTCTTGGCAGTCAAGCAAATCCTAATACATTCCTATTGGACAGAGGAGGCTTGATGTAGATTTCCTGCCCAAATAAGATATTCACCTGAATATCGTATCATATTTTTCGCCTCTGTAAAAGGTAAAGACAAGACTTAAAATTGAACAGGCTAATGCAAACAGCCACCGGCTTACTTTCCAGGATGCTACTCTGCCCTTACCTGTTTCTTGTCATACATCCTTTACATAATCCTCTTAGAGTTGGAAGATGTGTTGTTCTTACTTTGCATACATATACCATGACTTCATAAAGAGACCAGTCCCTTGAGAAGCAAATGGATGTTTTGCACCTCCAAACTAAGGTGAGTTCCTCTGGTCTTTTCCGTATTCTAACACCCTGCTGTCTTGCTTTTGTGACTTTTTTGCCATTCCCCATTTTATCTTAACACTCTCCTGCTGCTCCCCTGCCATCCTCAAGCTGCTTTCTTGACATCATCCCGGAGCTCATTTGCCACAGTTTTCTCACTTGAACGCCAAAAGGAAAAAGTGCTTTTATAAATGTGCTGATCCTCAATATCCTGAATACAGACACAGCCTTTTACATCAGTGGTGCTAAAAGGTTAGAGATTTTGCAGCAGAACAAACAATGATAACAGTCACTCATTAAATAAGGAGAGTACGTAGATTTTGCCGTCAATCATTGTGTTCAACGGCCAATAACCTTTATATAATAATGCATAACTATGTCGTGACGTTTTCATTAGGTAAAGCCTTTTACTGCCTTCCATTCATTTCATCAATGAGCAATTTGGTTTGCTTGGATTTTTCTATGTCTGAAGGGAAACTGAACGAAGGGGAACAGGGTTACAAGGTGGTTGACTGATTCGAACCAGAGCAAACAAACTGTAGGTTTAAAAAGGCTCTTAATGTTGAGATGAAAACGTAAGTTCAGTCGAACTCCAGCCTTTTGTCAGCTTTACTCTTTTTGGGTCAACAACAAAAACTAGACGCATTTTATAGTTTTCACACTGATATTTCATGTGATATTTTTAGATCTATTTTTAGTCTTCTTTTTCTAATATTTATATATTTATTTAGTAATATAATATAAATGCATTTTGAAGCAACAGCTGTCACCATCTGTGTTGTATATGTACAGACAGCATATTGATATTTATTTACATGGTTGACTTCCGACACGAATTGTGGAACTTATTCATTCCTTTTGATGTCAGTGTTATATCCACATCCTGTCTGTCATGGTTTGTCTCCAGTGACTTTTTTTTTTCTAGTGATTTCTTTTTTCAATCTATTGTCTCTTCTCAGAAGTTTAATTTAGTTTGTAAACCAGCTTCTTCCAACAGTCAATGTCGCTGGATAAAATGTTTCTTCTAATGGTCATGCAAAACTTGAAGCAGCAAAACCAGATTTGATATGTTAGCCTACTGACTTATCAACCTTCAAAAATACAGAAAGTTTCTTGTTAGTCACTCTACTGTATCTTCACAGAGGCAGTAGGTAGATACTGAATCCCCATAGGAACTTTTGTTCGAATGGGATGATTACTGTCTAAGCCTTACAACAGAAATGTCAGAGCATCAACTTCAGGCTTTGTGTCTAAACAAAATCAAAGCTTTGAAACTTTTTCTTTCTGTTTCCTTGAGGTAAACTTGAATTCGCACACATGAACATTGTTGTCTAAAGATTATAAAAATGTTCACTTCTTCCTTTATTTCTTTTCCTTTCTTGCATTTTGTTTTGAGTGATCGTAGTACATGCATTGTGTTGAGATGCGCTATGCAAAGACACTAGTTGGTAAAAGGAGCGGAGACTATGGGATATTTGTGTTGAGCTACAGGCAACCCGCGGAGCTTTTTATCTGGCTGTGCAACCTGGCCGGATGGCATTCTCTTGGCATGCCGTCCTTGTGACTGGCCACTTGGCTTGTGGCCCAGAGATATTTGGCTCGCTGTGCATAGCAGTATCACCCCATCCCCCTAATTCCCTACTCTACTTCTCTCTTTCCCTCTCTCTCTCATTGGCCACTTGCCTAAGGACAACTGCAGTGCTTTGTGTGGCCTAGCAGGTCTCTTTATACTGGCTTCATGACCATGGCTGCTAGGAAGACAGTGCCATGATAGCTACAGACAACCATACAATTATGCAACACAGTCAGTCACTGCAAGGTGGCTTTTTGCAATGCATGAGGCCCTATCATCTGTGACTTACCAAGGCATCGGTGTAATTCAATTGTAGGGATGGCCTTGGTGGTGCGGAATCAGGGGACATACAACAGCTTATTATCCACCTCTCTGACTGTCTATCAAATTGATAGCTCACTCTTAGTGGCATCTCATTGACATTGTGTTGAATGTCCTGTGTCTGCCCTGCTTAATTGAACACAGAATTACCCTATTTGGACACGCTTAGCAGAATGGAGCTTAACGAACGTAGAAAATAAAAGATGAGATCAGAGTTGACCTCTGGAACACACTCAATACACAAAAGCCAGAGGCTGCAGTCGCAGAGATTATCTGAACAGGGTTGCATGAACATTTTGTAATCTGTCAAATGCTGGCACTGCAAAATGTACATAGTAGGAAAAAAATAACAAATGACTGTTCCTAATATGGTGTGTTTTTTGTGCATAACTACTGTTTTTCACAAATCTGTTTGATTACAAATTTCAGGGGCAATGGTCTGAAAGGAACGAAATTGAAGGTTACTTCATTGGAAAGAGTTAAATATGAGATAGTAGGGCTTGGTTTGTATGCACATAAAGAGAGGTTAGAGGAAAGCTGGCATATTTGAAAGTTTTCATGCAGGTACTGTGTGATGGAAGTGAGTTCTTTTGTTTACATTCATTGTGAGCAGGGTGAAAGCAAGGGCAAGTCTACCTCAGGAAATGTAATCATCCCTACAAAAAAGGTGTATGGTTTCAGCAGCATTTCATCTGTGTTACATGATATAAAATGTCCATGATCATAAACGCTCAATGATGCAACTCATACAAGACATTTAATGAGAAGGCTTCTGGAGCTGTTGCAGTAATTTCAGCTCATCATGCTGTATGGGCAATGCTTTATCATTGTTTAACTGAAGCATTCCCTTAATGGAGCGTGAATTTATGGAGGTGTAGGTTAGATCACTGGCAGCTACACAACTGGAGAAATGCTCCTATGAATATGTTGATTCTAAAATATACAGAATCACTTTTTGTCACCTGTATACCTGCATGTGCATCACTTATCTGACGCCTAACAAACAGCGGACAATCATTTTAGGATATAAATATGCTGATTCACTTTCTTGCCAACCGTAATATAAGATCAATGCCACTTCACAGTAAATATATACTGTAGCTGCAGAGACAGTTAGCTTAACTTAGAGGTGTCAATCCTGCACCTCGAGGGCCACTGGCCTGTTGGTTTTTCAGCCTTTACTGCACATATAGCTTCTGATATGCTGAACTCACCTGAAGCAGGTAGTTAGTAGTGGGTAGGGCAGGCAGAGTCGGAAAAAAACAAGCAGCACAGTGGCCCTCAAAGAGCAGGACTGGGCCCCCCCTGGCTTGGCTAAACATAAAGATGAAAACAGGGTGTAGCTAGCAGGGCTTTGTCTAAAATTATTGTTATTGTCTGTTATTAACTGTAAATGTAGAATAACTTTATGTGCATCCTTTTGCACTGATACTGTTATACCTGTAACATTATTTATGGGAACACACTTTTAAATACATCTTTGATGACATTTATTTAGTCTTAGTTTTGCATTCATTGATTTATGAAAATTATTCAGTGCTACTTTAAGTTTTTTTCTGAAAATGTTTGTATGTAATGTTGATGTCTTTCTGTTATGATGAAAGCAGTTATATTAAACCTGCTATTTATTTGAATTCATTCATAATTTTGGATGTGTCATTGGTTGTTTCAAGGAAGAAAAGCATAACATACAAACTTCAGCTGTCTTTTCAAAGATCTCTGCTGCCCTCTGCTGATGATCATCTAAGAATATCAGACCCAGCAGTCCGTGCGTAATGCGTCTTTATTAAACACTGTAGGTGTTAAACTGAGGTGTTAATACTGTATAATTTCCATACTGAATAGATTAGTGTTCCATTAAGTGATTACTGTATAGAAAAGCATTTCCACTGCATAAGGCTGCTGTATGTCACATCTGTACAATAGTACTATTATAAAAGTTAGTAGTGGTTTCTAAATGCTTTCTTTTCCATCAAATATTTATGTAATTATAATTTTTATAATGTGTGATGAAACAAAGATGGCGATAATCAGAGCACAAATCATCTTCATGCTGTGCTTTGCGTCTTCCAGGAGATGGAGCCAAATACTAATTAAGTAAATCTGCTTTTGACATGTACAGGTATCAAAATCCAAATATGGCATTAGATCAGTGAACATACCAAGTGATAATGACATGATTTACCAGTTTACCAGTATTAACTAGTCATAACGTTGAATTACAGCTATTTACACAAGCACATTGCAGCCAAGTACCGCAGCTCCTTGTAATATGCAGGTGGAAACCTGAGGAAAGAAGACAGCCATGTGCGCTGTATTCATCTTGACAGATCAGATCAGTCCTTTGGCAGAGTAAGAAGTGGCTTTATGCATCTTCTCAGGTGCTCCATGTGTGTTCCTGTGTGTGCATGTACACCCACAACAACAAAGACAGCATTCACAATTTTTCAAGAGCAATTACATTTCCCCCAAGAAAATTATCCAGATGGGTTTGAAATATGCAACAATTTGTTTTGTCATTAAGATGCCCATTCAGAACTGCTTTTGCTTGTAATTATAACAAACTAGGCAGCACGCCATGCCACTGATGTATTCCCTTTGTGCTCAGAAGTAATTTCTTTCCTAAGGGAAAAAAAGCTCCCTTGTTTATTTATTTATTTATTTTTGTTGTTGTTGTTGTTTGTTTTGTTTTTTTAAATGTTCAAGCCACATCCATAACCACTAGCCAGTGGCTCTGAAATCACACTAAAACTGGAAGAGTGGCTCCTAAACCACGATCACTGCAGAAATGTCAGAGATGTAACAGAATTTCATATGAAAAATCTAATGTCTTTGCAAACAAAGTATAACATCCTCTTAGCAAACACAAAAATGATGAGAATGTTCATTTCAAAGCCAGCATGCTGCTCTTTCTGTAAGATCCTGTCCATCAGCCCTTTACTCATTTCAAGTGCATGTATGCAATGCTGCAAGTTTGTCATCAGTCTATGCACAGGAAAATATTGCTCAAATTTATTGCTCTATGCATTTAAATTGCATGTTTTTCATTTACCGACATGAGCTATAATCATAACTTTACATTTCTGTCAACATATGCAGAAAATAAATTCAAATTGGAAATGAGATGGTGCATCTCAAAGGAGTTTAATATTGAGTTTTTCAAATGAATAGGCTCCTTCTTGCCATAAGATTTGAATAATATTTAATCCTTACTGCTATAAATGTTGTTTTACTTATAGTTACAGTGGCAAGAAAAGTATGTAAACCTTATTAACAAATATAAAGTGACTAAAATAATAACACAAAACAAATTCTGATCGTTTATATCTTTATTGAGAACAATCATGAAAACCTAATTTCTCTGAAGCCATTCTGTTGTGCACTTGCTTTGATGTTTTCGTTCATTATCCTGTTGCATCACCCAGATTCTACAAAGTTTCAGCTGTCAAACAGATATTCTCTCATTATTCTAAAAAATATTTTATTTTGACTTGGGAAATTCATCTCTCCCCCATTAACTACAAGCTGGTCAGGCCCTGATGCAACAAAGCAGGCCCAAATTATGATGTTTCCTCCACCATACTTGGCAGATCCCTTTAAATCTTTGGCTGTCACTTGGTGTTGCTTCTTTACCTCATTGATGAGTGTTCGTTGTGCTATTAGTCAGGCATTGTTCACATAAGCTAATTGTTATTGTACGGTGCAAGTTTGAGTGGACTCCAGGTATGCTAGCACCTGACTCCAGTTAGCTTCTTTGAGGTCATTATTCCAAGGCTTCACATACTTTTTCTACTAGCACTATGAGGTTTTTGTCATTGTTGTAAATAAAGATGACATTTTTTTTTGTGTTATTATTTTTGGCACATATTTGTTAATACTCTTGACTTAGATAAAGAAAATCATGAAATTCCAAAAGGTTCACTTAGTTTCTCTTACCACTGTATGTTGTTTTTGTTCTGAAATGTTTTTGGACACCTTTTATATTTCAGTTTCTTCTCCAAGGGAGTTTTGGAAATGTGGTTTTAGTTTCTCATCACTCTGCAAGTGACATGCTATCTTCTGTCTGTTTGATTGTTTGTTTGAAATGACCAGCAACATTAATCATTTCAGTCAGGTGGTCCAAAATGGTACAACTGACCTTCTCAGTCTGAATTGTATTTTTTGAGTTTGATGAATTACCCTCCACGTTTAAATTTTGACAAATACATGCTCGTGCTATATGCCTTAGTAGACAAGGTGTATGAAACAAGGCATGTGTCATCATATGTCATGCTTCAGAAAGCTTCACAGTGTTGTTCTCTCTTCAGCATCCCACGGCTGGCCATGCTGTGACTTGTCTGGCTCATAAAAATGTGACATTCAGTCCTATGGTGCACAACCTGCCTACAACTGGCCAAGCTATGCCCAACTTAGACTAAACATATTCACAATTCTTTTTAAAAATGGGTCTAAAAAATAGAACCTAACATTAGAGAGTAGAGTTTACTTAGTGTTTTTACTTGTCTTTGTGTGTTTGTCTATCGTTATTATAGCAAGTTCCCAGCAGTAGCTTTAAATAACAATTCTCTTTATGATTCATTTTTAAGCAGGTTTTATGTTACAGCATGTTTCTAAAGACTACCTTCTGTATATTACCACACGTGGGTTTCAATTGGTAATAGAAAAATCAATTCTGCACTCACGAGGGGCAACTGAGGCTTCAGAAGTAGCCCAGTGGACAATTATGTAATCGATATGTGTTAAAAAATAATGCCCTTTTGGTTGTATTTTAAGACACATTAAGCTCAATGTGAGAATTTGGGTATACGATTGTTACTTGTTTTCGGGAAAGTGTTGTGCTAGGAAGGACTATTTTAAACAGACAAGACAGAGGACAAGACAAAAAAAGCCTCCGGTGGTCTGCCAGTGCTGTCACATCTTGTCTGCATACCAATATTTCACCTGCATTATTGATTGCAGTACTTTGCATATTTTAGTCTTTTCCTGCCACAATAGACCTATAAAAAAACATCATGCATTATGAATTGTGACATAAGGCCTTTTCTTATGAGCCTTACGGGGGGCACAAAAACATCCAAAAAATTAAAGTCTTGAACTTAAGGCATCCACCTGCTGTCTGCAGTCTGCGTGTGATAATCTTAGAGCAGCTGTACACAAACATGCTGGAGTAGAGCCTGAGGAGGTTGGAGCTGAACTGGTGGTCAGGGATGCATCTGCTTTTAATTTTCTATGACCAAAACAAAAAGTGCTCAACTGTTAGAAATCAATGGAAGTGGCATGTAGGAGCATGACATCTACAACACAAGTACCAGACTGGTGTCACTTCTGGATACTTGTCCATCTGAAAGCATATCGGCAGGTCTTATCTTCTTTTATGGACCTCACTGAAACTATTAAATCTGCAGTAGTCCACACTTGGTTTAGCATCAGGAGTTATCTGTCATGTATTATTCCATGTGACAAGCAAATGTTTTTTTTTTTTTTATACTAAATGAGGTACTACTTAAGTTCCAATCATGGAGTTGCACGTGAGTAGCGTGAACAAAGAGCATTTTTACTTTGTGCCCAGAGACTCAGTAAAGACTCTGAGGAGAATAGAAGCCCCCTTCCAGTGCCTGAATGAATATGGGTAACTGTGGTCAAATTAGTGGCAAGACATGAAACATAATGGAGGATTAAACGCAATTGAGGATACATTGTTAATAAATTGGTGGAAGAACATTTACAGTACTTGGGCACTGGGCACGTGTCACTGCAAAATCAATCACAGTCAAGTTTCATAATCTTTCGTGTGTAATTGGCAGAAGTAGGTGACATAACAGACAATTCATTAGTTTATCTTGTTTGTCGTGGTGGACAACAACCAACACCACATCTAGGGCATCTCATGGCTTCTCGACACAAAGACTAGCATGTCAAATAATTTTTTCCACAACTGATCAGCAGGAGTGCAGAGATCTGCTTTGCACACGACTGTAAACAAGGTAAAAGGGGATCAGTCGTTTTGCTGTTAAGTGCATGAGTGTGTGGGGGGAAAGTTTTGTGGAGATACCTGTATGACATCAACACTCCTGCTTTTTTGATGTGCCCTCAAGAGACGACAGCTCAAAAACGCAATACGACATTAACCATAAATTAGCAAATCATCTATTACCATGTCCTCTATAGTGCAGAGGACACTTGTATAGATACACAAATAGTGTATCAAGCTGGTCTCTGGGATGTGTCAGGTGTTTACGTGTAGTCATATCTTTTGTCATCCAATTTAGCAGTGACTGTTGTATCAGCCAAAATTAATGTATAGTCGGAACCAGGCATCAGTCTTAACATAAACTGACTTTCTGCTAATTCTCAAATAGCCCATATCAGTTATTAATTTACTTGATGTTACATAAGTAAATTATCATGTGTTACATTATTATTAATAGCTAAAAGATGGTCAATAATAAGAAACTACTAACCTACTAAAAACCTAAGATATCTACTGTATTCAGCAGGTCTACACTGTGGACTTTAACAAGCTCTGGTAGATAGAAAAAAGCAGGACAGTCAATAAGAGCTGTGTGACCTGGAGGTGCTGCAGTGTAGACAGGGCTTGAACTCGAGAGACTCAAAAGGTTTTGCAGAATTAGGTCCTGCCTTTCCTTCTGGTTTTTCATTTTCAGAATAATCACAGTGGAGGGAGGCACGGCCCTTGCTCCCTTGTGCTGGCAATGCTTTTATATCTTGAAAGTGCTGTGTTTTGTGTTTTGGTTTGTTTAGATGTTGTATTGTGTTATTTACGAGATGCTTCTTATAAGGCTGGCGCCTTATAATGTGCAGCGCAACACTAACTTAAAGTCAAGCTGTGTAATATACAAGATGGTTTGTTGTGTCTGTCACAGAGGTGCTTATCTGTTATATTGGTGTGTATTAGATTGTACATGTCCCTCTTTTTTTTTTAAACAACTACCTGTACAGAATAATTGTGTGTCATAAGGTTTTGCAAAACTGTCTCATTTCTAAGAAAGTTCTGAAATGTGTCAATTCAGAAGGAAAATCACAGGAAAACCAAAAATTTGCATAGCTGCAATTTAACAAAATTCTAACTATGCAGATAATTCCTCCAGTATGATGCAGTATGGAGACTGTTGGAGTCATACATTAAAATGCAGGACAGAAGCTTCATGTAGCACTGCAACGGTGAGCTGCCAGCTGTTATTAGCTGAGATTTGATCTGAGTTATTGTCATCTCTGCAGCCGCCCACTAATCCGCAAATCTGTGTTGAATAACAAAACATTTGTAGATGAGTGTGTAATTAACCACATGGAGTTTGGTGTATTGTAAGTTGGGAAATGACATTTTCTTCTGATGACTACTTTTGTTCTGCATGCAGGATACCTTGCCATGCTTCCTGATACACACAAATAGAAGATATTGTCTACTACAAATATCAGTGTCACACTTGTATGATTAGTAATGTCTAAATAGGTAAAACCCTTATTCTTAAAGAGAATTTTTGAGTCTACGAAAAAATCAAACCATATAAAAACTATATATTTCTTTCTCCTTGGCTTAGATAGTTTTGCTTGCCTTGTACCTCACATGTAAACTAAATCAAATATCCTTGATTCCACATACCTGTAGTAGTTCTTTCTTTTTTTCCTTTGTTCCATGAAGTCAGTGAGATGTCAAGCATATCTGAGTCTGAGCTAGTAGAGTAGATGTATTTGTGTACAAATAACACTGTAAATCAATTTTAAAATATTTTGTGATGATGGCATGCTATTTTAGTAAAACCTCTAAATAGCTGAGTATAGTATTGTTCTACTAAAATTTAAAAAAAGGTTGCTGAATAGTTACAGTGCCAAGTAACCGCGGCATCCTGGGTTCATTTGATGATGAATAATTACTATTTTGATGGCAGCTGAGTAAGTAATCACATCATTTTTGTTGGCAAACCTCAGACATACCAAATTATAAGGGCTTATTCAGGAAAGTACCCCAAGTCACCAGAAAGTGTTAAGGCCAGTGCATATCTTTCGTAGTCCTCTGACAGATCTATACTTGCACTACAGGTGGCCACGTGCTTATATTTATGCTATAACTGGGGATGTGGACACTTTCAATACATGCACAATACAAAACAACTCTGAACAGCAGCAACAGCAACCTCTTTGTTGTTTTTCACTAGACACACTGTGACACAACTTCACAGTAACAGGGTTATTAACAAGGAGATGGTTACATTGGTTACTTTTCTGCCACATGTGCAGTCGTTGCATTGGGGAATTGCATCTGGACACAAATTTTGAGCTGCATGCATATGTCTGTAGAAAGTTCATCAAAACCTGCTGGATTATGATGACAATGAAATTTCCACCACTTTTATCATTGCAGGTACACTGATGCAGAAAGTATGAAGTTGCCTTTAGACGGATAACATGACACATCATACAGTGTGATGTTATCCCTCTTAGTGACATGCATTCATTTACATTTATAAAAAAAAACAAAAAACAAATACACATGCTTATAAATGTGTATTTGACTTCACTAAGCGTAGCGTAGTGTGTGGAACTGCAAGATGCGAACTGCATGAAATATAGAGAATACTTTACTATATCAGTGTAGAGCTGATTTATGCAACCATAACAACAGTTTTTTTCTTCATAATTTTATTAAAAAAATAAGTATAAAAATATATATATAAAACAATATGAGTCAGCATTCAAACAGCATGAGTTCAGTGTATGACAGTTTTCCTACAACATACACTTTTCAGTACATATTACACCTATATGATGAAATGAATTCACAGTTTGACAAATAAACTGCACCAACCATTCACATGAACATTGCTTGTCAAACAAAGATAGCAAATAGTATATAGGATGTCCATCATTAAAAACACTTTGTACATTTACAGTATTTAATGGAGTTGGCTGGAAAAGCCACTGAACTCCTTTCCTACCCCACCCAAACCCAAGTCCAGTGCCATTAAACATTGATAGTATACAATACTACTATCGCTCAGGTCAATTACAAAACACACAGTCCACACCATAGTTCACAAAAATCCTAAAATTCAAAGGCATCTTTACTGATTATGACCAAAAACAGTAGAAGTTGGAGAATTATACTGGATCTCCATTGATGAGAAGATTCCACTCAGTTCAAGTCTTAATTTCCATGCACACAGCGTGCTCGCTAGGGCAGCTGTGTGTGCGTGCGTGTTTGTGCGTGTGTGCATGCACACGTGTGTTTGAGAATCCAATGGACAACTAGTTGACTAGCGAGCTAGCTAGCGAACTAGACAGATAGGTAGACAGACGGTCATCGAGCTGGCTAACTAACTAGACAAGTAGCTGTCTGGCTAGTTAACAAGATAAACAGACAGAAGAAATTGGCTTGATTAAAAAGGACAGGCTGTCTAGGCCTCTCTGTCAACGCTCCTCCCTATGTACATCTCTGCCAGCTTTTTGAATTGGGGTCCCCAGTTGCTTAGGTAATCGTAATCCTGGTCCCCCTCGGTGGCAGCAGACTCCAGAGAGCTGAGGGATTCTGCCAGTGACCCACTGCCCTCATAAGCATACGTGGCCAGGGAGTCATAGGGGGGTGCTGTGGGGTCTGAATCGTTCTCCTGCAGCCTCCCGTTAATGAAGTCTCTGACATCCGTGTTATCCTTTATAGGTGATGTCCTCCGAAAGGGAAACAGCATTTCGGGTATGATGTCCCTGCGTAGCTTGTTAGCATCCATCACCTCTGGGTTGCGCAATGTGCCAATATCAAAGGCTTGAGTGTCCTCCTCTCCACCCCCTTCATCGTTGTAGCTGACAACGTTGTCTCTGACATCCTCTTTGGAGATGATCAGAGGCTCCTTCTTCCTCTGCCTCCTCAGGGCAGCAAACAGCACCACGATCACTACGCAAAAACAATAGAGAGCAAAAGCTCAGCATTAGATGTGTGTCTACTAACGTGTGTCAAGCATTAAAGCACAGGAGGGAGACACATTTGCTGCAAGTGATAAATCACCAACATTGCCTTAGGCATTCGCCTCCTATTATTAAAGATTCACTGAAAAACCCCTTTTTCTTTCGTTTTTCTTGAACGGCACATTCGCTGGATGAAATGCACCGTGGTTGGAGGATTCGTTTCCTAATTCTTGCCAGCACACAACCTCCTATCTCACCTCCGTTAGTCTTTTTCAACCGCAAGACGATCCGTCTTTGCAGAGTGAGCATGTTTCCACAGAGTGGCACTGTGTGGCAGCAAGATTTTTATATTACCTCTTAATTCTTCAGGAGCAAGGAGGAAGCAGTTTCACTTATGGGAAAAGAGCAAATCCTGCCTCACCTGTGCTCCTCTCCTTCTCCTTCATTTCCCTTTTTGTCCTACCAGCAGGTAAAGTAGTAGTCTACTTGCCTCCCACCTGGGTGTTAATTACAATGCCTTCAACATGGCTTGGGTAGGGGTGGGGCTAGCTATTTAAAAGGTTCTTTATGAACAGTTGTGACTGACCACTGCCATGTTTTTAGACAGCACAGAGGGCTGCAATGATGAGGACCAGATAGGGAGAGCCGTTCCAGCTCAGCGCCTGCCTGTTGGAGTCAAGCAGAGGTGAATGAGACAGTCTGTCAGGGGGTTTTGAGCGTGAAAAGCATCTGATAATGAGCAGATGTCATGATATTTTGCTCAAGTGGAGAGAATAAAGTTTAACCTTCAGTGTACTCCATATGTGGGGAAGGAAAGATCTGCCCACCACCAAAATTCAGAATTGGAAAATTTAAAGTACATAAGATAAGCTGATGAATACCAATTTGCTTCAAGTAGTTTTCACAGGGAACAGATCAAATAATGAATCAAAATAAGAACTTGTGACAGGAAGGGGTTCAAATTCAACATATGGAAAGGGTTAGAGGCTCATAAGTATGAAGACAGTGCCCATCAATACAACCATTTATGCTCATATTCATTACGGCAATGTTGTTGACTTTTTTTATTGATTTCCCTTCAATGTCCTTCAAGGACTTGACATTTACAATGTCTGGTAAGTCCGAAATGTTCCCATCAAGCACTATGCTTGGCCAGGCAAGTTCAATGACATTTGAAACTCATTACCTCTTGATATGCCTTTGAACATAAACACTAAACATTTCTGCTTTTTGCTTGGTAAAACCACATGCCCTGCTACATACTGTATTGAATTACAAAGGAGGCTGAAGTGGTGTTTTAGCATCTCAGGATGTAACATGCAACATACTTTACCAGGGAAATACAAAGGCTGATTTGTTTTAATGTATTAATAGCCTGATGGATGCAGCTTACAACTGTTATTGTAAGGGAGAACTGCAGAATATAGCTAAGTATGCAAAGCAACAAGTTATAAATTAGATCTGCTTTAATTAGCAACAGTCACCTAATATATGCTAAATCCACCTGTAGCTGTATGCTGAGATTTGTTAGGTGATTTGATCTATATTGGGTGAATCAATTCTAATCAAAATTTCAGTTTCTGTCCTGTCTGTGCTCAAAGTGATAATTAAAGTGGGTTACTGTGCTTAACAGAAGCTTCTGCTATAGTTGCTTAGTTGTGCAACTACAACTAAGCTTCTGCTATAGTTGTAGTTGCACGTGTATGGTTGTAATATGGAGCAGATTTTTTCCTTTAAATATGCACATGGTGATGCCTTTTTCAGGCAGATTTCACTGGTGCAGTTTTTTTTTTTTTTTTTTTGACACTGGTAGACCCAAAAATATATAGACATCATTGCATTTGTAGACAGAAATAAAATGTGATTACAATTTAGCTGAAAGTTGAAAATATGTAAATGTCCCTGAGGATTAATTACAGTCAGTAATCTTTATATAATATTGGTACAGTATTTACTGTCTCATGCAACCAAATAATCAAAAATCAAATCAAAATGAGTTGATTCTGGACTTTGTATATAAAAATCAAAATGAATTAGGAGATCAGTGCCAATATTCAGAGCTGTTTAACATGTTGAGATTCTAAGCTAAGCACAACAGGGACTGCCAGCAGAAATGCACATTTTCAGTAACATTTCATTGATAGCTGACAGCAGGGAGACAAAGTTTTCAATCAATGTCCTATTTTGTAATAGTAAACTTTATAATGGCACAGAGAGTCACTATTTTTTCTTCTTTTTTCTTTTTTTTTCCAATTTTATGGGCACTCAGCAGCATGTACTTGAGCAAGAAGCTCACTCTGGGCCTTGTTATTGACTCTGAATTGGCTGCAGCATGAAGCATATGAAAGAAAGGTCTGTCTGGAGTGCTTATTTTTTGCCTTTTTGTGTTTCATATGGCATCTAGCACAGATATACCAGCATTAAAAAACAGAAAACACTTGCTTTAAAACCACTATATGCTTGTCAGATTGTTTTGGTTGGCTCCTTTTTTTTTTATAATTCTTTTTCTTTTTCTTTTAATTTTTTTCCAACAACACAGCTATAATGCTAAAGGAACAGCTGCTTTTCACTACAGGCATGGTGGCAAAAGAGATTGATGTAGTGCTGACATAGTGCTTACCAATGTTTGTGCATCTTCAAGTCAGAGGATGAATTTCTTTTTTTGAAAAAGTCTCTGTCACAGAGTGCCGTGTTTGACATTACAAGATGCTGCACCAACTTCAGAGTTGATAAAATCAACCATTTGCTAAATCCCATCTCTGAAAGGTGATACTAGAAACATTGTTTGGCAAGTTGATGCTTTAAAACTGTTTTCAACCAACTCAGGGAGGCAGCATTAAGTAGCCACCTAGGTACAGTTGAAATAGTAACAACTGGCATGTCAGCTGGTAAAATGGACAGCCATTTGCTGATATAAATGCGCGCTTCTGTTTAGTTTTATGGGAACATTCAGGCCCGTTGTTTTAATTGTAACTATGCATTTTATAAATGTGAGACAGTTTTCACTGTAGACTTCAACAGCAAGTACAGTCTCAGAAACTCTGTGCCAGCTGGTTTTCAGCTGGGTCCCACCCACTACCCTTCTTTTGTTTCCTGACGGTATATCTTTCGCAGTCAGCGTGCCAATTCAAGCTCTATCCATTCTACATGGCGCCATCATTAGTTCCTAAGCCACTTACCACTCACCACTAATATAACTAAATACACAGGCTATATTTTTCATTTATTTAAAATGGCTGTGTCTGTAAGTGAGGCAATACACAGCCAAGATCATTTGAGAGTCTAAGCAGAAATGGTGCTGTATGCTGTATAGAATTTAATTCTGTGACTCCACTGGAAGAATTTAGATTTTAGTGGGTTCAACCAGGGTTAAATAAATGAGTAAACATCACAGGGAGAGCAAAAGGGGTTCGACTCTACCTGGTCACACATGCACATACTCATGCACGAGAGGACTTACTGAGGAGAATAATGACACACAGCAGTATGGCCACCAGAGCTCCAGTTGTGAGGCCATCTGAGAAGGGCAGGACCTCAGGGTTACATGACTGCATGTTTCCACGGCTGTCGCAAGCACACACGCGTACAATCAGTGTACTGGTGCTGCTTTGAATGGGGTAGTCATTGTCTGAGATCACAACGGGCAGGAAGTACATGTTCATCTCACGCCGGCTGAAACCTCCCCTCCGTGTCACTATATTGGCAGTGTTATCTGAGGAAAGATGCAAATCGCAAAGCTTGATTACATGCTTGAGTTAGATGTTCTCTCAGGAAAGCAATCTTTATTTCATTCTTTGCCTGCTGTGGCAGCTCGTAATAATTTGGCAGTGCCATTTAGATTTATTGGCACCTTAGTTTCTAGACAAACTGAAGCTTAATGAGTAATGATTGTAGTATTCATTGTAAAAGCAAACAAAGGAGGCTATTGGGACTTTTCATATACATTTTCTAATATTTATATATTTTACAATTCTAGACATCATCATGAGTAGAGGCACACAGTGGGGGACAATAAAACATGTCAAAACTCAAGTTTTATTTTACCATTTATAGATTTATTTGGGGATTATAGTAAAATTCCAGTACCTTCCCTGTCCACTATGGTGAAGTTTGGGTTGGTGGGACTTATACTAAAGACAAACTTGTGTCCAACAAGCGGTTCATCTGTGTCAACAGCACTTATGGTCTGAATCAGCTGCAAAGAAGAGAACAAATAGAGGACAGTGTATAAGAAAACGCATGAAAACGTGTAATTATTTCCTGAAAACATCCAATCCAAAAGACGTAATGGGAAGCAAAGTGGTTTTCTGCACTATTTTGATTACGCCAAATGATTTGTGTGCATTATAATGTATTGCCTTACAAAGCAAGTCTACACCCTGGGACAGCAGTGTTGGAAAAATATTCAATGCAAATAAACTGAGGCCAATCAGATACATACTAAATTAATTGGCAATTAGAGATGCATGTTTTTATAATTTAGTAATTTGCTGCATCTCCAAAAGTATGCATGCATATCTGCCCGTACATATAGTGTAAAAGTCAGATCCCTCAGTATGAACCATGGACATTGTGAATAAAAACAGTTCCATAAATGCCAGGGAGTAAAAAAAAGTAGATGATTCTTCTATTGTACTGTACTGCATGCTGCTCTCTCGGTGTACACCACACATTGACAAATATATGGTGAGTGATGACTTATCTTGCACTGTTGACCACAGTTCCGATACCTTTTTACCAATTTCTTTCCCATAAGTCTAATTGAACGTTACTTTGAAACATTAACCAGCTGAGGAGTCTTGTGACTAAAGCTCCTGCCATCTGTGCCTTGACAATGAAACCTCTTTCAATGTCACTTAGCTCTTTTCCTCTTGCAATCTTGTAATTGCAAGATGATATCCAAATTAACGAGGACTGCTCAGAGTTTTTATACATGCTACACAGTATGATTGGATGTTAATTACTCAGTTGTACCATGCAGTGCACCTGTGTGGAAGTATCTATATTCACCATGTTTCTACCCTTATTTATCCAGTTTTTTCCTTTATTATGTCACTAATCTGTATATAGTGATTGATATTTTGATCCTTTATATCTCTTTGGCTTGTACTCAGCCATTAACTTTGATTTGCATGATTTGCATTGATCATGCAGTATCACTTCACAAAGATCATTACAGTATGAACACAGAGTTTTAAACACCTGTCCTGCCTTGACATTCTCGCAGACAAAAGTGTCGTAGGACATTGCAAACTCAGGGGCGTTGTCGTTGACGTCCAACACCTTGATGAACACAGGCACGCGAGTTGTCTGGCGTGGATTGTCTGAAATAAATAAAGAAAAAAAAAGAAAAATTTGAATCAACTTTACTTTTTCCAGGTCATAGATGACTAGTTTCAACATAAAATACAAAATCTTAATAAAAATTGAAATGTCAGTTACTTACTTATTTCAGTAGCCACCACTGAGATGTTGTGCCATTTAGACATTTCTCTGTCCAGTGCTTTGAGTGTTGTGATGGTGCCGTTCACAGAATCAATGTTGAATAGCCTCTCTAGGTCTGTGTGCCTATCAATGGAGTATCTGAAAGAAGAACACAATTATTTTATTACTATAACTGCATAAGATCTGTAAACATACAGTAGAGCACATTATGTGCTGTCACTCCATGGAACAGTTATACATTAGTTCATAACCAGGGGCAGTCCTGGACAGTGTTCATGCAATAAAGTGCATTTACTGTAGGATCTTTTCTGTTCTAACAAATTCATGCTCAAAAGATGCACACGATAAAGTACTTCCTAACTTTATAAAAATGTTTTACACAGTACGTTGCCTGTTGTTTTCAAAAAAAGAAAATGCATTCTATTCTCTTCATTGTCAAAAGATGATGCATCGTTTCATAGCGCCTGCTCATTTGTCATAGTCAACTTTCATATTGCTCTGAAATTTGAATATGCAACACAATATGCCATGTGGCATGGGCTGAGAGTGGCGTTTCTCTGTGTCAAAGACGGGCAGGCGCCATATGTGTGGAAAGGCGGCACTGACCTGTGTGAATCGATACAGCAAATTAGGCTCTTTCACTTTGACTTTGAGCAGTGCCACAGAGGGCTTACATAATTCTGGGAAATAAACAGTGTCTGTATTCGCTTCACAGGGCCGCCGCCATCTTTCCACTGGGAAATCACCAGGAGGGAACCATGAATAATATCCTTTTCTTCCCCCTCCGCACTGACACATGGGTTGGCTGATGGATTAGATTTAGCCAAGTGGGCACATTTTTGTTCTCACTCTAGAAAACTGATAAGAGGTGACTTTGTATTTCCACTATGTGTTGCTTGTTTTCTTATTGATTTCATCCTAGTATAATTAAAGCTGCAACAATGAGTTTTGAAGCATTCAATTTACCAAAAAGTGTTACACCCACTTGGTAGAGGAAATCTTTACTTAACAGGTCATTGATTAATTTCAAATTTGACCAAGTGCTTAATTCCCAAGGAGAATACATTTCATGTGGAGAGGTAGAGGATGGATTTGACATTTGGCTCTAACAATCTGGCACTTTAAACACTTCTCTCGGAGCTTACTTGACTGGCTTGTTGTCAGCATCAGGGTCCCTGGCTGACACCACACCAACAAAGCTGCCAGCAGCTGTGTCCTCATGCACCTCGATGATGTAAGGGTTCCTGGTGAAAACAGGGGGCTCATCCACATCCTCCACTGTTACCCTGACTGTGGCGTAGTCTTTGAATTGCAAACCATGGATGAACCTTGCATCTAAGTAGGTGTTTTTAACCTCCACTCTGAACTCGTAGTCCCTTTTACTTTCATAATCCAGTGCCTGGAGATGAAAGAGCATCAGAAGTCAAGCTGTAGACTTTTCCATAAAAAAACTGTCAGCCTCCAGGATTTTGATAGGCAATTCATTGCATTTCATTTGTCTGCCTTTATCTAATTCACACTTGAAATTCTAAGTTACAAATCCAAGTGAGGAGTACTGATCTGCGAGATCTTAGGGGAAAACTAAAGAGTTTCTAGCAAAGGAGTGTATTATTTTATTAATTTCACAGGCTTAGGGTATCTGATTTTACACAGCAGTTCAAAAATAAATTGTGTCGTCTTTCTTACATGAATGCACATTATCAAGGGGCTGTTTCTAATCTCAAACTGTACCATTCTGTCTTCCCATTGAAGCGAAACATACATATTAGGACGAGATAAAAAGACAGCTCAAATTCAATTTAGATTAAAACATAGGGTAAAACTTGAAGAGTCAAGAGAAACTCTGCACCAACTCTGCAAAGTTATAGCATTATGCTTCCTTTAAATAAGTATTAAAAGGAGTTTTGTAAAATCTGGCCATTTACTTTTAAGTTTTTACACTGAGCAATTATATAAAAACACATGCAAGCACTACAAGCAACACATGCAATTGTTACCTTCTTAATTACAATGACTCCCTCTTGTGTGGTTTGGTCGGTGATAATGTTGAATGTGTCGTGGCCACCGACAATGCTGTATTCCATCTCAGCATTACGCCCAACATCTGGATCATCAGCCTTAATATGACCAATGGCACCTCCAATCTCTGTAGACTCCACAGCAGTCACACGAAAGGAATCTATACATGACAGTAAATTAAACATTAGTGTTGTTGTGACATGAGTACGTCTGAGATACGTCTTTAACTCAAAGGTCTGTGACGCGAGGTCACTTAGCCTACAAATCTACCCTACAAATTAATGCAACGTATGAAGAAGTCTTTTTACGATTAGCAAATCGTGGTGGGCTGTCGTTCACATCGGATAGGGTGATGCTGACTGTAGTGGTTCCTGAAAGGCCGCCCATCTGTCCGGCCATGTCTTTAGCCTGGATCACAACCTGGTAGTTTTCCTTCACTTCTCTATCCATACCAGGCAGAGCTGTCTTGATTGTGCCTGAGGAGATTTAAAAGAAGGACAAAAAAAGAAAACTGCACTTAAATATGTCTACGTCTCTATGCTTCTATGCCTGTACCACAACATAGACATTTCCCAGTGACCAGAAACTTTGGTGTGGGAACTATTGGCGCATAACATGCAGCGATGAATGTTGACAATTGGTCACAGCATAACATGTTACACCTGGCATTTGTAAAAACCTGCTGCACTGCTGTTGTGTGTAATGGCATAAACACAGATTGACTGCTGTGCTTTTGATACATTAGTTGGCTAACTTGTTTAGTCTTCCCAGGGTTTTACCCCTATTGTGGATTGACCTATTGTTCCTTAGGGAAGGTTTCAAACACCTGGGAAAGAAAAGTACCAGGAACATACTTCTAATGTGGTTTGTCAGTTATGTTTAGAGATGAAATGTAATTGCTGCTCGCATTATTCAACTCCCTTGTAGGTTTTTTCTAGTGTCAGAAGTAATACATTTATATACTGTACTGCATTATGTGTTAAAGCAGGTGGTCCTCATTGATCGTGGCCATACAACATGCAGTGTATCTTGAATGCTGCATTTTAGGATTAAACAAGAAGTTAAGTTAACATTAGGGAACAGCTGTGTTTTTGGTCAAATGTAATTGATATAAACACAGCCAGTCTATTACTTTAAGTCACGTTTGCCTTTACTACCTAACCAAAAACTATAATTTTACCTAAACCTGTTCAAGAGCTGTGGGTGCCTTGACATGCACATTTTTTGTTGGTGGGATGCACCTTTGAGAGCATTAGGCTTGACTTTTTTTTTTCTTTTGACCAATTCCAGCTAATAGTGACAATGAAATGTGGAGTCTTTAGTGAATCCTTATAGATAAAACTGACATTGATCATCTAATTTAGTGTCTTCTTACACAAATCTACAAATAACAAAGAGTACTAATCTTCTTGAAAAGGTGCAACTCTTATCTGTTTAGGCTGAAATTCATCATTTGATCAACGTGTCCTTCTAAGGTAATTTTAACAGCTCAAGTTTTCTAAGATTAATAGAAATCTGAAGCAGATCATTACTCAGCTAGTTTTTTTTTAGAAACATTGAGTAATAGGTATCTGTTTATAGACTGCACGCTTACGTAATGCAAGAAACTGCTTACAAGAGCTTCTGCAGGGTTTGACTTACCATTTTCAGAGTCCACAGAGAAATAAGGTTGTCCCTGCAGAATGCTATACACAAGCTTGGCGCTGTTCCCATATGTTTGATCATCAGCATCAGTGGCAGTTACAGTGACAACAGACGTACCTGCAAAAACATGCAAAGTCAATTTTATAGCCAAATCAGCTATACTACATGCATTGAGACACAAATCACACCACTGTTGCAGCATTTTTTTATGCTCCTCTCCTACATAATTTGTCGTTACTTTACCAGCACTTTTCATTGATGTACTGAGTCATACTGACAGCTTTAATAAGAGCAGTTGTCTGATTTAGCTTGTATTTTACTAGTAAACCGTGTCTAATCTGCAATTTTCATGTCAAACAACATGGCACATGTGTGAGTCAAATTGGTCGGCTACAAAGAGGCAGTGATGTCTCAGTAAAATCAATCAAGGACATACCATTAGAAGTGATTTCTTGTCTTTTGAAAGAAACAATAAGGTTGCTACTTCCAAAACTGTGAAACCAAAGTGAATAAACCCCATTGTTCTAGTTGTTGGATCTTTTTTAAATATCTGAGACTGAGAGGTTCCGCTTCATCAATAATTTAAGTGAAGATTTAGAATTTCTTGGTGTGCCCATCAAGTCTGAAATTACCTGAACCATTGCTTTTAATATGAATTTTTATTTGAAATAATAATAGAAAGTAAGGATCACTGCTACGTTCGTATCGTACATTTATGTTTGATATTTTTTCTCATAAACATATTCTGATTTACAGCTGAGATTTAATCCATCAACTTGATATTGTAAAACAATTAGGATGAAATTCATGATATTATCAAGACTAAAATAAAACAATCACAGGGACCCTAACAAACATCAATTGCACATTATGCAGTGCAAATAAACAGTGATGCCAAACACGGTGCTATTCTCTTGGTCATCACAGTACTGAATAAGTCCAATTGATGTTAGACATACATGTTTAAGGTTATGAAGTGCTTGGTTCCTCTCAGAGAGCCTATCATTGAAGTCACTGCCATATTAAGTCCTACATAATCCACCAAGCGTTTCAATAACATGCACATTGCAAATACTGTCCTTGGCATTCAGGAGACCTCTGCTGTGTCCTGTTTGGGTCTGACACTCTCCGTGCATACTAATGAACCCTTGAACATCTGTCCCACTTAGTCCCAGCACTGATAGCATAAAAGGGAGTTGCTGATTTTTCATGGCTGGCTTGCTTGATTAACCACTGTGTTCAATCTGAACATATAAGGCAGTTTATTAGTCTTGAGATAAGTAGTGGTGACCCTGACCCACCTTTGCGAGTATCCATGCAGTTGGGAAGCTAAGAACAGTGCATTATGAATTCCAAATAGGGCATTGTTATTTGTCATATAGGCAATTGGGTTTTGATTTACCCCTGATTGCTTCCATGTATTAATTTGTGGTTTCATAATTGAGAATTGACTCGCATTATTTTATAAGCTTTGTTTATATTTATTGCAGTTGGTTGATTTATATTGCTTGAAATGAATGAAGTAGAGGTCAATGAAGCAAATCCTTAATTCAAAGGACTTTGACAATCTAAACTTTCAATATTTCTGCCTATTAAACATGGCAAATGACATTAATTGTTGTGAATGTCTAATGAGTTAAATCTAACAAATAACAATCACGAAAAACAGCGATTAACAGCATCGCATTCGACCCAGTTGATTGATGGATATTGTTCAATGAAATTCAACTCGTACAAAATGCTAATAACAATTTAATTGAACAACTAATTAAATAAAAAAAAAAAACAAAGATTATTCCCCTAACCCTTATTTTTTTTAGTCCTTTGGTCTCTAGAAAAAAATAACAACTAATACAAAAAACTGTTACTTTATATAGTATTTTTGCCCAACAAATATTCCAGTTATTAGTAAGCAGTGACCAAATTCAAATCTTCACATTTTTCAATTTGCCAAAATAGCCCAGTAAACAACAACTTACCAACTTCAGACATTTCAGGGACACTGGCAAAGTAGATTTCCCTCGCAAACTTTGGTTCATTGTCATTGATGTCGTGAATTTTTATATTGAATTCAGTGTCCGGCTCCAGCTCTGCATTCGTGCTTCTATCCAGAACTTTGGCGTGGAGTGTGTACATAGCTTTCTCTTCCCTGTCCAGCCTCTTGGTGGCATGAATATCCCCAGATTTCTCATCAATCAAGAACAATGTGCCTGCACCGTCTCCAGTCAAGACATACTTCACAGTCCCATCACCTTTGTCCATGTTGGAGTGCAACTGAAAATAAGAGAGACCCATTAGAGTCAAACTTGTAAAAATAAAGTGACATTGTATGGGCTTATAATTAGAGGCGCTGCACACTCTTCTGTCATTCACTTCAGGCATGCACGAAAACATAACTACAGCTTTCTGTCAGACACATTAATTTTGTGCAACCAATGGCTTAAAGTGTTTAAAGGTATTCTGTGGAATGAAAGCCAATAAACAAAATCATCCACAATATTTACTACAAATCATTACCTAATCATTGCTTTGAACACCATTTCAAAATAACAAATTCTTGCCTTTGTTCCTGAGGTAACATCAACAACAAGTCTCTTTGAAATTGTTTTGACAGAAGTTGAACAGTATTCATACATACAGTAGAAGACAATAAATACATAATGCTTGTTAATGGTTTCTCCGATACAGCAATGCTCCCATGTGTCTTTTAACTTTTACACATTACTGAGAGATCTTTCTCCATATCTCCCAATTTTGTTGCTAAATGTTTTGGTTTCCAAATCCCCATTTTTCTCCCTAGTACAGGCTTCCATTTACATTAAAGTTAACATTTTTTCTTCTTAACTCCCTACCGTCTACACACATCTCTGCAGTTTAGGCCATTTTCTCTTTTTTATTATTATTTTTTTTCTCCTAATGACTTGGTTCTCTGAGGATTTAGAGTGTTGTATACTTTAAGGGAAAGCCCTGAGTAAAATTTATAATTTTGAGAATCACAAGCAAAAGTAAGTAAACGCTACTTGCTAGTGTCTTGGGAATTGATCCATTAATTATACAGTTTGGCTCAATGTGACTTCAGCTACCTTTACATCAAAGACTGGGAGTATAAAAACTTTTTGGCACTTCAGTGATCACTGAGATAATGTGTAAACCCAAGATAAATCTGAGGCCTTGGCACCCAGTGTCAAGTGTGACAAACTCCATTACTCCAGATCAAATTAGTCTAAGATTTTTCTTCCTAATTGTGCCTTTGAAAAATGGTGAAACCCTGACCTACAGCAACAATTGCTAAAATTAGTCACCTCTGACCTATCCATCACCTTGAAGCAGCTCCAAGTGTCATGGAGGAGTAATGGTGGCACATTGTGACAGACACTTGATTCAAGCTCATTACTGTACTGGATCTGTCAGCAGATATATTTAGAGCACTGTCTCATGGGTTCACATTTTAAATGACAAGTAGTTAGGGACACAGAATGTACGTCAGTAACTTATTAATATTAATGTCTGCATGCTGTGAAGAAACTAATTATTTTTTTCCCTGCACTTGGAAGGGTGATGTCAACAGTACAACTTTGGATGGAAATCAGAAATGTACTGCCAGAGTACTCGCTATGCTCAGGCAGAATTAAAAAATGGGGACACGTGAAAACAAGATGCCGTCAAGTTCAAATCAACAATATGCACAGTACTTGGCATTGTGTTTGAAATATTTTCATGCAGATGAATCCATTATCCAAAGTCTTTTAAAAAGGAATATCAGTCAGCTCGAATAGTCACATATTTGTGTTCTGGGACACTCTGTTCATTGTTTGGAAATAGGAGTTCTCTCCTGAGCTGCACACCAGTGAACCAAAGCTTCATGACGGTGGTGAAAGCTGCTCCTGCCATTGATTATGAATGACAGACTAATTTTGGGACAGAGTGTTTGCATTGAAACTGTCTTCATATATTTTGTATGCACAATTACACTCATGAAAAAAGTGTATAGTGCAGCCACCTTTCCTCTACTTTCAAATCAAATCCTTTCTCTAGTGTTTTATCGTCTGTAGGAAACATTAGCACACGTTCGCTAAGCAAAGCTTCTCTTTCCGACACAGAAATATATTTCATTACTGATATCCAGACCTGTGACTATTCAAACCCACTTCTGTGCTTACAGTGTAATAATTAGGCCAGTACAATTTCAGACCATGTCAAGCCACACAAATTACTTTTTTTTCCAAATCTTTTGATATTATTCTCCAGGAGTTTTCATTTGATTATTACCATATTTCACAGTCTTGGTTGTTAATCCTGCAAAAAAAGGTACCTGAGAAGCGAAAACAACACACAATGAGTCTTCAAAGGAGGCTGTACCCTATGCACCCAAGCTGTCTACAGGATAATAGGAGTTTTACAATCTTTGTAGAACCTAGTGGTATGCATTTTTTATTTCCTTTCTTTTTTCTGGGAGCATATAAGCCCTTAGCGCATGGACCTATTATTGGATGCGTGCTGGCTATATGAATTGGTTTTCTAACCATATAGGGTAAACATGTCTTATCCCTTTGTCCATGAATTTCTTACTCAGTGGTAGTGCAACTGAGGAGGTGCTGTGCACAAGTAACTAACACTAAATGTATTCAGTGTAGATTTAAATTGTAGAAACCAAGTAGAGCATAAACTAGAGGCCGCTTTTCAAATATTGAAGTCTAAACTCTACATCTAACATGCAGAGTGAACATTGTGCGTCTAGAACAGCTACAAGAAATTTCATTGATACATAAAGTGTGGCGCAAAGTGTTTTTGCACAACCTTAACAAAATCAAATGTTAGCTCCACCACATTATATTTGCAGAGATTCGGTGGCTCTCCTTTCAAGGCCTTGCAACACAAACACAGCCTTTTCAAGGCCTTACAACAGAAGCACAGAAGAGAGCCTTGATGAGTTAAATCGCCTTGCACAAACACTGAGGAATTGTCAGTAAAGCAGCAAAATCATTGGCAATTCTTGTCAGGTCTCTGGTAAGCATTGCTCTGTGCTGCATAGAGGAGATAGCAAAATAGAGTGTAGCACGGATACAGAATAATTGCTCTTCCTCCCTCTCTTTCTCTTAAGACATAGGCTTTTTTTTTTTTTACTGTTGGAGTACAGTACTCAAACGTGTTAGGCAGGTTAATTTTACAGTTTACAGTATCTGCAGTGTGCTTGTATTTTTCCATACTTCATACAAGGTCTAGAAAATCAATGCAGAAAATTAGGAAACAAGGCCGTGCAAAATCGCAAGGATACGTATTGACAAAGTATTAACACAACAAAGTGAGCTACCTTGAATATTCAAATTTAGGGCAGCACATTTTGTTTACAAGGCACGAGACAATACAGTGTAGCAGGAATTTAATAGGATTTTGTTCACTTCAAACACATTACTGAAATGCTTCAGAATCCATAGTTTGTTCTTGTATTGCTGAGCATTGCAAGTGTTCACACTTCACAGCCCCGCTTAAGAAGTAGGGCACCACAGCTGCACACAGTAAGCGCTCACACACATTAATGGCCCCGTGAAAGTCAGTTAAAATGAGATTTGAGGGTGTTATGCTCGATACACGCACAGCCACTGCATAGTATATTTACCATCATAAAATATAGTACGCTTTTTTTTCTGTGTTGACAATTGCCATTGAACCATAGTAAGCCCTGTAAAGCCGTACTTTTACTAATGCAGTTATTTTCTTATCATTCTGAGGTGTCACTCAGCACTGCTCGGTATGTAAGCCTCAAAGCAGCGTGTCTTCAGAATACCCCGGTAAGCAATGCGAGCCACTTTTATTATATAGTGCAGCAACAGTAGTGCACTTCCTTTTCAGTTAAGAAACGAGTTATACAAGAATGTGACTGTTCTTTACATCTGATTTGATTGCCGTAATCACGAAATCAACCTCAAGTGACAGTTAGTGAGTGTGTGGGTTGATTGGAGAGGTTTGATTGAATGTGAAATAAACAAGGTCTCCCACAGTGCTGTGCAAAGGCCATTAAATGATCTTTATGAGGACAACCATCAAGCCTTTGATAGCTTTATGCTGGGCAGGAAAGTGCTTTTTGCATTTGGTCTCGGTTCTGCTTCTTACGTTTCTCTCTCGCTCTTTCATTGCCTGTGTGTCTTTCAATCTGTGTGTATGACTTTGTTATTCTGTTTCTCTGTCCCAATGTTCTATCTATCTTGTTGTCTATCATTCGGTAGCTTTTTTCCTTTTCTTCTTTCTATCGGTCCATTGACCCCTCACTGTGTCTTACTTTATGTCATTATATCTATTACGGTTGCAGCTGACAGTGACTTTTATTTCAGATAACCTTCAACCAATTATCACGCAATTAATCCAGTAATTATCTTGTCTACAAGAAAAAAGCAGGGCAATGTAATATTAATGATGCTGGAATCAGTAAGGTTTGGCCTTTCGTATGAAAAATAACATTGTTTACTAATTATGAAAGCAGCAGATACTTTTCATACTTTCCTTTTTTGTTGGTTGGCTGTGCTTTAACAGGACTTAACGAAATAACTCATATAATTTTACATTCATGTTGTCCTTGTTTGTTGGAATAGCCAGAACTCACAATGGGCTAAGTCAGGTAGAGTGGGGGATTCAGAGGGTTGAGCACCAATGAGGAGTGCAGAAGTCCTAATCCTTCGTTGTGGTGGCGGAACTTGTACTTTGAGCTACCTCTCTTAAGATTTTGGAAACAATTATCCAGTGTCATCATCCTGGGAAGTCGCTCTCTTGGATTGCCTTTGCTGCACAAATGACCAGGTTGAACCCAGGCAAACTACTGCCGGACCATTATCTGAGCTGGTGCTTAGTGGCAAAGATGAGCTTCCAGCTTCTTAAAGCTTTCCGCTGCTGATAAACCATAATGGGTAGAGCAGGAGCACTCGTTTGTTCTCATCAGAGAAATTCAGTCATGTGGATCCACCACTTTCACTTCTACCTTTATTTTCTGTCTCAATGATGACCTACAAACTTGAACATTTAAAGCAAAACCTCAGAGTAAATAAGGTTTCTGATAAAAAATAAAAAAAGGTTTATCTCTTTTTTGTTATAGAAAATGGACTTTGTCTTCACCACTTTCTACCGTAATGTTAATCTTTGTCATAAATTGTTCTCTTTCTAGCCATTCTACAACTTGCTTTATTATCTACCATGAATCTTTATATAACGTTATTGAAGCTGAACCTAAAGAATACCTGCCATCTCTGCTTTAGTTTGATTAATTGACTATTTTGCTCTTCCTGTCAAGTCTTCATGTTTTCTACTTCAAGCCATTTTATGTGCTTCTATTCATCTAGTTATCTGTCCTTCAACTTGTTCTATGTGTTTGCTCTTTCCTTTACCACTTTCTCTCTATCTAAAGCTGTTTTCACATATGCACTTCGAAAAATGTCTGGAGAATCAAATCCAAATATTGTCCTGAGTTGCTTGTTCACACATGCAGAACTCAACAGGAGTTTGTACTGTATGTGTCAGACTTCGTTCTCACTCGGGGAAATAGTCTGTTTGATTTTGGAGAGAGGTGGTCCCTGGGTAGAGCGTGCAGGAGGCATGACGTGACACAGTTAGTAAAACCATGGAAAGCACATCAAAGTCCACTTTCATGATTAGAAACGATGTGGTATGTATATAGCCTTTGGTTGCCTGAAGGAGAGAAGTGTGATACAACACCAGAAAGCATGGTAAATATTTCTTATATGTTCTGCTGTTTTGATGACTGCATTGACTGAAAGGGAACAATTACCTGCTATATTTGCCCATGGGCTCACACAGATATTGCACAGACTTTGTACTGGGGGGCTATCAGGATAAAGTCTGTTTAATGCCTAGGACAACTTACTTGGACATTTCTTACATTCAGATCACCCGGGTAATGCCTAAAGAAGGTCAGGGTTCCAGAGCATGTGGGAAAGGAGCTTTAGACTCCAAAGTTAAACTGATTGAATTAGTGATACGGATCGCTACAGCTTGTTCTCTAAAGCAGAACGGGAGTATGTGCCCGTCCTATTTTTCCCTCCTCTGTAATTTATTAGAGCCTCATGTTTTTCTGACAGTTTAATAGTGAATGATATTGGACACAGGAAAAGAGGAGCACTGGTGGATGGGATTGCTGTCATGCCACAGAAGTTAGGTGCCAGAAAGCATCAAAGAGTCAAGAAGAAAGCCACATCACACCAGTCAGTGACATATCAACCGATGGCCCCATTTACTGTATAGTTAGCATTGGCTTTGCTGCTTCATCACATAACACAAGGTGAATTTCATTGGCCTTCTTGATTGACGCGTTTTCTTCTTCTTCTCTTCTTCTCTTCTTCTCCTATTCCATTTATTTTTGCTTTTCCTTTCTCTTCATCATATCAGAATGATGGTTTCTGCAAAAGAAGTTGTCATATACCCCCCTACTCAACCTTGCACAAGACACTTGTTTACTCCAGAGAATGAGGTGTGTGATGAAAGCCAGCTTCCTCTGAGAAAATTGGCTGTCGACAGTCACCTCATTTCCCTCCCTCGAGTTGATAACTGCAGCTTTCCCCATCACACCTGTCTTTCTAGTGCTAGCACGGGTGTGCTGACAAGAACCTCTCTGATCTGGGTGGGTGGGGAGGAGGAGCATTGTCCCAAAAGTCGCAATTTTTTTGTGATTCTTGGGAGAAAAGTGTCTTGCAAGAGCTGTAGGTTTTTAATTTAGTCTCCGAGCCACTGTTCTGAGTGAGACTGTTTTCTGGCCCTACGCAACACCTTAAATATTTCTCAGAAAGTATGAACAGTGCCAGTGTGATTTAAATTTGCAGAGCACTAGGTGCCACTGTCTTCTTTTTTTCCAGTTTCTTTTTGTATGTCATGATTTATACTCTCTATAAAGTCTTGTCAAGGGATCACTTTGGAATGGAGAAAAGTCTATTTCTTTTATGGCTCTGGTGTTGAAGAAGTCTTGCCAATAGGAAGTTTCAGCTCAACTGACTTATGCCTAATGCACCTCTGGTATTATTGACTAGTTTGAGCAGTTATGATGCTTTTCTTATGAGAATGACTTTACATTACCCTGATGGAATCTGACCAACAATAAATATACACAATATAAATGTATCTGTAAGTTTTCACTGAATAATATTATTAAATAAATCTACTGCTATTCAAAAAGAGGAAGACTCAAGGCTAAGCGAGCAGTTTGTGTGCACTTGCTGTGTATCCGATAGCTCCACTAAACTGCCTCTGTAACAGCCAGAATTCTGGCAGCCCCATTTGTCTTCAGCCAATTACATCAAACACTACTTCAACAAGCTAAACCTTCTATAATTAATCTGCAGACAGTGTATTTGGACACATTACCTTGCCGACATATTGATGGTCATTTCCTGCGTATTCCTCGAGCAGAAAGAATTGATTCCACATCCATCCACGTTTGGACCGCTGAAGAATCCTCCCATCACTCTCTGTCATTCCAAACAGATTCCCAATATTCCCAGGTGTGAAAGGCAGGGCGATGCTGGGCCACGGGATAGAGAGCATCAAGAGGAGCAGAACCTGATTGGTTATCATGGTATCCAATCAGCTGGTAAATGTCCTGAGTAATGTCTGAATTATGGTAATAAGCTTCTGATAGGATGAACACTGGAAGGCAGTGTCATCAGAACAGGCATTGTATTCCTCTCTTTGATGTCCTTTAGATCCCTGTGAAAAAAGGAAACTTTAGTCAGGAAGCACTTTCACGATACTTTTTTTTTTTTTTATCACTTTGACAATAGGCTTTACATCCCAGCAGAGTAGCAGAACCACTTAAATAGCATGCAGGCTGCAGGAGGGCAGCACTTATACACACACGAACTGACTGCTAAGTGATATGATGTTTTAGGTTTGTGCTGTAATAGAACAGCAGCATTTTGTTTAAATGTATTTTTCTTTATTTAGTCTTTTTTATTATTATTTTAAAGGGTCAATATTGAACACAAATGTTGCCATAAAGCAAGTTTTCCTCTGTGATCCCTTGGCAGGTCAAACCAACAAACTAAAGCAAGACTGGATACATGATATTTGTGAAGTATTAAACAGACAAAATAGTTGCACACACATTATAACCAAAACGAAATGCTCAGGGCTTATTATGCAATTTTGAAATTCCTCAGCCTAAATCCAATGACTGAATTTAACATCAGTCGTAGATTGTAGATTATCATCATTATCATCATCATAAGATTAAAAACAAATACAAATTGATGAATAACATGCTAAACTCTGTAACCTATTTGGGAATACTGTTTGCAAAATTTCAATAATAAACTCTTAGAGATATGAGGGCAGGCAAAACTAATGCAGCAAGAGTAACTGGAAACTTGTAACTCAAAAATAGCAGAGTGATATTTATAAAAAAAATAAGACAGATTGCACAAGAAATTCAAGCCAGTGCAATATAAATGTGTCACCAAAAAAAAAAAAAAAAACTGTATCATGATGCATTAACAATTTACTAAATGTCAAGTTAAGTAACAGCAACTCTGTTTTTTACTAACTCTTGTGTGCGTTTGAATTTAATATTGTTGGGCTTTTCTTTTATTATAATATAATACTTATATGAGTATTGATTCACTGTCTTACTTGCCACAACTTCACTGTATTGCCTATATGGGAATGTGCTGTTTTTATTTTAATTTTTTTAGAAGCAGATACTTTTCTATGTATAACCTGCATGCAAATGACATGACATTAAGTGAATCCGCTGGAGTTCACAATCAAAAGCACTTACATCTCCTTTCCCAGTATTTGGGGAGTAAAGCAGTGAGCCGCACTTCTCTAATTATAAGTTGCATTACTGATGATATGCAAACAGTGCTTCAAAGCCGGTGAGCATGTTTGAATAGCTTAATACAGGCAACTCTGGGAGCAGAATGCTTTCTGACACGAGCAAAAGGCACCACAGTAAAATGCTCGACTGAAACTCAGTTTTTATTTTTATGTTCAGCTTCATGCTCATTGAGTGAAACTGCAAAGCTCCAGTACAGAGAAACCTCCACTACTAAGTTGTCTTGCTAAAGGGAAGTGTCTTTTCTGTTCATCCTCCCTACACATTCTCACCCAAATTTGAACTTGAGTTAATCTTTGCATCCATTAGTGATAGTCAATTCCATAGATTTTTATTCCTCAAGGTATCATGTTCTCAGAAGGGAGGAAATCTTAAATTTTCAAAAGCACGAAAATTACTCCCAGCTATCTGTCAGGTTTTGTGACTGTGATAAGGTATTTTGTGTTATTGGGACTCTTCTCCTATTACTTCGCTAAGGCAAGACTGGCCGTGATAGGTAATTTGGGTATTCATGCATATTTTATGGTCTTTTAGAAGTTAATCCTAATAAATCTTTCCTCTCTTTCTAAAAGAGACCATTTAGTAGGGTCTCCGTGAAAAGGCTGGAGCACCAGAGTCATCCTGACAAGCATTCACTCAGTACCTCAGGGAGTGCTGTGTTAAGGCACATGCTAGTTTATCAGTTACCCTGCTTTTGTTCAGAGCTCTTAAATAAGGACTCCAATGTCAGTGGAGGTATTCAAATGAACAAAAGGCCTGTTACTGTCTATGAACAAATTAGTATTATGGTTCCATTGATAAAAGTCAAGTGCGGAATATAAATGAATGTAATCCCTTGAATAGAAAATCAAATAACTGAGCTAATGAGATTTCAACATAAAACATTGCTCATTCTGCTCATTCTTAGTCACTCGGTTTAACTCAATTGAATCTGTTTAATCAGCAATAATTTCTAAATAACGCCTCGCCCTCTTCAGAAAACCGTTTTGACGGAGTTGATCAAATGAATATCCCCAATGGGAATTGAAAAAGAAGCAAAGCACTCAGAACTGTGAAATATCTCTTTGGATCAGCTACAGTGACCCAAACCTTTCAAGAATCTATAAACAGATTGATCCAGAGATGTTGTTTCTCATCTCTCAGATGAGAAAGTTGCAAATTGCTGATCAGCATTAATATAGTTTTTTTTATTTTATTTTAATGTACTTTTTAATTAAATTTCTTGTCCATACCCATAATGTGGCATGAATGTGACGTGCATTTCCAAAATCAGGAAACGCCGCCTTGCAGTTAATCTAGTCTGATGCTTGTGATTGCATTTTCTAATTATCATTCCAGCCTGTCCTTGAGTTTTAATAGCATTCTGGATATTAATCTTTGATGTGGTGTGCCTATTAAGGATTAGGCCGTTGTGTTCTTTCAGAATTCTTCCAAACACTTCATTAAAGGATGAGTGAGCATGCTGAATCCATGCCAGATCCTATAGACTCAAGCTGAATTATCTCAACTTAGCCTACTTAGCCTATTAAATAGTCAGGGTTATTAAAAAAGTTGTTTATGATTAGATTAATTTCTATGGCTTGGCATTAAAACCAGAGCTGTGAAGGGACAAAATTGTTAAATATGCGGTTAAAGTGTTGTCTAGGGTTGTTATTCTTAAATTTGGCTAAGACACAGTTTGGCAGGGGCTTCTGCTGTGCTCTATTTCTCTAATCTGCAAAATTATACATTCCTGTTTTGCTGAATAAGAATATCTTTGATCAGATATGAAGTAGCAGTTCGTCAGGATATGCTGAACTAGAAAAGCGCAGCCTTGTACATTAGTCTGTATAAATCTGTATACAACCCCAACACTGAGCATGCACGTTTCCACACAAACGCTAAACTGCAGCCCTGCAACTAAGCACTTCTTAGAGTTTAGTAGGACAGTAATTATAGGTGCGGTGTGCAGCAGAGGCACGGTTGGTAAACCTTTTAAGAGGTCTTGCATGCATAATAAATTGATTACAGTCTATACATGGGAGGATGTAATAAACACCCAAATTGACCATCTGTCCTCTATGTTGTCGAAACCTTTGGTGCCCAAATTACTGTCAACATACAACTCTGTAACATAATACTTTCACCCAGAACCTCCTCAGTAGGGGTGGATATGCAAATGTTAAAATAAAAGTAATCAAATACAAATCAAACAGATGCCATTTACTCTGATGGTGATAACAAAACAGCATCTATGAAGGCTTTAGCAGGGATTTTAAAAAACTGTGAAACTAAAGATTTGTATGTTTTACTCTGTATTACCATAGAAGTGAACACACACTTAAATCCATTCACACTTACAGTATACAACTAAACTGAATACACCAGTTGCTAGTTGCCCAGAAAGAGTCAGTCGTTAATATTTATTTCTTAAATCAGTTCTTTGTTTGCCTTCACATTTGAGGACCATTTCAATTCTCCTGGGAGTGGCTGATCTTCACAAATCTGTGGAGAGATATTCTGCCCTTTTTCTTTTCAGCTGCTCTCTGCTTCAGGGGTTTGGTTGCTCTACATCCTGCTTTACACTCACTGGGCACATTATAAGGTACACCTGTACAATGTAATGCATTCCTATGTTTATAATTGAGGTCATAGTAGGTGGTGGAGTGACACTGAAGTGGATAATATCAGGAGATGTTTCTAATGTTTTGGCCCAGTCATTTATGTGAATGGGGTTAGAAACGCCTCTTATATAATGCTCTTTAGTACGACTTCACACACTATGACCTCAATAATAAACAAATAGTAGAATTATCACCTTTCTGGCAGTTTCAACAAAAGCTGAAATTTTAAAACCTTGTAAAAGTAGGACTTGCAGCAGAGCTGCTGGATCGCATTTGATTGTGCAGGTGTACCAAATAATGTGAGTGTATAATAAAAAGTAGGCAGACCATGTCACAATTATGACGTTTTCCTTAATTAAAAACTCAATATTTGTTAGCTAGCATTTGTGCAGTGTATTTGTGTATCATTGTTATGTTGGAAAATGAATATCCTGCTATGCATCTTGAGACTAAGAGCTAACCTTTAATTTCTGCTGTTGGTGGTCTGGCTCTTCTAGACCTTCTATTCACTGTTGCAACCATATTTGACACGGGCTATGTAGTAGTTTGATCATGCAGTAGAAAATCTCAGGTGCTTTGAGGTCCCCTTACAATTAATACAATTATTCTAAGATGACACAATGTTAATTCCCTTGTAATGATATTCCACAGGTATTGGTTCAGTTTTGTTGTATGCTGCAATTATGTAATGCTAACCAAAGTGAAACTGCTGCCATTCAAACACTGAGTCTGCTGCCTTCACAAGCCATTTACATTTAAGCTTCAGTTTTATGTCTCGCATGTCACTAAGAGATTCAACAAGTCATTTTGGTGTGCGTGAGCAATTAATAAACACATGGAGGTACAGTTATTGGGGGAGGAAATCGCTAAGATGCAGATAAGGCGGTGAAAAGTTGCAAGTCATCAAACAGGTGTCATGATTAGTCTTGTTGATCATTTGCACCTGCATTGTTCTTTTTTCCCCCAATAAGATGATTTTCAACTGGTAAATTCAGTGTTTTTGCTGTGACAAACATTAAACACATATGCGAGCTAGACTAGAAACTACTGCTGTGTGATTGTCACTTTGAGTAGCTCTAGTGATTGCTTGCTGGTATTGATAGACCAGTTTAGACAGGGTGTAAATCTAGCATGAGGGGCGTTGATGCACCAAGATGCAGCACCAGCGCGAACCACCACTTGGTGGAGCCCTAGACCTTTGTAAGTGTGCCTACAGTGGCTGCAGTCTTTGGCAGACCTCAGCAAGCTTTACTCATGTTTTGAAATCCCCTAAGCAATTTTGTGATACAGTGCACACTTGCTTATTGAAAAGCTTCTCCAAAGAAGAGGTGGACTTTTTTTTTTTTTTTTTCTTGAAAAGGTTACGCAAATAACCTTATTTGTGTTAAGTTGCTTTTATGAGGCTATGTGTATTACAACAAGATGATAATTCACCTGTCTTGCTATAGTTTTATCCACTATGAAAGGAAGGCTAACCAGGTTAGGAGAACCAGTGTTTACGAAAAGATAAAGAAAGAAATGAAATATTGTTTAATTAAAACTGACTGACATTTCCATTTGAGTTCCATTATTTTGTCGAGAAAATATCCCGATTTCCTTCTCAGAGTTTAGTATTGTCGCACAAACACATTGTATATAGTGTTTTTTCTAATAAATATTCATGTTTAGTCATTTAAAACTAGCTGTATGAATGCTCGTGAGAGCCTCTGTGCCTGTGTGGGAGGATGGATTTCCACCTCTTTTCGTTTCAACAGTGAAAGGTCACTCCATATCTGACAATAATTCAGGGAGCATGTTAGTGGCTAATTTGCACTAAACAATAATGGCGTTATATGGGTGACCCGATGCACACTACAATACCCTCGTATATCACTTTGGTGACTGTAAAGCTGCCTGGGTAGCAGCGGCACAGAGGAATAGGCAGCAAGGAAGAGTGAAAAAGGGGAGTAAGTGGTGGATTAAGTTTGTGCTGTGGAGGATATGCACACAATCGGTCCCCATGATAAAAACGTCCATGCGTTTTTAGAGATATGAATGCTACAGTGCTTCTCCATCAAATCTGCCCATAGCACGTCAGATATTGGCATGGGCATTTGAACAGGAGACAACATGCAGACACACACACACACACACGTAGAGACTTTCACATATGTAGGCACATATCTCACTTGGCATATGGATTTGAGTATGTTATGCAGTGAGAGCAGCATTTGGATGTAGCAGTGAGTACCAAAGTTAATGTCAGCCTCAATTAAAGCTCAGTGTGAGTCCAAGCAATAAAGCTCACATTGAAGTTGCAAATGCAGTATGTGACAAGTGTCAGGTGCAGAACATTATAGAATTTAAAAGGAATACATTGACACTAGTTAGTATAATAAATAGTATTCGTTTGCTTTGCAAGAGATCTTCTCTTTAAAGTTAAATTTGTTAAAGATAAAAATACTAAGAATCTCTGTTTCTACTCCATGCAGCTTCTCTCATTTCAATGCTCCTTGTACAGGAGTCGATTAGAAGAAGGAAAAAAAAGAGATCCGAGTACTGAACAATCACTCTTATCATCCCATAGTTCAGTCGATTTAACTGTTATCAGCCCCTTTGAAGTTGCAACACTTTACATGAGATATCCACACTGCTGCATTAGTCTGGCTTTGTCACAGTGCAAGGAGCAGACCGTCTCCTGGAATCTGGAGATAGACAAAATATAAATGTGTCCTTTAACATGAATCAGGAAGACGAAAAAAAAAAAAAAAAGCTCTTACCTTTGATTTTCACGGCTTAGCATCCATCTGTGTCACTGAGTGCACGGTACTGTGTTCCTACTCCTGAGCAGTGCTTAGTGGCAGAGAATCTGACTCCTCACGGCTGTGCTTACATTCCAAGACTGACAACAGCACAGCTGGTGCGAATGTGTATGGGAGTGTGTGTGTGTGTGTGTGTGTGTGTGTGTGTGCGAAATAGAGAGAGAAAGAGAGAGAGAGAGGGTTTCCTGCCTACTTCTCTCCCTCGCTCTATGCTTCTCTCTTTCTCTCTGCCCTCCCTCGCTCCATTTCTCCTCCCCGCTCTCTGGCTTCTCTCCCCTTTCCTCCTCTACACTTTCTTTCTGTCGTCTCTTCTTTATGTGTGTGTGTGTGTGTGTGTGCGTCTCTCTCTCTCTTTCTCCCTCCCTCCTCTCCTGCTCTGTCTCTATCCCCTCCTCTCTCTTTCTCTAGCAGTGCATCACTTCTGGCGGTGGATGTCACAGAGGCTGAAGCTGAGGCGACTCTGCCCCTGATTGGCTGCCATTCACAAGTTAGCGATAAAGAAAAGGGAGAGAGAAAAACGGCAAGAAAAGCAAAGGGAGGGAAATGGGGGAGGGTAGTGGGGGGGGGGGAGACGAGGGAGAAAATAGTGCCCTTACATCCCAGTGAGCATCAGTTGACTGTGGAATGGAGAAGCGGGGGAGGTTAGAGGGTGAAGAAGAGGCTGAACTCTGGGAAGGCACACAGTGTTTTCCTTTTTTCTCCCTGTGAATGCATGCAGAAAGCTCTCTACATAAGAGGCTGCGTAGCAAGTGACTGCTCTGATGGATGGACTGTATGATGTTTGATGTCTAAGGCAATCGGCCCCATCTAATCTTCTTTCAATGACAGTGGAATGAAGGAGAAAAAGCCCATAACTTGTAAATCAGCCCCGCGCCGAGGGGTGCAGGGGGTTCGATTTTCGTCTCTCTTCCTGCTGACTTGGCCGGCAGTTTGCGGCAGGTGCACATGCACTACAGGCGCTCCGTCATCCCCTTCTCATTACATGCCTCCTGTTGGATGCGTATGAGTACATCCCCATACAGTATTTGCTACTGAAGGAGATACGGCATTTGAATTCAACTGGGGACGGCACCTCATGGAGGTGTTTGATGTTGAGGGGAGACAGAGAGGGGCGGGCAGCGTGATACGTCATTAGAAGCCGATAGCTGTCCCCAGCATGTACGTTGAGCAGATAAATGGTTGGATGAAGTGACTTTGAAATGCATGGGACGCCGCTCAGAGCTGAACTGTTGATGAATAATTTAAGAAAAGCAGCAGTTTCGCTGGCCAACCTCATCTGAGCTCAAGTTTTATCTCCTGATATCACTGTGAATAGATTACCAGCTCAAACTCCCTGCACCAGATAAATAAAAATGCAAACAGGCCAAACTAATTAACATCCGAACAAGCGGCGCTGTAGCCTTCCTCTGATACCAAGCCAAGTCCTCACACTCCATAATTCACTGCCTCGTTGTGTTTATGGTGCGGGGAGATTAAGAAATATGTGTGTGCCTTTGCCCATGTGTGCATTTGATGTGTACTGTACTTGTCCGTATGACTGAGGGAGGAGAGGTGTGTCATATTTACTTATACTAATGTGTGTTTTGTGTACAGGATGGATGCGCACACACGTCTCTGGGAGTGTGGTGTTCCTTCCTAACAAGCCACTGGAAGAAAAACAGGCTATCTTGTACTTCTCTGCATAGAATTAGTATTAATTTACTTGCTATTTACACCCTTGGGACGTTAATTACGCTGTTGTTACGCAGCCCAAACAACTTTGTGCAAACATCAGAGAACACGAACGAGCATTGTACCCAACAGTTTCAGGAAATATAGACGCTTGTTTTCAGAGCCAAAGTTCCCCTCCACCTTATACACCAACGCACAGACAGAAATTACAATCTTCTCATCTTAATTTCACGGCCGTTCCAGCCAGACAATTTCCAAATTCCCTTTGCTTTTTCTTAGTCCCATGATGTGTACTCAATTACATTAAATCAAAGTTTTCCAGGCTGAGGAAACGGCTTCCTTAAGTAAGGGTGTCTCTTGATCCTCTCCCAATTCTCACTGTCAGCTCCCATCAGCATCACTAGCTTGTTGCACTTGTGTTCACCTCCACAGTCCTAGCTGCTGCTGATTAGCTCTCTGATTTCCCGTGCCTTCCCAAAGGAACGCTCAAATGCGGATGCCTACCCACTGTTTGCCGTGCCAGCATAACAACTGCAGCTGGCGATAGGTTATTGATATAGCTCTATGTATGGCAATGACAACATCACATTGGCAGAGCACTGAGAACTTAAATCAACTTAAAACCTGATGTCCACATGAAGATCTTTTACAAACTAGCACGCTGTGCAGGCACATGAAGCTCACTGTGCCTACACCACACTAAATTATCCACTCTCCCTTCAGAACCAGTGCCATGATTCCATCCTGATCACACATTTTGTTATGTAGCACGCTTTGAAAATGCAATAACATCTTCAATGCTACACATTTTCATTTCCTCTACATAAAGTCCACTGTTTTTCTTTTGTATACTTTCAGGTATCAATGTGATATTTGGCACTGAAAGGAAATCATTATAGCTGTTAAAATATAAAATCTCCTATTTTTAGAGCCCACAATTTATTAATCAAAGCGACTTCAATAAGCACTTTTATTTTAATTTAGGGCTGCGGCTAAAGATAATTTTCATTAATTATTAATTGCAGATAATTATCTTGATTTATAGTTCAGTATTTAGAAAATCAAAACTGAACACTTCAACATTTCTTTTGTTTATTTATTTATTTTTATATATTACAGCAAAGGTTTGAGCATTTCTCTTTAACATACTTGTGGTTTTCATTATCATCCGTTTTCACTCCCAAAACTTTTCTCAGGCATTCTTTCAATCTTAACATCAATTATCAAAAGTGCACTGTTGCTTTAGTAAATGTTTCACAGTTACCGAAGAAAATTCTTATCATAGTAAAACTGGAACAATTTGCAAGTAGCTTTCAATAACAATTAAGATTCCATTAAAACAGTAAAGTCGGTCATGCTTAAATGGATGATGTAATTGGGGAATGACCGTGGTCCAATAGTCTGGCCTTTTACACAGTGAACTAAGCTGCCATAGGTTTTGTAGGTCACATGGTTTTCAAAGATAGTGATTCACTTTGCTAAATTCCCCAAGCTGTAAAGAAAATTTGTACAAGTTGATTCAGTATTCCAGGAATACGTAGCTCCCAGGTGTGCAGCTGTGCATTGTGGTTTTTTGGAGTTGGCTGTCAGCAGAAAAAATAGCTTTCTCAAGGCTGGATCTGAGTGTAAAATACAGGTTAGATTGGTCTAACATATGTAATATGTTAGACCAGACAACCCCCAGACAACTGCTAAGTAAAAAGCTCAACAGTAATTTAACAATCACGCCAAATGTTTCATCCTCCATCATTTTGGAGTTTTTTGGGGGTGTTGGTCATGTGTTGGATCATTTTATTGTAAATGTCAGAACAACTTAACTGGTTGTAAACTGTGGAGCACACAATTCCTGCACAATACCAGTATAGTGGTTCCTCATTGGTTCCAAACAGATTTTCTCAGCAGTCTGGATGAACAGTTATGATCCAAAGTAGTGAGTCGCATGTTCACAATAATTGAGCACGGCTTGCACGTTATATTTGGCTTAGGAATCAAGCATATCTCATCTTGATCTGCAATTATAAAGTGATGCCTGTATCAGTGTCAACACCAAAGGTAAAAGGCTTCAGTCAGTACTTTTACAGGTCTCTGGAAATGATGCTTCATAATGACAATCACAGAAAGGATGAATTGGTCAGAGTCTAACTCACAATGAGTTTCATTTACATATATTTCATACATTTACCGCAGCTGAAGCTCTCTCCCGGAGCAACTAATACCGTCTGAGAGGGTACTTTAAAGGTTCAGGTTTTTGCTAAAGGACACTTTGACATCTCATGGACACATTACCTAACATATGGACTTAAGTGACTGAATCTGTAACCTTCTCAGTGCTGGGACTAACCAAAGGTATTTAGAATTTGTTTTTGTTCTGTGTTTTGATGGAATGACTCTTGTGCCAGTAGATCTGCGAAACATTGTGAACAGTTTGAATGGTGATATGAGTGGCATGAGTGTTATACTGGCACAAGCGTTGTTCATGTACATTCTCATGGATATTTGGGAGCAAGACTTTGATGTACTAGAAATAAATGGGGAAATAGACAAGTTTGAACACTTTCTCCCTCCTTGTGGACGATCAAGTTCTTTACCCTGTTGTCTTTATAAGAATCTACAGTGTCTTGTTGGTATTTATTGTGTAGTTGTTAGCTACACAACAGCCAACGACTTTTCTGTTTGGTGCCGTGATAAATTTGCGCGTAACTCCTACCACTCATCAAGCCACATTTGTCAGAAAAGTGTCCACAATCTGAGTGACAGTAACCATACCCCAGGAATTGCAATTGAAAACAACAAACATAACTCAGCAAAATGTCACACGGTGGCCAAAACTTTCTAATATCAAATAGCCAATGGACACATTTCAGGCGTGCGTGATCTAAGTCACTAAATCGAGATACTGATCAGATCAGTTACAGATGTGTTTGCAGGCATTAACTCGACAGATGTGGAGTAAATATACTATTTATTGCAACTTACTACTCCCACTGATTGATTTTTAGTTCACAGAAAGTGTTACATGTTACTTTTGGCTTAAACTTTCATCACTGGTGGGCACAAATCCCCATTAATGTACAGTGATATTTATGTGGAGTCAGGTGGTGTGTAGGAAGAAGGTGCTGGATGATGGCTTCACAAGAAAAGCCCTGAGGATGCTCCTGTCCCAGCCAAAGTGATGACACTTCACTCAGTCTGTGAACACTTACTTATGGAAGTGCTCAGCAGGCAATACATCTGCTTTTATTACCTAAATTGCCACTATCATAAAAATTTCACAGTCCACTCCCTCCTCATGGGCATTTACTGGATTTCGTAGTGCAGCTCAGCTCAGCTGGGGAAAAAAAATTCATTTATTTCCCTAGCTAAAAAACTATGCTGAGAGTCTGTTTGACTAAAATCTTTGTTTTAATGCATTTTCAGTCACTTGTGTTTCTGAGAAGAACATGGATAAAGATAACACAATCAAATGAAGAAACAATTCACTGGCAGTCGGCTCTGCTTTTTTGTATCACTTCTCATGTGTAACGTTGGCATATCACAAGAAAAAAAGAAAAAAAAAAACAAAGACAAGTACAATAATTATAGAGAAATGTGGTTACATACCTGTAACTACAAATATATCCCACACTGTGTTCTTCAGGCTACTGCGGCATCTTTTGCCAAACAACATACTTTGCACCACAGTGTGCAAGGTCAGTCCTTCAACCTCCAACACACATAAAAGCAAGAGACAACAAGCTGACATCATATAACTAGCAACGACAAAGGCCAAAATGTGCCAGTGAAACACACAGTAAAGACTACGACCAGCTGCCAACTAGTATGTATGTTGTGCACCTTTGTGAGAAGAAATAACTCTCTAGAATTTTACAAGTCAACAGGCCAAACAGGTTGGAAAGTCGCTAATGGGGATTTGACTAGTGCTAGCAATGGCCAAAAGGTTAAGCCACAAAATCAAGATAGTTAGGGTTAGTAAAATAGATCACAGTTTGTTTTAAACCAAGTAACAGAACTATTACTGACATGGCTACAATAATAGATATGTTTTAGTTAGGAATCATGATTGTCGTCCACAGTTTAACCTCATTTTCTATTCCAGCATGTTGATATCTTCATAGCCTCATAGTGCCTAAAAGTGCTCAAACTTGCTCTGTCATTCTCAAAGGTGCTCAGTCTACCGTGTGTTTGTGTTGGTTAATTTTGGCTTGGCAATGTGAATGTGCGTCATGATACCTAGTGTGGACAAAGGAGGCTGTTGCGTCCTAAATAGGTGCGAGTGAATGGTGACGAATGCTGACGGATGCCCACCTTCCTCCAGCCAAACTGTATGTAAAGTCTCCCCAGATATAGTCTATCGTGGCTCCTAATTCAATATTGAATTGTTCTGTGCATTGGGTAGTGGCTATCTTGGGATCAATGGTAAACAAATGTGTTATGCTTTGCCAAAGAAATTTAATTTAATGTGCTCTGTCATCATTCTTGTGATTTTACACCTCCCACCATGAGCAGTATTTTCATCTTGTAAGACGCCTTTGTGGCAAAGCACTCTCCACCAAAATTGACTCACATTGTTAGAGTCCTAACTACAGCTTTTAAAAGCCTAGAAAAGAGGCGATTTGATTGGTCATGACTGATATAAGCTTTTACAACACCTACTTTAATGTATTTCTCCTCTCCGTTTCCAACTGTGCTTCTGTTACAGCACACACCACTTGACTGCAGTCAGAGCTGCAACGTGCAGACCAGTGATTCTTGAAAATACAGCCTAACGACCCAGGCCCTATTTAGACTACAAGTAAAATTGCCTCCATGTCTTTGTGTCATGTTTTTTTTTTTTTTTATATGACTGAGCTGCTGTTTATTCACGTTGCTACTCAGTATGAAGAGCAGCAATTTGCAGACATGTCATCTCTGGTGATCTAAACAACATCAAAATTAAAACTTGTTACATAACTCTCCTGTGTACCACATTTTATACAACAAATATTGTTGTCGTAATCCCGGGGCAATATGTTTTTCCTTTAAGACCCACCCCAATTCTGCAATTGCATTCATAAAAGAAAGGCAATTTTTAGAAAGCATGACCACATATAAAACTCAATCTGGTAAAAGATAACGATGAAATAAATGACAGTATGTACTTTTACATTCACTTGTAATGTAGTTGGATTGGTTGGCAGCATGTGGCTCAGAAAACATGGAATTTACGTATGCCTATGTAATTTAATGGTAGCGATTGTAGTAAACATGCAGGCTAACTGGAGACACAGAAAAAAATACAGCAACTATCCCAGCGGAGAGCCCCAAGTGTCCCTAAAGGTCTTTATCACCAATCATTTAGTGGTACATAGGGTGACTAATGTTGCAATGCATTATGTGAGCATCTGTACATGGCACTTTTGAGTCACTGTTACAAACTGACACCTTTATGTTCCCTGGAGGCGTCGCCATGGATGCCTTCCTCTCTCCCACACTCCTCAACCATGAATAACATGCCAAGAGCTGTTAGGCATATGGTAACCTTCAGCATAATGTAGGGATCGCCCTACAGTTCATGCGTATATCATATATGTTTACTGGAGTACAGGGGCGCTCCAATGTGCCAGTAAATGTGTTTTCAGTTGGTATTTTGAACTCCAGAATAAGCATTAGAACAACATTTGTGGTTCAATGAGTTGAAAACATTTTTAGCTAATTTTACCTTGTTTTGACCAATTATTCCCCGTGCCCTAAATGTAACTGTTAAATTGAGTTACAGTGGGAAATGGCATTGCCAATTTTGGCACTTTCCACATTATGGGTTTCAATTGATTATGACATCTAATTTGTACTACTGTAAATTATTTCACTCATGTTAAATCAAACCATGTAAGCATCGCAAAGCCTGTTATGTCCAAAACTTTCACTGTACAGTGTATCTAATATAATAGGAATCAAGTACTAATTATGTGATATGAGAGCAACTAAAACCACAGAACAAATAAAATACATTCATGTACAAAAATAAAGTCACACTTAAAAGGCACAGAGTAAAACTGATTCGCCTTTGCTTTGGATCAACCAGGTGAGATAGCTCAAAAAGTTCTGATTGGGACTTCTTCTTGTGGTGGATATTCTGAGTGCCCAAATGAGTAAAAGATGGTGGCAAATGCCCAGGACACGCTAAATGGATTTATTGCATATCCCATCTAGTTCGGAAATCCACTAGGATCTACAAGAAGGACTAGAGGAGCATGTGACTGGGGAGAAGAGACAGCGCAGTCTTGAATAAGCTCTAGATTGTGTGAAGTTCAATAGCTCTTCATCTCATTTCACCAAAAATTTAACACTGTGCAATTCTTCAATTCTATAATACACATTAATTTATTACATTGATCCTCAGTTTGATTGTACACCCAAGTCATAGTCCATTATCATTATTCTATGAATAGTTTTATACATTTTATAAATACATTAGATTCATATTAGATAATTCCTCATTTCACAGTATTTAGTATGTGCATTATGAGTCAGACATCTATGGAGAAGTCGGTGTACTTCCACAGACCTGCAGTTAATGTTTGTAAGTAAATATGAATATAAATGTTTCTCCAGCTTTAAAGTATTTAGTGCTCTAACCTCAATGATACCTTAAACATAGTTAATTTGCAGTAATTGTTGTCTCAACCTGGAATCTGAAAGGACAGTTAAATCATATTTATGACAGAGAGATTATATGTGTTTTTATTAGCTTCTTCATGTCTAAAATGGAGAACATTGGATTTTCTTCCCTCTAATATTATTCATCTAGTGGATTTTAGGTTATGTAACTTCTTTTTTTGGAAACTTGTACTGTAAGCATGGACAAGCTTCACTGGCATATGTAGTGGGAGGTTATTATAAATAACACCATTCATCTATTTTTTTGGCAAACAATTATTTTTTGTGTTACAAAAGTCAGCGCGTGTCACTCTGTGGGTTTGACATCATCCATGTAGCTGTTTCCTTTTGTCTAAAGCCAGACTTTGACATTGACATACCACAGACATTTTTTTCTCTCCAGGTCATTAATTGTCTAATTAATTCTTTAATTCTCCACAACTGACAATTACCCAACAATCACACACAGTAATACGAGGGGCTGCACATTCACATACACATTCAGTCACTACACATCCACGATGACATTCTGAAAAGAACCTGACATTATTGTCCATCCAGCTTGTTTTTATTTATTTTTAATGACATGTTTTTCCCCTTGAGGATCACATGGAAACAGTGGCGCCGTTGCACAATTTGCAGAGGTTACAAGGCATGAAATGAAATGATTATGGATTGTTCGCTTATTCGCTTATTTGTTTGGCATTTTGTGTGGAAAACAAAGAAATGCATAGAGTTCAAAGAAGCAATAGCGTATCTTATTTCGCCACCAAGGAATTTTCGGCTGAAATATGGACATGTACATTTGTGTTTGTTCATTTGTCACACACACATTTGTGTAAAATCTATTCTGTATTTGGCCTTATTCATGTTTGTCGATCTAAATGTACAAGTAATTATTTACAAAGTAAACCCCAATTTTTACAAAGCTGTATTCACAGGCACATTGTCTGAAGGACATAAGCATTTTAACTAAAGAATAAAGCTTCATAACCTGTTGTAACATTACTCAAGGGCACCAGAGTAATAGCTCAAGGCATTTGGATGAGGACGATCTTATATGCAGCCACTCAAAAACTCCATTTCTCTTCTTTGGCAACCTTGACCTTTGTCAGGATAGGCTCGATAAGAAAACACGCATAGGCAAGTCGCACTATTATCAACACAACTGCTGATTAATGACCACACAGCAATGAAGGTTGCTTGCACTGGTAAAAGATTGTGTTTTTGTACATTGTTACATATCACTTGATAAGATGCAATTTACTTGTGAACATCTGTGGTACCTGGTAAAAAAGAGCTATCAAATACAAGGCATTGGTGCCTACAAGAGTCGTCCTTATTAAGACAAATTTCTGAGAAGAGGAAAATTGAAGATGCTTCTTTTGTGCAAATGAATCTATGCCACCTATTTGTGCAGTTGCACTAATAGTAATCTATCTATCTATCTATCTATCTATCTATCTATCTATCTATCTATCTATCTATCTATCTATATTAATATACCTTTATACCTCTAACAAACAATGCTGCAGTGAAGAGTTTCCATGGACTAGTTCAAAGTTTAACATCATACTGAAAGAATTGGAGCATGCTTCCGAAAAGCAAAATTTAACAATGCAACCAAGGAAAGCATTACTGGAACAATCAGTGATCTTAGTATCACAATCCACAAAGCAGACGTGTGTGGGAAAAAAAATTAAACCATGCTTGAAGGAAGTTCTTTTAATAAGAGGCTCACATCTGACCCTATCGTTAACTATAGCACTTGACAACAGGTACTTAAAAAGAGTGGCAGAACAAGAGAACAAGTACCTCTTCAGTAGTAACTCTGACACTAGTATTGAATGCAGTACCTTCAAAACAAAAAAACACTAACACATCCACCACTTAAAAACCGTTGTTTCAGAATTGCCCCTATAACTGGGACCAATTCTGTAACCAATTTTTTATTGGTTCCATAACCAATTATCTATGTATTGTCAATTTGCATTTAGATCCTGTGGTAAATTTCTCATCATATTTGAAAGATAAAAGTGATGTATTGAATAAAAACAGATGATTTGCTAGTTTATGTTGTTACATTGTGCACAAATACACCTCATGAAGCTTGACTTTATGTAGATATATTATCTTTAGAACTTAAATGTTGACAGAAAAAAAACAAATTATCTTTTCAAAAACACAGTATTTGTAGATGCAGGGCTAGGGTGCATTTTGATTGTGACCCTTCCTGTGACAATTTGGGTGTGTTGCCAGTGAGAGTTATCTAGCACTACAATAACTACAATAATTTAAGATGTTTTCATTGTAGAGTACTACAGAAATTTCACCAATGAAAAAATGTTTTTTGATTTTATAATATAAAGCACTCCCAGTCACATTCCCTTAGGCTATCTGAACTGTATTTTTTTTTTCCTTCACGAGCACTGCAAATATAAAAATACATTATAAATAAATTGTGAAATATGCATTGCCTTTAAACTTACAAGATACAAAATTCCATTACAAAAAAAGAAAAGAGCTTCCTTTTGTTCAGCAATTTCTGCTTGGGGTGCGGCAAATTGTTCTGCATGCATATTTGACCGGATTGCATAGAGAACTTGCTGCATCTGGACATAATACAAAAAAAAGTGTAAAACGGAGCCCATGAACAGATACGTGTTCATATTTAAACAGATTATCATGCTGTTGAGTTACTGGTTCACAATTTCATACAGGCTCTGCACATGTAACCACACATTTTTTTTTAGATGCTGTAAGACTAACTACTCTGTAGGCCTGTGACTAGTAATTAAATTATTACTTAATCTAAGATGTCGGAAACTAGAAAATGCACCTTGTTTGTTTAAAAAGCCCAAAGAGGCATCTTCAGAAGGCTGGTTTCCACCAACTTAAATTCTTAAACCCAGAGATACATCTTTGTTATGACAAAGAAAAACAACATATGCTCACGTTTGATCATCTGAAACCAGGAAATGTTGGAAATCTGAAAGTCTTGAAAAATGACTGAAATTGTAACTGAATTCACAAAATAGGCAGATTTTTGTCAGTTTTAGGACACTGTGACAAAGGCTCCTCACCTAAAAAAGGAACCAAAGTAAAAAAAAAAAAAAAAAAAGTTGTGGTTCATAATTTGTACTGTAAGTGCTGCTGAGTAATAATTAATTTTGGTTTGACACCCCACCGCAGCTCAGTTCTCTCACTTTATCAGCTGCTGTGGCCAACAGTCTACATCCTTTATCAAACCTCCGCTTTCCCCAAGCATTCCTCCAACAGCTGGAAGAAGGAACCATGTAAAACTACTTTCAGAACAACTCAAGCTCCACACTATACCTCCACTCCTCTTTCTGACAAGTGGTGACACAGTAACTGTCGATCTTTCCTCCCCCATTAAGGAGGAGGTTTCACATTTCTCCGCTCCAGGCTGCCAACAGTCTTAGTCTTTCTCTTTGAAACTTGCCATACTCAGAGAAATCAAATCATGACGTATCGAACAGGATTGTTCTCACATAGTGGCTTTCCTGACAACGCTGGAGACAACTTTGGATTTCTGGTATGGTGTACTGTTACTTCTGGTAGCTGGCTGTTATCTAGCAAAGTAAAAAGGATCATTCGAGTGACTGCTCAGGTGTAAAAATATATTCAATCTGCTATACTGCTGTTAGATTTATGACCATTGCTCATAAAAGTTTTAAAATATGCCAAACCGGGGAAACACTGAACAGTTTTTGTTGTTGTTGTTGTTTTTCCCTATTATTTTCAAAGAGATTGAAGCCATAAGATAATACATTTGACGTGGAAATGCAAGAATTTTAATAAAAACAAATTGTTCCCATGAACAATTGTTCAAACAAAAGTTCAAAGAATACTGATGGCACCAAGCAATGGCGTTAATGGATGTGTTCAAGAAAAAAGAATTGAATTAGGAACTAAATGTGAACAATAACATTGACTCAGCATATTGCTCCAACCCATTGATTCACTATACAGTTACTGTAGCACTGCAAATTTGCATTTTTAATAGAATTCAAATACATATTTGCTGATACTGATATCTTTTCATCAACATACCATCTCATTAGGCAGAGTCTTCATTTTTCTGACTCAACTACTCGTGTTTATACGCTAATGTTCTCAGAAAGAAATAGTATTTTGTCATTGCGGGTGAATTTATGATGGACAGGAAGTACCCAGATGCTTTAAAGGTGTGCATATCTATCATTGGCTTCTACATGGCCCAACGGGACCTGCACTGACAGCGGCTGCTGGATGGATTTACTGTAACTGATCCACCATATTCTTTCTTGGCTCGGGGGTATTCCTCAAGTAGGTATTCTTGATATAAGGGGTATAAGTCTGTGTTATACAACTTACTTTTTTTCATTTTTAGTTCTATTACAGAGCAGTTAATTCTCAAGGGCAATTTGGTGGTGATATTGTGCCTGGTGTGTTAGCACAGTTCATCATAATGATGCACAGTCTGGGGAAGTTATTTTCGAAAATGTATTCATTTCATTATAATGTGGAGTTAAAAGGAAACCCTCGAGAACCCTGATTAAAAAGGGAGAAATGTAACACATCAGAAAAAGTGAGGGGCAAAAAAGCAGACTGACAGTTATTTACATTTGATGTGAAAAAGAGTGCCAAAAAAGAGCCACTGGTGGCAAAATTGGGCACAAATAGAAAACGTATCATTAGACATCTGATACAGATACGTTTCACCTAGGTTTAATTAACTGGGGTGTCAGCACTTCATGTTCGGATTGAACAAATAAAAAAAAAAAAAAGTGAAAACTGACTAAATGGTTGCAAATATGTGTCATTTGATCCCAAACTAATTAAAGCTGTTGCCTTTATCTGATCATTTTGATTAAATAAGGGATGGTCCTGTTTGCTTGTATTGTGTGTTCTGAATATCTAGCGTACATGTGGTATAGTTTCCACAGTGAAACATTATATCTGTAAATACATGTCTGTCGTATGCCAAGTATGTTGCTTACTGTCTCACTATTCAGTGTGACACAGTAGATGTGAAAATGACGGTCATGTGGAATCAAGCTTGTTAGTGATCATGCAACACAGGGAAATGTCTGAAACCTCAATTTAGTGACCATTATGGAGTGAGCTGCTGAGTGTCTATTATATAGGACATGGAGACTGGGTAAATGGAACATTTTGCAGATGGAGTTTAGAAATATACTTCGCTGCTTGTTGGGGGATCTTTGCTCCTGTTCAACAAACAACACAGTCTCAATGAAGTAGGTTTACTCACTTTTAGAGTACAATAGTTCCCACGTGTGCACATTCATGTGTAATATGTATGCATTCCATTACACTATGTTGCACTGGGTGTGTCCTTTTTATACCTCTGTTTTACTAGATTGTTCAACACAAAGCAGAACATACTTTTATTTGTACATAAATATTCAATAATAAGTGCATTTCACAAGTTCAAAGCAGTCCGTAAGCAGCAGAAAATTTGGAAAATTTGATGTTGGAAGGACAAAGAGTTCCGGTACCACTAGACACTTTACAAAACCACTCGGCTGTATGACATTATGATAATGTTAGGTGAAGGTGACTCATTATTTAGATTCTTTACCCTGAAACAGATAAATCTGTATTGATAGAAGTTATTTTAAAAAATGAACGTTGCATAATCGGTGTATTGGGCTTGGAATGAGGATGCATACCTCCGACACGTGTAACATTGATTGAAATACATATAAATCCATGAAATGGAGCCGAGTTGCTCAGGGCAGTGTTAATTCTAATCATCATCCACAGTGTTCGCAGAGAGATGGTTGTTCAGCAGCTGCTAGACAGAAATCACTGCAGATAATGTTGTTAAAACTAATATAACCACTGAGAGAACCACATTCAGGAAAGATGATACTGCTTAGTCAGTATTACAGTAAGACGCCACTGACTTGCTAAAAATAGTCATACTCACAAAGAGTAAATAGATTAGTTTGGAGGTGTAGACTGGCTTTGGCTTCGACATGATTTTTAAAATCCTACAATTTCACTTTGTGTATCCATTACTGAGAATAGTACAAATCTCGTTGTCTAAAATCACAGTCTGGGCTTCTCTGGGTTTTTCCATGTCAAGGTTTTTACTTGAGTGTTTTAATTGCTGCTGTTTTTCAAATTAGTCCAGTATATGTACGTAGTGTCAGACTTTGCTTTTGTCAAAGACTACTACTGCCTCATGCTTCCTGAAGCTCCCACAAGTTGAATTGGCCTGGTGGACATTTGTTCTGTACAGCTTAAAGGGTTGGGATCTGATCCGACGAAATACTAGCCCACTTCTTCCTCCCAAAATACTGTAGTTTCTTTGTATAATTCTTGTGTCATTGTCCTGTTTCAAGACAAAACTGGCTCCTATCAAGCACGACCACAGGTCATTTCATTTAAAATAAATAAATAAATAAATAAATAAACAAACAAAATGCATACATAATGTGTGCCGTCTGTGATTTAGTTCCCTGGGATGAAGTAAATCTGCACTATTATTTTTTTCTTTTCCTGGTTCCATTTACTTTTATTCATTCACAAACTGCTCAACTAATGGTCTGCGGGCAACTCAGACAGAAGTCAAAGGCGCAAATACATCTTTTGAATAAAAAGCTTGAAATGTGCCAAAATAACAAGCTTACTAATGATGAGTTAAATCTACTTAACTGACAGAGCTCTTCATTGAATGAAATGATGTACAATCCTGAGAACAAAAACATGTTTCTGGCTTGTGGCAGTGGTAACTGCAGCCTCTGCAGAAGAAGTAGTAATGACAGGACACCGGTGCATTAAATTCTTTTCAGCTCTGAGTTGGGGCAGTGAAGGACTCTTGAATGGAGACAAAAGGAAACATGAATTCAAGTTAGATAAAAGGAACAAGCAGGTCTGTGCCCTCAGAAGTTTGTGTGTTCCAACGTACAGTGGTTATTACAGTATGAGCTAGTATTACATTATTAATAAACATAGCTTTGCAAGACTATGAAATAGTCTCTGCAAGAGCATTGGAAAACAGTCACCTTCCTAAAGTTAATTTAGCTCAGCTTTGTCGTTATTTGTGCAGTGTGCCGAGTGAGCTCTGTTTGGTTAACTTCCTACAGTAAACATGTGCATAAGAACCAAATTAAAATATAAATAAATTAATAAATAAAATCACAGCCTTACGCGATTTAGAAATCGCTTGTGCTCAAATCGCGTTTGATTTTGCGACTGCAATTAATTGCACAGCCCTATTATGTTACCAGTCATATACAACAAGTGCTCCCGTCGCTTTGTCTCTTCATTGTATTATTATTATCAGTCAGAGACATGTTGTCTTTCTTACTTGTTCGCCCTTTGCCAATCTTTTCTTTTATTTCTGGCAATACTATTATGGTCACCTTATTTTTTTGTTGTTCCACGCTCTCGCTTATGTATTTGTTTTTTTTGTTTAGTGGTGGCTGGCAAACAATGAAATGACTCATTACTACCTACTGCTGCTTTGGAGTGTGTCATTGGTGTATTTTCTTTTATGTTGCAACCTTTTTTTTTCCCTCGCTTTGTTGCTTAGGAACACATAAGTATCTCTCAGATCTTTATGTCACATCAGGTCATAACCTACCAGGGTGTCCAAACAAATTTAATAGTTAATTACTGTTAGCCTGGAAATCTAACTTGCGTTTTTAAAGGAGATTTTACATTTTTTACATCACTTTTCTCAGTTTTGCTTTCGACAGCAGGCTGACAGCGGTTGTCTCAGACTGTCACAGTTCAGGTTGTTCTTCACTTTGAGCGATATGTATTGTGCAAGTGCAGAGTAAAGTGGGAAGGCTGAAAATCAAAAGCAGTGAATCATACAGATGCAGTTTACACCATCTCCATATATTCAGCTTCACCCATGTGTGCAGACGTGGAAATTCACCATGACACTAGATGATGGTATAGACATGACATCATATTTGAACACAGCCACGTCTTTTGTTTACCACTGTAAATAACACAGCAATATGACATATCCCAAAGCACATTCCAGTTGGGCATCAAAGTTTTCTCCATCTCTAAGAGATGAGTAACGGTTTCTTTAAACAGCTTTTTCACTCCGCTTCCAAGCCACCGAAATTATTCCTGACACATTCGTTCAAAATTACCATTTTGTTGTTTGTGTAAAATGATTCTTTGGCTGCACTGTAAGGGGAAACAAAAAAAAAAGGTCCAACAGGACAGATTCTGCTTTCTACTGCAATGTAGTAGCTATATTTTGCTGGATGTTTTTGTCTAACCACAGTGATTCATTTACATATCATACCGGATATTGTATTTTGTATAAAAAATGCTATTGGAATTTTTTTGCTGTGAATAGTAGAGTGTGGCATTTTGCTGCACAATGTGATTGAAGTATGTTAAACTGCTTTGAAGCTGAGTAAACACAGGAAAATCCCTTTACTAACCATGTCTGTTTCAAAATACATAGAGAGTTATACAGAGTATAAAACAATTTTAATTATTTGAAAGATTTAAATTGTTATTTATACTATATTCACTTCAATCGCGAATGGTGTTTTTTAACTGATTAACAGCCCTGTTTCTTTATTGGACACCACTCATTAACAGCTCCTTAGTGTGTAGTAAATCTCTCCTTCAGTTTGAATTATATTGCAGTGAGCTCGATGCTGACTGAAAGTACAAGAGAACTCTTTTGAATAATTCAATGTGGACCTTTGGGATAGAGAGCAAAGACAATTCCTGTGACCACTGACAGCAATTCACCACTTTTTTCTAGATATTTAAGTGCACAGAATAATAAGGGAGCAAAACCAGACCTTCTCCATGTAGGTATATATCATAAGTGTATAGTGAGAGAATGAACAAGCAAACCGTACAAACTAATCAGCCCCTTAGGAGTCATGGTGTACAGGATTTAATCAGCTGCATGCAGTAAACTTCCATCATCATCGTCATCATCGCGTTGTAACAGATGCTGTCAGAAATCTACAGTTATGTAACAAGTGAACTTGAATAAACATGGTTGTGACTCATCTAACTAACAAAACAAAAATATATAAAACCAATAAAACCTGTAAATATACAGATTTAATTAGATGGGCTTAGCTAATGTGAAAACTATTGTGGTATTAGCTGTTGTGGTATTTTGGTGGAATGAAAAAGTAAATGATGGTCTCAGTGGAATATGTTGGTGTACCATAGCCACACAGGAGGCAGATTGTAAGTGATAATCTACATGTGTATATGAGCATTGCAGGCGAGAAGGTGGAAAAAAGAACTCTGCTCTTCCTATATTTTGCTCATCATCCAAATGTGTTTTCCTCCCACTGGCCAACAAGCTACATTTGTCAGCCTGTCACAAGCTGCCACTACACACAATACATACCTCTCCACTTATAATTTGCTACACACTAAACAAATCAGTGCTTTGTTTTAGGGCACAGAGTGACTGGGGCCACAATGTTTCAAACAGGATGACAGTTTTTTATTTTTTTGTCTATTTTTTTCCCCTTGTCAGCACAGTTCTTTTTAGGGGTCACAGGAAGCCACATCTGTAGACGGATTTAAATGCGATCTTTATTCCGCTCCTCTTTTACACAAACGACATAATTTTAGAACTTCAGTCAGTTTGATCACATGAGAAACAATCAAAATATATAAAAAGATGAAAACCCTATTTCAAGGCATTGTCTTGGAACTTTAAACCACTCACTACTTAATCCACATTTGCAGTGGCAGTTCCCGAAAATGCCTTAACAAGCACAGTGCTATATTAAAAGTATCTGTTGGTCGTTTCTGATTAGCCGCCACTGAACCCTGACTGTAATCCCATAAGCTCAGCCTCACAGCATACAGACTCCGAACAAGCCTACTGATGGGAGGAATTGCGGTGGAGTTGTTTTTCTAACTAGTTCTTCTAATCCATCATAGAAGGCTTATCACGCGCAACCTTAGATGGAAAAATCCTTGGATGGCCTAGTTGTCCAGATGACCGTGCCATAACCAAAACTTTACAGCGTTCTCTGCAACAGACAACATGCCATATCAGCCATCATGTGTCCTGCACCGAGTATACTTAAGTTTGGTTTGGTTAATCTTTGCTTGCAACAGTGAAGTGACTGCTTTGTGATTTACTAGCTATATACAGTATATAACGTATGCTACGCAAACTATAAAGCCCAATGGCCCTCATTGATGTGTATTTTAGTAAATGGTCATTTATACAGAAACTAGGGTGGATGTTTTCGTTTGCTGATTGACCGGACATCATCTTTTAATTTGTTCACATTTGTTGCAGGTTTTTTTCTGGATTTTGGAAAGTTGCTATTGTTAAATTTATATTAATTCTTGTTGTTAATACCTTAAATAGCACTAGTTGAAATAGAACCACAAACAACAGCTCATCCCTGTAAGTAATAGTAATACTGTACATGAAAGAAAGTACAAAGCTCCTCACTTAAAATTAGATTGTTGAAATACAAACTGGCACCTGCCCTATAATCATACAGTGCTCAGGTATGGTGTGTACTGCAAAGGTATTATAAGTTAATACACAACTCTGAGTGGAAAAAAACACTAACACACTGCAGGTTATTGGCCTCCAATGCGCATCCATGTATCATAAAGAACAGTATAACTAGTTGCTGTATCATTTAAGTTCTGGTGAACAATGGCACACAGTGAGTTGTGGCCTTTACTGTATTTACATATTAAATCTGCTAATAAAACACACATTTAATTCAAGAAAACAAACAAACAAAAAAATAAAAAAACATAAAGAATGTTGAATTTGTATGACCCTGATATACCCCCATTGTTTAAAACAACATTTTGTAGTAGGAAGGTGCAGTGACTTGGTTCGACACTTAGGTAGTTTCACTGAGAGGAAAATAAAATGACAGTCATCAATCATTTTGAGTCAGTCTGGGTTGATTGCCATATCTATCCTCATTCAAGCTGTCTGTATCCATTAGTGAGCAAAATTATATGGAGTCCCTAATGTGTTTACAGGTGATTATTCTATTTTCTCTTCTATTACGCTGTTTATGGGTTAAAGTTGACTTTTTCTTCAGCTGTCAATATTGCTTAACAGCAAAGGCCATTAAGTGTTAAATTGTTAATGCAAGGCAAATTAATTAAATGTTTTACTTGTTTACTCACAATATATCAGTGTTCATTCATGTTCATTGAAGAAAAATATCACTTAGTTAATTTTACTTTTATAATAATAATATAGAGTGGAACGAGTATGCTGGTGGTTCGACTCTCGGTTTCCCCCAAATTCTGCCCAAAGGACAGTGTGTTTTTAACATTTAACCAAAAACTCTGGTCTTTTCCCAACCTTAACCAATGTGATTTTGTTGCCTAAACCTTGGGTCACATTGTGGACCTTAATCTGTTTTGTCTGCAACTCAGTAAATATAATTGTTGATTTCTGTCCGACACTGTAGCCAAGTAAATATCAGAAGCAGTAGTTTGATAGTAGTCAATGTGATTTACTAAGATTCATCAATTTCAAATGATGATTTTTTGATTTTATAATGCTGTAATCTCAATATTACATGCAAACTCTTTGTCTCCAACTTCTTCTGCCAAACTGCAGGCCTGATAATGATGCTTTAACAACTATATATCTACGTCTGTATTTTCTGATAAGCTCTGTGCTTTCCTCTTTTTATATTTGACCTCCTGTCCAAATGAGTTCAGTTTAAGGAAATAATGTCCACTGATGTGCTGATGTCACACAGCTGTGTGTGCATATAAAAGCACATCTCAGATTGTTACATTAGAGATGCGCTTGTCTGCTTTTCAGAAAACTGAGGTTCGGGTCACTGGCACGACCCAAAATAGGTGCGAGTTTGGGTTTATGAGATGACAGTGTGTCATGAGATGACAGTGTGTCATCTCATAAACAGCCAATAATCTTAGTCTTACTTATGTTTTACTCTCTTTTGATTAACTTATTAAAGGCAGCACTAAGATGCAGTGACACTACTTCAGAACTTGTTTTCTGGGCTTCACCGTCCTGAAAGTCTTCAAATAAACCTGGACAATTTGACCACATTGCACTGATTGTAGTTTTACTTCACTGACTGCATGAGTTTCTTTATGTCAGACCAGAAGTGCTTTTAATGACATACAAAATCATAAATAGGCATTTTTTCTCCATACCTGCCTGACCTCCAATATGCCCTTATATTCTCATATTCCCTCCTGTGCTGTCTGGTCTCAGTGTGCAGAGTCTGTCAAAAATAAGTCCACTGGCTGCAGGGCCCTTCGCAACAATACTCAGTTCATCTACAATAATCTCCCTACACATATCACTGTACGACTCCACTGCGGCCTTTCACTCCTAACTTAAGGTTCATATTTATATGTTTAACTTTCTTTGTGCTCTAAATATATTATAGATTATTTTAGTCCTTGTGCACCAGTGATTTCTGCTTAGTCTCAGTCACTGTAATCTGTAAAATGCTGTACATACGTATAGTCCTTCTTCTCTTGCCTGTGAGACTGTAGACCTTTCGAAAAGCTGCATCTCTTGAGTCTGCTGTTTGTTCCATCAAACATGAGCGTCAAGGCTATATGTCTCCCTCTGTGGACTTGCTTCTTGTCCTTTGTTTTCACATTGTCTGTGCTGGACCAACAACTGTCCTGGGACCACTCTTGCTTTTCTTGTACTTTCTTCCATTATTTTTATGCTTAAAGGGAAGTTTTTTCTTTATTCAATCTGAGTGTCTAAGGACAAACAGAGATGTATTTTGTCCAGATTGTAAATCACCTTAAGACAAATATGAGGTATTGGGCAGCAAAAATAAAATATAACTTTTGACGTTTAACTATCAGTCAATCAATTAATCAATAACTTTATTGTCCTCAGGGGGCAATTATTTTTGTAGCAGTACAGCAGCACATGACACAGAGAAAACAGATATAGTCAACATAAAGAACATATTGGAAGGGGGGCTCGGGGGGGAGGAAACTTTCATCACCGTCTTCCCAGTCATATCAGTCATACTGATAGCTGAGGGTAGAAAAGAGTGTTTGTATCTGGTGGTTCTGGCTCGTGGTTGCTTAAAGAAAAAACCAGAAGGCAGCACATGGAACTTGGAGTGTAGGGGATGGGAGCTGTCAGTCAGGATCGACTGTACCTTGGTCAGCAGCTGCTTCCTATGGAGGTCAGACAGGCTGCTTAATGGAGTTCCAATGATTTTGCTACAAACTTTAACCATCACATTTAATGAACTTCTTTAACACCTAGAGAGCCAAATCAACAGATACAAGAAAATGTAAGGGCACTTTAAATGAAAGCTCTGTAGAACAATGTCATCAGAGTTCTGTAAACCTGAAACTTGTTAAGTCTTCGTAGACTGAAAAGACTTTTCTTGCACAGAATGTTTGCATTTGGGTTCAAATGACAGTTAAATGTTAATTATTGTCCCAAGTATTTAAAGGACTCACTATTCTCTCACACCACAGCGTGGCCATTTTTTGTCAGTGCCGACAGAACCTGGTGCATTACATCTAAAATCAATACACATATTCTTAGTTTTAGTTACATTCAACCTAAGGACGGATTCAGAGCACCATTTCCAAAATTCATCCACCACAGGACCATGAGACTACTCGTCGTTGCTCTGCAGGCTGATTATCACTGTGTGTGCGTATTTCAAGATACGATGATTTTCAAACCTGCTGATACAGTTGTTTGTGTATAAGATGTATAAGAGAGGAAAGAGATCACAGCCCTGTGGTGAACCAGTCAATACTGTGGTCTGGTCTGAGAAGTGTCTGTTCACTCACTCAAAAGTCAAAGATCCAGTAAAAAACATTTCCATCCAAACCAAACTTATCACTGAGTTTCTTCACCATCAGGTGGTGGGGCTGGATGTTGTTAAATGCTGACAAATACAAAGACCAATCTGGCATCATTTCCACTCCTCTCCAGATGTATATGGATGTAGTTATTGAGTGTTATGGTGGCATCCTGCACTTTCCTATTGGTTCTATAGGCAAACTGCAAAGGGGCCAAAAGAAAAACCAGTGTGGCTTAATAATAATAATAATAATAATTAAAAAAAAAATCTCAAATGATTTCATAACCAGGGAGATAAGTCCTACAGGCCTATAATTATTATATACAATTATTGTTGGGTGGGTGAACTTAGCAACAGGGACCTCTGTCGATCATTTCCACAGAGTTAGCACCCTTTGCTGGCTAGGGAACAAATTGAAAATGTATGTGAAAATGTGACCAAGCTGCTCAGCGTTATGCTGTTGATGGCATTTGGCAGTTGTTTCCTTGCTGAAGTCATGCACATCAAATCTGGAATAAAATTTATTTAGCTCTTTGGCCAGTTCTAGATCAGATGAAAACCCTTCAAGAGCCACCTTCTTCCTATCGTTGTCATTTGTCCCAACCATGGTCCTGATGCTATCCCAGGCAGACCCCAAGCTATTTGTGCTGAGTTTATGTTCTCCCTTATGTTTGTATTGCAGTTTGGCCTTGTGGATTTCACATTTGATTTCCTTCTGCAGTGAATCTAACTAGGAGAATGTCCCTGCTTAAAAAGCAGCCTTTTCTTATTAAGTAGGACTTTCAGTTCTTTGCTCACCCATGGTTTACTGTCAGGATAGACTTTAATCACCTTTTCAGGAATTATGTTTTCCTCACAGTAAGAGATTCACAAGCTGACCACATATCTTAGTTCATCAATATCCCTGCATGATTCAATGAATTCATCCCACACAGTGTTGTCCAGGCAGCCTTGAAGTTCCAGCAGAGCTTCTTGTGACCAGATTTTTACTTTTCTAGTGATCACCTTCCCCCTCTGTAGACGTGTAATAGGGAGGGATGAGGTGTACGCAGGTGTGATCTGCAATGCTCAGCGGCGGAAGAGAGACAGAAACTCCTTTTATTCAGTATTTAACTAAGTTCCGTACACGGAATATCCTGGATACATTTAACAAGTACACAAACTTGATTCAGCATACAAGAGGTTCCAATAATGTGTTAACAGCTGCAGGCAACATTCGGTGCTAAGTGATGGGTTTTGATGTGCTTGTGGTAGAGCTGGTATTGAACTGATATCATACTTCACTGGAAACCATCTTCTATTCTCCTTTTTCGTACACATGCCCACACATTCACACATAACATGACTGAACACCATCTTCTATCTCCCTATTTTATACACATGCCCACACACTCACACACAACATGACTTTATTGCTGATTTGATTGTCAGTCTCTGATCTGCAGGTCCTTGCCTTTTGATGAGCCCTCATTATCATCACAGCAGATTTACAACTGAAGGTAACAAGAGGTCAGTGAAGACTGAGCTTCAATGACGTGGTGATGGATGATTTAGAAGTCACAGTTTGAGAATGCGTTATGTTATATGATTGTTTTTTTCTTTTTCTTTTATGTGTTAAATATCCCTTTGCACAGTAAAACCTACATGATCACAGACAGCCATTATTTACTTTCTGTGCATTTTTTTTTCTATTTTTTTATTATTTTAATATATATGTTAGTTGTAAAAAAAACTGCACCACGGGGAGGGCTCAGAAATCTTTTTTACAATTTTTGAATTTCAGTGAGATCTATTTATTCAAGTTACAGACTGAATCCGTAACTAGTCAAATGTAATTCTGAAGTTGTTGCTGAGGAAAGTGAAATGCAGACAATAAACAAAACCAAAAGACTGCAGAAATATGTATTTTCCTTAAAAAACAACATTGCTATTACCAATAACTATTAATAACTGTAATACATTCTTATTTATTCATGTTTCTTATTATTATTTGAAAAAATTTAAACCATAATTATCATTAATAAATTGTTATAGTGAGACATTTTACAGTGGTTATACATAGTTAAAATGTAACTGTGGCAATAAATTATTATATGTTTAATTTTAACATGAGCAAACAAAGTAATAATTAAGTGAATGAGTAGAGAAGGTGAGTAGAATAATGCATATAGCTGAAGGCCGCTGTTTGCTTGTACAATCAAAAGGTCACACATCAGAATTATCTAAAAATAAAATATCTAGGTTCATGCATAATTAATGATTGGCTATTTTACATAAGTGGCTAGAGTTATCTTTCTCATTGCCCTTGTCAATCATCCTGTGTCACTACAGAAGGTTTGGGTTCAGCCCATGTTATGCTTCTGATATACTGTATCAGCAAGTGACCAACGAAAAGAAAATTGTGCTTGATAGAAGCATAAAAACTATTCTTTTAACAAATCAGCCCTTTCTCCTACTCCTACTTTCTATTTGCTTACCAGTTGTTAATCAAGACTGACATCGTTTTTTGGAGACAACCTAAAAAAAAAAAAAAGTTGTGTCAGAAAGCTTCAAAAACAAATGATTAAATGTTTGTGCAGGTGCTACATTTGCATTCAAATTAGCTACTTCTTGTGATATGAAGAATGTATTTGGCATTATGAAATAATTTGGACATGCTTACAAAAGAAAGATGTCAGGAAAAAAAAGGTTCAAATATATATCTATATTTGTATCTGCTACTAAGACTTTTCTGTCCTCACTGAAAATCAGCATAGATTGAACCTGGAGAAACCGTTATGACAGCAAACCCAAATGAAAGTGGGTGGTAAGATGAGAATATATCCTAAAAAGATGTAACAAAACAATATTAAAAAGCTTTTGTTTTTGTTTAGTTTTTTTGTAAACAAAAGCAAGATGATTAGTCGTGACTCATTGGAATGGCCCTGTCAAAACATCCATCTCATTTTGCTTGTATCTACTTCCTGTCGGAGTATTGAATTTAGAAGGGAAATTGGCCCCAGACTGAGGTAGTGATTGCTGACCACCCCATATGTTTCCTGTCATAGAAAACTTCAATAATCTAAAGAGCAACTGTCAAAAAATAATGCAGTCAGCAGGAGCTGTCCATTTCCATTTGTTAGCAACATAATGCTACTATCTGAGAACTGACAGAAAGCAAATAGTGCGACTCCTGGTTATTTTGAATTTATGAATCTTTAAGTGATACTGTGGGTCACGTCAGCCATTCTAATTGTGAAATGTTTCCGTGAGACACGTGCAATCTGTTTCAGGTTTGCTGCAAATCTGCAGTGTTACATCAAAATAACAATAAGCGTAGATTTTTTTTCACAAATGCAAAGGCTGTATAGAAATATGTCTGCATATGTTATGTTAATGTCACATGCCTGTAATTTGTTGGGTTCTTACTTTTTATGATATACACGCACTGACCATTTTTAGATGTACCTACACAATCTAATGAAATCCAACTTAGCCGCTCTACTATAATAGTTTTAGTTGAAACTGTCAGAAAGGTGATCAATATACTATATATTTATTATTTAGCTATTATTAGGGTTTTGTGGGTGGTGTAGTCGTCCATCATCACCAAAAGGCTTTTCTAATGAGCTGGCCCCCTTATTTATGTGAATGTGGTTGCCAAAACACTGTCTAATATAAATATTTGACATGTTTTGTATGTTTTTAAAGATCATTTGATTTGCACATGGTGCATTTAGTGTGAATAAATATACAAAATGTTTTTCTTTTTCTTCTGTTTGTTCTGAAGTTTGACTTAATGAGCAACTTATTTCACATGTTCATGAACTATAGATGCCAGCATCCACACGTCACTGCAAAAAGCCTGCAGAATGATTACTGCAATAACTAATCCATAATCTGATATTTAAAAGATAAACACAACACATGTAACAATGCTTTTTATAAGGAGAAAAAAATAGACATATGAGTACAATCAATGGAGTTTAATTCTACTTTGTGTTTTATTCATGAAGATGTGTTTCGAGCACGCAGTGTCTTTCTTGAGCAATTTTAGATATTCACTCCTGGGAGCTGCTCAGTACAGTCAGCCTTGAACTGTTAGCTTTTGTGCATTTCCACTGGAGCAAAATGTTGTAACTTCAATTGTCAATATTCCCTGAAGAGTCATCAGCACTACAAACAGGAAAATAAACGCTCACTCTTACCCAATTAGGGTGCTCTTTCCCCTGTCTAATTGTGGCTCATGTTGAAACACTGCTGTACACTGTTGTATTTCGTATCTGACCAAGTAGACAGGTACGGGCTAAAGTAAGATGTTATTAGAGCTTCTTACAATGCTATACCAATCTGCATAACTCTCATGTTATTGCTAATCAGCTAGCTATGACTTTACTGACTGCAATACACGCAAGTAAAGTTTCCTTAAAGTTTTAGTCCGTCCAAGATGTGCAGATGTCACGTTGATCAGTGCGTCATTTTCTGTTATTTTCTGATTGGCTGGTTAGTTGGCAGCAGTCATCACATTGCAAGACCATTATCCTAAATTTCTGACAGTGTCTGAGTTTTGTCCCAGGATGTCTTTAGTTGAAAGACACACCCTACATTCAGGGATCTTTCATTCGGGTCAGGCCAAATGATACACTGTACTCGCCTTAAAGGTGCAGTTCAAAAAAGGAGCGCTTCATCTTGTGCCACTCTAAATTAGAATACATTTAGCTGAGTTTTATTGTAGTTGATATGTGAACTAGTGTCAGCATTTAGACACATACAGAGCCTAGAATGCATTTTTTTTTCTTTTTTACAGTGTAAGTATTTATAGCAAGTCCATATTGCTATCTTGATGTACATTCAGTACAGTGGAGAAAGTCTCAAATGATGTGGGGCAATTATCCATTATAGATTAATTAAACTTTCCAGGCCTTTTGTAATCTAAATCTAATTGACTCGTTAGAAAATAAATTGCATAAATTAATGGCCTGGAGAGTGCATGGACAAAAATAAAAGATTGTTTTATGCATTTCACGACCATCAGGGGAGGGAGAAGCTTTTCTTCAAGATTAAACAACTGACATAGGGACAAAGTGAAGGCGAATTCCATATATGCGTGACTGATAACATGATAAAAATGTCTCGAATTATTTTCTTCTGCAACATTTTCTAAACAAACCGGCTTTGTTACAGGAAAAAAAAAAGAAGTAAATTGTAATTAAATTACTTGGTAATCATTTCTCACGTGTTGATTTTTCTCTCAATTTAAACTTCATTGTACTCATTAAAATACACTGTATATTTCACCCTGCCATTGCAGTCAGGCTAGTGTTAGACATGTATGATTAAAATGGGAGTAAATGACTTTGTTACAGACTCCGTGTTAATGAAAGCCAGCAGAATAATTGACAATGTGCTCTCAGCATCCCAGCATCTCCCACTTATGCAACTCTTCGATGAAAGATCCTCAATATTTAAATAAACATAAATGAGGCGCTGCTAACAGGAAATCGACAGCACACAACTTAAAATACAGTGATATATTAAAGTACTTACTGAAATGAATGGACACACTACAGAAAGCCATTATATGCCCACCATTAGCAGTGCATCATTTTAGAAATAAGTTGATCAGCACTTTTAGAGATGTTACTGCCATTTCTAGAAGAGATAGATGTCCTTCTGTATTCATTAGTATTTGGACGTGTTGCGTTGCCTGGATTCATACCAGGTTAAAGTAAGAAAATTAATATGGGTAGACGGCTTTATTTTAATAACTTAATACACTATACACTAGTGTGATACATTTCACACCAATGTCCACTTCTTTCTATATATTAATATAACTCACAAAGCATTACATCACACGAATACCCATAGATGTGCACAGAAATATTGTCAATATTGTCACCCATTAGGACAGGACTAGCTCCAGCCCAGACTGTCCTGCCTAATTGATGAATATTACCTATTTAAAAACTCAATGCATTATGGAACAGATGAAATTTCATGCAGTTGCACTAACACATATGCATGCACAATATTAACATACTAATGTGGGATTGTTACGTGTAGTGCTTCTTCCAATTATGACAGTCTTGGAAGTGACGCTTTTAAAAGCAGCAATATAAAGCTTTAAACAGCAATAAAAAGAAATGTTTCTCACTCACTCAGTAGGAAAACTTTAACCTCTCTTCCTGCTTTGTCTGACAGCTTAGTTATTCATTATAATATTTTTATTGTTTGTTTTTTATGAACATGTTTTGACGTCTACAGTACGCTTACATGTTGTGTGATGCACACACAGTATAGTTTCCCTCCAAGGAGGACGTCAACTGTTGCAGTGCCACCTCTCAGCTGTGTTATTTTAAGCCTGACACCTCCTTATGTGAAATTTGGCTGTTATGGCTGTATATAATATTGTTTAGAGTAATGACAAATAATGTTTACCGTGCAAATGAGATATATAATAACAGCCGTAATATATGGGTAGAAGTTGGGGTTTGTGAATCGTGCTGCATAAATAGAAATACTTGGGTACTTGGTGAAACTGTGTTCCAAAACAGGAAATTACACAGCAATTACAGAGTGGACCTCAATGCAAAACAACATCATTTGCATAAACAACATTTCACTTCCTTCTCCCGATGTCTCTAGTTCGACAGTGAACAACCTGAGGTCTCCATGTTGATTACGACAAGCTTGGCTATCACTTGCACAATGATACAATGATTCATGCAACCTTACTCATCATTTTCACAGGATTGCCTCCATCATAGCCTTTTATTATACCGAGTCTGATGCATTTAACAAATAAGTTGTGAAAAGCGTCACTGGCTTTAAATATACATATATATATAAAAAAAAAAAAAATTCCCCACTCGCCCCTTCCTTGGAGCGGTCTTATTCCATATATATATATATATATATATATATATATATGCATGCCTGTCTTCCCCCTCATGCCCTTATTTGGTAAACTTCCTGTTTCCTCCTCCCGACCTAATTGCTCTCACTGACCGATATGCTGCACCTGGTTTCCCCAGGACTACTGTATAAGAACAGCCAACTTGTTTATACGGACTCTGCCTGCCCTGGACCCTGCCTTTAGCCCGAGCCTCTAGTTGTATTGTGAGTTCATCTTTTCCCCTGCTCATAGTACCAGACCTGAACCTGTCTCTACCCGATTCCTCCCACTGACCCTGCCTGACCTGACCCTGCCTTAGTTTGAGCCTCTGGTATTGTGAGTTCATCTCTACTGATCTGCCTACTTCCCATCTTTTCCCCTGTTCACAGTAACACACCTGAACCTGTCTCTATGGAGACAATTCCCCTTCCCCTCACTGGACCTTCCTGACCCGAACCTGCCTCCTGCCTACCCCTCTGTACCTGTGAGTGTCTTCCCCTGATCTGTTCTCACCCTTGTTGTTCCCTTCCCTGCTCTGACTCTGTGTGGACCTCCTGATATTTGAGGGACGGCTGTTTCAACTGTGGGCTTTGCCTGTCGGACTTCTCTTGGAACTGCCTTAATGTGTATGACCTGGACTGCCCCTGATCTCAGATATTACCCCTGGACTGTATTATCACACAGTTTATCAGCCTTTAGATATCATCATCATCAAGATCTGTATTTGGATTGGGACTCTTTTCCCATTGTGCTTCAGTAAACGGTTAGTGGTCTCCTGGACTCATTCCACTGTCACCAGCCCCCATTCCCGGCACTCACCGTCTCCATCTGCTTCTGTCTGCTCCACCTGCTCTCCATTGGTCAGCCATTTTGGCTGTGACGTCACACCACCTCTTCGAAAAGTGTTTTTTGTCTAAGTAGCTCTAGGCCACACCTACAAACTAATTTCCTTAACTTATGCTAACACCTGACTCCAAATAACTTTTTTGAGGGCATTATTCCACATACTGTTATATATATTGTTCACATACCTTTTCCACTCGCACTGTGAGGTTTTTATGGTTGTTCTCAATAAAGACATGAAAGATCAGAAATGTTTTTTTGTGTTCTTACTTACAAACAGTATATTTGTTAATACTCATGACTTAGATGAAGATCAGATCACAGCTTATAACAAATTAATGCAGAAAACTAGGATTTTCACAAGGGATTTTTTATTGCCACTGTAAGGATATTGCCATTCCTTCAGGAGGCAGCATTTATACCAGACAGTGGTGATACAATTTTTGATGGTATCTGATGATTATTATTGAAACAGGTTTGTGTTATCTTAGGAATAGATTTACCCCTTAAAGCTGTAAATTTAGGAAAGAGAACTTGCGCCATATTTTCAGCTTTTACATTGTTTTCAAAAAATAAAAGGAGTTTATGAATTCCTAGAATAGTTTTATTGGTCATACACCCTTAAAGCTTCTAATGGATATGCACACTTTCCTAATTCAATAATAAAAAGTACTAGATTAGTGCGTAATATAAGTAGTGCTGCAGAGCTTACGTGTATATTTCCATTTTGGGCCTCTTTCTATTTCTATGCCACTAGATTTAACTGATATCATTGCCTGTTATTTTTCAGATTTCCTCTGACGTCCGACAACCCACTTGTATCCTGCCTAGTGCTGAACAAACCTAAATATGAATCATGTTTTCAAAGCTAGTACAGGTCACCTTCTGTACCTAACCCAATTTTATAATTGTTGATCGAGAGCTCAGCCAAAAAAAGAAAATGACGGAATAGGAAACCTGCTATGTGTTTTGTGGTAGAAATCTGATACAGTAAATGATTGTTAGTTGCAATATCTAGTTTCTTTTTAACACAAGTCTCTTTTATTTGTCGATGTGCTCTCCCTGCTTTGCTCCATTTTTTTTTCAAACTTCCCCCAACTGTATCTCCAGCTCCTCCCCTGCTGTTCCATCACTACTAAATCAGATTGAAAGTCATAGATCACCAGAGACTTTACAATAATTTATATGCAAATCGGATGCCATCTATTAGCCTTTCACTGAATTAGTTTAGATTATTGGAAGAAACAGAGCAATCTCTGCACCTGATCTTCTTTTGCAGGCTCCCCAAAAGTGGTAGTGTATTGTCTTAACACCCTATTTATACGCACCACCTGTTATAAGAGATTTACTGTACCTACTCTTGTTTTGCAGCTGATAGCACATCCTTACTCTTCAGTGGCTAGTTTATAAATGCTTGGATATGTTAGGAATTAAATTTAAGATTAAAGCCTTGCAAAATCTTTTAATTTAGTCAAAAACAGTATATTGTGAAATGCACAAGGGGACATGCATATATGAACCCACATCTACATTTACACGAAGAATGTAGTTATAGTCAACCACATGGTAATTTAAAGTAAACTGCATTTAATGTCAATAAAATATGATATAATAAACAATTGGCCATTCTGTGTACCTCTATAGATATTTGACTCACAGCAATAATATTTTGGTGATATTACAAATGATGGCCACTGTGAATGAAGACAAGGGTGAGTAATGTGTTAGGGAGCCGCATCTCTGCTAATTAAATGACGGTGAGCGAGCACATGAGAGATATGCTTTAATTTTTCAAAGGTGACATGCAACCAGGAACATTATGTGCCAACTATCAACATACATACCAGGTAGAGAGGCATCTGCTGACAGGTTTTCTAATGAAGGGCTGGAACACTACAATGTTGTCTCCATCTGTTGTCAGATCATCTGGCCAAACATGCCAAAGCATTCACACTGTTGTTGTCCCCAGTGCTGATGTTTACCTTCATTATTGCATGTCGGTACACAGTGGCCTACTCCTTTTAATTATTTGTTCAATTACTAATACACACTGCATAATGTACCCATTTCTGCTTGTTTTTTGTTTTTGTTTTTTTAAGACAGTAGGTTCAGATTGACCGTGATCAGCCAGGGCATAAGAAGTTCCAAATGAATACATATATAGTTATTAAAGAATAGCTTTAATCATCCCTTCAACTTTAGATATTAGATATTTAGACTTTAGATATACGGTATTAACCAAAATTACTATCTCTGCCATCCAATGAAGTTGCAATTTACATGCATAAATGCATGTCTGTCCAGTTTATGCCTTGATACAGGTGGGTGTTTGTTTCAGATGTAATGAAATTCCTTCCAGGCTTTTCTGAGATATAATTTACCAGCTAAACCATAATAGTTACTTCTTTGTCACTGTCATGGCTATCAGCGGCAATGCTTTTAGCATTTTATTTTAAAAGCTGGCTAGTAGTTTTATTAACACTAAAAGGTAGCAAATTTTCAAAAAAGTCCTTTCTCACAAAAGACGTTTGACCTGTTATCCATTCTGAGTAGAAATCAAGCATGGTTGCAACTACAGATAATCAGGCCTGCCGCAATTTACCCAAACTCATGGTATTGTTTTCACCAAGTAACAATCTAAAACATAAAAGCATAAAAACTGGCTCAGTCGACACATTCAATTATTTCTTAAAAACTGATAGTTTTCAAAACTGTTGCCAATTATTTAAAAGTTAATTTATTAAGCAGTTATTACGCCAGCTCTACATTTAATTATCCTATTAGGTCATGCCAGTGCATAGCACCAGCATAGTGAGACCAAAGCAGCTAAATGGAATTCAGCCATCAGTAGTTTTATTACTCATGTGCTTTTTCCAAATTGACATATCAAAATTGCTTGTGTGAAACTTCACTATTTGATTCCCACCACCTCACGTGGCTTCTGAAGTGCATTGTGAAGGAACTACAATGACAGCATTTAAAATACATGCGACAGATGCATTTGCGTCACGTTGTCAACGTCTGAGTCACATTATAGAATCAGTTTGTTGAAAAGTACAGTTTGTGTGCTTTTAAAGTTTGTGGTGGCATCCATCATACTGTTATCACTTGTCATTTCTCCCATAATTATGTGTCAGGGCCAAGCCGCATCTACCAATAGGTCAGAGGGGGGTAGATGCTGGACTTGCTTGAAAAAGGAGCCAAAGTCAGATGACGTCATCCGTCCACTTGGGGAGAAGGTCAGACTGGATAAGTGGGACACAACATATAACTTTCAAATGACATCTGATCCTTTACTTTACTAAGTAGTGATCATGGGCTTTCACAAAACTTAACAAAACATATTTGTGCATAAATCTAACAAACATTACAAAGTTGTTTTAGGTCATAATGACGCAGTGGCACCTAAAGTAGGTGTACTGACTCAAGAGTTTAACACTGGGGGGGAAGGTGATGTTTCACCTGCAAACTACAGTAATAAGAAATAAAGTATATAAAAACTGAAGACATGTAATGTACTACACTATAGTTCTTTTATGAAATGTTGAGATTGCAATGATTATTTGACAACTACCTGCACGAGACCAGTTTGAAAAGTAATGTGACAGGCAAATGAAACAGGAGATCCCTGCCAGTTCAAGTCACCTTGGTGGTTGGTTTTACAGGCGCATGATTGAGCTCCTTCTCTTTGTGGTCTCCTTAACACAAGTGTAATCTCTTTATTTGCTTAGTAATAAATGAAAATTGAACGTCTACATAAAGCATTAGGGTTCTATTTATGGGATTTGAGCTAAGGTCTCAGTAATCATAGTTGTCCTTATGATGTGCAAACTCTTTTCTTTAGCAGCCTATCCATCCTCCTTGGGCAGGGGAGAAAACGCAATGTTATTTTTCAACTTGAATTATCTGTGCTACTGGTGCATGATGCTGTTGCAGTGATTCATTTTAAAAATTCAATTTTGCAGCTTAAACACTATCTGAGTATAATGGGGACAAGAATATTAAGCATTGCCAAATTAAAACTATCCATAACACTGATTAAAAGCAGTGCTGTGAAAACACACACACACACACACACACACACACACCAGGCGTGCAGTCAGACACAAAATAAGCACACACTTTTCTATTGTGTGGTGCTGACATCTTTATTTTAATTCAGAAAGATTCACATAGCAAAAACCATTAGAGAGTAGACTTTCAAGGGTTATGCATCCAAGGTCTGGTTTGTATTCTTAATGAGCATTTATTCAGAAAACGTGAAGTAGTTTTTTTGTGCTTGTGTCACTCTGAATGTTTTTTTGCTGTTCTATGTACTGTATGTCACAGTAATCTCTATGAGCTACATTCATTTGAATGAGCTCGTGTCCTTTTAACAGTGAGGCATGTAAAAATCTGCAAGTGAAGCTGTTTCTCACACGTAATTAAGTTAAGCTTTGTATCCAAACAGTTTTTTCTTTTCATTTTTTATTGAGAATAGTATTTTTCTTAATTTAATTAAAGGTTCCTATTATGTTCTTGCTCGCTTAATTAATTTACAACTTAACACCGTGGTTTGCTATTTGGTAATTCCTGGGTTGACCGTGTCACATTTAGATGTTGTCAAAGTCTGCATAGGAAAGTGGTTAAAATTATAAGAAAAATACACTTTATCACTTTGGTTCTCTTTCTATTTACTGCATCACTTTGCCTTATCTGACTGTTTGACCGACCATTTACAAACTTGTACAGTTGGTTGAAAAATGAGAGAATAAATCACTGGTGAGTATGGCTCATTGAACAGATCTTTGGCAATTTGAAAAACAGTCTGTGTCCTCTCTTGTTTGCTGACTTTGATGAATTTCTGCTACATCAAGCAGCTCAAATTCAGACGGATGTGTTATTGATACATTTTACTTGTTATATCTAAGGATGATGTATTTACCAAATTGAGTGGGTTTCATTTCAACAGTGTAATTAATAGTGTGAGATAGTCATTTCATTGTTGAATGTAGTGAACCTGATAATTCAGTCTGTTGAACTTTGTATTCCTATTGATTTAGAGAAGCCACCTAGTAATGGATATACATATATATATATATATATCTATCTCAACACTTGAGGTTAATGTTTACTGTAACGTAATATAACACTGCAACCTTATTGGAAATCATATGAGCCTCATACACTATTATTTAGAATCTTAGCTTTTCTGGCTTATTTTTTTTTGTAAACACTGTACTCTTAATTAAAAGATTGACTATGTTTGACTTTTTGTTCTATTTTTTCCCCTAATTTAAGTAAAAACACACCTTCTCTGGCATCATTTTAATACCTTTTAATGAGTAACATTCACTGAGATTTGAATGGCTTTTTTTTTTTTTTATTTCTATGAATGTGTTATTTATTTCTATTCAGAGCTTAGAGGTGTGCACACCGGCCCTGGTGAAAGCTATTTGTACTGTATGTATCTTCAGAGAGCATAATTGCATATAATTAATAATTTTCACAGTTGTCTTCACCTGCACCTCATGGCAGTGGCAGAACAATGGAAACCTTAAGAAAAGCTGGAAACAACAAGAAAAAACACCTCTTGTATAGCCACAGTGTTACATTCTTAAAGGCAAGCATCGAGTCCTGTAACTGCAGGGTAGTAATTAACTTCTAACATTAATGAATAAAGGGAATGCACCACTCTTCCTACATTTGCCTGGTTTTATATAAGATAATGTACAACCTCCCTTATCTACACATTGGGATACATGAAACATTTGCACAGTGCAATCGATGTTTCAGCCGAATACGTTTTTAAGCAGCCACTATAGAAAATAGCATTTCTACTCAGAGCAGGAAGTGTCCATGATATTATTTATCATATTCTACTGACTACATTTGAACCATGTTCAATAATTTAGCGGCAGTCTGTGTTAGCGAGCTGCCCCTGTAAGAATTTTACGTTAGCATGAGCATTAGATAGCCAAGCCAAACGTGTCAGCAGCCAGTGTTCATCAGCACAACTCCAGAGGGAGAACAGAAACTGAAGGTAACGCAAAGTTGTTCTTCCCTTCATGGCAAAGAGATGCGTTTGTCTTATTCAGACCCACGTGTGGACAGCAAATGCTTTTTGTGCCATTTAATTAAACAAAGAGGTACTACATAATTTCATAATATCATATATCATAATACCATATTTTGCATTATTGCAGACAGTTATTTTCCTAAAGCCTCGTTTTGGATATTTAACTCAACCACAGTCAGCTGCAGTAAAAATGTGTGAAATGAATAAACAGCTTTTAAAGCAGCTACAATCAGTAACAATGTGAAAGAGGTCACTTTGATAGAGTGTTAAAGTTTTAGCATTTTCATTTGTATTAGAATGACCAGAGGGTTTCTATGACCTATTGCAAGAATGTTGTTTCAGTGCCTCCTCTGCTTTCTAAGATTAAACTTTTCTCCTTTTCCCTTTAAAATTCTCAATCTTTGTGATATTTTACCATGTTTCTAAGAAATTGGAGATATTGAAGAGATATTGGTAACCTCACTTCATGTGTGCTGACATCTGCCTTCCAACACATATTTTAGCATACTTAAATTCATGTGGTAAGTAAAGAAGAGGTTCCGTCATCCCTAGCTTGACTGAAATTGACACCTCAAAGTTCATTTGAGTGTGTGTGTGTCTGTGTGTGTGTGTACATTATTCAATGTATTTTGGCTGTCAGTCTACTTTGCTTTCCCTTTCTCCATCCTCCCACATAGCCTTCATTCAGATAGAGCTGTGAAGGATCTGACTTTGCAGTATCCATCACACTGCTTTAAGGGTAATGGTTCAGAGGATGGAGGCCAATCATAGTGTGTTTGATCAGGCCTCCTGTGCTATTTTACATGCCTGACCGTGCTCCTTGTTAACTCATAACCTCAGCAGAGAGCCCTTTTTATCTGCATCCACACGCGAACAGGAAGCTAGTTGGATCTGACTTTCTGAGCGCAGAAGGCTGTAATGTTAATTAAACAGGACTGTGAATCAAGATGACAGTGATTTACCCACTTTGAAATAGTCTGTCTGTAATCTCTAACATCAGAAATAGTACATAACTATGTAGTCCCGATGGTGATTAAAGCCTGTTTTGACCAAAGGTAATATGAGCTGTAATGACTCTTTCTAAAAAACTTACCAGTTCTGTGATGTACCTGTGAAGCAGCACAGACTGTGACTGTATTCATGAAAGTATATGAATAAATAATGGAGCCCTGTAGCTATCAAAAGACCACCAGACTGGATGCTGAATGACATTCATTTCATATGCTAGTCAATAATTGCACATTGATTTAGAATTTGAGAAGGGCAGTTTAAAGGTAGATGGGGTTTGGCATTCACTGTTATTCCCTCTCGCTGTCTTTTTTATTTATGTATTTAATGACTTAGTGTTTGTATAATCATTCTTCGGTATCTAGTCGAAGAAATAAAATTCTTAGCAAATCATAATGTGTTGTATAATCTAGTGCATTTCAGCCTACATTTCTTTTGGGCAGGGTCTAAGTTAAAAGCAGCTCACTTGACCTCTGTTCCTCTCTCCAAGAAACCCTGCGTATGAAGTGCAGTGGCTTTTTCAACATGATTAAGATATGTGCTGCTGTACACTGTTGTCTTAAAATTAAATTATGCATGTGGGGGCATGGGATTATTTATAGAATGTATGCCTAGGACTATAAAATACATAACATATAGTCACTGTTTAATTACTTCCTGTAGCAACTCCATGTAAAAATCACAGATGCTGTTTTGTCTTTTTCCAGCTCTCACGACTAATAATATTGAACTGTTGCAGTTACTTTAAAATACAGTAGAAAAAAAATCAGTCTATAATTTAATACCGAAAAGCTTTTCATTTTTAGCCAATAGCCTACTGACACTGTACGTACTGGTTAAAATGACAAACAACTCCATCAGCAGTTCATTTCAGCTGTAACTTGTGAACATTAAATCCATTACCATTAAATCCAATTTACCTTTTCAAGTTGCTCTCTGTGGTCGGTGTCTGCACAGAGCTACAGAGCCACACATGCAGAACTTTGCCACAAGTGAGCAGAAATTTAAACAACCAAAATAATTTTCTTTTGGCGACATCACAATTATTTGATTATTTTATTTATGTATTAATTCATTTTTAACTGAACCTAACAACATAGTTTTTATAACCAAACCTGACACCTCCCACCATTAGATCATAAGAACAAACTGTATACTTATTTAGGTGTGAGGACTTGTTGAATTTGCTCCACATCTGCATAGAATTGGATTCACTTCATCAGTCTCAGTCCCCATCATTGCTTAGATCAAACAAAGTCAAAGGTAAAATCAAAGGTAAGTAGTGTAAATAAAAATTGAAAGGAAAGTTGTACATCCCTTAATGTAGTTTATCCAGGTCTTTATGTCTTTCTAGAAATAGGTTTTCCTTTAAATTACATTTATGCTGGACTTCATCATGTTGATCCATGTTACTGGGCTTGTAATAAACTCCAACCTTAAAACAGTCATTACAGGACAGAAATTGAGAGGCACCACGCAGGAAAAGCACAGGGTAATCTAGTAAAGAGTCTTACATTTGCTCCCACAGTCAGGGTGTGCTGGCGAGCTGCTGCCGTGCATGGTGTGAGTGGGAGAGATGAGTACTGGTGGCGGGAGGTTACTTTTTTCTGCTGCCCACCTTGGCACACAACTAGCTTGTCTTCAGATCAGAGCTTTGCCATGAACTGGAGGTTGGCAATGAATCCAAGTGGCCGGGGGAGATAAGGCAGCCTCTGGGACATTACAGATGCAGGCATTAGCTGAGTGGAGACTTGATGGAGAGCATGGCAAGCTGAGGCCTTTGATAATGCTGCTGATGTTTACTGCCACTACTCAAGAATGGGGCATCTGCTAGGCGGTCAAGAGACTTCCGACTTATACAGACTTGTAGACACACAGACAGCGCTCAACAAAACCGGTCAGTGCAGACACACAAAATTATCCCATGTTTTGATGTTGCCCGTTCTTTGCCATGTTGCCTCTCTTGAGGCAGCTGGCAAAGGCGAAGTGAGGAAAAAACGTGTAAAGTGGTGTAGTTCCACGAAAAAAATCCTGCAGTGATAGTGTATTATAGTGCAAATTACTATGTTTTAAAACATTTATTTTAATCAAGTACATTCTTTGACAAGCCTTTTGTTACCCGGCTGCTATTCAGTGCTCATGCCCATCATTTTTCTGAGGCTCAGTGTGGATCTGCTTTCCTTGTTCCATTTTTTCTTTTCCCCTTACTGACATACAGGCGATTCCCAATGGATTGCTAGCATGCCACAATTTCAGCTCTCCGCTTATCTGACAGCAACAGTGCTTGTCCCATCCTGAATCTAACATTTACTGTACGATCCTTCTCCCTCTTCACTGGCTTCAAGTAGCTTTGCCATTTACTGTTTGTGCCAAGTCTGCAATGCAAAAAGACAACCCTGACCGCAGGGGGAGGAGAACAGTTGACAAAGTGGCTGTCACTCTCCAGTGGTGTTTCTCGGCGAGTAATTCCAAAGCTGGAATAAACATTAAAAATCAAAACCATAATACGATAACCCACAATGTTATTTACTGTACAACAGGTCCTCATTAATTAAATGAAAACCTCAGGCATTAAAACAGCATGGTCAACCAGCTGAGCCTCATTTAACAAAAAGCTTAATGGTGATAACAAATTTCATGTCATGGGAAATGACCTTTGTGAATGTTTTTGTAAATTAAGGATGATTAATTTACAGAATACATATTTTAAGCAAAGGTGAGGCTCCTAAAATACATTCCACATTACCACACATATCTACAGTACAGTGTATATATACAGAATGAACAGTGCCTGCAATCATTTCTTATTTCTAAAAATAAAACAGTAAAATCTAATCAGCTCATCTTTCAGTTTATTGATTGATAAAGTATTGAGAAAACACAATTACACATTCACTGGTGACTTTACCTTCTAATTCATTTCACAGACAGGCCACTGGCTCGCCAAATTAAATACATGGATATCTCTTGGTCTCAACCTCTATACTTCATGCTTTGAAGGTTTCATTTAATATGCTTCATCCACAAATTAATAGGATGTAATTTGAAATTTAATATGGAAAAGTCATATAATAAAGGGTCACATTTGGTGTGTGATGAAATACTGTACAATCCATCTTATGGACACTGCCATGTGGTGCAATCCCATACAGTGAAGTCATGCACACTTTCTATTTCATGATCTGTTATATTTGCTCACTTGCTTATTGTGTATCTTATTTCAAGCCTGTCTCTTTAAAAATTACTGCTAATGCTACAAAACCACAATTGCAAATACATTTTGGCTAAAAAGCATCCACTGGATGGATTGTGTTCGGATGCTACGTATTTTTGGAACGAAGCACTCCATTTATTAATGGAAATGGCGTCACATGGAGGTAGTTCAGGTGGATTGTGGGCGGAATCGACTCCAGAGTCTTGTGGGTGTCTCAGTTTAGGTAACCCAAACCTTTTGGTTAGTCAAAGCGTATCTAAATGTAGCAATAAGATTCTTTGGTGTGCCACATACGTGTTTCCTGTAACCATATAACCATGTATCTCCACTAACATAAAGCAGAAACGTGATCACAACTTGATTACATCTCAGACGTACAGCCTGTGCAAGAATGTATTCAGTTAGATGATTATTAGAGCTTTATAAGAGCAGCTGCTGAATGGCAGAGTAATACGATAGCCTATTAGTGCCTTATTAGATGATTGATTGCTTGGATTCATGTATACACATATAGTACGATATATACATATCCAACATTTTGGTGTGATAATTATCCAAATCATTTAATGCGGTGAACATATGTTTATGTGATTTTTTGACAGATTAGTTTACATTGGTTTATGTTTATGATTGCTAATAAATGAAGATGCAGAAATCCCAGAGAGTGCTGGTACCGTAGATGAATGAGCGTACAGCTGTGAGTGGGATTATTTAAAGTTTTTGAGTTGTTTGAAGTTGGGTTAAAACAAGAAAGAGTCCTTATTCCGCCAACATTTCTCGTTATATCTTGACAAGTTCTGCGCTGTTATACATAAAACATCAAAATGATTGGTTCGTGGTCTGGGATGAGCTCAGCGTACTATCTAGGCCTGTATCACTATATCTTCTGCAGGGTTGCAGGCAGGCTGGAGCCTTTTCCAACTCAGACTGGGCAAAAGGTGGGTTACACCCTGACAAGGTTGCCACTTTATCACACGGCTAACACACAGGCATTTGGCTTTGATGATGATTAGAGAGAGGCTATAACATTCACACCCATACTCACATCTGCTGAAGCAATGCTTGATCCCCTGTGCTCCATCAAGCAGACATTTTCTGTTCATTAAAATAATGACTATCCTGACCCCCAGCATGGTCCTGTTAGAGTTACAAAGCTGTGCTGTGTGAAAAGCAGTACTATTTGCAGGGTGTTAAAAAAAACCTACTAACACCTACTACTGAAACTAACAGGTTTGGTTGACCTTAACTTTTTTTTAAATTTTGGTTTAGTACAACAAAGTACAGCTTTTCTTCTCAGTATTTTATTTTGACTCGCCTCCACCATCAGAGTGTGTTTACCATCACTGATCAGGTTTTTGCTCAGCCTGGTTTGATAAATGTAATCAAAATAACTGCATGTAAAAAAATTAATATTAATAATAATAACTCAAAGTGTGTTTATGTACCTGTAACAAATGAGACCTAGGGGTATTCCGCTGCTGTATTTGTAAATCGTTTTAGTGGTAAAAGAACTCCACTGTCCCACAGCCACTCCCCCTGGATATCATAACTATTTAAAATCAATAAAACATTTCCTTTGCATAGAATTGATCCATTATTATGTTGGGGAATGCCACACAGTTTGGCTTTGGTGACAAGGAAGCATTGATTTAGTGATGACCATATTTCTCAAAAGGGATTTGTTTCACTGTTTCTGCTTGAGTGCATTATGGACTTGGGTTGTCTCTGCAATGTTTTATTTATTTATTTATTTTTGTTTGCAGAGATAATTCAGCAAGTGTTATGTGGTAAGAATAAATACAAAAACACATCTTGTTAAATTTTTAAATGTGTCTTTATTTAGCTTTAATAACTAATTGTACAAGTGAATTTTTTCAAGCCCACCTGCATTTGTACATTTTTTTAACTATTGATATATATGGTAAGACTAAATGTAACCTCTGGCGACAGTACCATTTACAGTAAGAGGTTCTGCCAGGAGGCCAACAGGACTTTTTGTAGTATTACCTTTTCCTTTTCAGAAGTGTCTTGTCAGTGGCTTTAGATGCCTGCAGCTATTTTGCCCTGTGGGAAACATTTTCTCTAGTGACTGTTGCCAATCTCATACATACTTCCAAAAGGTCGGTGCCAATTCCTTCCTTGCAGCCGAACATGTGCACAGCCCTTTTCTTGCATCCAGCTCACCTAATTATCCTGGTGCTATGAGGCATGTCAGAATGTATTCATCGTGCCACTGCCAAGCCAGTTTCCAGTGTGTACTCTTTAATTGGTCTTCATTATAAAGGTATATAGATAGAACACTGCGCACAGGTAAGGTGTTTCTTGTTTGAATGTCACATGCTGCAATAGTTGATAGTGTGTGTTTACAGTGAAGGTGCTTGTGCAATTATATAGAAAAGGTTGCTCATAAGGGATTTATTTTTTGTTTGTTCCACAGTCAACTCAGACACACATGAATACACTGAAAATAGAATCTGAAGCGATCAGTGATTTGGCACAAAAAGTGCATTATCTAAATGTAGTATGGTTTCCAGACGTAAATAGCAGCTCGCTTTTTAAGATGACTTCAATGTTGGCTTAAGGTTTCTTCATTTCCACCGTCAGTGACATGTGGGAAATTACGTGTGCTTAGATATAACACGTATGTAAATATTTATAAAATGTTTTTTACCAATAATATAATAGAGCAGTGACAAACATTAATTTGGGCTAGATTATTATTTTCTTAAAATGTATGTGCCAGTTATTTTTTGTCAATAAAATAATAAAATGACAGAAAATACTGAAATATGTCTATGTCAATTTCCCAGAGGAAGTGAAGACAAGGTTCCTACTATTTAAAAAGACATTCCATCCTGTTCCATCGTCTGATGATTTGCTGCACTGTGTGTTCTGCTTGCAGACACCAAATTACTATTTTGGAGTTTTGGGCTATTCATTGGTAAAGGCAAGTCTGAAACAGGTTTGAAAGCCAACAGCTTGGAAAGTGATTCAGTTAACTGCACAAATAATTAAGATAAATCAAAAATGAATTAATCAATGCTACCAGCGGCAGTCTTTGCTATACTTTTCTTTGTTGTGGTTCTTTGTCAAGATTCAATTTAGTATCAGTTCTTGACTCAAGACTCAATTCAATTAGAAGAAAAGCCACTTTATTGTGGTTCCAACTGCAGTGCACAGTTTGTGCGTCTGCAGTAAATTTTTATATAAAGCCATGTATGTAAGCTAACTGCTTTAACTTGATGCCCAAAAATGCTGTGTATAGTAACCCTAATGATCTTCTTTATCCTTCACCTTTACTTTGTAAAGCTCAAAACTAAGGTGCTCTCAAGTGCTTTCCTTTTCTAAAGATGAAGTACAAGATAAATCAAGAATGTGTGTGCAATACGATCTACCACACATACATTTCACCACTACACTTTACCGTAGTCAACTAGTTTGTTAGTGAATAAAGTAAATAAAATAGCATTAGAATAAATAGGATGTCTTTGCTGATGTCTTGAGATGTAAGCTGGTAGAGAGGTTAACACAGATGAATTGTTTTGGCCATATATGAACAGAGGATGCGGAATTATGGGCAGCAGATGTACTGAAAATATTTTCTGCTTCAGTTCTGCCTAATGAATTTAATGAATAGATAATGTATATTTTTCACTTGGTAGTACAGCGGCAGAAGGTGGAGCACTTTGTGTTCACAATGCAAAGATAATGTGAACCCCGGAGTGAACCAGTGGTCACAGTACTGTTCTCTTCAGAGGGGTCTGAGTTCACTCTTTCTGCATGGTTCCCATTTACCCAGGATACTTGTAGCTGTCAGCTATAGCTACTGTCACTTGATGGTCACTTATGCAGTTGGTCTCAGCCCCACAGAGTTTCTGATGAGGACTCTTAAGCATCCTGTGGTTGCATAGTTGTAAGCATTCCAGGATCCTTGTTAGTCATCGAGTCGAAGGCTTTCTACTAGTAAGTCCAGGTAGTGCACACGTTGATCCGTGTCGGTGTCTGGTGGTGTACGAATTTCTTTTCTGGGCCTCGTGCACTGAGCCATGCACCTGTTCATCTTAGCTGCTAAGATGCCTGATAGGAGCTTCCATGTTGTGCAGAGATATACACGTATATGTCACACTTTTGTTTTTAATATTTACAAATAACACATAAAATATTAAACATTCATTCAGCATAGTGCTATGTTCCATTTGTTTTATTAAAATAACACTTCAAATTTCTTTTGAGCTGTTTTAAGATATTTTAAGTGCTGCCTGTGAGCAGGTGGCCTTGATGGAGTCGCTCTTTCTGTCAGTCTATCAGGTCATTCTCTCAAGAAAACAATAACCTAAGTGGAAGATCAAAAAGAAGCTGATCAGTTTGACTCCAACAGATACCGTATGCATCACACTTGTATGTTTTTGGCTGGCTTTGAAATGTTAGTCATAAGAAATATAATAGCATTACATTTTACCTTCAGTCTCTGTTCTTTTTCCTTTTTTTTTAACAGCTCTATGAGAAGAGCAATTAGTTTGATCCAAATGTAATTTTCCCACTTTCATTCTTTACTCTGCTTTAATTCATTGTAATTATTAGATAGTTTATAGAGTAATTGCTTTTGGATCAGAGGAGCTGAAACATCAAAAGGTAATTCAGACCATGTCCACACCTACATTGAGAAGTGGAAGTATTGGCCACGGTAAAACCATTGAAAATTGTGTGATTGAACTGACCTTTCAAGAGAGCACAGCAGACAATATATCCATAGAGGACTCACAAGTCAGCGTGTGTTCGCTCATTAAGTATCTATCTATACAATCTTATTTTAAAAGTATACATTTGTGGAATCCTATTGTAATTTTGACACACAGCTTGATGTTATTACCAGTCAGTATGTGGGAGTGTACATATTTACTATACAGTTCAATTGTATTTAATATTAATAATATAGTAATATTCTTATTTCTAGTATTTTCAATATACTTTTCTTCTCCACTGTCATCATAATCAGCAGCTTTTTTTTCACATTTTTTCTCTTTATTTTCTATTATCAGTAGCTTATTTCCAATCTGCCGTTACACTGTTCAAGGGAAGATGAAATCCTTGACCAACCCAGGGAAAGTCATGTTTATTTGTAGCACCAAAACTACTGTATGCCTCAATGGGTTTTACAGTCTAACAACAGCTACATTTTCTAGTTCTGACCAAGCTCAGAATGCATTTTAACAGCTACTGTGCAAAAAGAAACAGATGAAGTCAGAGGTGTACATACAGTTTGACTAAATGCCTTCATTTGATCATTTTATTATCTTCCCCGTTAGTCCGACTACTTTATTTAGATGATGTGAAATATCAGAATAATTGTAAAGTGATTTTTTGTTTATTTTATCATGTTCTCCGAGGTTTGTGGTTGAAACAGGTTTTGTGGCTGTTTAAAGTCTGTAACTTGATGGCCACTGCAAAACATAACCGTAATATGTTTCGTTACCATTTTGGAGGCATGCTACAGATCACTGCCCCGTTAAAATACCCATTAGCATCTAAGCTTCACCTTCCTGGATGATATCTTCATAATACCCACATAATTCTCCTTCTTATTGATGCCATCAATTGTATGAAGTCCATACAATTGTCCATCTTTTCCCCACATTGTGCTGACATCCTTGTGCCTGCCACATGGGGTGGTGCTCTTTGGGTTGGAAGCATCTCCCTTCTTTATTCACACACAAGATTGATCATTATGTTATTATGTTCGAATATTCCCAACAGTCCCCTAAAAGAGCTTTGTCACAGTTCTCATTTGCAAACTTGGAATAATGGCTTACTCATTGGGTAATTGGGTTTTTCAAGTTATGGCATTACAACACTGTTTTCTCTGTGGATGTACATACTTTACTTATGTGCCAGATAGACCCAACATCTTTACTGGTTCTTTGACTGCTGTCCTGGTATGCTTTTTGAATCTCAGGCAGCCAGTACATATCTCTTTCTTGTGTGATTCTTCGGTTTGTTCAAATTTTTTAATTTTGTTTTAATATATTAATTGGAAATGTTAGTACATTTTTGACTGTATAATCAAACACTAAAAAGTCAAGATGGAGTATGATGTCAAGCAATGTGCCAACTGTAGAGAGTCCAAAAAATTACCTACATGACTTGAAAACAAACAAACAAAATATCTTTGGATTTTATAGAAAATGTGGAATATAAAGTGACGAACTTAAATAATAGGTAATAATATGTCAACAGATATTAAACTGAGTCTGTCATGAAAAAACAAAAAAGAGACGGTCCACCTTGCAGCAATGGGTGACAGTACAATCACAACATGTTACATTCACAATTGATGCTATTTTCAGACTTGGCAAATGAAGCCTGAGAAACCTGTGACATTACCCTACACACACTGAGCATTTCTGCCCTGAACCTGATACTAAACTTAAAATTGTACTCTCCGATATTAATGTAAAACTCACTCTGACATTTATTTAAAATCCAATTTAACTCAGGTGCTAGAGGGATATCAAGTCTTAATGGAGTTTTGTGTCACCTCTCTAATGAAGGAACCAATGCGAGGACTTAGAGGCTGATGAATATGAGCAGATGTCAGAGAGTGATTTGACATATATTCCACCAATTTCACAATGTACATGCAAAGAAATAAAATGTATGAATATCTCATTCGGTAAACAGAGCGGCTCATATAGCACCGCAAAATTGCATTAGACTTGAAGCAAAGTCACTCTGTACAGTATGTGTGTGGGTAATTTTGATAGGGTGAGATTGAAGGAAAAGGATTGTGAGGAAAAACACATACCTCACACTACAAAATATCCAGTTTTACATATTTCTCACGAGATTCTGCCTACCTTTAGTTAAAAATTTGGGAACCAATTAGTGCCTCTACAAGACACGTACAATGGACCTTGAGGGAATAAAACGCAGTAATTGAAATGCACTCCACAGAAAGATGTAAATATAAGGTGTGTAAAAGGCAGTGTTTTTGCTTCTGGGGATGAAATTAGCCTATATGATTCCACATGTAGGAAATGCCACAATTTGACAGAAAGGCAAAACATTATAAAGGTCTTATCTTGATGACCTGCTTAGACTGATACAGCAAAATATTGGCATTTTAATAAAAATGCCTCCTGACATTTCTGTCATTTTCTAAATCTTTTCTGTCAAGGTGACCTTTTCTTAGCCTCTACTGTGAGCATTTCCTCATGCTCACATTATCAAGATGCTTCGGTCTCTTTTGTATGCTTCTAGAGGAAGTATGCTATGTTTTATTGTAATGTAGAAGTGTACTATGAACTTTAAAGTATCTGTGATAGGAAGCACTTAAAATAATGTCTTAAGTGAATGATACAATGTCTATGGTAGTACAGAGATTTGTTTTTAAAGACTTAATCACAGTTGTTTATTTCTTAAAGGTCTCAGTCACATAATTGTTCATCACAGAGACTTGTGGTGGCCCATACTCAGTCTAACATCATTCATGTTCATCTGTCTATTGCTGCCTGTCTCTCAAATTAATCTGCAACATGACCTTTACAGCCATCATTTGTTATGTGACTGAAGTTCAGAAGTGGTGCAACCGTTCCTCTCTGGCTTGTGAATACTGTGAATGAATCTGTGCAGATGTTAATGTGTCATATTGTTGTTGTTCATTACACTATTGTAAATCAAAACAAGCCGAATAGAGAATGCTCAACCACTGACAAAAAAACAACTTTCTTCCAGCATTGAGACATTCGAGAATTGAATATTTGTCAGCTTGTTGCCAGACACATGAATGCACAATGCACGCCAGTCACATGCTGCTTGAAAGGCAATTTAATTAGCCAAGCCTCTCACAACTTTCTTAAACAAGACATCTTAAGACCTAATAAGACGTCAAAAAATTCTGGCATCTTGTCCCCAGGAAACAAACCACATTGTGTCTGAATATTGGATGGCAACCTTTAGTGAATGGACTGGCTTCATTCCTCAAGGCTTAAAGCACAATCAGTTTGGCACAGTAACTCCATTCTTGAGCATGTTCACTTCCACTTGACTTTATGAACAGCAAGTCAGTTGGAACAAGAAACAAGTGAACTTATTTAGACACTCTAGATACACTATCCACCGAACCTCTGTCCTTTTCTTTGCAAAGGGTATTAAACAAAAAATCAGATAAGGCAAAGAGGCAGTCACCCAATGAATCCTCAAATTGTAAATAAATGGAGGTTATGGTGTAAACTTTCTGCTTGGCCTTCGGGAATCAAACTCTGCCCTACTGTGTTGGTGGGTCAGAATTCCACTGCTGAGCTTTCATGTCCGCTCACTCCTGCAGGGGGATTTGCACAACACTGCTACTAAGGCTCAGGGTGGATTTTTGTGCAGCTGCTGCCACAGGTTACTACTGTAATATGGGTATGCCCTTCTGAAAGCAGGGCTGTGATTGTGTTGTGTAAATGTAACCATTCTCCAGCAAAATGCAAAAAAAAAGTATATTTTCTGTCATCCTTGCAGACCCAAACAATGTCAGCATTGTGATATGACTAACTCTTATCATGAGTGGGATTATCACAATATGTCATGGACAATGCGATACGGCACAGCCCTAATAAGCATATCGCATTTTAGTCACTCTGGTGGCCTGGCTGTAAGGATGCAGCGCAGCCTACCACTTTGTCCAGAATGAGTTTATTTTACAGATTTTCATGTTAGAACTTTATTTTATGACAAAATACCTGAAGATCTAATTATATATTTATGAGTGGCATCACTGAAGCTATACTCCTCCATACAGCATGTAAAGTAAGATACAGTGGAAGATATTGAGATCTTTGCACACGTTTCTTGCTAATGGTGGATTACTTTGATGACCTTGTAAACAGCGCGTGTACAAGTCATAGGGACACTTCAAAATGAGCTACAGTTTAGCCTCCTCAATATGTTTTAACGTCATATAAATTCGCCTTGCGCCGCATTCACATCATCCTGGCAGAAGGGAAAAGATTGAAATAGTTCCCACAGAGATGCGTCAAGAGCCTTCATGCTGTTGTCCATCCAACATGGCGGTTGTGTGTTAAGTACTGTTCCATTGTATTTGATCTAATTTACGTTTAGCTGCTCTTGTAGCCTTTTGTAAAATGTTATGTTGCCATTTCTACAACTAATTTGGCAAAGGGTGGGATATTGTAACAAGAGAAATTCCAGAGATCCCCCTCTCTCTGAATTATAAGTTGGAGGTTGATGTTAGTGGTTTTCCCAATCATCAAACTTCTGAGTACAGCGTGAACGTGAACATGAACATGAACATGAACATGAACATGAACGCAGCATTACACCTCATACAATGCTTCCTGTGGCGTGGATGCATTTTTGTCTGAAGAAAGATGTACCAATTTATTTGATGTCTTAAAATAGCTTCTGGAGTCTGTTAATGAACACCGTATAGTTATGATGTATCATGATTTTATTTGATAATATGCATTTGATGATTACAGAAAATGATCTGTCTCCCAGTGCCACTTCTGTTTAGATGTTGCTCAAAATCCATTGCTGTCTCAAAATGATATGTATATTGGATCCACTAGATTGTTGTTGCATATGAATAATAATTCATTTTTGGATGGAAAAAAAAACATTAGACACAAATAATTAAAGAAATTTTTAAAATAATTTTATGTACTGTGATGACACTGCTGGCTAGTGTTGTCAGGAAATTGGATACAGGTTCCTGTGCAATGCCCATTTTTCAGTAATTTCATTTAAATGTCTCCAGTGTTTTTCCCACATCAATATGATTTAGAAGATGACTGTGTCATTGTCTTTTGCTGTCATGAGGCTCTGTTTTTTATAATTGCCTCCTGCTTCTAAGGCCAGAGGCTAGATGGAGCTGTATGTTAATTGTACAGCCCTCCAAATATTGCACTCATTGTTAGTATGGTGAAACTAATAATCTAGGAAGTGAGTGAATCTCCATGATAAAGTTAGCAAAACTGTTATTTGTTTTATTTGTTCATTGTGTGTTTTACAATGTAGTTTTTTTACCTGAGCAGAATTTAAGTGATGAAGAAGAAGAACAATATATATAAATCAGTGGTCAGTTGGTATTGGAGGAAGCTGGACATCCTCCACTCAATAAGTCATGCTTAACTCAACCTAGTAAATAATATATCATATTCCATTATTGAATATATCCAATCACATTAAACAGTAACAAGAGGAGCAATGGAACAGGTGAGTGGGAGGCAGCTCAATTTCATCCCGTAAATAAGGTTGAGCTGACCAGCTGGGGCTTCTGCAAGTGGCTACATCAAGACTGACAGCTGCCATATAAGTTACAGACTTCTCAGAGCCATGGATGACCTCACATGTCTAGCAAGAATTTTCAGGACTGTGAGCGGGGGTGGCGGTGACAAGGTCGAATGTAGCGCTTCCTTTTTATTTATTCAATGTCTTTTCAGGTTTTAATGTGCACAATATTTTCAATTAAACAAAGACAGGCTTTGTTTGTTTTAAGCTCTAATTTAAGCTATGGTGGCTTGTCTATATTTGTCCATTATGTTCTCTGCCCACAGAAGGTGTCAAAGGCTTAAGATTGAAACTCACATGGTTCCAATAAACAATGAAGAGAGCAGAGAACTTAGAATAAAAGCTCCATAGGCTCATACTGATTTGGCAATATGTTTGAAGTAAGTGAAAATTTAAAAACTGTACAGTAGAAGATAGCATATATTATTTAGTCCTCTGCCTTTACTAATTATTACACAAATGCAAACTGCCGTAGGTAAACATTTTGCCAGTTAGCATCCTCCTAACACCTACTGTATAGTAGCTTACTCGCCTTCGAGGCCACTGAAAGTAAAGATGAATAACCCCAAGGGTCCATTGTGAGCATTCATATGGTTCATTATCATTATTATTTCTTTCTTTTTTTCTCTTAAATAGTAACTTGTTTACCAAAGCACTTTTGTACAAACAGGTCTTCTGAACATACATTTTACCTTTGTCGTGCAGCTAAGACCATTAAAATTGCATGCAGTCAGGTTGAAGTATATTGCTGTCATGCAGAATACCTGATAGCCCGATTGTCCTTTGTCAGCGCCCGTGCAAAATTTTCTGAACTGGCAATTGTGAGTGATCATGCCCTTAGGCAAATGACTGCCATTTGTCAGATTCAAAAACACATTCATTGTGCATATTTCTCCCGTGCGCTGAATCACAACACTGGAATATGTTAACGTATTTAGTATGAAAGAATGCAGCACTCCTGCGATGTTTGGACGCTGTCAGGGTTTTGAAGATATATTGTTGGAGATTGAAGGATATTAATTAGGAATGTGCTGTGTGCTGCTCTGTGAGGCCCATTGGACTGTAGCAATTAGACTGATCTTTAAAATTGACTATAATGATGCTTGTAGCTGTTAATCGATGACTGTTGGTGACTGTTCAATGTGAATGGACTAGATTAGTGTTTGTTTTTGAACTTCTGAATAGTTAAGATCACTGTGGTATTTTCCTTCCATTACTAAATTCACAGCATTAAGTATTTTTAGCCCTGGCCTTATAACCCATGTAAGCTGATTCTGTTTTGTGCATTTCAGTTCTAACTCAGTATTTCTGAAGTTTTGTTTTTTTTTTTTTAACTAATTTAACAGAGAATTGAGTCTGATAACTCCCAAGCCAGAACCAATGGAGCACATATTGCAAGAAGATATTTGAATTCAGTATTTAAACAATTACAATCACATTTAATAGCATGAGAATGAATTGTCACAGCTAATCCCACAAAAATATGTTAAGGTTGAAATCTAGTTTTCTAGTCTTCCACCAGATCTCACTTCAATTTAGCTGAACGAGTTTGCCAAATTTAGGGGGTAAAATAAAGAGAGGGATAACTGTTTCAGAATATGTATCAAAACTATAAGTTCAAGAACAAAAATAAAGTTGGAAGAATATTTGAGATCAGCTGGTAATGTAAAGATACCTCGACTAAGCTGAAGGTCATTATTAATTTTACAGGATTAGAAGCTTTTCATTCCATTTTTACACAAGGCAGGTTGGAAAATATACATTATATTCTTCAATTTAAATTCCCACCACATAAACACTATTTTCAATGACACTTCGTTCCATAAAAATCTGTAGAACTTTAAAGTCGAATGACTAATTCCTAACATTAATCTGTAGACTAAACATAATTAACCTGGAACATATTCTTACATTCTGCCCGTTGAAACCATAATAACACTAGTGGCATTGTTTTTTTTTCATTATATTGGTTGCTTAGATACCGTGTTTCTGTAACACAGTGATTAGGTGCTTATGAACATCAAACAGCAACTGGCTTTTTGCCTATTTTAGTTCAGTTATTGCATTATTTTCAGTTTTACGTGTCAGTAATGATTATGTGGTTTGCAGATTTTAAGCTCACCAATTGCACAGATCAACAACTTTAAGGGAAATTAAACACGTTTGGAAGAGATGATCACATTTGGAAGCAATCACACAGACAATTTCTGCATAGTCTCTGACTGGGCTGATCAATATGAAACCAAGTACTGAAAACAAGGTTGTGTTCTTCACTTAGAAGCGTCTCTCTCTCTCACACTCACATGGTTTGACATACATATTAAGAGGGCAATAAATTACTGTCTTGCTGTCTGTGTCCTATAAAAAGGACGATGGCAGCAGACAGCTACTATACAAATGAAATCCAGTTAAATGATTGCACTTCTGTTGTGCACTTAACCGGAAAAATATTAATTTCTGGACATTGAGACAAAGACCAGGTAAGGTAAGTACTCAAGTGACAAAAGGATTCGAATAAATTAATGTAACAGGAGACGATTGTTAAATTGTCTCAGCAGTCAGCATTATTAGCCAACTTAATGGTAGTAGTAATATTATTATTAATAATAATACTTTATTGGTTCATAGACAAATCCTCTACAAACTGAGCTACTGCTATCCATGATAAAATGAAATGCCAGGGGCATGTCTGGTGAAGCTGCTGAGGGCAACAAAGCAGGTACCATTACGTAGTAATGTGGTGACTGACCAGCGCTCTCTGTTGAAGTTGTTGTTTTAACATTCAAGCTGTAATCTCTGTTGTCCACAGCCTGCCGTTATTTTAGATTTCTTCTAAGCTCTCCATCCCCTATCGACTCATGGGTTCGCCCACCCTCATACTGAACATAAAGCTGTTAGAAGAACACAGATTGTTGTTTTTTCAAAACAAAATGTCCAATCCTGTGAAACTGTATTTTTATTTTTTATTTTTATATTAACAGTGTTATTGAACTTTTTTATGGTTACATTTAGGCACACACAGCACTTGGTTAAGGTTAGAGAAAGATTGTGGTCTGATCAGTCTGGACAGCGCTATTGAGCATTAAACTGTTGCCATGTTGCACATGGGAGTCTAAGGTGTCCTGTGATTTATACATCTGCCACCCATTTTTATTTATTCACAAAATTAATTCATTCAGAATGTTATAATTGTACTTGGGTTTTGGGAACATTATTGAAAGGGTTGCCAATAATAACTATTTAAATTCCTTCTAAATCTTCTTCATTTTAACTGCTTTAACTCTAAATGCTGCATAACAATAACAACACATTTATCATGTGTGGGTTAAACCTTAAAACTGAGCTATATATGTGATCACTTTCTGAGATTCTAGAGGTTTGGTTTTATTAAAGAAAACAAGACACTGCATAAGAACAAACTGTCTGCAGCCTAATTTCAAGCAGGGTTACTGTGGCTACCACAGGACAAAAAGTAGCTAGCAATTTCAGCTCTGCAGCAACTTATTTTCAGAAACTCTTCAAGTGTCCCACATCTTTCATTTCCTTGTTCTTAGTCGTCACCAGTTCTTCTGATCTCTCTTCTTTCATTCACATCAACTGATGCTGTTTCTGATTTGCAGCAGAAATATAGAGAGATTGAGTTGATTAAATTTGAAGCTGTGCAATATTGCTAAAAAATATTTCCACTGAAGTATCACTCCCAACACAATAACATAAATTGATGAAAGCTTCATATGGCTTGTGGTGAACACATACGGTACCACAAAGACAAGTTTCTTTTCTTTGTATGAATGCTTCTTTTTTCATTTTATACTTTTACATAATATTTTAGTATTCTCAGCACAATGTTCATACATTTACTGCTTGTCTTTTTTTTCTAACTGGCATTCATAAAATACGTTATCAATATTACAATATTAACCATACTTTTTAATGCAACAGAGTGCATGTAACAAATACTTTGCAGTATGTCGAGTTGCAGTGGCGGTTGGTTACAGGTTACATTGTTGTGAACAGTAACAAACTGATAAATAGCAGTGGGCGACATGACTAATTCTTTTTTAATCATAATTATTGTAACTACAATACTATAAGTACTTGCCTCATATACTGAGGGTGTCAATTAGTAAGTAAAGTTATCTTCCTTTCTTTTACACAAAGTCACGGGTTTAAGTGAAAATATAAGTTGAAATTTAGGTTAGTTAGCGACAGCTGATCTGACCTGCTGTTTGACATTTCATCCAGCAACGACGATTAGCACTGATAAAATTAAAAGCTGCTAACGTTGCCTGAATGATTCTGACACCAAGCTTTGCTACTGTAATAACAAGGTGTCAGAACTCAGAATCACTCGCATTAATATGCCCAAATAATTTGTCACATTCAGTGGTGAGTCAACCAGGAAACACTGAGCCAGAATCAACATTCATGCTCGCAAAGGAAGGAATTCTAAAGATCTGGGGTAGGAAAATACATAAATAAGTGGAATCAATGAAAAAATATTCTAAACAATACTATGTTTAATCACCATCATTTCTTAGATCTAATTTAATGAAAAAAAAATGCTATATTGGCTTCTGTTTATGTGCTTTGACAAGTTACAGTTATGCTTATGAATACAAAAAGGAACAAAAACAACTTTTTTTGCTTGAAGATATTCTTTTAATATGTCTTTTTTAACATCAGTAATCATTATTTGCTGCACCACTGATTATTTCCCAGAAGGAATCCAAATAATTGACATGATTTTAAACATGAATGAAATATAAACATCACAAATTAAAATACAAGGCAACAAGATCACTGTTGAGGCTGTTGTTAGATTTTTCTTCCCCCATTGCTGTGAAGAATCATAATGCAGACTCAATATAGCATATGGCCAGACAGTTAAATATTATGCAACTCTGCATTTCTTGTTATCCAAATCCTGTTTTTATTAATTCCATAAATTTAATGAAAGTGTAAGTTTAGATGAATTCATTGTTTGTAATAATATTTTTCACATTTGTACAGTGTCTTATTCTGCCTGCAACAGTTTTAATTCTTTATTGTCCCAGTATAAACATTTAATTAAATTTTGCATATCCTCTCCTGTTAAAGAATGAATTTAATTATTTAATGAACATACAGTTTATATCTTACCCTATAGCTGACCTTTTCACATCAGTCTAATTTTATGTTGTTTTGTGGGTGAATGGGGAAAAAAACAAACCTTCTTGACTATAGCAGTGATAATGTAGTTGAGCTTACACAACTAGTTCACTAGTTCAGCTTGTGTTTGGGGATATGCAATACAGCATGCTATTTAGATAAAAAGCCCTTGTTGAAGGTAACACAGTTAGACTTTCCCATTGCTAAAAGGTCAAAGGCACAATTGCCAGCGTGTGTCCATCTGCACTGTGTCCTTGAGAGAGACACATAATAAAATTGCTTCATAATATGGGGCTTCCATCTAAATGCTAGACTAAGGCAGAATAGCAAAATTGAATACATTTTTCTGCTTTTTGTTTTGAGCACAAGGTTATATACTGTGTTACTATCCTGAAATATGTGAAGGTGTGTCATATTTTAACAGTGATAAATTACATGTATGTCACTACTGTACTGTAGTCACCCTACACAAAATGTCTGATCATACCAAGCATGTTTGATGTACATATTTAAAGATAATTTAATCTGTGTTTTTTTGGGTCAACTGTTCATTAATGTGACAAATGATTATATGCAATTTACAAGGACTTGCCTTCCGCAGAGAATGAAAACACAACTCTGAATAGCCCCTCAGCTATGGACGGTAGTGTTTTGGTATCATTCAGATGAGTGGTTTTACAGCCTGCAGTTTTACTTGTTAAGTTCAGTTAAGTTCTGGGCTGTAAAACTCAACTTTCAGCAACAGCAGGCAGACCCCACTTTATACTACTGTTAATGCTTAGCATTTGGCAACTAGTAGATATTAAACTGCTAATTGCATAGTTAAGCATTTGTCGATTTTATAGCTGGATATTCTGCTTAAGAGTTTGAGACCAAAAAGGAGATAAAAGAAGTGTTAATACTGTGAAAACATTCACCCCAATGGAATGAAACACACCTCTAGGTGAGAGGAAATTGAATCACAAAAGGTACCCATTGATATAATACAAGCGTATTTGCGCTGGTGTTACCTTTGTTATCAAGAGTATCCATCTTCAGAAAGTAACTAGTAACAAATTCTGCCAAATAAATGTAATAGAGTAAAAAGTATTATATCTGCTTCTAAACTGAGTGGACTAAATGACATATTGGAAAAACTTCAATAAAATACTTAGGTTAATGTACTTAGTTGCTTATCACATCTGATTATTTTATAAATCATCAAAACCAAAAGATATTGATATATTTACTGCCTGGTTTCTGCTGCCTTCAAGAAGCCAGTTGCAGTAATATTAGAGGTGGAAAATTTATTTAATAATCGTGTTGCCTCACCAGTTCCCCAGTTCCTCTCAGTGTAATTATTCCCCATCACTGCTGGTGGCAGTAATGAGCAAATCACTAGGTGTCAGACTATCTTATAAGGAGAAGAAGATGCACGTTTGAAAATTTCTCGACAAGCTACCAAATAGGTGTTCTTTATTAGATGTCCTTTCAAATGCCATGATCTACTACTTTTTTCTCAATCTGTTAAAGCCTTTCTGTGGATCTGTGGGGGACTGGGCAACAGTTATACAAGAATATACACAGAAACGAGATGTCATTGCATATTCTGGATTTGTATCATGTATATGAAATTGTGAACCTCATATCATATATCAAATCAAAAGTAAAACATATTGCAAAGCTTGGATCTATTCCATTACGGGGTGGGTTTAAAGGGTAAATGAGAATCTGTCCAGTGATCGCATTAGTCCCATTACATTGTGGACATTCATGCACCAAAATGGAACAGATACAACTTTCACAGTATGGTTTGGCCCAAACAGTCCAAATTGTAGTTATGATTGCACCATGGTATGCCAGGACAAGCACATATTCGTGGCCTGTGTGGATTTGTGACAAAAGAACATTTAGAAAATTAACAGAAGCCATAATAAATGGGCTGTGTGCCCAGAGCATGAACTAAAACCTGAACCAACTGTACACTAATCAATTATATATTGATGATGTGTTCTAAGTTTGTATCTCATCATGCCACCTTTTGGCACTGTTATAAAGGGGGGGAAGGTGCCAGAACAGCTAAAATTAAGCAGTGTCTCAACAACTATGACTCTCACTCCAATGAATAGTGTCACATTCTGGCAGTACCCTCTCAACTTGGCAAGCTCTTCCTCTGGGTTGCCTCCGGTAAGATCCGGCAAGCCAAGAAGAAGAATAAATACTAAAATGGTGTACTACAGGCGTTGCTGTATCTGGAATGAAAATCCTGGCTGACTTTGACAAACTGATTACTGAGCAGACGGGTAACACAAGATTAATGTGTGTAATTATCATCAACATGGCTTACCTCCCAAAGAGAGGTTTTTTTTGTGACAACAGCATGAACTTTGTCTAATGTCAGAGCATACAGTATAGGTTAGTCTTCATTGGTAGAAGCCTCAGGCTTAAAGTTAACCGTAGAAAAAAATACAACAAAATCAGGTACAGTAAACTGATAATAAAACTCATGAGTCTAAAATATTTGTTTCATAAAAGTCTCTGGATTCAGGCAGTTTACCTTATTTTCAGTCAACAGGCTGCAGGGAGGTAAACGGAGCTCTGCTTCTATCCCCATTAAGTCGCTTTCCAATTCCCAGCAGAGGTGAGCTATGTCAATATTTCATGCCTGATTGTCTGATATCCATTCAAACCAAATAAGATGTTTATGCCAGTGGAGTGTTGTATGTCCCCAGCCATCAGTTCAAACATGGAACTGATGCTGATTAAAAACACCCACAGATTCAATAAAACACATCCAGGCTGCCTAGAGGATGAATCCCAATGACTTTGGCAATTCTCTGACTTTTAATCTAGTGTAACCAGCAAGTCAAAATTTGCAGTTAGTGAGATATAACAGTTTGTATAAGATTGACCAAAAAATAGTTCCTAGACAGTGAATCCCTTTGGTTGTGGCAACCCCCTGACTTTTCCTCTGGTGTTAAAACAATGGTAATATTTTTGGCTTTAAAGTTAATCTCTGCAGAACTAAATTGGATTTCCATGGAAATTGATACATATTTTTATGTAACCTTCAGTTTGGTTTGACCTTAATGTTTCATGGCAATGTTAGTGTTTCTCCTTAAGTGTTTAACAATCTATTGTTTGTAAATCCATCTAAATGCATGCTTTTTTTAAAATGTTTTACAAGATATTCAGAAATACAGAAGAAAACATGGCTATTCTGAGCACTGCTCGTAAAAGCATTTTATTTAGTCACAAAAAGGACTGGTTCATCACAGCATACTCTACTCTGAGCAGTTGAGTTCACTATCTATAGATTCTGGTTTTCCTAAAAGATTAGGTTAGACTTGGTCTCTACTGCCATCTTTATAGTGTAAGGGGTAAAGATTCCAATCTTTAGTCTTAAGAACCAGTTGCTTTGTTTTTGTTGTCTTTAGTCTTAAAACCCTGTTGCTATCAAGTGTTCAACTTCATTTTGTAATATTTTATAGTTTTCTATTTATGACAGACATCTGTGACAGATGACGTCACAACCGGAGGAGACCTTTTGATTGCTATATATATGTATATTCTCTTTGTTCAGAATCAATACACACTTCATGATCTTTTCGAAATTAATACTATGTATCATATTATCAAAACTGCACTTGTGTTCAGTGACCCAATATCTGCAAAATTGACATTTCCATCAGCCTTAAATGTGCTTTCCTCTGGTTGTAATTATCATTAGCATACTACTACACTAATAGTTATGTTGCTGCTGTTGGCCTTACTTCACTCTACTCTCCTATTTAGTTTTTTTCCACCAAGGAAGGTTATGTATTGTACATGGTACTTTTTCAAAAAGCGTCGGCAATGCTCAGAAGTAACAACACTGCAGGCTACTTGGTTGAGTTAAGTTTAACAGCATTGTGCAGTGTAAAAATGCTACATGTGTTTCTTTCTAATAATATTTTTATAGCATTGAAAGACATCCTAAAAGCTACTGTTCAAAAGTTAAATTTAAAATAAACTTCTAAATTAGAATTAATTTAAATGAATTAAATAAAAAAAATAATTCCAAAAATTTAAAAAATCTTGATAGAATGAAAATATGTTAATATAATACAGCTTGTTAGAAAAATATTGACAATTAATCATAAGTCATTAAATGGAGCTGTGGAACATTTATGTATTTTTATTTGGCAACAAAAGAGGCTTAGTTAAGCACAAGGTAAGCTACCAGTCTGAGTGGCTGTGATAGTCATAAGTTTAGCTGTCTGACATCCTCCTGCTGAGCCTTTCAGTCCAAGACAGGAGCAGCTTGGGCAACCTGGTACCAGAATGCTGTCAAGCTTCTACCACCCAGGAGACAGAGGTGTTTTTAATGTAATATAGCACATAAGCCAATAGGGAATTTGTCTTTGAACATTTCCTGGTAAACTGCCTGTTGTGAACGCCTCTCTACATTAGCTACTCTAAAAGACTCACAGAGACACAGTGAAATGATCAGTGAAACTATGGTGGTAGACTTACAGTGTTGTTTGTGGATCCCCTCAGAAGAAGAGGCCAAAAAAAATGAATGATTGATAGGTAGGTTCAGTGTCTTTCAGCATCTTCACAGAACAATATCTTCAATCCTGCCTTACGCAATGACCCCACTGGCTTGTAAAGTATCTATATTTATTCATTCGTTTATTTATTTTTGCCTCTCAGAGACACAGTGTGGCTATTTCTTCGCTGTCTTATTTGTCAGCATAATATCTACTTCTGCCTTTTATCAATGCAGAAGTGACAACTTTTTTGTCAGCGCAATAGAGATGGTACATCTCATTTTAGCTTGCAGTCTGTTGCTGGACATAAATAACTCTTTGATGCCACGACTACCTTTTATATTTAAGATGACAATTATTTATTACATTTGCTTATAATCTATTAAGTAATAGCTTTTTTGTCTTTACTGGGTACAGAAAGCCTTTCACAGTTCCCAAGCAAACCTGTAACCCTGTTGGTTATAAAGCTATCACTTGTTAAAGACATTAGAAATAATTTGCAACAATTGACTAAAAGCTCCTGGTCATGGAGGTCTCACCATTTATCTTGCTCCATATTCATCTCCAAAGAAATCTACCGGACATCACAGATCATTTGATGTGAAACCAGCAAGAGGTAGTGACATACCTGTAATAATACTAGCAAAAAGCTTAATCTCCCTGAGGGCACATTAACATCTATTCTCAAAGAATATGAATCAGCCCTAAATCCAGCTAAAATCGCTTGTGCTCAAAAATGCTGTGTCCAAGCAGCAGAGGTTATATTTTAAGACCAGCAGGAGACATATAATAAGTGTGAAGGTTTTCTCCAGCTGCTGAGGAGGAGGAACCTGCAATGAGGACAGAGCAACTGTAAAGTACAGTGAAGTTCAGATTCCAAACATTTGATATTTAGTTTATTACCAGTTTCAGCAATAATACAAAATGTCATGATGGTTAAACAAACATTATGTTATAAAGTGCAGTGTGTATAGTGCATTTATGAAGATAGATTTGTACATGAAGAGTACATGAAAAGATGAAAAGGACGTAAACTCTAGACCGATTGAAGTAGATGTTTCACCAGAGGAATTAGATGTTTTCTTAAAACTGGTCGACGATGGGAGTTTTCCTTACACATTACCTCACTTTTGTGTGAGCAGCAGAGTAGTGTGAGGATGAGAGGCCAAGAGTTAACTGGCCAGCACTGGATCGATCCTGGGTCAACGCAAGCCAGCCAGCGGGTATAGAGGTCAGCTGACAGCTATCTGCTCCTCCTTAACTTACTGATTTCGGCTTTAACCCTATGACTCAGAGACTTTTACCAGTTCCACTGTACTCTGTACACTTCTAAAATCTATAAACAGTGCAGTTTGCTGCTCAGTCAATACATTGACTTAGCCTCCTCACTTTGGTCTAACGGTAAATAAATGATGCTGCACAGTTTGTTCCTTTAAGGTGCATGGTAATACCTTTGCATTTTTTCTCAGCTGACATGCATTTGTCATATCAGCTATTCACTTTGTAGAGGACTGTAGTCAGAGCGTTCTCTTTTTATGTACAGTGATCTGCTGAAAGAGTTCGTTGCATTTGAATGGCTGCAAAACCGGTGGACACTTCATTTGCACAGTATCACTCTGGAGGTTGACTCTGCATGGCATTTCTCACCACGGCTGTATTACAACTGTGGACCTAGAAACCTGATTATGCAAACGAGAGCATTCTCCTGTGAGCAAAAGTTACATCCAAGTGCAAAATTAGCCAAATACTGAGACAAACACGCTCATAGAGAGTGAGAGCAAAAGCGAGATGGGGAATGAGGAGGGGGATGATATGTAGATTCAAGCTAAATATACCCGCACTTTATTGACCATAATGATTTGGTAAGCACTGACTGTCCTCCACTCTGAAATCACTGATTCTGATTTGATTAGTGAAGTAACTCAGCGGCAGAAACACATTTGCTTCCCAGACTGACTTGACTGAACGGTTCCATCAGAAGAATTACCTTCTCGCTCTGATGTGCTCTCATTGGATTTGACTGATATGGTTAAAATAAATTTGCCAATATTTCTGTCATAAAATGACAGAAACAACCACTGTATGCACAGGGATATATACATGTATATCTTCTATAAAAAATTTTGCTCAGCAGTGATCAAACCAGAGCTATTTATCTTATCTTACCTTGAATACATACTGTGGTTATCTTGTAGTTCATTTTTAGAGCACATTTAGGTGACTTCATTCTAGCTTTACTGATGGAGTGTTTTGTGAATACCCCATGCAACGCCATCAACAGAATATAATTAGCAAAGCAGAGCAATGAACTCGCTAAAAAACCTGGCTTCCTTCAAAATATGGAAATCTGAAGTTTGTGCCCTATATTTAAAGCTACATCTAGCAGCTGCTAAGCTTAGTATATTTACAAGAAACACTGGAAACTGTTTTTCTGGCTCAAACGTCACTAATTAAAATGTTTGTCTAATACCTACAAAGTATTATATATATATATATTATTAGTATTAAATATATTATAAGTTTATGCTAAGCTATGTTAGCCTCATGTTGTTCTTATTTAATGGACAGATGTGAGGGTGGTATCATTCTTCTTGTCTAACTCTAGAAAGCCGAACTGTTTGTTTAAGACAATGACTGATGACTTCTGTCTTCTGGCACATGAGACCAGATGAGTCATTAAGAATAAATGTACAACAAACCTTGTTATGCAGTGCAGGGATTTTTTTTGGTTTGTTTGAGCGATTGCTGTCATAAGTCATGAAACATCATCATATTGTTGGTCAACAACTTAAAACCATGCAAACCCGATTGCAATACATAAAATAAAAATATGGATCATTAAAGAGAGTTAGAACAAATATATGCTGTGAACACGAAAAATGAAGGCTTCACTGGAATATCAAGGACTCAGCATTAGCATATTAGCCCCCTATGGACAAGTTATACAAAGACGCCAAAATAATGAATTGTTTCGAAGTTTTTTGAACAGCTGCAGATGTGATAGATACAGTAGCCTGAATGCAGACAATGCAATTAAACCGCTCATAAATCACCCAAGCATTCTCATCATTTTTTAGGCGTCTGTACCGACACTTTTCAAACAGTTCACAATTGTGGCAACTTTGATATTTTTTTTTCCTCAAATGTTGTCAGATTTTTTACAGTCTCTGGGCAGATGTTGAATGGCACAAAATAAAAGAAACAAACAGGGTAATGACAGCTTGTGATCAAAGTAAATGAGTCATTAATAAGATGTAAGTCTTCTGTACTGTCTCCATTTTGTTCTCCCATGACAGGATATGAAAAGAACTTTGAATATTTATCAGACTGTATGTTAATTGATGTCACTCTGAGAAATAACTGGGATAATCTCAGTTTAAAGTGAAAAATCTTAACAGCAAACCTATATTGCACTGGAACATTTCAAGTGATGTATCACTCTCAAGTCCATTCATTCTAAATTATGGAACCAAAAATCATTAATCACAACTTTGCCTAAACAGACTTTACATGCAGAATGTGGGATCTTTCTGATAATTTAACACTCACTGAGCAAAATCTTACTTCTTGTGACAAGTTGGGAATTTGAAAATGTAGACCTTTAGCTCCCCATCATTGTAACCTTATATTTGTTTCAGGTGCTTCTGAAAATTATGAATAAAATGTGTCAAAACTATTGTAACTTCACTGTTCTATTGCAATTCTGAGTTTATATTGTTGAAGTTGAAAATTGTATTTTAAATCAACAGCAGGCCCAATTTATATATTGAAACAAAGAACCACTGAATCAACACTGTATAAGGACCTTGTTTCCTATACTAACATTTAATCTGTATGGGCTCAGTGTGCCAACTTTCCCACTGAAACATTTCAAATTAAATGAGGACATAGAATCCTACATTCCAATGTCCCAGCTGTCAGCATAATCATCAGCTCTCGCCCGCCTGTGCAAAAGCAGAAAAGTTTTAATATTTTAATATTTTTAAGGAAAATACAGCATTTTGTCTTGGCACAATTGTCCATTGGTAAATTGTTGATATAATATTTGTCTAAATCTAAATCTAAATCTTTTTTTTTAAACGAACCACTCTTCTTATGTTGCTTTCTTTACAAGTCTTTAAGTTTAAGTCCAATTTGCTGTTGCATTTGCTGTTAAAATGTGTTGGCTAGCCTAGTCTAATGTAAAATAAGGTGTCATTATCATTATCATTGGTCAAAGCAAATACCAGCTACTCCGACATAGTAATGTTATTGTTTACTATGAGTTCTTTAAGTTAACAGCATCACAAACACCTACCTAATATTGTGCAGGTCCCTATCATGGCATGAACTTCACAAAACATCTAAAATGTGTCCTCTCCAGTCTGGCACCAATGTGTCTGTAACATATCCTTTAAGACTTAATGTGCAAGGTGGGGCCTTCATGGATCTCACTTGTTTTTCTAGCACATTGAGAGATATTCAATTGAATGAGATCTGGAGAGTTTGAAAGTTTGTGAGGGAGTTTGAATACTTTTGTACACTGTGGCAGGGCGCATTATTCTGCTGCAAGAGAACAGTGTTGCCATGAAGGGGTGTACTTGGTCTGTTAAGGTAGTTGGAACTTGTCAAAGTAAATGTCCATGTGAATGCCAAGAGCCAAGATTTTCAAGCTGCACGTCACCCAGATAATTGCACTAACTCCGCTAACTTGCTTTCTTCTCACAGTTCACCCAGGTTCCTGTTTGTATATTATATGTCTTGCATATACTAGCTTATATATTTACTGTACTACTATACTCTACTTACATATACTAGCTGAAACTGAAAGCAATGTATACTTACACATAGCATTAAAATTGCAAAGAGTTGTCCAGGTACCACATGTTTGCAGAATTACTGAATTATAGGAATTATACCATATGTTCCCATATTAAAACAACAACAGATAACCCTCAATAATTTTAATTCCTACAGTATGTCACCAAAACAACACATTGTAAGGCTTACAATATGTTCATGACTTCACAAGTGGACTAGCATTTACTTCCACTTGCTTCATATTATTCTGAGACTGCTGTTTTCCCCATTAGGGAGATGAATCCATTCGCTGATGATTTGCATAAACACCTGTCAGTGCTTTGTCTCCCACTGATACCAAATGAATTTCAAGCATTGACTGTTCTTTGCTGTTCATTTCCCCGCCAGTCACAAGATGTCTTTTCCTGACACTCAGTGTAGATTTTGTCTCCTTTTCTTCTTAAAATTGCATTAGACAGGTTCAGGAGCATTCATCCTTGTGTTCAGTTGATTTTATCTTTTCCACTAATGTATGATGTGCCATTGTTACCACTTACAACAATTTGGACTGAAGGATCTATTGATATAAGTCTTTATGCCTAAATCCTTTATCTTAACTCCTATCAGTTTTTGAAAGCTAAAATGTCCTGTGCTTCATGATTTATTGCATATGCTGGATGTATAGCCAAGTTAAGTAAATGTTTTATTTTTAAATCACATGGCTTGCTTTTAGCAAAATGAATTATCTTTAAAATGTCACACATTCCGCCCCCTTTGACATCTGATTTGCATTCCCATAGCTGGAAAAAGCATTCAATTTATAATATGTTCACTGCAAATAACAAAAACCTATGTGAGCACTCTGGGAGACCAAGGATTCTGAGGTCTTGACTGTGATGAGTTGGTTGCTCCCTCACACAGTTTGTTATAAATACTGCCTCAGACTGACTGGCTTTAGGAGCCATGCATCACCTGGGCAGATAGGCCAGTAAAGCGATGATGCGTGTGTCCTTGGCATAAGGGGTGAGAAGGGCTCATTGCTTTTATCTCTGGCAAGCATCAGCAGAGAATAGCCATCACAAGGTCAGCCTTGAAGGTGAAACGTCAGAGGAATGCCTCGCTATCCTAGTTAATTGAGTAGACGTACTCTAAGTGGCAGCAAGGCATTTGTATAATTTGTTAAACTGAATTGTATTGTTAATTAAATTTACTGAGAGGAATTTGAAAGCTTTGTTCGGGGCTTGTGCTGAATGAATTTGCAAACTCTTTCAAAGTTGGAGGAGAAACAAATGTAACAGCTAGAAAACAAAGTTACAGAAAGGCTTTGGTCATATTCAGTCCAGTGTTACTGGATATTACTGGCTTTTTAGCATTGACCTCATGTATATTTGGATTATATATTTCAAATTAGATTGACTGAGGGCAAAAAGGAAATTATTTCTGTTCTGTTGATGTCCCAAGGTTTTTCTGGTAGATGGTGAAGTGTTGAAAATAAATGTAATTTAGAGAAAGGTTTGCATGGACAGTGGGCATGTTTTAAGGTGAGATGCTTTTTCTTTTATTTCTTGCAAGTGTTATATTAATATGAATATTTTGTATTATGTAGCTCTAAAAACATATCTTGTTAGAGGTCTTCATAACCTGCAACATAAACTGCAAACATTTAGAGAGGGAGAGAACATAATTGAAACCAGATTAGATTTTCCGTTGAACATAATGAGGATATGGTGACAATTAGCTTAAATGGCAAATGTGTTAATATAACTATTAAACATTTAATGGTTAAGGACTGAATGCATTTTGTTGATGTTAAAGAAAGAATAAGGTGTGGCTTAATAGAAAGAAATCTAAAATAAATTTAAACAAAACCACAATTTTCCACAACTTACACCAAAGTGCTTTCTCTTCCTAAACAAAACTACATACATGACTCTGGAGATAAACTCTGTGGTATGACTCCATTCTTCCTATCCACTAACTGGGAATCCATTTTTGGTTGTAAATGTTGCACTTTATGGAGCCTCTCTCCATCCAGTAATCATGTTTCCTACAAAAACATAATTGCATTTGCAGTCTAGTTGCAGAGAAGGTAATTTTCTGGAGGCAGGGTTGTAATCTGGTATTTACAAATCCTACTCAGGTTTTTCAGGGGGAATATCCTAGGACATCTTAGTGGATAAATCTGATAAATCAGATTTTTGTCCATAATGTAATACATGTTGACAGTGGTCATCGTGGAGGTGGTTAAGGTAGATGGGGAGTGTACAGTGCATCACTTTGGGGTTTGCATCCTGAATGGCCTCTGTGGATATTGTTCTGAATAGATGTTTCTACAGAAACCAAATACATTTGTGAACATCATACTGATATATTCAATAATAACATTTTTTTAATTATTGAATTATTGTCCAGACATTTAATCTTTTAAGTTTTCCATATTGCGCAATTTGTGAACATGACACATAAGGATACTTTGAGATCCAACAGTAAAACACTGTAACCGGGAAACTGATCACAGTGTGACAAAAGGTTTTATGGATGTAGCAATGCCAACAATTAGAAGTAACCAAGAAATTAATGGAACAAAACAAACATCAAAAGCAGGTGGAATTCCTGTGGAAATTGACTTCTGCCATAAGCTTATCAAATAAAATGTGCAGTTGATCTAACTTAAGATGCACAGCTGGGGTCGAATTAGAGGGGCAAACGGAAGGTGACAGGGTTTGGCACAGATTTGATGTTTGCTTAGCAGTGTAGTCAAAGAGGCTCGAAATACAGCAGATGGCCAAACAATAACCAGAAGCAAAATGTGCAGTCCTAAGAGGGTTGGGATGAAAGTTGTTGGAGGAGCTGGCACTCAGTAGCTCCCCTTCACCAGCGCCTGTCCTTTTTGATGTGTTCTTCCCTGTGGCTGTGGTCATTCTGAACCAATAAATCATGGTGACAATAAATGCTGTGACATCTGCCACACAGCATCTGATGGCTGACAAAAGTCATCTGTACCCTTGATCTGTGAAGGGAGAAGCAAAAAATAATATGCAGCAGAGAGCCAATGAAATGAGCCACCCCCCCGTGTGCCCCAGCCGATATTGGCAGATCAGTTGCTAAATTAGCACAAATTGAATCGAATCATTTTTATTCTCAATTAGTAATGTCACTACTGCTTAGTTTTGACCTTGACAGTAAGTCTGATGATTATGAAGGCACACCTGCAGTGATGTTAACATTCACCAAAAATGGCCATCAGTAGTTTATTGCAAGCTTTGATTTATAATAGAAATAAACACTTCAGGTGGTGAGAATGGTATTTCACTAAAAGACAATAAAATAGAGTATCACAGTTTCAGTGCTGAAATATGCACTGATAATATAATTAGCAGTATGTGAGTTTGTTTTTATTTCTCTTTCCTGATTAATGTCAAGATAATTTTCTGTCTCAGTGTTTACAAATACGAGTACCATTTTATTTATTTATTTTTTTATACTCTAGGAATACAGTTCCTTGATTTGTATAGACTTGAAATCATTGCTCTTTTGCCACAGAATGTGCCGACTGATACGTGCTGTGTAGAAGCAACAAAGACCACTGACTTCATGATGAGACTCTGAGGCACAAAGGGAACAGATGGAGTTTGAGGAAACACCTGGATGTAGGGTTGCATACTGTAAAGCCACCATGTGCAAAGCCAGACTGTCGCACAGGAAAAAGAAGGATACAAGGGGTATAAAAGAGAGCCATCACTCAACATGGGTTGTTGTCTATGTTTACATTCCAGCAGGGTTAAAAATGAACTTTCTGGCCGAGGTGGAAGTTTAAAATAATCAATTAGCTTTTATTTTTATTTGTCTCAGTATTATACTGAGATAATAATGTATGTTGGAAACAAACTTAAAGAGCAACATTTAAGCAAATGTGCTCTAATATATTAATTAGAAGTTAATACATTCACTAAATCATTTTTTTAAGTAACGATTTAAAAGCTAGAACACAAGATCAATGTCTCTTGAAGTGGTGTCTGCACTGATTGAGGACATGATTCACATCAACCACTCTTCCTTTGCCAAAGCATCCCCAGATCATCCCATTTCCACCTCACTGGTGTTAGAAAGACATCTATCATCTTTTCATGATATGTGTCTAAGCTCAGTACTGTTCTTCACTTGTATCCAAACACCTTAAACGTTTTTCCAGTTATCTAAAGTCTTCCCTTTGTGAATCCTGGCCTACTGAAACCCTTTCTTCCACTTTTCCAACATTAGTAGGTTTTTATTTTGTAACACTTGAGTCTCCTACATACAGGAGGCATGTCTGTGCACACTGGTTTCTCTTTCTTTATTCAATGACTAAGCCAATTCGGCCACAGTGTGGCATCTGTCCTTCAGAAGTGTCTTCTTAGTTAAATGTGCAGTTGGGCCTCCTACTGTGTTTTCTGTTCTGTCCTGATTGGATTCAGTTGTAGCATGTCTCTGGTGACTATAGTGTACAATTGACAGGTCACTCTCCCTATGGAGGAGGAGCCAAATATAAAGTCAAATTATTGGTTTACTAGATATGATCGTATTTTAGGATGTTTTACCGCCTGGCAGTGTGTGCATTATCGATTTAAGACCATTCAGACTTGCATTTCTGGAAGGCCATCAACCTTAACTGTTTAAGTAGCAAATTGTTGTAGTTTAATCTTAATCTTAGAGCTTTAGGTGGTTTGTTACATTTTTAAATTTATTACATTTTAATAGACAAATAAGGAATAAGTTTCCTGTTCTTTGTTTTCTTTTGTTTTGTTTTTTTCACATTTCACATGGAAGTCAGCCGCAGACACCATAACGTTTGAATGTTTAGTGTTGTTACAGTACACTTGAAAATAAAGGATTAACCTCAGGTCGAGGCTGATGGGTGCCCACCCTGAGCCTGGTTCTGCTGGAGGTTTCTTCCATTAGAGGGAATATTGTCCTCTCCACTGTGGCCTAGTACTTGTTCAAGTGAGATTTGCTGGGGTTTTTTTCTTTATAATTCTATACACCTGCATTGTTATATTCTCTAAGATCCTGAACCTAAAGTGCCTTGAGATGACTTTTGTTGTAATTTGACACTATATAAATAAATTGAATGAAATTGCATTGAAATTTACTTTGAATTCCAAGCTTTTATGTTTGAAACACTTTTCACAGTTTAGCTTCTGTCAGTAGCTACAGTAGGTTGGAAATAGCTGTCTTATTTAATGCCAATTCATACATTCCCTCCATGTTGACACGTGTACTATGACATCATTTATCACCTCCCAATTCAGAGAGGTTTGGATGGTATTTAATATTTATTACTGCATCTTAACACTGTTGTTTTTAAACTATAACACATATTATATTTTCACTTTTTCATGTTGTAAATAGAAGCACTGTGAGTGTCCAAAGTGTAACGTGTCTGAAGGAGGGTGAATGGAAAGCATGAAATGGCATTTAATCCAATGATCCAGACAATGGCAATGAGAATAACAGTTTTTCTTTTCATCACCATCATGAAATAAATGCAGTGAATTATCTCAACTACTCATCAATAAATCCAAGTAATTCCTTGTCTTTCTTACAGTTTTAATTCTAATGTACCTGACTAATGAAAAAAATCACACTTGCCGCTGTATTCACACTGACTTCTAAAAATCCTATGCAGTTGAATTTACAAAATTATGCGTAAAGTAGCAGTTCCATGCCATTACATTTACCTCTGTGCCATCCATCAATAATGCCAAGCATTACTGGACCAATTCATTAAAAGGGTCTGGATTTGAAATGCTCTGCAAACCAAGATAAAAAAAAAATGTCACTTTCATTGAGCACAGTGATACATCATGGAAGCTGTCTAAATACAGTATTCAATTAGAGTAGAGTTACTGTAGAAGGTGTTACATGCTAAAAATGAATCCATACTGTGGAGTTGGTTCAGTAAGACGGCTTGGTCAATTCGTTACATTGCCTGTCGAGCTTCTCAAAAGAAGTTTCTCTTCTTTAAGTCCTGTTCAGATTTACAGACTTTACAGCGGCAATATTCCTATAACAGGATGTAGAGAATAAAACATCAGTGGCGCTGAGATTCCCATGAGACGGTGGGAGAAAAGTGGGTAGGTCTGTGTTGTCAAGGGACCACTAGCATTTGATATTTCTGTCTGCATCTTGAGAGTTGAAACTAAACAGACTGTGTCCCACGACTTGGAGGAGTTCTCAACTCAAATAAACACAGCATTAATTTACATGTATTAATATTAAGTAAAAAATTGTTGGTTTCTTAACAAGGCTACCAGTGTGTGCTAGGTGTTTATCAGAGAGATGATGATACAAAAAGTTCATTGTTAAGAGGTTACTTCTTGATCTTGCCACATGTCTTTTAAATGTATATTTATGAGGACCCCTGGCACTTGAAAGCAAGCCAACTCAAGCCCCAAAGCACATAATTCCCCCTTAATTAATGTATTTATTCAACAGCATGTTCATGCTTTGGTGTGCCCTCTCTTTTCAAACTGCCCTTTTTGAAGATGTTGTTATGCGCTTAATAGCTAAGATGTGCATTGTTTGTATTTCAGTTGCAGAGACAGCGCAGATTTCCATTTTGCAAGGACGGAGGAACATGTGATTTAAGATATACATAAATAGAGACTTAAATTAAGTGCCAGAAATAAATGTGTGCAAAGGAGGAAAAAGAAACTGTTTTCTGGTGGGAATCAGAAATGGAGCGTGAAGCTTATGAAACAGCAATGCCACAGGCTCATACAATTATCTTTCAATTCCCATAGCAAAGCAGTGTTATTGTTCCAACAATATTTTCTGCTGAAACATTTCTGTGAAATTGTTACCAATTTACTAGAGGATCTATTGCATCAGGGTAGAGCATGTATTGTTAATAGCAAAGAATCTGGCGCAGTGGAAAAAAAGTTGGCAAAAAGTGGGCCTGCTGATATATTGTGAGTAGAAACACTTCACCTGTTGGACATTAAGTAAGAGAAAAGCTACTGTATGTACTATTCTTTAGCATTCACAGTGTCCCCTTTTTAATTTTTTAAGTTAAGTTGACTGTTATGTAATACTATTATTAATGTAGAAGTATGGTTTTTGTTTATTTGCTATTTTTCACAAACGTCCTGGTTGGAAATCACTAAGGTGATTTGTGTTTCGCATGATTAATGGCAACATGTGAACAAAGACACACACACACACACACACACACAAACCCAAAACAACAGCACTGCAGAGTAAATTATCATTACAAACAAGTGTTACAAGACAGAAATTTCACTGAAAGTCAAAATTGGCTCTTGAGTGTTGTGCATATGCATATATATATGTGATATACAATGAATCTCTCTGCAGGCATTTTTCCAGTACTTGAAGTAGACTCCTATTATTTGGATAAAAATACAAAAGAAACTTTTTGAAGCTTTTGGATTCCATCTAACAAGTTGGTCCGCCCTACAAGTGTACTTGCTGCGTCATTCACATTGCCTTTCTGTGATATGTTTAAGAACTTCCTCAGCAGATTAACACCTATGTACTTTGGCTCAGCCAGCCAATTTTCACATCTGACGTGTTTCACTCTAGTTTCCAGGTAGTAGTAATGTGTCCTTCTGCTAACAATGCTCCAGGGGAATGGTTCTTTCTATCCATGGGAGCAACAGCGACTTGATCTGGATATTAATTCCTTCAAAATTGGACTTGCTGAACGGAGGCAGGCGACAGAGATTTAGGGCTGTAGTGAATCCTAAATGTTTAACATTATTATTATTGAATATAACATTATTATTTTACATACCGTCAGATTGTTTTGATCTTACAATTGATCAAATTTGTTTCTTCTTACTAATTTAGTTGTCTTGAAAAAAAACTTTAGAGCTCTTATAACTGGTATTCTTACAACATTAGGTTGGTAATCAATTATTGCAAGACTGTGTCCTATACGGTAATAATGTTATATTCCACAGAGTGTATAGAGGGGTAAAGAGAGAGAGATAGAGAGAGAGAGAAAGACAGACCAGTGGAGACAGAATAATGGAGAAACTAAAGAAGGTTCAAGAGATTCAAGAGTTTAAAATTGAAGGAGAAAAAGCGACAGAAACTGATTTAGAGCCAAAGATAAGTAGACTGCAAACTCGGTGTGGTAGAAGAAAAAACTAACTTACTGACTTTTCATATATCTAAACCCCACATAATTTAAAACATGAAGGTAAACCTAGCAGATATTTTAAAAACAACTGCTTACTTACAGCCATGTTTATTTATTTCCTTATGCAAGTGTGACATAGTTACAGTACAGTTTTAACATTTAAATGATATTACAAATCCCAGTCTATACTACATAGTTTGTTTGACTGTAGCTGAAGTGACGGGAAGGTCTATGCTCCATCATTAGAGCTTTTATGTGCCTATAATAGAGTAGCTTAAAGAGGCTAGATTTTACCCAGCCTTTATTTATTAATTTAAATAATGTATGCAATGTGAATAAAATGCAATGCTTGTCAATTCATTTTTGCTTTAAATGGCAGGGGGATGTATAGGTTCTATAATACCTGCAGTCTTTATGGGCGATCATCAGTGTAACACATCATGAAATTTAAATCACTGGTATTTTAATACTACTACATGCCTGAAACTATTACAAGAATATATTAGCTTGTATGTTAAGCAAAATTAGAGTAGAAGAGACAAGTGACGGGGACTGGCAGGGTTGCCTGGATCTTGACTCAAGGGCTTTTTTTATGTCGTACTCAGTCCCAGCATCAGGGTGTTGTCTGTTGTAGATGGAGATTGCTCCTGGTCACTGAGTAGGAAGTGAGCCCATTACTGAATGACCCTAAAGGGTCATTTAGAGGGTGCAGTCAATCTTCAGATGAATTTGTCCGCTACCTTTTCAGAGAGGGAAGCAAAGTAAGTGGTTACATTCCTAGTGGTTCGGAAACAGAAGTGATTTCAACGCATTTCAAAGTGCTTGAAACAAAGTAATACATGTTACAGGTAAGATTTAAAAAAAAAAAAAATAGACTTACAAGAAGAGCTGCTGTATTTCAAATTAGTGCAGCTATGACCTTTGTGAGGATACAATTTATTTTGGACAAGGCATCTCATTGAAAAGGCCTCTCTGAACTACTATTGTCTGTACCAAATTCAGTGGCAATCCATCAAGTAAGTGTTGAGATATTTCACTCTGGACCAAAGTGTTGAATATGGACAAACTGAGCAATTCCGCCATCCCGAGAGTGACACTCTTACCGTGTCTAAAACCTTTCCCATGATCCCAGAGTGTGCGAAAAAGTGCCTGCTGATTCCTGACACAGTTACCGTCTGTGTGAGCGTGTGCGTGCGTGTGTGTATGTGCAGGTATGTGAGTGGGCAAACCATAAGCAGACTCTCCCTTGGCGAGTGCTAGATTGATTAGCAATGAGGTCATAATTACTGACTAAATCACATCCATAGTTAATCAATCTTTGGCTGAAGGATAAATACGTTGGGTGGAAAAGGACAATACTTCATGAGGTGATGCACGGTTGATAAAGGACATATTCATTCATCACAGGTGGCTTTACTTGATGGATATGCAGGCATCAATGGTGGGTCTATCCATCAATCAGGGGGAGGGGAGGTCAGCTTTGAAGATCAAAGTCGAGCAGCCAACTCAACCATAAGGGAGATCTACAGAGGTACAGTATAGACATAATAGGTTTTCAAAGAGATGTAAGGGTATAATCACCTGCTTTATTTCACCTTGAAAGATCCATTTTGTCTCATAATCTCAGCATAGACGTGGGAATATATCAGGCGATGCTTTCTTGTACTAGACAAGTTAACTTCTCAGGTTTCCCTGTAGCATTGACCACAACATGTTGTGGTCAATGCTACACATATTCACAGTGTGAATATTTATTGCATTCTTAATTTGTGTTGTGCACTCTGCAAGATTCTAGTTAAGACATTATTTGCACACTGCACATTCAATTCTTCTTTTTTTCTTTGGAGCTAAGCTCCTGGAAGTACCCCTAACCTACAGAGTGACATGAATCTGCAGTGGGAGACACATGTATTTCATATATGAAAATCCCTTTAATTTTAATGTTGTTTCTGACATTCCTTTTCTGGGTTCACAATGAAATACACTGAACCTCTCGAATTATGAATCTCTGAACAACCCTTTGATGTCAGCTCCTTTTGAACCAAATTCAATAACCATAATAAAGATGAAGGGAACAGAAGCAATTTCTCACTGTGTGTCTTGCTATCCACAGCAATGTACTGCCTACCACACTGTATACCACCCTGCTCCCCCACAGAGACTTATTGAAATGCCCAAAAGCAAATATTATTTCTTACAGATGGCAAGCCATTTCCACACCTGCCATAAGTGCACTAAGCTCAGAAGGTATACATTAGCCCAACGTCAACATCTAAAGTGCTCTATTTGTCTAGTCCACTCTAATGCTTAACAAGCCTACCCCCATTGCCTTTCATTGCTCCTAACTTTAATTCCTTTTCGTTTTTGATCAGGATTTGAACACACACTGGCATTTGCCAATCACATACTGTAGTTTCTGATTACATTAAAGAATCCCCTCAAGCTAAAGTGTGAGCATCGTGTGCCTGAATCCACTCGCGGTGCTGAAACACAGAGAAGACTTTTCTTATTTACACTTTAGCCCAAAGCCAATTCAGCTTAACAGGGGTGCTCCTTTGATGTCACAACATTTTTTCAATTATATTGAAGTCACATGAGATTACTTAATTACACAATTATTAACAAATTTATATTTAATGTACCCATGAATTCAGCGGAACCCAAGTGCTTAACCTAAGATGGAGAACAGATACAGATTCTTGTTCTGCCCATATAATCAAATTACTTAATAACCTGAAAAAAAAAATAAAAATAATCTAACCAGTAATCTGCGGTTGAATATCTGAATATCTTGAATATCATGTTTTTTTTTTTTGGAGAACCTATGAAGATGAAACTACAACCTATTCCACTTTCTTGCAACTTTCAGCATTTAAAATAGAAATTTAAATTAATATCATCATATTATTATTTTTTTGCTTTGCTTTCAATACTAATAGCGCATGCCTTCCTGACAAGTGTGTGAACCACTGTGTACAGTTTGCATTAGCTAATATAATATGAACCCAACTGGCCTGCCTGTAAATACTGCTGTGCTTCATTATCATCAAAATATTATATCATACATATTTGTACTCTCCAATCTTACTGCCCACTAATCTCAAACTCTTACTTTGTATTTGCAAAAGGCTAGGGGGTGGCGGGGCAAACAAATTATCAACTGATTGCTCCTAATAATGCACATGAATTAATGTCTCTTCATTCCTCCATATCTAATCCAGCTGCTTATTGAAAACAATTATACATCAAAGCTGGCATTGTAATCGCTCCCTCTTGTAATTTCGAATTCATATTCATCTCAATATCGTGCTGTCAGTGTCTGTGCTCTCATAAATGCCACAGAGGAAAAAAAAAAGAAACGTAAATGCCCCCCAATAAATAAATAAATAAAGAGAAACTAAAGAAACTGGTTCATATTCCTTCTCAGGGCACCAAAAAGGTGAAAGGTTTAATGAAATCCCTATTTCATTGATATTTATTTTTTTTCCTGTTCCACAGTAGCATGACAGAGATTTGGTCACTGCTCTTTTATGCCTCCACACTGCCAACAACCATGACCAGAGGCATCGTGTTTAGGGGGTGTCGTTCATACACCAGTTCATCCCACGATTGTGAGGGAGATACCTCAGAAATGCTTCAATAGAATTTCTACAAAGTTGGCACTAAAGTCCACTTTGACTCTAGGATGATCTAATTAGATTTTGGTGGTTGAAATTGAACCCCACTATAATCTCATGTCTATTCCATTGATGTGTACACAACATCACACGAACGCCTTGTCTCTCATGTGATTCCCAGTCTTTTCTTCAGAACATGTCATTACCTCAGGCAAAAATGTCCACTTGTCATGAAACATTATTTGATCTTCATCTTGTCAAGTCAAGAGTATTAACAAATGTAATGTGCTTAAAATAATAAAACAAAATAAATTCTGATCTTTCATGTCCGTATTTAGAACAACCATAAAAACCTTATAGTGCTAGTGGGACTAATAACTTTAACCAAAGCTAATTGGAGTCAGGTGTTTATTTATATCTGGAATAAAATAATTTTTTAGGGTGTGAACTAGAGCTACTTTGACTGACAAAATCCACTCTACTTTTTTGAGTTTGCTCTGCACAAGAATAAAACGCTAATTTGAGCCATGCCTCACGAGCTTTCAGAGGATCTACGTTGAAGAATAGTTGATTTACATAAAGATGGAAGGGGTTACAGAGTAATGTCAAAGTCTACAGTTACAGCAAAGAATCTACAAATGGAGAAACTTTGGGACTGTAGTTACTCCACCAAGAAGTGGGCGGTCAATCAACAAGCATGACAAACTTAACTTTAATGAGGTAAAGAAACAACCCCGAGTGACAGCCAAAGGTTTGAAGGCATCATTATATTATTATATTATTTGGCAGCAAATTACACCTACAAAAGGTACAAGGTTACATTTGTTCCCCAGACTGGTTAGCAACATTTAGAGCCCAGGAGGAAAAATTTAAAAGCTTAAGATCAAAGAAATCCCCACTCATCATCTCTGTTTTATCTTGCAATTTTTTTATTGACTTGATGTTGCAGACATTGAGAGTGATGAAGCCACAAGCACATGAAATGTGAGGCTTTAATGGAAATCACGTGAACAACGCTATCTGTCCAAGTTTTGTGTTTCTTTATGGAAGTGTCATTGTGAGCAGTACCCCTTTACCCCTGTGGAATTGTTTTGTATTCTGTAGATGGTAATGAATCTATTGATTTACATCTTAGGCCCAAGCTAGAAGTCGTGGCTGGTGACAATATTTCTGTAGGCAATAAGGTGAGGAGATTAAATGTGGATCCCAGGGAGTATAGATGAACATGGGAGGTGGTTAAAAAATCATGTTACATCATAATACACTACTGCCAGATGATAGACATAAACATGAACCAAAGTGATTGTATTTAAAATGTAAAAACAAATCTCTTATTTTCCATTGGATAACATTTCCCGAATCTCACTCATTATAAACAGAGCAACTCAAATAAGCTTGAATTGTCAGCCATAGGCCATAGTTTCCCATGTTCCCCAATGTGATATAAATTTGCCAAGGTCACAGCAATAACGTTATGTAAATTCCGTTTTATGGTGGATATCCTTGCCATTCTTGTCACTGTATGCTCAGTAAAGCAATAGCTATATTTAAATGATGTTTATATATTGCCATTTTAATGTATGATATGAATATATACGACAGTGGGCTCAAATGAGCTTATCTCATGCTCACTGAAAATGGCAATATTTTGGACTTCCCCATTTTCACAGTCCACCTCACTGCAGCGCCTATCACACTTATTTGCCCTGTTACTTCAAATTGAACCCAGATACTCTGATTCACAGCGGTAGGCTTTTTATTGTTGCTGCCGGATGAAATTAATGTTCATCTATATTGCTATAGTGAGAACAAAAACAAGGGAATAGGAAACTTAGTCTCAATCTGAAAGTTGTTAAAATCCCTAGTACATCTTTTAGGGAAATGTCACCATGTGTTGCATATAGTGTCAGAAATAAACTGACTGAAGGTTTATTATGTGACTTTTCAATTGCAATCTTTACCCTTTTTATGCACAGCTTTACAGTGTGATTAGATCTTCAATGCAGTTCCGAGTAAACGTTACAAAGTCTATATTTAACATGCAAGGAAAAGCATCATAAATCTCAAAAGCACTCATCAGTTTTCTCCAATGGCAGTCTATATCACTCAGAGGATGAAAAAGCTGACACTTCTCTCAGTCGGGTGCAGAATGGAAGCTATCTAGCTTTAGATTCTTCTGACTTTTGCCTCATTTATCAAGCTGTGAGTTCTGCTCCAAGACTGCGGGCAAAGGGAGATATTCAGCTGTTCTCACCCACTATACCGAGTGTGTTTTTTCTCACAAGCCCTGTGTTTGGTTACATGTACATTATATCCTGTGTATTTCCAGTGATGGGTTGCAGGATTTGCTACTTCAACAAATTTTGCAGGGAGCGTCTCAAAGGAATGAAGAAGTTGTGGAGAGTGCATGCTATTCAGATAAGGCAAAATAAGGTCATCAAAAAATCAGGGTTTTGTATTCTAACAATTATCTTTTAAATATATTTGGGTTTTAATAGGAAACCTGACTGCTTGATTTGCAGATAAAATGAGTGCAATATGTGGTATGTGAATTAATTTTGAGGGTATAAGATGTCTGATTCAGGCAAATAGGAATAGAGGAGTAAATTTCTTAATGCATAGCTGTTTCCCAGTTCATGTAAAATTTCCTCCTAAGATATCCATCCTTAATCCATATTCAGAGCTGCTCTCTATTGATTGGGGTGTTCCAGATAAGAGGGGATGCTGAATTGCACACAGATAATACATTCTATGGATCACAGGAATGCAAATCAAATCAGATACTCATGCAAATGTGTACCAAAGTTATCTTAAAGCAACTCTATTTTATTTATTCAAATTCAGAATTTCTTATTTCAAGTCAGTATCCATGTGATTAGCATTTCCAGCTCATTTTTCCCCTGTGATATACAGAGTGTATGAGTACTTTTAGAAAATAATTAATGACCTAATGTTTTTCAGGGCCCAGCAACTGACTTGCTTTCTCCTCAAAATACATAAGCAGAAAGTGTGACGCAAAGTCCCAATCTCCTTTATCACTGCCGTACTCTGTCAGCAGCAGTGCTGAATCATTAGACTTCTTGTCTCTGCTTCTTTCCTCACTGTCTTTCTAGCCTGATATATATCTGATGTGTTGTATATTCCAGTGAAACTGCCCTGTGTCCCCAAGCACTCGGTTGACTCAACTAATGCAGATTTAACATTAGTTATCCATTGCTAAGTTTCTGTGAGTGTGTGACCAGAAACCGAATCTACCCTTAGATTGAAATATACAAAATCCAAGATAACAGATTAGAGCCGATTTATATATTTATTTATTTTAAATATGTGCTTATTTTTAACTTCTTGCTTGATGTCTGATTTCAGCTGCTGAACAGTTCAGGGCCTCAGTCATATTATTCACTTTATATTGCACCAGACGTTTATCGCAGGTCTGAACTGCAGCCAGGCCACTTTAGCACCTGGACTCTGTTATCGCACAGCCATGCTGGTGTAGTACATACAGAATGTGGTTTGGCATTGTTTTGCTAAAGTAAGCAAAGCCTTATTTGAAAGAGATGTCATTTGGCAGCATATGTTGCTCCAAAACCTGTAAAAATTACCCAGCATTAATGTTGCCTTCACAGATGTACAAGTTACCCATGCTGTGATGGTATGGGGGGCACTAATACCCCCCCCATACCATCCCACATGCTGCCTTTAGAAATGTGTGCTTAATGTATAACCTTGTCTCTTTAGCCTGGGGGGTGCAGCATCCATGCTTTCCAAAATAATTTAAAAATTTGGACTCATGATACCACAGCACAGTTTTCCACTTTCCACCTCCACTATCAGTCCACTGAGCTTAGGCTCAGGGAAGGTGGCAGCATTTCTGGATCTTGTTTATATGCGTTTAGGGTTAGGGTTAGTTAACTTTTAATTGCATTTATGAATGCAGAGACAAATCAAATTCTCTGACTGTGTTTATAAGGTGTTTTGTCCACGCAGTGATTTCCATTACAGTGTTATGTCTGCCTTTTAGACCTTTTAGAGGTCTTCACAGGTCCGATCAGTTCTGAGAACCTGAGACAAGGTGGGTAACTTGGTTTTGTTACCACTATTGCGAGGAAAAACAAGATGGAAAACTAATGAAGAGGATGTAAAAGAGAAATGTGTATTATGCAGACTGAGGCAAATCCGAACAAGAAGGTAAAACCAACTGACACATCAGCATTGTCAGTGCTGCTGGTGTGTGTTCGCGCTCTGTTCGAGTCTTCGTCACATGGCTATATATTATGCCGATTGGCTGTAGTTGGTTTCTTGTGATTCACTTTTTTTTATTGGTCGTTGAGTCAGTTGATGTCCAAGTTTTCATCTCATTACCTTCTTTTATGGTGACGTTGTTTTTCATCTACCAAGGCGTATTGTTTTCTTTTTAATATAGCACTTTTTTTTTTTTTTTACAAATAGCCTTTAAAAAGTTGTAGACAGAAAGTAACTCATGCACTCCTTCCTCATTCTATATGGCTATTGATAATGTTACTTTACATGAACTTCCCTTCTTATTGGAGTCAACATGCTTTAGTGGAATTGTGGGCACCTTAATTTTATATCCCAAATGTCTTATTCTATACACTATACTAATGTTTTTTGTTGTCATGCCCCAGCCCCCATTGCCCTCCATTCAAAGGCCATTAAATCTGTATTAATAAACACAACTTTGTTGTTGTTTTTCCAACCAGGTTTAAAAATCTAATATGATTTCTGAAGGATTGTGCTTCACAGGAGTTGCCTCTAAGCCCATCTCTTGCCGCATCTGTTACAATATGCTTTTCATTTAATTCTAAATGTGCATGTTCTCACCTGCTAACATGAATTGGAGGACACTAATGCAACACACGTGTCACTCAAATCACCCACTGGGCTTCAGAGCTGTCAGTTACCTGCCTCAAGCAACACACTTTGCATACTCAAACCAACAGTGGACCAAGGCAGTACATTAATTGATCTTTAGTATTCCCCTATGAGCACAAAGGCTCAATAGAATGTGTTTTTGTTGTTGTTGTTGTTGTTTTTTTGTCTTCCACCGAGAATTTCCCAGAGATATCCCATAATCTATGTGTAGAATACAACACTTCGTCTCTGTTGTTTAGCAGGTAGGAAAACGACACTCAATGTGTGGTCCTAATGAGAGGGAAATTGGTCTGTGTATCTGAAAACAAATTGGTACCTAGTGCTGTTTCAATTGATCTAGACGTTGCATTAACATACCTCAAGCCAAATACTTGTTTTCTATTCAGTTCCAATTGAACCATCCATAATTATAGTTTACCCATGAGTAAGAATATCAGCTAAAAGGAGATTCTTGTTTTCAGGATGGACTGTGATTGGATCCTTTATTATTGGTGAGCATAGTAATGCAGATGCTCCTCTTAGACTCTTTTAGGCACTGTGATGCATTGTGTTTGTTCCTTATGTGCCCTGTTCCCCTCTTTACATTTGCACAAGAAATCTGGAAGCCTGCAGGCCTTGAAGTCAATACAGCTTTTTCTAAATTGTTCGCTGCTTGGCGCTGAGAGCAGGCTCCCTGTCATTAGACTGCCCCTCAATTCTCCAGAACTAGCTAAGTTGTGGAAGATCTGTCTGTGAGCACAGTCCTGCACATTGCAAGGCTGTGCTGCGGTTGAACTCCTCCCTGGAGAGACAGAGCAGGATTGATGTGCAGTACACTGATGAGCGCATGTCCAACATGTCAGAAAGTTAGAACTTGAAGAATTCCTTTCACATAAGACTCTGTTCATGATAGCTTTGTCTTAGAAATAAGGTATTAATGGATGAAATGTGTATTTTAATTGTATATCTTTGGTTTTATACATGTATTTATATGTTTTTTAGCATGCTGATCACTAAAACCACTATTAATTGATTGAACAGTTATTATTAGCTTGATGAATACGTGTGTATGGCCAGTCTGGGTTCTTGTGAGATGCTCTTATTTAACACATGTTGGTATATCTTACTCATATAAGAACAGTGGTGTTAAAGAAATCAAAAAACAAAAGCAGAAAATGTGTAGGAGTAGTTTTGTTCTGATCATCAGTAAACCTGCAAATTATTTTCTGATTAACTTAATGATTCTTTATTTTTCTGCCATAAAATGGCAGAAAATAGAGAAACAAACATGTCACAGTTATTTAAATCCCAAGGTCACTTTTCCATGTATCTTTTTTTTATATAACTAAAAGCCCCAAACCAGACGATATTCAGTTTACCTTTACACAAAGCAGACAAAAGAAAAAAAATCAACACAATTCAGGAATAAAAATCCTTAAGGTTTGACATTTGTGCCAGGAAAAGGGACTGAAATGATTATTGCTTAAATGCACTGTGTACATGCACGAGTTCAGTAATCAGATTTCTTCTTTGCCCCGGTCTGTGATAGATACTGACTCCTCCAGACGTTTCTCTTTTTGATCTGTCTGTCTCCGAGCAGAATGGCAGCGTGGTCAAGAAAACAGAGCAGAGCTCCTTTTCACAACACGAACTGAATTGCATCTATACTTAACAAATGCTCAAATGTTTAGCATTGGAAACAGACTTATTTAAGCTTCTGCTGTCCACTGTCTTTCAGTTTTTCCATGGTGCTACTACCGGTGTTTGCAGTCTTGTTTCATGCACACTAATACAGAGACATCAGCATTCTCCTGGAGAAACCTTCCTCAAGAAATCTGATTTCTCTAATCTCCTCCCCTTCTAACAGTAACCAGGGTTCTCCTTTACATGATAGTTTAGAATTCATCTTACTGGAGAACTGGAGAAAGCCAATTGCAACTGGGGTACTTGAGTACAAGCAAATGCACTCACTGTGAGCATAGATGAATTAAGTGAAACAGAATGAGAACTGAGTCTGGTTAAAAGCCAACCGCGAATCTGCATTTATCAAATATTAAAGTTACAAGCTGCCTTTGAAGTGAATTATGTGCATATACTATTTATGATAGAATAGTCTTTATACAAGATACATGTAGAACTCGCTGCATAGTATAAATGTTACGGCTCTTCTCATAATCCAAAATACGATCTGAACAAATATCACAGAGAAACCTCTCATATTTTGGATCTGTAAAACACTTTCATTCTTCTGTTTCTGTACTTAGTGCCAGTTTTTGACAAGATGTTTTTCCCCCTAACAAGGCTTCAATTTCACGCAAGAAGAAAGATTAATTTTAGTCTTAAATCCTTGATACAATCATAAAACAAACTAAATATGGGTTTCTCTATATAAAAATGATTTCATCTCAGCTGTACTGCTGCTTTTTTCCCTTCTTAGCTGGACATAAGCACAATTCTACCTTACAACTGTGATCAAAACAAGAACAAGTGCCCAAAGCTGGCGAAGATGGGATGAGATTGTGTTCAATAGAATTACGTTTTTCAGAACTAGTTAAAAATGAAAAAAGTCAAGCTCAAAACTGGAGTGAGGTGTCCTTGTGGTGAAAACAAATCAATAGACAGAGCAGATGAATCCAATCCCGGCTCATCAGATGAATCCTCTGGGATAGCTGAGCGCTCCCCAACACTGCCCACCCATTACTACTCAATCCCCACCAAATCCCAACACAAAGCCGCCATATCCTACAAACCAACCAAGCCACACTGTTGGAAAAAAACCAACACTAGAGTAACTTCTGCAACCGATATGATGAAAATATCATATTGGAATTGCGTCTTTTCACGTTTGATGTCAAATATTGGTTTAGTGATGATGTAAGAGAGCACAGGTTCGCTGTTTTGCTTTGAAGTAGATTGTTGATCACCATTAATTGCATCTAACCTTGGGCTGTAGCACCTCAACGCTTGTTGCATGTTGCAAATAAAACCAATTAAGAAAGTCATAAAACATGACTCCTGTGTGGTGTTGGTTAGACGTTAATATGTCTTCGCTGCATCATTTGCTTTGTGATGGCCTGTGGGGTCAATGCTAAAGATAAAGTTTATAGTAGTGATGCTCCAAAAGATCTACAATCTGTAAATATATTCAGAGTCTTACTAGATTTTTCTAAACCTTCCTGAATACACAGCTGGCATCTTTGTGTGGTTAAGAAGCATAACTCTGAATGTGGCTATCCTTATCTTGACTTTAACAAAACATACAAACTTTGTTTACTCCTTTGGGGAGAATCACTGGTCTTCCACCTAAAACTCTGTCTGTCTGCTTCTTTTGATAGCTTCATGTATGTATATATATAAAGCTATATATATATATATATATATATGAAGCTATCAAGTTTAGGATCACTTGCAAATTATTTTATTTATCAAAAAAAAAAAAAAACACATTTTCATGCTTTTCACAAACTACTTTCTCTATTTCACAAACAATTAAAATTAATGAGATTATTTTTAAAGAATTATCTACATCTTTGCGTAGAGGCCTATTATTTATTAGCAATATCAGTCCTCTGCATCAATCTCCTGGTATGGCTGTATCATTTTATAAGGCTAATTGATTAGGAGAAAGCCCTTTTGAAATGTGTGTGTTACACAGCTGAGAACAGTTGTATAATGGAGCGAACAAGGGAGCATGGTGTTCTGTAGGTTAGTTTAGTATCTTAACATCAGTAGCTGTTTACAGGTTCCAATGGGTACTAATAGCCAGAAAGAAAGAACTTTCATTGATGACCTGTCAGTCTTTTGTTGTCGTTCTTCTTGTCGTAAAAAAGAAGGCTACTCAATGATCAAATATCGGCTATCATACTGTTAACTACTCCCTGCAGAGAGCTGCACAAACTGGCTCTAACAGGGACAGAAAAAAGAGTGGGAAGCCCCGATGCACAACTGTGCAAGAAGACAAATATCTGAGAGTGTGTAGTTTAAGACAAAGATGCCTCTCAGGTTCTCAACTGGCAGCTGCACTAAATAGTCCACGTCAAAAAACTGTGTCAGCATCAACATTGAAGAGGAGATTTCAGGATGCTGGACCTCATGGCAGAATTGCCAAGAAAAAGCTGTATCTCAGACTGGCTCCTCTCATAAACAACTGTGAGATGAAGAACAAATGAAAAGATGCTAGAAAAGCACTTAATATCTTTAGTCAAGCATGGTGGAGGCAGCGTGATGGTCTGGGGGTACTTTGGAGGTGGAAAAATAGGAGATTTTTACAGAGCGGAAGGGACATTGAGGAAGGAAAGCTATCAAAATTGACAGCTGGAATACTTAGGTCTTTTTTTTGTATAAAGGTAAAGTTTGAAGAACACAGTCATCATTTCCACCAAAATCATTATCTTAACTCTGGCAATGTCAGCATGTCCTGTTCTTTTGCTATATTTTCTCCTCATACTAATTTTATTAATTGTAATAGATCCCGAAACTATGCATCAGGCAGAAGTAACTGGTTTAAATCACATTAAGGTCATGCAGCAAGTGACAGAAACATGGTGGTTGAAAGTTCAGTAAAGATTTCAGTGTTCAGAGATGGGTAGACACACAAACACGCCTTTTCAACACAATTTTCAATAACGATATCAATATAGCTTTATGCTTTCTGAAGAAAGGCTAAATATGTCTGAACTCATTTTACACAGTGTAGGAACATTAATGTCAGTAATTAGACTTGTTCTCACTTTTTGCTGTTCTCACTCTGAGCAGCTATTTTTTACGATAACAAAATATAACATGTTTAATTGCAGCCAAGCACAAAAATAACTTTGGCAAATCATTTCATTTTTAAAGATGTGCTGTGTTTGACACTTCCTACATTCAGACATTGATTAATTATAGAATAAAGTACATCTTTATTCAAATGCTCTTTCAGTGTAAACACAGGACATGTGTTATTAAAAGGGTGGAACAATTATCATAACCACAGTGTAGTACTCCCCTAAAAGTAAAAAGCAGCAAGTACTACATTAAAATACACTAAGTTTAATGTCAGTAAAAGCATTGTTTGAAGAAATTTTTTCAGATTTTTACAATACTATAAAACATATTTGTTTTTTTTAAATATTGATCAAACAGTCTAACAAAACAACTGACAGATTAATCAAGGATTAAAATTATCACGAGGTGCAGCCCTAGTTTAAATCATTGTAACAACACTATAGTAAACTGCCCCCATCATGGAGTGTGTGAAACAACTATTACAGACAAATGTGATAGCTCATTTTATTCGACTGGGGTTATTAATGTGTTGACAGACAGCGAAGATAATCGTTTTTTGTGTAAGTCGTACTAGAACAGTGAGTGCTACACCACTGAGAGAGTTAATTTGATATAATACACTTGATAGTACTTTTAATATTGTTTCTGTACAGACACTCAAATAAAACCTATAATGTCCATATATTTTACCCACAATATAATGAAACAGCTTAGTCTAGTTTGGATTTTTCAATAAATGCACTTAACATCTGCACAATGTGACTAATAGCAGGTGGTTGAACATCGCTATTTCAAGTTGAAAGCGTACTGAAACTGTTCATTTGTTTTTTTTTTATGCCAGAAGTCTTTCTTTGACATTCTTTTTATAAGAAAACAGAGTGAAATGCTGCAGATAAAGTGAATGTGAGCTGACTGAAATAATAGACTAGGAAGGGAATAAGTAACCTACTACTCACACACTGTGACTGAGCTGTGGTGAAAATAACATAGAATGACAAAATGCATTAGCGGTTTGTTGTATTATTTCAGTGGGATGTACTGCTTCAGCAAAGATTATTTGATTAGTCATTTTTCACTTTGCTTTCAGTGCTCTCTCTAAATGTTTTTCACTTCACAGAGCATGTTTGTGGCAACGCTGTTGTAAAATGCAGTTTTGGTCCAGCATGCGCAGGAAGTCATATTTTTTCTCACATTCAAATGTCCACAATCATTTGCTATTGTCTTTTTAATAGCTACTGTAGGCAGAACAATGTCGGCTTAGGAAGGTATAATCAGTATGTTACTGTAACTCAAAGTTCTGGTGTAGAAACTGTACTGTTTTGCGCTGCCGTGTTTACATTTAGCTGATTATCTACTCTAATAGCGACACACTTTATATAGTAGAAAAAATTGCGATACTTATGTTTTATTAGCTTGAAACAATATGATAAACATTGTTTAATTAAACATATAAGTAGTATATTGAGCTGTAGAATGCAGCTAGGACACAACGTGGACAGTCACTGACACACAAGCATTCACATAACAGAATAACAGAATAACTTTTAGCTGCCATGGCACTAACGGCAGCCATTATGTAGTTCTATGAGATACAGGGGCATTGATTCAAACTGTTTTGCTCAGTCCTAACAAATGGGCTGTCACAAGTAATGATGCAGAATAAAACATGGTCCCGTTGACATTAAAGCCAGGGACATGGTCAGCCGCACGGAGTGGATGTAGCTCAGCTCAAACAAAGGCCGAGTCCTCCATTCCACCTTATGCCTCCTACTGTACCGTTGAACTAACACCTTTTGCATTCATCGGACACACTTACCTAGATCAACTTATGCAGCAGCGCAGGCAGGGATTGGTTATTTCCTAAAGGACAATATGACATTGCAAGTTGGCTGTATTAAAGATTGAACCTGTGACCATCTGGTTACAGGACAATCTCAGGACGACACAAGGCCAACATGCCTGCTGTTAGGTAATGAGAGTGTCCAGAAGGATTAGACCAATACAGCCGGGTATATGACCAATACTCCACTTTAATTAAATATGTGCACTGGCTCTCTACCGTCAACAAAAAAGAACACATCTTTTAATCTACAGGGGCTGGACAAAATAACAGAAATACTTTATGCAATTTAATATAATGCAAAGCAATATAAGAACGCTGTGCTGTGTGCTGCACCATCAAGAATGACCACACGGCTGAAAGCTGAATAATATAATCTTAATAATTTACTGTTATTGAAATAATGCAATTCTTTTCCAGACTGGAGAGACTGTGAAAAAATGCAATTATCTTTATCCTTTAGCTATTATGAATTCAAGTATATTGGTTTCTGATGATCAGTCCAGCCATACCGGTTGTAGTCTTTGCCCCAAGAAGTCCAAACCTGCTACCGCCGTGAATCAAATGACCGACCAAGCCCTACAGCTACTGTAGATCTAAATGTTCTAGCAGGTAAATACAGCCCCTGCAGGAAAAACAAATTTTAAAGTAGTGTTTTTTAAACATGAAGAATGAAACAAAATTACACAAAACTTTGTTCATAAGCAATAAGAATATAAATTGAATGCAGGACCAGCTCTCCGGTGGCATCACTGCAGTAATACATCACCACATACAGTATTACTTTGCTTTTGATGGGCATTATTTCACATTTAATCTTTTATAATAGCTATTTAAATGCAGGACGTTATTAACCAGCGCTACTGTTACTTTATTAACAATTATTGACATTCTTTCCTCTCATGTGTTATTTATTAGTGCTTAATAGCAGTGGTGTAGGCTGCACAGTACAGTGGAGTTTATGCAATGCTTTGGGTGATAACAATGAGAAATGCAGTGACTGAGCAAGAAAATTCACACAACATGACTTAATGTATGGCTTTTTCACAAGGCTTTGCTTACCTGCACACATTTTTGGATACGATCAGCACTCTTTCGCTGCACCATTCCCTAGGCCAAAAGTGTGGGAGGTTATGGGAGAAGCAGCTACTTCCTTCTTTGCCTCTTTGAGGATGGCAATTGTTTATTGTGCAGCACCAAATTATAATTTGCACAGACGAGGATTTTATTCTTTGTGATTCTAATCATATCTTGTTATGCTATTTTTTTTGTTATTCTGATTCACTGATTGTAGAGTACAGTGTGTACAGTCCAGCATTCAGAAGCTCTTTTCATCTTTGAAAATTTCCAGTGTGTGGGGTGATGATTTTTCTGTTAGATGTATGTCATGTTGATAAGAGTGTGGCAGGTATGGAGTGTATGAATAATCCATGAAGCAAAGATGTATATTCTGCATCTTGAAGTTGAGAAGCCATTATTCAACTTCAGTTATTTTGTCACACACCTGCTGATTGTTTAGAAATACCGTAGATGTTGTCTAGAAATGCTTTTTTTTTTTTTTTTTGGAGTCATAATTCACTATGCATAATACTTATCTATATGGCAGCTGAGCAACCATAAATCAAACACTCGACTTTTTATTTTGCAAAGTTTATTCAGATGATAGGCTGCATTATCATATGATTTGTGTATAGAAGGGGCCAAATAGCTAAAGTTAGTAATAATAATGAAAACACACATGATGTCATAATAAAAACATATCATTATTTTTGAACTCTTAATCCCCAACTGCAACAATTTATTTATTTCTTTATCCATTCTGTATGCTATCATACCATCAAAAATGTACCATCACACTGGCCTTATTTACTGTTTATCATTAGTGTTAGTACTGTGGACTATGCTTCTTTTATGGCCTCTGGTGAATATAAGATAAACTGGGGATTTATGAGTAGAATACATTCCAGTGTATCCTCTGAATGCCAAAGAAAAATGCGTGTGATGCTCAAAACACCATAGAGCTAGTAGGACTGGGATACTTTAAATGCTTTTCTCCCTGATTTAATTGGAGCCAAGCATATTCACTGGGGATAGAAACAGTGTGGTTGTTGTTGTTGTTTTTTTTTTTTTCTGACAAAGCTTCACCCACAAATGATGACTGCATATCTGGCTCACTGCTATAAAGGATATGGTCCTCTGTACTGCTCCACTGCTATGGTTAAACCCATGTAAACACTAATGTGTGTGATCTAATGTTGCAGTAAAATGGGAGAGGATGGTACTTGTGTGATTGGGGGCATGACAGTGATTTGGCTGCTGTAGCTGTGGGGTGCTAATGCGTTGTGTGTCTATGCATTCTCCTAGTAAGTGGGGAAGATAGTGTGATCACATCTGGATTTGAGGTATTTGATGTTGTTTCATCACAATACTCACTACACATTTCACAGTCAGTATCTCTGGACTGAGTCACCACGTAAACTAAAGGCAATCTACAGAGTGAAAGCTTGATGCAGCCCCATCACAACCATTAGATGCTTTATCTCCAAGTCAGGCATGTACGAGGTACAATCTCAGGTGCACGAGAAGGACAAAAGAGCTAACTGACAGATGCTAATTGTCTTTATTGCTGTGCTGACATTTACACTTTTAAACCTTTATTACAACTAAACTTTCCAAAGTCTTGTAGCTTCATAATTTTATAATGAGTCCACTGTGAATGTGTATTTTCTTTATTTTTTAATGTATTTATTTATTTATATACTGAATACTCAGTATTGACATTGTTTATTACTGTATATGCAGATGTAATTGTATTTATTTATTGTTTTCTGGAAAACATTTGGACCTTGTACTGAATGCTGGGAACATTTAAAAACAGTAAAATAGGTGGTTTGACATAATGCCGATCAACCTTCTCTCTAAAAGCAAAATTAATGAAATTCAGTTACTTCCAGAAAAGTAAAGTGGTAATATGTATTTTAACATTGACCCTGTTCAATGATTCGTTCAGTTACAGTAAATGCAACAAACAGGTATCGCGGTGTTCTTGGCGTGGAATTGACATGATTGCTGTTTTTAGTACCATCCCACCAACATATTGTGGGACCAATCAACTAATCAAATGTCAGCACCTACAGCGTCATCTGGAATCTAACGTTTACGCCCCCCCAGAGGGATACTAATGTAAAGGGTACCACATTATTGCTGCAGAAAAAGTCAAATTTCCTAGCAGAAATTATTTTTAATTGCAGTTGCAATTAAGTGCGAGATACATGCAGAGTAAAGGTCAAATCACATTAGCATAAACCCTTGCAAATAACAAAAAAACAAAAAACAAACACAAAATCTGCATAACCCGTCACGCTAGCAGTAATTTTATTAGTCATGGGACTCCAGCTGGGACTTTCCTTCAGATTGTTAAGATGAGCCAATCTGGTGAAAACTCAGTTATTCTCAAATGTGTCCCTAAGTGAACTTTGACTTTCTGGTTCAGTTGACTGCTCTTCCATCCCATCTGTGTACAAACACTTCTCCAAGTCTGAGTCGTGTTTCTGACACCTTGTCTCTGTTTACTCTGGGTTTCTGGAGTCAAGACTTCCAAACCTGTGTTTTATTTACTCCCCGGGGTTTGTTTCATCCAAGTTATTTCATTTTTTTATTTCCCCCACATCTTTTATATGTCCCCCAGATCGTTTCCAGCATCACTTTGTTGAAAAAAAAAATCATTTAACAGTAATTTCCATACAGGAAGCCAGCTGAAAGAGTGATGTAGTGTTCCTCGTGGCATAGCTGTCAGAAGTATCTGTCACTGGCAAGACTATTTAAGGAAGAATATTTGTCAAACACACAGAGAACTGGGGCTGTGAATACTGATAACACAGTTCCAGGCCATGACGTTTTGAGTTCAGTGCCAGGGGATTTTGTTGGTTAATAAACCATTAAATTTGGTTTTATCAATATTTTGGTCCTTTTTTTTTGTGATTAGGCTATTTTTTAGTCACATCTTTTAAAAGATTGGGCGATAGCTGCAACACAGATATCCTATCAAAATATTACCGGAAATTAAAAGAAAAGAAAAGAAAAGGAAAAGCTGTGATGATTTTATTTCAAATCATCATCTTTTTGCTCATAGGACGTAGGCCATCTGTTATGTGTTCAAGGAGTCTCAGTTGTGCTACTATACACAGATACAGTACTGACAACTAAAACCTCTAAACCCTCACTCAAAACAATTAGATCTTTTCATTGATGTTCATAACTTTAAGTGTGCCTTTCTGGTGAGCTGTTGTTCCTGTGCTATCTACAGTATAATGTTGTAAAATACCCCAGTCTCAGCTCACACTGCAGCAGAGGTTCATGATGCTCAGAGTTTCTTTCTATGATGCTGAACATGCTTCTCAGCAGAATAAACCAAACACGTCCAGTAAACATATGTACTGTATGTGCTGCTCTGGGAGAGATGAAGAACTCAATGCACAGTTCCCTCATGGGGGAAAAAATGTGTTTAATCTCTCATATCATGAATTGAGCTCTCCAGTCCTATATTGGTTTTCATCTGATGAGTGTTTGTTGTAAAAAAAAAAAAAAAAAAAAAAATGGTGCACTGGAGTGAAACACAAGCTTTGCTATCTCAAAAGTCGAAATACATCAATGAAAAAGACTGTGGGGAGAAACTTATCTGAAAAAGGAAATGCACAAAATATCAAGGAGGACTAAGTTTAGTCTCAGTAGTGCACTTGTGAATTCCTTGGAAACAGAGAATTGTAAGATTCAACTACAACATTGGTTCTTTTTATTGTTTAGTCTTTTGTAGTGTTGGGCTTTCTGTTGACATTACACCATTGAAATAGCTGCTTACAAATCCAAATCTACCACGTTGTTCACTCAATATGAATCATGTTAGTTACATGTAGTCTCAGGGTTTTTTACTGGAATTGTAAGTATGTTACATACGTAAAGCTACGGTACGTAACGTTTTCATATATTTCTAGTAGAAATATGTTGTTGATGCCTCACAGAAGAGCCCAGCAGCAGTGCAGAGATATTTGCTTCTAAAAGTCTAAAAGAGCAAGGCTTGCCCTTCTAGTCAGTCAAAGAATTTAAATGGTATATGCTTCATTAGTATGTGTTGCAGCATATTTACTGATTTGATTATGACCAATACCTGAAAAACTGTTCAGAGCATGACGGACCAGGGAGAGGGAAAGCTGAGTAGAGCAAGGTGGACTTCGAGTTTCATGCTTGTGCTAACATAAATGCATATTGAAGCTTTAATCATACTTATCATAAACATGAGTCACATAATAGCAAAAACAACTATCGGTAGGCCAAAATCTTTGATTCACATAGGAATTACGATTCATACTGTTTGTCAATGATTTTTAACTAATTAAAAGATCCCCCTATGTGCTTTGCTCGACTATGTTGACTATATTTTCTGACCATTTCATGCCCCGTCCTGAAGCGACTAACAATAATGTTTCCCAGCAACAATGTAACAGTAACTGCACCTTATTGTCTATCTAATCTCATATCATTTGAAGAAGTAAAGATTATAACCTCACTGAATGGACTTCTTTCCACAAATCTCTGTGGGGGATTGTTTACAACAATATATGTACATGGTGACCAAAGTGAATGAGGCTGGTGTATAGTTTGTATTATGCAACAACAGTAACATGTTTAAAACTGTGGCTACAGATTATTAATAGGCTTCAAGATGCAAGCTATGTTTTGCTGCACGTCACAAGTAACACGTGCTACGTGTGCGTCCAAATCTGCATTGCCCGTCAGCGTTACACGTAAATTGTGAGGTGCAGAATCGGCCCAACGTGAAAATGATTTCTTGCTAAACAAGCAAAGCATTCATCTGTAATTTTCATCGACTGCAACACAGTCACGCTGTATGCGCCGCATCACGGCATGTATGGTTTATTGTAGTGATGCAATTGTAAATACTGTCAGGCATGGGCTGAGTCATTGCAGATTTACGTTCATCTGGTAATTTATCACATACACAGAGCTAAAACCAGTGCAGCCTAATACAAAAGCTCTGCAATAAATAATCCTGCATGACGCTGATGATGTTGAGTTTCTGTTGAAACTGTTTTAGAGAGGTGTTGATTCCACTCTGGTTATTTTAGAAGATGTAATTCCTGCCTTGTGTTACAGTAACTGTTTTTTTTATTTTTTGGCCTACCCCGTATCAACAGTAACGTTCAACAACAGCACACTACAACCCCCAAAATGATCATACAGTTAACACCCCTCAAAACAGTTTCATGTTTCAACATAAACTGAATATTATCACCCTCGTGAAAGAGGGTTTATTGTAGCACTGTTGTGCGGGTCTTTGTTGTTTCAGCTTAAAGTACCTAATAAACTGGAAAGTATGTGGACGTTAACGCAGAATGACTGTTGTAGTTTCTGTATGTCTGCTATTTGCACAGATTTTCGTTTAGAAAGCAGAAATTAAGTTTGTTCTGCCAGTTTACTACTCATCTCTGACACAGCCAGCGGTTCAATATTGTAATGCATAGCTGTACAACAGTCTGTCTCCCTAGTGACCTTCAGCTTGGGCGTCCAGAGCATCTCATTCCCTTTGACCCTGTTTGCCATTCAGGCTGTAATTGTCACTTGCTCAAGGCTTTTAAAGCCATCAAAAGCTTCTCAGTGCTGGGTGCATGACAGTATATCTCCGCTCTCATCAGAATACTGGGCTGCCAGAGAAACTGCCCTCCAAGAGCTAATCCAGCCCCCCGAGGTGCTGTTCCAACCAAACTAATTATTCTGTGTAACCACACCAGCTGGAATAGAGCCACTGCAGCTGGAAAATACAAGTTTGGAGTGAAACATTACAATGCGATCCCCATCTCTGACCTTCTTCTTCTTATTCCAACTGACGTAGATGGCGTCCAATGTTTCTCTCTCTCTCATCATAATAACCTTTCTCTGGTTTTCATGTGTGGTTGAGTTTAATGTTTGCAGAGTTGGGTTTGTTATATGTGAAATGGAGACTACCAACAGCAGGGTGATGTCATGGAGCATCTTTTCACCCCTGAAGTCTTGACCATCCCTGGGCCAGCAAATATATCAAGGAGCTTTTCAGTTTGTGTTCTGCTCTCAGAGGAAATAGGCTCCCTAGGGCTTGGAGGCCTTCTCTTGATCCTGTGGTGATACCAAGGATTTACGGGGACTCTAGTGATTAGCCAGAGGGGAAATGGGAAAACAGGGCAATTGCTGCCAGCAGTCTCACATCAGAGAAATATGGACAAACACACGAATGCATGTCTGTGTGCTTTTATGCAGACAAACATGCAAGCATGCAAACCTGTGTGTGCAACCAAAATGCAATGAAGCACATTCTTACAATGATGCAAAATGTGTTTCTGCTACTGTTTATGAGAAATGCTAAAGGTTATATAAAATGCTGTTTTGCCACTTTGGTTTTGTGAACTCAGCATATGAATATGCATCCATTGCTAACCTTGGAAATCAGCATATCCAAACAAATCATACCTCCTTGATATTGGCTGGCAGTAGGAGTCTCAGTAGTGCTGTCTAGCCTTCAAGATGAAACATTTAAGATACATGATTCAAAAACATTTGCTCTCTTCACTACTTCCACTTGCCACAATGTGAGCATATTCTGTAGTTAGAGGTTTTAACTGAAGTAGTGTAGTGAGTTGGCATTTGCTTGATCTTCTCCACCAAATACAAGAGATAGGGTTAGGCCTAAGATTAGATTGCTGTACCCCCCTCGTGCCACAAACCAAAGCGAGTAGAAAGGCACACCTGAAAAGAAGTAAGACTATTGCATCAATCTTAACACAAAGTTTGACATTGACTTGCAGGCAATTAGGGTTATCTGGCGTGCTAACTGAGCTAACAAAAGTAACAAAGGGGATAACACTGATTAGAACAAAGACATAAAAGATAAAATCAGCAATTATGCTCTCTGTAGTTTTACCACTTCCTGCCTCTTGTCCAGGAGGTAGCTGGATGGTTATTCAGTGGGTATCAAAACGACAACATGCGGCATAGGTGAATTCCCCAAAAGAGATCCCATCTGGAATTAAAAGACACCCACAGCTGCTACAATGACATCATAAAAATAATTAAAAACAGCTTACATATTTGTGTTGTCAGGTCTGAAATTGATAGAAGTCATTACAGACTGTTTTGGGTGGGAGCAGCATATGTCATTTTGATAGTGATGATGTTGATTGGCCAGACTCCAGGGCTCACATAACAGGCCACACTTGGCAGCGAACCAATATATCGCTCTATGCTCGTCTTTTACATTTTAAAGTTTTAAAAAAGGACTATGTGTATGATCTATTTTACTAATTTGTGACTACCGAATTACATTTTCCTAAAACCAATTACAAAGACATTTGTGAATATCTCATCTCCCAGAGGACGTCCCACAGCTCTGCTCCCTCTCATGCTATGCTTCTCGGGTTGCAAAAAGCAATTAAAGGCGCCACCTGTTTCTCCAGTCCTTCTGCCTCCACTGTTGGATAATTGGAAACCTCTGTCTATTGGTGCTGGTGTTCGACCTCATCTGCAGCTGATATTTCACACAGCTGCCCCTTAAACCTCTAAAAGAAGAAAAAAAAAAAAATACTGAACTGTGAAACTGTGAACCTAAGCTTCAAGCATTATTTTGTGGTAGCGAGTAGAGATCTTAAACATATCTTACAGACTGGACTAAGGTATGTTGACATGTACTGTTTACAGTCTTTTCTTAGTTAAAACAAAAGCATTTTCATTTACATTATGATTATGTTCATTTCAATCACCTGATTCTACTGTTTTATCAGTTGTCACAACATCACACCATCAAGTCCTTTTATACTTTCTCTTCTAAAGACATTTATATTCAAGAAGTATTTTACTTGTCTTCATAATTTACACAGAAGTTAAAGGTTTACTCTGCACCTGCTGGCTAAGCTATTGAGAGCCACATTAATAAGGTTTGGAGAGCACTCCAAAACTAAGAAGAAAAGCAAGGTGAGATCCTAAAGGGGAAACAGTCCCTGCTGGTGAAATAGTCCTAAATCTAAGTACTGCTGATATATTTGCAATTAAAGGGGTTTGTGTAGAAGGGAAATAGTTTGAGTCTAATTAAGGGGCAGCACTGTCCACCCAAGTGAAATCCACATGGGATATGTTGGTTCTGCATTTGCAGCCTCAGTCACTAGTGGATACAGGAATAGATACTTAGAATAGCATAGATTTGGTAACAATCCCAAATATATTAAAAGCCATTAATAGAGCTTCCTGTATCCTTCTTGATAGCACTATAAGATTCAGATTCCATCGAAAACATTGTTCAAACTCTTTCATTGTTCAAACAATTCTTTCAGAGAACACTTAAAAGACGTTATGAATGAATGTGTTTCCATCTACTAGTTCTTTGTGAATACCAGGACTTGGATACATCAAAAATAAACATTAGCTACACTAAGGCTGCGTTCACACAACATACTCTAGTACTGAATTCCTATTTTCTCACAATAACAATTAATAAATAAATAAATCATCTTTTCACTGAAAGTCAAATTAAGCAATTTCTTAAAAAAAAAAAAAAAAAACATTCACTTACAGTGTGTTCTTTCTACTTTTGTGTGAACAAAAGCTTTTCCATAAATGTCCAATAATTACTCTTCTCTCTATTCACCCTTGTCTCCTTTGTTTATTTTTACTGAAGTGTGACTTGCTGATGCTGAATGATGATGACAGGCAATAGGCAAACGCAAACAGAGGTCAGACATTTAAAAAAACATGAACGCCAACTGTTTTGTCAGAGATTGGATATAAAACTGATCTGGGACCACACAAGAAAATGGCCAAGATCTGATTTGTAAAAAATTCAATTTGGTTTGTTGGCACTGAGTCACATGGGGCAAAAAGATTGGATTTGGGACACATCGACATGTAATGTGAACATAGCCTAATTCTCCAGTTGGGTGCCAATAAACCATTAGAGAAGAGGAAGGCATGTTGAGTTTATGTCAATAAAGTGATGACAATTAAGTGGAAAACACCATTAAAATACATTTGTTCCATGTAAGAATTTGAGTTGACTGCTACAGATCCACCATATTTACTGTGAGTGGACGCTTCAATGAAAAATCAAGTTACATCCATGTGTGTATTGATTAATTTATAAAATCCGTGTCTGTTGCCGTTTTTGCACAATCGTTTTCTATATTAGCAGATCATAAACAATTTAATGTGATATTTTGACAAACTTTGATGTTTCCTTTCAGGATTTTTAATACACAAACAAAAAGGTACCTGAAGTAAGTAAAAAGCAGTGAGAAGAAATGGGTTTGACGGCTTCCTTTGAAGAGTAAGACGAACTATGATACCACCATTGCTTGATAAAAGTCGGCCCCAGTCTACCTAACACCCAGAACATCGTGACAACTTACCTGAACATCAAAATGTATCTACAGTATGTTAGATGCCACACACTAACCAACAAACAAGCATTGGAGTGAGATGAAGTACTGTTTAAACATTTAGTTCATTTGTTAGTTATGAATATATTTTTTTTAATCAATTTTAGGAAATGTTTGTGTCAAATCTCAATTCATATTAGATTTTTTTTTCTCATTTTCACTTTTTTAAACTTTCGGAATCAAAGCCATCAGTTTCCACATGATCACTGGCTTTAGAACATGGTGTGGCGTTGTCTGTTTTTGTTATGTATTTTGAGCAGTCTAAAGTCTTGGACATGCACATATGTCACAGACGTCTTATGTTTCCACTTGGATCTTCTTTTCTGATGAAGTGTAAAGAGCTAGAAAAATTAAGTAATCCCATAATGTGTTGAACACTATGATCATGGCTCAGATCTTAATGACGTACAGGTCAGCATTTTTTTTTTATGTAATAGGCATCCATATTACCAAAATGTCACCCCTGACGAGTTCACATTGCCATTAACCTTTTCAGTGGACACACTTTAGGCCTCATTAACATTTCCAGTCTCCACAAAAAAGAGCAAATTTTTTCCGCTTTCGCACTCACCAACATTGGATTTAACCAAGTACAGGACCTGATCAACCATGAAATTGAGCACTTACTAGGTCTCAGTGGTGACAGAGCAAAATCAAGGTAGAATTTATGTGGCTGTTAGTGCATCCGGAGAATATTATGGTCTGGACTTTGTATTGAAATTAAATATTCATTGCCCAAACATATTGGTTTTCTTCATGGAGGCTGCTCAGAGAGACATGGTCCAAGGCGGATCTTCCTTTTTTTGTATTTGCATTGCTGTTATGTATCTCTGAATACATAATCATTTGCATGTCCTTGCCAAAGAGAATACTCTCCAGTGCTTCTGTTCCATGTCAAAAGAAAAGGAATAATCAATCAACCATTATGCAGTTGATGCATATTGTACGATAAATATGTTTTGTTGTATTGTATTTGTATGTATTGTTATTTGGTCACACCAGGATGAGTTAAATGATCCCATACAGGGCAATTAGTAGCTCCAACACTGTCTGCAACTCATGCTTCCTAGTTTAATCAATTTTGACCCATCTAAAATTGACCCTTTTCTTGCACTTTAAACCGAAAATTACTCTCTCAATGGGGAGCTAACTCAGGCTTTTGCACCGTTTCATTTCTCTTTCAACTATTCTCAGCAGGTCTCCAATATAAATCTAATAAAGAACTGGAACTGTGGTCCTCTATGAGTGTGTCAGCTGGGTGGTTCTCACTCATAATATGCAATAGTGCTTGTTCCCCCAGTAGCCTGCTGCTGCACTGTTACCTGCTCTTGAGGTCCATGAAATCCTTTCGTTTGAAAAACCACACAGAAAATCACACTAAACTGTCTGGTCCCTTAGCATCTACTTCAGTAATGCTTCCAGTGTCTCTGCACAGGATAGACTTAAGTGGGACCAGTCAAGGGAAAAAAGCGAAAAGAGAAATCATGAAAGCTGGCACTGCAGCGATATAAATCCTGATATTTTGTGACACCATTAATAGCACATATTTTGCCCCAGTGGTTTGCAATGATTTGCAGTACAAATTTATGAAAAATAACATTTAAGCCATCGTGGGCCACTGAGAGGCTCACTGACGTGCACACTGAAGGCAAGGGAACAAAATCTGTGCGTAAGTTATTTCATTTGAATTTTCATTTGAATTCCTCTCTGCATTTAAAAATACAGTATGGAAGAGACACATCACTGAACTATTACGTTTTAAGCACGAACGTGTGCCAGATCACTGAGTAAGTGTTTTCTCCACACATTAAGCTGCATTTTGAGAAAGACTGGGCAACCCTCCTGTAGCTGTGTCCTCAGGATCTCCTGGAAAATGTAGCATCTCTTCATGTCTAAATGCTGTTTGGCCACCACCCGTTAAAACGAAGACTTTTTGTTTGTCATGCTTGCAAACGTGGACCAAAGAGTGGTGGCACGTCACGCACATGCATTTCTCTGAAACATTAAGCAACACTTTGTTGAGCTGCTGTATTCAGAAAGATTGTAAACCTACCACAGCTTGTTAATGGAATAGATGATTACTTTTCCTCATGTCCTGTCTACACAGAAGGCATTTCAGTCATGCTTTTCACTCATCCATCTCATGCACATCTGACGGAGAGGCTATGCTCCAGTTCTATTCAATCCACTACACAGGTGGGAAATGTTACCTGGAGTGTATTTGTATGTTGTATTTTCCCCTGCATTTTACATGTTTGTGCTGAGTGCTTTAAAAACCCATCTGGATCCCTGCCCATTGAATGCTCTGTTTAATGCCACGTTGCCTTCCAGTGATTAGCTGCTAAACGTGACCACAACCGTTCAGCTAATCACCCGCAAGCCTGTGGATACATCCCTAAACATACACTCATTGAGACACGAGTATGAGAATGAAAAAAGGAAAAGTAAGCAGTGACACTGTTGTTCCATTTATCTACACCCAGTGATCAGGTGGGAAGGTCAGTGTCCCAGCATCGGCCCAACAGGGCCTGTACATGAAGATAAAGCTTCCTTTTTCCATTCACCAGTGTGGAAACAAAGCCAGTAAAATGTTAAGGGTCTTTTACAGGGTTAAGCCATAAGGCATGGTGATAGCCCTACAGCCACTCTGGTTCTTATGGCACAGAAAATGAGATCTTACAGAGATGGATTAAGGTGTTTGCAAGTGTCACAAGCATCGTGCACTGTCCATTACTTCAACCAGTGGTTGCTCAGAGCATTGGAACAATGCCCAGATTCTAGCATGAGATGCATGCCGTCAGGGATAGTGTTGTGCTGACAGTTGTATTCAGCAGTCTCTCAATAGATGTCTCTGGGTATCTCCAAATGTGTGTTTTGAACTCTGGTTTGAACAACCCGTGAGAGGTGAGCTGTTCTCAATTAACCCTCCTCCGGCCCCATTTATTGCTGTGAACATTGTTCTCAGTGACACATGAGTCTCTTACTCAACCTGAGTACAAAGTGGCCAGCAAGAGCAAGAGTCTATGTGCAACACTCATTCCATGGGTCACGAGTAGCTTCTCAAGACACCAGTGTCAGGTCATTGGTATCGCTTGTGTCTCAGTGCAATGCAAAGACAGTTAATTCCAACCGTTAGTGTGGTAACCAGTAAAGACAATAGAAAGTGGTAACTATGACTTCACATCTGTTTTTTTTCGCAAGGTTACAGTCAACCAGACGCAATACTATATGTCATGGTTTGCACTTTTTGGGCAGTGACCTATTCATAAGACCCTTATAAGGAAATTAACATGGAAAGCGAGACAGTAAGAGTACATGAGTGCTACTCAGGCATCATTCAGTCCTACCCACACCAACTCCAACCTCTGTTCAGTGTTTCAGAAAGTGGTGTGTCTGACAGCAGGACTGTCTTCAGCACTCTGACTGACAAAAGAAATTTACTAGACAGAAATAGTTTCTTACTGGCTCAACAGGAGGGAAACAGCATTATTTGTATGTATGGATCTGTTGGTCTGTTCTGATTTGGATTTGATTGCCTGCTACAGAGGACGTGGGAAAGTAAAACTAGAAAGCTGACAATGACAGGGCACCCTGAACAGTCACTATGGATACCAGTAAATAGTTTAAAACACAGTAATAACAGGATTGTTTTACTCAAACAACTATCAGTGGGGCTAATTCTGCAAATGCACCAGAGGAACACTTGTAGCCGAAAAAAACATCCCACGGTTAGTATGGATTGGCATATTTGAACTCTATCGGTATGCCTATCTCATGTACGAAGAATGGACATAAACACTGTGGCTAAATTTGTAGTGTCGTTACTGCAGGCTTCAGATCATTTTCATTCATCGAAAACAGACAAGGTCTCAACTCTGCTGCCCTGCTGCTCCACCAAGGGGTAATCAGAGACTAGTCAACACACCCTTTCATATATATTAGATATTAGGCTTGGGTTGGTTTGCTTAGCATGCAGAATGTGTTGATCAGAAAGCATGAGTGTTAAGCTGGTAGCACCCTATTAGAGGACTCTACCTGTGTTCATAAAACAAAAAATTTTCAAACATAATCATCACCATGCTGATGCTGCTTTTCCTTCGACTCATCGTTGCTGTTGCTACACACATATTCCATGCTGCGGGCGGTGCTGTAATGTAGCTAATGACTGAGGTGGGTTTGTGCTCTGATTATAATGTTACTTGCATGCTGGACTGGTCATGACACACCACATCTTGGTCGAGGTGTGGGGTTTAGATTCTGGCTTGTGTGGTCATGACTCCCAACACTGCACCACCATCACTATGGCAACCCTTTGAAAGACTGCCAGCATCACTTCTACTCATTAGCACATTGCAAAGGTGGTATATTGTTTCCCAGCCACAGCTGTTTTGACCACCTTTCAATATCCATCATTAAGCATTGTCTGTATGGATTAAAATTCTCCGAGGCGCGCAGGAGTTGTGTGTACGTGCATACTTGACAGATGTATACTGCAGACTGAAACAGGCATTAGTCGGTGTGAACTGTAGGCTTCTCTTTGATCCACAGTGGAGTCAATGCTGCTATGAATTCATTATAAACATCAGAGGAGTGTAAAACATATTGCTGGCTAAAACAAAAGGTCAGCAAGTGCATTGCCTTGTCATTATTTAATCACTGAGTGAGCTTCTGGAGATCTTTGTATCACTACAACAGTTAGTAGGGGTGGGGAAATACTGATTAAAGTATTACACTGTGTGTACTGTAAGTGTTTGTTCTAAAAAAATATTTAATTGTGGATTGGAGAAGGAGTACTATTTTAAAACGAATCATTTTCTGATTAGATATGAATGCAGTCTCAGACTTCCGGAGCAGAACAGTCAGAGAATATAACATTTTCAGCTTTACCAGCACGATTTCTTCATGTCCTCTGGAAACCATGAGAGAATGAAATAGTGTGCTGTCGATTAATAGACAAGTGTGGAGTGACATTTGGCGGGAGGGCAAATTAAGCACATTAAAGAGTCGTTTTTTCTTTTGATATGGAAGCTATTGTTTCCACTTGATTTGTATTTCACTAGATAATATATGCGCCACTTTATCAGAAATTTCACTTGAGGCCAGTGAAGATCTGTTTTGTTGCATTTTATTACTTTCTATTCTATTTTTTTCAGCTGTCAAACAGGCTTGTCCATCTCTCTGTGTCTGTAGGTGGTTTCAAATTCATGTATGTACAAAATAATTAATATATGTGAGTTTATGTCAGTGTGTTGCCTGTTTGTTTCAACTGTCTGTCTCCCTCTCACCCTCTGTGTGTTTGTACTGTGCCTATTCCTCACAGTGCATCTATCTAATTATGCGCAGAGCAAAGACACTATAAGACAATTCAATCTTTTGTAGTAATTGATGCTTCCACCTGAGGGCAGTACTTTCTAATTTAATATCAGATAAATCAGTTTCACATCTTCAATTAAATTACAATATTGAATTGGCTTTCAGGTTGAGCTCACTTGTTTTAGTTAGTTCACCACATACTGTTTGAAAAAAAAAAAACAATGTGTGTTAGTGTAATGATGTGTAGTTCCATCTGTCCCCTGCAGGCTGCAAAACATGCACTCTCTCCATGGATAGGAGTTTCTTAAATTTTTTTATTTTTTATTTATTTTTTGTAGTACATACTGCAGATCTAGTATTAAATTGAGTAGTATTCACTGAAAGCATGCAGTGAATGATCAGGGACAGGTTTATTGGAGCTGTTAAAGACACACAATGGTTGCAGGCATTGAACCTGTAAACCTCTTTTTTATGGGAAGGTCTTTTTCAAAGTTGCATTATTATTTGCCAGGTCATCTGTCTTTCATGGACTTGACCCTTCTGAAAATAGATGTGTACAGCTCGAGCAATATTCCCAAACTCACTGAATCTTTATTAAGCTACTTTGAAGGCAGTTGGCTCCCACTATTCATTTTTTGACAAAGGATACAGGCAGTTTGTGGTTGTCTCACACCAAGCTATGATGCATACAGCAATGCTCTATCGTAGTGTTGCTTTTTATTCTCTTCAGAAAAAGAGACAAAAAAAATGACATTCTCCTTTACACGATTCAATTATTTTCACTGTTCAGAAACACATGCCCGAGGCCTCGCTTGTCTCTTCTTCTTCATCCACAGACAATCTTTAAGCTGATGACATACATAGTCACCTATCACCATTGAGGATAAGAAAATAGTTTTTCTTCATAAATGAAAAACAATCATTTGAAAGGCTTAGGTTAAGAGTGACAATTTAATTTAGTCTGTGTTGTGGAATTTATACCCAACGGTGATATTCTGTAAAGCCAAACTAAATCTCTTCTTTTTGTCTTAGTGACTTAGAAATAAGCAGGACAAGAAATTGATGCAATTCTTTAAATTAATCTGGCAATGTCAGTCTCATTGGACGTATCAGAAATTGGTCTTTGAAATAGTGCGTAGTTTTAGAGCAGTATAAAGACCGTCCAGTGGAACTCAAATAAAGCAAGTCTAAGTGCAGTGCTGCTTTGTGTAATGACTTGGTGTTGCTCAATAAAAAACAAACTTGTATCAGTTTCCTGTCAGTCTTTTAGATAACGAACCAGACTGCACATAATTGAACTGACCTATTGAAACTTCTTTGCTGTTGTGTATTTTAAGACTTGTACATATTGTATTGACTGTGTAAGTTTTATTCCCATTATAATTGTCAGTACTAAGGCAGACAATTATAATGGTAAGATGGTAAAATCTTCTTGATTCAAAGTAGAAGTTTGCATCTCAAATAGTTAGTATTGTTGGGTTAAAATAAATAAGGCCAAAAAGTTAGCCAGCCTAGGAGCCAGCATTAACTAGCAACCACAGTAGGTACCACAGCTTTGTCTGCCTTTTCAGTCATTACTTAATAGACTAAGAGCTGTTCCTGTTTACCTGTTTGCAACTAAATAACAAGAAAGTAAGCAGCAAAGGCGTTATTTACTGCTTGTGTGAGGTGTTGGGACTATGCAGTGCATGGGTCAGTTGGGTTTTGTTTCTGAACACTTTTGGGGAATGTTTTGGATAAATGAACATGAACTCTTTTAGTTTTGTGAACTTGTGTAACACTGGCCACAACAATATTAAACTTAATGCATCATTTGAATTCTAAATAAAAAAAAGCCCTGTGGGGATTTATTATACCTAAACCAAGTTTGTGGTTGTCAGTATAATGTCTTGTGTATGTGTTCTAACAAACATGTTGAAGTTTCCCCTCCTAACTGATTGGAAATCAGTCTTTTACTATTAAGTCATTTTTCATTTTTCAAATATTAATGTCAAATGTTTGTACTGTGACTTTACACTAAGCAGTGCACATGCAGTAGCACATAAACAACAACCCCATTAAACCCTGACATGTAACAAACGGTAGTTTAAAGACTGGTTTTCAGTTTGTGGATTGAAAATTGGAAGATATACAGTAGTTTTGGTTTCCAGACTTACTATGATTTAGTGATTGATATTTTATTAAGTTAATCTAACTGATATTGTAACATTATATGGTATATTATTCTTCTATAAATAGATACTTTAAAGAACATTTTACAAAATTTTTAGGCTTTATTTTTTGTCTGTGTGAGTCTCTTCTTAGAACATTAATGAAGCAATATGATTTTGTTTGATCATCCACTAAAAGGATTAGTCTTTTAAAAGAACAAAGGTTTCAATAAGTTTGGTGATACGAGCAGCAGATTATAACCAGATATTCTTCTTAGGAAGGCATAATCAACTGTAAATCCCACACTGGATTGCAATGGGATTATTATCAGCAGGGTTAATATTATGTGACCTCTTCTAAAAGATGTTTAAAAGTGGGTGTTTTAAAAGTCTTTAAATTATGAGATTCAACTGCATATTTCAGTAAACTCAAACATCAGAAGTGTTTGTGCCTTCCTTATCATCTCGCCGTATTGAAAAAATAAAACTAGAAGACATATTGACATTATGTCACAACTAATTATCATAGCAAATTTTACAAAATATTACATTTAAATGAAGTAGTTCCCCAAATACACGTCTTGTGGTATATGTGATATTGTAGTACTGCTTTGTTTTTTTTGTTTCTTTGTTGAAATCATTCTATACAAAGAAGAGTCTTTGACCTGCTGTATCTCTTCAGAGTCAGCAAAGCAGCACAAGTCATGATGCTTCCTCTACTGTGCTTTAGTTCTAGACATTGTAAGTAATGTTGACATCCAGTTTCCTTTTTACACCATTTATAGTTCTCTCTTACAGTTCCAGATTACCTCAGCCCACAATGCATTTGCTAGTACTGTTGTAGCTGTTAACAAACTTCAGATGAAGATGAAGTTATGTGGTTTTGGAGGCAACGGCTTTCTTTGTGGATATCATGCTCCGTACATTATATTTTATGTATAGCAGAAACATGAACACAGATTTTTACCAGCTTTTAAACATTTTGCTGTTATTCTGGGTTCTTTTTCACCTGACTGGACATTCTGCACTTTTGGGCTTTTTTTAGCTGAGCACCCATCATCCTAAATTATCTCCATCATATAGACACTGTGCCTAACTGTGGACTGATAAAGAGCTAAATCGTTTAAGATTACTCTGTAATACCTTCAAGCTTTATGGAAGTTAATAGTTCTTCTGAGATCTTCTGAAGTCTCTTTTTATTATTCCTGTGTGAAGCACTTTGTAACACATGTTTAGAAATGTGCTCTATAAATAAATGTATTAATTATATGTATGTATTCTTATCAATAGTAAAGTGAAGATAAAGTCAAAGTAGCTCTGACCCTCCTGTCTTGTTTCATTCATTGCTAAATCTTCACTCAACTCAAGTTAAAATTTTTTCATGTCATTAGCCTAGAGCCTAATTTATGTTTTGCTTTACTTTATCTAACATTTTTCATCTAATACCAAAGGTTTGGTGTATTAGTTTTGTCTTGCCAGTGTAAAAATACATTGTGTGTCTGTTTATGTGGTTATTTATTGTGTTCTCCTGTGTCAGATTTAATTTTAAATTATATGGAAATATTTGACTTCCTTGCTTTACTTTTTCAAAAGCAAACATACAGTATATGTCCAGATCCCAGTCCCGTGAAGCTCAGCACGGTGTGCAACATCAGCTGATTGGTGACAATTTGACACTTAGATGTTTTTTATAGGATTTTGAGCTGAAGCAACCCACAAAAAACACAAGCTGGCTTGTGGCAGGGCAATATGACAAAAAAATAATAATATCTCAATATTTTGTCAGTAATTTTTTAGATGATTCACAATTTTAATTGATTTGTTCATATGCTGCTACAGTTATACAGAGAAGATTAATCCACTTTAATTTCAGTATAGGTGGGGTTATTCTAGGATATTGATTTTGGTAGAAAAGTCAGCACACTAATTAATTTACTCCTGATGTTGTGTTGGATGTTTTTTTTAACTGTACTGGAGATCTGTCTGATATCTACACACAACTAGCTAGCATTAGCTACTGCACACAGGCACAAAATGCTTACCTGAGCTGTGGCTATTTCACTCATTAAACATGATTTATTTGTGTGTCAGTCATTTTATCCAATACTATATAAAAATCTGTGTCAAGCTGAATAGATGATAAAACATGTAACTGATATTTAGCTTGATGTGCCCACTTACATGATATGCAACACAATTCTGGATAATTTCCTTTTTTTTTCCAAAGAAAGGAAAATATTTATGCTGTCAAAATGCCAAAAGCTGCATCTAATTTGGAAAAGATTGATGTTTTCCTCGTACTTACCAGTTACACCCACACAAAGAGGCAGTTAAGGTCAAACAACAGTTATGACACAAATTGTCTTTATTTTCTTCAGTAAAACACAGTCTATTGATGAAACCATGTGATTCTTTCTGGCACTTCTATCTGCTTTAGTCCATCTATGTGCTCCTCTCATTATAGCTAATGCTTACATGTGTAATGCATAAATCCTTAATATTTTTAAATGTATTTAAAAACATCCCGAGGCAGTTGTCATTATTTGAGGTTTTGACTACTAAAATGTATAGTTGCATGCATGCTGCATTAATGAACAGACTTTAATTCATCTTCATATTTTCAAATATCAAAAGCTATTGACAGATCAGATAATCATCTGGTATGTCAAAAAGGCAAGAGTCAATTAATAATTGAGTGTATGTACGTAAAGGGCACTGAAGTTTAAATTCACCTCTTGTGGCTTAATTTCCAACACATTAAATGTTTAAATTCTATTTATGTATTATCTACTATTTATGTATACTTATTAGGTTTATTTATCTAACATTTTAAATAGAAATTTTGTGTTTATAGATTCTTCATAGACTCCTTTAAGACAGCATTAGGATTTTGTACCAGTGTCTCTTCTTTTTATTATCAACATTCATCATAGATTGTAGCATTATACATGGATAATGGGGGAAAAAACAATAATGAAATAGTGCAGTTTGTCGATCTTAGTTTTTGAACGCACCCTGGGTGACCAGCCTAATTTCTATTCAATGTCCTTGCTCTCATAAAATTCTAATTGAAAATTGTCATCTCTAATTGATGCCACAATTAAAGCCTGGGCAAGGGAAGAGAAAAGAGAATGAGCTGATAGGAATAATAATCTTGAAGGCAATGCCATTACTTCCATTGTCAGTATAATAATAATTTGAAGAATGCTGCTTATGATTTACTGAATGAGTCTTACTATTGCAGATGGTTGTTAAGGATATTTGGAGGACATCCATGCCATACACAGTTGTAACATTTAGTTAAAAGCCCAGTCGATAAGCAATCTGGGCTAGGCCTCCAGCTTTTGACATCAACTAATGAAGCCAATAAGTGCAAAGACAAGACAAAGCAATCTCAATTGGAGCATTTGCACAGCACTGTTATTATATGTAATTAAGATGATGCACCAACTCAAGTCCAAACATCCTTTAGTGCTTTTCTGAGTAGAGAGATTTCAAGATTTGACTCTTTTAGGAAGCACAAAGTAAAGAGTATGTAGAAACTAGTGAACCTCATGTGACACTAATGTTACTGTCTATACTATGTGCATGTTCATCCATCCATCCTTCATCTTGTCTGCCCTGTAATAGACTGGTGACCTGTCCAATGTGTACGCTGCGTCTCGCAAAGTGACAGCTGGGACTGACTCCAGGACACCTCCAATTTTATACATGAAAAACGTGTGACACTCAAAAACTCAGCTTACTATATGTGCTTTCATTATGCTTCAAAATATGCTAAATATGTCATTACATTGGATGAAAATGATACCCCTTCATTATCTTTTGGAAGTTAAGCACATTATTGTACCTTGAAAAGTGGCTTTTAACAAATATTCCCTATCAAAAAAAAAGTCACTACAATGGCACTACAATGTAAGATTCATGACATTACACAATGTAAAAGTACAACTATATAGAATTATGTGAAAAACCTAAAAAATCCCACTTGAGCAAGCAAGATGTGACAGTACAGAGGAAAAACTCCTTTTATTGCAAGAAACCTCCAGCAGAACCTGGTTCGGGGTGAATGGAAAAAAGTGTCCAAACAAAAAAATAGACAGTTTATGTGAAAGTGCAAGAATATGAACTTTGGTTTTGTTAACATTGTCCATCATTTAGACATCTGAGTCCACTTTTGTGGTAAGACTTTGAACCATTGTTAGAAACTAGAATTTGATCTTGGTTTTGGACATGAATTCTGATATTCCTCTTGGTGTTTTGTAGTTTAGGTGTCACATTTAAGAAGGAAGTTAAGGAGTGTATTTGTAAATCCGATTGGGGACCCAGAAGTGTTTTTTCTTATTGACCTTTGGATTCACAATGTTTGCAATTTTGAGGAGATTTCAAGACAATCTTGGTTTGTTCTGTCAGGAAAACCAGGGAGAGGGCTTTACCAGTATTAGTCTATTTGAGTTCACTATGTTTGTATTGTTACATGTATATTGACAAAGGTTTTCAGTTCACTCTGTAGGAAAAACTGGATGGAGATAAACTAGGTAATCTTATTCATTGTGTTGTACCCGCTCTGCCCTGTAACCTTTGTGAGAGTTTTTTTATGTTTTTTTTTTAAGCTCAGCCATTTTGCATTCCTCTACTCAACTTCTCCATTTTGTTTGTTCTCCTAGTTCTCACCTTACATCTTCAGTATACTCACCTGATACTGTCATTTTTTCAATAAACCTATTAATATTCTATCTCTAGTTTTGACTTCATTACTGGATCCTCAAACCAAAGCATTTACACTTTTATAACAGCTTCAAATAAAAGATTATAGCCAAATATTTTTAAAGGTGAGAATCCCCTATGAATGTAGTAAAACTACCAACATGGTAATACAGAATGTAGTTCATCACTTCCGTACACTGGTTCTTACATTGGTTTCAGGGAAGTTAGAATTCTTCGCGCTGAATCCAAAATGTGTGAATCTTACTATATGCATGTGTGCAAATTCAAAGCTGATATTAACAGGGAGACAGAATAAGACAAGGGGTAAGACACATGTCTGATCCAGATGTTAACATATGAAAACCAACTAAATTTGTCAGAGAATAATTCACCAGATGGGGAAATACCATTACCAAGGGAGTGCTACACACAGCTCTAGTCGATAGACGATGTGCTGTGAATTATTATCATAACAAATATGCCTTTCCACCCACAGAGACTATTTTGCCTGCTCTCATCTTCAGTTCACACATAGACAAACACTTTCCCGTAGCTGTGATATGGGGTTAAGTGCTTTATGTGCTCTCTGGTCGGGCCATGTACAAATTTATTTTTCAGAAATGGATATGGCAGGTGTTCATCATAAATAATAGAATTTGAATTTGTTAACATGAAATTGCAGCATTGGGATTTGTGGCTTAATTGTTAATAAGAGTTAATTAACACATGGTTAAAAAAAACAGTTAATCCAATGTAGTATTATTTAATTAAGAATCCAAATGTTAACTGTTCACATTGTTGTCTTCAGGGCTTGAACAGTCAGCATCACTATTCAGGCTTCACAATGTATAGTAGAAATTAGCAGTTGAATGTGTGGAGCCCACACAGAATTATGTTTTGTGAAGTCGTGCATGAGTGCCTTGATTCATAGACTGTGGAAAAGCATGATCATTGCATTGTACAGTTGAGTGGTGTATATACAGTACTGGCAAAGAACCAGTGATTAGCATTTTCTAGTGCAGATCAAGTTATGCAAAGTATAACAGCAGCTTGATACCATTAGGGTCCACTTAACCCCTTTACGTTAAGAGGACACATATATATCTGCCACACTAATTAAGGCTATTTATAATGATCACTTTCATTCTATTGTAAAGCAGTTCTGCCCTTAAGGGAGTGGTCTTTTCCAGGATTACTACTGTTTGTCTTAATCCCCAGGGTACTGAGTGATTAAATGGTTGGACAAGCATAAAAAATATGTAAATATCATGGCCACCTTGGAGTGACTTAAAGACTTTTCTTATGGGAGTTTGTAGTGGCACTTGTGACGGCTTATCACCCATCTTAACACCAAATAGTTGGAATCTATGATAGGAAAGTGGTGTCACCTTGAACACATTAGAGAATTATCTTTATAATTTTATGTATGCCTTGTTCTGGAGGCAGATGATCATTTTCTTAAAGGGACAATCTGAATTTTCAAAAACTCTTTAAATTTTGTAGCAGTTAGTCTTTGACAGTGATGTGTGATGTAGTGCATTAATATTACTGATTAATATTAGTGAATCTAACACAGTGAACTTGCCAGACAAGCCTTGACAGTTAACAACAATTATTAACGACATATTAACACCATCGTATTTGTATTTTCACACTATCAAGCTTAAACTCAAAGGTGACACAGTGTGCAAACAGTGCGATGTGCTGAGAAGTTTGCTGTGACACCGGTGCTTCAGTATCACAACCTGAGACAACACATATACACGTGTGTAAAAATAAGAATAAATCCTCTGTAGTCAACACTGTCCCATTCATCTTATCAATCTACTGCTCATTAGTAGTATTAGTATAGTAAATGTATATTTTCCGAAGGTCTTAAATGTTATGTAATAATTAATTTTAGGGATTTTAGTTTAGAGTGTTGTGAATTGACCTGTTTAACTTGGTAATATTGTGTCAAATTATTACTAGACATATCTACATTAGTACAAACTCTTCTTCTTTTAAGCAGTGACCCATAAAAGAGTCAAACATATCTGCCTTGTTATCAAGTGCTAAATATCTAAGCCAAGTTTGTTCTTCAGCACAGTGTGCAGCATCCGTCCGCACAGTTTGACTAACCGCCATGAGCATTAAAATTTGAATACCTTCCCATTTGTGTTTGCATAGGTGATGAAACTTTAATCAAAAAGAATAACAATATAAAAGGGAATATGGTAAGATGTCAAAGAGACACAGGTTGGCATCTTAGTACGCTACATGTTTATCTAATTAATATAAAAGAAGCAATGGGAAAGTTTAGCCCAACAATTAGGCATTGAAGAGTAAAGTATTTGTATACTTTTCTTTTTTCAAAGTAGTAAATGTGTACTTCTATTGGTGTTACAGCCTTTGAGGATGCATAAGTTGCATTCAACAATAACAGTATTAATTTGCTTTGTGTTTTTGCCTTTACACTCATCTCTTGATTTCTAGATGCGGTTTCTCCCCAAATTACAATTAGGCCGGTCATCCCTGTCATCTTCATTAATACTATGTCTGTCTCTAAACAGTTGACATATCTACAAAAATGTGACCTAAAATGTGATGGTATTTTTACTTTATCATTTTCGTTCATTAATTTTAAGGGAACTCATTCAGTCTTACATACCGCATTTATGTGTGGCAAAAGTACAGTATGTCGACCTCTAGGGCTAACAATTGATTTAAAGGGGAAATTAGAGTCAGATGTCACATTTGGACTCCACAACTGTCAGGCACATCATTGTTACTCTCTCCAGGAGGCGTAAATTAATAAAGATCACACCAAGTTCCGTTGGGTAATAGCTCAGGAGGTTACAAGGAACCCCAGGGGAACATCTAGGAAACTAAAGGCCTCCCTTGCAGTGGCTAGTATCAACATTCATGAAAAGATTTAACAACAATGGCGCTTGTGGCAGAGTTGCAAAGAGAAAGCCACTAAAAAGAGCATTGCTGCCTGTCCACGGTTCACTGGAAGAATGTTCTGTGGACAGATGGGATCGAAGTTGTTGGCTTGAATTAATTAAGTGTTATCTTTGGTGATGACCAGTCACTGCATTCCAACATAAGAACGGTATCCCATCCCAGTGGTCTCATGCTTTGGGCCTGCCATCACTGATAGAGCTGGATGAGCAGATACTTCAGTAGTAGTAGTAAAAACTGAGGACACGACAGAATAACAAGTGAAGTGAATTGAAAGTATAAAGACACAACCCCAGGAACAGATTTAAATTCTGTAAGTGTTTTCCGTGTTTTCAGACATGATACAAAGCTTTTTATTTCACTTGTTTTCTTGTATTTCACTTTCAGGTTTTATTTTTATTTTTATTTATTTATTCATCTATAAATGACTTAGTATTAAATTGGGAAGTTAAGTAAAAGCAGTGAAGAGTAAAGGTAACTAGAACATGCAGACTTTATCTATAATTTGCCTGAGGATATCACTTTGAATGTCTTTTGAGATCGGGGCTTAAAGGCTCAATCCCAGCTATTAGCACAAGTCTTGCAGTTAAGTGCTTGATAAATAAAGCGGACTGATAGTGGGATGCGGTGGAATTTAATTGTGTACCATACACATGTTTTTACAGTGATAAAATGTCATTAATCCATATATGACATGAACTTATTATTTGAAATATCTTTCCCACTATCAATTCTCACTCACCTGGCAATACAATTTGCACTTTAAATTAACTTATTCTTCTTTTTGGCCTTTTTGGAGAGAATGAAAACACGTAGAAGTAACCCCCTCTCAAAACCGTTTCCACTATGGTCATTTCAAACAAAATCATAAGTGAACGCACTTCATTCATTCCCCACAGTTAAACCACTTAGTTAAAACTGTGACCCAGCGCCAGTGCTGCAGTGTTGGAGGTGCAGGACTGCCGTTGAAAATCCCAGGTGGGCGTACTGTGCAGACATTAAGGCTTGTAGTCTACTGGTGTCAGCAGGAGGCTTGTAAACATTATATAAAGAATATCTCATTGTTCTTGTTCAAACAGCTTGAAAAAATAATCTGTTTTCAGACCAAGTAAATATTCAAAGCCAGCTTCCTCCTACAGTTTTCTTTTGAATTTGTTGCAGGCAGAGATTTGGTGGTCTGAAAGGGCCATTAATGTAAAGGTAGTCTGACACAGCTACGTCTCAAATGTGAACATAAATGTTTTTTTTTTTTAAAGGCTTCACAAAGAGAGGATATATGTCTTATATAGGATATATATATGTATGATGAGGAATGCTATTAACTATTTTTATCTAAAAAAAAAATAAATAAATAAATAAAAAAGTCCATTTGTAAATTTCATAAAATAACTGTCAGATTGATTAATTAAAGATATACTTAAGTGCAGCATGACAACACACCAAACTAGAAAAACAATAACCACCATATGGAAGAGTTGAGAAAGAGAATGCATTTGTTAAATGTGCCACTGACCGCCAGTAACAGCTCTGATATAAGTTATTTACAACTTTGGTTAATCCATGGTGATCATGTGACAGCGCGGTATGGTGCAAGTACTGCCACATTGCGCATTGTTTGGCCTCTTTTCGTCTAATCACATAAGCAAATGTTTGTGTTTTCATGTCTGAAATAAAAAGAATGTTGACATTAAACCCTCTGATGCCTGCTACCTTTCGTTTGCCAAAAAGCATTATTGGTAGGCTTACATTCAGAATTAGTATTTCTACTCTGCACATGGTTCACAGAGTATTACTTACAGAATTCATTATAGAGAAACAAGAACAGACAGTACTTCAATATCATCATTATAATATGCTGCAGTAAAACAAAAAAAAAAGATATTCAGTGTGTCAGAGGGTTTGGACATGACTGCCATCGACTTCTAAATCCCATTCCCTCTAGACATGGTGTGCGTTAACCAAAACAAACCTGAATACCTCATGTTCTTTGGCTCTCATTGTAATTGGAACAGATCAATTGCACCTTTATTACACGAATAAGATGGATAACCTTGTCCTCCTTCCCTGCCATTTTAATGGGCCACTCAGAGTCCCTGCTCCTTGCCTCTCACTAATCCCTGCAGAGCCTATACACTTTTAATCCCCCCCTGCTGGACCAGTAACACAATATGGGTTCATCATCCACCATAGAACTGCCTGTACACTGCTAAAATTAAGGGTTTCTAGGGGTTCATCGGAAAGCTTCGAGGTGCCTTAAAGATGAAAGATGCTTGTAAGAAGCTCGGGTTCCTTACACGGTTGGAAACTCCTTAGGAAACGGTGCATATGGATTCAGATTTAACCAATTCTGATGCTAAAATTAAATAAAAAAGTGTGCATATGTTTTCCTGTGTAACATGATGAAGTATAATAATTAAGCATTTATCTTTATTTTGTATGTTACTTGTTGTAATGTAGGAGCTAGTTACCAATAACTGTTGATATTGTCAAATTTATAAATCTTTTATTTAGAGCTGAAACTAATTTATTTAAAAAATGAAATAACATTGAACAGTAATAACCTTGAACAGTCAATATATATATATATGTAGTGTGTTGTATATTATGTGTATATGTATGTTATGCAAACAGTGTATTGTATAGTAGTTACCATGGGCAGTGATAACCTGAAGAAGGGACAAACAGAATAGTGTCTACTTAGAGAAAATCTATGAACAGAAAAAAAAAAGCAATCACAGTATAGTCACTATTTGATTGTCAAGTGGTCTGTGGTACCAGAACACAAAAACTCCCGCCACCAGAGAACCAAACTGAATAAAATAAACAAACAAAAAATATATATCGACAATAAACAGAGGCAGGCAAGGGCAAATACACTGAACACTTGTAATGACATTCATTGAGCTGTGATATTATTGTTGCCATCAGTATGCTCATCCTGCTTCAATTGGAAACATACCACAGCAAAAAGAGAACTTCTTTTTGAGTTTTCCAGCAAGCTGGATGCTGCTGAGCAGAGACTATTCTCAGGGTGCAGTTCTGATACTGTTTGTTCTGCTCTGCATGAACCCTATAACTTCCTGTATCCCTGCTGTATCCCTGTGCATTCAGCCGACTGATCAGAGAAGACAGACTGTCAGTGTATACACCCCTGTACATTCAAAGAATAAACACAGCAGCTGCTGAGCAATGTAAAGCATTTTATCTGATGCACGGCATGTGGTATGATTAGAAAGGCTTCACTGCAAACTGGTACCTGAAATTCATTCTGTTTCAATTACATGTTTCACAAACACTAATTCATTTTTCATGACAGAACCCTGATTTACTCAAAAAACAAGAAGTAAGAAGTAAAAAAAAAAACAACTTTTTGATGAAATATTTATTTTATTAATTTAAAAGATCTATGGATATGAACAAATTCAGAAAAAACAATAATAATACATAAATGTAAAATAATACATTTAATAATACATTTATTAGTTTAATCAGATAGTCTTCCCTTGTTTGGGAATCATCTGTGTGTTGACCACACAGTGTCACGACCAAGTCACTGGGACCAAGCATTTAATCTAATAAGCATCTATCCTCTCCATCAATGTTACTAACTCTGCATTTGTGTCACACTGTGGAGTACAAACAGGCAAAAGATCAATACGTGTGTAACCCCAGGCCGTGGTTTAATACCAGCCTCTGTGTCATAAACCCCAATTTTCTGTACCTTGGATTCTCGTATCAGGCGGACGGCTATATTCCCCTAAACAAAAAGCGCCCAGTGCCACAATCACCTCCTTTTTCCATATAGTTAAATATCAAAACTGGAATCCATGCAGTACACTACAAATGAAAACTTAAAATATTATTTCATACATGTGTTTGCAGATATTTTTGCATAAATACAATAATAATCATTTAATGTGTGTTGTTCACAGTGTTACTGATTTCCTAGCATAGCGAGTATAGCTGATGTAAGTAAAACCACATGTGAAAATGCCTCCAGCTAACAAGCCGACATTAGCTTAACACATGCTTGATCAGATGCATCAACTGTGAAATCAGGTTCACTTACACTTTTGCATTTTATTGCCAGAATGCAAAAAATAGCCTTCTGTTGAAGTAATTAGGACCTCGGATATGGATGCCAGAGGATTAAACCATTGCCACTGCTGTGCGTCTTTCGTGGAACCTTGTCACTACTAATTTGTTTTGCAGAATATGTTTGAGGGAACTGAAATCACTGCCTGGAAAACACTGTTAAACAGATGTCCCCACAATGGACATATTTATTACTGTGAAGTTTTAAAAGTACTGATACATCTCTGTGGTCAACACAGTCTAATAAGGCCAAACCTTAGCCAATCAAAAGAGCTTAATATGCATGGTAAAGAGAAAGCTGGCTCCATGAGCAGGTGGCTTGATAACACTGGAATCGGCTGACATGGTCTAAACTAACTTCTTGTCAGGCTGTACTTGGTGGTGCTGCCTTGTTAAATTATGACTTATACAAAAAAACAAAAACAAAACATCACCTTCACCTATCAAGTGTTGCTATTCTTCCCTTTAATTCAGTAGTCTGTTGAAGCTATTTTCATTCATTAAACCTTTATTAGGTCATTCACTGCTTTTTCATACTTTTAGGGAATGATTTTATTAATGAAGTAAATGATCTAAAATCATAGCAGCTATCACATCCAATTACACCAGAAAATAATACATAAGCTTCATTATCTCATGCACCTTTCATTATCTCTGGACACATTTCTGAACTCAATTAAACAAAAAGTACGCCATCACTATCATTGCCATTAAAGCATTAGTGAATTATATTTCGAAACCTAAAACCGTCCATAATTTAAATGCAGATAGGCATGTACAGATACCGAAAAGATTAATGCCAACTCATTAAATCTGTTTTATAACCTGTTTTGCATGTTTATAACTCTGGTTACAACCCTCTCGCTGTGCCTGAGTGCCATATTGAAAGGGCCAACTTTATCAGCCACATTGATTCCAGTGACAGGCTGATAATGCCTTTTAGTGTTGTTCTTGCCAAATGCAGCAATAAATGGAGAGAGCGGGAGTGTGCAAGAGGGGCACAGGCATAGGGCTAAAGTAAATTGATCAGTGCAATGCAAGTAAGGACAGAGCCCTAATAACATTTTAAAATAAAGTTGAGGGAACAGGAAGAAGAGCAGTGATTTTCTGTCGGCCTGGTTCTGATGTTTTTATGGCCTCTTTTCATTCTTGCTTCAATTTATTAGGTTGTAACGACAACCGGGAACTTCAGACCTCTAGATTTAAACACAGCATCAATTAAGCCACATGTTCAATTGGATCATCGTCTTCTATTGCTGTCTCCTGTCATTAGCTTATTGAATGTGGTTACCATTAGTTGTTTTTCTCAGACCTCGCTAGTACAGAGGAATAATACACGGTGCATGTCCAAGGCAGGGATTTTTTGTGGATGATTACCCATTACCTTCACATGCAGCTGCACACAAACAGACATATACATATTTAGATACAGCCATACATACACAACATTAATTTGCCATGTGAGGGACACATCAGATTTTGTCTGCTGATAACAACCATAATGCTGTTTCAGTGAAAACAAAGTCTATTATTTAGCAGAAAAATAAAGAATTAAGTGCTGATAAAGCCAGATTTACTGCATACCTATACACCTACACATCAAGTTCATATTTGATGAAAACAGACATTGGTATTCACCCCACATTTGCCTTCAGAATATAAAAAAAACATAGCTATCCAGAAAAATATATATTATATGACAGGCATTCCATATTACCAAGTAAATGCTGACTGATTATATTTAGCATCCAGCACGAGCGAATTGCGAACAAATTGCTAACCTGATATAAAATTGCTCCCAGTGGAATTTAAGATGCAATCACCTGACAAATGTAGAATATTGTACAGCCAGAATAATAGTCTTGTTTACTGGGCAGTGATGTGTACATGTTGACAGGTTTTCATCAAATGAATGATGTGTTGGCTCTATACATATATACAGCACATATTTTAACTCACAATATGCCACAGTCTGTTTTCATTGTGTTTTTCTATCTGCATGTCTGGTTGGTGTTTTCATACACTGGTTATCCACCGTATTCATGATCATATCGTTAAATGCATATATGCATACACATGCATACACACAAAGTGATATTTAATTTCTTAAAAGTTTTTTAAAAAAACTAACAAGCAATAAAAACATGAACAAATGAAACCTGTTTTAACCCACCACAAAAGGAAATTCCACCAGATTACAACTATTGACAGAAAACAAATTGATAAAAGGCTTCAAAAATGGTCTGTACCTGATCTGACTGTCATAGTTTTGACATGTCATTCATCACCAGTCATTTTTCATTCTATGTGGAGACAGAGATTGACACCTAGCAAACAGTGTGACAGGTGGAAGGTAACTATACCAATTTAACCTTTTAGGTTTATACCTGACTTCCTTTCCCTGTGTGCAGGTTTCATATGTCCCTAAGCAGTGAAAACATGAATTTAATTTTATCACATAAATACATTAAATCATAAGGAAAGTAAATACAAAAGGGTGTTGCATGTTATTTTAGTAGTTACCTGGGTAAATGAGTAGTCCATTAATCCTTTATGAACATCAACAAAAAAAGTTCTAAGTTTTGTGGAGCCTTGTAGAATGAAATGTCAACTTGTAATGAAGCATTTACAGTCGTCTCGACCCTCCTCGGTACACCCTTCACTTATTAATCATTAAATTAAAAACTAATTAAGCAGAAATCGTTGAAATTCTCTGATTGATTAGAAGGCCAAACCTTACTCAGAAACCTTTAGAAGCAAATATCTCTGCACCGCTGCCAGTTCTGTTGTGTGGGTCTGACTTCACAAGGGTATTCAATAGCCCCTCTTCACAGTTAGATATGTTTTGGGGCATATTTCTGCTAATCTTTCAACACATATAAGTCATTGGTCGTACAAAAAACGTTAAAGCTGACCCATGCTATTAAAAACTATACTGCTGACTGTGTGTGGACAAGAGTTACTGGAATGATTCCCAAAACTACAGAGCCTAGCTTACTCCAGCTGAAAAGCATCACAGATACTACAGTACTCAAACCCCAAAATATATCTGTAACTATCTAGCACAGTGAATTTGACTTTAATGTACTGTGTGTGTGTGTGTGTGTGTGTGTGTGTGTGTGTGTGTGTGTGTGTGTGTGTGTGTGTGTGTGTGTGTGTGTGTGTGTGTGAGCGAGTCCGCTTGGGATTGTATCTATAATCATTACCAGACCATCCCGTGCATCTGTTTTGCTCTCTTTTCATCCACTCCTCATACTTTCAAATGATTATAATATACTTTATATGTAGAAGTGCATCTCGTTCTCTAAAGTTCTGGTTTTATATTAAATGAAAAAGGTCACTGAATAAATGAGACTGCTCAAAAGAACTTCAGAGGCCCTACTAATGTTGTTTTTGATTGCTAGAATGCCTCTTGCTTGAATATGGCATAAATCTAAATCTGTCAAACCTCAGTAGATAGCTCACTATAGCCTAACATCCAGTAAATGTACCTCAGAATATTGGGATACTGAATTAATGCTTGCTTAAGATGACTCTCAGGATTACTGCTCACCATGGGCAAAGAAAATCATATGAGCACATTCAAATCAGACAGATTGATTGACACCCCATCAAACCATGTCCTCACACCATATGTCAACCCGTGTTGATAAGCTGCAGGCAATTCATCATAGTCAAAAGGAACACATCCTCAGCCTGCATGCTTTAATGGTTTGTAAACTCTGCAATGCAGCTAAAATATGAGATTAGACCGTTGGCTGTTCAAGTAAAAAACTTCCCAAGTCAGTGGGTGTTTTCTTAATTTAAAACTGCGTTTCTACTGTTACTGTACGTCTCATCTGTTTAGCTGGTATTTGGACTGATGCCAGTGAGTTGTGTTGATGTCAAATCAAATGTGATTATGGCCTCTAAATTTACCATCTGATTGGCCAGATGAGTGAGGAGGAGCACAAAGTCTTGGCTAATTATATTAAACTTCAGCAAACGCAAAGAGCAACTTTGCTTCCACTGTGCAGCGCAGGAGATGTTTACTATAACAAGGAGGGCCTATTCAGATGTAGATCACAGCGATCAGCTTGGATGAAGACTGGAATGATAAAATACAGATAGATACGGTACACTGAGAGCTTTCTTTTGTAGGAGCTTGAATAAGATAAGTTGATGAGCGATGTGAAGAATCATTGTACAAAATGGATCTGGTCTTTGTTCTGATGAGAGAACTGATGCTGAGCACATTTTAAGAAAATAAGAAGAAAACACTTGCTAATGCAGTTCTTTTTTTATCATTATTATATTCAAGGATATAAAACAGGTTGTCAGTTGGATACATGCTTTATTGTTGGTGAATTAAGTACACAAGGCTACATTTATATAGCACTGGTGTGTCCACATATCGGACCTCCTTTGCCAACTGTTTCAGCATGCCAAATATGCATCCGGCCTGTCGGTGGTAGAGACCATTTCGATTGTCTATTCAGCTTAGCAAATCACTATACAAGAAGAGACACATTGAAAGTTTTGTATTTTGTTGTTCTACCCATCCACCCCAACCTCATGCGCACTTGGACTTTGTCACTCTTTATACTAAACAGCGGTTTTTGCTCATATCATAATTACAGCAGTTGGAAGTTTCCTAATTATGAGAGATATTGATGATATATGCACTTTCTCATCTACTTGTACAGTAGGTGCTGCTTTCCTCTTCTGCCCCATAATTGTAGGTATGATAGTAATAATGGTAATTAACAGGATGATAACATTCAAAACATCTGGTTGGAAGTCCTTTACTCATGGGGAATAAAAGACCCCTGACACACCACTAAAAATATTGACTTTTTTTTTATTTCCAATGTCATTTAAGTCAGCTTTTTGCGTAGAATGCCTGACTACTTTTTCTGACTTACAAAGCGGTAGATATAGTGAAATCTTTCAGTTATCTCTGATATAAATGTAGGGCATTTCTCTTCTCTCACAACTTGCATGTAGATTTATTGCTTTCCTTTTCAGGCATTTCACTGGGGGTACACTTTGTTATGACCTTATAGGCCATTCCAGATGATAGATTTGGGTGGTAATAGCCGTTTTAATATTACTGTTTGTTGCTAAGAGCATCTGAGTCAGCAGGGCATATAGCTTCAAAGGCTTAATGGGGCAAAATAAATTGCCACACCAAGGAAAAGATACAGCTCTAATCACACCATTAACATTGAGCATCAGCCCAAAGTGGCCATGTTTGTTTGAAGTGTTGAGAAATGAACTCAGGTCAAATCAAATTAAGGGCATAGGGACCACATAAATAGAGGAGGTTATGCTCCCCTCTCATTTTTGTAAATAGTATTTTTTTCACCCCCAACCTTTTCGCCATTAGATTTAAAAATGGGATTTTATGCATGCCCTTCAACAAATTTCATTGTGTTCAGCTGTCTCTCTGCTCATTCACCATCACAGGACTTTAGCTCTTAAGTATAGTTGTAATTACTTGGCCAAATAGCCAGCCTTGTCATAGAGGGAATCTATTGCAGATTCACTTACGATGCCATTAGGCTTTATGTGAAGACATTTTCAAGCTCCATTTAGGGCTTCTGTATATATCAATTATGTTTATATGCAGACAAATCCTACAGTGATATAATATTGCATTCAACAAGTATCATCTGTAATAAAAGTGAATTTTATTCTAAACAATTTATGACATGAGAGGGTTACACTTTTTCTCCTGTCTGTCTGTCACCAGAAATGTCTTTGATAATATGCTGGATATCAACTCAGGGATTGCAGACATATAGACACATAGATAGAAAGTAGACTGGTGTCTTACCACTAACATTTCACTTTATATAAGACAGATAAGATATATAATTGTTCCTTGTCAATATTAGAAACCTTGGAATTGGCTGCATTTTAACCAAGAAACATGCATTTATAGTGTCCATGCACTCTATATGTCAAACATAACGTTAAACTGAATTGCAGAGACAGAACCATTGTCCATCAACAGATCTGTGAATTTATACAGTGACGACCTTGGATCAAGTATAGCAACTTGATAGCTTGCTCTTGGGGAGAAACCTTGACATTGTCTTCATAGCCTCTAAGGCTCCAAACCCTCAAAATATAATGGGTACATGCTCCTCTTACTACTTTGTCGAAGCATTAGGGAATGTGAGGGTTCTTAAAGTTTGGGATGTCTTGTCTGTTAACCTTCTGCATAGATGGAGAGGTCCATCTCAGGCACATTTTCCGACACAGATATAGGAAATACACCAATTAATTATTTGATCTTAAAGCTATATGTTTGCAATGAGTGACCTTCTCTAGATAGTGTATCAATATCAAGCTATTTAATGATGTAAACGTACTCCAATAGCAGTAATGTTAGGCACATTTAGGTTTTCGAGATTTTCTATTTTACAATGACACCTGTTATTTTCTCTCTTTGAGCCTCTGACTATGTGTAATATGGGCACCAACTTCACAAGAGTATATATGTAACATCCCACCAAGAAAAGCATAATGTGACCCCTGTAAGCGATTATACACCTACATTCATATTGGTAGATAGAGACAGACACAGCGATGATGATGATGATCCACGTCTACATATTTATTTCCATACAGTGTGTTCAAATTGCCGTTCACTGATCTGTAAAACATCTTCTGGCTTTGCAAATAAAAGCTGGAATATGCAAATTCCTGAATTTATTGTAGTGCTAGCATACGGCAAACCACTTTGCTCCTCTACTTTATCCGTCTCCCTGTTGGTGCGACAGGAGCAGCAGAGCAGACGGTCATTCATTTTTTTAATTGACAGCCATCAACTTTAACCCCTGACTTTGGCCTTCTCTGATAGGTCAGAAGGACAACACTTGCTCACAAGCTTCAGGAGGCAATATCTCTGCATTGCTGACAGGCTATTCAGTGATTCTGATTTATAGAAGCCTTTGATAGCACCCCTCTGCATTAAAATACATTTTTGGTCAAAATATAGAGATCACTTGTTCTTAATGACGTTAAACAGAAACTGCTACTACAAAGTAGTGCAACGTGATTTGTTGAAGATACTGTTGTAGTAGCAGCATCGCTAAACTAACTGAAAATGCAGAACACACAGAGCTCTGTTACTTTAGGAGTTCTAGTGGACTAATTGATCTTAAAGGTCTCTAAGATCTTATAGACTGGCTTCATCCTCTTTTCTATGCACCAGATTTGCCTTTTTTCTATAGTTGAGACTTACAAACATCCCTGATTGTCCTTGACTGACATGACATGGGGAAAACAACCCTTGGATGGTAGAGAAACTAAGGGAAACACAAATGTATAATGCATTTTTACTCTGTTGTTGCCTAGGGTATTCAAATTGCGTTTGCAGGCAAGAGGAAACCAAATCAGGGCTGCGCATAAACTCTCTTTGATTGACTGCTGATGAATTCTTTAGAGATCACTGGAGGTAAATTTCTGTATAATGGAAAGGTTTGATATTGACAGCTATCCAATAAAATTCATTCCTGAATCCGGAATTCCCTCCAGGTGGATAAACAAGGATTTCCACTGAGTGCTGTGCTAATTAAATAAATAAAAGGCCTAACAATGTTAGCTTCTTTTTGCAGAAATGCACTTGCCATACTCTGTCTGTTCAGGCTCCTCTCCCCGTCTAAATGTGTCTTGATCTGTGCTCTACAATGAAATATTCATTACCCCCTGGTATTTCAAATTCTGATTTACCCCGCGTTTTCACTGAAATCAGATTCCTAAAACCTGTGTCACAAATTTATTGGTTTTACTTTGAAAACATGCCAAGGTGCTTATTCCCCTGAGTAGAATTCTATTTTGTGATTTATGAAGATAAGACGTGAACACAAAGCAACTAATTCCCAGCATCTGTAACTCTGGGGAGTGACATTTCATTTGGGACTCAGACTAAAAGCACAGCTCTGTTTTGACTGTTTTTCGTTGAAGGATGATGGAAGGAGAAATGTTGCAAAATACAGGAGGTGGAGACTGACACTCACTTTTAGTTTCACTGTCAGAACACAGCGACTTAGAATTGTCAAAAATGGATTTAAAACACAGTAAAAACAAACTACATGCCACTGCCTACATGTGCGCAGATGTCCATAAAAGCTGCACTTTGGTTTGTTTTGTAGCTTAGCAGAACAAATTCTCATTGTTTCCTTAGCTACTCCAGCTGAATGGATGATTTCAATGACTCTCTGGCATTTCAGTCGTACTCACACGTTAAGTATGGTACACAACAGTCTCTGAAACACATTATATAACATGACAGCCATTGTTATTTAATCAAGTCTTTGGGCAGTCTGGACTAAACTCACTTGATGTTTCCTATAAATATGTGATAAATTGTGCTATGCTGTGGTAAAATCTGAAGTACTGTACTCTCTATTTCTCCAGATCTCTGTCACAAACTGTAGCCACAGTAAACTAGCTTGTTAGTATCACTGGATCCTAATTCGATCTGCCATCCCAACAGAGGACATTAAGTTAACAGCATTTGAGCTAAGTTTTATAAAAATAGACTTTTTTCTTTGCACAGAATTTTATATGTGTTGGATTCACAGTAATAGATTTCACTGTGTTTCTCTTGTGATTGTTAGATTTAGTTCTGGGACTGCTCGAAGTCACACAGGGGCCATATCACTAATCTATAGGTTTCTACAATCCTTGCTAGAGTAGCTGTAACTGAGCTTCTTCACAGTGTATAAACGCACTGAATACCATCATGATCAAAGTGTGTTTCTCTCTGTAAATAAACTTCACTTTGTAAATCCTGTAATTTCCTGATAGTGTGAAATTCTCATGCCATAGCTAACAAAAATGACATAAGCAAACAACAAGTACAACCCCATCTCCCGCCCCAAAAAATAAATACATAAATAAACAATCAGTGCCTCATATAAGGAGGGGAACTCGTGCAGCTCAGGGATCAAAATGTCACCAAAGCTGCTCAAACCCTCAGAGGTAAGAAATGACACCACCGTCACTTCCATACATGTTAATTAGTGCATGAAATTTCACACACCACAATAACCAGAAGCCACGCAAGTGTTAGATTGCTTTGTTGTTGCATCAGTATGATGCAGGGGTTGCTCTGTATCTCTCTCTGTGCGGTGTTTATTCATTAATTTATGTAGGAGTTTCTCTGATCCAACTTCAGAGAGAATACAAAGGCCTTGTCCTTTTTGTACACGCGGATCTAAGTCACTGTTAAAACACAAGTGCCTTAGTCGTGTGACCTTTTTAATACTTCTGTTTGTGGGCTAATATCTAAGGTGCACCATGATTTATAATAATTGCAGGATAACTGCAGCAATTTCAGTCCAGTGTGAAACTGCAGAGAGCGCAATAAATATTCCACAGTGAGATTTAGTGAATAGAGATGCCCTGACAACACTGCGCTAATGCTATCCAAATATACACTCACAAAGAACTGGATTATGAACACTGTACACCCCAATTATCCAATCATCAGCAATGCATAAAATCATGCAGCTACAAGTGGGGAGCATCAGGTAATGTTCATATCAAACAGCACATTGAGGAAAAGCGTGATCTCAGAGACACGATGGCTTGTGCAAGACAGGCTGGTTTCAATATTTCTGCAACTGCTGATATCCTGGGAGTTTCATGCACAGTCTCTTGAGTCTGCTCAAAATGTTGAAAAGAACAACAACAACAAAAAGAAATGTCCAGTGAGCGGCAGTTCGGCAGACAGAAATGCCTTGTTCGTGAGAGAGGTCAAAGGAGAATGGCCAGGTTGGTTGAGGCTGACAGAATGGCTATGGTAACTCAGATAACCACTCTTTACAACTGTAGTGAGCAGAGAAGCATCTCAGAATTCACAACACATTGAACCCTGAGGCAGGTTGACTACAACAGCAGAAGACCACGTCGGATTCAACTCCTATCGGCCAAGAACAGAAATCTGAGTCTGCATAGTGGCCACAGGCTCACTAAAACTGGACAGTCAAAGACAGGAAAAACATAGTCTGGTCTGCTGAATCTCAACTCCAGCTCCAACAGAATTTGGCATCAGCAATATGAATACAACCTGCTTTGTGTCAACAGTCCAGACTGATGCTGGTGTAATAGTGTGGGGACTTTTTTTTTTGGCACCCCTTGGGTCCCTTAATACCAGTCAATCACCATTTAAATGCTAAGCCTATCTGACGGTGTTCATCCAGTTATGGTCGCAATTTACCAGCTTCTAATGGCTGGTTCCAGCATGACAACGCACCATAATCACAAAGTTGTCTCACACCAGTTAAACAGTACGTGTACAATGACTTCTGTAGTCTCCCCAGTCAATCATCGTTATGTGGATTCCAGTCAACGAGGACTATTACTATGCAGTACTTCTTATAGTACTTAGTGAGTGTCTCTGGAGGAAGTAATTATGGAAATTCAGGAAGATCCATAGGTACATTATTTATGATTTATAGTGTATTCACAACATCTATCAAATAAATTATGTCTCTGCTATGGGGTTTCAGTGCCTTGTCAAAGGACACTTGAACATGTGACCAAGGTCCAAACCACCAATCCTGGGATTTGCAAATAAACTACCAGCCACTGCCCCCCAAGTTGAAAGCTCCTCAGTTCCTTCTTTTATCTTTCTGCCTTGCACATGTAATAATAATTTTAAACAACTAGGAAACAAACCATTGTGTTTTCATATCAGATGGTTTTTACATTGCTTTTTTCTATTGCTTATCTGTTCAGGAGTAAAGCTGTTCAGTGCTTAGCCAGCTCGATAAACAGTAGGTGGTGGGTAGGTCTTTCATTGAAAATGTCATAACAAACCAGAAATGATGTGTGGGTGCTTAACTCAAGCACAAAAAAATACATTAAATTTAAAAAAGAAAAAAAAAAAACCTCGCTGGAAAATCACTTAAGCAATACACGGCAACAAAGATAAAAAAAAAAAAACAAACAAACAACAAAAACAATTAAAATTAAAATACTGATGCTAAAAAGGAATCCCTCTCAGGATATACTGTACCAAGTGAACCCTGAATTTGATATAAGCTCCGTTTTTCAGTTGTGTGACAAAATCTGTGTGAAAAACAAATATAAGAGCAGCTATCAGCCAAGAATGCATAGCGACCTTTTGGTGGGAGGATGTGAAGGCTAAACAGACTTAATCAAATGGAACCCTCCCTGTCACAGTGTGCTTTGAGAGGCGCTGTGCATGAGTGGTGAACCAAACCATGAAACCTACTAAATGATTAATAATAGCCTGTAGCTTTATGTGTGATGAGACTATGGGGAATGGTTAGTGGCAATTTATCTCCTGTCTCTCTCTCTCTCTCACACTCACACTCACACAGACGCACACACACATGCATACCCATGCGCAAAAACAAAAATCTGGACTCTCACTCTTTGCACCACCTGTGGTGTGCAAGCTTGTAATAGGTGCCTATGGCCAAGCTAGACCCCCCACCCCTCTACAAACTCAAAGTGCTTCTGGCTACACAGCACATCTGCTCATCCAACTGCTGAGAATCATCTATTGCTCAGGTAAAATTAGGGATCAGAGATCTCAGATCAGTATGGCACATGAAAATATCCCTATGTTTTGATCCGCAGCGGGATGAAGAGTGAGAGGTGCAAGTGGGTGGGCGCATTAAAGTAACGCTTGCACTTTTTTCAGTTGAAAATATACTTCACAATAAATATGGATTTGCTGTGATGCCCTCTCGCATGTTTTTTTTTTTTCAGCGATGCATTGAAATGTGAGCACTACTGTGTCAAGCATAAACTTGCTTGCTTGTGCAACATAATCCATCCTCTTGTCACGCTGCAGTACATCCCTGCATCCATCATTTTCTATAATACACACAAGGTCATTCAATAATGATGGAATCTTTTAACTACTTACATTTTGTGGACTGCAGGAGCGCAGGCCTAAAAAAAAATTTGCTCATAAGCGTGTGTGCAGATATGATAGCGCATCAATACGACCTGTGCATATGTGCTTTTGTGTGCTCGGTTGTACCTTTTATGCTGCCAGAGATGGAGCATTTTCATTCCTCTCAGAGAGTAAAAAGCCTGAGGGAAATCAAAGTAAGCATTTCCCCCATTCTAAAGCACCACCTTTAATAGGTACAATGCCACCCAAGCATTCAGCCCTGTCCTTTGGACTGTGAGCACATATCGCACAAAAAGTGCCAACCGGTCCCAAAAGGTATTTCATAAAATTATTTTTTATTTCCCCTTCTTATTCTGCATTGATGTAACATTAAAAAAGCAGAAGACATTTTTTTCTTTAACTAACGCATCTTACATGCATGTAAATGTTAATTTTGGTCATGAACCTCTGCATTTTATAAACCCCGGGGTTAGTAGTTTGTATTCCTGGTTTCTGCTGGCTACTTGAACTTGGACAAGAAACCGAAACCCTGTAGTAGCGCCCATATGTACTCTCTGGCAGCTCTACAACTACAGTTTCCCCAAGGAGATCAACAACATATGTCATTATTATAGTTAGTTTGTCTGTTTACTACCAACCACCAAAATATATTTCTCTCCCAGAGCTTGATGGTGAGTAAAGTGAATAAGATCTACCAGAGCAGTTAAGTAGGATCTTGATTTACTACACTACCTTTAAGGACAGGTTACCCAAGTTTAAAAAATGAGCAGACCCACTTGCTACACTCATTGCACTCACTTGTCCTGGGGGAACTGTGCATGGTGTGTTGCTTTGTAAAAGAGCACATTAATAAGGGAAGAGCTTGTTCCTTCATGTCGTTTAAGTGTTTCCGGAGGGCATCCAACATGTCCTCCATACTCTTTGGGGTTGGAAGTAGACATGTTGATGGGTTATGTCCCATTTCTTAATAGGTACTTTTTTTTTGGCTGATATTATTGTAAACCCTTTTCAGCTTCCCTTAGAATTAAAACGGATTTATAACCAAGCAATATTTTGTAATTTGTGAATGAAAATTGCATTACCGGTTTAAAGATTTGTACTTTAGTGGCAGAGAAACCTTGCAGTCTGTTGTGGGTAATGAAGATAATGCAAGATAGTACTCATGCATCAGTTTTGTCATCACCATAAGTGTTATTTATATAGCTAATTTTACAGATATGAGGTCATAAACCAAAGTGTTAAGGGTTCACAAAAAGTTGTTAAAGTAACTTCACTTCAGACACTACGTGTTAAACGGCTACTTGTACTACAGGAAGAGTCAAAACATCACCAAAATCCATTATGTATGATGCACGTGTATAATGTTGAGATATTTCTGTCTAGACCAAAGTCATCTGAACATGTTTCATATGCTTTTTGATTTACTTTAGTTATGGCCTTGCAAACCTATTAGGGGAAAAGAGGACGGTGGAACTATAATCTTAACTTAAAAACACAAGCACAGTGAAACACTTGCTCACATACAACTTCTCCACCAATGCAGCTTGAAGGCTGCTTTGGAAATGGTCTATTTTGAAAACCAAACAGCAGGGAAATGTAGTTTGAGAGTGGTGACAAATCTTTGTGGGTCTAGAACCAGGAGACATATTGGTCACAGTCTGGGGGCCATGGATTATCACAACCAAGTAAAACTTTGTTGGAAAATTAAATTTATATTTGATTTGTTTACCTGTGACATGATAACAAGCAAAATTAGACTAAGAAAAAGTGGTCTTAGCACTTAGTTTGAGTCAGTCCAAAAGGACTGCGTTGCAAGAACTCAAATATTTTCTGATATAGTGCATTAGGAAAGTATTTACACATTTTGTTTATTGCTTTCATTACAGCCCCTATTCTAAAATTGATTAAAAAAGTTATATTCCTCAAAATTGTTCAAGTTTGTTTGAAATCTTTGCAAATTTCTTTTAAATAAAAAACGGGAAAAAAACCATCTATATAAGCATTCACAGCCTTTGACACTCTAAATGAGCTCTGGTAAACCCTGTTTCAACTGGTCCTCCTCGTGATGTTTCTACAACTTGTTTGGAGTCCACCTCTGGGAAATTCAGTTGACTCGATGTGATGTGGAAAGGCATACACCTGTCCAGGGTCGAGTCGAGGCACAGATCTGGGGAAAGGTACAGTACAGAAAAGAAATCTGTACCATTGAAGATCCTACTGAGCACAGTGGCCTCCATCATCCGTAAATGGAAGAACCTTGGAACCAGCAGGACTCTTTCTAGAGCGGGCAGTCTGGCCAAGCTGAGTGATCGAGAGAGAAGAGCTGTAGTCAGGGAGGTGACCAAGAACCTGATGGTCACTCTGAAAGCTCCAGTATTTCTCTGTGGAGAGAGGAGAACCTTTCAGAATAACGACCATCTCTGCAGCACTTCACTAATCAGGTCTGTATGGTAGAGTGGCCAGAGGGAAAGCATTCCTTAGAAGAAGGCACATAACTCACCGAGCTCACCGACTTATGTACATGTGATTTTTTAGTTTTTATTTTTTATAATTTTGCAAAACATTTCAAACAAATTTCTTCCACTTTTTCATTATGGGGTATTGTTTTGTAGAATTATGAGGAAAAATAATGACTTTAATCCGTTTCAGAATAAGGCTGTAACCAGTGCTGTAAATACTTCCTGGATGCACTGTACAATGGCGTAATGTGGATCCACAGTCCTAATATCTCACCTCTGTAGCCCAGTGGTTAAGAGCATCAATACATCTATTGAGCTTCAGTTCAACACAGATGCCTTGACTTTAGCCCAACTGAAACCAATTTCTCCCCTTGCTTTCATTGAGGTTAATAGTGTCCAGACGCCGCAGCCATTAAATTAATTAAAACAAAAATAGAGTACCCACATAACAGAGATGGATGGGGCTCTGGCGAAGATATTTACAGGTAACTTAATTACATTCACCAAATAAAACACATCTAGGTCACAAAGAGGAGAATTCTAAATAGGCAATTAAGCCAGTGGTAAGAGCCTTAATAAGGCAAGCAAAGTACATAAAATGAGGGGAAGTAAGTAAGTGTCAGTGCAAACGACTTTGCCTAACACTATTCATCATGGGACTAAGTGGTAAGATGGTGTCGGGCTTCTAAATTCTAACAGCATTAATCCTAGATAGCAGGGCTCATACCAGCCAGTATCAATAATGGCAATAATAACTCATCCATCTGGAAGTCATCCAAACCCTGACTGGTTAATTATGCTTCCCTCATGAATATGCCTTCCGGTTTTTAACAGTAGGAATAGAAGAAGAACATGGCAGGGGAATAGAAAGAGATGAAGGGAGGGAACAATAGAGCAGTCTCACATCTGAATAGCTTTTGTTAGCTGGTTTAAAGGCATCTGCCTGTTGTGTGCTCTTGATCATGGTGGCATTGGCTTCACTGACCGTGCCTTATCCCAGCTGCTGGACGTCAGGGGACCTTGAGCATCTGCAGACATGACAAGAAGTCATTTATTAGACAGCAACCTTGACCGGCTTATTGCCCTCAAACTTGAAATTGTCATTTCTGAAGGAAAATAGTTTGATCTCCTTTGTATAATATGAATAGATTTCAGTATAATGGGTGAAGGACGGAGCGACGTCTGATGATCTCCATTACTGAATTTACTGCATATGTACAAGCTGTTCTTTCTTATGGTGGCCCGTAAGTGCAAAATACAACAAAAACATGGTGACATTTCACAAAACGCTACACCTGTGATTCTGCTGTGAGGTTAATACTGCTTTATGCATGTCCATGCCCACTGAAGTCAAAATCGAATTTTGACTCTTGAACTTGTCAAGGCCCGTCTGGTGTGTGGGCCCAGGACCACCTCTGTACATCTAATTACTACATCCCTAGGAGTTTATTGCAGTAGTGACCAATCTCACTCTCAACTCAGTTGCTTCCTGTTCATTAAGAAAAAGAGTTGATCTATACCTTTTTAATAATGTTCAAGTCTTGTGCTGTTTTATGAAATGTTGTGTTTTCGCTGTTGTCGTGGACATTTCTGTTTATGAGAAATGTTTATACAACCACTATGCAGAGATGCACAGTATGTATATTTACTCAAATACTTCAGTTCAATTATTATGGTCTCTTTGAGTACTACTGGGTGGCATTACTTACGTTTCCCTAAAGTAATTTTACTGATAATAATTATGTTCTTTTACTTTAAGTAAATCTTTTATTTTAAGTGGTAGTAGTAATAGTATGACTATTACTACTACCACTTTATACAATACATAACCGCATTTTACACAGTGGTATTTCTACTGGTACTTAAGAAAAATATGTGAGTCTTCGTTTCCCACTGGCACTATGTCCAAATACCGACTCCCCTGTGAGCTTAGGAATATAACCTCAGCAATAATGTCACACAGCAAACAGACTATGCAGCCTCTCATCTTTTTCTACTTCTTGTTCCTTTTGCAGACATAAGCCCAGCTGGCAGATCCTGGCTAACCTCCACGAGAAGTTTTCTGCAGAACTCACTACCCTAACCTAATTCTGTCCTTTAAGATGAGTATCGTCTTACCTTAATCCCTTGTTGGAATAGCAAAAGGTTTCTGTTCCAAAAGTTTGATCCCCAAGGATTGGATCTCCAAATTTTGTCCCAAGCACAGACTAAATTAGGAGACACATTTCCCATTCAAGTTTGAACAGAACAGGCTTTTTAGAAATACAACTCACGAGTACCAGTGAACTGGATGGCATGAGGTATTACAAGTGGTTTATCTTGTGCGTTTGATACTTTGGAAATGATAATCGGGACAAATGTTTATACGTTATAGAATGTTACTTTATCTGCAGTTTTGATTTCAACTCATTTATTCATTTCAACACAGCTTTTAATTGTCAAGGTTAAAAAACTGGGCATGGGGCCTTTTTCCCCTTGACTTATAACATGGCATGTCCCTTGGTGCTTTACTTTGATGTACAGTATTAGTTTAACTATGACTGATACGTCGTTGTTTCGGTTGGAAGAACAACGATAACTGCAGAGCTGCAGTACAACTAACCTTTTGTAAAGGTCAGATAAAATAATGAAAGAGGTTCAACCATGACTTAATGGAAATGGCTATAAGGATCATGTTGGCAAGGTGCAAGAATGGCGTCATTAACCCCTGCTTCTGTCTTGTGGGCGATCTATTACAAAATCCTGTGCACTTGCCAGGAACTATATGTTGGCTCCCATACCACTTCTAATTAGACCCCAGGTTGCTTTCCTTTCCTTTAAAAATAAAATATATGGATAAAATTGCAGCACATTTTCTTTGCAGATGTGTTTTGTAAAATCAGTAATGTAAGACACTTAGCTGTATTGATGTTCATGTAATGATTTGTTGCTGCTGACAGTGCAGTGGCACCTGGGGAAAGTGAAAAGACATTTTCACACAGGTTCCTGCCTTTGAATGCTGGTAAGAAACCAAGGGAGGTTACCACCCGCCTCAAGAACTGAGACATTCACCAGTCTTCATGTCATTTAAATTAATAATTTATACTGGCTTTTTTTCAGCACAGTGAACCACACAACAATGAACTTTTATTTTCACCTTATCTTTTCTCTCCGACAAACCAAACACACATGCATAACACAAGGTCAGTTTGGTGAGCTGGAGTGTGTCAGCATTATCTGGGTACGCATCTGAATATCTGGTAATTATTGGTACTTCCCAAGCTTGGCCATCATTATCCTCTGCTAATTCAATTATGTTGACACATTTGGATGACACAGTTTTATGACTGCGAGACTTTTGAAGGAGGCTGTGATTTTAGCACTGCTGGAAGTTGTAATTGCATTGACACACCACACAATGAAAGGTCATTCAGAATAGAGATGAAATATTTTAACAATTATTTATTTAACAATTGTGGTTCAGAGCTATTTCATGTGATGTAACTTATAAGCCAACCCAACGAGGATTAACAGTATTACTTTTAATGGTATTGCTTGTACTGTATAAGTGGAAAATAAACATTTAGGAGAGAAGCATATATTATATGTAGCAATTTTATCACTAGTTTTACCTTAATCATTTTACTCTGGACGATCCCACATTCACTTCAGCCTTTCCACAGATTCAGTGTTTTGGCTTTTGCATTTTCACCAATAAAGCCCATGGAATCTACAATACGTGTTTATATTGGTGGCAGTAGTTTAGGTGGCTTAGGTTGAACCACTCACCCAACCCCAGGGTGAGTGGTTCGATTCCCAGTTCGTCCTAGCTACTTACTGAGGTATCCTTGGACAAGACACAGACACCCTGTAGTAGTGCCAATATGTACTATGTAGCAGCTGTCCAACCACAATTTACCCAATGGATTGAATAAAGTATTTCATTATTACATGGTGCTATTGTTAGCTGAACCTGCAATATGCAACGTTAGCATGAAACCCAAAGGCAATCGGCCCTTTTTCTCTCTACCCTGTTGCACTCTGCTATGATCCACAGTGCTGTCCCAAGTGCCTTGTACTAATCAAGCAGATATACTCACTACTACTACCCATTTTACTTAATTCCTTCATTGGTGAGAATGACAAGTCTCAGTCAAAACATTTTAGAAGCAAATAAACACTGCTCGTCCAAAAAAAAAGTCACCTGGATTTAACTAAGCAAATAGGTAAGAGCCTCCCCTTGGATAATTACTGCATAGATGATTAGTTTCAGCTAGCAACAAGTTAGAATTTAACTCTACCTAATGCAGTGAGTAGCTTCTCATTTCTTAAACAACCATGTCTAAAGACACATCCTGTGGTCATGGAAAAGATGTTAATCTGTTTCAGAAGGGTCAAATTATTGACATGAATCAAGCAAAGAAAACATGTAAGGAGATTGTTGAAACTACTAAAACTGGGTTAAGAACTGTCCAATGGAAGAAGGTCTGGTGGTCTGATGAGTCCAGACCCTAACCCAATTAAGAATTTTTGGGATGTGCTGGAGAAGACTTTACGCAGTGGTCTGACTCTCCCATCATCAGTACAAGATCTTGGTAAAAAAATCAGTGTAACCCTGGATGGGAATAAATGTTGATACCACAACAAATGCCAAACAAAGCCAACAAAATATTAGAGTGTGCAATGTTTTATTCTTTCTTTTTTTTTTTTAGATAGATGTATCTGAATCAGCTGCAGTAGCACTGCATGCGTCCTTAGACAGAGATTATTTAGCTGCATAAATAGTCTTAAAGGGTGATGCCAAAGATCCACAGTAACTCCAACTCTTACAAACACTTAATACATATAATTCAAACTCAAATGAATCAGTAAATATCTTGATAATACTTGTATTTATATCCCAGTTGGAACTCAGTCTTCATGATTTTTGCATTTAGCAGGATACTGTATGTGGTTTGATCACAGAGTGTTGTCTAGCTTGCTGAATTATTCAATTACAAGAACAAAAATAAAGCCTAGTCACAGAAATATTATCAGAGCACTGGGGTTCTAACTCTTGCACTGTGGGTATGAAATGTTATTTTGGTGACTGACGAATGCATTCTCGGCTTGTCATTCTGAGTCACTCTGGATAAGTCTGAGCCAGATGCCAAAAATGTCAATGTAATGTAATGCTAATTACTTTTATGTTGAGCTTTGTGAAGTCTTTCACCTCTCCAGCATGCACCCAAATATTTATGCAACCATGAGCAACCACACATACCAACACATAGAGGAGCACAGACAGAACACAATAAACCACTCCACCTCAATACTTCAAAAGACCCATCTGATACAATAAAGAAGAAGATGGCAGAGAAAATGTAATCGGCAGCACCAGATTGGGTCCAAAGAATTCCTGATCTGTTTTTTGTCCTCTACTGCATTACATTTTGTCAGGTGGACAAAGTTGTCAATCAAGCTGGCAAACCTATTTTACGTTGTCAATAGGACAGAGGAGAGAGTGTTCATTCCTTCAATAGAGGGCTAGAGATTAAAGTAGGCCAAGCAGAGAAGAGGTAATTTTCTGGGGTGATGTATTGACACTAAAACTCGATCATCTCCCACATTGTATTTCAGATCTGCTCTGTAAGACGGTCACACCATATAGAGAAATACTGTTGCCACCCGGTATATGCTCTTAATAGTTTTTAAAAGAGCGATTTGTGTTTTACTTTACTTGATAAACTTTATTTTCCATTTCATATCTGGTAGACTAAGGTGATGGTGAAGACAAAGCTTGTTTGAGCTGTAATTCTGTTTTTAGAAAATCCTAAAAAAATGCATAGTTTCCATCTACATTCAAATTAATATTTTTAATTCCTTTTGACTTTGAGCGATATTTTTTATATTAACTTGGGTTATTTTTGCAAGCCGCTGACTTTCTATTGGCTTTGACTGAAATAAACAATGCTAATGACCAGGGCAGCAGAATGGCAACTTCACCTATTTAACAGGATGTGACACTTGGCTATAGACATGAGGGAAGGAGATGTGATGTGCAATGTGTGCATGCTAACATTGCAAGACTCTCCGGGAAGTTGTTAGGCACTAAGGGAATTAGCAAATAACTGTTAATTAAGTTTACGAGTCTAAACAAATTTCTGCTGTCGCCTTGAGTTTGGGGTCTGTGAAAGATTGATTTCAGTGCCATGCAAAATTTGTCTCAGTGCAGTTTTCCCTTAAATGTACATTTACTCAGTCCTTAGTAAGCTGAAAAGAATTTTAAAGTATAGATATAGGAAAAGTGCAAAGATACCTGATTGGAAGAAGCCCTTTACGGTGGTCAAAGACATTTGCTGTGTAAGGGGTTAAGAGGGGTAAGAAGGATGTTAAGTATTCATGGCATGAATTTTCTATCAAAACCATCCAGAGAACAAACTGATCACAAGCTTTTAAATAACAAGAAATTGCAAGCTGAGCATGTCAAGTCAAAAGGTTCTTCTAATCTATTATGCTACCAATAGGTGAACAAAAGTATCAGTACTGTACTATATTACTGTCTCTCTGTGCTACAGTTTAATGATCATGTCAGCATTTCTGTTCAAAGGCCTCACTTCTGATCAGATAAGCCTCTCGTTTCCTCCCCTTATTTGAATTCCCTTGAACTAGAAAATGGATCTTCCCCCTGTCTATTGAGAAAGTGAAAGGGGATCCAAGAAGTGCTTTTGGAAAGGAATTCTGATTAACGACATAAAAGAATATTCAGTTCCAATGAAAATTACCAGGCTTAGGATATTTGGGAGTAGAACTCGAGTGGTATGAGAAGTCAGCCTACATTCCTTCCATAGTAATAGAACCACAGTGTTTGTGTTTGTCTGCTAGAGGTGAAGTGACCATTGATAAGGATGATGATAACATGAAAGTGTGATCAATTTCATAGACTATGGAGGCAAATCAAGCAGACTTCAAAGTTCAAGGAATTTCTTCATCAAAACACAGGGCTCAACAGGCAAAGTCAGCTTAATGGCTTTAGTTGTTTAAAAGGGGCTAACTCTGAGAGAGCTTTTACCACATACAGAAAAAGTTTTCCTTTATCGTGCAGCAACAAATTAAATAGGCTCCCTTTTATCTCGTCTTATTTGTTGACTGTGACCTTGAATGTATGACCATTAAACTATCAACACTTTGACAAGTATCCATCTCAGCCTCAGAGAGGTGATGCACAAAGATAATGAATCAATTGCCTTTAGCCATGATCCAAAGGTATGATAACTCAGGACTGAGCCCGAGCCTGAGAAACTCTTGGGAGTGACTGCAAGCTACAGTAGAAGGGTAAACTGATGCAGAAAAGGGTCATTGTCTGTTTTTCCTGCCGGGGGCCTCTTATTTAGAGAAGGAGCTATTGATTTGTTGCAGCAGGAACTTTTTTTTAAGAGTGGCACACAATGCAGAGCTCCTAATAATGCCCTTTATGACTAACTAATTTGCAACAGCAAAGATGTCGATTATGCTTAATTTGTTTCTGCTCCATATCTGACTGTGGCTCTACGGGTGGCATGGGTTGATACCAAAATATCTCGACAACAGTTGGATGAATCCCCATTATTTTTATTCAGACACCTGTGTTTTTCTTTCCTTTACCAACACCAGCAGGTCAAAGCTTTCACTTATTCACTCAAACAGATTAATTGCATTTGTACAGACATATGTGACTTCCATGAATCCCAGCGCCATCTTGTCTATTTTCTTCTTATGCCAACAATTTGACATTATTGTTTTTTAATGTAATTCCTTGACAATGGTTGAATAGTACAAGTATCAAAGGTGCTCATAGGATGAATATTAATCGCTTTAGCAATGACCACCTGCTTTGGAAGTTGGCACTTTTGTATGGCAGAATCAGACTGCTTCACAGTACACATTGATTGAATTGGTAAATGAGAAGCAAAACAAAGTAAGTAAAAGAAGAAAACCAATAAAAAAAAAGAACCCAGATTTAAAAAGACCCATAGGTAAATAAAAGTAAAAATATTAGTCCAGTAATACTAATAGGACTGCATGTTTTGTATTTAATTGCTGTAAATAAAGTAATTTCAAAAGTAGCAAAATAATGTGTTGCTCCCTACAGGAGTGGCTGTGATTTAATACTTACTGTAGTACAAAATATTAGGTACACAGTCAAGTGTAATGATAATTTGTAGAGTTTACCCCTGACTGATCTTAGTTTAGAGACATAATGAGTATGATATAGTGCAGAAAATGTCTTACTGCTTCTCTGCGAGAATTAATGTTAAAAAAAAATCCACTTTTGTGACTGGAGATTCTCAGCCCTCTTGCAGCTTTGCCCAATTAATCACTTGAAACACTGCTACAAATCTCCTGTCCAAAGCTATACAGTGCTCACATGTCTCATTTAATAAATTTTAATTTCCCGTCATCTTTAAACATCCCATCTACTCTCGCTTCCACACATGCAGTATTTAAACATCCAGTCCCAGTGGTACAAGGCTTCATCATTAAACTAGAATTACTGATTCTACTATCTTCAGTTGCTAATGCACAACTGACTCTGCTAAATATTCTTATTTGCATTCTGATGTGTGAATTTTACGTTCATAGAACGCAGATACTCATCATGTAAAGGATATTAGTGTCTCTTTCACTGAAGCCCATAAAAACTGACATTATGGGATGTCTTGTCTGCAAGGGGAATACCAATTGTCGCCTCATCTTTTATGCAGACGCTACATATAAACATATGGTATCTTGTTGGGAATTCTCTTAGACAAGAAGTTTTATGAGATGTAAGTCACGTTTAGTCGGTCAATTATGAACAACACCGGTGATTATGTTGGAGTGTGATTTTCATGCAGAATATACTTAGGTGAGTCACTCCTTCTCTGTTGTACAAGCATTGATGAAACTTGGCTGGCTTAGATAGACTGCACTCTATTAGTTATAACAGCTTACACCACTTACCAGCAAACATGCAATTTCATTGTTACATCATTTTTTGCATATAGGATGTGATGCTTATTAACCAGGGGTTATAATTCATGCCTATGTTTGTTTACAGACTCCACAGAGTGAACCGTGTTCTGCCAGCCAAACTGTACCTGTCTGTGCTTATATTATAAACATAAAATTGATCGGTTGACATTTTACATTTTGGAAACTTTGGTTCTCGTCCAGTATAAAACGTAAGTTGCCCCAACGACAAGTTGCTAAGAAGCTGTTGAACAATGTTCTGCATACTGTCTCACACAAAATGTTTAAGCGATGACACTGAACTAAAGAGAGATTTTATCCTTAAATGTCTGCCTAAATGTCATCAAAGATATTTTATTGTGGTCTCTCAGGGGTATTTCAGTATTTGGGATTTTTGTTTATTGAAGGGTTGTTCGATGTTTTTAACTATTGGGCTGTGAACCATGAGGATGCTGGAAGCACAAAACTGGAACTGTGCAACTGCCAAACAACCTAAGAAGCATTTCCTGTGGAGCTGTCCTGCTTTTTGGATTTAATGACACCCATAAGTACCCATCTGAATTAAAGTTTACTGCTGATGAATTTGCATGGCAACAAGTTCTCCAGGAGGTCCAGAGTCATATGATAAAGATGCTTTAGTGTGCAGGACAGCCCAGGAGATTGAAGTGGACTCTTTTTGTTTCGTTTTGGCTTTGTGGACATTGCTATTTTGATGACCTTGAACAAACCCTTCATTAGTTAATGTGCTTTAAAAAACACTGGAAGCATTTGTTTTCTTGTCACTTCCACTGAACACTTATTTGCTTCAACGTGTCCAACCCTTTGATACAGATGGAGAGAAACTGCTTGGTACTGACTGGTAGATGAATGACTTATGTGACTGAAGAAAATCTCATTCAATTACCACTTTAGAGTCTTTCTGTGGATTAATGTCAGCACAATTATTATTTGTGGAATGTTACTTTTTGCAGTCCTGTTGTATTAGACGGCTTTACAGTGTGTACTTGAAATTATGAACTGACTGTATTTTTTAACAGGCATAATGGTTGGTTTGAGTTGATTAGTCATGGTGGCCAATACATAACTCTTAATATAACAAGAAGAAGACCGGCTTGCTTTATTTGATTGCATTAAATTGTACAAGTGTGCCTAATAAAGAGGGCAGTGAGTGTAATATTAATTTAATTCAATTTAATTTCATTTTCAATTCTGCTGTTACCCAGATTTTATGTCAATGGAAGGTTTTGCTGATGTAGTTTGTATAGCAGATGGATGGATGGAAATTGCATAGAATATATACATGCAATTAAATTTACATAAACGTTTTGGGCATGATTTATTTATTTATTTTTTTATTTTTTTATTTTTATTTTGAGTGTAGATGTTAGAGGATTATTCTGCCTGACATTTTCAATTGTTACATTTCAAACAAGCCACGTAGCTGCTAATTTATGCATGTGTATTATGCATACAGAATTAGGGATACACACATTATTGTATAAATTATAACCATCAGGGATACCTATCACTACACTACAGAATTGATAACAGATGCCTCTGAATGTCTTCTGCAGGTGCAGAAAGATGTCAGAGAAAAGAATTAAACTAAGTGTAAACAACCAGTTTTATTGAGACTATCCTGTGAAATATGGCTAAATTTGTGATCTGTACCGACAGAAAAAACAAATGATACCAGCTACAGTGAACATTACATGGCCACCCACTTAAACTGTCAAATATTTGAAAGGAGAAGGTTGGGGTGGATGGATGGGTCGCCAAAGGACAGGAATGCTCCTATAGGAGACCAGAGTTGAAACCAGTCACATGGCACACGACGGTGACAAATATCAAGTGTAAGTTAAAGAAGCTGCTATTTTTAAGTTAAACTGGTGAATACCAATACCATTTTGGTGCCATTGTAGGATGCAGCAGTAGCCATTTTATACCAAATGGGAGCTGTTTCAAAAGGCACCCGCCTCTGTACATGGGGGCACGTATACAACAAATGGTCATGTGGGCCAACTTGTTGGTTGTACTAGTTTAATTTGCATTATTTGTACACTGTATGAGATGAAATACAGTATTTAAATATGAGGTTAGACTTGATCTGTTGCATCTATAGATAAAATACTGCATAAGTACAGGAGGTACATCAATATTGACTGCTCTGATCCCTAGAGTTGTGCAACTAATGTGCATAGTAGTACACATTTTTGACAAAACTTAAAAAAAAAAGTTTTTTAAGCTGAATGTGCTGATTTCGTCCTGACATTCATATATTGAATCCTTCATATAAAAAATCTTAATGAAGTGAAGAAGTGTCAGTGTTAATCTGGCTCAGACTATAAAAATCAAAACTATGCTACTGTTTACAAAGGTCCACATCACATTTAATACTTGTGACATTTTTGAACAACAGCCCCCTAGACATATCAGCTCCGTGTGGGGACAACAACACTCCAGCCACCACCTGTCAACCCTGAATAATTGTCACTGAAAAAATCTACACTTACAAATGCTGAATATTCAGTGCTGTGGATAAATCAGGAGTATAGTTTTGAATTACCTTGATAAGAGCCATGGCCATCTGTCACACTGGCAGCCACTTGGAAGAGACTCCACTGACATTGCTATCTTTCTTGACATGTGATTGTTCCCACTGACTCAGATTGTCCTGCTGGGCCAGTTAACAATTTGTGTGGCACATGGCTTGTGTGAAGCAAAGCTGTTGAAGTTGATTAAACAAAGTCATGTATCAGATCACCACTTCTCACCAGTTAATTCAGGGATACACATCTGAATTTAAAACTAGTCTGTGCTTGCATGTGACAGGCCTCCAAACTGCAAGATCTGTGCTTTAAGACAAGACAAAAGTCTGCTTGATTTGTATAGCCTCCAATTAAGCAGGATTTGGTACTTTTGCTATTGCTTTTCTTTCATCTCTGAATTACCTTTACTCATTAGTCTGCCACTCAGTAGTTACTGTCTTGGTCTGTCATTTAGTACACACTCACGTCTTAGATTTATACTTCCCTGAAGGTAACATGATATTGCGTTTGCTTATGCTAATGTTAACTAACGATGCTTCAGCTTGGGATAAGTTTGTATCAAAAATGTGCATCATGCCTAATGTATACTGTAAGTAAAGATTTGCAGTAATGTATTTTAATAATCTAGCTGCTCTTTGTCCCTTAACACCCTGTTGTATTTATATCCAGGTGTTAACAGCATATTTTCTCACTTTCACATGTCCTTTGCTTATCATGCTGGTGTCTTGACTTGTATGAAAGAAACAGGAAGAAATTTGTCTAAGAATGGATTTACCTAAGACATTATTTTGCCCACAAAAAAGTTTGTGGATGTGGATTTGTTCTCTTACATGTCCAATGAGTCATACATTTGGTGACGATATGGGAATGTTAAATGAGTTCTGTCAGTCTTGTGTCACATCTGGTTGTTAATTCTCCGCTTAACAGTATCTACCATTGGAAAACAATATTGAGAATCTATTTAGCCCAAATTCAGAGCATGTGTAAATAATTTAGTAAGGCAAGTGGTGTAGTTCCAATATGCAGAGTGTCTATGCCCATAATTAAACAAAGAACCTTGGTAAAAAATAGATATTTGTCTGTCAGCTAAGTTGCTTGATTAGATTTTCCACACAACTAAAGGCACTGTCCATCCTTGTAGCTTTAAGCTGATCAATTGCTGAGTGGAAATTGAATTTTCCTTTGCAAAAGTTTACTGCATGAGTAGTCAGATGTCATGAGATTACACCTCCTGGGTTCAGCTGCCTTGCTTTATTCTGTGTGGGTGTGAACACTGCCATAACTTGATAAAGACAGGTTTATTGGGCTTGATGGGTATGACCCAGCCCTGCTGAAGGAAAGATGTCAAAGCTTGACACATTGATTCAAAGTCATGCATCTTCATTTTGCTTTCTTTGATGATAAAAAAGCAGCAGAACAATTCTCCATGTTCTTAATACATTTACAATGGGTAACAGACACGTTTTGCAAGGACCAAAATGTAAATTCTTCAAAAACCATTTAAAGATGTGTATTGTAAAACAACTCAGTTATGCCATCAGTTACAGGAAGATAATGCATTCCAGTTGTCTTGGACTTTAATCCTCTAGGTGTCATGTGGACAGTAGTTAGATAGTTAAATTAGTGTTAATCTGTGAATGCAGAGTGATTCAGTCTTGCAGTAATTAAAGACCATAATAGCCTGACAGTAAGATACTACATGTATATTAGATTAGATCACCTTTGCCTCACAGTGAGCACAGGCAGGTCTGGTGGGCAGCCAGCAAGCTCGTTGGCCAAAGAAAGTTGGCCACAGAGTTTTCATGCTCATTGGCTGTAAACGGCTAATCAAATTTTCATGCTTCTGCGTTTCCCTGCTGATATAATTTTGTCTTATGAATAGTTTTACCTGGCAAGTGAAATTCACGAGGAGCTGATTGAAGCAGTGGCGAAGATCCCAGAGCTTTCTTTTTGTGTGTGTGTGTGTGTGAGTCTTTGTGTAAATATCTGTGAGGAGTACAAGCCAAAGATGAACTAGGACTCAATCTTTTTACAGGGCGTTCAAGTATATAATGTGCATGTGCTGATAGTAAAGACAGATCTTACGTGGAGTCTCACTACTTGCTCTTTCATTTTGGATTTTAGATGGTTTTGAATTAACCTGTTTAGTTGGGACTGGGTCTTGAGATGACACTGACGCCAGTCCATTGGAGATGATGGATGTGAAGATTAGAAAACTATGCCAAGTCAAGAAACTACAGGAGTAATGTGAGACCATGGGGAGACACAGCCCAAGTAGGCAGGATGTACCTAAACCTAACCTCACCAAATAAAAGGCATTTAGACATGAACCTTGGTTCCACATTTAGCGTAAAAAACCCTTTGACTATGTCCACAGTGTGGTTCAATCCTAACAATTCACTCACTAAGTCACTAAACGTTCATATTCACAGAAAAACATGCAGATATACTAGATGTTCTGTGATGATTCCATATTTTTAAATTAACAAAAATAAGCCAAAGCATTGTTCTCATGTTCAAACTTTTTTTTAATGATATAGGAGGCTTTTTTTGTTAATCTCTTCACAACTGCAGACAAACAGAAACAGCATGTTAAAATATTAGATCGTGTTTGTTCAGCAGGGTTGTGAGGGAGTTTTAAATATGGAGATTAAATTCTTTCTTTGATTCTTCTCATGAAACAGTAATGAAATTCATTAAAAAACAGCACCATAAAGCTGAATAAATATTGTAAAATAAGGTGATTATAATAATAATGGAAACTGGCACCTGGCTACAACTTGTTTCACATAGACATTTGTGGCATTTGTGTTATTGTGAAGATACTAGTTAGAGGGCAAGACAAACATATGCTGATGACTTGACCACAGAGACATGCTGTAAAGATCTAAAGAACTATTATTTAAATGACTGTTATTGCTCATGCATAACTATCTGAGTCTGAGGTCTCAATTCAAAAGTAAAAACACAAAATGTATGTCTAATGTCTTTTTGTTTGCAAGACCAACTCAAATGTCCACCTGAGCGGAAGGTAGATGAACTCTTGTCCTCTAAATGTGTGTCCTCATTGCTCCCACATGGGGGTCTTCACTAAAACTGGCTTACAGACATTTGAGAAAGGGCAGAGCAGCCAGAGATATAGGCTATTCATCTGAAAAAAAGCCTCTGATGTAACTTTATTTTTTATTAATACCACAATATGCAAATTAAACTAAGAAGAAAAACTTCCCAGCTCTTTTAATAACTTTTTTTGTACAAAAACCACATTTCATCTTTTTTCTCCTACCCTATAAATTAGTGTGTGTGTGTGTGTGAGTGTGTGTGTGTGTGTGTGTGTGTGTGTGTGTGTGTGTGTGTGTGCGCGGAGAAAAGAAGGTGGCTGTTCAGCATCCGGACTTTTCATTCTAAATGAGTTTTTTAGTGCCACTGCGGTTCATGTTAGCAGGTCAGTTCAAGTAATTATTTTTTCTGATGATGTATGTTTTAATATCTTAACAAGAGAAATGTCATTGATTACAACGAATATCTGTTCAAAGAATTTTTAAAACTTTCAACGAGGTTTGGTGTATAATCACCAGCTGGACTGCAACATATGCTTTTAATGAATGAAGTGTTCATTATTTGCAATGGTATCAGAAGACGGTGGTAGGGGTGGGTAGGGGGTAGTTGGTCCTATGGTTATTGAACGCTCTGTCTGATGCATGTGTAGATTAGAGTGTAGTTTTTTTTTTTTTTATAATGCTATGGATAGGTAGAGACATGTCCTTACCTGAATTTTGGGATGAAAGAAATGTCCCTTCCAGCATTTGAACAAACTTGTTTGCATTACCTTTGGTGTGAAGTTTATTAAACCATTCCGATGTGCCCAGAGGCTACATCCACAAGATGACCAATGTATGTGTGGTAGCTCTTCATTGGCTGAAAGTGGAGGGTGCTAACTGAAGGATAGGAGTAGTATGGAGGAGGCGATAGCTGGTGGTCAGTGTGCTGGTATGTAAACCTGTCTGGATAAATGCACATGGTAAATAAATTCTAATCATGTAAAAATAAGGAGGTTCTGGGGGTGTTGTTGTGTACCTACCAATGCTGAACCCATACCTGTGTGTGTCTGTCTCATTGTGCTTGTGAGCACGATATCTCAGGAACGCCTTGAAGGAAAATTTGGCACAAACATTCAGTTGGGCTCAAGGATGAACTGATTAGAGTTTGGTGGTTAAAGGTTAAGTTTGCCGTGGCATCACATTTTCCCATTTTTGTTAATTCAATGTCGAAGTAGTGCGGTTGAAGATTAGTTATAAAGATATGTAGCTGTTAGGACTGTCGAGGACAGTTCAACAAGCTTTGAATGCAACACTGACATGTTATCAGTTTATAAAGTTGATATCGCAAAAGTGACTTAATTATACACTGAATAAGCAAATCTCAATATTAGTATTCATTAATATGATCGTTGTTACAGAGAAAAACAGCAGCATTCTGGACCAACAAACCAAAACAAAGAGCTGAAATTTTGTGCAAAGCTGTGCAATGCTGAGGGGAAAAGCAGAATCAGGAGATGATTTTCTGTGGGTTTGTTATTTCAGCTGAGTCCTTTCAAAAGTCATTTAACTGGCAGCATAAAAATATTGATTGCAGCATCTTTAAACTTAATCAAGTATTTGCCTGAACTCCAACTCTGTTCAGTCATAATTAGGAAACTGATTTGTGAATAAAATGCTACAGTAAGTTTTAAAACCTAGAGGAGCCCGTTGAGCCTTGTCTCATAATGTGAAAAATCTGGTGCAGCAGCTTTTTTCCCAACCTTTTTTGATCATTTCAATACTTCCAGTCCTTTCTTACCCACCTTCTTCACCTTCTAACATGCAGTAACAGGTGTGATCAACATCTGTGCGCCATTCGGAGAGGAAACCCATGGAGATGATCCTTTAGAAGTAAGTCTACCTTACCTCATGTCCAATTCTTGACTCTAATATGAAATTGTCCCAAAACAGCACATTTTACTACAGTGCTCTATGAAATGGGAAATGTTTCAGCGCGTGATGCTAATATGCTTGAATTCAAGGTAATAACACTTTGTCAATGCAACCTCATACAATCAAGGCAGCTATTGGAAGGTAACATCTGTATCTTAAGTCTAAAGAGAATACAGCAATGCAATCAAGTATTCACTTGTCAACAGTTTCAAAGGTATCAGGATACACAACCTAAACGCACACTCCCTCAACTAACAAACACTTAGATGTTGTTTATTGCCAGGAGTGTGTATGTACAGGTTTTTGTATGGGGTTGCTAAGCTGTATGCTCAATTGGAAGCAGGTGCAGCGTAAAGACCTAATCACATTTGCGGCTCATTACCCAGTGACTGTGTGCACATATTTGCCTCTCTGTGTCCTTATTAATCAAGCACAGACAACTCTAAGTGCTCCTCTCCACTTTTCCACATGACTTGCTACAAGCAACAGTAGAGCACAACAACCTGATGAGACCACCTGCTGCTGTCTGCTTTTCCAACACCTGCAATGCAAACGCTCATAATTTCTCACTTGACCTCGGCCACTTGCCAATTGTATGTATTTGTAAGTCGTATAATGTATGTGTTTATTTTATAAGCGTTGATTTTTGATATGATCTGATATGATTAATATTGCAGTCCGTCAACAGAAGAGTAATCGTCATGTCCTTCTCACGTATCTTTTGTGAAATCTTTGGGTTTTGGACTGTTAGTCACCAAAAATAAGACAGTTAAGGACTTTTCCTTACAATGTTTAATGCTATGATGGGCATTTTTACTGTTGTCCAATGTTTTTTAGACAACTTCATCAAGAAAATAAAATGCAAATTAAAAAATAATGAAATTTAATTTCAGTCCAAATGTGAAGCATCCTTGTATAACAGTCCACTACAAAAGTGCTGTATGGTAAATACTGTGTTTTAGGATAACCTATTTATTTGTGTAGAATTTGTAGCATATTTTATATCAAAAGTACTGGAACTACAACGCGTGACTGAGAAGTGTTTCTCATTACCCAGATGTGTCCAGTGGAATTGATTGTTCAATCATTAAATAGCTTAAAATTAATTCTCTTGTTTTTAGCCTTAGGTTATTACCTGTGAAGATTTGTTGTTAAAAGTGATAAATCAACCAGAGCCATTTTCAATCTGAGAAACATGAAAATCAATCAGAGGCATTGCATAGTACCAGATATAGATCACACTAGTGGTGGAAGAAGTACTCAGACCAATTAACTAAGTAAAACTATCAATACCACAGTGTGGTACTAAGAAATGTTCTGTGTTCAAAATGTTACAACATGTTGAGTATTAGCTTAAAAAAGTACTAAAAGTAAACATACTCTCCATGTTTCATTTCACCTCACTGAATGTTATTAGATTGTAATTATTGATACATTAAGGAGTTCATCCCTCTAATGCTGAAGCTTTAACAGCTCTTCCCTGAACGTGATTTTAAATTATTTAAAAATTATAATTTGAATTACTTAACAGGCTGCTAGGTAGCTATTGAATGTCACACCGGGGAAGAATAACTTTGTTTTCATGTTAGTAGCAACTGAATTAATAAATTAACTGTGTAAATAAACAATATGTCATCTATGTCATTTTCAAAAAGCTTGGAAAAGCATATCAAAAGAAATCAGAAATGAATTGACCTTGACATTCCAGTACATGTATGTATACGTTGGCCCCGAGGACAACTTCGTTCTAATGTCATTGGCAGTAATTTCTTCCTTATCTCCTCTTCTCTAGTGTTTGCATATTAATGATATTTCATATAAGAAGGAGGTCACATCTACCAATAACAGGGAATAAGGGCTGAAAAATTAATGAAAAATGAAATTAATCATCAAAAATGGTTAGACTTCCAGGAGACTAGTATGGATCTATTTTTAATGTTGTTGACAAGAGTTAGGCATCGCTGTGACACTAGGATATGTTGGCCTTTTGAATAACAGGTCTACTTTCTACTATATGTTGAACAAGAATATTCAAAAGATAGCGTGAGGCGTATTAAAATGGCTTCCAATGTGTTTTTTTTGGGGGGGGAAATTTGGTTGTTCACAGACTGAGAATTTCTCCCTATTTCTAGACAGGACATGCTTTGATGTAAGATGAGTGTACACCGATGCCAAACTCACGCTGTCAGCAAGTATTTTCTTGAAATGAATCTATTCCCACAAATTGTTGAATTCAATTACACAGACGTGGCAATGATTATTAAGCAGAACAACTCAGGGGGTCATGGCAAGAGACATCAAAAATAAAATTGTCTCCTGTGATTTATAACTACATATACACCAAGATCAAAAAGAGGCATTACAACAGTGGCAGACAATGCATACCTTAGTGAATTGAAAAAGAACAGATAAAAATAGTCTTGAGGCTGTAATACATTATGAGAATTTGGACAAACATCTTTCCTTGATACACTGTCTTGTTTGCAGGAGGTAGGCTCAGTATGGGGAGTCCTTTTGGGGTTTGGTTTCCATTGTTCCTCTGTGTTATCTCCTACGCTCTGCATGTTCCCCCTGTCTCCAAAGGACCCCGGTTCCCTTTTCAGTGTGGCCCCAGAGACACATACGGCACTGTCTAAAGTACTGTAAGTGGGACACAGAGGCTCACAGTCCCAATAAAGGAAGGTAAAAAAAAAACAATAGAATAATAGGCTTAAACCCTGAGATGAATATTGTATTCATGCTCATGGCTTGGTGTCCAAACAGCAGTCCAAACCAAGGAGACCATGGCGCAGGAACTCATTTGTCTCTCCTGAGGCTTTTTTGTCTACTTGGTTTCCTTTCTTACCCTTTCTCTATCTCACACAATGACAATAAATACTAAACAGTGTTTCTTGTGGTGGAATGAACGGAGGTTTGTTTGTGCATGTGTGTTAGGATTAGGGTGATGTGCTGTATTTGCCCATTGGATCCTTTAAACTCACAGTATCTACTGTCATTGTTGGATTAAGACCAGCTTTAAAAGAAACTATTCTCATTTAAAACATGTTATAAATGTTCTTACACATATTTTTAGACTTGTTTCTCGAAACTCACTAAAGGGTAATTGTTGACGCATGGCACTTAAGAGCTTCTTAATGTCTGTTGTCATCATGCTCCTGTTTGAGCGCTGCTTAACCTTCATGCTCAGTAACCCTCAACTGTTTACCCTCTTCACTCTGGGTTGCTCTTAGACATTTTTGTTAAAAATGCATCTTGACTGACAGGTGCATAGATGCCACTAAGGGTGCTTTTACAGCTAAATGGACATCTGCGAACTTGCCTAAACATCACAAGAAAGCCATTACTTACTGTCTGCCCAAGGATCACTGTGTTTTTAATCCTCCTGAGGAACTGTAAGGTCTGTTTTCTCCATGATCAAAGTAAACTTATAATTGTGACCTCGAAAAAGAAAAAGAAGAAAGGAAACAAGTATCGGAAAACTAAAATAGGCCCCGTGTTACAACCCAAATCGTAACTCATTACATGCCTAGTGACATTTCCCAAAGGATTTTGGGATCTGTAGTTCCAAAACATTGAACAATTAGTGTGTGTGTGTTTGTGTGTTTTTTGTCTTGATTTTGTCTGTGAGCTGAATGAAGAGACATTTTAAAAGTATAATTATAGTTTGGTTTACAATGTCCCTTCCATCCCAGGGGCCACAATGGGAATCTAAAATGCATGATAACATTGCATGCTGGGTACCAAACTGGGCACAAATGTAGTGTTCCACTGTTTCCATTGCAGGGGAGCTTATGTTTATAGTGAACTTAATTTCAGAGTGTTTTTTCCAGTTCATCAGATTAGTTTTAGTTTGAAAGACATAAATGCAGTCTCAGCAATTATTCCACCCAACAGAGATTAGTAGTCTTGGGTAACTGCAGTATCCTTGATGGTTTATTCATTTATTTTATTTGGATGACAACAGTCAATTTAAGCAGGAGTTTAACACTATTTGGATTCAGCAGGAGCTTTGACTGTGTGTCTGAATTGGCACTCAGGAACCTTGGGGAGGCACTCTTCCACGCTGTCAGACCCTGAATCTCTATCAGGATTCATTCTTATTCAAATTGCACCATGGTAGCTCATAAACATAGCATTAGATTATGGAAATGAGAGGTCTGCATCTATTTTCATTTAATTCCTTTTGGGAGACATTTAATTTAAACAAATAAATAAATAATGGTGCAGCATCAGGTGTTTATGAAGGGTATTGTGTAAATTTAGCCAGGCAAAATGAATAATAATCACTCCATTTGACTATGTGCGTTCAATCACCCATCACTGAACACTTCATTAAGGCTTTAATAGTCTTTTAAATATGTAGGACACTTGACTTAAGACAGATGTCAGGGGAATTTGCCGCTTGTCATTCAGAGTACTATGCATGTGGTCCAGTAAACTATTCGTAATTTGCAGGTAGTCCATGTCTGCTTTAAAAAATAAAAGTGTGACAGTGACCTTTAAATTAAAGTCACACTGAAATGAAAAATGTTTTCCTACTAGCTTTTACCTAAAGTCTATGTCAGACTTGTAGTGTCATTATTTTAAAGTCTTTCCTTATTCAAATAATACCTTACTGAGTTCTATTCATTTCTGCTGGGTTATAAATAGAAAATCATATGTATGTAAAACAATAAAAGCTGTGTGCTTTTTTGACACATTGTGGATGTTAGTGCACGAGCAGTGGTTATAAGTAAGATATACATCCTGAATGTAGTTCTTAGCTGGAGGGTTAGACCAGCACTTCCCTCCAGTAGAATACACATTGTCACAGAGTCATTGACTTCCAGCCCAGAAGTTCAACACTTGAAACTTCCTTAAAACTTTATTTAAAAAAACATTTAAACCTATGTAACTTTTGTTATGTTATAGTCAGATTTTCAAAATACTATTAATAAATAAGATAAAACAAAATCTCTATTGATCCTGCAACGGGGAAATTCAATTGTTACAACAGCTACAAAACAACAGTAAGGTGCAAAAGAATGAAAAATAGAAAGTGTGCAAAAATTAAACATTTTACAAATTTACAATTATTCACAAATGCAAATAATATACATTATGTGTATAAAATAAAACAAACTACTTGAGATAAGGCAGACAAGTCCTTAGCCGGGGCCTGCACACTCTTGGTGTTCTTGGTCCATCTTGTACAGGGCATCAGTGTTATTAGTCTAGTTCAGTTTATGGTTTAGGTGAACACTCAGGAACTTAAAACTGTCCACTATCTCAGTGTCTGAGCCCTGGATGCTCACCGGTGTGTGCTGTGGTGTAATATGCTGTGGTCCGGAAGTCAATTACTATCTCCTTCGTCTTACTGGTGTTTAGGCACAGGTGGTTGCGCTCACACCCGTCCACAAAGTCCATGATGACAGACCTATACTCCAGCTCGTTCCCCACAGACACACAGCCAACAATGGCCGAGTCATCGGAGAACTTCTGCAGATGACAACTGCTGGTGTTGTATGTGAAGCCTAAGGTGTACAGGGTGAAGGGGAATGGTGAGAGCACTGTCCCCTGAGGGGCCCCATTGCTGGAAACTACCACCCCAGACACAGAGTTGCATAGCCTTACGTACTGTGGTCTGTTAGTGAGGTAATCAGTTGTCCATGCAGTCAGTTGTTTATCAGCTTCTGGACTTTCCAGCTTCTCTCCCAGAAGTGCCGGTCATATGGTGTTGAAGGCACTGGTGAAGTCAAAAAACATGACCCATGCAGCGGTTCCGGCTGCCTCCAGGTGAGTTACCGCGCAGTGCCGCAGGTAGATGACAGCGTCACCCACCCCGATGTTTGGCTTGTAGGCAAACTGAAAATGATCAGTATCAGTGGGTTGTACCTGTACTTCCTTATTTTCTTTTTCTCTAAAGATGTACAGTGTTTTCCCATGAATTACTGTGAGCAAAGGAACCACTATAATTTTAAATAATCTATTTAAATGCCACAGTACTATTGAAGCACATCTTCCCAAAACATGTAATTATCCGTGTTACCCCCAGATCTGTTAATTTGCTTCTTGAAGCTCATTTCATTTTATCATATAATTACGCTAACTCCATGATGGAAAATTATCTGAAATAACATGAACTATTATAACATTCAGGGAAATTAAAAAAAAAGTCACAAAACACACACTGCAAATTATGTCAAATCTTACAGTATCAATGTTTACTTATTCCAGATGTTCTAGTTGTAAGAAAACTCCCAGTGTCTTAGTGAATGTGTCTGTTGCTCTGATATTTGCTGTAAAAAAAACAAAAACAAAACAAAAAAAAAATCAGCCATATGTCCACATTGTTGTGTGCAGTTCCTGGCGGTGCAGCTCATTCTTTTGAGCTGATTTAGTGTGTACACTCACACTGGTGTCTGCTCGTGTAAGGGATGTTTATTTTTCTTTGATGTAATTATGAGCATCATCTAATTTTAGTTAATCAAGTGTCAACAGTAAAATGACCTCGCAAATGAAATTACCTTTAAATGTTCTTTGCATAAATATACGCATTCTATTCATTAATTCAAATGAATCATTTAATGAGTGGAAAACTCATTTAAGTTAAAAATATGACAAAGGGTTTATGTCAAAATTGTATTAGGGCCTGTAGTCATAACATCTTAAACTTGTGAGATGCTACTGTCTTTCTGAAATATTTACTTTTGGGAAATTAAATAAGAATGAAATACTTATGTTTGTATCCTCCATCATGAATAAGATATAGCTTATTGGCTTTTGGGCTGATATGAGTGAACGATGATGGAGGCAGCATGGCGTGTTGGGAGTAGTGAAATTGCCCTTAAACCATAAAAACTAAAGTATGTTCAGATCTGTGAGTCTGCCAGCACCTGCCATGCTGTCTGTTTACAAGACAATGTAGCTCACTCTGTCTCTCGGTTGATTCGTTCTCATAAGATTCATATGTATTCAGACATTAATAGGAAACATGGATTTCTTTCCCATTGTATACCACAGTGACACTAGAAAAACAAGCATTGGTTCTTTGTTAAAATCCATGAATAGCAAAACAGGCACAACCATAAAGTTAATGGAGAAAGTCAGGTTGAACAGATTGATTCGGCAACTGAGGTCAGAAGATATGCCTGTTTTGTTTGTTTTTTTAAGCTTGATCCTTTTTTGAGCTTCTTTCTGTAGATGCCTGATGTCACTACAGTAATTTTAAGACTGAGATCTGTGTGGATTTCTAAAAGAACTGTAATACTGCATTGTCTCAGTTGCAGTTTTAAGGAAAGCTGGACACAACAAGATTATTCCCATTTCATTCCTATGAAACTTACTAAGTGGGACAAATTCCAGATTCCAGCTATAACAATTACCTGGATCTTCCTTTTGCATCTTTTATCACTGCTGTGAATTTTGCTGTTATCCCCAACAGGACAATGGCAAAGAACTTTACAAGTATGATGAGAGGGCAGTGGGATGTGCATGTATGAGGAGTTGGTCAGTGTGACATCCAGAGAAAAATGGAAAGAGACATCGAATCACAGGGCACGTATACCAAATATGACTTCTGAGGTGGCGTACCTTTCCTCTCCGGAATACCCTAAAGGAGGTAGTGTGGTGGAGGATAACAGTGCTCCCTAACCCTATAAATTTAAGCTGCTGGCTGCAGCTTTAGTAATGCCCAAAGCCTGAGCTCTCTGAGCCAAGTCAGTCCAAGTGTTTTCTCTTCTTACCGAGTAATAACTAGTAATATTATTACTTTTCAAGGAGTAATAAGTAGAGAGGAATATATTACAGTTCATAACCCAGCACTGCTTGGATTGTACATTTTCTAGGTTAACTTCACTACATAAATCACAAAGGAATCAGCATGACTTAGAAAATACCCCAGAAACTGCCGTGAGACAGCCTTCATTCATTGAAACACTTGGATGAGGTTCATCCTCTTACTATTCAAAGCATCATGCTCAAAGTCAAATGGTTTAATTATTCAAATTAATCTAATTATTCCGATAAGAACTGAATAAACATGTTCGGTGTATGACTGGCTTGTTGTGCCCACCATTTAATTTTTTCCTCCTTACTAAGTCTATAGTATTACTTTGCAGGAAAAACCTTAGGTGCCTGTTGATGGTAGTGTCCAGAATGTCTGATTGACATTATATTGTGAATCAGTCTATCAAGCCATGGCTATTTAGTACTGTACAGCAGTAGAATATAAATGAGACAAGAAGCCATAGAATGCTGGCTGCATGAATATTTTGTGAAATTGTACTAAATTAGATGCAAATGGTTCGAAGGAAATGTTGCATTTTAACAACCCCAATATTCTCCCAATATACACTGGCTGGTAGATAAAAATGGCAAACCCGACCTAACATAAAGCAACACTGAATTCAATTAGTAGAAATAATGACAGGAATCAGAGGAGTTCATTAAAGTGTAAAATACAGCAGGACGTGGAACATTCCTCGCTGTAACCACGACTTTACCGCCACCATGTAGCACAATAACACAACCAGCATCGCTTTCCCTGACAGGCTTCTACTGTACTGCATACTGCTGGGGTCACATTAGCAACATTTAGAGCACTTTGTTTATTTTGCACCCCAAGCCTAGTATAAGTGAGCCATCTGTGAACTTCTCAGTGAATCAGTCAGGACACCAGTGCCAAATAGGCCTCAGCTGTCTGTCACTGGCTAGTTTTCAGCTGGATTTCAGCTTCGCCTTCCCTCCTGGACTCTTATTAGTGTCAAAAAGGCCACCTATGTCCAGGTGTGACATGTCCTGCCAGGTGGAAGATATGATACCAATTTGTTGTGCTCATAATGTCAGTGGTCTGTAGTGATCTGTACCTGGGGGAGCACAGTACTTCACTTTCAACTCAACCTTGTAAACCAATTAGTCACATATTTAATTTAGTCCAGCTAGCTCTTTTAAAGATATGTTACACAATATGAATTAGAGTATTATCACATACTATTTATGATATTTTTGAAATCCTTTTAGCAAAAATGTAAAAAGAGCCTCATCTTATGACTTTTATATTTTGGAAGTGTCACTTTCAATATTGTTCCAGTATCAAAGCAATGCAAATGACAAGCATCTTTCTGTAATGTGAAGGCAATTTATCCAATGTTTTTTTTATGACTTTATATGTAAAAGCTCAAGAAAAAAAAACATAAGTGCTCAAGATACTCAAACAATACTTGATCAATCCAAACAGCTTTGATGTTGACTTCTGCATCACTGTAAAATATATCATCAGTGGCAGAGCTGATGTTGCGGATCAAACTTGGGCGGTGTTGTACTGAAACAATGTTTAATCATAGCTATGATGATTCCACATTCACCAAATTTTAAAGGCTGTAATAGCAGGAGGCTGGTGACGGATTACACGTCTAGATGTAAGCCTATACGTTTTATCCAAAGTGAAAATGGTGGCTGATTATCCAAAACATGATTAATGTCCATGGCCTGGACACCTTGTTTGTATCAATACATGCTGTCAGAGATTTCTTTTCCCCCAGTATAACATGTGATGCCGACAGCAGCAACAGCACATGATGTATTTGAAATAAATGCTTGTCATGGAAATAAATTTGAAAACAGCTGCCAGACAACCTGTCAGCTTCAATACATCCTGGTTGGTCTTTTGTATTACAGTACCTGAGATGTTCATTGAAAGAAAAACAACCTGCCCATGTGTTTGTGATTAGTTGTGTGCACTTGCTGACAGCAAAGGACTTTAAGGGCATATTGGTAGTTATGTGGCATGGGCACACTTTTTTTTTACATTTCCCCGATGGCTTATATCAAGCCTCCAAGCACTTTCTTCTCTGTGCTACCTGTCATTTCAAGCTGACATTGCTGACACTTTGTCTGGCATGACAATTATTCATCTAGTTGAAAAACTAACAACACTGTCCTTACTCCTGGGATCAATACAACATGGCGTGTTTCATTTTGTTTTCAAAATGGTGCATGATTAATACCAAAGACTATCTCTGATATCAAACACATGAGACTGGAATGGCTGCAGAATGTTTTTTTTTTTTTTCTCAAACACTGGTCTTTCTCCTCGTATGACAAGAACAGATTGGATGTAATAATGAAATGACAAATGTCAGGTTTTCTTCTTGGCATGTATTATGGGATTATTTACAGCCAAGGCAAACTCATGTGCACGCCTCCCAAGTTTTACCAGAGCAAGACAGAAGCTCAAAAGCAAGAGAAATGAGCAAAGTGGGTACCAAGACTCACTGTAATATTAGCGAAGTATAAGCACAAACAATTAGTTATTATTAAAATACTGACACTCAGGCAAAAATAAAATCATAAACACTAAACAATACTGTAAATATTTTCACATGGAGGCAGATGCTGAGGATTGTTTAACCATATCTTAAGTGGTGGCAACTGCTTACAGCTGTTATCTGCAGCTGTTACCACCAGCTTGTTTGACAACATATGGATTCCAAAATTAGTAATATGTGGGGAGAAAAGTATGTAAATGGATGTGCATCAGAAGGAAATTATACAGTAGGAAGTTGTGAAACATCCTTACATGGAGGATCACAGCTTGGCGAGTGCTAATGCTCTTGTGTCTCCTCGTTTCCCTGGCTTGTGCCCAATGCATGCTGGGATGGGCTCCAAGCCTCTGTCATCCCGAGAAGGATGCCACAGGTAGAAAGGAAGAATGACTGAAAGTCCCTGGTTAATGTGCTGATTCTCTTCTGTAAATGTAGGAATGCGGTCAGTAACACATTCAGCTCAGTCTAAATTATTCACGCATAAATAACATGCTGACTCGGCTTCCAACCCCACGATTAAATTCAAATCAAAGCTGTGTATGTTCTATTCATGAAGCTTTACTTTTCAATGTGGAAGTTATGCAAAACTTGGGTTGCATAATAAGAAGTATAGGTTTTCTAGTAGAGGTTTCTAATGGTTTATTCACACATTCAATTCAACAAGTGTGTGTGTTTGCGTGTATGAGTGAGACAGAGATAATCTACCTGTACATTTTCATTATGTTTTGTGCACACATTGTGTTGAGGACAGCATGCTAGCATCACGCTGCGACACCCAGCAATCCAGTAATTGGAGCTGGCTTGCTTTCAAAGGCTGCTGGAATACCTTGCCATTACGTTCCTCTGCCACTATTGCTTTTGCTCTCTCCACCTAAATACATAACTCTCGTTGCATGATTACACTTTCAGGTTATTTATATGCTCATTCATCCCTTGTTTATTGGAAGCAACAAGTTCACACCCCTACACTGGAGGTTGTCAAAAGTCCTTCTGGTAAATGAAGGAAGTCACTAATTGAAGTAGATGAGGCAGGTGGAGGCAAATTGGCGATGGCAAAGAAAGAAAGTGCAGCATCACAGAACGAGGATTTCTGCAAAGAGAGAATTTTTTTTCCCCCTTAAAGCCCAAGTTGTTGCCAAAAATGTCAAACAAAACAGAAGGTAAATCTAAATCAAACACTCAGGTATCCAGGGAACTTGGAGTTAATGAATCTTCTGCTGGGTAGCAACACGTGTGTGCGAGCAATTTGAACTGTAGAGAAATGTAATCTTTGAAAATTAAGTGGGATCAGCAGGAGTAAAAGGATATTGGATTGTCTATAAATGTAACAATAATAGGAATTTTAAACATTCGTTTCTTCTTCTCAGGGATGAACAGTTGAAAATGTTGCAGCCTTTTAGTGACAGCAACGCATGCAGGAGGCTTCAAGAACACAAAACGTAAGCGGAGCAAAGGCAGCATTTGTTTGACAGCGGCCTTGCAAATACAAAACCAACAGGATAACTAATGTTTTGAAGAGAATGAAATGCCTGCGCTGTCATAGCTATGAACTACAATCCCAAGTTTTTGCGAGAGTGGCCTTGACAAATGCACACACTGCAGCAATGTGTCTAAAACACACAAAATCATGATTTATTTGACACCTGACAAACTCCAAATAACAAGTGTCGAGATACATAAAAATACATTGTTCTGTAGGAACGGGATTGAGACCATATTGGATCATGTTACAGTTCTTTGAGCATAAATACATCTTGCTCTACTGCAGAATGAGAGCTTAAGTAGCAGGAGTCAGGCTTAAAACTGTCGGTCTAATTTAGCAAATACAGTGTATGCTTTATGTTACATGCACTATTTTTGTTTCTTTTATTGTTTGGGAAGCCAGCCAGCTTACACAGCGCGATGCAGCCTGCTGTTTGCAACTAAAAACTGGCACCTTCTTTGCAGCGTGTAGAGCTCACAAGGATTATTTCTCCTCTTGGAGTTTTATGAAGTTTAGAGTGTCATACAAATCCTCGGGGCACCAAAATCAGTCAATAGGCCGCATCTTAATCCTTGAGAACATAATGTACATTAGAATTAGCATTTATATTTTTTGCCTCTGAACATCATTGTGTGGCCAAAAGCAGACAGACACATTGTCAATGCTTGAGCAGGCAGTAAAATTTCCAGTGGGGCATTGACAACTAAAATCCTTGTAAGTAGCTGAGCATGCTGATTTGAATACTTTCTTGTGTTTCTTGCTGTCATTGTCTAAAAGCTTAATTTGCTAAGTTTTAGAGAGAATAGTCTACAGTATATAAAACATAATTAGAATATACCCACAAGGCTGATTACACTTAAAGTAGGCCACCATAAACTAGACACGTCTGTTTTATTCATTACTGTTTCATGGGGCATTCGACACTTGTGTCCAATGCAGGCAGCAGTAATTCACTGATTGCTACATTGTCAGTCAACTAAGGTCCTTAGGTAATGAATGTTACAGCAACACCTAATGCAGAAGGACAGATTTAAGTCAGCTCTTCTACCTTCTCTTCAATTTAAATCTGACTATTTCACAGCAAACACAAGTCAAGTAATCAAATTCTGACCAGTCAAAAGATAGCCTGAAGCAAAAAACGAATGAGGTCTTTTTAGGAGTGTTGTGCTTTGTTGTTTTGAGTCCATATTCATTATTGAAATGAAATTATGAGTAAAAAATTTTGTGCTTCGGGACGGATGCTGCAAACTAGAGAAATATGGATTGACATTTTACAATAATTTCTTACTTTTTTACCCTTTGCCATAATGTTATAGTAGACCTTCAGGCAAATGAATATCAAAAGTTTGTTCTAATTATTTAGACCAGATATGCTTCACTTCAGTGAGCAACTAATCATGTGACTGTTTCTTCAGAGAGTCTTCAAAAATGGTGGTAATGGTTGGTGATGACCTTTCAACAAAGTCAGAAATTCTGACCAATTATTGTAGCTCTGTAATTATAATGCACAATAATTAGTACAATTTGTCAATGAATGTGTGTTAGTTTCATATACTGTAAAAATGTTTTCCATTAGAAGCATTTAACCTGTCAAAGCTAAAAGATTTTGGCCTTTAATTAAATTTCATTAGGCAAAGCAGTATTAAAAAAAAGCATACTTTTTGCTAAGTTCTGTCAAATTTCTATGTTTGACAGTCGCTGCTTAATGCATAGTGCTCTTATTCATTGCTTGGGGGTGAAAAAAAAATGTTCATGGTTGTCATGGCGATGTGATGAATGCAACTGATGTAGACGGTATTTGAGAACATGCCTAGATAGCTCTTTGCCAAAGCCAGAATTCACAGGACCAAGACACAAATCAGCGATGCCGTGCTGATATAAACTCTTGGCTAGCATCACAAACTGTTGTAAAGTGCCAGTAAATATACCCTGATCCACAGAAAATCTGTCACCCTGGATGCTGTCATCGTCCCCTTTTCTATCGTTTCCCCGTTGTTTTATTTATTGCGTTACAGTAGGGTGACATTTCTCAACGGTACTCAAAGAAACTCTTGTCTCTGGACAAGGGGCGAGGCAGTTCATCTTTTCCTTTTGAACACATTTCAAAGGTTACAGACAGCTAAGCCAAGTGATATAAAGTATGAAGACATTAAAAGAACCTCTTCACTTAAAAAAAAACTGTATGACTATTGCAACATGTGCCTTAGTCACCAGGTCTTTAATGTCATGCTCCTAATTAAGTAGCTGATTAATTGAGTAATGCATTGACACACACTTAATTGGGAATTATATTCATGTTTCAACTGTTTGGTGATTTTTTAAGCAAAATAAAATGTATTTTGTGCAGCTTTATCATTATTTTAACATTCTCATACACTGTCTTAGTTGCATCCCTGATGTAAACTGCAGTTTTTTTAGAATATAGGTATAACTTTAGTTAAATAGGAGTTCTCTCATCTTGTTGTGGAGCAAAACTCATTTAAAGCATTTCTCATGCTGTCAAAGAATTATTTACTGTGTGTCATAATTGTATTCCTCTTTACCCTTGACATAGACATTTGTGAGATCATAATCACCCCCCAACCTTTAAACATATCTGGCCTTTTTTCTGTTTATTTCTCACACTGAGGAACTAACGGGATGTGTAGCCCATGTGAGTCTGCAAGCTGTGTGTCCATCCAAAGCCAGAAAAAAAATTGATTGTAGCAATCAAGAGTCAAGGCTAGACCACACTGCAGGAGTCAGGTTCTGGAGAATTGGTTTAAATTTACACACACGCACACAGACACACACACACACACACACACAGGCAAACACACGTACAGTGTGCCTATGAGCTGTTCACATGGGTGTAGACTCCTGTTGTAGCGAACACCTTTATGAAGTGAATGAGTGTGTTCATAACCTCGCTGCCCCCCGCAGCTCTTACCTCTGGCTGATGCTGAATGTGTTGTTGATCAATTTACCCAGAGAAATCTGGTTTAAACACCTAGTATTTCCCAACATGCTCAACACCAGCTCAACTATATACCGCCGGAGCCTTTTGATTGCTAATTTGCTGATTAGGCCTGAAATGGCCTTTTGGCCACAGGGATCTTTTGAGGAAGTCCTGCAGTTCAGTTGGATTTTGAATTACAATTCTATTGTTCCTTGATTGCACTTCCTGCCCCCAGAAGGTTCCTGTTACTGAAACATTACTTTATGTTGAATCAGGAACTATCAGTAGGGTTTCTGCATAAAAGATTAAGCACAGGTTGGTTAATGCAGCTACCTTGTTACAGGAATCTGTCAAACTGCAAGTGATCACTGTTTGCACTTTACAGTCTGCATATTTATAACAAATCCTTTAAAAAATGAGACATCAGAAGTGAAACTAATTTATTTTGGCATTGATTCAATACAACAACAAAAAATCTATTTAAAAATAACATTTATTTCAAGTAAAGGACTAACAGAATGTATTTGATGCTTTATTTTATCTGTGAAGGACAGCCAACGTGATGCGTACTGGAAACAGCAAAGCCATGTGACAAATTATTTTCCAAATGTTAGTAAACCTGACTGTGTATTCAGACAGGATTCAAAGTGAATTGTATATGCAATTGCATACGAAGGCGATGGCAAGATACAAATTTGAATAGGGCAGCATCAATTCGAGCAAAGGCAACATGATTTGAAAATGTTCCAACTTTATGAATCTGTCTCACACAAGTACAGAGGAAAGAGGGTATAATTTGAAGTGTGGGGGAGAAATAAGAATAAAAATTTAAATTTCTGGCGAGTCCCAAGTTCCATCTGTTGTGAGCATGGTTGACACGTCCTATCTCACAGCTAACACATAGTTTTTCCATCAGCCTTTTGGTTGGAAAAACACGACGGCCAAATTTATGCAAGGCAAGATGTTTCTCCACGTTCTGTCCAAACACACCTTTAGGCAATTTTGTACCAATTTGTTTCTACTACGACGTAAATAATATTAGTAACAGACTTTAAGGAAACTTCAGCAATAGTCGAAAGTTTTGACAAGAATTGAATTGAGCTCGTCCGCAGTAATGCTGCATGATCACATGCAGAGAGAAACCCCTGGGCCAGTGACAGCTGCCATTCACTGTCAGTGGAACCCGGCATAGTCTCTCAGTACACCCCACTGTGCACAACTCAGACAAATGGACCCCCATAATATTGATTCCAGCAGAAACAGAAGTAAAGAGTTTCCTACCACGAAGGAAGAAAAAGCAGCAGCAGAAACTTGTTAACTACTCCGCTCCAGTGAGATACCCTGACATAATGGAGGAGATGCAGTGTCTAGTTTCTCAAATCTATACCATATTTCTAAGTGAATGAATAAGCGAACATATGTGACCCTCGAACATCTAAGCAGCGAACTTTACAAATATTTTTGAGCCCCCCAGGTTGGTGGACTGTGTATAAAAATGATTTGAATTCCCATACGGTTCATCCAGTAATTTTTGTCCAAACCCGTAAGTAAAGCTGAAAGTCTAAAGACATCTTGATTGGTTAATTTGAAATACATGGTGCTTTATCTAGTCAAAATAAAATAAAAAAAAAAAACACGGTTCAAATAGTCACAGACCCAACTGTAAACCCGCATGTTTAGCCTACGTTGTTATAGCCATATTTTTTGCTATTGCCAGTATCATAGGAAATGAGAACATTCTCCTAAAATAAAAGTTTAATGGAAAAGTGCCAAGACAATAGCAAGTAGCCTTTAAAGTGCTGATAAGAGACTGATCCCTCTAGCGTGCCACGACTGGACACAGATCAAATGTTGATAACAAAATTAAGTGATTCTGTTCCTGTGGTACCTATTCTTACAGTAGCTCCACACAGGCAAGGTTAGTCCTAATTGATTGAAAGCTTTTCTCCACCTTCTTTTGATGCCCTCTTGCTCCCCATTGTATTGGTGAGGACATGACTGAGAGACTGCTGACGGCTTCTTCTCCCACCGTTTCTGTCTGCTGGGTAGTTCTGTCAACAGATCATCCCGTCCCACTGAGAATGAAATCAAACCCGAGGTGTCTCTACTCTAGCTACTGTCATTTCTCATTAAAGAGATATGAATCACTCCTGACACCATGTAATTGGTAAATGGTAATTTCTGAGAGGAAGTTCTGAGTGTGAGAAGAAATCACATTTTGGATTTGAGATCGGAGGAATTATGACATGAAGCAAGGACCGGAGCTTAACGGCCTCTTCCTACTGTCTCTTTTTTTATTATATCTGATAGCCAGGGATTCTACTTGCTCAGGAATTAGAGACATTGGTTATCTAGGTACCCTCAAATAATGACACCATTGGGTTTTAAAATAATTTGCTATACATCATTTCTCTGTCTTTTAAACTCAGATTTTACAAAGGAAAGATTTCTATTGGTTTAAACTTAGCAGGAAAGCTCAGTTCTCCTTTTTCATCTCAGATAAATCACACAGGAATAGAGAACGCTTGTGCTATTGTAATGTTTTTTTAGTTATTCACACACACACACACACACACACACACACACACACACACACATTATGAGTGTTGTCGTATGGACAGTGAAGGTTTGGAAGAACATCCCACGATTTCAAAACCTGATTAAAGTTGCTCATTAATCACCTGCACTTCTTGCAAATTAACATTAACATTGCAATATGGAGATAAAAAGAGAGATAAAAAGACTAAGGTCCTAGCAATTAGGAACCTATTGCTGCACAAAGACCCCAGAGGGAAGACAGTCGTACTAGTGAGAAGCCTAATTGGTTTCAGGTTGGTATTCCATTTGTTAGAGTACCAATGTAGCAGATATATGCCAATCTGCTGCCTTTGCTTAAACATAATCTAGAGTTAATCAACTGTCTGATGCTTTCTGGAGAAGCATACATTTTCATTACCTGTGCATATATTTCATCCCTTTCTATCACTTTCTCTGGTTGCTGTGTGGCACACAGGCTAATGAGTGTGTTCTTTTTAATAAAATAAATGGAGTATAAGGCAATTTCCTCTAAACAATCTGTCTGGTTGGATACATTTCAGTAGCGCCAAGTGGAGGCTTGCATGTGCATCACAAATATCGCAGCAACAGCGGGTGGTACAGTCATAGCAGTCTCCTAGAGAACTACACTACCACTTCTCAGCCTTAACCAAAGTGCTTATGATGCCTTAACATCACCACACAAAGGACTCTGGAATCTGTAGTCTGACAGGGCTCTGGTGTTACAGTCTTGTACATTCATACGCTCATAATCCACCCTTCACATCGGTCGTTTTAGCTGCTGGTGCAAGTAACCTACATATAGTAGTCATATTTTAAAGAGCACAGCATCCCCCAACTTGAATATCTTAGTTTTAGGTAATTTTGTCAAGACTTTATATCAGAACTCATGTAAATGATAAAAATATCAAGTTATCAATAGTGATCACATCAAACATTATATACTGATGAAGGGAGAAGCATTAAATGGGAAGGAACAAACCCCATTGTCTTGGCATTATAATCAATAAATGCTGTTGCAGCTGGAAGCAAAACACACATTAATCTCTCTCTTTTTTTTCTGTTCAACAGCACCTAAATGCTGATGTGACTTTACCACCAATCCATTCAAAACTATTCAGAATTGCCAGCTCGGACACATAAATAGGATTCGAATAATTATGTCATAGTCAGTTATAGGATCCCTTGACAATGTGTATCTAATGCAGAGTTGCCACGTTGTGCAGTGGTCAGTCCCCTCAAAACAAGCCTGTGTGAGACGAAAATTCATAATGTGATACTGAAGAGAAAAAAAAAATAATAATGAGCCCAGCCAATCTAACCCTTGCACAATGGTTCATTGACATGATTAGAAGTAAATAAAGTAATTACCCATCCTGCGGTTTGACAAAGCTCCTGCATATAAATAAGCATCATTATAGGGTACAGTGGATGAGTTTGCTGAGCTTTTCTACCTTTGGTGGAAAGTGATTTTGATCTAAATTGATTGCTATGGGATTATCCAGGATTTATTAAATATTAAGGCATTGACTTTCACTAATGTAGATAATTAGAGTTTATTCAAAGTCAAAACGAAATTGGCATAAAATGTGCATGGAAAGTGATTCATTACTGAGCTACTAGTCAATTCATCAATTATGATTTTCATTGCGGATCATAATTAAGAATGCTTGAGCTGAATTGATGTAGTTTAAAACTCTCATTATGGTGTTATTTGGATTAACAAATACATTCAGAAATGTGCTGAAATGTTTTGACATACCCCAAACAGAGAATGATATCAGTTAAGTCACAGCAAAATTATGAGTCAATTACACAACAGTTGAGCTCATCAGTTTTTGCAGTTTATATGTACTGATGAAAGAAGTTAAGAATTATCACATAGGCACTTTTCGAGAGTACAGTAGGTGGAAATGTGAGGAGGACATCAATGCAGAAAACGATATTGCAAATGTTCACTTTCATTTAATGGAGACTAAATGAATTAGAGACTCAATCAACAACTTTTGAGGCTGATGTCAATACCGGAGACTTTTGTACGATAGCAAACAACACCATAGATTGTTTGTTCAAGAAACCTGAACAAGAAACAAAGCCATTTTGTTTCTTGTCATGAGTATTTGCACCTAATGCCCCAATGTTAAGCTCAGTGCACTGTAGAGGTCTAGGCTGAGCTGGCACAGCACATCACATACACAACAGTGATAGGGTGTGTCCATGATAATATGAATACTGGTAACATTGACTTTTGTCATTATTGGACTTTATAGCAAGATTATACAACTACTCCAACATATAGAAGTGTGAACTAAACTTGCATTAACCAAAAATACTGAGGGTGCACTCAGCTGTTTTTTTTTTGTTTTGTTGTTGTTTGTTTACATCTTTTTTATGGTAAACTGCTGTGATGTGTGATTGTTAGTTTTCATTAAGAAGAGAGACTAGGTTAGAGACCTCAGAGTACTTCCAAAACAATGACGACCTACACTCTGTAGTGGCCCTGAACATCTCACCCACAGCACTGCTGCTGATTGGCAGCTCATGCTATGCCTTTGACGTAGACACTGTGTCAAGGGCAATTCATACTTTCCACTTGCCCTCTGACAGATCTGTACTCACATTGAGTATACTCCTACTCATCTTTTCATACTACAATTAGGGGTATAGATAGAGTCTTCTTGCACTATAAATTGTAATGGTAACTCTGAACAGTAGTAACAGTGCTGTGTAGCTTTTACAGACATTACTGTATGTTGGTTCTTGCAGAGTATATTTAATTCCAAAGCTGCTTCAAGACGACAAGCTTCAAAAAATCATTTCAGTTGGTTAAAGTCAAATCCATACTGGAATCTCGATGAATAAAAAGAAAGGTCTAAAGACCATCAGAAAACAAAAGCAGTAGCAGTATGTCCTGTGTTCCAGAACCATTGCAAAATGCTGACATGGTGACAACATGTAATGTGCTTGTGCTGTAGCTAACATCCTTCTAGCTTTCAGAATAAATCACAATGTAGAGATAAGGCGAACATGCCATGTTCAAGGCATAAACCTGTGGTTTGTCAGGTACAGCACCATGGCAACAGCAGCAAAATTTATTTGAGCACCTCCTTATGAAGTGTTGAGTGCAGCTTTAACGAAAAGAGAACAGTCTCTAAAGAAGCTGGCAGCACATCACTCACATTATAGAGCTGGCAAAGACTTGAGTACCTTGTTCCTGGTTGTGATTGGTGATTAGCAACTGTTTTGTCCCTGCCCCAATCTGAGTAATGGGAATGAAAACTCCCCTGCTGGTGCTTGGGAGTTAATCACACAACAATGGGTTGCCGAGGAGGTGAAGGAAAGGTAAGGATGAAAGGGGGTGGGGATGGATGGAGACTTCTCAAGAGAAGACCCCGAATTTAATTGCCTTTGGAAAATCTTATTGTGTGGTGGTCTGACTCTCGCCTCATCCGTTACTCCCTTTAGTGCTGGGTTTTAGAAATCAGGTTACTTAGAAAGGGTGTGAAGTTGGAGCAAGTTTGTGACCACGGGCAGCCTAGATGATGTTCAAATGAAACGGTGGATCAAAAACACAAGCATATGTTTCTTTTTTTTCATATTGTTGAAATTACATCACTCAACACAACACAGACTAGTACAGTATACATACAGTATACTGTTACCTGCAAGACGTCATAGTATATGTAACATCATCTTTTATTCTGATCTCTAATTGGTTGTAATGAATAGATGCACAATTAATGCACAGGTGGGGATTTCTACTACTGTACAGGGCTATGAAACTACAACTACAGTAGGGTAATGGGTAATAATAATCATTGTCCTTCAGAGAACAATTACAGATTGTTGTGTTGTTGCTCCATGCTTTATAGCCAGTGCCTAACCTTTCATTCCTTCTGCCAGCTGTATTTACATTGTTGCCCCCGTGTAACCAATAAGATTTTCACAGACTTGAATGGATTGAAGTGTGCGTATAAACTCATATCAGCCATAAAAATAACATGAATTATTATTATATTATTAATATTGTGGCGGCTTACTACAAGTCTGGTGTTTACATGACCACACAACCCTACAATAATGAAGCAAATAACACAGTGCTTTATGGTATTAATACCCTGTGTATGACCTCAATTAAAAATACACTAAAATGCTGGCTTGATCCATGTTGTTCTCACAATATTCCCATAATTGCTTCAGCATTAAAGTGTTGGATTGTAAACACAGGCAGCGTAGAACATCGACATTTTCAGCTTCATTATTACACTTATCACCTACTTTCTAATTTGTCCACTTTGTGCACTACATCATGCTCAATACACAGCTTTTTTCTGCCGTGATCTGTTATTATTGTAACATGTAAGTAGTCACAGTCTTTTTGCAGCAATTCATCCATCCGGTATTAAAAATATGCCAGCTGGTTGATCATAATTACAACTATGTGTTTTCTGGTCCAGCTTGGACAAACCAGCGGAAAAAATGAGGATGCTGGCAGGTTTCTCGTTCTCTCAACAGCCACATTAACTTCTCTAAGATGTAACATACAAGTTTTGACATTGTGCAATCAAATAAGGTGAACAGGTATTTCTCCAACCAGCTGTTGATTACCAGCTGTTGATTACCAGCTGTTGTGCTGTTGTGACCTGATTCGTTATCCTGAACTGGACTGCTCACTTCTTTGTTGGCAATGGTATAATGTGATGCATTCAGTGAAACTTATCTATGTCAACTGGGTGCTTTGTTGGCTCAGTTTAGTACTGATTTGAGTTAATTCTGTTAGTGTGAAACTGTGTGTATTTATAAGGTAGTTAAAGGAATAATACGTGTTTGAGCTGTTACAAATTGTCTGTTCGTGTATTGTTTTGGAAGGATGCCAGTTCAAAAGTTTTGCTTAAGGTGTTTTATAACTTAAGGAGCAACTTCACTGACTGTCACCTTGCTTCCTATGGTTCTATATTTGAGAGTACATGTATACAAATGTTTTTTACCCGCACTGTAGCTTCCTCATTTTAAAAAATATTGCTTTGGTTCTGGCTGAAAGACTCCAGATGACAGCATCTGTAGTTCTGGAGGGACAGGTCGACCAAAGCTGTGTCTCAGTTTAGGAGCTACAATTGATGTAGTTGGACTTTAAATTACTGTTTCTTGTTTTATTTTTCTCCGTTGGCTTTGACTGCACCTTAAGACACCATGACCCTTGTTTTGTGCTACCAGCCAAGTAAGAGGAATCCAGAGTTTGCTGTTTTGTTAATTAGCCTTTTCAATGAGTGGTTTTCTTCAGCTACCTTTGATGATCCCAGTAACTCATCACTAGTCATTAACAATAAAAATGAAATTACTTTTTGCCCTCCAGAATAATTTGGTCCGCATGTGGAATTAAACAAGCTCCCATTTCGCTCCTAGTGTCTTTCAAGTAAAGTTACGTTGTAATGCATTTCAGGTGCTTTTTAACTACCTATGACAAAAAGAAGTGAATGCCCTGTAGAAAGTGTTACATGTTAAAAATATTGTCATTGAAGTGCAGCTAAAATAAATAATGTACCGGTAATTATAATTACTTAAGCCTTCAACTAACGTCTGTCTTTTTGTTATCTACATCACTGAAACCCCAGTTGCTCAGTTTTCCTTTATTCAACTACATTCACATCCATTAAATCCTCATGTTTTGGGTAGGATGCTAACAATGGACCCATCTGGGAACACTAAAGTCTCTAACATCTGTCTGTGCTGTGTCACTGATCTCTCTCTAACTGGTCTAGCTTCACTTTGCATATGTTGCCCAAAAAATTCACTTTTAAATATTTTTGGTTTCACATTTTAAGCCACTGATGTATGCAATCTGTACAATTTAAGGAAATAATAATTGCATGTCTGCTGAATGACGCTATTGTCATGATGCACACAGTTGACTCCAGGGGATTTGCCACTTAGCCTCACAGCTGTTCAAGCTACTAACAGACCACTAAATAATCTAAATCCTCTTGATTGCCAACAGCACTAAAGAACCAAGGCCTTACTTAAACCTCACTGAGCTGTTGTTGCCTGTTAGGGGGGCCAGCTGACTGCGGTTGTCTTTTTGGGTCTCTGACCATGCACACAGAGCGGAGTTGTTTTCAGTTCAGTTTGATGAACATGTAAACACACAGAATCGAAAACCAAAATGTATCTGGAGTGCTCCTTCTTGAAACCTGGCAACTAATCAAAATGTATTACACAGCACTTTGACATCCACACTGTGCAAGTATGTGAATGTTTCAACGTGTTATATCATTTCTGTCCAATATTTAGCTTTTAGCACATGGATTGGTTGGTAAGACCAGATGCGGTTTTTACCTACTGGGACATCTAAAGGTAATATGTTAAGACAGAGTTTGTATTTCCAAATATAACAGCTCTGAAAGTCTGCAAATGGCAGGTCCCTCTTTTATTCAGAGGTGCTATTCCTCATAAAAGCCCAGTTAAGAGCTTCTGCAACACTCTTTGAATGGGGGCTGAATAAAAATTACTCAGAAACGCTTATGCGGTCGGGTTCAGTGCTGCTGTGCCAAGATGGGTAAGTCTATGCAGAAGAAGCAAGTTTTCTGCCTTTTCCAACTAAAAAATGTGACTGTTCCCTAGCTCTGCTTTGTTATAAAGAATTCAAGCTAAGAGGGAACTGCCACCTGCAGACTTTTTGGAGATGTTATATTTGGTGATGTAAAACGTGTTCACGTCACATCCAGCCAGGACCGAGTTGTACATCTCAACAGAATGTCTCAAGAAAGTATCTGCTACAATCTGTCAAACGGTGCTGCAGTGGTCTCCCAATTACAGCTGTGAGAAGCGAGCAGCTGTCTCTGCTATACAGACTTCTGTGCGACCATGTCTCATCCTGCATTACGTACGTATTCCAGTGTAAAAATGTGATGTTGTACAGAGAGAGACACGGATGAAATACAGAATAAAGATTGAAGAATTGTTGGAAAGGATTTTATACTCCGAGATCAAAGAGATTCATTATAGCCACTATTAAATGATCCGGCGGATGCTTGTCTCGGAGCCAGAGACAGTGTGGTGAGTCTGTGGTGATCAAAATCAGGTACAGACACTGCAATACTGGAGACCGGGTGCATTTCAAGTGACATCCAAGCCCCTGCTTCTCAGCGAGAAGGAGACGAATAAACCGAGAGAAGTGGAAATAGACAGGGTTATTAGATTCCACTGTAAATTGCATCATAGAAAGGAGCTTCTTAAATCAACATAGATTTTCCACTGCATGTTTGAAGCCATGTGTTAGCCTGAATTGAAACTGTCTTTTCGGTTGCTTTAAGACAGCAAAGCTTTATGGCAATGTGAGTGTTTGTCACTTATAGAAAACTTCAATCATAAATGGGAAGCCATATATTCAGGGCACATACAGTTACACTACCTGAATACATCAGTCCTCACTACTGCAACAGTGTCATCAAATTGAAACACTGGCACCTCCATCCAAACGTCTACGCGACGCGCCTCAAGTCATAATTTGAATGGATTTTTGTTGGAGGAAATAGGTAAATGATTATTTGAAGTCTGTGTGGAGAGTAGAAAATTGGAACAGATGCCAAGAGAGAGGACGCAGCAAAACACAAAGTGTGGTGTTTTCTTTTGAAGAATAATGTCTCCAAAGTCCTGTTCAGTTAGGATTAATTTCAACGCTGTAGTAATTGCGTGTATGCATATTTCGATGTGAGTAGTGCCTGGATTATTTTCGCTGACCTTGGTTTTTCAGGACAAAAGTGGTACCATTTTTGTTGAGGCACTCCTCGTATCGAGGTGGCCTGGCCTGGAACTGAACATCAGATCAACACTAATGACTGGACACTGATCAGTCTGTTGTCTGAGTTAGATTTATGCATTCAGTGTTTTTAGTAAAAGACTCAGTTTTGTTTTAGTAGTAAACACATTTCATGCTTGAACCTGTTGTTTATTTTATTTAAGTTTTACCAGGATCTTTTCTCAGACATACAGTAGCCAAGTGCTGTGAGTGTCTAAACATAGCCACAAACATATTTTAACTGCGCTGTGGCTGCTACCAGTTGATATTAAACTGTAAGATATTTTAGGGAAAACAAATAAAATGCATTGTCAGTAAATATTTAACAGATTTGCTCAGTTCCAAAATGTTGCAGCTCGGCTGATATGTTCATTAACAAAATCTTCTCATTAAGATGATAAACATAATCCAGGCGGCATTAGGTTTCCTTCACAACATATTTGTTGTTGCAAATTAGTGGTATAGGAGGGAGGCTCGCTTCACTTGTAATTACCACCAAAGCATGTACAGTGTGTAACTTCGCTCCTTTATGCCTTTACGAATCTGCAACGCCTTTCGTTTTTTAGACGCTTCACATGCCTGCAACAGTTTACAGTCTGACTTGGGTAAAGCTCATGGCATCTGTGCAACATCATAGTAGTTGAAACTCATCACAAGTCTGTATTTGATTGGTCACTAACATTACTGGTGCTGCATATTCTGAAACCAAACCTGGACCTGTGTGTATAAAGATAAAGGGTATTAATTAGGTTTAGTAGCTTTATTAGTTTATCATCCCATTATTTTTTTTGTATAAACAAAGTAGAAAATGATCTGTGCAGGTGTCTAGAACATAATATACTTTACTAACATGATGCAATTTAAAGTATTCGTATTTGGTTTTATAAAAATAAATAAAAATTGTGCCTTTAAAGTGTTTTACACCACATATTACCAGATGTGTGTTTGTGTCTGTGCAGATGAGATAATAATAGCATCATTTTCTCATATAGTGCAATATGCCCCTGCGTGTGAGTGTAATTGGGTTGATCAAGAGAAGTTAGCGGATCACTCATGTCGCTACTGCCCATGATTACCAGCAAATCAACATGCTGTGGTTACCTTGAGTCAACAGTGAATCTTAATTAGTCTCCTAATTGCACTCTGCTTGCTCGCCAAGTCAGACGCTATAGAAAGCAAATTGTCACTTGTGCAAGCCGCGAACCAGCACTTCTGACTTTAAACTGAATATCAGCATGTCTAGCAGTGCCTCATTGTTGCCCTTGAAAAGCTGAACAGGTTATTTGCCCATTTCCCCCTACTAATGTACAGCATGCTACTCCATCAGATGCGCAGTTGATTTGAGATCACACTGGGCTGCTGATAGCAATGGGACATGTTCTGTGTGAGTTGGTATTTGAAGGAATCATGTAAGTTCGGCATAATCGATCCGTGCATCACCGTCACACAGAATAAGAAATTAAAATGGATTTCTCAAGGATGTTATTAAGATCCAGGCTACGACTTTTGCTATCATGGTTTTCAAATGCAATTATGGATACCATTACGTCCTGGGTTGGATACCCCAAAATAGAAATCGCACATTTGCAGTACAGTGGACAGTTATGTGGGCTTTTGTACGTGTGGGAATTTAAGCTTTTTGTAATCAATCCATCACAGCTGCAGCTGCTTTTCAGCATTATATATGTTCACTTCCCCATCTTTCTTTCTTACTCGTAGCTTCTAACGTTTTTACTCCGGAATATAAATAAACTAAAAAAACAGCTTCCTTCCGTGACTCACTGGTTTAAATAAGTAAATTCATAAATAAATACATAAGTGAATGTCCAAATCAGTTGGAGTGTCCCAACCTTTTTCATTCCAAGGCAGCAAGCTAACAAGCATTTTTTGGGTCCCTGCTGCCTTAAGGTTCACACTTTATTTCAAGACTCAAAATCTGACACTTAAAATGTCAGAAATGCAGTATGCCCATTTATTATGCGTCAGTTTAGCCGAGACAAAAATAGCGTCCGGTTTACACTTGCATCATGCATAGGTTTGTTAGGTAAAGACGAGAGAAAACTGTCTTCAAGACAGGAAGGAAAACATCTCACTTGCTATTGGAGGTTGTTTAGATACATGTGCAGAATGACTCCATGGTGTGTCGTCCACTAACTCAGTCATTCTGGGAACAGTCGTCCAATTATTCTCCAGTCCACGGTTCTCAACAGTAAAAGTCTGCTCATTCAATACCCAGAAGGTGTCATTTTGCAGAACTTGATTGGCCTGGTCAACTTTTGCCAAAGGCAACAGAGCGTCTTGTCGTACAAATGGTGGCGATTTGCCTTGGTTATTTTTACAGATGTGGAAAGCGTGGAAAGAATCAAATTAAATTTTGTATCACTATAATTACTACATATGAATTAAATAATAAAAACACTGGTTATATGTTATCATACATATAGGTAGAGTACAGGACCTGGTTTACCTTCAGTGGATTCTGTGATTGCCTTTTAATGACAGATTTAACAGCTATGCATGTTTGAGTTATGCATATGGAACCTGTCTCATTAACTCTAAGAAAATAACACCATCTTTTATATGCAGTCAGTCATTTTTTTATATATTTATTTTAAATATTTCTTCCAGCTTAAATGCAATTTTAATGCAAACCCAACCAACCGATACGAAGGAATCATTTTGGCATTAAAGCTACACTAATCATAGTTTAAATATTAACAAATCATAAAGTTAGTATAATGTAAAGTGGGTTGTTAGACGTGATGAACCCCCAGAGAGTTATCACCAGGCTCTGGTGCCCCCCCCCCCAGGTCTACAGAGCATTTTAGTGTCTTTCAGTTTATTCTGTTGGTTTTTCAGCTCGTAACTTTGTTTTCATTCAGTCTCATGGCTCATTAACAGCCATTCCAGATGTGGCAATGCAGCTGTCTTGAGTGAACATGCTGTGAAAATCTCACTGTGTAAAGTAAAAGTTAGGCACATGCTTTAATGTATACTGTATCATTTAGCCAATCGACACCTGAAGGAAAGATCTTTGCTTCGGACAAAAATAGGGTTTAAAGAAGAGTGATAATTAGACCTAAACGTTTCATCAGAACCATAGACCTTACTGAATAACTACAACAAAGAGGCATATTTACTTAAATATTTGCATAGATTTTCACCTGGGCTGCACATGTGAAGATGAAAAAACATTTACACATAGTTGTTTGCTGTGGGAAATGGATTCAAAAAAGTAAAGTTTGAGAAAGAAATGTTTTTATAAAAATAGAACTGAGGCATTAGTAGTAAGAAGAAAACTGGTTAAGACCCCAGAGTTAATGTCAAAGAGGCACCTTTGATTAAGGGCAGGGGCTTGAGCCCCTAGAGCCACCGCCTCTACACATGCCTGTAGCTATACTTGACATTAATGCCACATCTCAACTAACAGAGATATCTAAACACATTCAGTCATATAACTCAATTATTCTTCATTTTCCAGATGTCTAAACAGAACTTATTACCAGAGTATCAATCATGCAATCGAGACTCAAGAATCCCAAAAACGTGTCCCTTTTGTTGGAATGTTACATCAAAAATTTTTTAGTGTATGTTTTAGAAATCAGTTGCTGCCTTAATGTGCAGATGCCCCGTTTTATTCACTCATCTGCATGAAGAATCAGCCATATTGAACATGATCTAAAGGGTAAAGAATGGGCTGATAAAACAGAGGGAAAGGGTCATTAAGCACCAGGTTGGGAGACAGAGAGAGACGGCTAGGGAGACATAGAGTCCCAACTTCATCAAGATTAATCACTGACATCTGGTGCCTTGGAGGACCTAGTTAGTAACCCTCTGTTTTCCCCCCGGTTGGTGTGTGAATCATCGATGGCAGGCGGAGACGCAGGAAGCACAGCCCCGGATGCCTGTTGTATCTTTTGTCACACTGGGTGACAAAAGTGTGTAACAAACGACAGCAAGCGGGTAAAATGTGTACAAAAACACTCAGATGGTAATGCTGCCATATATTTTCATCAGTATTTCAGTAATGGCACTCCAAGGACAATCATAAATCCTTAATATCACATATGTGTGTATTCGTGCATCAGTTTAATTAGATATATGGTGTGGTTTCCATTTATCCAGTGCAGAGCTCTATAATACACAGTACATTATGGTAATCACTGTAAAGCTCATAATTTGGCGAATCTGTATGCGCTTTCCCGGGAAGCAAAGGGAGGCAGAAATATTACAGTGTATTAAAAATAAATATAAGGTGGGATTCCTTGACACCTATAGGTTGATTTAGCCCTGCTTGCAGTTGCATGGAGGAAGATGAATTGATGGCAAAGAGAGGATAGACAGAGAAGGACGTGCGGGAGTGGGAGCTTGGGGGTTTGAGGGGATGGAGAGTCAAAGTATTCTATATTAACTATGGGCCTGAAGGAGGCTCCTCTTACTAGCGCCCTTTTCTGGCTACACTACATTATTATGTTCAGTTTAGGCCCTGGGCTCCGGCTTATAAAGAGGGTCTGACCCACATCTACACAAGGTTCTTCAGACACCATTATTTTTGTTGTTATTGCAATCGGCCCGGGCTGGGACAAGCACTGGTGCATGCAGTAGTGGAGCAGGTGAACTAGTTGATGCTATGATAAGACAATGATTAAGTCGGAATGAGATAATTACATGTGTTGCAAGGGGATACTGAAGAGAGCGCACTGGCGTTGTGTCGTCCCGGCATGTGTGACTATGTTGACTATTTTGAACTTTTGACCCACAGATCCTTACCATCGTTAATTTGGGATAATGTCAGATTATTGCCTGGCTTTTTTCCACTGGGTATATGATAGCGCTAGATAGCAGCAACTAACCAGTGACTTACAGTATATAAATGAGATTTTTGTTTCAATCACATGTATTACTATGATTAGAGTTTCCACCCAGTGGTAGCACTGATGAGCAGTGCGTTCAATGAGGCAGGAGACTCGCCAACTGGAGGAAAATGTCTGCATCATATCAGATTTTAATGGAAGAGGCTTTCCTCTGTAGGAATAAATGTTTTTTGTTACCTTACATATTTTTGGATTTGTCTTTCGTGGACTATATGTCATAAAAACTATTTTCTTCTGTGTGCATTTTTTTTTTGAAGTCACATTTACTAAGACCCGCATGCTACGAGCAGCATTTAATCATGACCACCATCTTTCCATAACTTTTACCAGGAAGTTTTATTTGTCTGAACTTATCAATATATCAGAAATATACATATCATAATAAATCAGCTTATAGCTTTAGATATAGTTTTTTTTTTGTACTGGGTTGCTGAGATCTACTGGCATTGCTGAGGCAAAGTCTCGGCAATTTGACTGTCCAAATATTGCCTCCATGGGAACAATACGTAATCAATAACAAAACTGCTGGGCGCTGTGCTTAAACCTGGAAAGACTTGTTTACATCTGTGTGTCCATTTGATAAAGTGTTGTTAAAAATAAATAAATAAAAAAATCCCACCGCGTGTTAATCTGGCTCTGACAGGCTCTGTTTTGTGTCGTCGCAACAAATATAATATCCTATTTGGGTCATCTATCCTGCATCTCCAAGGGCGTCATCTCATTATTGATTGGAGGAAAGTGAAGAGATATGGATATTACTAGGTAGAAGGCCAAAGAGGTACTGAAGGTGATTCATGGGAGGGTCTTCCTCATAATTCAGACGCTGGACAAATAGTTCATTTCCAACAGTGTTGGCATTTGAAGAAATCTAATCCTTGAGGTGAATTTAAAGTAGGGCCAGAGGCGGATCTGTACCTTGTGCATACCTGTCAGACTCCTGTGAGGTCTTGCAGTTATTTTTCAATTACCGACACCATATACTTCTTCGCCACACTCTATTTTTGTTGTTGCTTTTTTAGCAGTCGCTGCCGTATATTTCATCGTAATGGTTCCCATTGTTACACAAAATCACTAGAAGATTATTGTTTTGCAGATGAAGAGTAGTTTTCACAGTGAAGTTTTTTAACTGCAGGGACTAACCATTATCATTTACCTGACCGTGCCCTTTCTGATAATTCTCCTCCGTATTGCCTCAACCTTTCTTATGACTGTCAGTTGCAGAGAACCAATTAACATATTGTGTCCGAGGGAGTCATTCTTCCCAACAGTCCTCAGTTTCCCTCCCTCTGTTTTTGTCACACTGCTAGCTAGTGGGCCACAAATTAGTGGTGTGAGCTGGAAGGCTCAATTACCTTTTAGGGACTTTAGAGGTAGTCTGTGTCCATGTCAGCCTGTCTCAGAGCTTCCTCCAACCTGTTTCGATAAGGGTATAAAATGAGAAGGGGAGCAGGAAAGGGGGGCAGCAGGAGGAGAAGAAGAGCAATTGGTGTGCAAGGGCTGGGCTGAATTTCTAAATGATCTAATTCCTGTGTCTGCAGTGCGCCTCACTGTTGGCATCCCTGTTTCCCCTAGAGACAATGGCAACTCTCTTCTTCTCATCAGCCCACCTCAGTCTCACCTCAGCACCTCCTCTCCCTCCTTCCTCTCACATCTCTCCCTATCTTCTATTGTGTGCCACTGCGAGCAAGGGGACAGCCAGCTGAAAGTCCATTTGAATATGATGGCAGGGGTGTATTCTCAGAGGAGCAGCAACACTCTGTGAGCTGTGCCAGGCCTGGCCTTGTTATCCATCTGTGACCATGTAATGGAGATGGATACTGTACCGCTGGCAGGCTAAAATGGAAGAAATACATGGGCCAGTAGATATCAAGTATCTCAAAGTGTGAAAACGCTGCAGACATTGAAAATGTAAAGCATGAGGCAAGTAGTGCTGTGATGTGTGTGATATCAGTATTGCTGGTGCTGGGAACCACTCATATAGACCCCACAATGTAGATATTTATCATGGCCTCCAAAAGAAGCATTCTGGTTTATTGGGCCTAACTTTTTTTTTAGTTACTTGTTCGAGATAAGGGTGTTGCTGCGATCTACAAACTCAGCAACACTGCTATGACAAAATCTCTGCTTGACTGAGGAATTGATTTTTGGTTGTGAAGGACATTTACCATTAAGAGTTTCCCTAATTGGGCTACATACATTTTGCTAATAGCATGACTAGTTATGTTCCACTAATCTTCATCTATTAAGAATCAATATAAAGGGTCTCACATTTATTTCTTATTCATTTTTGCAGATTGAACCCCTCGACACACACACATATTTTTCACATCACTTCTAAAAAAGGTTCAACTTATCAGACAAGGTTTACTGACACCTGTTTATATGACATGATATGATCATCATTTGCTTCCTGTACATTATGTGGAAATACTTACAGCATACTCACTTGGCTGAAGAAAAACCTGGGTCTTAGTTAAATATTTAAAAAGATCAAAGTTGGCCTTGAACCATGAAACACAACATGTATACTCCACTAACTTAGCGTTGCACTGCCAATAACCCTTTCAGATTTATAATGGACACATCAAAATATTACAGTACATACAGCGTCTATACTACCTTGACTTCTGGTCAGACATTCATTCGGGTGTTATTCCAGCAGCAGCTAATGTAGCCCTGAACCACTAGCTTCAAGCGGGCTGCAGACACCTTACCTTTTTTTTTTTTTTCTTGTTTTCTCTTTTTTATGTCAGACTTATAATGTCCAGCTCCAGCTTACACTTACTGAGGTGACATATTAAGCAATTTATCATATTTCATACTGCTCCATGAAGCCACAAAGTGCTTTATACAACATTTTACAAATGCAGTATCACTGCCCAACACAGAAACAACACATTAACCTATATAACATAACAACCATATTTTCCCGGCCTAAACAAAAGCTTCTCCTGCTCAAATGTTACTAAATGCAAACCCAGGTCTCGGTCCAACACCAAAAGTAGCACTGGCCATCATTATTACTTCAAATTCAGAAACATTTGGCTTAAGAAGTAATTTGCATCTAGAACATTTTTTGTCATGTTGCAATGTTGCTAATTATCTGCAAATAATTAGGTTAGTGCCATGTGACCTACGGTAGGTGTGTTCAACAATGACCAAAACTATGACATAACATGTATGATGAATAAGTCCAGAAAAAGAATTAGTTTTTACTATTTTTGAAACTAAATGAAAGAAAATGCAGGAGGACTGTGTCCGTAGAGAGAAGAGGCACATTAAAGGCATATAGTATAGCTCAATTTTGTATGGCTATTTATCAGTCAAACATTAGTTCTTGCCTGGGGTGCATTTTGATAAAATATACTTTTGTTATGTTCAAGCTGACCAAGAAGTCGCAGTCAGCAGTTAAATTCTCACATTACAGAGGATGGCAGGTTACGTTTTATTTATTGATATTGTTTGATGTATTTACTATATGAGTCCACGCTCATGCATTATACATGTGGTCTTAAGGTCTATATAAATCTTTCCACAACAGGGAAAGCAATGTGATGAAAGAAATACAGCCCCAAGAATAGGTAAGCACAGCCATGATCAGTGGGATCCTATTAATAGAAGTGACAAGTTAAAATATGAAATCCAGAATAGAAATTATATTTATTTGCATATAATATTCAAATTGTGTTTATTGCTAAATATGTCATATTCTTTGGCAATGAATAATACAATTAATGTTTCCCTGTGTCGTTTTCATTGTTTAGTTCATTTACTTTACTAATCTAAATAGATATCATCCAATGAGATCATGTAAATGCTCTGCCTCTATCTTCGATTAATGAACTTCTTGCTGGCTATAATCAGTAAATGTCAGCTGTGCAGTTCTTTTCTTAAGAAAGTCACTCGTTTCTGGGTCCCAGTATTCTGTAGGAACGGTAAATTGCTTATAACCTATTCTTGTCAGAAACAGTCATGCAGCTGTCCCTACTATACAGTATCGGTTGCTCAAGTGAATTTGAAGCTGTATGCTTTGTTTCCACGGTTTATGGAAATATGGTGTGGGAGGTACAGTACACAAAGAGGGAAACAGGTTTTTCACACTCAATACTGCATGGGAACAGTGTTTGTCTGCCCTGTTGCAGGCTATAGTTCTATGTGTGGAGTTACACACATTTGTAAAGAACTAATCAGATACACAGTTTGGACTTTCCTAGGTGTGTTTGTGACCCTGCATGCCAATGAAGCCATTTTGTGCTGTGCTCAATATCAGCTTTTGCTATTGAATTTTAAATTCTAACATCAATGTAAGTAAACAAGAGTTGTGACATTATATAGGAACAAAGGTAATGCTGAGGATGTATTACTGTGAGCTGTCTCTCATCAGAAGGGGGAACGGTGCGAGGAGTGGGGAGAACTGTTGTCTTTGTTGTCAGGGAACTTTGATGCTCCACCAGGGGTCACTGTTGTGCAGGAAGATTGATCTCAACTAACCCCCTCCTGAGAAGATCAATGAGTCCAAGTCTCTGTGGTAATCCTACCCCCCCCCCCAAAACTCCTTTCTTTGCATCTTAGTATCTTATTGTGTGTGTGTGTGTATATCAGTGTGAGTAAGAAAGAGTGAGTGTGACTGTGTGTATGCATACATATGCAGTTGTCATTTCATCGTGCTGTCATTCCTCTCGGTGTGTTGAGAATATGTAGAGCCTAAGTAGTCACAGGAGAAGCAAACTACTGAATGTGAAAGTGGTCCTTGAGCTGTGGCCTTGGGTGGGTGCCGGGGATGGACGCTGGTACGGCTCCAGAATGGGAAATGTTTTCCGTACAATTTACATGTGGTACGCGGGCAGCAAGGTGAGTCAGTAGCCCCGTACAGCCAGAGGTGGTAGCCATGTGACTACTCACTTGTGCGCTGCTCCTGTGTTTCCCCGTCGACTTTGCTTCGTCCGTCTTTCCTGTTGCCTTCCCACGGATTCATCTGCTCTATCAAGACTTTCTGGAAGTTCACAAAAAGTATCAACACCAGCAGGTTTCATACTCGTTCTGTTGTCCCTGGAGCTAAATTATTAAGTAGGTACCCACAGTGAGAGCTGTGCTACCATGCAAACATATCAATTTTAGCAAACCTACCTGTAAAACACGATGCTGTACACACCGACTTTGCACTGCTTTTGAGTCTGTCAGACAAAAAAGAACTTGAAAACAGTGTTTTTATGCTGCATATTTAGCTTCTCTGTTAGATTTAGTGTTGGTTAAGTCACTCAAATACTAGTACTACTGTTATATTGCTTGTAAAAGTAACACATATATTACTTATTACTTTCTGACCCCAAATTCTCCACACCTTCTGCTTATTTTTAACATGAAGCATATTCCCACCGTCCAGTTGCAGCTCAGCCCCTCTTCAGTGCTATTAGAATCTAGCTGGCGTTCGCATGCCAACTAAGAACGCAAAACATTTAAGAAAGATGTGAGCAAGATACATCATTAATTAGTAACTGCAATTAAAAATGTAATTTTTATTATAGTATAATACATTTTTATAATGTAGTAATACCTTCAGCTGCTATCTATATTATTATTATTTCTGACTACAAACATGTGGGTGGCTAGGAGTAAATTGCAAAAATAGTTATTAGTTATTAGCTCATAATTTCTAGTAAAATAAATTGTCAGAAAAGAACTTTTATATTACATTTGCTGACTTTTTTCTTTCTTTCTTTTTTTACATATTTGTAATAAGCTAAGAGCAGAAGATAATTTTAGTGTTTCTATGGAAAGACTGCAGTAATCTTTTACTTTTAATCATTTTTAAACCTCTGCTAAAAAAAAGACCTTTTTTAAAATCTTCTTTGTGTAGAGAGCTACCACAAAAGAAATATAAAAGTAAAAATATGAAAGCACAGAAAATGCTGAGCTAAGTGTTAATAATACATATGTGTGTAGTTTCCTTAAATGGGCAAACCATCTGTTCCAGGCAGCCTGAAGCCTCCCTGTTCTAATTGTCCCGTCTGTGGTGTTTGATATGCATAATTAGACTTTTAATAATCTTTGCTATGCAGGTGATGTTTGCCATGAGTTCACAGAGATTTGTATTTCCCTATTGATTGTAATGGGCATTATGAATCTCCCATTACCTGTGTCCTATTATGTCAGTGATACTGCACATGACCATTTATAGACCCATGCAGCACATTCACATTTGCTGGGAGTTGTACCGTGCAGCATTTTAGTAGCGTATGTATTTTGCCTCTGCTTAACCACGTAAATAGAAATGATAACATTTTAAGGCCATGTTGGTCCATTTAAGCTGTTCTAATGTATATTTTTATATGACGTGTGGTTAAGATTATGCTGTGTTGATGTACCCACACAGAATGTAAAATAATCTAACACTGCAGTCCTCAACAACTTTTAATTCACTGTTATGGCTTTATTGCCAGCGCTTTTAGGGTTCTGATTCAGTCTCACCACTCTCATAGCAGCAGAAAGCTGCTGTCTGTGAAAAAGCTCCTACACTACCTGCACTAAACCAAACAGCATAGTGGAACAATTAGCTGCTAAAGAGCCAGATATTTTCCCCAAGAGTTGGTGGAGATGAAAGGAAAGCGAACACTGAATTTACATTTATTATGTGGGTGCAAACCTGACTCCAATCTAATGCTATTGTTTCAAGTGCTTCACACATCCATCATATGAACTTTACTCTATATTTAGATGACATAAAAGATGAAGGCATTACAGGCATTACAGGCTTGTTGTGTTGCCTCTCTTGTGGTCAATGTTGGACTAAACCACAATACAATCTTGACAAAATCTGAATTCTGCTCAAAATATAAACCGCTCAACCAAATGACTATTAGACACTGCACTACCGTGGCTGTAGGAACATTTGTGTGCACTCATATTCATTGTCGTTGACTTGTTCAAGACAGAGTTCAACTGAATTGGATTCCTAAAATTGCCACCAGACTGACATTAGATTAAATCCATTAGTATTCATAGTAGGAATATGGAACCAGGTAATACTTGCTTAGAATCCTTCATAAAAAGTAGCAACAATACTTAATTCTACACAACAATGACAGACTTAGCACATCTGCATACCCTGGGATGATGTTTGAGTTGCCATTATGCTGGGAGAAAAAGAAGAATAAAGTAGACAAAGGAATAGGCAGCAATGGTCATGAGTTCAGTTTTTCTCTATTCTACTCTATTTTGAAGCTGAAATGAAAGATTTTTGTCATTTTACTTTGTACTAAATCGAAAGTGCATGAACATGTTTCCTAAAATTCCCTATATTACTTGAAGAGGCAAGTGTCTTTCTTTGTTAAAGACAACATATAGAGTACAATATCTGAAATGGTCATTTAATTTCACTATTCACAGTGCTGTGTATATGCTGTATCAAGCACTTGACAGCTAGAGTTCAAAGTCAAACTGAACAAGTGTGATGTGTTCACTCTGTGACATTGTGTAATGATCAAAAACCCACTTTTAAAAATATCTAAAATGGAAAGTGTTGATCATGCTGTATGTCCGTTGATAGCTTTAATCTTTGTCACAGATTTCATTGTGGCATTGCATTTAGAGGTACAAGGGTTTTCAGTGATGATGCAGGCAGACAGATCAACATCTGCTACAGAGACATAGTTGACGGGTATTGAAAGCTACAGTATGTCTTTTGGGGGAGCTGTCAATGAAAAATGCAAGTGCTAGGAACAAGCTGGAAATGCATTACAAACACCGAACTACAGCATTTCACAAGTGATGTTGGACAAGCCAGTATTCTGCACATGTCCAACGTTATTTAAGATGATTTAAACTCAGCAAGGCATTAAAGGAATGCAGTTTGATCGCCTGGCTCCACGTTTTTGTACGCTCTCTGTGAGTTTTATCAGGCGAGAGGCTCAAGCACAATGGCAGTGTTGTGGCATTGCTGCTGATGCCCGCCGAATGCCCACGGTGGCGGCGGGGGTTTAAAGAGCGCACTCAAAGGACCTGCTGATCAAAGGAGCATTTCATCTGTGAGTTCTGCTGCTGCGTCAAATGCCATAGACATGTTATGACAGAGATCTGATGTTAAGACACTGACAGCGAAGTCTCTGACGCCCTCTCTGTACAACACAAGAGAGAGTAAACAGGAAAATAAAGGAGGTAATAACAGAGCAGAGTGCATCCATAATAAGGAAGGTAATAATTACACTGCAGTTAAACACTATGGAGGTAAAGAAAGTGTTTATCAATGTTAAAAGTTATACAGTATGTATTCAACTTCATAGCCTGTTTATATTTGTAATTCACACTTTTCATCCCAGACTCACATTATAAACAAATTTACTGACATGTTCTATAAATATTTTACGGACTACTCTCTGTTAGGAGGGAAATGATTTCTCCCTTTATCTAAAAGATACCAGCCATGTCTCCCAAAAATTACATTTGTATACAACTAAATTGCAATCACAAATACGTTTTTGTAACTGCGGCCAGATTATTTTTTCTATTCACATAATGATCATATATATTGACGGCGAACGTAAATGTTCCACATTTTTAGGAGGCGAGGTTGAAGCTGCCACTCCAAATAAATGAAATCTTAGATTTTGTGTGGACATTCAGGCCAGAATATAGTAGTAATTTATATTTTTGATGATTCTAACTGAAATCACTGAAAACAAACATGCAGTGCTGTTATAGGTAAGCCAGAAAATAGAGGGTAACTCTAAAGATATCAGGAGAGATGATCAACAAGTCATCCATCACTGAACTCAAGCTGAAAAGGTAATAGGTCAGCCACAGTTAACCTTATTGATTTTAATTGTTCCCAGATGCAATGAACCACATTCAGATGCCCCTAAAAATATCACGTTGTTTATCTTTCAATTTGAGAACACGTGAAAACACATGGACAATCTGCCACCTGCATTAGACCAACCAAAGTGTTTTTGTTTTGTAATTTCTACAATCCAACCTCAGCTTGTGTTTTATTAAAACCAAGGCTAACATATCAGATTTGGATCAATTCAGTTGTGAAGTTTGCTTTCATTTATTTATGGCTTTTGTGTTGCTGAAGCTATTTTTGTTATTTCCATACAAAGAGTTTTTTTTTAATCAGATCACCTTACATGTTATTTCTCAGGTCTTCAATTCCCCAAACCCTTCCATCACTTTAATTTTCTCAGACAGGCGTTGTTACTCCCAGCCCTCACAATGAGGCTTGGACTGATAATGTTATAATGTATAATGAATAAAGTTTTCGAGCTTTCACTCTCGTATCTCTGATTTTGGCAGCTTTCTGACAAAATTCATAAATCAACAAGCAGCTTAATAAATCATCACCAGCATACCTATATACAGTATACCTGCCTCATCTCTGCACACATGCCTCGAACCTGAACTTTTTCTATTCCAAAACCAATGACATATGTGTGTACAGGCTGTGAGCACTGGAGTGTGCCTTGTGATGGTGCTTGAATGTTTTTTTGAGGTTAACTGCCCATGAAACAGCATTGTTAATCTTTGCTGCTTTGATGGCTGTGTCTTTTACTCCAGATCAGTGGACACTAAAAAACAAATTATCCCAACACACTACATTTTATTCAGTTCAAATTAAGTCCAACCTTATAAACAAACAAAATGCTTTTGCTAAATGTGCTCTCGTCGAAATCGATGCATATTTTATCACGAAAACATTAGCATCAGGGTCAGAATTGTCTGAAAGATTTCACTGGGGAAAGTACAGCTCTATACTTTACCTTCTCCATACAGCCTACATAAAGTCAGCATTTTATTACAGTGCATTAAGTCCACTACATGGCAGTCAGAGGCACAGCAGGCAACATTATGTTGTTCTGTTTAGAGGAGAAATACATCTTTGGTCACTTTCACACAGTTATGGGTCATCAATCATTCTCTGATGTTCAGTGCATTAGAGGATAAAGTGTTGTAATTTACCTTTTTGGTGTTTCTACCTCCTTTCAGCCCACATCGTCTACTTCAGTTAGTGATTTCCACCACCACTGATGTTTATGTGTTTGTATAGAGACCGGTAATGCCATACAAAAGCATGATATTGTTTTTTTCCAGAAAAGAAAAGAGTGGAGAGACTAGTGCTGCGGTATTCGCAGTTTTGTCGAATTATGACAAAATAGATTTTAAAAATGCTACTGAATTTTAGATGTGAACATTGACCGGCCAAAAAGACGATGATGAAAGTTCAATTGTATATGTAGTGGAAATGTTCATTACTTTAATAATAATAGATTAAGAAGAGGGGAAATCCTTTCTGAACAAGCAGCTACATTCAAGTGTTCAGGGTTCACTGTTTTGTTCAGGAACACATATGGCTAGAGGGTAACCAGGAATTAGACCACCAGTTTCAGGGACAACTTCCCTATAGTGAGTAATCTACAGCCATCTGGAAATTTTACATCCCATTACCAGTTATCTACAGGGATAACAAAAATATTAACACTAGGAATCGATACTGTAATACACCTCACATTACATAAATTACCCAAAGATCGAGCCCCAAGGGACACTTCAACATGGTTTTGTCAACCACTGGCCAACCCTCAGGTCTGGGGTTTGATTCCCAGTTAAATTTCATTATGTTAACTTATATTAGTTATATTAGTGTGTTACTTTTCAGTCTGTTAAACCACAGCTCCATGTATTAAAGCAGGTGCAATTTTTACCCAGCTCATACAATCTTTGACAAAACTCTTGCATTAAAGCTGGCGGTTCACACTTTAAGCATTTCTTGATTATTTCATTTTCAAATCTACCATGGGGGCATCCAGAGCCAAACATTGTTACACTGTTCCCATACCTGTGGATCTGACTGTATCTTGCATTTTCTCAATTCCAAAATCAATTTCCTTCTGCGAAGAAGTGTTTTTAAGAAAAGTGTTTATTTCCTCATCATATCCTGCCTCGATTATTGCAAGACCTAATTTATGTGCCTTAGCAATTGTACCTCAATACACTTTATGTTAGTTCAAAATGGAGCCAACCTAAAGCACTAACAGGAACAATGCTCCCATAGTCCTTTGCACAGGTTCCCAATTAAACAAAGAATCACATTTTAGATTCCCCTCATTACTTTCAAAGTAAAATGCTGCATTGGGTCAGTTAGTCCCTGCAGGAATCCACAAAAAAAAAAAAAAGAAAAATTCCATTCACGGAGCTCAAACTATGAAGTAGTCTGAGCTCTCAAGAATTTCTATGAACGTATTTCTCTGAAATATAAATCAAGGTGAATTGGTTATAGTTTTAATTACAAACTCAACTGAGCACATAAAAACAAGCATAATATGTGTGGATGATATGTAAAAATGTATGTTTCTCTACTTTTTATCAAAGCAGACAGAGGTTAATAAGCAGTCAATACACCAGATTAGGTTACTGTTTAAAGTCTAGCATAGACTACATTTAACTCAACAAGCAGGCATCAGGGCAGGTGTCAGAACAATCCTTGTAGAACAATGTATCTGCCATGATGACAGATACTAGCTTGGTCTCCACACTGATGATGTGATAAATGAGCTTCTAGTACCCAAGTTAGGACCTGTTCAGGACTCAGAGGAGACTCTTTAGTTCATTTGACTTTTTCGGGTCAATCAGTGAAAAAATATATTTTTCAATGTAAAAAATTCCACTTTGTCTCCTAAAAGTTAAATTCCTATACAACTAAACTGCAACCACGATTATGTGTTTGTCTCAAGGAGGTGGCTGGGGTGGATGGTGGGTGTATGCCGTGCACAGCTGATAATACACAAACCAGTCTTGCATGTGGTTGGGTTTAGGAAAGAAAAGTACTTTGGTTAAGGATGGAGAATGATGTGTTTTGGTTTTAATTTTAAGACACTGCACCTGTGCAGTGACTGCAGTGCCTACAGTCTTTCCCTGACTTTAACCCAGTGCTGTGATGCCTGAACCCAACCATAAAAAACTTTAAAAATGCTGGATTAACATATCTGGATGTTGAACTGCAACATCAGACATTTTCCGTTAGAAAATATAGTATATTGTAGTTAGATGTTTTTGGAGGACACAAATATATTGCTTGGGTATATTTCATTGATATGTTAGGTATCAACATATTTGCGATGGATTGTGAACATATGATCACTATGTAATCTGGTTATTATTACACTCCCACAAAAACGCTTGAGAAACCATTGTGCTACTATGATCTGCTGCTGCTGCTGCCGCCAAGTACTCTGGGCCTGAGCTTGTGTCAGATGGATGGAAATAGAGGAGTCCAGTTATAGCTTGTAGTTTTGATTTATCCAGTGAAACATCTCAAAACTTACTTGAGTTACTAGAGGATCCTTGACTTGATATTTGATTTGAGGTAACATCTGTGGGTTTAAGTGGCACCAGCTATTGGATGGATTACCATGAAATATGGCAAGTTCCACAATTACTGTTTAACCTTTATGCTGTAGCTGTTTTTTTCCTAATAAAATTAAGTCAGTCCTTGGATTGGATGTCTATCGTCATTAATGTCTATATATATATATATATATATATATATATATATATATATATATATATATATATATATATATATATATATAACTATCATCAGTTAGGATAATAGTAAACTTATCTATTTGTCATGTAGCAGTCACAGGGTTTGTCTACACATTCAGAGCCATAGCTAGTTAGTTGGGCTGCATATTGAAAGATTATTATTCCTCTGGATGACAAGGGTGAGCAGAATAAACTTGTCTGTGATGGCAGTTCACAGCCCCAGGACAGTCAAGACATTGATAGCTGTGCTGACAAAATACCCTTAATCCTCATCCCTTTAGATTAGAGAAACAATGCTTACAACAGCAAAGGGCAAGAAAAAAAATGACTGCTGACCTGACAGAGAGCCAATGTGAAAATTGCTTTTTGGATTATTAAGCTAAAATATGCATTCGCATATATTTTTGACCTCCGATGATAGGTCTGCCTTAATTTTCTTGTTAAATCCATTGGCGAAAAATGGATCCCATTAATGTAAATGTACGTTTTGTACATTCAGCTGACATTTTCACCCTGTCTCGCTTCCAGTAAGAGTGGAGTTATGGGAGTCCAGTTTGTTGCTTAAGGGTACAGTTAAACAAGAGTTTTTTGAGCGCTCATAATGAATGTGCATTTCTAAGTGTTGCACTAAAGGTTTTTCATGAGACTAGCAGTAGAAGTGAGCCACACCAGTTTAAGGAAAGAGTTTAAAGAAATACGTTTTCCACTTGAGTATTTGATAATAATCTTTACGTTATTCCTGTGATCCAACTGAACTTTTTCATTTCACATACGAACTTGTTTATATTCAAGACCACAAAACCACATACATCTGTGTGATTGTAAGCAAGTCAAGATAAGACATGGCATTCTCTTTAGCACATTTTCAGTCTATATTTTGATGTTTTTTTTTTTTTTTTCCTTTTGTGTATGTGTGTTTCAGTGTCTTTTATAAGCAAGTGCATAACAACAGAATGGTAAACAGCATATTACTGTTGTGTTGCGGGAGGGGAAAAAAAAAAAGAACAGGGCCTCATAGAGAGTAAGGGCACATAAAAGAACATTGGCACCCAAGAGCGTAGTTCATTGTAATGCTAAATAGAAAGCAGGAGTGATTCTGCTTGTGTTTATCTGCCAGGCAAAAGTTATCACACTCTGTTACTTCAGCTTAGAGGCTTTCATGGCGTGCAGTTTCAAGTGCCATTGATCTGGCCCCACACCAAAGGTTACGCAGATCAGCTAATTGTAAAATGCAAATGATGAATAAGAATTGAGGACGGCTAAGACGTCACTTGTTCGATTTTGCACGTTTGTCTGAAATACTTGTCAGGAGTTGGTATTGTGGTATTAAGACCTTTGTGTGTGTAATGCTGGGGCTGAAGGACTCTACAGTGAATATACAAACCTCACACCACAATAAGCTATTTCATACAGTGGATTCTGTGGCGCTGGAACAAAAACATGCCCGTCTGCTTGATCAAGGCCAGAAAGAAACACTTTTACTGTACACGTTACACAACAATTTGTTGTATTTTAGAATGTCAGATAATGTTGAGACCAGGCAGAGCAAGACACATTATTTAGTACATCCTAAATTGAAAATAGAAAGATCTACTTTCTGTTCAGATCCATTTCAGGAAAATCTAGACTAAATGTCTTTAAATAATGTATTTTTAATCTTCCCCCATAAAAATACTGTTATGGTCATTTTTTATTACATGAAGTTAAGAGCTTGTCCTTTTGTATTTGTGTACAGTATGTGAAGATGTGTGTGTGATAGAGATTACTGTACATGTGTTGTCTTTTTTTTTTTTAAATCTTTTAATCCTACTTTAGGTCAAATCAGTTCATCTTAATAGATATGTGGCGAGATCCACCATAATGTCTCTATCTCTTTATATGTCATCCAGCAAGACAAACGCAGAAAACAGGAAAACCTCTTAATAATAGATTAGCCTATTTGGGGCAGTGTCCAGTCCAACCACAGGGGTTTGTGTCCTAATATTTCAACAACAAAGTGCAGTTCATGCACATGCTGCTGGACTGTCACCAAATCTAATTTACCCTCTGTCTCTCTGTTTTTCTCTCACACAGATGCACAAAAACACACCCACCAGCACAGCAGGTTAACTTCATAATTTTTGGGAGGAAAAAAAGTTTCAGAGCGTGCAAACAAGGAAACTTGTGTAAGAAGCCATTGTTTTGTGGAGGCTGAAAGAGAAACAAAGGACCGCAAGGTGTTTATAGACTTGGTACTTGCGGGTTGATTGAATACTTAGAAGATAAGCTCTGCGACATTAGATATCCGAGTGGGTAGAGGATGGGAGGTTAATCTCATTCGCTACGATGATGTATCCGAAGTGACTCTTTTTGGCAGTGGGATCGTTTCTGAATACTCCTTAGGTTCCAAGGGCAAGGAAAGTGTCCATTGGAGCTGGTGCATTGATTGCTTCGAGATTTGATTAAACTGTCGGCCGTACTCCAAATGTAAGACAATAGCATTGAGATAATCTCACCTTCTCTCCTCAGGTCAGACATAATGCGGTTTAATGATATGGCTGTGCACTCCTCCAATGTGATACCTCACCTAGTACATTTCTAGTTAGCTGCAGGCTTTGTTGAACTATGGCACGTCTAAACTACTCATATACACATAAAAACACACCATGAGGGTTTGTGTGTTTCATTTTGACTATTAATTACTTAAAGAAAGGGAGCCAAAGGTGTCTCTAGATAAATTAACATCCAAAATAGCTACTTTGATCATCAAAATCTAATATTTAGGAAAAGATGTTAAGGTAAACACTCAACTGCCCTGCAGTCTCGGATGGGTCATCCCATCCCAAAGGGCAGCTCCTGTGACTTTTAAGTAGGACACCAGTCCATCCACTGCAGCCCGTGGCTAACGTCTTTATTAAGCCTCATTAGCAACCTTCCTATACAAATTTATTCGCTGCAGATTACAAAACCAGGCTCTGGGGTGGGAAACCACAGCCCGGTAAATCATTAATTGATGATCCTGCAATTCCACTCCTGCTACAGTATTTCTCCAAGCTGTACGAGAGCAGACTGAAACTAACAACCTCACATGTTTTTGCCGGAAACATTCTGCACACCATAAGATATTCTTCCTAATAGCGGGGCCTGCATGAAGCTACGGTATTCTTCAGCACGGATCTTTAAATGACCTTGTCTTCAGTTCAGTCTTCCCTAAAGCAGAACATATTTATTTTTCTATGTAGTCCCAAAGTCGGAAATTATACAGAAAGGAGGAATACTGTATATTAAGGGCCTTTGTCTCACAGCGTATGTGGATTACGCTGTCATGAACCGTGTACAGTAACTAGGCTGGGGGTCTGAAAGACACTGAAATAATACTTCCGCTTCCCAGTAGGAAAGTAATTTCCTTGACAAGATGGGTTCTCCAAAAAGGCGTGGGTTTTCTATTTCTGGGGAAAACATCTTATTCAGACCCAGTTAAATCAGAGAACCTGCTGAGGGGAGATGGTTGTTCCTCTGCTGAATCTTCTTTTTGTTTTGTTTTTTTGGAGTTTTCCAGTTCATTCTGTCTGCTCAGCTCACTCCATTAATTTCTCTGATGCTCTGCTGAATACTCCTGTAATGATGACAATGAACCTAAAATCGCCGTAATATTAAAGACTGGAATCAGCGCACATCAGCCGGCTACGGATGCTAATTGACTTGATTGTTATTAATTTTGACATTACGTTCCAATTAAAGATAGCAAAACACTGATTTCATTTTCTTTTCATTTTATGGTTGGAGATTAAGAGGGCATTGATCACACCTGAATGAGTCAGTATGTGTGTAGCTAATTAAAGACTGAGATTGCAATTAAGATAATGAGTCAGTCTAAGTTTTTAGATAGAACACAAACATTTTTTTTAATGCTGTCAGTCAGGGACACATGGTTCTTAGTGGATGGTGTAGTTCATCATATCATCTGTGGTGAGATGAGCATGATGGCCGTCATTTATATTTAGTAAGTGTAAATTTGGGAGACACTATTCTAAAGCAGCTACCATGTGAGGTACAGTCAGAAGAAGATATTGAAAGTAAACTGACATGTGAAGAGATCTTTCAGTTACGTTAGAAGCAAGTACCACAGAGGTAAAAAAAAGCTTTGCTCTGCTGAGTGGTGTAGGGATCTCCAAGCAGTGGAGTGCAGTGGGCATTGCAAACTTGCATGAAGGTGTTAAAGTAGAAAGGTGCTGTTGAGTTGACCACTCACAGTCACTGGAAGCCAGCACAGATGTGGTGCTGCTGTGTTTTAAATCATATGGAGAGGTTTGACTGTGCATGCTGGCAATCCTGTTGGTAAGGCGTTAAAGTAGTTGAGATATGACAACTTTGGTAGCATATTTGGAGGTGTAGCATTGGATGCTGGCAGTCTTAGTGGACATAATCAGTGCAGATCCTAACCTGCTGATGTTGTGCTGTATGGAAAGTTTGGCTGGGGAGAGCAACACACCGGCCTTGGGAGAATAAACTGAAGATACTTTTTTTTTTTTGTCCAAGCAGAGAGCTCAGACAGGCAGAATCCTCTGATTAAAAGTGTTGTGTATCATCTGCATAGCAATTCCTTCACATTGTACGTGCACCATAGTGACTGAAACATGCTTATTGGGCTCGGATTTACAAACACAATAGGTGAATCTTTCTATGAAGTTTATGTCGTTGATATTATTTATTTTAATATAATACATTTGACTCTCACCGGGAGCTTGAGGGTAGCACGCCTCCGTGTTGAAATTTTGTATACACAATGGCCCCTTCAGGAGGCTCTGTGACCTATGATTACGCATAACGTTCTTCTTTGCTAGAGACATTTACATGTATGTTTGGCAAGCCAAATATGTAATCCCAGCCTAAAGCAAGTTTTCTGCATAAACTGTTGCCCAAGAGTCCAGGCACAGTAAAGGTAAATCAATATTTTCTAAATTCCTCTAATGATGTTGTATATGTTGAACAATTAAGAGTACAGGTCATTGACATTGACCTTATTTTAAAAGTGCTGTAAGCCTTGCACAAAGCCTTGGTCTTAGGGCATGTTTGCATTAATGATTTTTTAAAGTGGTTTAACATCTGGAGTTTATTTATCCATGTACAGTAGCTTAGAGTAGGCAGCAGTTGTGGAAAATTAAATAACCTCAACAAATACATCGAGGATGTACACCTGAGTGTACTTTCTACAATAGAAAGTGATTGGTTTCTATAAGAGGGTACCCGACGGATGTGTCAGAAAACAACCCATGCGCACGAGTTTGCATCCTCATTGACAAGAATATCGACACTGCCAAGATCACGGTTCTAGTTAATAATACGCTAACTGTATGCCTGTAGTGGGATCTGAACCTTGGTCTCTTGCATGTAAGGCAGAGCCACTACAAGATCATGAACCAACCCTGGCCTCCATACTATTTCTTTTTTATGTCTGGCTGCATAAAGGACACAAATTCACATTCAATGTAAATTGAGAGACAGAGAATCGTTCAGTCTTGACATAATATATATTCATACTGGATACTGGATTTAGATTTTGTGGTTGCCCTCTATAACTACTTGAGTTTAAACTGAACAGAGAGTTCAATGTTGAATACAGATGCCCAGTACTGTACACAGCTAGGACTGGTTTTCTTATCTAGAATAAGACACATTACAGGAAACAGAACAGCGATTTCCATCATGATTATCTTAATTTACAGGCATATAATCCGATTGTCTCCTCTTGCTCCCCAGCTGTCTAATTCTCTGGCTTCATGTAATGGCAATTTTCCAAAACTGAGTCCAGTAAACACAGACTCCATGAGCCTTTTGTTCAGCACCTGGTTGCTTGTAATTAGGAAATGTGAACTTGAATTAACCAGCAACTAAATTGCAACAAAGTAAATGTTTTCACTGGTTTAAAAGACGAAATGAGTGAAATGAGTGATCGGTGCTGTTTTGATGCATGAATTATCCCAGAGCTTCAGTCTTTTGTTTTTACTCATTTAAACTTTAAAGTTGTACCACTTCCCTCTGCCACAACACTGATAATTTGCCTATTTAATCTGAAATATGCAAGAGGTTGAATTTCTTAATGTAATAACGAATGACACAGCCGAGACCCACTATTTTTATTTCATTTCCTGATATACTGTTATAGTCAAAGAAGGCATGTACTCTGAGTTGAGAATCTTGTTCTAATGCTTGTTGTCTTGAAATAGCTCATTAAAAACAATGCTGCTATGGATGTGCATACATTACATATTTTGCCTTGGATTTCCTCCAGATGCAAAAGCTGACCTGATTTTCTTAATGACTAAAACCTCGAGTCCATGCTGGTTCCAGAGACATTGTGGCGGAGTTGAAAGGGATCTGGCCTAATTAAATGAAATATCCTGATGCAGTGGGGCATCCTGAGGAGTGTTCAGTGGGATGTTCGTTTGATTAGAGTGGCAGTCTATTTATTATGGGATAGAGCGAGGTCTACCTTTGTAAGTATGGCCGCTGATGCACAGTTTCTCTGACTAATATGATTTGTCATTCATTATACATCCCTTTCTTTAGAATGGCATAAATGAAAACTAGACCTGCGCTGTACTGTATAAAGATCAAAACAAAGAAATTGTACAATATTTTATTGAAATAGTGACAAATCTTTAGTGTTAGCTTGATTGTTTTCTGAACATATTGTGCTGGCATTGCTAATTAGTTGGATAATGTAAGGCAAAACAGATGTTTGTAGCATCACTAAATAGAGGTTGAATAATGCTTCACCATGGACTGAATAATGCTATTAAAGATAAATGATTTAAAGGATACATTATAGTAGAAAGCATATAAACGTAGCCAACATGTGTTTATTTAATGTTTATTTATTGTTTCATGCTTTGCCTTGTCAGTGCATTCAATTTCTGGCCTTTCTATTTTAGATCATTCGTGTTGAATAAGAAAAAGGATCAGCTTGGTGTTGTCCGTACCCCTCGGTTTACTGTACTTTCATGAAGATGCATGCCTGTGCATTTGGTGTAATTTATGACCTGTTCCACGGCAGTTTGTTCACAGTGATTATAAATATAAGGCTGGAAACTGTCTTAGAAAGAAAGTGGTGGGAATAAAAACAAGTGAAGGAAAGGGATAGACAGTTGAAATCAGAAAACCTAGGTTAGATGAGCACACAAGTGAAAAACACCTCTGCCACTGGATTTTAATAATTATTGATTTCTCTTTTGTTTTTTTTTTATTTATTTATAAATAAGCCGTGAGAAGGAAGTGGATTTCACATTTTTGTGTCCTGTGGTTATATCTGAAAAGCAAAGAAAATGCATTTATTGTATACAGATAGCTAAAGAAGGTGGAAGAATTTGACAAAACACTGTTTGCATAAGGGCAAACTGTGTTTTACCCTTTTTACCCTCATGGTAAAATTGAACTTATCAGTCACTGTCAGAGGCGGAAGAGCAATTAGGCTGATTTCATGGTTCATACGATTCTGGTTGTAAACTGATTGCACTTTTACTATTACTGGATTTATTAAAAAATACATTCACCCACTCATCATTAAGAATTTAAGCTGTCCAAAATTATGTTATTACACTTTGTGTTTTTATTTTTTAAAAGATTAATTTATTTTTATATTCACTAACAGTGAGCTGTGTGTGCGCAATTAGACACAGAAATTAAAATAATAAAAAATAAAAAAAAACACTCTTTGCAGGAGTACTACATGTGCTCTTTAACAAAAATTGTCCAATTGGATAAACAAAAAAATACCTCATGGGTGTCGTCTAGAAAGGAAGGCCTCATTGGTATTTTCTTTTTCTCACATTTATCATATTCTTTTCTTTTTGGAAGCTTAAACAACGTGCTTTAAAAAAAAAAAGATCACAGCTCTGGAGTTTGAAAAAAGAAGAGGTAATTACAGCCACTGAATTAATCAGAGATAGGAAAATTGCAATTATACTTGTTCCTATTAAGTTCCATTATTTTTGGACCACCATGAAATTATTTTTCTAGAATTGCATTCCCCTGTAACACTCATTAATAACAATAGTGTATTCTCATAAACTATAAAAGCGGTGGGTTACAATTAAACTTAATTCTTTCATTATAAGGCCATTCGACAACCGAATCTGAGCTGCAACAGGGTGGAAATGAAGGAGTCTTAGCTTTAACGTGGAGCGGTGTTCATGAGGGAAACGGGACAATTCATGAGCAGGTGTGTTTGCCAAAACTCACATCCTTGAGTGAACAAAGGCAGCTGTTTGAGGCTGTGAAGGACAGAACTGAATACTGCATTCATCCATAATTTCCAAGAGTAAATCAGTCGAGTCAGTGATGTCAGTGTACTGCATATTTCACAGCAATAATTTCCACTGTACACAGTCAGTGAGACCAGTAATAATAAGAGGTGAAGGCAACCATTTGTAATCTGTTCTCATGCCTATTCATGCTGACTTAAGATAGGAGCCAAAGAAAAGCTCTCGCTTTTTGTCCTAATGGGCAGAACGTTCATCTTTGGCCATGACATGTTATGCACAGCTTCTGAACACAGTAAATAATAATATGTCAACACAACCGTGAAAGCTGGACTTAAAGACAGCACCTATTCAAACAGACGCATGGTTTGAGGCGGTTTAAGGTTAAAATCCATTTGATAAAATACTTACTACCTTACTTGTAGGTGTAGAAAGTCACCCTAAAGCGTTCACTACCCAGGGTCATGTTTGAGGATCCATCCCCAAAGTATCGACACCACCAAGACTACATTTTGTTTTGAGGCTCAATGGTAGTGTCAATATGATCGATATTGAAGCACCACCTCAGTGAGCTCTTTATCCTCATTATTGCACTAACACTGGGTTCCTTCTCATGTTTATTCTTCAGATACTAGTGTGTGCTTGTTTCTGGAGCACTGCATCCCTACTGACCACTTTGACCACTGTATTCTACACCCAATGGTGCGACATTGGACATAAAACAAACGCACCCTTTGTGGCGACGGAGGAGGGTAAAATAAAAGTGAATTGAGCAACATAGCTAATAAGCTCTGATAGTTTCCTCGATGTTGGACTCCATCCAGCCCTCCTCTTGAAAGGTCAGCTCTGTAACGATGGCTTGTAGTTAATCAGGGTGCAAACACCTAATGTCCACACATTACAACATAGTGTTTTGTTTTTTGCATTATAACTCGCTCCCGTAGTGTTACACTTGTTCGTATTAGAACATCTATTTCTGTGCGTCATGCATCACCCACTGCTCTGCAGCCTGTGTGCTTCAATTGTCCTAATGTTACAAATCTGGTCCTACTCTGAACCATGAACTGTGATGACCTATTGTTGATATGTATATCAGTTATGTGCACATTGCTCAGCGTGGCCCCAACCAAACTACGGCTCTCCCACTCAGCTCTTATGTCTGTAATTAGTTTCATAGTGAGAGGAAATTCATTTTCACACGCCTAACAGCCTCCAACTGTCAGACTCTGCCAATGGATATGGATGGACCTTATTCAGCTAATTACCCAAATGCAAATTTGCCTTTTTCCACCTTAGCAATAATAAAACTTCTGTCCTTAACAAAGATTCTGCTAATTCCCTTTAGTAATCTCAACGCCTGTGTGGAATATGGAATAAATAAATAACGTTACACAATGGCCCTTCAGTGAGGTGAGAATAATGATGACTTAATAGTGTGTAGCCACTCAAATGTCTCTCAGTTAAAATGATTTAGTCAGTTCCTCTAAGGCCCTTTAAGCCATTTGGGAGAGCTGGTAATGTTATGTAGATTAATTTAGTGTTATCATGCTGTGCAGACCACATGCTAGGTCAAAGCCCATGTCTCCTCCCAAATGCTATACTTAACAGTTTGAGCTGCAGTAATGATTTGGACTTATGTCATATAATGTGAAATGAAATCAATACAATTTTATTTACACTTGCAAGTATTACATTTGCATTTTGGAAAATCAACATGATAAATCGACTATTCAATTTCAGTGGCTCAGTCTACCATTTAAGGACAGCGTGGTCTTCTCTGTGACATCACATTTCAGTTGGTTGGCTAGTCTGTTATTGTGATATTTTCTTCGTGATAGGTTGTTGGTCCTAACAGTACAGAACCCTTTTCCACCAAGTCAGTTCAAGGCTGCTTCAGAGACCGTGCTTAATTTCAATAAACAAAAAACTGTTCATAGGCCATGAGAACTGGCTCCAGAGCGGTAACAACATTTTGCTGAACCAAATGGTGTTTGTGTCAGGTCTGGGTGCTGGATTATGGCAATCAATGAACCCAATTAAAGCTTTTAAGCTAAAAATCAGTGCATCATATATTAAAGTTGACCAGTGTAGTTGATGCTAGGTAGATAGCTAAATACAATAGCCAACAAAGACTAACACTGGCATCCAATGATCAGTGATCAGTTTACAAGAATCAGAACTTATTGAATGCAATCACAGTCTATAGTCATCACAACAAGGAGCGCAAATGTGTTTGGATGTGAATCCAGGCTTCCAAAGTCCAGATCAATGCTTGTACAGAGACATTGTCATGCTTTTTGTTGTGCTTGGTGCTGCTGCCCAGAGCTAGTACCTAGTCTGAGTTGGTCAAAAAGTGAGTTCATTTTTTAAAAAACTATTTTAGATATTAAATATTAATTGCTATACTGTCTTATGGTATTTAAATATAACCTATTGTAAATCACAATCTGTCATACTGTCAATAAACTGCTCAATATTAGACCAAAATAGATATAGACCAAGAGTTATGTTCAGACATCATCTTAAACATTCACATTCACACCATATTTGCAATTCCTCCACATTTTCAGTGTCACATGTCGCGAGTAGCCCCCATTGAATCCATCCAATTATTAATTTGAAAGTCTTCAACAACTGCAGCTCATTTTTTTTAACTATCACAGCTGCAACATTTTATAAAAACATAAAAGCTCTTTTTTTCCACATTTTAGTCATATCTATCTATGCATGTGTATTTGTTGTGTTTCAACAATGTTGTATACAAACGCAGCCTCTATTATATGTATAAGCACAGCCTCTAATCACCTTTTTTGGGCAAATGCACAAAGTCCTCGCACATATGTAGTTATGATCTTGGGTTGTACCGTATAATGCTGAAGATGGCTTTAATCTATAATGCAGTGTCATTTCTTCTGGGGACGGCTGATGAGATCTTCAGCTTCATTTGGCTGAAATCTGGAAATTATTTTGTGTCTGGAGGGAAAAGGCATATGGATAATAAAGCCTAGCAGTGAGTTATTGAAGTCCTCTGTACTGCATGATAATGCAATGCACTGTCACTGAGTCATTTAGCTATAACTGGACTCATGCATTAAACTGCAAGAACATTACATATCCCAAAGTATGATTATAATCTTGTTAGAGAGTAATAAAATGTTCCAAATAGATTAGGTTTCAATCTAAGTTGGAGAACATTAAAGGAGAAGCCTGGTGACTTTCTGTATATTTGTTATTGTCAACAAAATCACATGCAGAGTCTAAAACCAACACCGAACTGTGTGTAGACCTTTGTTATTGCCATAAAAATATTAAAAACACATCAGTGAGCCACACAGCTGCACCAGGTGACATGTGTCCTTTGAATGAAAAATGTGTTCAAAGGCTCAGAATAACCATCGCTTTTCTGAAATGAATGTTTGTAAGAGAGAGTCCACAGTTCTGTGCTTTTCTCTGGTTCACTAGCTAACAACTCACTGTAATATTAGTATAAAGAATCATGTGGCATCCAGGAAGGCAAACTGCAACCGTGATAGTTTATTAAAAAACAAAACTTCAAGATGTGGCAGAAATATTACATACAACTTAGAAATGCAACATACACAAACCTCTCCGTCGCTGAGTACACCCCGCTGTGTGAGACAGAGACAAAAGGACCTCAGTGACGCAACTGGGAGACATCGAAGAAAGCTGAACTTTATGCAAAATGTGCCGTGACGAGGTTCAGTGACACCCATGCAGGAGACAATCAGGATCATCTTGTTTCCAGTGGAAACACAAGTGGAAGAGAACGAGTTTTCTACCCTAAAGAAGGTAGAAGCAGAAGATGAAACCTGTTTAGTGCCCTACTTCAGTAAGTTGTTCCGTTCTTTACTTTGTCTTAACTAACATAAAACATTTAGAACATAAACTTCAGCAGACATGCGTCCACTTAGCGTTGCATGTGAATTGCGTGCTCGACACCCGCCTACATAAACGCCCTACCCTATGTGCTTGGGGTTAGAGAAGATGCTTAAATGCAACATTAGTCTGTTTTTTTCTGTAATAGGAGGGAAAATATGAGGAATGGCTGCAGTTGAGATGTTAGGCCCACGCACCCCAGTCAGCCCCATTCACGTTGTCCATGATTTGATTATTAAATCTAAGCAGGAAACAGTACATCATCAGTGTTGTGTAATGTTTTTTTGCCTTGTTGAATGGTTTTACTGTAAGTGTTGGTAGTCTCAAGGATGACCTTTCCCCTTCCTGATTTTACTTTCTTACTTACCAGCTGGTGTGGAGCATGTGCCAAGGCAAAGACAGACAGTTAAGAATCCACAGCAGACACTTGGTCTTGGTTTAAAACAAAACATGAGGCTACTGGGTGAAGGCCATCTACTTAGCCTCTGTCCTCACAGACCTGTTATGGTGGAAAACTGGCACATTTTGCTGCGATGGCCCCAGATGGCAGTGGGAAGGGTTTGACTGCACTTGTGTTGCTAAGACTCTGTGGTGTGTTTCAGTTGAATGCCAAACAAAACACAACAAAACAAAACAAAAACTTGCTTGAGCATCAATGAAGTTCTCAGATTTTGCTGTCCAGCGCACTGCTGGGAACACGTTTTACCATTTATGAACAGAAAGCTGCAGTTTTATGTTGCTTTTAGTTGAAAGTCAGATAAAATAAATTAATCGCCCGATCAAGGTTAATGAAAGAGAATGTGTGAGACCAGCTCAGCTCTCTGCAACATACTGAGCATAGCTATAAAGGGTATAGTACAAGGACAGGTTCTTACACACACCATGGTGATGAAAACCTTAGAAGTGAAGTAACCAAGCCAACGTCATATGAGGAGTACATGTAAACCTTAAACCAGATGAGACGAATGAAAAATAATGAAGAGGCCTGTGCCTTTACTGATAAATATTGTGCCCATTACATCAGATACTGGATAATGACTGATTTATATAATTTGGCAAATACATATAATTATTTATGCCGTGTCTAGCAGTCATGCTACAACAGAGAAGCTGCGAGGGAAGTGAGGAGGAGATGCAAAAAAAGCTGAGCAAAGACGCATACATAATGTAGTTGATCAGACGAGAACTAAATGTTTGGTTCAGGACGTCTACTATGGCTGCAAAGGCTGTGTTAAGTCACCTGTAAGCCCTCTGTAGCAGTGTGGCAGCTGTAAAGTTGTGGCAGCTGTGGCTGTCACTCTATGGATGGATTAATGTCTAGTAATCATACTTAATTATTATCCCCACCTGCTTGTGGACTGCCTGAGACTGTGGGACCTTGTAAAACGCAGAGCTCAGAGCCAAGCAAGCATCTCTGGGGAGCTGGTTGAATGTCACCAGGCAAGCCAGCCCAGCCAAGGAACATTCAAGGCTGTCAGGTTGGCCCAGTGCTTTTTGGAGACCATATGAAAACGAAAAGGTTACCAGTTCAATGCCAGCAGCAGCCAATCGATGCGTCCTGCCCAAGTGTCCTTCAGTCTGTCCGCTTTTTAAGAAGTTATTTTTGAGCCAGTTTTCAGGAAGCAGAAGCAGCATCTGCTCAACAGCAGAAGGAATAAGTGTAGAAACATGCAGCACATTGTTTCCTTTGTTGTGAAAGGCAAGAGCTGTCTCGCAGCTTGTGCCAGTCAAGCAGTGTGTACGTCCTGATGGCTTTGACATATTGACTTCTAAAAATATTTAGTGTTTCTTTATGTTATTGTTCTCCTTCCTAAACTTTTGAACGTCACTTGTATTCAGGGAAAAAAACAGCATGAAAACCATGATGTTTTGCTCTCATTTGCATCAATAGTGGGGCATCTTAGACTTTACTTGTGATATAGTGATAATGACATGGTAACAAAGTGTCGATTCACACTCAATATTAAGTTGAATAAACACATTTCCACTCATCTGATTAAAATTTGAAGTTTAAATTCAAAAAATTTGAAAAACTGGGCATTTATTTAAATTGTGTTGTTTTACAGTCTCTGGTCTGTCAATGATGAATCTGAAGGTCAGCCTCCTCAATGAGAATGAGAGGGGGCTTAGCCATCATCAAATTATCTTCAATCTACTCCCAGCGATCCAGTCCCTTTCTGAATGCCCTAAACCTGTTCGGAAAATATAAATAGATGTTGCAAAATACCATTTCTAAAAGTTTTTGATTGAGGCGCTCTCTTATAACCAATCAGAGAATTTCAGTGAGGTTCCTTCTCATTTACCTGAAGCACTGGGCAGAGAGGACAGTATTTAAGTTTCATACTAGTTGTTGTATGTTGCAGCTTTAAACTTTTTTCACATTGGAGCTCATCTTCAATATAACCAAACCTGTTCTTACTAGGTAGGAGAGTCAGGAGAGAAAATTCATAACATGTTCCTGTTGGTATGAGAAAAACAAAGTGACTACTAACAGCGACTACTAAAAGCTTAGCAAAGGTAATACTGACAGAAGCAAACTGCTAGTTTTAAGAAAAAAAAAACATTTTTGTTTTGAAAGCTTTTTCACTAATTAAATAAATTGTACAAATGCATTTTAGTGGTGCTGATAGACATATTTTAAAGGCTGTTGACTGTTCATCATTTAATTATATAATGGTGGTATTATTTTCATCTAACTCTTCTTCTAACTCAAAACTTTTTCAGCATATTCCTCACAATGTTAAAGTGTAATGGCAAATATGTGTGAAAACACGGCTGGATACCCTGCAACACAATACAATAACCTCAAAAATGCAGGAGCCTGCATCAAAGAATTCTTGCATGTTCACAAATTAGCTGTGCCACTGAGTGTTGGGAGGTCTCCTACTACATACAGACTTTTTTAAATATCTGTTTTCCTCTCCCTGCCCAATATAATCCAAATATACATACATATAACACTGTTATATGTAAATGTTTCTGTGATAGTGCCACATCTATTATGTTTTTATGTTTTTGTGAGCTATTGCAGTGCAAAGTGGACTGGACTCATGTTTCCCTACCTTGTACCATTGAGGACATATAAATAATTTCTACACCTGCAGTCAGCTGAATCTGATGTGGTAATACGATTGAAGCAGGAAGTTACTGTGCAGAGATAATTAGCTTCATAGCACAGAACATCATTCCAGACTTTCAGTTTTTGCAGATGCAGAAAAAGGTATATATAATTTTGCATCAATTTCAAGTGATCAGAGGTGTATAAGTTTTTGTCTGCTTTGCTCTGAATTTATGTGGTATCTCATTATAAGTTGTTTTGTTTATCATTTACAGTAACTTAATTGCTGCCTGTGGAAACAGATGCCTCGACACCTTTCATTATGAAAGGGTAGCATGCGAGAGCCGAGAATCCTGCTCCACAGGCAACCAGAACTCGCACAATAGAGAGAATACAGTTCCATTAGATTAGCTCCAAAACAGTGGAAAATAAAGTGAAACATAAATAGAATCTTCATTTACATGTTGTTTTCAGCTTGGTCAACAATTGAACATTCTCAGACTGGGGAGCTTAATAAGACTTTTTTTTTCCTTCTTTGTTTTTCTCCGTGTGCTGCTTCATTTTATATATGCACTGTTGGATAGGACGGCTCTCTGGGAAAAGCATTTCACTGAGTATTTATTTTTATACTCTTGCTGAGTGTGTTGTATAAGGGATCAGTATAATTATGTTAGAAAGCAAATCTTTGAAAAAGGCTAAACACGACATGTCTGGCTCAATATAGCTGTTTTGTGTAGGACTGCGTGTATATGTGTTGACAGAATATTTTCTTCAGTGATATGGTAAGGTTATGTAGCATAGCATACTATTAGGCTGATCACAGTGTGACTAAATCAACAGATTGTTTGAAAGCGCTTTAAATAATCAAACCCACTATGCCTTCTTGTTTAGTTCCATTTAATTTATTGACGAACTATTTTTACCTGGGAAAAACAAAACGAATGAATGAAGCTGATCAGTGCATTTCAGCATCTCCCAATTTGCCTGTATTGACTTTTCTTGAAAGACTAAAGGTACAAAAAAAAAAAAAACACTTGGCAGATGTTTTCATCCGTCACCAAGGCTGATGATGAATTAAGCCAAGATTCTGCTGTTTTTATATTTATTATTTTTTCCCTAATTAACATTTGCTTGCTCTGACAATTCATTAAAACAATGTTACAAATGAAATGAAAAAACAAATAAAAAGTAAAACCAAAGCACTGTAAGACTTGCCTGTAGCTGTGCACAGATAAAAGTCAGACACTAACGCTCACCCTAACAAGTTCACTAGCTGGCATCCGAAACCTGTAATGGGTGGTTTGTGCCTATACAGAGGCTGATCTGTTAGTTAGTAATTTACTACAATAACATTTCATAGATACAGTACATGACAAGTTGAAATAACTTTTTTACACACTATGAGTGAAGGCGTAGCACTCTGCTGGATTTTCTGAAACTATCACTCAGTATCACTCAATTCACATGAGGTTGTACAGCAGCGTCATAGTGTGAAGCATCTTCTTTCCCAAACAATCTTTGACTACAGCAACTGGCCGCAAGTTCAACAAAGATTGTCGTTTGTCAGAGCTGAAACCACGTTAGTTTGGCACCTGTTATTTACTATATTTATTTACTAATGGTAAATCACATTTTGTTTTAGTGCACATATCGCACATTGTTTACTGTCTGTCTAGAGGCGGCTGTGAAGGAGAGAAGCTCTATAATATAGGCAATCCAAGATGGACAAAACATGTTAGGGTCTGGCTCTTAGAGTTCAGTAAACAAAGGATCTGATTTTGATATTGTAGCTGATTCTCTTGTTTCTTTAAAATACCCCAAGATCTGTGCCAATATTGATCCTATCAGGATATTTCTTGTATGCAGTGCATATGTTACTGACATTTGTTAGCTTCGTAATTCACAGGATGACTACATTTTACCTTTTCTTACTTGGGAAATATTTGTGCTAGTCAGCCAAAATCAATTTTTTAACCACTTTGTCACATTTACAGCTGCAGACTGAATTAATTACTGTAAATTGGTTCAGTGTTTTTTTAAGTCAGTCTGAAAACAATATTGTATTGATGTGCCTCTCATTCTAATTTAAAATTATAAAAAACAAAAACAAAAAATAATATCAATGTTGCCTAATGTACCTGAGAATTTGTCTTACTTGCTGTAATTACTCTACCCAGTGGCCCTGACATAACTACACTGTAAAAAATGAAAAAACAAAAGACACGGTCCTTGTTCATGAATGTTCTGCAAAGTTCACGGGAGCCGCTTTTTAAAATACATGTCATATCTTTTAAAGTTGTAATCTATTTAAGTTCATTTCTAAAGTCCCTGCTTTTCTGTTTTCCCAGATTTACTGCAGAGCAATTATAATATCTCAGCTGCAAATCACGTTGCAATATTTTACTGTGTAATTACTTTGTCTACAGTAATATTTTCTTAGTAAATTATAATTATAGCATTTGCTGGGTTTTTGGAACAAAATAAGAACAACAACAAAATAATGCTAATGAAGTATATTTGTTAGTATAATAATTTTTATTTTGAATGTCCTGATGTCAAACTCTGAAACTCTGGAAACCACTGGGCCCAGCTCACTAAAAACAAAGGACACTATAAATGGGCCAGGTCTCCTGAGGGCCTTCTCATAGTTTGACATATTGTAGATTGTGTTGTTTTCTAGATCATCGGTATACTTTAAAATACCTCAAATGATTTCCAGTAATACAATGGTATAGTATGTTCATAATTTTCATATAACACTTAATCAGATTTAGCAGTTAAATGCTTGCTTCCCTATGTTATTACATGATGTATTGTCCATCAGTGAGGCCATTAGTTATTACTTATAGAGGCTGCCTTACTAGAAAGTACTACCGAACCCATGACAAACTGCAGCTGCCTTCAGTAAAAGTAGTGTAAAGTGTAATAAAACATATTGCGAATGTGTATGTCTGTATTTAGAAAGATGCATTATTTAGTCACAACAGACAGATTGATCTTTATTGTGAAGGCACGCAAGTGCAGAGTTGTGGCTAGGCTATTCTTGTCCTGTCAAGAATGAACTACCTTTGCACTTATCTAAAGATTTATATAACATTTACACAATGAACGTTCGCTCAACTTGTTACATTTTATTACACTTTCTTTTACATTACTTATTCTACGTTATACATTTTGTGGGTCATCATTGTCAATTCCTGATTAAAATGGGTTTCGCTGTTAACACATTTCCCCCTCCTGTGCCGATTTACTGTCAAAACAAGTCATCTGGGTTAACCCCTTTATCAGCTCCCCACTCAGCACTGCCACAGAAAAATCCCTCTTACTCTTTTTCCATGCTGCTTATCACTTACTGTGCCATGATGTGGTCACAGCACATGCAGCAAAAAAGATGAATCTGCTTGTCTGCAGAAGTCACTCGTGCAGATATGCCTGAATTTTAAATTTACCTCAGAAGTAAGCTTTTTTAAGCCTACCAGCAATTAAAGTTGCCAAAGTGGAGAGTTGCCATTTTCCTTCTTAACAGATTTTTGAGTTTATGTCTTAATGGTGAGGCAGGGAAAAAATTGACTAGAAGGTGGAAGGAAATTTCTAGTGACAGAACATTGACAACTTCCAGCACATATTTTCTGGAATGATAGCAAAACTACACTATCTTGATTTAAAAATCTTGTTTTATAATTTTAACCAAGTTTCTCCAACTTTCTACTAATCTTTAAATGCACAGTGTTTTTCACTACTAGAGACGTTTTAGGGCAATGATGGGATCAGTGTGTGTCTGTATTGGATTTGTTAGTTGTAGTACCATTGTGCATTTGAGGACCCACATACACATTATGGGCCTTAATGTACATATGTAGTAGATGCTTACGATGACATGTTGTGACAAAGCTAATCTAAAGTTGTAAGGATGACAATGTGGGTTACATGGTTAGTCAGTCAGGTGGTCCAAACTGTTATTCTGACTTTTCCTTTTGTGGCTCCAGGAGTGGATTTTTAGCTTTGGCCGGAATTTTTGAATTGCTCATTACCTGATTTGCATCTAAATGCCCACAAAATTAATTGAAATATGATGAAATAGATAGCACCAATACTGGTCATGGTTATGTCATTTCACTTTTACCTTTAGTTATGTCATAATCACTACACACGCTTGAGGTGCCTAACTATAATCAATCCAGTCTTTTACTATTAATTAGATTTGTTTTAATAGGAAGCGTGATTGCACCATTTCTATAAACATGTGGATATGTTCACTAATTAACATAAATGGTAAGTCGCAAATACGTTGCTAAAGAACAAATCAATTCAGGGACGTATAGGTTTCTTTTGATGCATACAGTTTTTATTGGCTGGGTTCAGGCACTGCAGGACTTGGTCAAGATCAGAGAAAGATCTAAAGATGTGGGTAGGCTTAATGAAGAAAACTGTCACTTTGCACACATCTTTATTAACTACAACCATGATCTTTATCTTAACCCTAACCACAGTGCTTTTCTTGCCTAAACTCAACCATACGCGGGACAGAAACTCAGGCCCTCAGTTTGTCAAACCAGCAAATCATAAGTGGTCTATCCACTTTTTCCAACTTGCTTTCCATGACAATAAATGCAGTACTACATTCATTCAAATACATTACTGTACATCACCATAATATGATTATGCTCACTATAAAAATCGAATCACCTTTGCAGTTTAGTTGCATAGTAAAATAATGTTTTGCTATTTTATTATTATTTGTTCTATTTCTCATTTCTAAACACAAATGGAGTATGGGCTTATTAGTATTTCACATGAGGACAGTGTTGAAAATGTCACACTTATTAGTAGCTATCAAAACAAACCAATATGCATTTAAAAGAGAAGAAGAAAACCAACACAGCTAGAGATGCACTTCTTTAGTAGTGAAATTGTATTGAAAACAACTCTATAATTTTAATGTTACACAACTCATTTATTTAGTTTAAAAAGTTCACGGCACTCCAAATGTACTAAAACCTGGAGCTCTTGTTTTTGACCTACTTACCACTTTACATCTGGCCTTTCCAGTGCATTTTTACTTCTGTATCTCCCTGACAGAAATTTCAATTGAAATTGTCTTGTCTGCTGCTGGTGCCTGAAAACTGCACATAACATGCTTCAGAGACTTTATTTTTCATTTGTGTGAGCTATCTAACCTTGTGACAATCACATTGCCATCCATGTGTATAATAGTTGTGTGGACATCATTTCAGAAAATGGAAGTTAATATACCCAAACATGTTACTGTATTGCTGGTACAAGGTCGCACATGTCAGATGTGCATCTGTACATCCATCAGCATCATAGCATAGAGTTTGTGTATTCATTTTATAAAGCTGTGTACCATTCATAACCTGCCTTGCTGAGTTTACCTAACATAACAGCTAGCCCCGTTAAAGGATATATTGTTACGTGGACAGTCTCATGCTCAATACGGTGTGTGTATGTGTCCTTAACAGAGCACTACAATATGTTTGGATGATTTGAGGGCATGAGGCATAAACGTGGGCTATAAATTTAGCCAGTGTCTTGGCCTTCCTTCTCGTCCCCGTACCCCTGTCGACCAAGGCCAGGTCCCCACTGATGGAGAGAGAGGGGTCAACTCTGGCAGCAGGAACAAAGTGGACTTGACAAGTGTGAAAGATTTAGTGCTGGGCATTTAGAGTGATCATCTTTTCCCCTTTGTCAGCAGGTAGAGAAATTTCTCCGCCCTTACTGTGTCCTTGATTCAAGTTTGATGGCACAGGGGGAAATCCTGTCTCAGCGCATGTCTCCCCTCTGCTGTAATGTGGAGGCCAGTTGGGTACATTGCCCTGTTAATAACTGTTATTGCTCAGAGTGGGATGATTATTATTACCTTAAAAGCTCATTTCTGACTTCCTGTCGGTCTGAACTGCATTTTACTGATTTATATATAAGAGTAACAGGAAGCATTACGGGTCCGTAGGGATGGTGAGAGTTTAATCTGTAGATGGTTATCAATCTAAAAACTATTACTGCCCTCTTGAAAGGAATCACCATGCTTTTGTTGTTAAGTTATATTTCAACCCTCTTCTTCTTATTTCATTTGCTCTCACTCTCCACAACTCCCCTCTGTATTATCTGGCTTAATTTTCCTGAAGAGTAGCAAATGTTACAGTTCAGTGGAATTTTGAGGCCTCTTAAATCCCAGAGACTGAGCCTCATAGATTTCAGTAAACTATGAAATTAAATATGGGACCTCCTGTGTGAATTGGGTTTAAATATCCCTATTACTCTGGCAAATGAATAAAAAAAAAAAAAAAAAGTGAGATTAACTTTTAAATGATGGTTAGAATTCTCCAGTGCTACCGTTTCATAATTGGGTCATCAGTGCAAGTATGATGCTTCGTAATCCTTCCCAGCAGCGTGCATGATACCGCAGATCCATATCACGCTGTTATCAACGCTCCTGAGATGCAACTATTGCTTTTCTTCAGGGCCACTCCTGGACAGTGAGAACAAACACTAATAAGCCCTAAATCCACCTTGGTTTCGTGCCAAGTGGCTTCATGTGATGGATTTAGATGAGGCGACTTCAGGTGAATGCTGAGCAGTCGTAATGGTGGGTGCTGCTTGGATGAGCCTCACAGGACTTTGTGGTTTTCTTCTTTGCCCCATTAACATTTTAATTTTCTCCCCACTTTTTCTGGCTTTACTGTAATTTAAATAGTTTACATATAAAAGATACCAGCATTGCATCATGTTTTTCAAATCAGCTTCTGGGTCGTACATAGGCACAGAGCTGAATTCAAAGGATAGAGTAGTCCTTATCCTAGAAGTACAAGCATAAAACTGAAGCTACAGATGTTTCCTACTATATAAACTACAAATAATTTTTTGTAGGACATCAGACAGAGAAAGCTGATTACATTATTTTAATTGCTGTAAAGTCTGAAACTAATGTCCCCTGCTCTATTTGACACTTTTAAGGATTTCACTTGTAGCACATTTTTTCTACCTAAATATAGCCTCAAATTCCATCTACCCTCACATCTGGAGTTATGCACTTATCGTAACTCAATTCAGACAAAAGCATTTTGCAAATTGATGTACAGTAATGTACCAATCAGCACCATTACTTCTCACACTGTAGGATCTTGCTGTGGGTTTCCTTATGGATTCAATCATTCTTGTTATAATTAAGTGATCAGATTTGCTTAGGAAACTTGCTAACTGAGAAAAACGGTGAAATCCTTTACACCTACCTGTGGAACCAAAGCAGTTAGAACCGACATTATAACACAAGGACATTTTCATTTCTCTTGCTTGTGTTGCTTTAGTGACAGTTGCAGAAGCAGATGGAAAAATGGAAATCCAATAAGAGAGGGGACATGCAAATTTGTGCAACTGAATTCATACCAAAAAACCAACAACATGAACTGCCACATGCAGTGTAAATTATTTTTCCTCAATTAGACAACAACCATATCAGTGGCGTGCATACAAACGCAGCCCTTCAATTCTACTGTGACACTTTGTGGGATGTAAATTCATGGTGGTGAAATGAAAGGATGCTCGTAGTAAATCAGTAGTTCCATTTGACTGATGATATGATCCCAGATCGTCTGCTGGGTTGCATCTTTTACTTTCAAACAAGGCTCAAATCCTGTACATCTCTTGCTGTCAAACTGACATGAACCGATGTTTGCAGGAGGTCACAGCAGCCAAAGGAACACTCCCTGTGTTCACCTTATGTTTACTGGTCCAAAAAAATGTGTCAATACCGTGCTGTAAGCCTCCTGCATATCGAGTGCCTTTCACAGGTTACGTTTCTGAGACCTGAAGAAGCCCAACCACAACAATGAGTGGAGGCTTTTCAGTGAAGCAACTGTGATATGTGTGATATTAGTGATATTACAGAGTTATAGCTGAATTTGCCTTGATGAGATCAAATCAGAAAGAAAAAAAAAAAACAGGCTACGTCTGCAAACATTTTATATCATGAAAAATTAAATGAACTGGATTTTACAGCAGTGGCAAAGTTGTACACAGCGAAGATTACTGAGCATGACGATGTACATCCAGTCCTTTTCTTAACTCACTCACGTTTTACTGTCTTTTCTGGCATGACATGTTGCACTGTTAAAGAATAATATGTTTGTGTCTTAGTCCAAGAAATTAAATTGCACTGCGGAACACTCATCCTGGCTTCAGTCCCTTAGCTGGTACATGATTCAAGCCGTGTTTGTGTTGAATAATGCAGCTTCTCCAGTAAACCAACCCCTGTGGTAGCTATACTGTTGTGAGAATGTATGTAACTTGAAGGCGATGAAGTAATGTATTATTTTCAGGCAATCTCAATAAGTAAAAAGGTAAATATTCATAACATCACCATAATATAATCCAAAAGAATACAGGCTCCTTCCCTCAAGACATTTTCTAATTATGTTACAGTACTTCAGTCAGAACTATTGATATCTTTATAGCAACAATTTTTAGAGACAGGGTGGAAAATCCTATTTGCTTAGATAGATGAAGATGAGAGAGTTCCTGTACTCCCTTCCAGCTCTGGGGCTGGACCAAGAGAATATTAGACGCTAGCTTAGTTTCTGTTCATGTAGCTGTTCAAAGAAACATCTCTTCTTCAAGGAAAATATTTTAAAGTAAATGAAAGCAGCGAACCACTCTAAAACCAAATGTGATAAACTGTTGTGCATGTAGGCTCATTGTTAGTGCTCAGAAAACATTAGTCGAGATATTTTCTCTCTAGATTTGATTTGACAAGTGCACGTTTAGAATGCCGGCATAGTATGAATAGGACCCTGAAATATTGTATCTCTACAGAATACCATGACTTCAAACTGCATTTGAAATGTGGGTTTAAAACAGGGGAAAAATGCTCATTATAAATATGGGGAAACGCTATAAACCATCCTCAAAAGGAATTTTTATGAGTCTGGGTTTTCTAATAAAAATCAGTTTGAGATTCAAAAATAAGGGTGCTCTTTGTGAGCTGGTGGGAGCTATTCAGCAGTCGACTTTGAATTCCTATAGTAGAGCTCTGTCTTTGAAAACGTGCTTCATGTTTCAAACAGACGGCCCATGAAATGAAAAAGTAAGCATCGGATAAAAGCGCCTCAGTGTTGATAATGGTTAGAAAGCCAAGACGGCAGGAAGCAGCCAGCTATGTCTCATTTGGGCCTCATTCAAACCAAACAGACAATGGACCATTACATTGTGACATGTTTACAGCTTCATGTCATTTGTGAATGATGTACAGTATGTTGTATAGCATTTCAAGGAAAACGACAGGTTGCTGCTGCAGCTCGGCACTATACTGTAGCGAAAACATGCAGAATCAGCAGGAAACAACAACTATGACAAGTGGGATACGGGCTTTGGCAAATGGCTCCATAAGTCTATCTTGTCACATACATATATGCTGTCCCGTGTGATCCATCATGGCGATGATTAGAACCAGTACGAAGCACAGGTCAAACCAGCAGCTGGGCCCTTTAAGAGTGAGCAGAGAGAGGGATACTTGGCATGGTCGGCTTGTTTAAAGGTGATGTAAACAGGCCCTGATGGATGAAAGACTCCCGTCCATCCATCATCCTTCCATCCTGAAGGGGCTTAATCTTCTGCAAACACAATCCTGCCACAGCGCCCCTCATCTCTCCCACCTTGTCTCTCAAGTCCTTAATATCCCCTCGTTTGGGGAACCTGTTCCTGCAGTAACCAGCGCTCTCTCACCGGACACGAAGAAATGACACCGTCTGGAGGTTAAAAGCTGCGAGAAGCATAGGGGGAAAGGACTCTTGAGCTCCGAGTTTTCTCAGTTTATCTGGCTCATTATTTATTACTGCTCTGACATGAATAATGCAGGGCCAAACAATTGTTGACATCTCATTAATTGATAGCACCCCAACTGTTCTGCTCTACTATAGGCCAGTTTTCGGAGTTATCTGGCCTGATGGTTTGTCTGCACAGCTTTCACTTTCTTTTTTCCTGTCTCAAATTACTGACAGCCTGAGGAGGGATTCAGCACATGTGAAGTGGGACGGGGATTTGGCAGTTGTGCTAAAATGACAGATGCATAGGGTGAGAATAGTTTTATTCCTACATATTTTTGGTATGGTTCTGCGTATCCTTTTGACTTTCAATTAGTTAGTCAGACATCCGTTAGGTGTTTGACTTTCTGTCTGTTGTCGTGTCTCAAAGCCCCTTGTGTTAATGCGGGTGAAGCCAAGCTGCTGTCTCAGCTAAATAATGTACAACTTCCAGTCCAGACAGGAAGTTTTATAAATGGTTTCCAGTCATCATCTTTTGGTTGCCAGAGAAGATAGAGCGGTTGCCATATCTTGGTAACTCACATTATGAGTGATAGTAGTCCTGTGTGTAATTGAATATCGGACTTATCACTTATTCTTTCTTACCTGCTTTCAAAATCAAACGTGTTTTGTCTTTGCACCTTAGATGCTCTTAAGCCCTCATGCACAAGTGAAGGTAGATAAATGTTTTTCCAGTTTGGTGTGGGAGAAGCGGAGTGGCCTGCACACAGCCCCAACCCCAACCAAAATCTCTGGGATGAACTGGAGCCAGGCTTTATTACGCAGCATCAGAACCCAGCCTCATTAATGGAGTTGTTGTTGAATGAGAACGACGCCCCATCAGCCACGGTCCAAGATCGTGTGGATTTGCAGAAGAGCTTACTGTACTGCAGCACAGCAATGTCCCTTGGCTCAATAACGATCTGTTCACATACAATGTTTAGGTCAAATGTTCCAGTGTCCAAATAGTTAGTTGAGTCAAATTTGAACTATTTTTCAGTTTAGAAGAACAACAAGCAACAGTGATGTGTTGTTTCTTATTCTATGTTGCCTTGTATCCAGTTTGGCATCATTTGCCTGCTATAGTGTCCAAACCACAACTAGTACAGTAGAGGATGCTGCAGTACTTAGGGTTTATTGTTGGACAAATCCCATGTTTCCTTTGCATCAATATTTCCAAATCAGTGTATGAACATAGTGGTATGTGTTTGCCAACAAGAGCAGCAAAGCCAAAAAGACTGACAGTGGTCCGTGTACCGCCAGGATGTACTGTATGTCAAAAGTCTCCAAAACTTTTCCACCCCAAGAAACAACATTTGTTTCATATATTTCATTCTCACTCACAGACGCAAACAGAGCAGCACAAAGCGAGTACACTGTCCAAATGTAAAGTGCAGTAATAGGTTGACACTGCTGTGGTCAACAGTGTATAATCGCTTTGTATTTAGTTTTTTCCTAATAAGAGTAGCGCCCTGTCAATCATCACTCAAGACATTCAACATCTGTCTCTCAAATGTTCCTTAGACTGTAGTTATCAAAGGGGCGAGAGGGAGGTTTACTGTGAAAGCAACGTGTTGTTGTGAGAATCGCCAACAAATGAAATGAATGCCCGAAATACTTCAGAGCACTGAGCAGAATACTTCTGAATGTTTCGGGAGTCAATAAAAGAGTAATCACATTCTTCACAGTCTTTATGTCATAAACTGGCACAATACACACATTTCTGTGAAGCAAACAGCAGGGAGAGGGGCCAGCAAAAAAATCCAAGTGACGCAGCTTCTCACACTATCACTATAGACAGGGGGGCTATTGTTGCAACACTGCGCCGAACCTTTTATTCAGAATCAGTCGGCGTGGTAAATATCTTACTTAGCTGGCTGCTTAAGTATAATGCTAGACTTAACTAGCTTCTCCAGGTTCCCTACGACAGGTAGTGTCGCAAACACCAAATAAAATATTATGATGTGAATAAAAAAATAGTACATGTGACAGTATATCCACACACAGTAATAACCACAGCTTAAAAGCTTGCTCTGTTTCTCAGCGGTCATGCGTCGTAACGTGAGATACGACTTGCAATTTGCACAGGGTGTGAGGAGGCCGAGCGCCACCTACAGACGTTGTACTGCCCACGTACGTGAACTATCTTTGAGGGTTAGACTTTGCATTATTTAGCATTTTCCTTTAGTCAGATAGTCTTTAGGTGTAAATATATCCTTTATAGGCTGCTGCTTCTTAAAGGGAATCTCCTTTACTATTTTCTTTTGAATATTCAGTCTACTGTGATTCATCCAGATGATTTGTTGATCCTTGGCTCGGTGTTTAAAATAAACCACAGATCATTTCTGTCTTCGCAGCATCTCAGCCTCTGAGAAATATTTCTCTAACTAAAAGCCCAATCTACTTTCATTTAAGTTGTGATTATTTCTGATAAATCAAGTACACACGAACGCATTTACCACAGTGATGCGCTGCACTTCGGCCTCGGTGGCTCTACTCCGCGTTGGCCAATATTTACAGCAATTCACTGTTGGCATATTCAGTACGGAATAGTGACTGGGAGAAAAAGATTGCCTGGAGAGTTACAGTGTGAGAGCTTTATGTGGTAAAAGAAAGAGCTATATTCAGTGAGAGGGAGTTACTGAGTACTTTCCAGAAATATTTATCGTCTGTGAAGAGACATCTACATTTTAGTGCTGCGATTTGGTGGATACACTTAGAAACCGTGATTCACAACATCTGATATTATGGACTGTCTTTTCTTTTTTTTTTATTATTTTGCAGCTCTGCTTGACTTCAGTGAGTGAGCAATAAAAAGAAAGCCTCTACAATCTGTCATTCTGGAGTAGGAATATGAACTGTGAAAATGCGAGACAAAATAAAATGTAAGTATGAAGAGAAAACAATCAATATGAGTCTTCCCGCATCTGTTCTGAAAACTCTTCTAAGGCCGTGATGGTTCTTCTTTTTTTTTTTTTTACCTCAATGTAAAAGTTTACTTAGTATAGTTTTCTGGCCGATGTGAAGCTAAACAAGCCCAAAGCTTTAATAGACAAGCTTCTGCAGTGCTGTGGGGGGAAAAGTAAACTAGCAAGTGCACATGATAAGATAGGACTGCAGTTAAAGTGAAGTTTACATGTGGACAACTATAGAGGGGAAGAAAGAACATTTCGATTTTTCTTCATCACAGGGTGAGTGGCTTCTCTGGCTGTGGCCAGAGAACGAGGGGCTGTTATGGGCCTCAGTGCTTAAGTGCCACCTGGTCCTCTCCTTCATCCTTTACTCTATCTTACATGCCCCACCAAACAGGCGGCTCCCTCACCATGGACAGCCATTAATCATCCATTAATCTTCATTTCTATTGGGTCCCACATGATTTACTGATATCCGGCCTAAAACACACAGTGTGCTCTTTCATATTTTTCTGCTCTTCTCATGCGGTCTCTTGCCAGCACGATTTATATCATAATTATCGAGGCGTTCCCTCATGGGTATGTTGTCCTTTGAGGGAGAAATGATAGGTACGAAACAGACTCCCAGGCCTCAGATAGATGTGCTGTTTTATCTCGCTGTTAGCTGTACAGCCAAGTGAAGTGTAAAATCAGAAAATGTTGCAGTGCCGAAGCTTTCCCCGGGCTCCGAGTCAGCAACAGGTCTTGGGAATCCATGCAAAGTAAATATTAATAATAAACACAGCACTTGGTGTGACACACAGCTCGTGTTTTACTCGTCAGTGGTATCTGTTTTTATTTTTTTTTTTTAGCTGTTAGAATATTTAATGACACATTAATGTGTCAGAGTAAAGTGTCTTCAGAAGGTGACATAAATATACCCCCACACACAGATGGAGAAGAGCCAGTCACAAACCAGGCCTCTCCAGCGCCTCGAATAAAAAACTGTTAGACCATTATCGGTGACTTACAATGCAGGGGCACGAATATTTAATCTTCATGAAATCCTTCTGAGCTACTCGGCACAGTGGATTTTTGTGTGTTTTTGTGTTTCAGGGACTTGACTTTTCAAACTCCGCGGAGCTAAGAGAGGAGGATTTAAGTCTCACCGCTGGTGTGGCTGACATCTCCACACTGGAGGTCATCATAATTCACTCGCAAAGTCAATACTGCTGTGTTGTCAAAACAAGAACCATCTTGACTAGCATTCACCTGTCCTGTAGAGGCTCTCACATCAGTACTTCAGTTGGTCAATAGCAATTTTTCTATCACAGTGCTGGTCTTCTCCAGATGGCAGCAATATTACCGTGGAAGGTCATGTGTCCATCAGTCTGGATGATAAAGCTATTTACACAGGTACCATGGTAATCCAGGGATATGCTTGTGAAAATGTCCCTCGCAGCACAGCAAAAAAAGCAGAGCTGCTCGCACGGCTCTTCAGTATTTATTTGTGAAACACATGATGCATTGTCCTTATAATACACAGTGAAGCGCTCTGGCCTTGGCACCAGTGCTTTAGATGTGTTTTATCTGTGCAAAGCATTTTGGATACCCGAGCCACTGGAGCAGCTGTTCATCATCTTGCAGCAACAGAATACTTGGTCCTTTGTGTTCGTTTGTGTCTAAAGTGAAGCAGTCAGAAGCTTGAGGAGTTTTGTTTGTGATTGCTCTGTTGATTAAAGATGCGGTATGTTGGTGATGTGGTCAAAAGGTTCAACAACAGTAAACTTTATTTTGTGTACATCATCATCATCTGTTTAAAGTTTTAGTAAACTTGTTGTGTATGAAGCGATTTTTCCCTATTCAACCAGACCCCAATCTTGTCCTCACCTTAGCCAAATGCCATCAATACAGAAAACCAACAGTTTATTAATGTTGCAGTCACAAAACTGGGTGTTATGTTGCAAGATCTACTACTGTGTTAATATTTAACGTAGTAACATGTTAATATAATGTAATGTATAATACCACTTGACAGGTTTTACAGAATAATATTTACTTTGTTGTCTAATTCTAATTAATCATCTAATTAAAATTACTTTAAATTACTTTTATACATATGCAGTTTTTATTTCTATCAGGGTAAGTGTCACAATTTGACTGCCATCACCAGGGAAAGAACAGAAGTGATTGTTTGAATGCACTTAGGTGGAAAGTAAAATGAAGCGAAATGATGAGGCATTGGGAACACAGCAAAACAAAAAGGAATAAAAAACAGCAAGAATTTCTGAAAAAAAAAAAAAAAAAAAAAAACACAATCCAAAACCAATCAGTAAAATGAGTTTGGCATGAACTGTATCAGTCAATGCATACCTTACTGCTTGTATTATTGTGTAATGTCAGTACTCAATTTCAGTGGAATAACTGTGTTAAAACTCAATGCAAAATGACATAAGATGACATAACTCTCTTTTCACCCTCATCCATCTATCACCATCAACATCCAACTCAATGTCAAAGAGCTGTGAAAGAGTTGTAGGCACCATCTTTTTTCATTTCCCTCACCTTCCCCCAGAGTGGATATTTCACACTTGCCTGAGGGGAAAACTGTGCAACATGGTTCAAGATGAAACTACTACTGAAACTGCTCTACCAAGAGTTAATAAATAACAAGCAGGCATAATGTGAACTTGTAATGGAATATGAAATGGCGACGATAACGTGGCACTGAAAGATCCTCAATTACCCGGCGTTTTTCAAATAATATTGGGATCATACCACCAACCGTCAGAGTTCTAACACTTTTGATTGTATTTATTTATTTGATTGCAGTTAACAGTAAAGGCCATTGAAAATTTATATACGTAATAAGACAAGATGCAAAAAACCCACTGACTGACTGAGTGCAACACTATATTGTATTTACTTTAAAACTGACCTCACACAAGTGCCTTAAAGCATTCTTGTACCATAAGTGCTGGTAAGCATTTGTGTGAGGCCACAGTTAGAGTTTGTGCATGACAATTATGGTAATTGCATCCTGGATGGGAGCTGTTGCTAAGGTACTTTTGATGTACAGTAAATTACACTTCATAATACATTTATATAATTATGATGTACTGCTCAGGAGACAGATATCAGCTTTCTTCAACAGATGAAACAGAGTAAGAGTATCCGAACTGTCTGCTTTACACATTCACCTCAGGTTAGGGGCTTTCTTACTTCAGGTTTAACTTTGACCTCACATTCTGTCTGTTTTGTCTTGCCATTAGATTTATGCCAGGCAGACACTGCGCAGATTTTCGCCCTATGATCCTGCTCCCAGACGATCAGATGGGTTTTTGGCATGTGAGAAATTTAGGTTCACCGCGAGCACTTCCACAGTCCGATTTCCCACATGGCTGCTGTCAAAACATATGTTATGAGCAGCAGTGAGCTCGTCTTATTATTATTGAAGTAGTATATTTTACAGGTTATCACTAAAGCTGTATTATAGAGACTGATGTGATATAAAACCAAACTTCGCTGGAGAACAGACGCACAATAATGTCTGCATCTTCCAGCCATCTGCAGCTCCATATCATTTATTTCTCTTTTCAGTGAAGGATCCCACAAAGTAAAGCCACATTTCTCTCTTTTTTCTCACAGCTGTCTTCTCTGAGTAAACTTTATCGGAATTGTCACTGCACATGCCAGCATAAACCACACCGGAGGATCCATGCTGACGTTTAAAGTGAACTCCAAATTGCGGTCGATTGACTGACCCCGTAGCAGTCAATTGACCCCGTGAGCAGAGAAGTCGCATGTCCTGGCCAAGCTCAAAGGCCAATTAAAATGTGTACTGTGAGTCAACACATCGTACGTGATTATTAAAAGTGGTGCAACGTCTGCACAGTTTGATGCTTTACCGCTGATCGACCGTTGGTGGCAGTAAAGTGGTAATGTGCTAACAAAGGAAAAGCAGAAAACTGTTAGCATGTAAACGTGGATGTAAATAAAGCTGAATTAAAAATGTGAAAAAAATAAATCTTTGGTTTGCAAACGTCTAATGAGAACGAAAATGCATTCAGCGTGCTTGATAGGCCTCATGGGTACACACAAGGTATAGAGTATTGGTGTGAAAAACACTGAATCCACATATAAATTAGTTTTGTTTATAAGACAACTCCTCAGGGTCCAATTAGGAATGACTGCCAACATTCCAGGTGCACCTACGTGAGTGTACCTACTTCCTTTACCTCAGAAAATAGTAATTTAGTTTCGATTACACTCATTTCTTCCACTGTCAGGCTACTCTGTGACAGTGTTCCTTGTTTGTAGATTACTGCTATTACTTTGGTGAGCACAGTGGTAATATACTGTAGCAGATGGCCAAATGTACAAAATCAGAAAGTAACAAAAAAAAAAAGTTCTTCTCTAAGTAAGTGATCATTTTAAGGGTTTCTTTTTTTTTTTTTCACTTAGAAAATGGAACTGTGATAAGCTTGAGAAAAAGGAACACTGCATTGTCCTTTCACTCTGATATTATAACCAGAAATAACAAATCTCCCTCCAGAGCAGTTTTACCTCTGGAAAATGTCTGCAGAACTAAAAATCCTGTCTGCTCGGCTTAAGCCTCCCTGAAATCACTCCCACCTTCACCCTACTAGTGGAGCCTGTGGGTGCCCTGCGTTGCTCGAGGACACTTTTACACCACTTTTTTCTTTTTTTTTCTTTTACATCGGTTGTTACAGAGATCCAACCCATGACCTTCAGTTAGACAGCCTTCTCTCTCAGTGCTGTGCAGCCCTGCAGAGCACTTATTCAATGCCACTGACACAAATCATCAAAAAATCATCTCAACCCTAATCCAGTATTTCCTGCTAGGATGAAACAAGTTCTTGACACAGGAAAGTAGAGAATAAAGGAGTGTACTTGGAAGTGAACAGTGAAGGGGGTTGTGAAGAATGACGCACGAGTTGCTTGTTTCACTCGGTTGGCAACAACAATCTGTCAGACAGCTTACTGGGATTCACTCAGTGTCTTATTTGAATGTACACCAGGCCAGGGAGGAACACCTTATCACGGAGATGTGAGCAACTGTGATAAATTTGCTGGATCCAGCTGCATTGAGCTGATAAGCACCCAAATGATATTCTCTCTACATGCCTGCCTAATTAAAAAGAGTCTCTCAGGTTTTAGCAAGTCACTATTTGATGTGTTTAATCTTTGTTTAAAATGATGCAAGAAGTGCAGGAAAAAAAAAAAAAAAAAACCCACAAACGTAGTGCACAAAATTCCAGTTCTTCCAATAATAAATAGCATATTACATGAGCGCTTGGCCTCTTTTTTCTGACCACCTGCTGCTTTCAGCACAGTCTCACATCATCAGTATTCATCCCACCTCTTCCCTTCCTGTCGCTTCTCACAAAGGAGCCCTTGGGGTAGTAGTGGTGAACCTCTACCCACATGGGACCTGTTGGTCCCCCTGACACCTGTCTCCCTCAGGTTGACCCCAGTCACGCTATGGATCACGCTACGATGCCTCCAAGTCTGAATCTGACGGCGTAGTCACATATTGACAGGCAGCTACCGGTGGCCAACATGCAGTGGGCTTTTCAAAAACAAAAGGAAAACTTCCAGGGAACGAATTAAAAGCATCACCACTAAAATCATATTTATTCAAACTTTAGCCTGGTCACTTTCACGGTCTGGTTGACTATTGATTGTCAAGACCTTTAGCCGAGAGATACACTTAATGGAATTAAAAAGTTTTCCAGAATTGACTTGGAAAAGGCCACGGCTGTAAGCGTGGAAAAAAAAAAAGTCACGTCGAAAACAACAAGACAGAAACTTCTGCCAGGGAAAATCAATAGCTATCACCATCTACAGTGTATGATGTGGAAATTTTCTTTTTTCAGTGGCAGCATGTAAAGGACAGTTTGGTCATTTGTAATGTTCTACAACGAATGGTTAGTGGACTTTAAAGGCAGTCATCAGAAAAACAGATGAACGCATTGCAGTAGCTGTGTCTTCATTCTGACAACTTACTGAACCAGCACACATAACATGTGCATATGTGCCACAAAATCAATACGCGATAGTATCGACTGTTATGTTACAGTATATCTGTCTGCTTTGTGTTTCTGGCATCACTGCCAGCACACGTTAGGCATGTTCTGTGGGTCATATGATACTGTCACACATTAGATTTGGTTTTATCATGTTTCTGGACCTTAAATTGTGAATTTGCGCTACAAACAGATATATAATGAAACAGTTTTAGTTATAAATTAAGTATCAGCAGTTGGAGTGTTTACAAACACATCTTAATTAAAACTGCAGGCCTGTTTTTACAGCTACGTTTACAGAAATACTCAAATACTCAACATAAAACATGAGTTCCAAAGTCAGCCATGCACTAAAAGGCCTATCAATCAAATTTAATTTACATGGGTTTTGCATTAAAAGGCTTGTATCTCTTTCCGTCCTTTACCTGATGTTACCTGCCACATACTAGGTTTGTACTGTGCACAGTCACACCGAGTGACTCCGCAAAGTTCTCCCAGCTGGAAGTTTTCTGCTGAAGAAGCAAACTGTTCACTGGTTCCACATAGCGAGCCATGAAAGTGACTCTGTGTTTTACATCCTAACTGCACATAGTGATTTACCCTGCAGCAGCTGCGAGGAGCACACAACAACTTAAAGTTACCACATGCTGACTGGCTGCTTCTTCACCACTGATGCACAAGTATGGTTTTTCTCTTAGCAGAGATACTCTTGCTCTCACTTAGAAAGTGACTTAAGAAAGTAACAAAAAGAAATAAACGCAACTAATTTGTAGTAAAATAAATACATTTTCCTCTCCAGTAATTTACACTTAGCTCAGAAGCCATCTCACCTTCATTTGAATAAGAATCTACAGCTTCAGATCACAGGAAGGTTAGGTTAATTTAGCCCCAGTTTTCCCTCCTCAGCAAATGACAATCACAAATGTGATCCAGGGTCTTTGCTGTTCCAGATGTTAGGATTAAAATATGTCTCTATATTCATCCAGAGAGATTATCTGCGTCTTTTAAGCAACACCTCATTTGAGAGGTGTTTGTATAGCTACAAATCAATGCAAGCTACGTGTAATTGCCTGCTGTAACAATCTCTAGTGTATAATATGAATATATGTGCACGGCCCTACAGTTTTAATTTGTCACTCTACAGTATGTTTGTATTATTTATATTCTTATATTTGTCTGTTTTATTTTTCCCAAGCTGAATCATGTTAGCTTTATTTCAACAAACTAAATTAACTATGGTAATTTTTCATGAAAATCATCCATAACATATGTTTAAGAATTACACCAAAGAAAGTATTTTTTCAACAATAGTTGTAATGCTGTAGCATTCAGAGTGGACATATTAATTTCAGATGTTGACAGTAATGAGGGTATTTTAGCGTGTATACAGTTTCTGTAATACACAGAACATCACCTTGTGTTTTATTTTAACATTTGACTGTCTCCCTATCTGCTGCAGTGTTACCAGGTTCTGAATAATACCGTCCTTTGCATTTCTTGGAAGCAAACATTTCCCCAGCCATCTATCAGTGTCCACTTTCTTGTGTACAGTCTGTCATGTCACTCTCGCCTCTGCAACAAGGATGTGAGGTGCACAAGGACTCTGGTGTGAGGCCAGAGCGTTTGCTTGTCTTATGGCAGTGAGACCCCCGGTGATAAACGACACTCTATTTGTTTCCCATCATGGTACCTTGGTGGACATGTAAGATTAACGTACCCCTTCCAAATGACCCGTGACGTGTTTTAACTTGGCCTGCTTGGCCAGTCACAGCACATGTAGCCCCTGACTCATCGAGCATATGGTAAACTTGTGGATTTAACCTCACACATTTTGTTTTTTTTTTTGTCGGCTTCACAGACATCTGGCACAGCGTCCACTTGTGTTGCTCTTTTAATATGGAACAGAATGTAGGAAAACTCCCCCAAAACTGGCAAAGCTTAGTATCTGCTCTACTTGCAGTTCAGCCCGCTGGAGAAAACCTCTCTGACATTACTTTTTTAACACGGTGAAGCAGCTGAGAAACACAGAGCCATGCAGGGACTAGCCAGGTGATTTCTTTACTCCAAGCAGAGGTGTGTTGAAAAAAAAAAAAAAACACATTTAAACCGATGCACATTGTGCACACAGATGGGGAAATGTTTCATGTAATGCGTCCGCATAGATACATAATGAAACGATTCTGCTTTTGATAGGTAAACAAATGAAAGGGAGATGTGCAGTGTAAATTACAAGTGTAGAAAGGCAACGGAAAAACAAGCAAGCTGGATCTCCCACAGATGTGTGAAATGTGTTCTTGTTTGCCTTTAGGGAGGAAAATTGGAAAGACTAGACGACAGTTTAGGGAGGCACAGAGGGAAAGAGATCTGTCTTCCACAGAGACCTCTGCGTGTCTGTGAACAGAAGATATGGAAGGGACACGCTTATAGATCCATGGACAAAACAAGGCACATGCTCTTAGATGCACACACACACACACACAAAAAAAAAAAAATCCCAAACTTCCCAAAATACAACTCCCGCACTTGAAAGAAGACCCAAAAACTTCACAGAGCTGGAAGAAGAGGAGGGGGGAAAACAAAAAATCTTGATGGAGTGAACAGCATGAAGTTGCAAATGTGTGCTTGGGGAGCAGAGAAAATAGCTGTCTGTCGTCACATGCTAAACTGAACATCTTTTTTATGTCTTGTGCTGGAATAAAAGGGATGTAGTACCATCAAAACATTTATCAGAAGAACTTTTTGAAAGTTGTTCTCTTTGAAATTGGGAGCGTTGCAACTTTTTGATGCCTATGTTGGCATTAAAACTGTTATCTCAGCTCTAACTACAGCGTCCTGACGAACCTCCGATGATGCAACTGCGGCAGCAGGAAAAAAAAAAAAAATCCCCCTTTAATTTGATTGATTTGATTAGTTCGCTCTCCTTCTCTGTTGTCGTATCTAAAACAAGCACTCATTTTCACACTCTGCCTGTTTCTGTGGAACCACAGCCCAGCCCTGAAAACCAACCTGTGTGCATGACCCCTATCAACACTGTCTGTGAGTAACTGCGAGGAGAAAAAGCGTCCTTGAAGAAAAGTTAGTGAAGCTCAAAGAGTTCAAAGGGCTTAGATTAGAGTTACGCAAGAAGATTAGAAACAGAAAACAAACAGTAGGTAGTGGCAGAGTACATTCTCTGAACTAGAAACCGCACCTCCTTCGAGTTGGAGGGGGGAAATATACTGCGCAACACATGAGAGACTAAGCAGAACCTAATCTAAATTGTGCTTTATTTTAGAGGTACAATGGAAAAAGACCACAGAGGATTCGCTCATCAAACAACCCAGGAAACGTCTCCATGGGTAGAGGAAGAAAAAAGGAATAATAATTGTGTACACTCTGAAGGCCTAAGATTTGTCATTATAGAATGGAAGAACAGAGGGAGAAATAATAATAAGCAAGGGATTTCTAACGTTATTTAAAGAAGTTCTAATCATTAGTCCGCTGTGCAGCGCGGTCAGAGAAGCCACCAAGGCCTCCGACTGTGAAAAGCACATGATCAAAGAGGATGAAGGTTAAATAAGTTTAGTGGGTAGTAAGACAAGGAAACTGACAGGGGTTTATTCCCCCGCTCACTGTGACAAAATGGAGGGACGCCATCTGGAAAGAAGCGACGGAAATGTGTCTAAAACGATACAGATATGAATTAGAAAACGCCTGTACGTCAGCGCTATTGGTTTTTTCGTAGCTTGGAACAGCTTAGCTGCTCAAAATCTACCCGAATCTCACCATGTGGTGTTAGGTGAAAATCAGCTGTCACTCAGCTGTTATGCTCCAGATGTCCATGTATTTGTCAAGATGGAGCTCCCCCCCCCATTTTCCTCACACATTCTGTGGCCCCCCGTTTACACCACAGCACAGCAGATCTCTTGTCATTTTTTGTCATTAATGAACACTCAGAAACAACCCAGTGCACCCTTAAATACTCATACTGCACTGAATGTCCTCAAGTACAACTTAGTCTTTTTTTTTTTCCTATCCTTGTTATTATTACAGTTCATATATTAATGTGAACTGCAATAATGACACCCCGTGTTAAAAATGAATACTGAAGAACGTGCTTCGTCATAGTTACATTTGTGCTCTTTCTGTTTGGACTAAGCTAAACACTGCCAGGATTTTCATTGCCAGTGGAAATAATCATATAAGCCAAGGGTGATATAACTTTATCTGATGCCCCCTGACTGTTAATATAAAACAATACTGGACACAAAATTTGTATGAGCACTTTAAATATGATATTGATTCTGCAATATATCCAAGTGCTTCCTTTTATTGGTTCTCATGCGGTAGGTTTTGAAAAATGCTATTGAACTCTTATCACATATTAGAATAGATTGCTTTTAATATTACCTCCGATAATGGGTCTTTGTTCGAAATGGCCATTTTCCTTCATTGCATGAGAAGTCATCTTCCATTTGACAAATCATTTAGTATGGCTTATGTGGCACAAACTGTGCATAAACTTTAAAATTGAACTTTGGGGGGAAATTTGAGGATATTAGTAGATGTTTTCTCAGAAAGGGGAATTTCTGGATCATTACATGCATTTCTTCTTCCTGTATATCAATAGGCAGAATGTTACATTTCCCTCACTGCCATTAGTCAAAGTGGGCTAATTTAAAGTAGGGACACTATTGGGTTTCGTGTGATAAATGACCCATGTGAGGGCGACCCACAGTGGGTAATGGAGGGAAAGGGTTCAGTTACAAGCAGTTAGAATACAAATATCTTGCTTTTTTTTTTTTTTTTTCCCTCGCCTCGGTACAAGGTTGACACTGGGTAAGACTATAATACCCTGTCTGCACAGTGAATCCATCTGTGTACTCTCTACTGTAGCATTAGTATCTGTACATTCACAAGATTCAATCAGTACGAATCCATTTTAAATATAAAAGAACTTAAAAATGATGATAATTCCATATTCTCCTGTTTTATTTTCTGCAGCGTGTAATGTCAGATGTTTGTCTGAATATTAAATGATAGCCTTGCACTCTCATCATCCACAGTTTTCACTCATTACATTGTGGTTTGACAAAACTAAATACGCCATTCAGACTAGGTTGTTTAACAGATGATATGAAGTTCTAACAATACGTGGACAGTTTACCTTGATTGACGCTCACTGAACGGCCTTGGTTTCAGGTTTTTACCTGGAAAAACAGAGTGGCTGAACAGAGAAGCATTTACCTACTCTCTTAACCTTCCTCCAAACAATGGGTCCATGAACTTTATTGCCTTCAAAATTTACAGTAACACCACAGTTGGCAAGATAATGTAATATGTCAGGGCTTTGCAAAACATTATACCGTCACGTACATTATTTACATTGATTACGGTTCTGATTCTCACTGTGATTCTCAAAAAAACTAAACTAACTTTTGGATGTATGTTGTTTTAGCACTTTGAGAAAACCAATGGTTTTGGTTAGAGATGCCCTCCCTCCACACTCAACCCCTTCACTATATTTGAACGAGAACTGTTCACTACAAGAACTTAATCACATTTGCAGTTTAGTTGCATTGGATTGTAATTCTTAGGAGACAGGGCTGCTAAATTTAGCTGTACTTGCATTATGTACCCACTTCTCCACATGCTAAACAGATGTGTGCTGCATTCATTTAATGTAAATCTCAGTTTTTACAACTTGAGTCACATAACACAAAAGCTCAGTGAGACAATTTATTTAATTTGCCCTGTGGAGAATTCCACCAAAGCCTTGGTTTCCATATAAATACTGTATTCCCAGTTCAGTGATTGCCACCCGATGATGGTGATCACGACCATTTCCGAACAGCTGCTATTTAAATACCCATTCACTTACACCTACAGTAGCAGCCAAACTGCGATATGTGCTCTTTTTTACACCCATGGTAACTTTTTTTGCCATAAATTCTAGACCAAAACAAACAAACTAAAATAAATAAATAAAATAGGAAAAAGAAAAGAAAATTCACCCAACAACAATCAACATTCCTTCTCTGTTGACCTCTAAACCTGCCTCATAAATTGTTTTCTTTCCACCACTTACATTCACAAGGAGGGCAATTTCCTTCTAAGCCTAATCTCTATAATGCTAAAGTTGAGCCACAGTGGGGGTTAGCTGTTACACCAAGGTAAATTAACTCCAGGGAGTTTTCTGCAGGCCAAATGATATTTGTGTCATGATCTCCCATGGCCCTCTGGAAGAAAACTCAAATAAAACTATGGCATTGTATTTACTAAGGTGTTTTCCTCCAGTATGTAGCCAAACAATTCAGGAGCTGCAATTTAAATGATCAAGTAGAGGTAACACCTTGCAAAACCCTGATACTTCTTCTGTGGCAGATATTAGTGCCCTTCAGATATCCTTGGTGTTGAGGTAATGTCAATATGTGAATTTTCCTTGTTGCAGCACATCTTTTTATTATTTCCAAAGCAGCGTGTTATTCCTCTGGATAGGCTGTTATTCTTTCAAGCACAGAATTAAAACATGTCATAACAGCTGTTGCAGAACATCAATAAACTGTCAAGCAATAAGAAAAAAAAAAAAAAAACAGGCTTTAAGTGAGAATGAAAGAAATTGGCACAGACCAATAGAAACAACAAAAAATGTCATCTGTCTGGGAAGATTTGGAGGGCTCCCATGAAGTGTCTTACAATTATATTGCACATGTCACCACAGACAAGTAGATAAACAACATTCTTTCAATTTGTATTCAATCAGCCACAGACGTTGATTGGAACGAGTGTTTCATAAATGTCATTGCCTCTTTGATTCGGATCATTGATCTACGTAAATCTGAACGATTGTCTTTGAAATGTAGCAAAAAATAATAATAATATTATCAGTGTTTGGAAATGTATTTCATTAATTGGTTTTGATAGTTTACGTCTAGACAATACACCTTCAGGAAGGTTTGCATTAGAATATGAAGTGTCCGCTGTCCCACAATTTCCTTTTCTGCTACATTGTCTAATATGAAATGCAGCTGTAATTTCTTAGCATTTATTGTGACTCAAAAAGTCATTAGAGGACATGCAGGGGGATTCACCAACCTCCAATAATATGCCCTACATTTCCTATAAGGGAGCTCTGTCTGAAGGCAGCCAGCCGCCAAATTCATCAGCCACCAGTTTCAGAAGACATTAGCTCTCAATGATATTTATAATGCGAGAGTTTTAGGAGAGGTATTTCTCATTTCGTGACAGTGCTAAGAAGAACAGATATGGTAAATTGTGGCTCCTGAGGATAAGTTGACCTCAGGAAAGGCATTTTATTTTCCCCAGCTTAATGATACAAATATGGTTATGTTTTATGATGTTTGGCGTAGCAGAGCGTCTTCGTAGATTCAATCCCGAAGTAATTTTTGGAGCACAAGGGATAGAATCCCTTCCCAAACTTCAAAAATGTTAGCTTTGCATCAAAATGTCAGGTAAAATTCAACCTGTCATGCATTGTGCTGATTTTGTCAGAATGTAAGAACAAAATATTGCAAGTTTTTTACTTGATTATAGAATTAAATGTATGTCAAGCAAGGTGTATTAAAGTGAACGTTTTCAATCTAAAACCTAAACATCTACAGCAACAGCAACTCTACTGATTTACACAGGATGCCATCAACATTTCTGTAAGGTTTTAATGTGTTTTTATGCCCTTTGCTTCAAGAATGTTACATCTGGACAACCTTGGATTTAGAGAAAAGTTATCAATTTGTAAGTTTGTTCCAATGTGCTCACCTCATGGTTATGTTAACTCCAACAGCCCATGAAGTTTCTATTTGCACTGTCTCTGGTGGCCTTTACAGCCTTAACCTAAACCTTCTTGTTTTAAAATTAAGTTCACCTTACCTTACCTCTGAGCATTAGCAGTACAGCTTGTGAACACCAGCAGCACGGCCTCTTAAGTACATTCAAAAGCTTGCACAGCAATAGGGTTGCTCTCTAAGATTTCTGTTTTTGATTGACTGTAATGACAGTCCTCTGCCAGACACTTGACATTTAATCACTAAACTATAATCAAAGGCCAGAATGGCCTGAGCATTAGTTGGGTCACAATCTACATGCAAGTCTGCAATAACTGAAAGTAAATCTACTGGTGAAGAATGTTCATTTGTCGATAAAATATGAAAGTAATGGATTTTTTAGCAACCTTATCAGGGATGGTCTTTGAAGCCCAGTTTAGCCGCAGGGCTCTTGTGCACTTTCAGACCACCTGAAGGCCTCAATATGTTGTTCTTTTGTTTAGGTGAGAGTGCATCGCTACACTGACTCTGCAGTTTTAGGAAGAACAATTATTCATGATGCCCCAGTTAACTTAGGAGTTCTGTCACTGTCATAAATCAAAAACAATTTTGATACAGCCTGTCTTTTGTCAACAAGCAAAGCGACTAAGCACATTCATCTCCCATGTGACAAAGACTTGGCTCTTTGCCCATAAGAAAAGCAAATAATTTCCCCACACATCTTCAAATAAAGAGGAAAAAGCCTTTCTTTTTTTTTTTTCCTGCCAAGAGACGCTTATTAATCAACTACAATATGAGTTTTATTCTTTGTATACGTGTTTGTCTAATGCTAACGAGTTATGCAAATAAAATAAAGTTTGAATTAAATTTAATGAGTGTGTAACAAAAGGGCCAGAGCTAATTAACTAAATTTCTACTCTTTGAAAAATGGGTAACATTGACCCCCCGTTGAATATAAAACAAAGCCAGGAACATTAGAATATTCATTATAAAACATATTTATGTAACTCTGTGAAGTTTATATGACCATGTGTCCCATGGGAGAAAGAGGCAGATTGTAAGGTGAAAATACATAGTTTAAGCTTCAAAGCACAAGAAGGTATATTGTATTAATTCATTCAGCTGCCTGCAGGGACCAGAGGAAGTGCAGAGGCATTGTGTGCTTATATTTGCTCCATCTCTGCCATAGTTTCTGTTGCCAGTAATTTCCATCTTGGAGTTTAAGTGCTGCTGTAAAAATGTTCTCTCTGTAATAGACAAAAATAGATGAACATAGAAGACTGCATTTAGCTATGCCAAGTTCCTTTTTTTTTTTTCCGCTACAAAGCATTTTTGTTTCTTTTATCCTTGAGCTGAATTACATCATGGAACGCTATAACATCTTAAGAAGACGTATGGTGCTACCAGAGAACTATACGATCAGGTGTAGTCATTAAGGGCCACACCAGGATAGCATTTCTAATAATGAATGCAAGGACACGGACAAGAGGAAACCATTAACACTGTGAAGAAGAATCTTATAATAAAGGTGAGACCAGTGTCATGTTGTTAATAGCTACAATTATCCATCAACGAGCAAATGAGCCATCAACATTTACTGCATGCTCTCAATCACACAAATCAGCCCTGATTGCTGTGCCACTGCGGAACAAGCTCCCTGCCACCTTTAGATCTGCTCTAATGCCAGGTACCATTTCTTTAATCCCCCAGTCTGCCATTTGCACAGTTATTAACCATTGCTTGTACGGGCCTCAGCAATGGCTGGACGTTGCATCGTGTTTCTTAACTACCACGTCTGGTACTAGTCAAGGCTCATGGCATGAAATGCTTGGCACTAATAGTGTAATTTGACATTTAACAACCAGACTAGTAAAATACAAATATGTGAATGAAGGCTGCTGCTGTGCTGACGCGAATACATTTAATATTGTTGCAAGTAAGTAGTTTAGGAAGTGGATATTAATCAGTGCTTTGGTTGAAAAGGCTTAAAAGAATATATTGTGAGTGTTCACGTTAGGATGTTGTTTTGCGTTTGGCCGGCACCATAAGGGTGGAGAGTGTGTGAGGCAGTGACCCCACGGTGTCGGCCTTGTTCTGTTAAGCATGATGTTGTGGAATAAATGGTGAAAACATAAGAGCCGTCTCTGCCTACCTTTGCTACTGCCAACCATCCAGAGACGCTCGGGGTTGTCGGACATTTTTAAAGGTTGCGCCACTTAGCAGCTACCATCCTGCCAGTCTAGCTAACCTAGCTTCGCTCCCAGTCCGCCCATGGACAGGTGGGCTGCCGCCAGCCGGTACAATATTCTCTGTTTTTTAGTTTTCTGCTAACTAGCAGGTGGAATAATTTACTAGCTGTTAACATTAACATGCAGTTAACATTAGCCTTTACTAATCTAGCTTGTTGTAAATCAAGTTTGTGGTGCAATCAAACAAGCTAATGACATCTCAACCACATTCTTTTGAGTCTTATATACAGACCAACACATTGCAATCTCCAAGCCATTAAGTGACTTTGACTGTATGTGATCCCATAAATCATAAAGCAACTTTTCAGTGTTTTAAATACACAGATTTCTGAGCAAGATTTCCCTTCAACGTGGCCTCCCTGCTACTCAAAGTAGCAATAATTAGATTAACGTATTCGCTGCAGAAGAGAAGATTTGTGCTCATTGGCTAAAGGCTCAGCCATACTGGAAAGTGGTTCAGCAGAATTCATCTTTGCCTCTTTGCCAAAAAGCCAGTGTTAGAGGCTTAGTGCTATAAGGACTGCCTGCATGGATAGCTGGCCAAACACTATCACTGCTAAGCTAGTGGCTACTGTATCACACTGGCAAGATGGGACATGGTAACTATAGCTTAGCTCCAATAATGTTTCTTCTTTTTTTTTTTGTTTTTCCTTTTTAGTGTGTTTCCTCGCTGCGCCATCTTGCTTTCAAGATTGTACTTTATTTCCAGATTGCATGCTATTTCCCAGTAAAGAGTTTCTGAAGAAGGGAAAAGAGGTCTGAGAGCTAGATTCCTTTGCCAAATGCCTCTTGACTATAGGGGTTAAGTGCCAGATCTCATTAGCTCGATTGCTAACAGGACATTACACTGCGAGACACTTTTGTATGTCTCTCAAAACTGTCTGCAAACTTTTTTTTATGGAGGTTAGAGTATGTCTGGAGTCAGGTTAAACATCACACAACATCTTGTACTTGTATGATGCCTTGAGATCTAACCCTAACCAAAGTAGAACAGCACAGCTAGTAGCTGTTGTGTTGACTGATTGTGTTGCAATTGCTGAAAAAGGTTTTTATCATTATGATTAGGCCTGTTTACAAAAGCATTTTCCTTTTGGGATTTAATACCAGTTTGTGACTGGTAAAACTTAACTTATTGTTCTTCCAAATACCGCGCACTGCCAGCCAACAATTCTGATACTGTTCTAGTCAATGTGTTGCTTTTTCAGGCTCCAGTCATATGAGTTGTTTTGTTTTGGGTTTGTTTGTTTTGTTTTTTTTAACATTAAAGGGAAAATCAATAGTAAAATAATATACTGTTGCTTATAGCCATAGCTGCTGAAGCACAGTAGCTCAAATGTGGCTTCCAGGGGTGGCGTTCAATGATCTGAAGCTCTCTGTAAACACAGCTAACACTCGGTGTTATAGAGCAACTTCGCCAGGCTGCTCCTCTGGCCTACAAACCACATTACATTTGTATAGTTTATTCAGGAATGAATAGTCAGATGAAAAAAAAAAAAAAAAAAAAAATTCTTAATCATTACCTATATTATTTGTTTTTCTCTTTACGCTAACACTGCATTTCAATGAAGTACCCCATGTGCTTCCTACTTCAGAATTAATCAAAGACAAACAACAAATGCCAGGGATGTTTTCATTTGCCCTATTCAGTGAGGAATTTCAGAGCTCGGTGCTTCTCATTTCTCATTTTCTTGATACAAAGAAAAGAGAGATTGTTCGTACCTAATCAATATGCACGGTTAGAAACCTTTGCCACCTGCTGTGTTGTTGACTCTAATTTGGTAATCACTCAGATGGCGAATATAAGACGCACGATGTGCTGTTGTTAAATCAAAATAAATGCAGTCCTAATGTAATGGATACTGCATGCACAGAACCGAGTGTCAGCCTCAGAGCACACACCAAACCTAACTCGTAGAGCTGTGATTTCTGCAGTTAGGTGCTAATAAATATATCATACGTTATAAAATAAATTAGCAACCCAAAACTGTGGATGTAAATTAATTCAATAGGCACTATCTACTGTGCTGCTTTACAAGGGAGAGCTGATTGGATTTTGACAGCTAGTATTTGGTGAGCTTTGTTTACCCTTTCAATACGCAGAGGAGTTTGCTGATCTCACTGCTTCCCACACCATCTGTCTCTCCTCTGATTCTTTGGGCTAAGAAAACTAGAGATGTTCTCCTCAGTCTCATGGTGGAAACGGTTCGTGCCCCTGTTGCCAGATATTTTCCATTTGCATTTGATATCAGTGGCCGGCTTGTTTATGAGCTAGTGTTTTTTAAATCAAAACAGCTTTGTCTTTTGGGCATACTGGAATGACTGTACATCTTCAAATTCATAATGATGGTTCGAGGACCTGTACTGATACTATAATAGTATGCCTGATCATTTTGTCAAGAGTAACTTCATTTGGCAGCTTCTGGGATTATTTTTTGTAACATTTTCAAAGAGTGGAGTACTCAAAAGAGCATTTGAACTCTCTGAATGTACCCTTGATAAAAAAATTTTTTAAAAACAAATGTAAACAACCCCGAAACACTACAGCAATGCTTTTTGAGGCACAGTGGTACTTTGATGTAAATGCCAAAGTCAGCATTCTAAAGTGTCTGCAATGACAATACTAACATCCGGATGCTAAGCATACAAGAGCCTTCTTCACGGGAATATATGCTGCATATCAAAAGAAGAAGCCAACAATGCAGTGATGACAATGAGTCATAGGATCTGTGCATTTTGCAAATATAGGTGCCTTTTAACATTAGAATTTCCTGTTTCAAGACTTTTACTCACATTAAATTTGGGCCATCTGATACACAAGGTGTCATCTTCCTACTGTTATTTAAGTAATTGAGTTGTGCATTGCATCAAATACAAGTTGAAATTTTGCGTACTTTCATCTCATATCCATCCCTTCATTTTAAACCCAAATGTCTTTGGTGTACAGCAAAAACAAATAAATTAGCACTGTCATTCCAGTACTTTCGCAGGGGACTGTACAGTTCCAGTGAAGGCAAATTATTGTTATTAAATGTAATTTTTTGGAGACAGGGTTGCTATTCCAAGCACGCCGTTTCCTCTTACTCTCAATACTGAAAACATCCTTAAACACCGGGAAACCTGATGGTACTATCAGACTCAGATTTTCTCTACCACACATCAGTGTTTCACAGCTGATAACTACACTACATTAAACTCTCTGTCTTGTCTGTGGCTATGAGAAAAAAAAAAAAAATAGCAGCATTACATAACATTTTCACAATAGCAAGAAATTATATGATTTATCACTGTAAAAGGAAAAGTTTTTGAACAGGAAAGTCTTTTTGTAATGTTAAGACATGGTACACTATGTCCACACTCCATCATGGTTTTTCTGCACAATCATGTAATTGTCCAGTGTCCCAAATCCCAGATGGACATTCACACCCCGTCTTCATGCTATTGCATAGTAGTGCTATATTTCACACTCACATGTACACAAAAGATGCATGTGCCACGGTCACTCCATCACTCAGGGACCCCTACTGGCTTCCTGCATTTCACAGAATCACCAACAAAGTCATGCTCTGTGTCCGCAGGGCACTGCATGCCTCCACTCTGGACTAAATCTCAGAACTCATCTCTCACTGCTGCCCCTCTTGCTCTCTCGATCCATCTAGCTCTGGACCTTTGGATATTCATAACATAAGGCTCCTTGGCTCCACGCTACCTCCCACAGTCACAGCCACAAGCAATATTGTTTCTTGAAGACTTGCATTTTTGCAGAAGGAATTGGCACATGGTTGAATTGTTTGATATAGTTGTTGACTGAATGTGTCCATACAGTATTTTTTCTTTTCCTGGCACATTGTTATTTGGAGACTTTGGAGCATTTATTGAGTTAATGAGATATGTATGAAATATTGGTATTAAAACTTTTATGCACAAATAAGCGTTTCATTTGGTTGGATTACTGCATTACTATTACACTATTCAGTATGGATTTATTTTAAAGTCAATTCTAAAGGATAGGTAGCTTATATTTATTATTATAGTAAATATAGACTGCGTCTTAGTTCTTTCCAAATTCCCCACCAGGTTTATGGAAACCTGTGGGGACTATGGGCACGTGGCAAGTGAATGTGGGACTGAGTCAACACTAAACGATGGTGTTTGTGTTTGTAATAACGAAGGAACACATGTCACCCAGTGCAATAGTTTGGCTCATTAATCTGTTTTTAATACTTTTTGAATTGAGCTCGGTGCCACAGAGGAGTAAGATGTATCAATCTAAGGACACAGACAATGCGTGTAACTAGGGTACATTCACGGCAGGTCCTTTATATGGTATTTATTATACAAAATAGAAAATCACCACTACTATGTTTTAATCATCTGTATTTTGCATATTAGACCAAAATATTCCAGAGAAATTTTCCCAAGCCAAACTAATACTAAAAGGAAATGTGATTAGTTGTTTAAAAAAAAAAAAGAGAGAAATGCACAACCTATATTAGAAGCCGTTTTATATTCATGAATTGCTGTTAGCATTTTAAAAAGCTGAATAACTACTAGCAGAGAAAAACTCTTGCTCTGCTGCATTTTTGTTGAAGAATATACCTGGTCCGATTTAATGCCACCAGACCTGGACAAGAACCCGGACATGCTTAATTTGTAGAGTAATTATTTCAGGAAACGCATAATATGACCCTTTTAAATGTAGAGGACTTTCATCACCATAGTTACAATAATCAACACAACATTTCACACTGGAATTGAACACAAGTCTCCAGAGGCCTTTGTGGCCCATCCATCCACCCTGACCTCCTTTCAATGTGGGATCTTTTGCTCTTTAACTATGTCACCTAACTTTCTCCTTTGATTGTGCCATAATTACCCACTAGAGGTTGCCTAACCAACACATGTACTCGTCTTTTTCTTTCTTTCTTTTTTTTTTTTTTTTACCAGAAAACTGTCTAAAAACTGTGTGAGGAATGTTTCCCTTTGCACTGTGAGTCTGTAAAGTTTCACCAAGGTTCTTTGTATGTGGTGAAGAGAAGAGATAAGGAAGCTCAATGTTGTCCTCACTCTGTCATATCTGATGGATCTGTGGCTGGTTGGAAAGTTTTGCCCTAGTTTTGAAGTGAAGAGGTCTGGGGGTGAGAAGGAAAGGTTTGCCTCAGGCGTCTGCAGCTGTGTGATGGTCTGTTACTGGGAGTTTTTCCTAACCCACTGGGACATAAACAACTCTCTGGTCAGTTTCAATCTCTGACCTACCTGATGGGAGAAATCTGCTCAGAATCTCTCAATCTAAAATCCCTCCACGCTTGATAGGTTTTGTCCATGTTTTTATGTGTAGCAGACTAGCAATTAATATCTGTTGCTCTCGAGCATGACTCAGGGATAATATTTATTAGAAGATCAATGCTTGTTTTCTTCAGTATTGTTCCAATTTCCTTTTCAGTCACGGAGGTGCTCAAACTGATACAGACTTGCATTAAACTTGTGTCCTTGCGCATTATTGTCTGCTAAAACGACAGCCTTGTTTTTTTTTTTTTTTTTGTTTTTTTTTGAATGAGCACGCAATAGTCCTCCCAAGGTGCTATTTTGTAAATTTCTGAGTGTGACACAGCAATTGCCTTGACACACAGATGGATTCACAGTTGGTGTGAGAAAGTTTTGGTATTTCTGGGAGTGTTGTATGGTAGTAAAAGAAAACTTTGCTGTTTTCTGTGAAACCATTTTTCTGAGCAAATATGGTATTTGCTTGAGCTCTTGTGTGTGGCTGTGTGTTTTTTTTTTTTTTTACACTCACTAAAAGATTGAAGGTTGTCAGAGCCCCGTTTTTCAATCACCATATTGTGGTTGAAAATGAGAAATGTAAGAATTACACATCTCTACAACTGATGTGAATATAATGCCATCCCATTTATAAGTACTCCCATGTGGATAATTTATTATTTGAAACCGAATATCCACTTAACACTAGTGTACAGTGTTTAAGGCAGCACTGAAGTGCCCTACTTGTGTACCCTCAGAAACAGGTAGTGGGTGTAGTGACACCCTTTCATTTAGCTGCACAACAACAACTACACATTTTACCTCTGTCCACCCACCTTTAATATTTATCACATAAATTAACTGCATGCTGTTTGCTTAACGGTACATACAGTATTTATTCCTTTCATATTTCTATTCAATGTCATAACTTTTCCATTAAAAAACATGAAGGAGACTACTTTCTTAGGGAGCCATTAATAATGCATTATCACTCAGAAAACTCCAGGGAAATGTAATGTACCTTGACAATTTTAAAACTTATTTAATTGTTAAATATTTAAGATGCATATCCTCCTAACATAAGGTTGTGTCACTGAACTGACATACATCTAGTTTAAAGCTTATTGCCCTTGTGAGGCACTGCTACTTCCACAGTGCTGTTGCTGTGACAGTGCACGCTTTGCAGTCTGCTCTAGCATCTGCCAGCGCATTTGATGGCATATCAGAGGACACAGTAAACATTGACAGAAACATCTATCTTCCCGGCAACCTGTTTTTATGGATTTATCCTAGTTTAGATGGTGGCTGTCATAAATATAAAAGTGCTGTGATCATTAGCAGCTGTCAGGTGAGGGTGCCTCATAAGAATTGGAGTATATTTTGTATTCCGATTGCTTTGTTCACGCCGGGAAAATAGGCCCCATTAGTTGAAATTAACTCCCACTCTGATTGTGATGACAAGTAATAGATAGATAGCAATATAAATACTTGAAACACAATTATCAGAAGCTATTGCAAGTGTTACTCTTTTACCACAAGTTGGCCTTCATGTCATGATTACTCGTCTCTCTTTGAAACGTTTTCACAGCGATACATGTTCATTTACTTAGTCTGAGTAGGTGTATAGTTCATTATGATAGTTTTGATAGTTTTGAAACGAGTCGTGATTACACAGTTAAACAATGAATAATTTTACAAGTTGCTGCTTTTAATAGACACATAAGTGTAATTAACACTTAAACATCAAACAGTAGAGTGCTGCTGATTTAAAACTGCAAATTGGGAATTTACTGTACAATGTAGCGCTGTATACTAAGTTTAATGAATGATTCCCACTAAAAGCAGTGCTTCACATTCAGTTGAGAACATAGCTGATACAGTAACGTTCTTTCTATTGTTCCTTCTTGGGTTAAGGGCTTTTTTTGACCATCTCGAATGGCCATTTGTATAACAGACACGTGTGGTAGTTGTGGAACTGGGAGTCGGATGGGTGTGATCACACACTCTGATCTCTGACATAAATAAGTGCGTAAGCTGCATTGTGTCTGACAATACAGCCCTGTTGTCTGACAACAAAAAATGACAAGTTAATTCCCTTCTCTCAACAGGATATCTATTAAAAATGAAAGCCCTATCTAAGCTATGCTTGTGCTTGCTTAAAGGGAAACTTGGATGTGGCAGGATCCTAGAGGTGGTGCTGTGTGTGTTATTTTCCTAATGTCCTCTAACAGATAAAAGTGTTGGACCCCCCCCCCCAAAAAAAAAAGCTGTTCTGTGGCAGCTGGACTCACTTTAAGTTCGTGAAGATGTTCAGAACTGAGGAACCCATCTGAATAGTGAAACTTAAAGCAGGTTTAGGTGCCACAGATAAGTGGACATTTTGTACCAGCTAGTTAATTAACTAAGCAAACTCGCAATCTAAGAACAGGGCGCAAAACTATGTAAGACAATTAACATTAGCAACAGAAGCAGTAGCAACAACTACAGGCCAATTTGCTACCGCAAGCTTGTTAATTTAATTTAAACAGTGTCTTCTGTTTGTTGGTACAGGCATTATTTCACAATACAGTCTCACACTTTTATACAGAATTTATTGCATTTTCCACAATTTATATGTTGCAAGCTGGTTTTCCACATGTATTTCTATGGGGGCAGGTGCTGAACTCTGTGATGCACTTCTTTAAATATCTTCATATAGTTGATATAACATGAATAAGATTTTAGATAGTCATGCAAAAATATTCACTGAGTCATAAAATGTAGAAATCATGCAGCTCCCGTAGCTCATTGCTCGATTTATTGCACATATTCTAGCTGCCTGTGAAATGGACACACCATTCAGCTTTTATTTATTGCTTAGTTTCTTGACTTTGTGGAGACGTTGGAGTATACTGTATAGTCAGTATATTCTCATGTGGCCCCATTCAGCCGTGTTTTTTAAAAATACTTCCATACATGCACCAGTTAAGTCACTTCAAGTTTAGCTTGAAGCAGCATTCAAAATAATTATGCAATCTGCTGCAAAACTGGTCACTGTCCTCCTGCATAATATTTGAACTGCCCTCCATCTTTTTATGAACATCGTGGAGCCAAATCCCAAAACACATGTAGGCCAAGGATGAAGGGTATCAAGTTCCAATAATTTTTATGTGGTAACCTCAAAAAAGATAGACTAGGAGATGAAATCTGCTCACCGAAAAGGTCAGGCGCACCGTATTGGGCCAGACACCCTAAGGCTGTATGTGTGCATACTGTACACCGTCCCTGTATTCTGAAAAATATAGGTATGTGTGTGTCTGCTAACAGGACCTAAATGGAGTTTGCATCTATTGGCCCACATCCATGACTATAATAAAGCATTTAGTTTATTTTCCTGAGGGGTATTACATACCACAATGCCATCAGGGATAGACACTTGAGAGTGTTGGGTGTTTATTGAGTGATCTGATGTGGTTACCAATATCTGTTTGAAGGGTATATTCTATTAAATATGTGATGTCTACGATCCTCAAAATGATCTTGTAAACTCAACTTAATAAAACAGACTTTATAATCAGTGTTGTCTTGATAAAAAAATCATCTCCCTGCCACTCTTAATAACGCATTCTTTTAATCAGTAAAACAATATATTCCCTCAGAGGCGTGCAGTGGCTGACACATTTAAGATCACTTCCTCGCACATCTCCACACCCACAAACACACACACACACACACACACCAGAAGCTCACACACAAAGATAAAAGATGATCTATCTAAGGGTTGCTGCGTCAGTTCATACAGGTCAACAGATTACCTGGCAGTTGTGGGAAAGCATATTATTTTACATTCTAATATTGTCATAACCATCTACTTGGTACGGGGCCGTGTCACACAGGAGACTCAGTGAAGTCTTATCTACAGGTTCATGACTGGAGATGAGCTACTTCCCCTCTTTCTCTAGCAATACAAACATGAAGGTTACTTCACTAAGCCCTTCATTTGCTGATGAAAGAACAGCTATTCTTTTGTCAAAGCCAACGACTTTCAGCCTGTTCTTGTGCAAATAGTTACTTTCTCTTATCGTTGTCCGTCTTTGACATCTTTGTCTCTGCTTGTCTCTGTCTATTTTACTCTCACTGCCTTAGTAAAATGACAATGTGCTCTTAGCAACATCAACAGGCTTGGGCTGAATAAAACAAGCACACACTCTAAATGTGTATTAGCAAAGCAGGCCCAACAGTAGTCTGAATAGTAGTTATTTCATTAATGTCATCACGCTGTTTTGTCTAAATTATTGTCAATTTGCTATCAGACATTAATGAATAGTAAATGGAAACATCAGTTGAGATCCTGCTGCAGCGCCTTGTGTATTGTTTTTCTTTGGGTGTTGTAATGACAGTGTTTGTATTCAGATACCCTAGTGTGTCATTCTCATTATGTAGAGTAATTCTTCAGGGTATTGTTCAGCTGTCACACTGTAGTGACTAGCCACCGAAATGCTACCATGCCCTCCAATTTCTCCATTTGTCCAGTTTCCCTGCATATCAGGCACCCATTGTTAGTATAAAATAATTATTGACTCATGAAGTTTTGGTTCTGACAGGCTGCGTTACTGCTTCTGCACGTGCCATCTTTCATCACTAATGCAAAATCTAGAAGAACAGTTTTGTTTTTTTTTTGTGAAAAGGTCAAGTGGTTGATAAAATAGCAGCTAAGCTACATGTCAGCCCAGGTAAATGATGTAGCAAAGCAAACTGAGTAGCTGTATCTACTATAAAGATTGACTGTATATGAGGACAATGAAGTAAATCTTTAAGGACTACTGTACTGATAAAGCAGTATAATTTCATTTTGTGATTAATTAATGAATTTAAGATGACAACGTAATCATTTCTTAGAGCATGGATTACTTTCTGTCATTGGGATATTTTATCACAACAGATAACAGGAACAGATAATGTGTCAGACAGAAGTCCTAGATTTAAAATAACATTTTTTAGTTATTAAACTGGTTATTATTATTATTGGTTATTAAACTGACCAGCACACTAAACAGTGAGCTGATCTTCAGCTTTTGATGTTGTTTCTTAGTTGGATCAACAGTACTAGTCCTTACTAAATCACTTTATTTTTGTCAGTATCAAAAATATGCTATCCTTCAGTTTTCTGCCACTTTGTTTATTTTTTGTTAAAGTATTAAAAAGATTAAGGCAGTGTTGACAAAGAAATGCTGTCAGAATATCAAAAGAAACCAATTAGGTGATACAAATAATAATTACGGCAGGTGAGGAAAACAGTGCGTTCTGTGCTTGTGATGGCTCATTTCAAAGGAAGCATCTCATCTGAGAATCGGCACAAAACAAACAAAGGCACAGCTACACGGCCAAACTCACCGTTTCAGCTCCTCGTTCACAGAAAGACGGTTGCATGGTCACTAGACATTCAGCTCTGTGAAAGCGGTTTGGGGGAGATTCATGACCTTCTCTGCACCCTCGTGTGCACTTGCAAAGCTTCTGCTTCATATTGCATCATCATTTGCTTCCACCTATTATGTTACCCACTCATTCTTGTCATTTTCTGTTGTAACTGTCTTGTAGTCAACCTGAAAAGCAGGAGAAAGAAAGAAGGCATATAAAAAAATGTTTGATTTATCCTGTCATGAAAGCATTTTCCTCTCCTTCAGTTTTGAACAAAAGTCACAATGATTATGTATCATCAGAAAAGCCTTGATCATATAATTTTCGATTTAATGAGACTGCACACATCAAAAGTATAATAGTGAAAAAACACGATACAACCTATTTTATTTTCTGAGACTCTGTTTCTTCTCGCTCTACCGAGTTCTTAATGTAATCAAGGGCAAAAAAATAGGAGTCAGATGCTCAACCGTACAACCTTGATCTCTCACCCTAGAAAGCACCTCTAGCACCTGATTGCATAAAATGTGTGAGTTATAAAATCGATGAGTCTTGCAGCCCTTCTGGTGGGTTTAGCTCATGAAAATGGGGTTTTTGCGAGGGGAGGAGATGGTGCAGAGCACATCTGAGGGTTGAACTGTCAGGAAACCAACCCACTCCATGAATCAGACAAGGTGGCGGCAAAAGAGAAAATGGGAGAAAGAGAAGTGGGAAGTAGATGATGGTGTAAAAACATATGAGGTGAGCATAAAGCGGAGAGGAAAGAATGCGTCGCTGTCATGGATCACAGGTGGACGAAATGAAGTCGTAACACTGCCAGATTTGTCCATTACCATACAAGTAGTTCCACATACTTGAGAAACTCCTTATTCCAATGCAGTGCATTGCTCTTGTCCTGCAAAAACCCCGTACCTCAGTTCTTTTTTTTTTTTTTGTTCTTTCGTTTTTGTTTTTTGTTTTTTTCAGACAAATTGCCAACTTTCCTGAGATGGTTTTAACATGGAAGCTAAATGGACCACTGTGTGGACAAAATCTGCACACAGATCTGCCATTGTCTCTTCGGGGATATGATTTCATTCACTTTCATTCTGCTTTTCACTCATTTATTTTGTGTAAAACAACATTTTCATAATTTTCAATTTAAGTGATAGACAAAAATATTATTGTTGCCGAGAGGAACCTAATGAACACAAGCACTGAGACAAGAATCCTCTGTCCTCTGTGTTGTGCTGTGTTATTTATCAGACCCAACAAAATCAGGAAGTCACATGCAATGATGCCACTGTATAGATTTTAATTATCCTATTACTGAGCCTAGAGGTTTTATAAAAAATGAAAAGCCAAAGACCTCTAACTAATTACAAAATGGCATCATGCATCTATTTTGCTGCTGATTAAAGTTTCTTCGATTTATTTTAAGTAACAATATGATTCAAATGCAAAGCATATCGGCTTTGACAGAGAGGGAATGGGATGAGTGATAGAGTGGGAGCAAGAGACCTTCAAAGAAAAAGAGAAAGACATCGAGAGGGTACTTCCACACTGAGCTAAATTAGAAACCGTGTTTTTCCGTCTGTTATATTCCTCTCTCCATGGGCATTTAGACCTGAACAGCCCTGTGATAGTGAAGGAGTGTTGCTATAGGTAACTGTACAATAATTAAATATTGTTCAGGAAAACCTGTTTCAGATACAGATTTGTGATTTTTAGAAGAATTACCTCATCAATGTTACTGGGTCATTAACCAGTAGGTGCATGTATTCATAATTGATGCAGCTCTTTGCCAGATGACTTTACTTTGCATTCCTGCAAAACGTAGGCCTGCATTTTAGCCATGTTGGCAGCAGGATGACCACTCAATCTGACACTTTGTTTCAGACTAAAATATCTCTGTCTGAACCAAATATGTTGGACATTTGAAACGTCTGTTATCATGCTTTTCAGTGGTCAGTTATGAATCATTGTCATATTCAATTATGGTTCAGTAGGCCATATATATTACCTACCAGTAGGCCAGTAAATTTATCATTGATGTGTGTGATAATTTGTTGACATTTAGCGGCCATAGTAAATACATAGTCAATTGCTTCTGTCCTACAAAGACCTTGTAAATGTAGTCTTGATTTCTATATTTAACATCCAGCAGTTGTAGTAAATACAGTAGGACCAAGAGTGACAGTTGGTGCCGTAATTTAAAGCAACAAGGTCAGCGTAGGGAGCAGGTTGTGGTGGATGGGTGCATGTCAAAACACAAGACTTGGGGAAATTGTTGATGGACAACGGCACATTCTAGGATATGTTGGCTCTACTATCAGATTTCTATATCTTGTCTAAAGACACCATGGCACGTGGCCACGAGGACCCTCGAGTCAAACCCATAGACCCTTGGACCTTTAAAGAACTGCTCTAACAACTAATCCACTTCTGCCCCACTCCACCATAAGCTTTTTGTAAACTGCAACCAAATCCTTTTTGTGGTCGTTGTGTTGTTGTGCCTAAATAGTGCCATGTGAAGAATGTGGTACAAAGGATACGTGCACATCCTAATGACTTTGGGTGTTCCCTGACTTCATTTAGTTCCAGTTAATTTATCTATCAAGTGACACATCTTCAGCAACTACTAGATGGATTAGTGCAAATGTTTGTACAGACATTCCCACATGACTCCCGGCCAATGTAGCTCTATGATTTTCATGATCCCCTGACTTTTCCTCTAGTGCCAACCTTACATTGACATTTGTGGTATTGGATGAATTACCATGAATTTTGGCACAGATGTTAATGACCCACCTCAGGATGAATTGTAATAAGTTGATGATTGCTTAACTTTTCATCCAGCAGAGTCATTAAGTGAAAGTGTAATTTGTCGAATATACAAGTGCCACAAAATACCTTTGTGTTTTACTGCAGGCAGGGAGAACAGAGTTTTCTAATAACTAAAACACCATCCTGGTCAATGGCTGTGTTGTAAAAGGTCATGGGAGACTATCTCCACTAACATTCTTCTTACATTGTCACAATATTTCAATACAGAAACTACCCAAAAACACAAGCCTGGGTTTCACAAATATACAGCATTTTCAGATTCAACTAGCTTAGTCTGGACATAGTCACAGACGGTCAAAAGGTCAAAGGCCATGGGGCTGCTCTGTGGCTGCAGGTCAGACTGGTGTTAGACTGGTACTGGGCAGCTTCCAGGTCTGAATGTTTGCAACTGTGTGAGTATGATCAGGGCATTTCTGAAAAAAAAATGGTAACCTCTTGGTGAATCATGGCTGAATAAATAGGTTTTTTAAAAAAAATCAAAAAAGAGATGCAGGGACAAATGCAGAGAATAGAAAAAAGAGTGAGATAGAGGAGGGAAGATTGTGTGAGAGAGAGGAAGAAATAGGAGGTAGCAGAGTGGAAAGGTGCGGGCGTAAAGCTTGAATGCTTCAGCACCATTGCCACCACAAACAGTGCTGACCTGGAAAGCCTCTGTGTGCTGGAAATCAGCTTTAAGAAACCCTTTTAGAGACCTCCTCAGGGGATTAATACTGTTTTGGTGTTTGGGGTCTCTATTTCTCTCACTCTCTTGCTTAGTTTGTGTGCATGTGTGTCCGTCACGTGTGTGTCTATAGCCTACTATGTGTGCAATAGGTGTCGAGTGAGAAACAGATAACACCAGCATACAGTGGATTTCCTGTGCACGCTGCTGTGCGTGCATGTGTGTGTGGGAGAGAGTGGAACAGAAAGAGAGTCAGAGAGCAAGAGGAAAAGCTGATTGGCATTTTAGTATTATGTAGAGGCAGAGATGCAAGGGAGGCGGAAATAATTTCATTGGTTGAATTAAACCTCAATGGGCAGAGTGCATGATCCACAGTTTTTGGAGAGCGAGTTAACTAAACCTAAACGGCAAAGAGGGAGCTCTAGTCTAAACATAAATGAAAATGTCATGGCTGGAACATGTTTTTCATTCCCTTCATGATTCCTCCCTGTGCTGGACCACTGGAGCACACAGAGGTTATAATTGCAATCTAACAGTTGGGAATTTCTAAACTTATGACTTTGAATGCAAGGCAGCCAGAAAAAAAAAAAAAAAAAACGGGAGCACTTTGGCTGTGAGAGATGTTAATTTAATGGATAATTAAATTTGGCTTATTATAACTCGGATCTCATTTTTGTAGGTTTTAACATGATTTATTTTAGTTGTGCTAACTTTGTGTACTTGCCAAAGTAAGTGCTCAGAAAACAGTGACATTACTAACAAGATATTAAGCATGGCGGGAAACATGAGCAATAACTCAATTAGAAATCATAAAAGCAGATAAAAAAAAACGATTTGTGCGAGAAAATGAAGGTGAACCGCTAAGTTATTAGTAGTAACATGGTGATGTCACCACGTCCCTAAACGTTAGCAATTAACCTCGGTGAATAGGAGGTTGGAACAAGAAACTCATGAAAATATGATCGAAGTTGTAATAATTAATTATAGTTGAACTGAAACTCCAATCTGCACGAGGATGAGACAGGGCAAAGACGGGGAGATAAAGAGAGAGGAAAGCTCCTTGTGCGTTCCTTCACAGCTCCTCTTATCAGCACTCCCCTAATCGTGGGACAGGGAATGGACATGGTCCAATGAAGAGCTAATTATCACTGACAACAAATGTCACATCAAACAGGTATTATGTGAGCTGCATGAGGCCTGCCGCACTCAGCGGATCTCAACCAACTGTTTTCACTTCGGATGCTAGATTACTTTTGACAGAAAACATACAAATAAAACATTACCAGGGCTTACAGGGAGAGCTCACAGAGATACCCACTGAGTAAATTATTCATACATTGACTTACTGAAGGAATGAAAGCTTCTGTCTTCTCTCTAATCCCCAGCAAAGCTTTCAGTAATAGTGCAGCGCTCAAGAGTTGCCTCTCACAAGGCTCTATTCATCAAACTTTCCAATGTATGAAATCAGTGTCTGACAGGCTTTTGAAATCCTGCAGCTCCTGCGTTATTATGGCGTTTAGCCTCAAACAGGCTCTCAATCTAATGACTTCTCTGCAATGGTGATTGCTTTGATTTTAATTGGGATGTTCTAGGGGCGCTGCTGCTTCTAATCCAGCTGTCTCCCACCAGTTAGACAAGGGTTGCTCACAGGGAGTCTTTATTCGCACTCTGAAACCCATCACAGGGTAGTTTGGTTGCCCTGTTGAGTTTAGTGATGGCAGATGAGGAAGCAGGGGTGCCATATATCACACAGGGGCGTCTTGTATTTCCCAGGGAAGTGACGAGTAATTGAGAGATGAAATCTAGAACCCATCAATGTGGAGAAAGTCACAAATGGACAATGTCCGTGGTCTCTGGAGATGAGGTTGTGGTACAATACAGGACCATTTAAGTTGCCCGTCGTTGAAAGGCAAAGCTGTGAACCCTCTGGGGAACATAAAGAGCAGCACGGGCTTACCTGGGACACATATCTGTGTCTGCAGACAATTTAAGGATCATATCATGGTCGAGGTTTTAGTGCCACAGTCTGGTGGCGAGCATGGACTTTGTGATTACACCCCAACAACTTTAAGAGCAACTTTTAAAGACAATTTTCACTGTCAAGATGGTGTTATTCACATGTATTTGTTCAGACTGACTGTTGAGCATTTGAGCACATTTTTGTTAAGATTCTTGTTCCTCTGTTTTGTCATTTTATTTTTCCTCTTTTTTATTCTCTTTACTTTTTCTCCAAAGTATCTAGAACCACTTCAACCAAAATTCCTAGAGCAATTAAAAGTCTTTCACACCACACAGGCATTAGAAACTTATTTCAGGTGATCATATTGTGGTTCCACTAAACAGTATAGGAGGAAAGAAAAAAAATTAAAGCCCTATTCTAATTCAGAGGTTAGATTCTTCACAAAAATGTCGCCAACGAAATCTGTCCTTCAAAGGACCTAATGTCTAGACTGAACCTGCATCTCATTCTTGTCATTGTCCTCTTAAAGCAAATTGAAAAATGTTTTCTGAATAAATTATGCTGAACAAAGACTTTTAGATGTTGCTATTACTGAACTGGAGACTGAGAGTTATTCCCTTTGCCTCCGTGGTCATAACTCAAAAAGTAGTTTTTACTCTTCGTGATGTTTTTCAATTAGATTTTTATATTAGCACTGAAAGGGGTGCATAGCTGTACATTTACATGTCAGATGTGGTATAAAGAGTGAGAGAAGGAAATTGCAAATGAGAACAGTTTCAAACTTTCATGTCATAACTAAATGCAGTTTGTACTGTATGTGAGGAAGCTGAAGTTAAACTCCTGATATTACAAATCTGTCTCCTTAGAATTACATTTCCAATCGCACTAATGCAAATATGTTTAGTAGGGAATTTCACAGCAACTGGATTCCTGTTTCTATTAACAAAATGGGGACATGCTGACTACACAAATGGCAAGTTATAATAAAGTGATGCCGAACATATTAATCAAATGTTTCCAGACAAACCCACATATCCACATCTTGCAATGCAACATCCTGTTTTCCACCAAAATATCTGAGCTTCCATTAAGACTTGAAGTTTAAAGCGCCATTAAGCTTTTTTTATGGTTGTGTTAATGCTTGTTGCAGATGAGAGATTGTCTTCAGATGATGTGCAGATGACGTCTCTACCTGGGATGATCAAAACATCTGGATTTGCAGGGAGCAGTGCAGAAATCACAAAGAGAGAGAGAGAAAAGCAGGATTTAGATTTAATCAGCAAAGCTCACACATCAGCTATTAAAGAATTTATGCATTACATGCCTTTCATGGATCTAGACTAGGGGTTGTTCCTATTTTAGGAGCCAGCTGCACTTCTTAGTTTTTCTGAGGTAACTTGAAAACACTGCAGCCAACCCAATGCCAAAAGACAGGCTACCCTATGTTACCGCTTTTAGCCAATGTGTGTGTAAGCTTGCAAATAATGCTAAGTGACAAGCTACAAGTCTGTGTATTTACATAAATTCACACATTCTTTCTCATGAGTTGGAATTGCATTTAAGAGGAAACATACCACTTCTCAAAAATTTAAAAAAAAAAAGAATTAGCTAGATTTTTGTTATTTTCTGTCTGACATTATAAATTACACTAAAAAAACAAGGGAAATCCAAATGTTCCATTGTTCTGAAAAATGCAAAATAACATTTTACATCTAAAAAAGAATTTTGCAAATTGAAAACTAAACTGATAACTGTTACACTAACCTTTCTCCTTCTCCAACCTTTTTTGCCCTAAACCGAACCACATACTCTAAAGTTATCCATGGGTCTGCTCCGTTACATTTTAACCAACTCATTTGAAGTCGCTTTCCATTGATAAAAGTAGCACTCCGTAGACTCAAAATTGATCATTGACACATAATTCATTCAGTGATTATGTTGTCCATGAAAATGTGATTGCATTTCCATATGAAGGTCATTTTCAGGAGATGGTTCATTATTATCAAGGGGAAAACATCATACTGCAAAATGTATCAACATCTGTATTGTCATGTGTATTTCTGGCATAAAAACAAGGCTCGAACTACGCTGATAAAACTTAGAAGAAATAAAGCAAAATATGACTAATATGAGAAATAGTAAGAGAATGTGTTTCTCAGCAAGCTCACTAAAAATGGATTCCAGAGTGTTGCTGTGTCCACCCTGAAATTAGGTCTAGCTCCAGGTAACCCCTGCCACAGCAAGTCATTCTCTGCTCTGTGTGATTTAAGAGACTGAACACTACTGATGGATGGAAGTGATGATGGATACCCACACACAAGCAAATGATGGTGGTCTCGGTCAGTGGTTGTCAACCATTTTTGGCTCATGACCCCAAAAAAGCAAATACGTGGCAAGCCGCGATCTCTGTTACCTATGACACTAAATGATGATTTTTATTTTCCCTTTAGAGACATGACTTCACTTGACTAATTATTGAAAAAATCCCTAGAGGCTGCAGGTATTCATTATGCTACGAGAACAGGACATTTATCACATAGATTTAAAAGTTGATAATAAATTTATGTTGGAATTGTATTTTTTAAGATGCTATCCGTCATCTTGTCACACTCACCAAAATGATCTTGGCACTGTTGGAATTGTTTAGTTTTTCTTTTTCTTTTTTTCCAACTTTTGCTGAGTCAAAAATGTGTATTATTTGTTTTAATTTTAAAGAAAAAAAAAAGGTTGAGATTGGTTGGATGGTTGAGAAAGATAACTGTAGCAAAAGCAAATATAAAATCTTCAAGACACTAGCATCCCTTCACTCAAAGCAAACCCATGGCTATCAATTCACTCCAAAGTGTGCACACATGCGCGTACACATCCTTCTTTTTGATGATATGTTCCCACATGCACTTTTGTGTTGAATCACTCCTGATTTCTGCCTCACCTTCCCTCTTTCTTTTCCTTTTTCATATCACCTTTGTGGCTATAGCCTTTGTGAATATTTCTCCTCTGAACCTCTCTGTGAATTTTGACAGGGGCCTTTTTATATCTGGACTGATTCCAAAAGAGGAAAATGTAAAACACTGTATCCATTATTGAACAGCATCACAACCTGGGAAGCCTCTGTGAGATATTTACATTTTATGGCCTCTGTCAGTCCCTTTGATAAGCAGTCAAACTGAAAGCTTGTGGATGCTCAGGGCTCAAATTGACGAGTTCTTGCTGTGTGTATTGTTATGCAGATGGGAATTTAGCATTTAACATTTTGCATCTCTTCTTAAAGAATAAAATGGCCAAAGTTTGAATTTAACAGGTCTTCTTGAACCTCCCCTACAGCTTTGCCTGGGGTTAGACGTCATTTATATCTGAGGTTGAGGCAGGTCATGAAAAATGCTATTTGATATCAACTTTATCTCAACTTTATTTTGCACTGTCTGCTGTATATGGTTCAATGTTGCAAGTGAGTCCACCATGCCCCTACTGTATGTATCCCTGCACCCAATGGCTCCCTCTGCATAAAATCACTAACAGGGGATGGCTTAATGATAAATGACAAGGACACGCATGGCTTGGAGGAAGGTGTGGTATAATTTCAATCATTTTAATAAGTGCTTCGGTGCCCTGTGAAACTGCCAGTCAGTACTTTGCTGTCATATAGGCTTGCAGTGATCTAAGCGGTCGGCAACCTATTAGAATCCTTAGTAAAAGAAAATGAGTCCCCTATTGTTGCTAAAGAAATATTCTGATATTCTGTGACAGCAACATTGTGTTTGCATCCCATTTTAATTTGTACGTCTTCTACTTTAGAAGATTAATTGAAAATAGAATCACCACAATGCTTTCAAGGTTAATACAACACATGCTCAATTAAGTGTGGGGAAATACACAGCTGTACTGTATTTCACAAGGCTTCGCTGGCAGGAGCCATACTATTTTCTATGCTACCTAATGATAAGCCCTTCTTCTCCCGCAGTTGTTTGTAATTAAGTTTCTTCTCAGCATTTAGCTAGAAAGATGTCAAAGAGGACAACTGTGGCAGGGAGGAAGGGGGAATCTAGTGAGCTAGGGGCTGAAGCTGCCCTATTCCTGAATAAATATAAAGGGTGAACAGGCTTAGTGAATTTCAAAGTCACCCAGGCGGCTTAATAGCTTTCCTAAGTGACTCAGCACATTATTTCCAGTTGTACAGTAGTCCATTACACGGTGCGTTACTGTACCCATACAGGGTTTGGGCTCCCTCCTTCCCTGTCCTTCTGACTCAGGCCTGGCATGTGTTCAACAAACCACTTGAGCCTGAATGCAAAATGAAGTCCCTTGGCTGTAACTTTAAGGACAGTTCTGTCTTTTTAGTGCTTACCCAGGAGCCTGGAGCCTGTCAGTGACACCCGTAACCCTTTGCACCGTGAGCTCCGATGGCAAAGGTGATAGCTAAAAGTGTATTGCATTGGCCACGGGCATGGATGTGGTTAGAATGAGCCAGAAAAGGGGAGATAAATAGAGGAGGAGGGAGCAAGAGAGAGCAATTAGTGGTGCTCTACAGCATAATCCCTAGGAGACAAGGCCCATCAATCATGTTACTAATCCTTTGTTTCTCGGTAAAGATAACCATGCTGCAGGGAGTTAACGTTTTCTTAATAAGTCATCCCACTATAGTACACCTGAAATGTCAGATTGGCCCAGAATTATCCTTATCCTTTATGTATGACATTGAGTTGATAAGAGGGCGCTGAGACATACCCAACGAGTGTGTTATACCTGTTATTTGGATAATAGTAGAGCTAGCAGAGGTAGCCTAGAGGGTATAGAAGTAGGATGTGGTGTAATCACAGGTGGGCTATTTTACTTCCCTAACTTAAAAGACGAAGAAGGTTGTTTGTCATTGCAGTTTACCACCAAACTGACATCTTAGCGGCTGAGACGTTATTTAGATTAAGTTATTAAAAGTTCTTTAAATATTTTAGAAGGATTGTAATAACTTTCAGGGGTTCACAGGCACGCTCCATGGGAGGTTGTATGCAAGCACAAAAGTACACTAATTGATCAATGCTAACTTCAGTACCTAACATGAACTCATAATGAATAGGTCTATCCATCCAGCAGGCAGAGTACACTGCACCAGTCCATCTCAGGACAGACGTACAGAGACAGACAACCTTTCACTCTCACATTCACACCTATGGGCAATGAGTCCAATTAACCTGGGGGGTGGGAGGAAGCTGGAGTACCTGGAGAGAACCCACGCAGACACGGGGAGAACATGCAAACTCCACACAGAAAGGCGCCCTGCCGACCCCTGGATTGGAGGCAGTGAGGCCTTCACGCTGTGAGGCAACTACCGTGCTATCCGCCTGAACAGGACTAGTTCTTACTAATCGTTCCTCCTGTTCACACTACCATGAGTAGATACAGTACTTTCTGTGAAAGCGATGGCCCACATCCACAGTCCTCCATCTTTATACAAATTTTAAAATGTTTATCTGAAGACAAAATGATTCATATTAGGCTTTTTTTATTGCAAATGTTTGCTTTCTTTATGTTACTTTGCTTCCTTAGCATCTCAGCAGGGAAACACTGTCTAGGGCAGCGCTATGGAATGGAACGGATGATACACATTTAAAGTCAGTCTGCTTATATTAAATTTAGATGCACATTTGAGTGTGTGAAAAGTTGTGAAACTATCCTTTAATGTAGGATGTTAGTGTGCTAACAATTGCTAATTAGCACAACTCTGACCCACATTGCTATTCCTAAAGCCCACTGACTCCAAGTGTGGCGAAATTGGTTGATCGTGGTTGAAATTAAACACACTAACAGGTTTGGAGATGTTTTCTCTTAGCATACATCAAGCATTTATTGGTTATGCTGGTTATGGTGGGTTTTTTTTAGAATAAGATGCTCTTAGACGAATAAATGTAGCTCTAACGCAGCTAAACTTTTCTGGATGAGCCATCAGAATACACTGCAAATGTTCTCTGGATGAAGGTAAATCATTGTTAACTGTATTCAGATACTTAATCAAATAAGTTTAGGTTAGATTGAAAATGTAATTGCAAATTGTACCTTTAAGGCATATGCTCTGGTATTATACAGTGAAAAGAGTTAGCTCAAATATTCATTATAACAGCCCAAAGGCACTGCTTCAAGAATGAACCATCCTTTTGAGGAGCATAAAGGGAATGCCGGGAGGCAAATAACATATCTCTTGGTTCCTAGACTCTCAGCTAATCTTGCATGTTTTCTGTTGAAATAACATTTTCTTAAGGAGTTGATGTGGGTGACCTTTACAAAATCAAGTCAGCTTCAAATTGGAAGAATTCACCAGTGACCTTGAAGGCTTCTCTTTGTCCGATTCACTCTGCTTTCCTCTGTATGACACTTCCTGCATGGCTAGATCTATCCATCATGTTCTCTTGTTCACCTTTGTCTCAAAGACAACATTTTGCACCTTGTTTTTCTATTCCTCATTTCTTTTCCCTGTCTTTCTATCATCTCCCCTCTCTGTCATTTCTGTGGTCTCTGGAAGAAGTCAGCCATGGATGTGTTGTTGTGGATGTGGCTCTGTGCTGTCATGGATGCTTCAAGGTCAAGAGTGCTTAGCTGGATATTAAGGAGACAGATGGGTGTAGAGACCGAGTGGGATGGCAACGCAATGCAATTATAACCCGTGCCCACTGTCCAGCACACACAAACACACACACACTTATACACAGCGTGAGAGAGAGCGAGGCCAACAGTGAGAGAAAGTGGGTGAGAAATAGATAGCCAAGAGATCACTGTTATCTCTGAAACTCTGCAGAGACAATCTAATATCAGCATGAGTGTAAGTCCACAACATTTCAAGCTTGCACGCACTTGTGTACAAACAAACGTGTGTGCACATGTATGCGCGCACAGCATAAAGATTGTCTGATAGGAATTGTAATGGCTCATTAAAGCACCCAAGTGATCCCGTAGATGGTTCCAGGTGGAGGGAAACAGGGTGAATGATTGATACAGTGATACAGTGAGTGTGCTCTCTTCACCAGCCCATTAGGGGTGATTTAGAGGGACTGTGGAGTGCAACCGGAATAGAAAAGAGGCTCCTTCCTCTACATTTTTGATCCTAACCTACTCTGTGACTGATTGGGAGAGCACAAGAGACTGATTCACCTTTTCTAACCATCATAAGATCTCACCATTGTGCGTTACGGAATTTTTTAAGGGTGTGATTGCACAGGTAACAGCCGCACCGTAATAGGTGGTGCAAATTGGAGATGTGCTGCTCTCGGTATGTCTGCTTAATTGTATTTCAGGCTGCTGTAAGAGTGGAGTGGCACAGGAGCATTATATGGCTGCATGTCAGTGTTGGTAACAAACCAGGCTGGAGTGAAATAGTTGTGTGAAGGAACAGTACATGATCAAGGCCTGGGGTAATTTGCCCAGATTGGATGTTATTCACTATCACTAATGGTCGCGCAGTGAGGCGCACTCTCTGGTTTCATTAGTTTCACATGAGGTGTTTCACAGTTACAATAGCATATGCATATATCATCAACTGATCCTTGAATTGTTGTTGTTGTTTCTAACGTAGTGTCTCTCTTTAACTCGCAGCGCTAATAGATTGTGCAGGTCATACCTCAAATTAACCATGATACACCAGTGAAGAGCTGATTCCATTGTTGGTCGGTACAAATGAGTAAAGGATTACTTTGCCTAGTGGATCAGCTACTCTGTCTTTGGGCTTATAGGTACTCACAATCCCCTCACCCTACCTACATGGATTTCAGGTGCTCAACACCAGATTACAGTGTTGCTTCCACTACATCCCCTAAAACCCCACTTGTCTTTGCCAAAAATGCAAATGACAAAGCTTGTGCATTATCTTTGAGGCTCAACCTTTTTTTTTGTGACATCAATAAAAAAAAAAAACGAATTTGAAGTTAAGAGGAAAAGTCATGCTTATTGGCTGCTCAACCATAACTCTTTTATACTCTTCAAGGTACTGGGATCAATCTGAATGTTGATTTTAGCACGTAGGTTTGTATTTGAGTTTTACTAATCTTTTTAAACTTTTGAATATACACAGAGAAAAAAAGAAGTGGCAACCTTCCTTCATGACCCTTTACTAATTAGCTATCTTAATCTCTGTCTCAGACTAAAATGTGAAATTCATTTGTGCCACTTGCACAAAAGAAACTAAAAGAAATAGGAATATACAAAAAACTGGTGCCTTTAGGTCATTGGTGATGATCAATAGATCGTTTTAAAGTGGAAACATTCCCTGTAACTAGACCATCTCCTTACTGATTCCTCACCCTTGATTTGGCCGGTGATGGCTAATTTTTAAATGGCAACATTCACATAAAAGAGAGAAAGGGAGAAGTCTGGGCTTTTATTTGCTTAACATTACTTGCATGCACGCATAAAAATATGCATATATAAGATATAAGGTATAGATCATGTACAAGAGAGGTAGCTAATGCAGAACACGCTCACATACACAGACACCCATAGTTGCAAGTATTCACAAAGGCAGACACGCATAGTGATGCTTACATCCGTATGCCTAATATGTAGCTTAATGAACCTGAAGACAAAATAATGGACAGTTACACTGCAACACACTGCTGACTGTAATATTTTTATTTTAATCGAAATTAGACGTTCTCTTCTATTTCTTTATCACTTTAATAAATTTTAGATTAGCTTAGGCTGTAACAATGATACTCATTAAAACGGGAGTCGCCCTCATCACAAGAGCAGATTCAGGCATTGGAACGCATGATCACACAATGACCCCTTGTCACTTTTACTCATGATGGTAGCGACGTCAGCGGTATGGACTCCCACATGAGTCTGCATGACTGTGGACAACAGAAGAAACAGCGGTGTTGCGAAATGAAGCCCCAGCTCCTGCTGAGGCAATTGAGACAGGAAATGGGGGTCAGTGTGGGGTCACGACGTCCAAACTCAGCAATCTGAGGATTTTGTATTTCCCACAATCCCTTACTCACCCACATGTTCTGGCTGTCACACACACACACACACACACGCACACATGTCCAAGCCCGCCACGCCTTCCGGTCCTTTATCCCCTGGAGGTGAGAGTGTGATATCAACCAATCTGTTCCAACCACCCTTGTAACCCCAACAGTCACAGCAGCACCTCCCCCCAATCCTCAAAGCTTCCTCCTGTTCCTACCCAGTGTGTGTCACCATGTCCACAATGCAACACACTGCAGCGAGCACTGGAACAACTCTTCCAAAGAGGGTCAGAGACTCTCCTAAAAATTAACTTTCTACTGTATGCAACTAAGCTGCCGTGGCTAATACATTATTTTGTGATTGCAACTCAATAACATTTTCTCTACCCTTATAAGTTCTATAAGTTTTTATACGTCCTGCACATTATACGTCATCATCATAAAAAGCATAGCGCTTCATTCGTTCAAAAAATATGCAGCATCACGACATAAACATATGATTATGTTTGTTATTAAAACTTTGGTTGAAGGTTAGTTGTATAGGAATTTAATATTCAGGAGTCAGAGTTTCAGTCAGGAGGGTTAAATGAGCTGAAGAGAGAGTCGTGCTTGGACTCCAGTTTGACTGATAGGGCTATCTTAGAAACCATTAATTATCATTCAGTACATTCAAAGTGGTCTTCGGCATCTTTTGTCTGCTTGTATTTGCTTAGAGGTAATAAAAATGGCAGTGGCCACAGCTGAGCAGGATAATATGTCAGCAGCAGCAGCGGTAGCCCCGTCTCTGCGCTGCTCTCATTTCAAAGTGAAATGTGTGGAAACTCATCTGACCAATGAGGCGAATTTTGAGGCAAAAACTGTGACTACTTAGCCAGTGGGAGTCCAGCAGGGCTGAGAGGCATGTCATTCCTTATGTTTGCTTTGAATTGCCAGGGATTTGGTCCCCTTCTTCGCCAACTTGCAGCGGTTTTGATACATTTTCAACACGCATGCATGCTTTTAAAAGATGTTTCTAATGCCTTTACATCCAATACCAATAAAACCTTTCCCCAAAACCTATTTCAATGAAACTTGTAAGGTTAGAAGCTCATTAAAGCTAAATGAACAAATCCATTTATTCTGTGTTAAGAGGAACACTGTGATATACATTATTAACTGTTCAATTAAATAGAAATAAAATATGTCTTTTTAATTCCCCAGATAGTTTCTCTATTGCTGGTGTTGATCATTTTGGCTCTGGACAATATGGCATATGTTATATAAGGCTGTATGTTCATATTTAAGTCCAACATGTACCAGCAAGCCACTTAATCAGTTTAACATTAGTTTCAACATCTCCTCTGTGAGAACCATGGGAAGGGTGATGAGAGGAGGAGCACAGAAGGGAGGCAGCTATGAAGGCGATGAAGCAGAGCTCAATTTGGACATCAAACAGAGGGAGAGATGTGAAGGCGGTGGCACGTGGGCCTGAGATGTCAGGAAGGAGCAGTGTCCTGACTCCATTTCCAGCACTCCCATGGGAATCCCACGCATGTTGCAACAATGTGGCAACAGACTTCATCCCATTACCCCCGAGGCTCTTTACCCTCAATCTGCTCTCGTCTCGAAAACTGACAACTTGACTGTATTGAACTTGTTCAAAGGGTTTCTAGGGTTCTTGGAAAGTCTGGAAGGTTGAGAAATTATTCAGTTCCGTGTCTTTGGAAGTTTGAGAGTTGAACAAAATCACTTGGTAATGTATGTAAAATATTTGTTTAGTTTCAGGTTATATATAGTTGTTTGTTACCGGCCATTGTGAATGCTACCAACCCGGATAAGTGACAGTTATCACACTTGGTGGCACCAGGAATCTAGAAAGTATCTGTCTTTAATATGTTCAAATGATAAAACCTCTACTGGCCACGGTAATAACGGCTAGAGCACAATTCACCATTGGAAATGTAATGTAATGATGTAATGAGTGACAAAGCCTTTATAGTCAGAGGTATTCAGTCAAAATCCAGGACTATCAAACAAGACCTGCTTCTTGTTTACATGAATACTCTTTACTTAATTAACTTTTGAAAAACAAGCTATCTAGAATCAAAATCAATGGCAAGAAGTGGGTACATAAAACCCCACAATGCTGCCAGTGCTGTTCTGTGTGTCAGAAGAGGCTTTGGCAGTACCTCACTAATTAAAGTGACTCCATGGAGAAGATACTATAAAAATATATGACGCAAATCATGATACGACCTCCATGTATATCTGTGGGTCAAAGGTTAGACCCAAAGGTCTTTAGCTGGAGTCAAACTGAGGATGCTGCATTACAATTGCTGTAACCATTTGGCTTCCGGGGCGAGTTACAATCATTTTTTTTATTATTATTTTTAGATTTCTGAGCCATACGAATAATACACAAAAGTTAAATATGAGACACCAGCTGAAATCATTCAATATTATAACAACAAAATGGTCATTTTGACTACAGTTTAGTCAAATCATAACTGTTACCATTTTCTTAACAGAAGCTACATTTGTGGTATTATCTTTCAGTTACTTCCGATCACTTCGTTATTTGTGAGAGCAGGCAGTGCAAGCACTCCTATGCAATAAAACAGAGGAGGAACAGTTAGCGTAGCTATGAAAGGTGATAATTGTAAACTGTACTGTAGGTCTATAATTGTATTTCCTCTAGTGTGAATGGAAAATAGTGGGAGAGCTGCATGTAAGTAAAGCAGCCATTATAACTAGCTGCATGATCAACGGAGATAGCCCAGGGATGCTAAATCTATAAGCTTTTTAATGATTGGTAAGTCATGGTTTCCGGATTGGAATGAATATGGAAAAGATCTTTATCCACCGGTGGAGTCAAGGTCACCACTGATCTCCCGTCCCCAGGGTGCTTACCAGGAACGTTTTACAAGGTGCAAATGATACCTGCTGGCTTGCTGTAGTTTTGCAAAGCCAGCATGGTGAAATGTGACACAAGCCATATCATTTATCATCATTGTTCAAGGTGTAATTAACAATAACAAGGACACCAACGTTCAACATATAGCACATACTGCTCTCACAGTGTACTTTCAGGTTTACTGATATAGAATGCAGTAGTGCAGAGTTTCTCAACCTTGACATCAGTACTATAGGGGGTCAGAGAATATGCTTATATGGCTTTCAGATATTTTAGTGCTTATTTTACTAAACATATAGCACAGTTCAAACACAAGGACAGTTCAGAGTATTATTGATAAGGCATTGAAACTCATTTTATTCAGATTTATTTATTTCTCAGGGACAAAACACGTTGATGAATGCTAGATATAGCCTACCGTAAACACACATTGTCCTCAGCAGTTACTGGGCTTGTTAAAAAACAAGCAGACAAAAACATATAAGCAGAGCATTAAAAACATTTGTTAATAATATCAAATTTAGACACAATATGATAGCATCAAATACAATTATAAAGTAAAGTAGTTCACGTCTGTATAGGTAAGTCTCAGCTCTTTGTAAACTCTCTAAAATAGAATACAAAAGTATGCCATACTAAAATTCACATGACAACTTGACAACTCTAATTGGGGTCATGAGAATTTTGGGACCTGAAAACGAGGCCATGGACAAGAAGAGGTTGAGAAACACTGTGCTTACGTGCAGGTGGAAGCAGATCAATCCTCTCTGCTGGGCTGCTCACTTACCTAAAAGAATTGCACCTATCTCTGTTTCATTTAATGATGTGAGGTTCACAGGATGGTCTTAACACAGGGAAAATGATTTAACAATCTGAATGACTCTGTTGTCACCTTCAAAAAAAACAATGATTCTGTCTTTACTATCACGGTTTAAATGTCTGCTTTGGTGCATCCTAATATAGAGTGTAAGATTAAACTACTGACTGTATATATGCAGACCTCCCTCCAGATGAAACAGCATTCATTTTTCAAATGAGCCAAACTGTCAGTGATTGATTTCAGCAGGAGGCACTCCAATAATGAGATCTGTGTTTGATGCCACTGACCAGTCTTTCCGGTGACTGATACTGTGATTGAGTGATGTCACCTGCACCTTGATGAACATGTCACCACCGCGACTGACAGGCTCTGTCGTCGCCTCATGCTGTCGCCAACCGCGAGTCACTCACCTGATTTACTGTCCTGATTGCTCCGCTTGTCCTCATCATTTTTTAAAAGCTCCTGAAGTGTCATTTCCTGTGCTATGCTTGACTTGAATCTGAGGAAATGAAGCCTGAGAGAAGTGAATTATTACCCACGGTGACTTTTAGACTAATTGAGACCATTACACTATGTGGCACAGCAAAGACAGAGTTTCCGACTGTGGTGGTGATCATGGACGCCCAGTGCGCACACCCCCCAATAAGCTGCGCCCTAATTTGTCAGTTAACCTTAAATGCCAAGGTGAAACTGCTGGTCAAATGCAAAGGTTGAATGTAAATTAGTGGCATAAAAACATGCTCCCATGACCCCAATTTGTATAGCTCATGGTCTGTGTTTGGATTTGCTTTTAAATGGGTTATCTTTAATTATCAGTGACCCTGAGGCTGAATTGCTTGGTTAGTTCATTCTGTTAACAGTCCAGCATGCAAGGATAGTTGACTAATCAAATGTCACAGTTCACTTGTGACTACAGTGACCCTGCATCATTCAAGCTTAATGTAGGAGGAGCCTGAACAGGGGGCATTTCATTGCAATCATTTACAGTATGGTGTTGAATATACTGCTCAGTCTCTGAAATGCAATCCATGCAGTCTTGCCAATGGATAATACATGCAAGGCTGTAAAGAAGATTTCATCCCTCTGGGTGTGAGTGGAAAAAGGAGAGAACAGAATGAAGCAGGGAGCAAAATGGAACCAAAATCCCTTGAGAATAATATGGAGATCTGCCTAACATAAGATCCTTGTGGTAATGCAATTTAAGTTAGAAGGAAAAAATGTCAGGGTAATCTCATCAGTCCGTCAGAGAGAGGGATGTCAGACGTAGCCTGTGGCGAGCCTCCAGCAGGGCCGCTTCTATCCTGCACTCTGCACCGCTCTGTCTCCCCTCTCCTCGTTGCCTTTCTTCCTTTCTTCCCAACTCAGAGCTGTGCCATCACTCCACTGTGCCAACATCCTCTGTCAATACTTGTAGCCATGCAGACCTTGCAACATAACCCAAATCGCAGGGATAAAAACCGAACAACATCAGAAACAAAAGGGCATGTAAACAAAATTTGCATAAGAAAAATAGCATTGCCATGTCAAAAGCTTACAGATTATGCCTCAGGTAACATATGCAGAATGTCGTGGGGTCAGTACAGTATGAATATAATATAGTGTGCATAGAAGGGGTGAAATGAGATGCAAGAAAAACATCCTGTCTGTCAGATGTTCCTTAAAGCCCTGGCCATATGGAGATAGGATCTGTAAATCACTGGCCCCTGTAGGCCTCAGGGCATCAGAGAAGCGGCAATGACGTCCCTAAAGTGGACTAGATGTAGTAGGGGGATGTGGAGCTCAGGTTGCCCTCAAACAGAAGGAGGCATTTTTTCCTTTGAAGGCCTTGGGCTGTTCTCACTCCGAGGTCACAAGCCTGTTGGGGAGAGCAATCCAGCAGGGACAAAACCACAGCAGGAATACGGGGGAGCGGCTACACGACGTGGGAATCATTCTTAGTTAAACTAAAGGCGACTACAACAAGTGAAAGCCACCAGAAGAGCTGGAGCCTCTGATACATAAATATTTTGCACTGCTCGACTTTATTAAACGTGTTCCCCTCTTTAAAAAAAAAGTTGTTTTGCTAAATTTAGAATCATCGACTGTTGCTCGGCTGAGCTGACTGTAGGCTTATTGGAAAAGGGTGGCAATCCATAATTGCTGTCAACGTTCTCAGATGCGATGCCGGAGGACACTGGAGGGTGTGGCTGTGTAGCATATCAGAGAGGGAGATAAGGCCAGATTGTGGTGTATTGATTATAGATAGGCATCTACTCTCCAACACAAACTGCTGGCCTGCTCTCGAACGCTGGAGAAGACCTGATAGGTTTGGATGTGCATGTTCCCTGTTGATCGGATCTGTTATTAGACTGTCTGGCTGGAGCAGTTATAGTGGGTTTGTACACTGAGGCTCAGATTCATTTAAGGTCTACACAAAGACAGTTCTCTGTCAGAAACATGAACACATGAAAATGTTGTGCTGTTTACTCGCTGCATGCGGTCGCTGGAGCGCATGCCTGTCTAAAAACTCTAAAATGTCTCATGCTCCCACTAAGTGTTCAAATCATCCAAAATGACATTACTTTGCACATATCGGCAAGGGAACGAAAGTTGATATCAACACCTTGTTCAGCAGTTCATCAGGGGTGTGCAGTGCTAGACTTTGAAGATTCTTAATAAATAAAGCATGCAGCTTGTTGGAAAATGACTACTGTAGGAACAAACTGCACAGCGGTGCACAGAGGTGCAATTTGTGCCTCCAACTTATAAATAGGGTAGGACTATATAAATAGAACAAAAGGTCTTTGTATTAGAAACAGTGAAACTTTGTAAAGGACCCGTGGACACTACTGAACCATTGTTAATATCTAGAATGTACTCATGACTCCTATCCTCTGTTTCCTCTGTAGTTGTGTAGCCTCATTGTCACAGCAGCCTTTTTATTATATATTGTGTATTTTTGCCATGTTTAAGATGCTGTTTTTTATTGATATAACTGACTAAATAACAACTGACTTGAAGATTTGCTTGTGCTCTGCTCTATAAGGATTCAGTTAGAAGCCATTACGCTAAGCAGTCTTCTGTGTGTATCTGAAATGGTGCCAGAGGTAAGTGCTAAAGTGCATGAGATATAGTTAAGAAAAGAAAATCATAGTTTTTAGCTGCCAGCCTTGATATAACCTTGTCCTTCCCTGTGTTCATTCTAAAATACTGCAGCTATCTTAGAGGAGACCTCAGCATCAGTGAGTTCAGAAATCATGAGATCAGTTTGGTACATGTGTGAGAACACATTTTGAGTTTTCATAGTTCAGTAAAGCAGACAAAACAGACCCTTCCAGTTTATCCAGCTTTAGTACTGGCACCAGATATACACTCACTAGCAGCAAGTATCACAAACTTAGAGTGTCTGGATTAACCCTCCGGTCGTGTTCGTCACCTGCCCCTTACTTTAGTGTTCCCGGTCAAAATTGACCGGTCTGCTTTAACTGCTCTTAAATTAGCACCAAAACCATTTTTCACCTCCAAATTTTTAGTCAACATTTTTAAGATCTGAACAATGTCTCAAAGCAGTGTTTAACATGAATTTATAGAATTAGACATAAAATAACTGCAGTGAAAATAAAAGTAGGCACCGAAAATGTATTAAAAATTATCATGTAATGTAAAAAATTAATTGAAAACCAAAGACCAAACTCAACCAGGATGCTTATCAGGATGACATTTCCATTCTTCTTGGGAACATATGACAGAAGAGTGTGTGTGTCAGTCAGTCATGTCATTTAAAGCAAATTTTGATGAGAGTCCCACTTCTTCTGGTCGATACCAGTGCAGGGGGAAGTTCAGGCTTGTTCTTCCTCACTGTCCCTGTCATGGTGAGCTTTCTTTTTAGCAGCTCTTGACCAAGAGCATATGATGTGAAGAACTTGTCACATGTTATATTATGCCCTTGGAGATCGGTTTTCATGTCCAGCACAACACGCATGCCCTTGTTTTTTTCGGCCTTTCCCGAAACTTCTTGTAGCCTCATTGTTTGAGCGATACACTCACTGCTAAAATCAACAGACCTGTGTATGCTTGGAGGTCAACCAGGTCCATTTCCCTCCAGGTATCCCTAAACACATGGTTCCCCTTCAGGTTAGTTTTCTCTAGTATAATTCCCTCAATGCACAATGGTAAAAAGAGTTGGAAGCTGGACTTGATGTCATCCACACGAGATGTCTCATAACGTGGTTGCCCTGGCATCATCTTTATGATGTTTTCCACACTTTACTTCCTCAGTCCTGGGGGGATGAAGACCAGAGCAAGTGTCCACTCTTGGACTGGAACCTCAGGTGCCTGTTCTTCAGGTGCCTCTCCCTCTCCATCTGTTGACTGGTCAGTCTCGTCATAATCTGGATCAAAATCTGTGTTGTCTTCCACTTCCGAGACATCCTCCTCTATCTCTGGTTTAATTTCAGTGCCCTCTTCATCATGTCCAAAAACCTGGACCAGAACTTTTTCGTCAGAGAACCGCTTGGTCAATCACCTACTTATTGGGTTCAGACTGAAAGGAGTACAAGGCAAACATCAATCTATATATACGGGGTCTGTGTGAAGATGATACATTGATTAGTCTGGAAGGTGTGGTTCATGTGGAAGATAGACACAATAGCGTGGGAAAGAGATGCGTTCACATAACAGACACCTGTCTAGTCTGTGTGACGATATGGTACATTGTTTCTTCAGGTAGTTGGTTCACGTGGGAGGATCGACACATAAGCGCGGGAAAGAGACGTGTACCCACAAAAGACATTGTTCAGTCTGATGTGTGAGTGAGTGTGGGAATAAATGAGTAAGTTAGTAAGTCAGTGAGTGAGTTGGGGTGGTGTGTATGGGGATGTTTTCTGTCTCAAGATTCAATAAAGTCTGGAAACCCATTCATTTCCTATGGCGGTCACTTTTGACCGGGAACACCACAGGTGTAACAAGGTTGATTAAAACACTCAAATTTCAATGAAAGAGGTGATCATCGCTTTTACATGTTCAAATGCATGGTGTGGAGGATATCATAAAGTCTTGAGGCAATCAGATTTAAAAAACAAAATTTATGAGCGTTTTAAGTTGTAAATCGGTCTGATTTGACCCGAACACGACAGGAGGGTTAAGTAATTTTGCAAATAGACTGATGTGTGGGTGTGTAACTGTCATGATCCTGCCTCCATTTTCTGTCCCGTACCATTACTTTGGTTTACTTCCTGTTCCTCACCACATGTTTTGTCTCCTACTTCACTAATTACCCTGGTTGTTTCCACCCGTGTCTAGTTGTTCCCCTTTATAAGCAACACCCATGACCCACCATTTTGTATACCTAGACTTCAACTCCCAGTTCCCTGCTTCTCTTGCCTGTTTCCTGTATCATCCTATTAATCATCCTCTTGACAATAAAACTCCCTCCTATTCATTTATTGTGTTTGGCATTATAATTGTGACCTAGACTTGTAAACCTAGAGTTGTGTCAGTAACACTACACTTGCACATTTGTCAGATGAACCTGACATTTGTTCTGACGGAAGATGCAACACAAAATGCTGAGATGTTGCATTTTCTTATTGGAAAATGAATGTGATACATACGAACATATGACAACTGCGCATTCTGATAAACGTGACTCTAAGCGAGGATGTCACATTTTCTTGGCCTGCACTGTGCCTTAAAGAAAATTGCTTCTGCAAATCTAAACACTGCCAAAAGTCCACACTAAAGACGTGAAAATGTGCTTTTGATTTCGCTATTCTCAAGCAGAAAAGAGGTGCTGCAATACATGAATGGATTACTGAAAGGGCCTATCGGTACTGGCCCAGGGGCCTGACAGGCCTATGATCCCCTGATTTAGAGCCTTGTATGAAGTGGTTGTTAATATTTCTTCTTTGAAAACCACACAGTTCAGTTAAAAGGCATAAAATGACCACATAGAGACATGGGAGCAACCAACACAAGAAACATAATGTCCAAAGGTAGACACAACGTGATTCTAAAACAGAAAAATAACCGCAGACATTTGAAAAACTGACCCAAAAGAGTGGCACAAAACAACTACAAATTGGATGAGAAAAATGCAAACCTGCCTCTTGAGAGTCACGTTCTGGTGCAATCAAACGGCAAACGCGATTACATTTTTGTTGGTGAATGTTAAGAGGTTGTGGTGGTTCTTCTCAGACGACTGAAACGGCACGTTCATTAACGAACAGCGAGTCGCAGGGAGGCGGCTGGTGTGCGTATAATGAGCCAGTGACTCCAAGATTGACTCCAGAGTCCCTTGTGTGAAGTGAGGTTTAGGCAACAAAAGCACTTTATGCTCAGTGTCAGTAGATTTGAAACTTCCAACCTCCCGTTTTCTCACAATCTGTGAGAAAACGGGAGGAACTGTGTTCCCCCAACGGTAACGACTCGCAGCATATGTGAATTCTCTTCTCAAAGACGTTTAGCTTGATCTTTTTTTCCTCCCCTTTCCTTACCTGTTTTATTTATACCGAAATCCTCTGCACGAAAACCAGGCGACTGTACACCTTACCCTAGATGTTGTGGTGCGTTTTCCAGTCTTCGGTCACTTACAACATAGAACTTAATGATACTCATTGGTGTCCCTTTAAACAGTCATTCATCTCTGCATTGCTCTGCAGTGTGAACACAGGCTGTATATCTGTAACATAAACTAACAGCACTGAGAAAATGGAGACCATTAGTTAAAAACTCTTTCTGTCACTTCGCCTGCCTTTTTGTTTTCTTGCTTGCATCCCTCCAAACTTCTGCACGTGCACGACGCGTACTGCACGTTCATACACACACACGCTCACGACTCTCTCACACACACACACAAAGCTGCACATTAAAACGAGAACAGAGAGGGCATTTTTCTCTCTCTATGGGTGAGAAATGGAGAGGACACTGCGGTTTTGTTGTTCTGTTGCCCTGTTTTCTTCTCCTCATTTATTCAAAGCTGTAAGGCAGCAGTCTGGTGCCATCAATCTCAATCGGTCTGCACTTCCTGCGCTGCTCTGATTGGATGTAATGATCTCCGGATGTCACTCCACACACTGATATGTTTCTCCCCGTGACCCATCTGCTTCCCTATTCTGCCATGAGCAGCCGGGGTGTTTACCACGGACACACAGACGGGATCCTCCCACGCTCCATTCACACCACACTACCTCAGAATCCTGTGTTATCACCATCCTTCCCTCTCTATCGCTTTTGTGTGTGTGCTGCTATTGTGACATATGAATATCACAATGCATGTGGGGGGAAAAAAAACACATTACAGCAACATTTTAGTCTGAAGTGTGTTTATGAAAAAGATTAATCTAGCCTCTTTTTGTGAACTACTGATGAAAGCGGTAACCTGCTGACCTTTATAGAAAGAACCCTAAAAATATGCCACTGCATGTTATTTCCTGCATTGTGTGTGAACAATAAAGTCATTTTCCCATGCAAGAATGTACTGTAGATTAATCATCTATGGCAATTATTATCACAATTTTCCTTTTTTGTAGCTTTAATTAATACAATATTCCCTTTTTTCTGTTCCAGCGTATTGAGGAGATATTAGATGAGCAAACCCGGCTTTCTATATCAAGTTCCCATTATTCCTGATACTGTATAGCTGTGTAATTACTGCCCATTTTCAGTGACCACTGCAGCGAGGCCCTCATATTACTCAGATCTTATTCTTCTCCAAGTTAACAGCCATACTCGGCCGTCTGTTGTCGACCAACTGTTGTTGCCAACCAAAGCAGACCCTGTGTAAGTCTATCTAAGTGGCTTTTGGTGAAGATCAGATAGCAGTCATGTTTCTGAGATTAGGAGGGGAGAAACGGGACGGCTAGGAGGCCAAATCTGTGTAAACCAAACCCAGAACAACACACACTGGCGCTGCAAAAACAGCACGAGTGACACCCAGCGCAGAGAACGGCAAAGCATTAGTGGAACAACAGTATGAGGATCACGATAAGGACTCCACTAAGTCAGATGATACCGATCTGTTTTGTCTGACTTTCTACTTGACATGGGGTAGTGGACAGAGGGCTGTATCGCCGACACAGCGAGACCCTCAGCTGAGACACCTGAGGCAGTGATCAGATAGGACACTTTTATTGTCCAGCATAAACACAAAATGCAGCTGTAAGCATCGCCACTACGGGAACATTTGGGACCTGAGTTATCAAGCATCACAGGTTCTTTTCTTGAAATTTAGCTGACTTATGGAAGTAAAAACACACACAGTGTCAGGTTCAAGAGTGTGAAGTTTCCTGTTAGCAGAGAGACTCCTGGGGTGGTGGGTGATATTGCTGTTTTACTAAAGTGTCAGCATAAAAATATAATTGTGGTAATGTACAAAACTGTGAAGGCAGAGGAAATTCTAAATATAGAAATTAATCCCATTTTTTATGAGTAAATTAAATAAACTGGACATTTAATATTTCTCCATCTCCATCTCTGCTCTGAGGACTTCTGGAGCTCTGTTATTGTTACGACAGTCCTTCTAGTCCAGTTACTCAGTTTGGCCGGCCAGGAGTCCTGATGGTTCCAGACTTCTTCTATTTCACAATTATTAAGGCCACTGTGCTCCTGGGAACATTCAGAGCTTTAGAAATGTTTTTATGACCTTTCTCTGATCTGTGCCTTGCAACAAAATATTGCTGTGGAGGTCTCCAGAGAGTTGCTTGGACTTCATGGTGTTCGTCTTGGCGTGCAGCGTGCAACGATATATACACACAGGTCTGTGCCTTTCTTAACCATGTCCACTCAGTTCAATTGACCACTCCAGCAAACCTGAGCACAATTCGGGGCCTCAACAATGGGCCAAGTAGCACTGTTTCCATTAAAAAACACCAGGCTGTTAAATGTGTCTGAATACTTTCCAAAGTTGCTGTACACTGTCTGTTTTCGCTGTTGCGAAAAAATGTAAGGTTGCCAAATCTTGTTTGCTGTATGTTCCCATTATTGGTTGAGCAAATGCATCTCCCACAAAGTCAGTTGCAAAACTTCTTCATTTTCAGTCAAAATGGCATATTTTAATAAGCTGATTTTCATCTGGCATTCCCAAAACATCTCTTCTCCTATGGAATGTGCCCACATTTCTCTGCCTGACAGCACTCTCCTGGCAGCTCCTAACAGGTTCGGACACCTCTGGAGATCTCTTAAATATTGGCAGAAATATGACTCATTTCCTTGGTTAGGAAAGTTGATAAAAGGCTCGTACCCCTGAGCCTAAAAATAGGAGCAAATATGCATCACTGTTGTGTTTTTTTTTTTTTTTTTTTACCCCATTAGGAGTGATTTCTATCTGAAAGGTGCTTGGTAATAACATCTCCTGAAGGGCACAAGAAGTGTTATATCACTTATGTAAAAACAGACCAAATTAACAAGCATTTAATTTAGCATTACTGCGCTGGGTTAGTGATGCACAGGAGATAACATTAATTAATCATAAACACGCAAGGCGAAGTAAGTGAAAGTTTCTGTGCTTGCTTTTGCAGAAAAGTATCAGAAACACTTTTTTTTGAATGTGAGGTCGGTGCAGCGTGACGCCCCGTTTGGGAGAAGAGAGTACAGAAGGTTTCATCATCTGGTCCAGGAGATCTGCCAAGATAGTGTTCATTTCAAAGGTTATTTTTACATTGCTGTAGCAGGATGAGGCTCCATTTGAAATGGGTTCATTATAAACATTAGCCACATCCTGTAGTTTGGAGGCGATGTCATGTCCAGAAGATTAATAATGCAGAGAAAAAAGGTGCTGCTGTGTTTAAAAAAACAAACAAACAAACAAAAAAAAAGCATCCTATGTGCTCCCATCCTTAAGATGAGTAGCTGAAGGTGTAATGGCTAAACAAAATAAAAGCTTTTGGGATATTTTTCAAACTAGCTACAACAACAGCCCATAGACTGTGTGTGTTCAGGAGTGTGCGCATGTGTTGTGAGGCAGGGGCCTTCTGATGATCAAAGCTTTGAGAAGTCTGTACTCAGCAGGTAGGGAAAGTGTTTGGTGAGCTTGAAGGAAGTGTGATCCACTTTATATACGCACCCTGAAAATTGAGAATATCATTCCACCATATGGACATCACTGCAAGGGAATCCTTAACTAAAGCAGTGAGAAAACAGGGGAAAATGTAAGAAAGAAACCAAAGCAAACAGCCCAAAGGCCACGTTTCTTTTTTTTTTTTTTTGGTTTTATTAATATGAACAAACATTGTCCTGTGTGTATGAATAAGAAATGTTGTTTGAGGCTATCTAGTCAAAGTCTTTGGAGCCCAGACCCTGCTCCCTTGTGATGTCGTGGCTTGACAGTGAACAGGGGCAGGCACAATGGGTGACAGAGAGAATGGGTTACAACCAACAAAGGACAGGGGTTGACGCGAGCGGCGCGTGTGACGCGGGCACAGAAGCTGACACACAACTGTGACTGTTTCATAATTCATCAGCTCTCACCCAAGAAATAAAACAGCAGTCCCTGTCAAGAGCATTTAATCCAGGGACACTGTGAGTGAAGATGTCAACAGTCTGTCAACTCCATTCGACGACGCTCAACTTGTCATAGCTTCTGCCAAACACCTACACAGTTAAGTGACGGAGAACAAAGGATGGAGGGGAGCGAGGCAGGGCAAAGAGGTGAAAAGTAAGATCTCCAGTGGCAGCGGTGTGCGTGCGTGATACGCCCGCCCGCCGATTTTCCTGCAACTTTTTCAGATGGCTTTTACCGTTGCCCTTTGGATTCACACCATTTTCTCCAAATAAAATTTAGGTATCAGGTTTGGCTACTCCTCCGCCCGCAAGTTGAAACATGAACTGTTTCCTAAAAAGCCCTGAGCACTCAGCAGTGCTGGATTATTTCCCTCTCTGGTCAGTTTGCTTCTCTGGTCCCTTTACCATCTTTTGGCATGAAGAGATCACGGACCAGCTGGATTGGTAAACATTTGCCTGCTGTCTGCAGTTTACCGACATCGTGTCACATGCGAGCATTAAAGCTCACACTGTTCACTGTCGACGACATTTGCTGCAGTACACCTAACAGTGGGTCTGTAATTATTTTAATGAGGCACCAAAATAGCTGCTAGCTTTACTCAGGCTTTATTATGTCAACTTCACAAACATCTCAATCCCGAGCTTATTTCCAGTCACCACATTATGCGTTGATATGTACAGATGTAATATAATGACTCATCACTGCTGTTGACAAAGAAAAACAACAACAAATGCAATTAGGATTACTTTTTATAGCAGGATCTACTGATTTCCCGGCTTGTCACTGCAACGTAAGAAACCTTACACTAACAGAACTAATTGAGAGAAAAGCATTTGTGCTGCTAATGTTGTTTTCCACATTCCTCGGGGAAATTGATATGGAAATTTCAAATATGATCATTTATTATTTCATTTAAAATCTAAATCTAATATTTAAAATTTTAGCAAACCATTAAATTGTTGGAGAAAGTAATTAGAGACTTGTCAACAGCACGCATGCGGCTGTAGACAGTGGCACTTTGTGACAAGTGAAAACACAGGTCACAAACCTTATTTCTGGTATGTGTAGATGGAAGATATCGACATGTGTGCGAACTAGTAAAGACACAGCTGTCTTAAGAGCATGGGAATGAAACTGAGATTGAGTGGTATTACCCTTTAACCTTAACTGTCCATGTCCTGTTGCTATGCCAACAGCAGAAGTATTTTTGCTCTGACTGGCTACTGTGTGTGTGTGTGTGTGTGTGTGTGTGTGTGTGTGTGTGTGTGTGTGTGTGTGTGTGTTGTGCTGTACTGCCCAGCAATTTCATATGCACTGCAGTTGCTGTTATATATCTATGTGTGTGTGTGTGTGTGTGTGTGTGTGTGTGTGTGTGTGTGTATATATATATATATTTTTTTTTTTTGATATATATATATATATAGAGAGAGAGAGAGAGAGAGAGAGAGAGAGAGAGAGAGAAATTAACACTCAAACAATGTGAACCACACCCACGTGTGAATATGTGATTGTGGAACTTCGCTTTCTGTGGAACTTCGCTTTCTGAGAAGCAGGGATACACATCAGCTCTCATAGCAGTCTTTAGTCTTACGAGAATACTTTTTGATTAGATTTTGGAACCTGGCTGCAGGGATTTGCTCCTGTTCGGGCACAAGAGTATTAGTGAGGTCCAGAGATGGTGGCTGATAAGGCCTGGATGACAGAATGGATTCTGGTTCATCCCAAAGGTGTCACATAAAGGTTGACTCGAAGATCCTGTGCAGAGCAGTCACGTTTTTCACTAAACTAGGAAAACAACTTTGTTATTCAGTTGGCTTTGTGGACAAAGGCATGTTCAATGGGAAGGAGCCTTCTGCAAACTTTGTCATTTACACCTCCCTTTAAATACAAACTACATGGGTATATCATCTTTGAATATAGAAAAATACATGTTGATGCAAATATAGAAAAATAGAAAAGCTGTAATCAAAATGCAACTTGACCTGCTGCATGTCGGTTTGAGTTGCCTTTACTCATACTGTAGCCAGATGTTGTGAAATAACCAACACATAAGACATGGCTGCATTCTTCTTGCTACCTTAGGCAGCCTGACAGATGCTGCATGTAGTAACAGCCACCAGAACAGTCCCTTGCAAAAAAATGGTTTTAAAATTAGATGTTAAGCCAAAAGTCATTGAATGTCATTGGCCAGATAATGTATCGCAAAGTCACTAAGAAGTTATATTAACAATTCCTTTCACTAAATGCAATAACAGGTCACAATTTATCTCCTTTTGGCTGCTGTTCGGTGTTTTTCTTTTATCGCCAGGTGTTGATAACCTTTTGTAGATGCAGCTTAACGCAGCAGCGCACTGCATGTACAGTGCTGGTACAGGGCGCGCTGCCATTTGCAGTTTATATTTTGTTGTATACATAAACACTGTACTGTATAATACTGGTTTTGTCATCATGTAGGACGCCATACAAATGCACACGAGGAAATAAATGTCAGTTATTAGCATTGGCCCATCAGAGTGTTGGCACATGAAACCCCATTTACAGCAGTGTTTGTAATGGAGATATTAAAGTTTATTACAACAGGAATGAAACAAATGATGGAAACATCTGACAAATCCTGGCCCATTTGCCTTTTCATACATTTTAACTATGGGGTTGATCTCAAGCCATGAACATCAGCCGCACCAGACAAGTAAAGAATGTGACGTCTATGGGCTTTCAGTCTAGCAGTGTACAGTATGTACAGTTCCCGCCATTGTCTAAACTGTACTGGTCAATATTTACTAAGCACTTACCAGCATTCCTCCAGCAACGTCAATAGCAATTTCACGTTCTTGTAAGATGAATGTGGTACTTTTCAACAGGTAGAGGCCGTACTTTGAAAGGAAATATATTCTGCTTTTGTATGCCCGTGGTGAGGTAAGAATACAATTGAGGCCATAAAGATTGAGATCACAGCTCAGTGTTATATTTCCACACTGCTATAGCCTTCTCTAACTTAATGGTCACCACGAAAAAGTGTGCCACTTAACGAATGGGCTGCTCAATATGCAATTAACCTATATCGCTAGATGGAAGTTTTCAGTCCACCGAGGAGAGTTTTGACAGAGTGAATATCTAAAAATGGCAGTATACTGTGCAGAAATCAATCCCCTTTCTCTCCATTGATTCCATTAAAAGCCTTTTTGGAGATTGATTACACTGAAAGCCTCCCTCCGCTTTGGATTACAGTTGCACAGTTCCAATCTCATTTTTTACAGTCCAAAGATATGGGCATTTATTCTATTACACTGCAAGGTGCAAAGCCTGGAGCCTGAACATCAGAGACCACCCTTTTCTAAGAATAATACTTTGTACAGATAGTAGAACATCCGTTTGAGTATTGGGTATTGCCCTGCTTTCTCAGATAAGCGTTATCACTCTTGTCATTCCCTTTCAAGATCAGTTTTCACCCATCAAGATCAAAATGCATGTTTCATGAAATCTGAAAACAACTCTGCAAAGTGAAGTGATTCAACTTGTGGTGCTGTTGCTTTTTTACAGGCACTGACGATAACACACACACACACGCACAATTATTGTAGTGCAGTGGGTGCTGTGGGTGCACCTTGCATTGCTTTATGGTCAAACTGAGTATAAGTGCAATATGCAGTAGCTCAGAGGTCTAAAAAGGAAAACAAAATAAATTGCATATAGATTTCTTTGTATGCTGTAGCTTTCAATACCGCAGCCTTATCTCTGTAATGGAATATTTATCAGTTAAGTGTACAGCAAAAAGAATGTTGCCCATGGCAACTGAATGCATAAAACATTTTGTTATTTCTTGGTGTTTGTATATCGACCAGATAAATGGTCAAGAATATTAAGGATTGTATGGGAGAATCCTTACTCAGCACCTCGTGGAAGTGGCCATCTTGAGGATAAACTCAGGGATAGTGTCCTTGCTAGCCGGCCGTATGATTCATTTATCTGTCACTGTGCTGCACATACCACTATCTGCTAGTGTGATGTTTATGAAAATATCCACAAAATGATATGAAAGCAATAACACTTCACGAGATCCGGGTTATTTCACAGAAAAATCGATCAAACGTGGCTCTTGAAATTGCATTTCTCTCACTCTCGAGTTGTTTAATATTGTATGGATTTCACCAGGGTGCGGCCATGTGTATAGGGAGAGAGACAGCTGGGTTTTGCATATGGCTGTGTATGACCTTTCCCCGGTCCGTGGCGCTGCTTAGTGTAGTATTTTGGCAGACTTAGGTGTTGTTGCTGAATAGATAAGCACTCATCCTGAAACCTGTCCCTGTGAGGTCTGGCTTCTCAGGACCATGCTTGCATTTTAAAAGGTTACTTTAGGATGCCAACTTGAGCCTCAGCATTGCCCAAGGCTAAACCACCGTCTGACCAAGCCCACCTCATGGTCCTCCTACTCTGGTGGCTACCAATGGGATGTGGATCAAGAGGATGACGGGGGATGGGGTAGGAGTTTTGTATTGACTGCCTAGTTGAGGTCCTACAGTCATTGGACATGACCACATCATATTTATGACTCCAGTATGGCCTTAAAACCTACATTTAGAATCGATTCAATTTATTGTTGGCGATATGTGTGCTTGTGCCTTTGTAGTTATTTATGCCATATACAAATGTCTCCTCAAGGACAGAGCGAACTAAACCTGAATTTATAATGGAGAATGCAGTTAGGTGTGATAAACACGCCACTATATTTTGACCTAAGCTAATTCAATTATTATGACTGAAAAATAGTGGTGAAGAACAAAAAGATAAGTACAAGGTCCCGGCACATCATGTTTATGATGCAAACACATCATTTAACCATGTGCTGTAGCAGTGGCTTGAGTTTTCCATTATGATGTGGTTGTACACAGTGCAGCTTGTCGCCTTTGTTACCTACAAGGCGAGACTTTCTTCCTTTCCTTGCAGTCCTCTTGTTGTCACTTGTTTTGTTGTGGCTCCCTTCCCTAATTGGAATTTCTGCCACACAGCAGAGTAAAACTTGACAGCGCATCTGCGTTTTCAGCTTTGCCTGAGTCCATCTTGTCACTAACATCTGCACAGTGCTGAGTTCAGTTGGAGTCGGTGAAAGTGTGATTAGCTTTTGCTCTTTGGTGTTCAAAGGATGCGACAGGAAAGAGAGCATTCTCATTTCTCTGAGAGCAGTTTCAAACCACAAACATTTCTTGTGTACAGTGCAAGACTGCTAATTGTTTTAGCACTCAGTTTACAGATCCAGCTCTCGAGGAATTTATTTATACCAGATGACTTCGTAGCACACAGTTGTATGTGGCATGAAGATGGGTAGCATATCCATCTGTATATAGCATGTCCAGATATATACTGGATACAACAGTGGACATCTCAACCATCCATTAAGGCTGCATCATGACTGCGACCTGTCCTCAACCGTAAAGGAGCAGTTGACATATTTTCCAGCGTATTGTAATACAACACTGACATTCCCTTGTGCTGATTATAGGACTTTTTGGTTGTTTGATTTCTCCTTTCCATGCTGCTTATTGAGAGATCCCTGATGCTCTGTGATGGCTCAGCTTGAACAAAATGTAGGAAGCACAAACGCTGATGTATAAATACCCACTTCATTTAACTAAGTTAGCATCATATTAACTCCAGGTACATGATAGAAATATCATTCAGACATCACCCCCATCACCTATATTATAAGGAATCTTTCCACAGCAAATAGATAATGATTTCAATTATTTCAGTTTCCATTGCACACATGTCAGTGCAAATATTGTATAAAGACAGATATGAAAAATATAAATCTATCTTTTATTTAAATTTGTATAAACAAACTGAGGGCTGGTGGTTTGACCCCTGGTTTACCCTGATGCCTTTGTGTTTGCGGACAAGACACTGAATCCTGAACCGTTAGCATATGTAGATGCCTGTTCTGAAAGAATGTCTCCAAGGAAATTAATAAAGTATCAGTTATTATTATTATTGTCTCCCTTGACATACAGTGCCAAATTGTTTTTATTATTTAGTATTTGCCTTACACTGTATAGATAAACAAATCATGTGTAAACATAATTCAATTCAATCCTGGATTTTGCAGAATCCCTTCACATAAATTAATGTGTCTTTGAAATTTCATGTCACGAATTCAAGATCCTCAGTCCTGTTTTTTCAGGGTTACGGTATCTTGGTTATTCTCGAAGGGGAACAATTTCACACATGAAAGGTCAAGTTAGTTTTATTTCTTTATCGCTTTTCACTTATCACTGTAGAAATTCAAGGTGCTTAACATCATCATCGTGGGTTATAAGCAATCGAGGAAATTAATCAATCTATTGGGAGTTATTGTCACGAAAGGCTGCTTTGCAAACTGGGGGCATGAAATTTGACATCTGTGGGGAGGGTCTAACAAAAATATGCAATTGGGAAATGAAGCATGCTGGGAAATTCAGAAGCCAGCGGTTTTATCTTTTAGCTTGACTAAACTACTTCAATTTTTACAGTTCATTTTTAACATCTGCCTGCTTATGTTTAATTGCTGGTAAGTAAAAAGTGACTCGGGCTTCTGCTTTTTAGGTTCAAGGTTAGAATTAGTTTGTCTTTTTTAATATGTGGTAAAGGCACACACAAATGTAAACCCACTCACAAGGGGATGTACAAACGTACCTCACAGAGCCATGACTAAACCTGCTAGATTACCCCATCCCTGTTGGCATCGCACCACTATGGGGAACATCGAGCCCTGTCCTGCGTGGTTGGCTGGCTAGTGTGCTGTGTGTCCTGGAGGGCTCAAGTCACAGGGCTTAGCTGCTGCTGCCACTGACCACAGCCATCTAAACTCTTTTCCCATTCTGACCCCAGGCAGCGCACAGTCTGCTGCTTCATTAGGTCACTCCACCACCTCTAGCTAGAGGGGAATTTTAAGGCAGGTCCAGTCTGGATTACCATATGGCTCCTCTTGGTTACGCTGTCATGAAATATGAATTCAAGACAGACTGTTGCTCCTAACGTGCTCAGAAGTGTCACATGCCCAGTTCGACAGTGCGAGAACTCTGGGTGCATCGATGTTGCAAAGATTTCATCACACTTGAGTTTTTGGATTGCAAGTTGGTTAGTTCATGGTAGAGTCCACATTGTTTACCTTGGCCCAGTGTCATTCTGCATTATTTTCACCTGCTTAGATACACAAAATGTAGGAAAAATCCACTGCCTTGGAAAAATCATCATCTTGTGGTTGTAGTACTGTAGATATAGTTTAACTAGCACTCAGGAGAAACACTGATTCACCAACACCCTAATTGTCTTGTCTCTTTCTCCACCCACACCCTCAATTAGTGAAAATAAAATCCTCCCTTTGTGAAGAAAGTGTTCTGAAAAACTGCTGTAGCAGTTGTACATGACTTGCAGCAAGGCATAGACTTTTAAACTGGAGAGGCGCAGTATGTGTCAGGTAAGGAAGCTGTGAGGGTCAGTTTTATTCCTTAAGTCCCAGAGGTGGCTGAAGTGACAGAGACCAGATGGTGGAGTCTACATGCCTGGGAGGTAAACACAGACAAGACAACCAAGGGTCTTACTTGATAAAGTGTGTGCAGTAGCTCAGATAAAATGCCTCCATATATGACTCATTTCACTGTCTAATTATATCGTTTTCTCTTAAAAAATTATAGAATTTGTTGGATTAGTTTCTTTCACTCACTTTCCACTTGTCAGCCCTGGTAGCAGAAGTATTCTTTGACTCACCTTTGTTTTAAATATTTAAACACAGAAAAAAAAATATAATCTATTCTGTTTTGATTTTTAGTTCACTGCACTGGAATGACAAATTGAAAGCATTGAAAACCTCTGATAAAACAACACTTGAAGAATCACTGGAAACAAGTCGAATTATCTCACCCATATGGCAGTATATTTCACCCAACTGGCAGCATTTGTCTGCATGAAGGAGAACTGGAACTGGTTTTGATTCACGTTGATAAACTTCCCAATACCGTAGTGCCATTTCCGACAGGTGTTGGCCCTGCATATGAAAAACAATATCTCAAACTCCTGGCCTAAGCTTTGGGACAACCTTTGGGGTGTTGAATGTCACCATCTGTTGAGGACCTGCAAAGTTGAAGTCATTACAGCACGTGGAGGGGGAGCACAGCTCCAGCTCTCACCCATGAGGGCCACGGTTTATTGCACAGAAACTAAGGTGGGCCCTGATCTGATTTCAGAGGCTCAGTTGGTTGTCGTTGAGAGCATTTGGATTGACATTATCCACTTCTAATTGTTGTGCACAAGAGGACTTTTGCTACCTCCGATGTTTAGATGATTTATTGGCTCAAACAAAAATAACATACAGGTACTAATCCAAGCGGTAGGGTAGTGTATCATATTGTGCACTTCAATAAAAGTTAAAGTCAGTGTTTTATCTCTTTGTACAATGCCAAATCTGTATCATGTAAATTATACTGAATGAATGATAAATGAAAATAGGATTGAGAAAATTAGTAGGACTGAACAAAACAATAATTGTGCTGTTAAATAAAAACAATGAGCCACAGTTTAACAAAGTCTAGCAAGAATTCAATGTCTGACTATCATAATCAGAGACTCTTTCACATGTCTGTGCTGGTATTTGCTTTCTATTACAGGTGCAGATATTTGTCGGCTTTAAGACACATAAAATGGTTAGTTGGGTTCAGTGAAGCTACCATCACAATGGTTGTGTTTGATCACCAGCTGAGTTCAAGTCCAGTGCTATAAAATACTGCACAATTAGTTCCAGCAGTCTTCCATGGTAAACAAATTTTGATTATGCTTTCTGGTCTTGATGTACACACTGCAGGGTGCTCCATCTTTCATGCCCGCCTCAGGTTCCTGCCGCACATTAACCAGAAAAGAGACGGAGGTGCACGGATTCACCGTAGCCAAACTTATCTCTGAGCTGATAATTCTGCAGAGAGGAAGGTATTATGTTTCTCAAAACCAAGTCACAGCCATAGAATCCTGGTTGATGCGCCTCTCAGGTGGCCATCATATTGCCTGAATGGATTTCAAGCAGTGATGTGGAACGATTCCTTTGAGAAAGGTACCCATTCGAATGAAGATAAAGTCATTAAACTGCAGCAGCTGTCCTTGGATCTATGCTTTTTCCTTGATTGCTGGTGATGAAAATGTGTGTCGCATATGTTTCAAGGATAAGATACTCTTGAGAAGGATGTTCATTCTCAGTGCACTAGTATTGAAAGGTGTTTTTCCTCTAATGCTGCTTGAGGTTGTCAGTTTTCCACTTTCTGCCATTGTCAGTCAGTATAAATCAGTTAAATTTTTACAGGTGAATCTTCGTAGACTTCGAATGTGGGACTTTTAAAGACATTTTGCACAGGCACACGCATCCGTCCCCGTGCACACATGAACTCACACTTGCAAAACTCATTTCTAGAGCCTCCCTGCATTGCAGAACTTATCCAGCCTCCCGTTGAGTGGATGTATTTACACCCACCTTGTCTCATCTCAGGGATGTCTGCCTGCTGGCCTGGCATTCTAGCGATTTGTTACCACCTGGCACATTTCCCGTCTCTCCTGAAAATCCAACCTTACCTCATACCTGGCTGTGTCTGTTCCATCTCCCCATGCACAATCAGGGTATTGCTGTCCCACAGGCCTGCAACATGCTAGTTTCTGAAGGTGTAGCATGCTCAGTTGGCATGGAGTAGAAGAAATTACAAAAATGTACTCTGTAACAAATGTTTATTTTGGTAAATGTTCATACAACATCAATGCAGTGGTAAAGATAATTAATATCCTTAGGACAGTTGTAGATTATTTTGAAGAGCTGTAAGCTGAAAAGTCCAGTTTAAAGGCTTTTCAGGTAACAATGTGTTATGGCAGCTTACTACTTTGTCATTGTAATTTTACATAGTTGTAAAATCCCTCAGTCATCTTATCTTTTGTCTTGATGTTTGCAAGAAACAAGTGCTACATGAGAAGTTAATTTACTCCAAATAGCCACTGTCAGACTCGGATTCCATCTCTAAAACTATTTATTTTACCAAAGGTGCAGTAAGTACAAAATGATTTAACTCAAGTAGATTCTGTAACTATGTTTAAAATCCACTAATGCACACCCATCCTTAGTCTAATGACTAAGAAAGTCTCTTTGTTCTGGGTGTAGCTTATAAGAAAATCCACAAACCGAACATTTAATAAGCAGCAAAACCAAAAACCTTTGGTTGCTTTACCTGTTTTTGCTTTCTGCCACGTCTCTTGTTTCTTTTGCAGAACGACTACCGGAAATAGATTAGATGTTAAGACCTAACTCAATACAATGCACTCTAAAGCTTAGCTGCCACTCATATTTAGAGGTTGGAACTGAAGGCCTGACTCTAAGACACAATACTTTCTGGCACTAGCCATGAACAACAGGTCCAAAAAGGAGTAGATTTTCCAGTTTGATGTGGAAGAACTTGATTAGGAATTGACTTGACTTGACAGATCCCTGACCTTAACCTGATTCATCACTTCTGGGATAAGCTGTAAGGCTAACTGTAAAGCAGTTCATTATTGTATTTGTGGTTGAATGGCAGTGAATTCCTGCACTAGTTTTTCCAAAATCTTGTGGAAACCTGAAAAGTAAAAGTTGATTCAGGGTCAACGTTCTTTTCTCTGACAGTTTATACCACTTGCCCTCTATACATCTTGCTGAATATGTTTATTTTAGAGTGCTGAAAGATGTCAGCTCTCAGGGTAGGTAGTATATCTGTGAATTTATGTCTTTTGATCGGGCAAGAACCTTATGTTTACACCCCCAACAAAGCTAGATAAAAGAGCCTAGAGGCATAAGAAAGCCTTCCAGGCTGTGGAGACACCAATGCAGGCTAGAGCACTGGGTAAAATAAAAGTATTTCTTTTCAGAGTCAGACAGATGGGTGACTGAAAATATAGGTGACTCACGTCCGGAGGAAACAAGGTGTCAGAATCACAGTGCACAGGTGGATGATAAGGTGAAAGTTGGGCTGGTGAAATGCTTGAACAGTGAGCTGCAATGATTGTAGAGGCACAGTGGTGACAGCTGATTTCATTTGGTTTCCTGTGCAGCTTTACTTATTTTGGTCATTTACTCATAACAAATGCCGTGAAAAAAGATTTTTTTGTGTTCCTTATATGTTTTTTTGTATATTTAAACACCTGTTAACACCACCAAGCTTCTCACTGAAATACATATTTACATTATTTGAGTTGTAGTATGTAGTTAGAACAGTTCATCATCACCTTTTCTGTACCAGAGGAGATAAATGTTAATGATGCTGGAATGTAACAGCGCATTTCATTTGGCTGCAAATCTGTAACAATATGTATTTAGCCACACTGTGGCGTGTCTGTCAGGATGGCATACATTGTATTTCCATCAGGCACAATTAGCACTCTGTGCTTAGTGCTAATAAGTAAAAGGTAACATACTATCAGTTAGTGATTTCAACTGTTCTAATGGGGAGTTCTCAAATTCACTTGTGCCTTGTGAAAATGTCTTTCCTGCTTTGCTGTAGGAGTGTTTTCTGTTATAGTCCCCCTTATTAAAACTGATTGCTCATCCGTTGAATTATATAAGTGTTTACTGTTACTGAACTAATCAGTCAGTAAACTCACTGTCACTATAAACTCAACGCCAACTCACCATTTGATCACAGAGTAGTTAACATCTGCTTCAGACTTAGGAACTAAAACAATGAAATGATTGTATATTCTTGTTATATGTCTATAACATGTATTTAGATATTTTCCCTTCAAAATCACAGTAAATAATGTCACATCAAGAAGCAAAAAGAGCACATCTCAGTTCACGTTTACCAGTTAAGACTCAAACCTGAGTGGCTACCTTTGGTTTGAGCACTGGGATCTAAAATGCCTCTGAACTTATCACATGTAAAGGTTCAAAATATGTAAACTTTCTTTATTTCTGAAAGACACAAACGTGTTTTCACACGAGTGTTTCTCAGGCATTCTGAACGACACCTATTAATTGACTGAGTGGAAAAACAGCATCAGCCCGTCTTTGGGAAACAAAAAGCTTTAAAATCCATAAAACATTCAGTCAGAAAATCAATTTGATTTTATTTTATACAAATGCATAACTCCTAATAATTGCTTTCATAACAGACCCTGCATGCCATAATTGTTTGAGACCTGTGCCGTTATCTACCCTTGCACTTAAATTAACTTTGCTTTTTCTGGCTGATGTAACCTTGTTATACCAACGCTGCACTATAGCAGCACGCTTAAGCGTTCAGCCCACTGTTACGTTAGATCTAATCTTAGAAACTTGAACTAGAGTGAGTCTTTATTGATTGTGAGCCCGGAGAGCAACAATGGGCGCTCTACCCTCTAATGGGATTGTGTTCTTTGTTTGAACACAAAAGTACACCTCTGACATGACTTTTTTCATTTGCAATCAAACAAACCGTGTCCGCCTGTACCATGGGAAGTTAGCCCTCTAATGTTACCGAAGCCTGAAGCGCCCCTTGATTGTTACCGTGCCGTCAAAATTAAATCTTTTCTAATTTCACCCAGCACTTGTTGAGATTGTTGTCTGTGATTTTTTCAGATTGCTTTCTTTGATTGTTTTGTATCTGAGCAGCTCAGATTGCCTTCAGTAATAATGTGTCACTATTCATGTATCATTTTATTGAAGCTTGATGAAAAGCGCTGTAAGAGACAGTAGCTGGATTACATTAAAAAAGGCCGTTGGCTGTACCAAGTTCTTCATTCATTTTTTCAGCATTATAAGCCTTGTAGCAGAAAGGCTTCAGAGATTTGTATGCTTGATTGTATCCTTGATGACAAAAAAGAAGTCTCTGAGGCTTTCAGGAGCATTATTACTCCATTGTGCTGCTTTTATTCAGGGTAAATCATGTGTTAGGTTGAACTGGTAATCAATTGAAAATTCCATGTCGTTTGGTTAGAGAGGAGTAATCAAAGTTGCTCATTCTCTGTATCATCACAGTATACCTGGTTGTCTCTAACAGGCTGTCTGAATGCATTTCTGCTTGTCTGATTTTCAGTTTTAAATTGAGTGCACAAATGATACACTACAAGATGTCTGTTTAAATTGTCCTGAGGAAGAATCGCAATTTTGTTGATGTAGGACTGCTGCTCAGGTACTGCTTGTAGTTGTCTTCTTTTTATTGCTCTACATGTAGTAAAAGTTATAGAAGTTTGACAGACAAGAAAGAAAAGAGTGGACTAATTTATTTTCAGGTCAGTTCCTGTTTCAAACTGACAACATTTCTTTTTAAATTTCTCCATCGCCTGCGGCCATTTAACTGTGATGATGAAGGTCCTAATCTAACCTAATTAAAGTACTTACTTTAACCCAAATCATTGTTATGACTCAAAAGCGGAACAGGTGACTAAGACGGCTGCTCTCTCAGTTACTATTACTTAACATAACAGACACACAGTGTACATGCACACACAGATAATGTGTCAGAAACAGGCATCTAGGCAAAGTGGAGGCTAAAGGTTTAAAAATCCAGTCTTAGACGAACAAACAAGAAATCAAACTGAGGCTTGGTAGCTTTAGACAAATATACACCAGGAGAACAAAAGCTGAGGACTTTTACTCAGTTTAATGATCAAACAGGCAAACTAAAAAATAAAAATGTGCATTGATTCAAACCATGAATCCACTATATTAGAAACCTGTTGGTGACTGGACACTGCAGCTGATCTGAAACCACATCACTACACCAAATTATCACAAAACACAACCCAAGTTAAGACACCCAAGATTTTAGTTTATTTGTTTTGAGATCCAGCATCTGGTTCGGGAGAATTAGGTCCTGGTACCTGCGAGAGGTATTCTACACACATGCAGCACACAACAGGAGATTGTCAGTGTGTTGTCACTTGGAGAAATACTTCATTTGGTCTCGGTGAGCGGCGGTCCCCGGGTAGAGCATGCAGGAGGCACGACGTGACACAAAAAGTACACAGTGGAAATCACAGTGTTTGGTATACAGCACATTAAAGCAGCGCTAGCCGCATGATTAGAAATGAATGAATTCTCAGGAGTGTTACCCGCTGAATTCACACATGGGCTCAGTTGGACACTACATTGGCTTTGTAGGAGGGAGCTTGCGGAGTAATGGCCATTTAATATTCAGACTGACTTCCTCAGACGTTAGCGTTGTCACATACAGTAAAAAGGTTAACCTAACCCTAGAGAAGTTCAGGGTTTAAATCTCTAGTCTTTCAATAGTCTAGTCAATGAACTGCAGCTGGAGGTGGGTGTGAAAAGAGAAAAACGGAGGCAAAACAGACAAAGGCATAGCAGGGGAAGGGATGCACGAGTCTGTGTGTGGCGATGAACTAGAGCAGGAGTGAAGGGACGAGGTGAGAGTGTGTATATAAGAGCATATTTAAAGAGGAAGGCGGGACGGGGCAAAAATAAACACATTCAAGAAGTCAGGGGAAACCATGAGCTGAATCGTGACACCAAACCAATACCACAGCATCATCATGCCAAGGATTAACAGCATCAGGGGGGTTTCATGAGTTTATTTGTAGCATAACTTGGGAACTACTCCCCTGTGTCACATCAGAGGGTAAGGAATAGACGTCTTACAGGATATGATTGTTTAGGAAAAAAACCTTATGTAAATTTCCAAAAATGTGGAAGAGGACTCACTTTCTTCTTTTTCTCCCACATCTTCTACGTCCTCACAACACAGTGAGGGACGTGTGTGTCGAGGCTACCGGTCCAGTTTCATGCTGTATCTCTCTACGCCTCTGTATTAATGTATTAAGCCATATTCACTAACCCACATCCACCTCTGAGTGATCCCATCAAATTATCATAGATATAACCTTCCCACATATTAGGTTTCACTCTGAAACATAACACTCAAAGGAGAGAAAGACAACTGTTGTATCACTGTGAATTTATGCAGCTGACATTCTGACATTAAGGATGAGTCTTTCACATTTTTTTTTTTCTATCTTTGAATTGTACTCTAACTTGTGTTGAGATGATTGGACAGCATATAAAGAAAACAAGTGTTTAAATCAACCAAACCAGTGTAACTAAAGCCAGTTAGCAATGTAGGTCATCACAGAGTTATAAACTACTAATAAACATTATAGGTGGAGGTTTATTTGCATGTCTTTGTCGATTGTTTGATGTTTCACTTTGATTAGATTCCTCTCTGATGCTGTTGTGTTTAATGGGCAGGTTTTAGTCGTGTGGCCAGTCGGTGATGATTAAATCCAATAAGTGCACGTGTTTTTGTCAGCAATGCATAAAAACTAAACCGTAATTATTATGGTGACAAAAACAGAGAAAATAAGATCTCTCGAACATGAGCAGCCAAATCTTTTAATGTTATATACACTGTAATGCAAATTGTTTTGGTCCCTTTGTTTTATCATGCATATGCATTTGGAGATATGCTCTGATTTTTTTTTTTTTTTTTAAGGAAAATACTCTTCAGGACAACTAAATTCTCAAACTTAACTTGGAATATGTTTTAATGGTCCCAGACTTCAGTTTCTCTGATGTCAGCTGGAAGCGCCTTGCAAAAGAGCCTGAATTCTACTTCCCCTGAATTTCTTGGAGGGGTCGATCTCAGTGGAACACTGTAATGTAATTTTTTTCTTCCCCCACACTTTTATCTACCATTTCAAAAAAAGCTTTTGATCTGAATCTACAAGGGGGAGCCTGTGAATGTTATCATTATGAGCATAATTTCAACTGGAATATTATTTTTCAAGGAAGCTGCACAATAAGTGAAACTGACAATTTCAAGATGAGATAGAAAACAGATGGGGGCAGAGACTAAATGAATAGTTCCCGACTTAAGAGAAGGCTGTAGTTTGTGAAGATAGTCAAGCTGTCTGCTTTAAATTATATTTTCTTGGAGTCCTTGTTCTTTTTAGTGTCTTCATCAGCTACTGAATGGAAATGGACTCACTGTTTTGTTTATTTGTTTCATGTGAGCTACTGTACGGTCTGTATCTACTGATGGAAGAAGCACATAAGCTTTTAATTAAAATCTTCACTGTGGCCAAGAGGAGGCATTGTTTTTCTGCAGAAGAAGTGCTTTGGCAAAGAGAAGTCTTACATATACACACATCATTCTCACACTGATGGGCGATGGTGTGTTTCAAATGAACCCTTTCATAAGCACAGTGTCTTTCATTCCCAAATTACAGCCGCAATTTGAAAAAAAAAAAAAAAAAAAAACGAAATCCTCTGGCAATTAGGTCGTTTTCTAACCAAACTTCAAACTGGGTATTTTCTTTTGTTTTATTTGACCTTTTATTTAATCAGTCTCTTGAGATCGAAATCTCATTTTAGAGCAAGTCTTGGCCAAAATGGCAACATAATGATGGTACACGAACCAACAGAACCGACATAGAAGGAATTAAAAAAGGTCAAGACATAAAATGCATGTAAAAGCATTAAACTGCATCTCCTGATATAGAATTGTTTACTGCCATGGTAGAATATACCAGAAAGTTAATTCTAATTATGAACTAATATTTGTATTATTTTTCATTGAATCACACTCTTTTTTTTCCCCATTTTATTTCCACTATACACGTCATACACTGCCCTTGGTGCACATTCACAGTAGCAAGTCCAGCATCGGTTCAGTCTTTGTAGTCCAGACCGGTCCTGTGCACTGGCTGTACAACACTGTGAGGAAGTGATAACTTCAGACACAGTGTGGCTGTACAACTTTGTTTTATGTCTCCACAGAAAGTATACTATAAAGAAACTTCAGTAGCATCACAGTACCTTCAAAGTGCCGGAAAGCTCGAGCGGGGCCTTGATTTTGTTTTTGTTTCGTTTTTTTTTCTGCTCCCTTCTGTTTCTCCTCAGCTGGAGCAAAGTAACACGAGTCAAATAGGTCAAGGCCCTGTCAGGTTATCAAGTTGTCTGTCTAACATCTCCTCAAACTGACTTTCAAATAGTAGTGTCCTGCGAGTCTGGATTTCCACAGGAGTAGGTGTGGAGAAGGGTGAGAACTCCAAAACATGCTAAACATGGATTGTAATTCACATCGCAGTAGCAGGTCAGGGTTATAGGTTGTGACTCATTCTGTCCAGTTCACAACTTCTGTACAAAGCTGTGATAGGTTTGGTCTTTCCAGCCACAGCAGCTCTGATCTGGAGTTTGGTTGTTGCTGTGTAACAATCTCAAACCTTTTTATTTTTATTTTTTATTTGTCTGACTGCCAAACTGGTTGAATGCATTTCAAGTGATTGATAAAAAAAAAAATCCCATGATATTAAAATGTTAATGTGTAATCATGGGTTTGGGCTTTCCTCATTGCCAAACAGCCAATTACAAAGAAAAAAATTATGTTTTCCTGTGTGACCACATATTTATAATATTTATAATGTGTGTGCTAAATATGCAAATCACAGTTCTATACATCTTATCATGGAAGATATGGATAGGTGTTAGTGGAAGATAGCGGAAAAGCAATATTGAATGCATCGACTGGTCCTGCTTATTTCTCAAAATAACAATTCTTATGGGATCTATTACTACCCGTGGTGAGTCCAGGTGAACGGATAATTATTCCTTTAGTGTTTATCACATTTGCAGTTTCTCAGATAACTGATTATTTCCTGCAATAGGTAATTACTATCTATATGGAACCCTGGTGTTGTTGCAATAGTTCAGTCTCTCACGGGTGTGAAAATATTTTTCGAATGATATAATCAGATCGTTTCAGTGCGAAGAATTGCAGGGCTGCTGGGATTTAAGGTGACTAATTTTTTCTCACCTTTCAGTGTGAAATGAAACAAGTCTTAACAAACTGCGGTGAACTATTATTATACTTTATGGTCGGCATGCAAAACATGATATTAGCTGAATACAAACATCCACTAAACGATAGATATTAGGAGGTATGGAGTGGCAAGAATTTGATAAGCACAACATAACTCATTAAAGACACATGGAGATGATTCTACGACCAAAAGAACATCAAACGCTACACATTCTTTAATTTAATACATCATTACCTTGAGGTTGGCAAGTTACTAGATCCAGACTGTCAGAATATCAAATATTTTTTAGGCTTGTAATTCTGCTTACATTCTTTACCTTGTGCAATAATTCAATTAATACCAATTGGTGTCACCCCTTTTCAGATGCTGTGTGTCTAATTTTGGAACAAAGCTGTTCAAATACACGGTCTCCTCGCAAACAAGCTGTGAGATCGTACACAGTCTTCTTCACTCTGCAGCGGCAGCCTCTAGTCACATATGGCATCGTGCAGATGGACAATCTGTTTGAGGCTTCAAAGTTAGGAGGCAAAGTTCATTAACACGCCACGCGCTTTGAGCCTGCGATTAGAAAATAATTTCATCATCCTTCTAATTATATTCAAACATTTCCAAAGTTTCTCTCTGTGTGCCAATCACGGCAGCTTTAAGTAAATAACTGCAATGTGGAGATTTCATTCAGTTCAGAATCGATTCGTTTGATGCGCAGAATAAATGTTAGTTTGTCTGAGTTGTGAACGCACATCAGCAGCCAGCAGGAAAACACCACTGCATCCTGGCAAACGTGCCACCTGAAATGAAATAAGATTGTACAGGCATGCGTTCAACGCCTTAATACTGCTTAATCTATGTATAACTGAATAGGACATAAATACAACAAATATGAACACGAAACACCGGATTTAATAATGAACACATCTTCACCCAATTAAGTTTCACTTCTTTGTTTAACACAAGCAGACGTGTTTACTTTATCTTGTTTACTCTCTCACAGTTTTCCCCTCCTTCCCCACCTGCATCTTAGATGTGAGCTGGAAGGGAGGGGAAAAAAAAAAAAAAAAGTCTAACAGTGTGGGGACGTCTTCCTATGAGATTCAGAAAATAGCCGGCTCTCCTGGGTCGCATTAGTCTGAAGGTCATCGAAGGGGAAAATGACCCTGGTTCCTCCCTCTCCTCTCTCCTGCTGGCCCTCTCCTCATCTCTCTCCCCTGTAATTGAGTATGGTGCGTGGTCAGGGAGCCTGTGCTCATTGGCGGGCTGAACATGGTAGTTAGTTACACACGTTTTCACCGTAATTACCAAGCAGACTCTCCCTGTCTCCAGATCTTTTCAAGGTCGCATCAATTTCACAGCCATCCACACTATCCACCCACACTCCATCTCTCTGTGCGCCGGGCCGCCGTCATTACAGGCTTTCAGACCCTCTTCCTCATTGTGAACTTCCTCCTCCTCCTTTCTTAAAAGCATATCAAAACCAGAATAGCAATTATTAGTTGATCATTTAGTGTCTTTCCTGAAACTGTCGCTGTTGCGGGAGGAGTGTTGCGATAACCTTCTAGACTGAGAGTGACTCATCTCTGGCTGTAAATGTTATTACTGACTCACTGCCATGCAGATTTCCTACTTTGCGAACCGCTATTAAATGCTGCTTGATTGCCTCCGAAGGGAAGAGGTCAGGGATTTTAGCAAAGGCACCTAAACATTGATGTGTAATGCAAACCAACGAACCCAACAGAGGCCAGAGTCACTGACATAAGCAGTTCTGTGGTCCAGTGCATTCTGTTCACGTTCCCCTCTCTTTCACTGCGTGTCTCGGATCAGCTGCATTGCTTATAAAACTGGATGTCTGCTTCCTCCAACCACTTTCTCTCTTTCGCCCCTCCACATGCTCCTCTCATTTGCTTGACACCCGTGTCAGACCAAGCCCAGCAAGGAGTCAGAGTCAGTACTTACTGGGTTCACAGCCGCTGTCAAGTCCTCCAGCAGGGCCGTCAGCAATGCCAGGGACAGGGAGCGTATACTTCAGTAGGCTTTAAAAGTGTGAGCACCACTCAAATCAAAGCACAGCACAGTAGAACATCTGTTTCACCGTTTTATTCCATTTGGTGCAGCGCGTATTGGCAAAGCGCCGATAGAGCCACCTGTTTACCATCGTCACACCATCACCCAATCCCCCCGACCATAGTCTCAATTTTGAGTCTCGCAGAAGACGTCCACTGAGTGCTGCTGAAATGATCGCTCCGCTAAGTGGTTGTGATTTGTTTATGTTGCCTATTAAACTAATAAGTCCTCATATCGTTGTCAAGGCTTGACATTGGAAAAACGGAGGAGGATGATACTAGCTCTGATTACATGGCACAATGATGGCATAGATTAGCAGGAGTACCGCTTCACAGATCCTTGTCCTATGAGAAAGGGAGGGGGGTGGGAAGGGGGGGGGGGGGGGGGGTGCTTTATTGTGCCACTGTTTGATTGAGTTGCAATGTGTCAAGACTATCAGTCCATGCCATCTGCACGTGTCCCGCATCCTCGCTGCTGAATTGATTGAGATTTATTGTAAAGGATGATTAAAGCACTGGCAGCGTAGTCGATACGAGGACGGGCAAAGCTGTGAACACACATCAGCTTCCTGTTCTCTGACAGAGGAGGTTGACAGAGCCAAACAGCTCCAGCAGCTCAGAGTAACGAATCGTTAGAAGGGCTCACTAGTGCCAGTGCACCCAAATAGGAGTAGGTGAGTGTAAGGCAAGAGAAATGCATGGTTTAGCAAGAGATGCGCGCATCCCCCTGGGCTGAGCGTGCCCTGGGATTGGCAGCACTTGGCTTAATGCATCTCAGAGCTGTCCTTGAGTGGATACAGTATCCACTATGCCAATACCAGCATGATTAATTGCTCTGTTGGTCTCATCTCTTTTAGTCCAGGAAAGGCTCTGAAACCCTAAGGAACAAACAAACCTACTTAACCATTTAGTACTTTCTCTGCCTCCAGTTACTACTCAATCCACCCACCTGGATACACTCTGACAGCCGTAGACACAAGGGAAGCATGAATCTTACAACACTACACTCTTAATCATTCTGCATCTTTGGGCAGATATATCAAGGTTACCTTGCATTTGGTAGGTTAAAGCATCTACATGTGAGTGAAACTCAGTGTGAATGATAGTATGAAAATGTAATAATATACTGGTTAGCTTTTGTTTTTAACCTGCCTCTCTATGTGTGCATTCAAACGCACGCACAAGCAGCTGACTATGTCTGTTCCCTGTGAGCAATAACTCTCAACACATGCTCATGAAACTAAACGTGACTGTTTCAGGGGCTGCAGTGTTTTTTCAGGCAGACATGAGTGTGCAGAAATGACAGTACAGTGGGTAAATCTACCCTGATTCAGAGCCAATCCCTCTGAGGCGAGCCTCCAAGCGCAAACTGGAAACTGAGTTCTGTCCATGTTGATAAGGAGGTCAGCATGGTTGCGCGACACAGACCAAGATTGCCGGACTTCTCACGGTCAGTAACCTTTTCCTCTAATGCAGCCACCTGAGCTGACCCAGATTTCTGAACGTCTCCAATTGGCCCTTAAGGAGTCCATAGCAGATGGCCGTCATACACCAAAGGGTGTAGATAACAGCCATTTATCAAAGCATTAGAGAACTGCCACAGAATAAGGCCACCGGATATGCGTCACCCTATCCACAAATTCTCACCGCTGTTTCCAAAATGTTGCTCATAAATAATTCAGTTGCCTTTATGGCCACCGGCGCCTCTGAATATATGGGATATTTTCATGAAAAGACTGTTTACGGTCGCTGAAGTCACCCCACCTCTGTATTGGATTCCTCCTCCCCCACACACAGGCCGTCTTTCTGTCTCTTTTTCACTTGGACCTGCCCTTGTGTGGTCTTTTCTGAATCATTGGGTACTTGACCTTTGTTCATCACTGGTAAATGAAAGGTTGATGTGATCCAAAACCAGAATCGCATAAAAGCTGCTGATGTCGTCAAAGAGCACAATTTGTTAAATGGATCTGGTTTGTTCTGGGATCAGAGTCTATTAAATACCAGACCATTGTCTGCCAACCATTAAGCGAGACAGATGTGTTCCAGAACCAGGACCCAGAATTTGTTCAATGAACCTGATGTGTCCTGGAACTTGAATCTGTATCTTATATCTTATATATCTTAAGTTTTTTTTCTGGGAACCTCATGGTAGCAGCAAGAGGAAGTGACCAGCTGGAGAACAGACCTGCACTATGACCCAAGAGGCACTGTAGAGCAGTTGTCCACCAATTGGGGAGGTCATGGATTGAGTCCTAGCTCTTCATGTTTTGTGTCTGTGAGTGTGTGTGTGAATGAGTGAAAGAGAAGCAGCATAAAGCACTTTGGGTACTTTTCAGGTAGAAAACCGCAATATAACATCATTTTAAACCTCTGTGTAACAACACGCCATCACTTTTTTGTTTGGCTTTTTTTTTTAATTATAATTTAGCAGTCATTACAGGTGGTGATTTTGTTGTTCAGATCTGTTTCTACCTGTTTCCAGTCTTCGTGGTAAACTGATAAGTTGCTGGGAGTAGCATAAAGTTTGAAGAGTACAGTCAAATTGTTTACATTTCTAATCTATTAATATATTCTCAGGCCAGTATCTATCAATTTCCTGAACTGACATCGGTACAGCTTCGCAGTAAAATTTCTTTCCTGTTTCTGCTTGTTTTCATCGACTCAGTCACAATGTCCACAAGTGTTTCAAGCGCCGGTTCATAGCAGTCAGAACAATTTTTGACATGGCAAACTTGGGAATCCCTGGGGTAAACTACATTTGAAATGCATTGAAATTGATGCTGTTTCTGTAAACTGGGGATCTCCAACAACACAGTATGTGTCTGTGTTTATTGAAACTTGTGCTTTTAGTTTGTATTAAGGGTCCATGGACGTGTGAGGCAATAAATTCAGTGTGTTTTCTGCATTGAATCAGATTTAGTTACATAAACGTTTACATTACTGTGACCAGAAGTCAACGTTTGTTTTTCGCAAGAGAGTCTTTTTGAAAAAATACTTTTTTCTTATATTAAAGTTAAAGTTATTATAACCAACTTTTTTAATTTAAACGTTGAACACCTTTGAAGCGAGGAGACTGATTAATACCTTCCCAAGGTCTTTCTGTCCACCTATATCACTAATTATAATTTCCACTGTGTCTTATTGCTCTTCTTTCTTGAACCATGGGTGACACACTGGGGTCTCAGTGGCCTCTAGACAATTTAAGGTAATCAACAACTTGGCGTGAACTCTTCTGATTACTGGTGACTTCATAAACCACCCAGGAAACCTGCCTGTGATGACAGTTCAACCTGCCATGATGGAGGGCAATCTCTGGAAGTTTGATTGGATATTTGTCATGTGGTAAATCCTAAATAGGAGGCATTAGTGATCTAGGTCAGAACCCAGTGGTAGGAGTAGGGCTGTCATTGACCATAGTTCAGTTAGACATATTTCTTAATTAGCCTCACTGTCTGCTCCCCTCAAAGTAATTAACTTGATCAGAAAAGACCTTGCCTGAAGTCGGAGTCAGAAAAAAGTGTCATGGCAATGACTAACTACATTAAAAATTCTGAAATCATATGTTTATCCCATGCCATCTGCAATTTGTATGCAGAGAGAGCCGTCTAATTTTAAATCCTCATAGATTACTCCCAGGGAAGTGGTCTGGGAATTTGCTATCATAATTTATTTGGCTCAAGGTGCTATTTTCTCACCCTTTTTTTTTCAACTTACAGAGCATTGTTAAATAGGTTTGTACTATAACAACAAACAAATTAAAACTGAACATGACACTTTGACTTCTGCTTGTTTTTATTTCCTTTTTGTTGGCACACATGGTCCTCGCCTCTGTTGTTTTTTTGTTTCTGCATGTGCTTATAAGAGAGAGAAAGAGAGAGTGAGGGCAGAATCCATGGAGACTCACAGATGAAGCATCACATGACGGGCACTGTAATTGCATCCGAGACAACGCAGCACATTAAAAAATCCCCTCCCTTTCGTGCATGTTTTATTGCCTCATCCTCTCTCCTTGATGGAATTATCACCCTATTTGTCCTAAGAAAGAGGAAGCTGGCAGAAACCATTCAAACTCATTGCCCATCCCAGAGGGTAGATTGTCCCCTGTTATATGGATGTGCTCTGATGGTGATAGGAACCTATAGTTATCAGTATGGAGAGGATTTAAAGCAGTGATGGGCTTTGTTTCTACGCTGTCCATCATCTCTCTGTCTGTGGTCCTAGATGTATGACGCAGGAGGCAAGATAGAGGCACAGCTGCACGTTATTATCACCCCCGACAAGATATTATTCTCATATATTTACCATAAACATTTCACTGCCAAGCTGTTGTCCTTCGTGCAAAGTTGCATTTATCATCAGAGCGCAGAACACAACACAAACTCTCTTTTTTTCTACGTGGACTTATGGTGCAGATTGTTCAGGATTTTTCCTCTTTCCATCTCTCCTAATCTTTTGTATAGATCTGTAGGGCTTAAAGTCCATCTTTTCCAGTTGGCTAATGATCTATTTTGAGCAGTTGGAAAATATCTGTCTCAGTTAGTTCTGGTGTTGAAAAGTTTGAGAGATGGTGCTGAGGGGAGTGCAAAATCAATAAACCTATCAGAGAATGGTGACATGATATATGCTGGCTGGGCAGCCACTCCGCGAGAGCAGGAGAACTAGGCACAGCCGTGAAAAGATGAATATACACTACTTAAAATATCATAAACTGTGCACAGTAAAAACAAAACTTTATCGGTAGTTGTCTTAGCCTGTCATTTATCACAAAAAGTAAGATTTAGTGTTGGTGGGACCTTTTAAATCGAAGGCATAAACTGTTTTTTGTCACTAGAGAAGTTCACCCGTAATGAAGAAGACACGGGTTCAAGCCCCAACATCGGCCGTGTGACTTCTCCAAATGTCCTTGAGCAAGACACTGTCAACTCCCCTATGTGTTTATAGGAGTCAGCATTAGTCATTACTTAAAGTTATTCAGGTCCCTTCTGACTCAGCTCTATTAGATGAATTTGTCGTCCCCTGTTACCTGAATACGTAGAAAATGTCACAACCATAATCCTTGATGAATATACTTGTATTATACTTGCAATTACAGCACTAATCTGAAAACATGTTCACTATGGCGAGTTGCTGTTTTCATTCTTTCCAATCCAGGATTTAGGGGTGTTATGGGAGCCATAGCATTGTCTGAGCATGCATGGTTAAATGAAGAAATAGATTTTGTTAATGAAAAATGCAACAGATGGTGGCTGTAAACCCAGTCCCTGCAGAGCATGAACATTTCCTGCAGAATGACAGAGAGCGGATTAAGGTCATTTTTGCCTGGTTTTTCAATTTATAAATTCATGCTCAGTGGGAACTGAAAAAAAAGGGGACTGGCATCCTGCCTCGACGCTCTCTGGGAAATCCAAATGTCAATGAGCGCATATTGGAAATGTGCAAATATTAGAACAAAAACCACAGTTTAGGAACAGGACGTTAAGGCGGTCATCATAACAGACTATCAGACATAGAGGCTGACAAGGGCCACCCAGAGAGCCCGTTGGCTAAAAGAAAGGCTGTTGTTTATCAGCATGAAAACAAGACTTGAGCCGATCAGAGGTACGCATTGTTTTAAAAGATGAAAAGATGAAGTGCCATTCATTTGGCTCACATTCAATTCATTTTTCAATTTCATGGTCGTGCTCATTGCCACATTATGATTCAGCCTCCATCTTTTTTCTTTCTTTCTTCTTCTTTTTTTTTTTTTTTTTTTTTTTTTGACCGTAATCACAAACAAACGCCCCTATTTCTGTGAACTATGTCTTTCTGCTCTGTCCTTGTGCTGTCTGCAGACTGGGGCCAATGTCATTCAATGTCATATTTTGAATAGAACAATCTTCCCGAAGACAATGGCCAATTTTCAGTGTACAAATTGCATTTCACTGTTTCTCCCACAGCTAACTGAATAGAAAACTAAGTTCAGTCTCCATTTGTCTCTGTCTCATCCTCTTTCCGTCTCTGGCCTCAATAATAGGCCCGTCTTTTCAAAAAACCCTTTATGATCATCAAGAACACAACAATCCCTCTCATGTTCAACATATAGGAAGTGATCTAACAGCTGACCCTGTGCCAGCATGACAGGACACTAATAGCAGTAAACATGTAAAAAGAAAAAGGGGGGGAGCCACTTCATGGCACTGCACCATTAACAGAAAACCAATGCAACATGCCTGTGTATGGCTCAGAGCACCCACATGGCAACTCGCCAGAGAATACGCAAGCCAGTGGCCATGACAGATGCCTGGGATGCAGAGCATTAGGTGTCACATATCTGCATATGCTTTTCTGTAGCACTCATAGCACCACACACATAGGAGCATATGTCTAATAAAGGTCAGTGATTTGAAAACAAGGCACCTCAGCAGCTGCCGGTATTGTTACGGCGATGGCTGGGGCTCTTTCCTTTCCCTTAAACCTGCAGTGACAGAATATTATTAATAAGTGCATCTGGATGTGTCAGAATCAGGATAATACACGGAAAGTAAAAACTGAATGAACCACTGCTGATATCACAGGGGAGCGTTCATTTCGTTTAAGCCTTGGGTATGCTTGTTTATCACTTTCCACAGTGGGAAGAAGGAGGGAGGTGGGCAGTGATCATTTAACCCCTCCATCTGGGCTTTAACCCCAATATCCTTGTTGTTCTGAAAATCTCCATCAGCCTTGACATCGTCATTATCATCTATCATAATCATCCTTTATAGTTCTACACATCTGGTGTGTACATAACACGTTGGCAATGTGGTGTTAAACACACAAACGTTCTGCCAGAGGAAAGTTATGGCCCAGTCGCGATTTTGATCACAAGCAAGATAAATTATGCTCAGATTGTGATTGTAATTGGGAAAGCCAGAAGTCGGAGGCGTCACACCGCCTGCTGGGAATAGTAGAACAAGATGTGACAAATGGGAGGAGCTGCGGAGTTGAACACTGGTGAAAACGTGGCAATAAAAGGGTGGTTAAGAGATTAGGAGACAGAAAGTGTGTGGAAAGTGATAGAGAAAAGGATGTTCCCCCATTGGAATTCAGGACAGGCATAGAGAACACATCAGAGAAAAAAAAAAAGTAGAACAATGAGCCGCTGCATCCTTTTATTAGAGCCAGGAATGTCTAGAAATTTAAGACCGCCATATTTTTAGAACCCCATCAACCTGGCCTTTATATAGCTCGATAAAATAGGCCTCTATGTTTCGTTGGAGATTGAACTCAACTTATCGCACCATCTGAGGACTAGCTGCTTTTGTGAACGCTCGCTCTCAGGGGGAGGACATTCAGGCAGAGAAAATGTATGGGCTACATCACTGAACCTTATTTAGATTGATAGAAGCTGCTCAAGCTGTCAGCATCTCAACATGTGCATGTTTGTGAGCAAAATGATCCAGAATACCTTGGGAACCTGGTGTGAAGCAATATGAGAGAGAAAACGACAGACCCATTTGCTTGTGTATGGCTGTTTGTGTTTCTTTATGCACATCTGGTGAGTAAATTGGTGAAATGCTTCTCATAGGCGCGAAGCAGCGAAATAGAAAGAGTGGAACTAAAATAGAAACAAAGAGAAATATCTAAAGGCATTCGCAACTCGCACATATACCCTCGCCCCCTGTTGCCTTTCTCCCTGGGGCGTTCGTTAATTACCCTTTTAGATCTGTCAGCCTGTGGGTGGGCCCATTACCCTTCAACGCCAGCACTTTTGTTGCCCGAGACGCCGCCTCCAATCAGATCCTCCGCAGACGCCTTCACCCATCCCTCGCACAAACCCCACCTTATTAAGGGAACATGAGAGATAATGAATAAATAAACAAAGTGAAGTGGATTCTGAGACATGAGGAGAATAGTGACAGCTCGGAGTGTTCATTAAGACAAGCTGTTGGGTATCGTGCTGCGTACGACACCGGGTGCCAGTTGGGGCTTCGGTGACATTGCCATCCCCCAGATCTACAGCCTTCTGTCTACCTGATATGGTGAGAGATCCCGAGCTCAGCGCGGAGACAGACAGAGCTCTTGTCAAGGGGAAAGCGAGGCACCATATGGTTCCAGGTTCAAAGACAACTTGCCTTGAGCCATCAAGGTTGCCAGCGCTCTCTCCATGAGGTCGGCTATACCTTGACATTAAGAAGTTGGTCGAAATGAGTGTCGAGCCACATAAAACGAGCATTAAAAGAAGTGCAGCTTTGAAATGAAACTTAATAACTTTGACAAACTTTCAAATGGGAAAGTTCATAAAGTGTAAAACTGCAGCTGCATAAAAGTCTGAAACATTACACTGAATTTCCAACCATGCGAGAGTCCATAGAGTTATTTTAAAACTGAGTATGTGCTTTTTAACAACCCACATGATGGGTGTCTGTTATTATCTGGAATTAGGCAGGTGCTCATGAGTTGCAGGTTTGTAATTCAGAGTAAACAGTGAGGTAACCTATTAACCTAATTGACCAATTCAGTAAATGGTCAATAAATAACGCGTTACTGCCAATTAGACTGGATCATGTAGGGTGTTTGTGGCAGAAGCCATCTGTTCAAGCCAAAGATGTCTGACCTTGGTTCATAAAGGTTGCGGTTTTAAAACCTCATCTGGTTATTATGAGCCAGTCTAAAGGATGCACGCTGCTTTGTTTCATATTTAATTTGCTCTACTAACTCCAGTTGCTTAATACTCCTAAGAACTTAATCAGTGATGTGCAAATGCACGATGTCCCTGTTGTTTTGTTAATTGTCTTAACCAACACTGCGGCTGCCATTCTGATGAGACAATTTGGACATGCTAATGGAGATGAAATGGTTTCAGAACATTGGCTTTTTGGAAACCCAGCCAATCCAAGTGGATTAATAGTTCAAAATTTATACTTGTGACAACTCGTCAGGTGAATTACCACCAAAACTGTCACATTATGTTCACATGTGACAATTTGCTATCATCACTGTTGTAACATTATAGTGTTTAAATGAGGAGGATTGGAATAGTAATTTAAACTCACCGTGTACGATCGCAATTCATGTAGATGGTTAAAATATGATTTTAGGGCTCGAGTGTAAAGCTATTATATTGTTAGAGCTGCAGCTTATTTGGCGCGACTATAGGAAGCCGTCTATTGTTGGTGAACTCCATTACTATGCATGTGCTGTTTCAAGACACAGCTATAATGACTTTATGAGTCTCACTCTCACATTTCTTTGCATTAGCTCAGCTGGCAAAGTAGAAGTTTGCAGCGCCAGGGACTGCAGTTTTAATCCCGTGTGAGTCATTTTAACACCAGACTGGTTGCAGTTTATCATGAATTATGTGCTTGTTTACAGGCAGTTTTAGATTAACTCCAGTCAACAGTCACAACTGCTTTCAGTGTTGATTTGCTGAAGTCACTAAACAATTACAGAAATCCTGCCAATCAAGCAAATTTGCAGCATTTGAAGGCGATTAGATGAGCTGTGGTAGGCCAAGTTAGCACTCTGCCTATAAGAACATGTAGGAGTTTATAAATGTCCTCAATCGTTATCCCTATAGCCAACCAATCTTCATTTATGTGCATGCATATAGAGCCATTTTACAAACTGCAATACAATTAGACTGCGCTGTTACAAAAGCGACCGCAGTACTTCATGTTATAATAACCACCTAACCCCAGCAATGAGATCTGTGTTGTTTACAAACTCGAAAAACACTCAGGAGTAGCACTCCCAGCATGAATCATGAAGTGATCTGATGGCGTTAAAAGCACCTCACAGTTGTCAGTTTAGATATAAGAAAATGTGCAACAGCGGATCACAAAATGAGTAACTGACTATGCAGGGTGAAGGAAATGAAGGGGAACAGGTGAACAGAGGGAGGTCACACTTAGTGAAAAGATAAATACAGTGAGAAAACTCAGACGCGCTGGCAGAACAAACAGATGGAGCTGTGAAACTCAGAAGATTAATTAAAAGCCGCTCAGCCTTCTTTTAAATGTACTGTAAATTCAGAAGAGGTATAAGTTGAGTGCGAGTGACGACTTCACTCTAAAATGCTCCCAAATTAAAACTTGCTCTTAAACTGAAAAAAGTTTTTTTCTATTTATTTGTTATATTTTTTTTTTTTGGATAATGTTGCTTTTACTGTTTTTCAAATCCTGCCCATCATCCCTTCTTTGTCCAAGCACTCAGCCATTATGTGCACTCTCTAAACAGCTGCACACTCCTCTCGATCATACTTAATATCTTGAGTGGAGATACATTATTTTTATTGTAACTTATATTGTAATCAAAGGGAGAAACAACAAACATGCTTTTTCTCGGTAATAGTCATCTCTATCGCAAAAGCTCTTAGGGCTGAAAGTGCACAGACCTCGCACTAATACATTTGAATTACTCATGATTGGTTGCATGGCTAATGGAGAAAGACAACACCTTGCCAGGTAAAATCATGCAACCCCAAAAGAGATTTCCACTCATGTTGCCCAGGGGTCAGCTGTCCAGTCCTTTGAAAACAGCATTTGATCAAAAGAGAAAAACACACATAAAAGATTGTAATGTGCGGACTGTAGGGTATACAGGAGTAATGTGTGATCTGATGTGAACAGACAAGACATATACTGGGCATGTTCTATCGAATAATCATTGGTGCTGTACATGCAGACTCAAATTTCTGAAATGCTTTGAAATTAAGACCAGTTGATGCACACGGGAGTTGGGGGTCAATGCTGGACTTGTTCTGTATACATAAATTTCATGCATCAGGAGGGATGAGAGATGAGGTTTTCAAAGACGGTGCGCGGCGGTGCTAAGTGGTCTAATGAGGAGCTCTGCACAGTCTTCTGAAGAACTACTTTATTTCGGTCTTGTCAGCGCCCACCTGAAACACAGGATGTTCTCCGAGAATAAAACCAAGAGCGGGTCTCATGCTCTTCAAAAGGTGATATATGGGTGATGATGGAGTCACAGAAACATACCGGAGAGGCTGCAGCGGCCCCCTGTCAAAGTGCACTCTTCTATTACAACCTTATTACACCTCTGTCTATCACTCTCTTATACATATATGGTGCCTTCAATTACTGAAAGAGGGCTGACAAAGGAGAAGAGAATAATAGCAAAGATAAAAGCTACGGCGCAAGTCTTCACTTTAATTCAGTGCCACTGGTTTGAGAAATAGTAGCATAGCAGAGCCTTCAGGGTCAGTGTTACTTCCATTAAGCATCATCGAGTGTGCGAGGTTACTCTACCTTTCATTACAAACTAAAGCAACTTCATCACATGTGGGATCAAGGGAAGAGACGCTTTTAATCAGAAATGTAAGTCACTGTGTAAATTGCAATGTTAACCCTCTGGAATCCCAGTTACCTTAAAAAGCTAATTGGCAAAACCCTCTAATGTGTTTCAGCGTTTTGCAACTCGACTGTGAAAGTTTAAAAAAAAAATCGAATCAAAGCATTTGAGTGAATACAAGAGCTCTGGCCTTAAAAAAAAAAAAAAAAAGACCCTGACCTTAGAAGGCATTTGGACGTCATGTGTTAACGCTGCAGCTTACAGTCACTCAAAACGCACACTTAATTGCATCTCTGACACATATGGCGTCTCACATACAATTGATTGCTGCTCAGAATTGCAGAAGGAATCTTGATTTCAACATACTACAACACACTTTGGCAGAGTGCTAGAAAATTACTGAGGGGAGTGCTCACTGAGACTTGTGATCAACCTCAAAACATCTGCCAGTCGTTTTCCTGCAACACAGAAGTCAGCTAGTTCAACTTTCTAAAATTGAGTGCAGACAAACTGACGCACTCGTTCACCCGCCCTCCCATCAGAGCACACACACACACACACTGTGCACTGTAACAGCTGAGTATTGCTGAGAACTTAATTGGAATGTCTTTACTTTTAGTGACATGTTAAAATGATACTGATATTTTCTTGAAAAACATATTGAGCTAAGCAGTCGTTGGTCTGTTTTAAGCAATATTAATAACTTTATCTGCCAGGGCAATGTTGGAAATTAACTTTTAGCTAAATCTAGTCTCTTCTCCTCCTCCTTGTATTTTTATTCTATCATGCATGGTTAAGTAAGCATAATACATAAATCTCCTGGCAATCAAACAGTGTGGGAAGTTGTAAGATTCTGCTTTTGGCAGTTGAGTTTCCGTAGGCGCAACTCTTTTTTATTATTCAGCCATCTTGGCTCCTCACTGTGAATGAAGGCATTTTTCCAGTCCAAGGCCGACCGGACACTAACTGTGCAAGCTTTACATTGGCTATACATTGAATCAGCATGGTAGTTTCACAATCTGCATTAGATTGTTCTGTTGCAAGGTTTCCTATGCTTTTCAATGTATGCAAAAAATAAGGTTTGTGCTGAAGCCATTGACAAAGTAACATAACCATAGTGGCATTATTTTCACTACAATGACATAATTGCTTTTGACTTTGCCTTTTCTGAGCTAGTATCTAAGCTGGAGCTAAAACATCTTAGTTAGTTAGTTAAATGTTTGTACATACTTTAGTCATTCTGTCTTCAACAGATTCTGAATTTTAAGTCTTTGTCAGTTTGTGGAGTTGTCTTTTGCGATGAGAAAAAAAAAGGCAGTCGGAAACCACCAGCTAACCCCTGGTTGGGCCTTTTTGCTGAACTTCTCTGTGCAAAATAATAAGAATGTGTTTTTATAGAAGACTTGTAATGTAATTTATTTAATTTATCAAAGGTACGAGCAGCAAATGGTGAAACAACTCCTCAAACTGCTTATTACTACAGCATATAACAATGTTTATCACTTAATGACCAGTTCTTCCTCCTGGCTTTTGCACATGGGGTGAATAAATGTCACAGGGAAACAATAAATGAGGAGACGGGGGTATTTATATTTAGCTGAAATTGTGTTGGAGAGGGTCAGTGTCTTGTCAAAAAATGTTTGCAAAGATTCGATTGTGACCTCAACATTTTAGGATGTTTTTTTTTCCCCCAATTTCAGAGCGAATCCTCGTCTCCTGAACCCACCTCTGCACAGCACTGCAAGACAAGACCAATTAAGACTTGTCTCTTTTCCCACTCTCCCTGTTTTTCCCTCTCCCTGCTGTGTGACTGGTGGAGTCACTAATTCAAATCAAATCTGAAAGTTGCACAGGGAGAAGGCGATAATGACAATATGTTTGCAGTGGGAACCATATGAATCTGTGTACTAACATAATTATTTGCATGGTTTTTGTTTAGGTAGAAGTTGCCTGCTGTTCTGGCCCAGATGCCCGTCATCGGGTGCCAAAGTCTTTGAATGCATCACGGCAAATTTCAACTCAATTGGAAAAACTGCAGTTTATGTGAGGCGTAGTTAGATTCGAATGCTATTAGTACAGCACATTTTGATTTGACCAGTATTTTATATTTATGCTGTGCTTTAGATTTCACTTTGGATGTTGTGGAAAACTTAAACGGCACACCTAAATAATTGTTAGTGTAATTATCCATTAAGGTTGATGTGCTAACAGGCACAAGTCCTGTATGTTGGTATATGTTAGCTCAAAAGGTTCCAGCTTCCTCTTGATAAGCCACTCATAAGACACTTACAGCTGTGTCACTTTCTGGGGACAGAGAGGTCACTATAACTGACACCCAGACTTCATCTGACCAAATCCGCAGGGGATCACTCCGGTTAGATGAGACCTTCTTTTAAACTTAACCCGTTACGATTTAAATTGATAAGAGGGAGTGCACCCTTTCTATAAACTCTTGCTTTGTGCAGCTTGAAGTGACAAAGGAAAGGTGTGGCTGGGGTGAAACAGGGTCAAAGTCATCTACATGTGTCACAGAACTGTGACATTTAAAATCCACTCAACTGCAACCACAAAGGAAACAGAGAACAGCATAAAAAACACACGGCAGTTTGCCTCTAGGGGGTTTCTGCTTCCTGTGCCATGTCTCCTGCTCACCTTGGACACTGGGTCAGTGTCAGCTGTCAGTGTCAGGTTGAGAGCAGGAATGCTAATGGACCCTTACCACAATGCAGCTCTCTCCCTTTCTCCTCTCTCTCGGCTCTTTTTCTCTCTGCAGTTTGTCTGAGGAAGGCCAAGCTATTAACTTTCCCTTAGTAGTCAGGCTTTGCATCAGACTGTGGTAGCCTGTAGTCTCAGTCTGTACAAAAGATAGGCAGACTCCCTTTGAGAACTGGAGACTCTCCTCAACTCTGTCTGTCAGAGTCACCGCTACCCCGTGTGCAGTCCCTCCCTCCTGCCTCTCCCTCTTCCTTATGTTTGCATAAACGCTTGCAGATACTGCAGACATCTCCGCTTCTAAAAACCTCGGCACGGTGCAGAACTGTCTGTGAGTTTGAATGTAAAAGAACCTGCGGTCACTCTTTAATGCACCACAGAAAGTGTCCATAAAACGGTTCAGTCTTAAAAATCTTAGATTCTCCCGGTGTGGTGAGAAAGAGCCACATGTTTCCATCATCGCTTCACTTACACCTGCAATTAATAATAACTGTCATATGCCCGAAGGGAAGCAGAAACTAGCTATTTATAGTTTTATTTATAGTCATAATTTCTATCAGTTGCTGTAAAACACAAGCATTCAGACAATCAGAGTTGTAAACAAGTCAACAGTTATCTGAAAACAGAAATTAGCACTTCTCGAGTCCAGGCTTGTATCATTTAAACCTTGAAAAAGTCAGTTGTAATTATATTGTTATTATATTATTGTTAACTAAGTGAACCAAAAAGAGCTGCCTGGGTTAATACTTAGTATGTATTATAAAGTTAAACCAAAAAGATTATTTTAAATTGTCATAGAAAGATATAACCTACATATAAGGGTTGGAGACAAGCTAAACACATTTTATGTCTTATTATACATGTTACAAATGTGATACAGTCATGTTTTATTAGAAATAAGGTTCCTATAACTAACTGGTCAGTTCCACCAAACCTCACCACCAACCTCATGATAATAAGGTCGTAAATTAATGCATTATACTGAATTATTTACCTGACTGCTTGGAATTCATAACATATATCTAGAATTCTGAAACACAGCACATTATGCAAAATATTTAGACCAACAATAAACCATTTTCACAGCAGACATTTCAACGTGCCAACGGTAGGAAAACCACAGTTGGTAGTAATAACATTAACAAAGACGCTGCTCTGTTCACATCCCCTAATCCATCCACTTCACAACACCAGGACCCTGAAACTGAAGCAGCTAAATGGAATTAAGCCATCAATCATTTTATTGTTGACACCTGTGCTTTTACTGCTGTGACAACACAGATATATTTTACAGTGTTCTAATACATGTAAATACTGTATTTAGCTGTAATCTGCAAAGCACAGTTTCCTGTGAATTCATATACCAATATACCACCAGTGAGTTTTTCTGATGTAGGGGTCAAAAACCAGGTCAAAATCCCTGTGACATCATTTGGATGAACTTCAAAACGTAATTATTGAACATGACATTTCATGAAGATTTCAACTTTAGTCTTTCAATAATAGCTGAAATGAAGGAATATGTTTCCGAACATTCATTTTGAGGAATATCACTGAACTATAATCTGACAACAACAACAGCAAGCTCCCCCCTTTTTTTTATTTTTTCCACTAGCGCAATTAATCAAAAAGCAATTACATTAGCATGCTCGGGAGGTGGATTAAATGATTTTGACAATTTTTGTAGCTGCCTTGGCTTGCTCGGGCTCCGTCCTGCTGTCTGCTGAGCACTAAAATCATAAAGACGAGAACATTGGGATAATTAGTTCAGAAGATGAGCAGGGGCTGTTCACGTCTAAGGCACATATCCAGAACCAGGCCCCACGTACTGTTCCAGCCACCATGTATTAAAGCAAACGTCTGTTTAATCACAGTGCACCACATACCCTCCACGCTTTATTAGACTATAAATGTGCTGAATGAAGGTCCAGTCCCTAATTAGGGAAGACTTCAGTTCACTCACTATCACATACTGTTTCTCCCCACCTTAAATTCCCTTTCCCTCTGTCTCTTTCTCTGCACTGCTCTCACAGCAACTCTCTCCACAGTAGGAGGCGGTGCTGAATCCCTCCAGTCTTAAGAAGTCAACTCGCCTCCAACTTAGATGTTGAGGGGATTGCACAGGAGGCAAATCTCAGTGCAGCTATTTCAGCCATTTTCTGTCTGTGCAATGTAGGTGGCCTTGGTGAAAGTGCCGGGGGAAAGGTAGTCATGCAGAGAGAAGTCCTCAATCTCAGCAGATGGACTATCGGTGGTGGGAGTGTAGTATCGTGGCTCAAAGAACCGACTTGAGAGGCACGACTTCTGAAAGTGTTTCAAAAGGGTCAGGAGGTATCAGCCCGCGTGAGGCTTTGGAGTAAATGATGGAGAGAGAGACTTGGGAACTGAAGAGAACCGACTTGCCAGGGCAAACAAATAAGAGAGCCAACATACAGCACATGAGTGCATTGGTTAATAGCCTCAGCCGTTGAAGATAATAGGTGCAGTCTGCTGTGCCAGAGAATCTGAGTTCCAGTCAAGGTCCCAACAGTGAAATTAGGGTGAAGGACAGCGTTAGAGATACGGGACACTGCTGGGAAATTGCCATGCCCACCTCACCAGTCATTTATTTATATAAGCCTCCTGGTTCATGGAAAAGGTTAGTAATTACCATCAGCAATTACCACTGAGCAAGTGCAGACACCTCTGTAGCTCTGGCTGGAGGTGCCAGATGTGATCTGGAGGTGAGAACAGGATCTCCAAAACATACTCGAGGGCACAGTTCCAGATCCCTGATGCAGCATCAGTAGTCTGAAGCACATCTTCCCAAACAGCTCTGACTCAACTGTAGTGCCACACAACCTAAGCTGTGGCATACAGGCATATTTCGGATACACTCTGTTTTTTATCTGGCACAAAAAATCTCTTTTAGATAGGTGTTATTATTATCTACTGGAGATAACGACTCCCTCTGTACGAAGAGAGGAGGACTGCGTCATACACGGCCAGGGAAGACGAGAGAGGGAGAGGTGTTGAAAACAATGCTCGGCAAGAGAGAGAATTATAGGCAATGGGAATAATAGGTCTGGCCAAGTGAATGCATCACTCTCTCTGTATCTGAGATAAAATAGGGCATTATTTGCAGATAGGGGCTGCCCATTAGCAGCAGGTCTTTAGGTACAGTTGTGGCAGGAGCTTAGGAGGGGGTGTGCAGGAGACTGGACACATGTGTGTCCGTGTCCTCAGCTCAAGGGGCTGGGAGGCAGTAGACATCATGCTGTTCGTGGAAAGCACGAACACCCCGCGACGACAGTAATGAGACAAGACCACCGCCACTGACACAGAGCTGATAATTACACACACGTATACCGGCACACACCCAAACACACAAAACTGCCTCCTGCAAGCACACGCTACCTATTTATTTTCAGCTGAAGCTAAAAAATGATACACTGCTGTACCTTAGTCACTGTGTAAAGGTGAAGTAAAGGTGGTTTTTGGAGTATTCACAGTTTATTTTCAAGGTATCAAAGGCTCAGACAAAGTAAAAAGAATAGTTATCATGTTTAGACTGAAACGCTTGTATGATTTTGTTTAATTTTAAGAGCTGTGATCGACTGGTGTCCTGTCCAGGATGTACCCTGCCCTTTCCCAGTGACAGCTGGGATTGGCTCTAGCACTCCTGTGACCCTTAACAGGAAACATCACAGTTTTGACGGAAGTACAAAACCAATTTGATCATGTTGATCTGCAGAGGTCTGACTGACGAGCATCTTGACAAGAGGCATCTTGAGTTATCAGCCAATTCTTCTACCTAACTCTGAGCCCGTTTTATCTTATTGTTTTGGCCGCACTATTTGCTCATTTCACTCACATCCTAACTATTTCCTGCAGCTGTTTCCACTAAACTCACTGGACTCTATTAGCTAGCACTAAAATGACAGATCAGCATTTTTAAAAGTACAATTAGTAGTTCGAGTTAGATTAGAAGACTCATACCACTTTCATCTCTAAAATCTAATTAAATAATGTGCTGTGTTTGTTTAATCCATGAAGTCAGGAAGTAACTGCTCCCAGCTAGGTAATTGCCTCTCACATGACTCCTTATAAAATAAAAACCTGTCATGTTACACTTTGTTTTTTTTGTGCAGATTAAAGAAACAAGATATTTTTTTGTAATTAGTGACCTTTAAAGGTGCTAGTACAATTTTGTCATCACTTGGTCACTTTTGGTAGCTTGTACAAATTACCTGTTCTGTTGTTTTTCAAAGGAGGGCAGTCTCATAGATATCAAACATCTGTTGCTGATGTCAAAGTGATGAGGCTTTAATCTTAAGACAATCTTTACAGATTATTTGGAGGGCAATAAATAAATAAAACTCCGATGCATGATTTGCACAATCTCAGCAGCATCTATTCATCCCTACACTCATGAAGATGCACCCATTCGTTGTGTTGAGGTCAGACCTGCACCGTTGTTTCGACCCTCTCCTCCGGTTGTTGTTGAGGTGGTCAGATAGTTAGTGTTCCTCTCTGCAGTGCAGCGCTGTGCCATGTAATTACCTTTTGCCAGATAATCAGTGGTGCTAAAAGGTGATGGATTGTGAGGGAATGCATTGCAATAAACCAAGCAAGCAGGAGCTGAACCACTCATCTAGGCACTCTAAATTTGTGATATATTGGTCTCATCTCGAATCAATCACACAATTAGATGTCTTACCAATTGCTTTAATTGTAAAAAATCTGTGTTTGAAAAACAGGAAATAAAATCAGGTTAGAGCATGAAGATCTCACCACTTAACAGAACACTAATTGTACCTTTTGTCAGGATACTAATATCATATCACACTTTTTTTTTCGTAGAACAGAGGCTGTTTTTGTGGCATTACTTCAGGTCTTAAATTCAAATAATAGGCTTTTAAAATATTGCCACTGCAGTTTTTGTAGAAAAATGGTATGCATTTGCATATAAGGCATTTAGCTAATGCTCACATTCAGAGTGGCTTGGAGAGAGGAGCATGCAGGGGTTTAGAGTCACGTTCAAGGACGTTTTGACAGGATACAGAGCATATTATAAGTTGGAATGATGACAGCCTGTGACCTTTTACTTTGACAGTTTCGGATTCTGTATCTTAAAAAAGCACAATAGAGAGAAGCAGTTTCTATTTCTTTATTCTTTCAGTGTCAAAGTGTGAAAATGCTAAATGCTTGGTATAGTTTTGTGTTCCACAAACTGTGAGTGGTGATTTAACATTGGACTGTGTATTGTGAGATAATGGTGCTACCTCACCATTCAAAACATATTTACTTACATAACAACATACTCCATCTGTTTTATTTACAGTAGGATGATATACTTAGAAAACAGGAAATTCTTATTGTTATTAGTTCATATTTCATTTATATAAAATGTGTACTGTATGTAAGTACTGTAAAATACCCCAGAACTATAATAAAGGGGAGTATTGTTAATTCATAATAATTATATCACCACCACTGTAAAAAGGAACTTTTAACAAAAGTAAGTAGAACATGTATGTTCTGCAGTTACATTAAGTTAATAAGGTTAATAAGAAATCGAGCTTGAATGCTCATTGATTGCAGCAGCAGTTACAGGAAGACATCTCGTACTGGGTGGCAGATCTTTAGTTTTAAGTAGCAGTAGTCAGCTAAACCAAATGACTCCAAAAGTAAAACACAGGGACTCTTGCTTCAAACTGCAGTGTGAGATCCCAAAGTTGCTGAATATGGAAATACTATGCAAAGTAGAGGTACTTAAAAATTAATCCAAGTACTGTACTTGAGTAAACGTACTTAGTTAAGCTCCACAGCTGCCTCTGCCATGTAGACCCATATGGTCCCCTAAGGTGATAATTTCTGCAACATTTGCTAAACTTAATTGTTAATAAGTTTCCCTGTGGAGCGTGGGCAGCCTCTATTAGTGGGCATTCCCACACATTTGTTCAGGAGCTATTTTTACATATTGTGCTTCTTAGAAGGTATTCAACCTGGTACCAGCTTGAAGGGTGAAATGAGAACAAAATAGGAAAAATAAATCATCTTTTGAATCTGTGACACGCTCACTGTGCACAGAAACATTGTTCCAAGCCTAAAGCTCCGTTCTTAGAGTCACATTCTTCCACCGAGCGACTAATGAAATAATTAATGTTCGTAGATGCTTTAATTAAACTTTTAACAGTGGCAAATTCTGAAGTGGCACTTCTTCAGCACAGTCGCTGTGACTCAGCACAGAGAGTGCCGCGGACAAGCCAACATGTCCGAAAGAGTCGAGAGACCAGGGGTGGTGGGTGGGGGGGGGGGGGACCCCTGGCTGACACGCAGACAGTCAACAAGCTTGTTGGCCGGGAACAGGCGGCCGCGGCTGAACCTTTGTCACTCAGCCGATGTCAACGAAGTGCAAGCAAAAAATGTCTATGTTTCCCTTTCTGTACTGAGGACATGTTATTTTGTGGACACGCGGTAGCTGTGCTTGGAAAGAGGATGCGAGGCTGATAATGACTTTAAAAGTTTTAGTTAACTCCAACTTTTATTTCAACCAACCCTGCGTCCTTTATCTGAGATGTCTCACTAACAAATGCAACTGAGCTCCCCGCATTATTTTTTTATTATTACTCAGGTTTACAGTTTTGTAATAAACTGCTATTATACTTTAAGATTCATCATGATTACCCCCCCATCCTCTATGCCCCCCAGCACAAATCTGTGTTTGACGCAAGGAAAGGTCTCCATTTAGCCTGTGGATTAGCAGGCGCTCAGAATCCAAAATGAATGTGGATGTTAACCACAGCAACCTCAGAACAGCAGGTAATTAACGACACCTGACCCACACAGTGCGCACACTAGCGCACACTTGCCTTTGTAAAGTGAGATAACAATATGAAACATCATCTCTTTGTATATGACTGTGAATTGAAATGCTATTATGTTGAGAAAGAAGCCCTCACAGTGTGTATCAGCTGTGGATCGTGCCTGACGACGAAAACACAGCAGCCGAGGTTTAACGGCAACTTACTCGATGTCAGTGAGCTGAAAAATGTGTAGATCATTAACTGAAGAAAGGGTGTGGATGTGCCCTCAGTGAAACCACACACAGGTTAGTGTTTGTTGGTTTTACTGCTCACAGCTACCTCGGTTTGTGGAGCCAGGAACGAACAAATGTAGGTAAAAGGGTGGAACTCACAGTCAGTTATGCAACTTTGCTGTATCAATATGTCAGCGTGTCCATGCATGAAGATGGGTCCGTAATGAAACTGTTTGCTGTGAAAAAACTTGACGGGTCTGTCCTAAATCACTCAGCATCGCTGTTGGACATGTCCAATGCACACGTCGCCGAATGGGAGAATGGGAAATTCTAATGTGGAGGCCGATACTTCTGTCACATATGAGCGCAATGTGTCTTCATAGTTCTGGCCTCGTATAGTAGTTCTAGCTACAATAAGGTGAGTTATAATAAATAAAACAACACAAAACATTACAGCATATGTAATGGAACCTCTTGCTCCACCTAAATCCATCAGGATACCAAGATGCACATCCACCAAAGGCATCGGGAGAAGTAGAAAGCCACAGAGGTCCTACGGAAAACTGGACAAAGTATAATACTCCTTCATTTTTATCATTTTCAGATGGTTCGTCTAATCTAATAATCAGATAAAACTTCGTTTTTTCCTTCATTCATCATAATTAGTGATTTATGGGTAGCCGTGGCATTCCAGCAAACCATTACAGTTCTACTACAAAGAACAAACAGTTCAAAACTTTACAGCCGCAGTTCACTGCATATGTAATGGAGCCTCTTGCATCAGCCGAAATCCATCAGGACACAGAAACCATTCAACCGAGGTTCTTCCAGTAGTGTGTGAACACAATGAATGTCATACAGACAAGTCTCAAGTTATATGTGCTGGGCCAAAACACAATAATGTGCACAATCATTCTGAGTGTTCTTTTCAGATGGTTAATCTGGTAATATCGCAGCAACTTTGGAAATGGCAAAGAACACAAGGGCTGATTTCTGGCTCTGTTTCTGATGAAACTGTCTGTCTTTGTTGTGCTATGCCATGTGCTCAGCATCCCATTCTGTTCTGTGCACACGGCCTACAGCAAATTTGTGTTTATGGGCTTTGTGGGGTGGTTGATTGAGCCAAAAAAACCCAAGAGAGAGGCAGACATTAAAGAGAGAGGGAGAGAGAAAAAAAAAAAAGACAGAACAAGATAGAAAGAGGGACAAAGAGAGACAGAGGAGGGCAGTTACCTCAGATGCAGTTTGCCCACATCTCATTAGTGCCTGCTTTCAGTCCAGCTGATGTTCACCACCTACTGAATTATACATCCGCCACTAATTTGGGAGGGATTTAATATTGTATCTGCTTTATCTCTATCAAAAAAAAAAAAAAAAACTGCAGGCATTTCATAATTTATTTGTTAGAGCCCTCTAGTTATACCTCCTAAGCTTTAGAGGTGGAGGGAAAGGAATCTTAAATTAGCCTAATTTTGAGTGTTATGACCCACATGTATTTTCATGCGTCTTAACAGAAAACACACACACACACACACACACACACACACACACAGAGCACTTGAAGAAACGAAATCTGCAAGATTAAATCTCCGAAAAGTTTTCAAACACAACAACAGTTTTGATTTTAATTAATAGAGTTATGGTGGCTGGCCTCACGCTGCACAAACTGTACAAACTGCACTCTCCTCCCCGCGCGACACATGATTGATGCCCCGTGCGTGGCAGATCAACAATGAGTCATGCATATTTAATGCCGCAGATGATCTTTCACCTCCAGTTTCACCTGATGGATTGCACATGCACAGTGCGGTATGGTGAAATATTGCGTGGTTGTATTTTTAGTTATGTTAACAGAGCTTGCTCACCGCACAGACAGAGGCCACATGGGCTGATTATGTTACAGTGATAAAAATAATGCCAGCCATCCATCAGAGGCTCAGAGGAAACGTTTGTCGCTCCGAGGCTGCAGGAGGGGATTTTATCTTTATGGGTGAATCGTGGTAAAGCAATTACAGCAAGCATGTATTTTCAAACTGCGACCAGGTTGCTCTCAGAGGATGTAAATTACAGCAAAGCGTCAGACGGGTCCATCATGTTTAGCTGAAAGTTAGAGTCGGATCTGTTCCAATCAGCACCTGGCAGGATGACAGGTTACCAAAAAACGTTGTCCAGCGAGCAAGCTGCTTTTGTTTAGAAGCCCTGTTTGCTTATAATTGGGCAGCATGAATGAAAATGGGCCAAATAACAAAACAACAACAACAAAATACACAATATAAATTATTCCTGTAAGGTTCTGAAGGGATTGGGGGATAATTTATGTGAAATATCATGTTTCTGATATAGAAACATGTATCATCATGTTATTCAGCCTCCTGGTTTCTTTGAATAATTAATCACACAAGCAAGAGGCAAGGGAAATTAATTATCTTTTGTTTGTGCTACAGTTCACTGTTCCCCGTTGCCCCTTGACTCAGCTTTTGTTGTGTTTATATCGCAAAGGTCAAGCTTCCGTCAGCCTCCTTGTTATTTAAATTTAGTATTTTTAAGGGCTTTCAATATTTCAATATGTCTCTCTGTGATTCTGTTTTTTTTTTTTTCCTGTCGAATGTCCCTTTTGTTTAAGAAAAATTTCTGCGAAATGACAAATTTATTAGAGTGATGCTTCAGTTGATGGCTTGTTGGCCTTCTTTCAGCCTCCCACAAATGTTAGAAATGTAGCGAGTGTAAATCTATCTACTTTCACTTTAGATTAATTTCTTCTGCCGGGAGTATGAGGACGCTTTGTCAAAAAATGGAAGCAGAAAATGAACTGCTCGTACCCTCCGCAATTTGCAGGCATCCCTCAACAAAAAACATGAAAGTGCCAACTCCATTCAACAGATAATTGAGACTAGAGATTCAAGGCAGCATTTCTCTCTGTGTTCTCCTGGTAGAATATTACACTGTTGCATCCCTGTTTTAATACAATTGCCGGTGCAACCTCTCATCTCTCCTCCAACTTCTCTTTGCTGCTTCGAGACAAAGAGTGGAGAAACAGAGGATCTCGAGATTGCATCAATAATGTAGAGGCGCATAGTTTCTTTTAGGAATAAAGCAAAGACTATATCCCAGACAAAACAAGCCCACACAAAAGCCCCTCACCAATTCTTGTGTGAGATTACTGGTTCTGGTGCTAAACACACACGCAAGGAAATTACACAGTGGGAATCAGCACAGTTAATCTCAGGGCAGAATCACCTGGGGAATAACGGTCCCTCAGCTCATCAGAGTCCAAGGCAAAGTTGAGGAAGACACCTCTAGCAAACACCACCATAACACATCCAATATCCCTGACATGTTTAGCTGTCTGCCGGTGTGCCCCCTGCCAGAGGAGAAAAACCTGGAGATTAGATCATATTAGATAACAGGGCAGATGACCCGCTAGGTGGGATTTTGGGGTATGTTTTGAACCTTTTCCATCACGGTCGGCAATTCTTTCGCTAGGCTAAAAGCGACACCGAAGCATAGGCCTGTCATAGCTCCCTCCCACATCAGGTGGATCCGCAAATGTTTCTCTGGGCTGACACGAGGTGCAGTTTGACGCAGCAAACAATATCAGTGGCAGTAGATTCCCAGAGCAATTCACAGGCCGCTCAGAGGCTGGTTAATTATCCTTCCTCTATAACTTCCAAAAACAGCTGAGCCCCTCCTTTGAGGTGGACCACGCTGTGATTAATTCACGGTTAATTCATGGTTTACATTTAACTCCGGAGATTACATGATCGTTCTACACGATCATACATTTCTGCAAGATATATCGACTTCTGCGCGAACACTGGAACCAGTGCTAGCCGTGAGCCGAGCGGTGACAGCCACTCTGAGAGGGTGGGCGGGAGACGGTAGCGTGTTAGGAGACCAAAACAGATGGCCAGTTATGCATTTCCACAACACCTAACTTCAACCGATGAAGCCTTTTGTAAAAACTTCTGCAAACTTCACGAAAGTACATATGTGACATCAGAACATGAAAGATTCATAGCCTTTATTTCCTAAGACTATATGCACAGCTACCATCAGACTAAATAACAGGCCCACAAGGTTTACCACCAGTGTCAATAACAAATGTGACTGTTGAACTAGGTCCTGATGATGGATGAACGTATCCAGACCCCCTTCACATTTGATTTCTGTTTGGTTTTTTGTTTGGCCCCAGAAATCTGCATGGTATCAGTCGGTACTCGGCGGTACAAGTGTTACAGTAAGGGTGTGCCAGGAATATACTGAGTACCTCAGAAAGTAAACACTTTGGTATTCCTGTAAACGGATCAACTCCCCTCATCCTCCGCATGGCTCATTCCTTGTGCCGCCTCCTCTACAGAAATAATAAAGGAGCGAGCTGTGTTTGTGAATTCCTACCGTGGAGAGAATAGAGGAGAAGCACTGAATTATGGGCATCCCAGTGCCGAATGAAATAAATATTTCCAAAACTTCCTGCAGAGCAGCTGAGCTCACCAGACCCAGTATACAGAATTAGATTTTTGTTTAATTCCGCTATTTTTCCTTTTTCTTGCACCTGACTCCTGGACAATGACAAGAGCCTTGTAGAGTCTTCAGCAGCTGGAGCAGAAGGACTCATCTGCCATTCACTTGCGAGACATTATCCACATTTTCTGCAAACTATTGTACGCTAAAAAAATCCATCTTTTGTGTGCCCACATCACACAATCTGTGAACATGTGCAGCTTAATTGCAAGTATGAAATGATTCTTTTTTAATGAAATTGTTTGTCAGGATTTCAACTGTGTAACCCACGTGCACATGGCCTCCATATGGAGAAGTTTCCATTAAACGCCTCACTGTGGTCCACCACTGAGTTCTGTGGACTTAAAAAAAAAAAGACTTTCATCATCTCGACTATAATTGACAGGCTTGTTTTAACTGCGTCTGCACACAGCCACTGGAATGCTATTTGACATCTGTTGCGGAAGCCACTGGTGTTGCATTACTCATGGCGGTGGCGATGGATTTTTTTTTTTTTAAGTGTTACAGTAATCCAGCTACACCCCTTTATTTTTTTTTTTCACTTTAATTTTCTCTCCCTGCCTCCCACCCTCTCCATCTCTCTCTCTTTTTTCCCCTCTCTCACTCCTCCCGCCTACAGTATATTCTGCTACTTTGATAAAACAGTGAAATTAGAGGTCATTTTGGTGAGCTCCAAAAATAGAAAGCAATCCAAGTTTTCCAGCCACCAGGTCTCTGTGGAGTCTGGTAAAATCAGAAATGTTAGAATGTAATACTAAAACAATGTTAAGAGAGGACCCATGGCTCCCTCCCAGTAACACAGAGTGTGTACCTCAGAGAGACACACCCCTTTGGATTGTTTCATTAGATCCACATGGCTGCACCAACATGAAGTGTTTTGTTCTGTCATTCTGTCTGCTCTTCTATTGCTCTGTTGCTCTTTCAGTTTTTTGTTCCATCTTTTCTGAGTCTATTGTTTTATCACTGCTGTTTTTGGTTTTTCTTTCTATCATTCTCCTGTTAAATTGTTTTATCTGTGTCTTTTTGGCTCTGTATACCTATCTATCTATCTATCTATCTATCTATCTATCTTCCTTATGAATCTACATCGTTACAAATTACTATCATACCTTCTACTGACCTTTTTATCCTTTTAATTTGTGGCTTTATCTCTTATTGTCGTGTTCTCCCCATCTCTCAAATCCAACCCTATGTCCAAGAAATTAAGTTCACATATTGCGGTAGCAATGCAGCTGCTGGATTTTAATTTAATGAATGATCATTTATTAAGTGAGTGGAGTGAATGGCTGATATACATAGTGCAACAACAGCATGTTGGTTAAAGTCAGAGATAGGAAAATATTGGCTCCCTCTTTTTTATATTGTGTCCAAAGGTGACACAGTTTGAAGTGAAGAGCCAAAGGTAAAGCACAGGCTGGTGCATTTCACTCAGGGTTCCCCTTAATGTACGTCATCTACACCTACACCGGAGGAGAAGACAAACGAGAAAAGAAAGAGAAGCCAGAGGTGGAGCGATGGAGCCATTATGTGGGTTGATCACAGACTTTTCTGTGTGAGTGGTTCAACTTAAAGGCATTGAAGTCGAACATTTAGGGTTAGGATAAACCGTAGGTTGTAGATGTGCTTCACTGAAGAGGAGTTCTGAAAATTCAAGATCAATCAAATCATTTCAACATTTTCTGCATTGTAGTGTTTTTCCACAGCGTGGTACCAGCCCAACATGACACCACGCTACTCATTTTTGGTAAACACTACTTTGTTCTCCATGTGCAGATTTCCACGTCTTCACTATGTTTGTAGGAAACTTAATTCATCTGTTTCCTTTAAAATGTACCTGCAGTTGCAAATGAGTTGCAGTTCTTCTCCTCAAACAAACATTTTTCCACTTAATCTTTTGTTCCACCATACTATCTATTCTCCTCATCCGATCTCCGTATCTATAGATAGAATCAGTTTTATCCATCCATCTATCTTGTCCACCCATTATCTGTCTGATGAAGCTTGTGAATGGTGGAGGACAGGGGTGAAGAGGGCAGCAGTAATTTCCTCCAACTCCTCCTCAGAGAGGCGGCGGACAGTGGCTCTGATGGGGGTGTAATGGAAGCCGAGTGTCACAACAACATTGGCAGGACAGCAATGCAAAGAGATACGAGCGAAGCTCTGAGGCCAAAAGGGCTAAGCTGTGAGAATGAGTGTGAGTCTTTTGAAGATGTTTGGGATGAACAGAGAGATGGGTGTTTTTCCACTGAACCTGACAGTGCGGGATCATATAATGCTGTTTTTTCACTGGGACCTCGCTGACCAGAATTAACATGAAGCCATTGTTTGTTTTCCGTGCTACAGTTGGTTGCAAAAAACCTCTATTAGTGAGAGATCAGCCGTGAAACCTGTGAATATTTCGACTGGGATTAGAATTGTTAAAAATACAGCTCAGTCATGTATTTACTCTTTGTGTTGGATAATTTGCTCTTATTATTTCAGACTACAGCGTGTGAAAAAAGTGGCAGTCTGCAAGCTCCTGTTGTTATTTCTATCTTATGCACTGAAGGCTCTTTGCTGTGAAGTTTGCACAAAACACTTGACAGTCACATAGTGTCACGGGCGCTGTTACACGTTTTATTTGGATTTTTAGTTGTTTAATTTTGATTTTAGTTAGTGCACTCTGAGATGTATTTGTCCAACCCTCTTTTTTTTATTCACTGCTGTTTCTTGATTCCTTTTTTACTGTACCAGGCTGCTAGTTTAAAACACTATTGAAAACTATTTAGAAGCATTTAGATTATTGAGACGATTTGCCAAACCCCATATTGCATCCATTGTGATATTTATGTAATTATCAATACAGTATCCATGCATGGTATATTCAGTACTGCTATAGGCACTGCGGTAACTATTTGGTTACATTGCATTGATTGCATAACGACATACGTCTGAATCCAGTCCTCTTAACCACATCTCAACATCTCAGATTACTTTGTTTGTTTGTGACTCAAAAGGGCAGAAGGCACATTTTAGGGTAAATAGAAAAATCTCTGTATGTATGTGTATGTGTAGCAATAGAAAAAATACAGACTTAGAGGCTAAGCTTTATAGGAAATCTTAAAAACTGAGGGTCGTCTTCCAGGAATGAGTTAATTCCAAACAAAAACAACAACAAGGAGGAGATTGATGCAGCCATACAACCTGTAGTAAATTTATTTCCAGAAGTAACTTTTAAATTGACATATTTCTTGTCTCTGTGTATGTTCCCCGCAGGAGTTGGCAACTTCATGAATTTTCAGACCCTTCTCATACAGAACCAGCTTTAAAAAGACAGCATTGCTTGTTGGTCTGAGACAGACTGTGACAACAAGTCTTATCATTACTTTCTGCCATGCTGCCTAAAAGTCACTACCTTCTGCACTGACACTGAATGCAAATGTCTGCCGTGTCACCCACTCCGACCTTGATGCCATGCTGTTTAGGAAGTGAGAGGAAAAATGCTTTGTCTGTCTGTTTTTATGAACGCTCGCTGTGGCATTAAACAGAGCAAACCATAATCTGATGCGGTGATAAAAGACAGACAGGAGACAAAAGAGGTTTGATTATTCCGTTCAAGCAACTTGAGCATGAACAATTAGAGGGCAAGACGCTGTGTTTTCAACTGAGCTCTCAATGACAGATTTTGAGAAACATAGGATAACAGTGAAGCGCTCTAGATCAGCCTGAGAAATGGCAGAGGAGAGAAAAAGACTGGACTGAAGTGGCGCTGATGAGAAGAGAGGGTCGAAAACAACATCACACGCTGGGACAGAGGAGGATGAATTGATGCAAACTTGGCGCACAGCGGCAGAGAAATAGAAAATATGAGGGCAGAGCGAGCAGGAAGAGAAATTAGAAAAGGTTATTGTGAGATTATGTGTAATCAAATTAACATTTGGTCTCAATGAAAATAAATGGATAAGAGGTTTAGAAATTGATCGACCATGGCATCCCTGCTTTCGAAAAAAAAAAAAAAAAGCCTATACAATGCTGCAAGGACATGCCAGGCCAGTCACTTCCACTGGCATTCATGCAAATGAAAACTGCTGCAGCTTATTAAATTTCAAGGCCTTGTTTTGCTCTACATTCTCAAATGTTGCAGTGAATCTGAAGCCTGTGAGAAATTTCAGACTTGTATCACATTATATTTGAACTCTCAGGTAGTTTGTGTTAAAATACGTTCTATATGAAGCAAGAAAAGTCTCCTGTAAACATGGTGGCGATATACAAACACCACTGTTAGTTTATCATTATCTATAAATCAATATTTAGTGTCGCCGTGAACAAAGAAAATCATGTTTTCATTGCACAGCCATTACACGTTCAATTGGAATAATACTGTATGAACACAATGTTGACAGGCAGCATGTAAAGTGGAATAGATCCACTGATGTGCTGTATTTTAGGATAGATAATCAAGTGACAGGGTGCTACTTTCCCGCCACCTGTGAGCAATTCATTGCCAAACCAAACCAATGCTTTCTTGTCATTTCCTCTATTACCCTGTCTGCCAATGGAGTCCCTGCATTGTTAAAATATATTCTAATCTTCCTGTGATGTGGCTCATTTATTGTCGAGGTGATCATTCCCAGGTGAGGATGACAGCAATGCTGTCGACGCTCAGCCCTGACCCCGCTCCAATTTCCTCCTCATCTCATTTCTACATGGCTGCACTCAACCAGAGAGAGAGAGAGAGAGAGAGAGAGGGGTAGAGAGGGAGGGAGAGCCGAGAAGATGAAGAAGAGGGGAGTCATCCTCCGAATGGAAATGGCCACTTTGAAACAGGCCCTGGAAAATGGGCCGTTCCCCAGTGAAGTCTCATTGGAGATGGGGGCATCAAAAGAGCTCTGCGCTGCAACAGCAAAGGATACTAATGATCCCATGACGCTCGGAAAAGAGTGCTGGAGCGTTAACCTCGCTCTAGACGACCCATTCTATGTAGGTCAAAGTGAATAGGTTCTGCCTCAACACCCTTCTACCTGAAAATGACAGATTTTGTCCTCCTTTTTTTTTTCCCCCACAACATGACAAAAGAGGCTGTTCTGCAGTTGATTCCACATTGCAAAAGCTTTTCCATCATAACAACGTTATATTTACTTCAAATGAGTAAAGATGCCTTCAAATCAGTTCAGGTAATTGTACTTGTTTCAGTACAATTTAGCTTGTTTGAAGGATTTTCTGGAACCGTGGCAACATTACAGGGTAGAAAAACTCTCATCCTTTCAAGTAAATTGCTCACTTGCAGAGCTTTTTAGGACTTAAAGTCACAATCCCTGATTCCCACAATCCCCGCGTGTGAAGCGAAATTCCCAAATTGATTGGCAGGTGTTTTTATAGATAGACTAGAGAACAACTACATGTAGGTAAATAGTACTTTCTGATGCTATGAAAGGTTTGTTTACATCAGTAATTGTCTCTTACTAATCACATACAACTACCGAATGTGTAATCCAACAACACCAGTGTCTGTTGAACGATCGATGTAGTAGCACTAGTTTTCAGATTTATTATATATTTATTATATATTTTCTTTTACATGTATTTTTAACTTTTACATATATAGTGCTGTAAAGAATGAGTTTGAACTCCTCCTGATTTATTCTCTCTTCTTCCCCATTTGTAAATGTCATAGAAAAAACTACCTACATGTATTGATTGTCTGGGAAGGGAAGGGTTATAAAGCTCTACAGAAATTTGGGTACTTCCCTCTGTAGAGAGGTCACTAAAACTTGACATTTGCATTGTTTCTTCTGCTGATGTGACGTCTAAATATAAAATATTAAGTATTATTTGGAACAAATGGAAAATGAACACACCTGCACTGCAGTTATATGTCTAGTGTTGACCAGGATATTCACTTTCAGAGCAAGTCACATGACTGAAAACTATGAATAATAGTCTTCAATTAGTTTTCATTATGCAACAAGAACATGGAGGTGGGAGCGTAATGTTGTGGGGAGGCTTTACTGGAGGACAAATGGAATAAAGGACAAACAAATCACACACACAAAGTGATAAAAGACAGCAGTCATAAAGAAAGACATTGCAGAGGTATCCCATAACACCTGCCGCGTAGAACAAGAGCAGCACTGCAAAAGTTGAGGAGAAACTATTATTTTCGAGGTTTGAGTTCTGATGGAGTGCAGCCTCTTGCCAGTGGGGAGTTTCTGTCCAGGGAGGCAGCAGTGAGCCGTATAGGCTGATGGGGGCGGGTGGTGCTGGGTTCCATCTGAAATCAAAACTTCACCATTGAACTCTAATTCGTTTTGGCCTTCTGCAATAAGCCCAGTGAAAGACGTGTCATCTGTAAGTTTCAGAACCTTCACGGACTGGTGACTTGAGGTGCAGCTGTTGGGTGTATAGGGGGGGGGGGGGAACGAAGCCTTGTGGGAAGCACGCTGCTGATGTTGGAGGAGGACGTCAGAGACATGTTTACTCAGCTTCACATACTGCTTCCCGTCAGTGCGGATGTCTGTGATCCACCTGCAGGTAGAGTCAACTCAGGGAGCTTGTCCCTGTATCAGGACCGGAATGATGCTACTGAATGCAGCGCTGAAATCAACAAACAGGATCCTGACGTAGGAGGAGAGAGAGAGCTTTCAGATGAGGTGGAGGATAAGGTTCAGAATGTACACAAACCCTATGCATCTTGTAAAATTACAGATTAGACTTTTAATGTGACCCGCTGAGAAGAAAAATACACTTAAAAAATCCTTGTGAGCTTGGACCATTTGAAATGATTAACATCATACATTGGAAGCAGGAGTGTGATATTGATTCAGTCACACATGTTCCCCTGCAACAGCGGAATAAAATACATTTGTGAGAATTAATGAGCTGATTGGATTATGATGCAGTGTAAACTCCCTCATTCCGTTCCTTTATGAGGTAATAATGACACAATTTATTCATGCAGACATGTTGCCAGATTAATTTTCCACCAATTTTCAACAATTATCATTATTGGGGGGGATTTTATTCAAGATAAATGAGGTGAAGAAAAGTTTTGTTAGCCTCAGTGCTGATGAAAGCACAGACGGAGCTTCCTTATTAAGCACCACTTCTAATTCTAAAAGCTTTCTCATTCATCATTCATAAACACTTGTTTTGTGTAGTTATTTTATTTGTTTTTCGAGCATTGCTTTTTCATGCCTAAGGCTAGTTTTCACACAGGAAAAAATATGCCCAACGTATGATTAGAGAACCATTTCCCTGTCCTCTCAGGATCCTTTAAGAGTGTTTAAAATGCATTCAGAAGATACGCGTTTGTGCCAGTGCCCGAGGTTGTGATACGCAGTCAGGAAGCATCGGACTCCTCATCTCTCCTTACGCTGTGTACACATTGACATTACATAACACACACACACACACACACACACACACAGACACACATATGTTCACACGTGTGAGGCTATATGACAGCCACACAATCTAATTTGTCAAAGAAGCATTGCATCTGCGCCGCTATTTCCCATTAAGCACTGCTTCAGCAGCTTTATTGGTTGCCATGCCAACTCTGGTGTTAACACTCAGCTACACCCCCCCCCCTTTCTGTTATCCTCGTGTTTGTTTGCACCGCTCCCCCGTCACTCAGGTTGTTGAGCACCTCGTGCAGTCGCCAATACCATAAATTGAAATTGTACGCCTACCGTGAGAAATAATTACGTGCGAACACGTTGGAAACGTGGTGGCTCTAAGCGGGAATTGCTTAATGAACTCAAAATGTCAAAGTGGGATTTACCACGTCCACAATACCTTTTTCCACCCTGCAGCAGTCCAGTATTAGGACGAGCAAGCCTCTTAACCCTGTTTTGATGACTTAATAAAGGTTTCCGAGCCGCTGCACGACCCATCAGCCCCGCTTCTTAAGTCTTTTCTCCACAGTTGAGTTTCTCTCATTGAGCTGTGCCTTGATGTCAGCTGCAGTCAGCCATGTGCTACGGCAGCCAGACCAACTTATGAACTTGTTGTTTGATTTTGTTGCCGATCTAGGCCTGCCAGGCCTTTATTTTCTTTCTTTTTTATTTATTTATTTGTTTTTTTTTTTTTAGATATCGCAGTTCTTCTCAGATTCTTGACGCCTTTTCATTGCTAAAGTCACAGAGCTCAAAGATGTTTCTCTATTTCTCTTCACGACGGTCTTCCATTCCTCTGTGTAATAACAGCTTGTCGTCCTGTCATGAGTTGTCTTTTTGCTCCTATGATGACTTCTGAGTGCCTCTGAGTATTCTACCAACAATGTCAATCGTTGTATTTTAACACCTAATAATTGGCAACCTCTCAGATCCTAATGGATCTCAAAAAGACGCAGTTCTCAATTGATGTTTACTTGTTTGCTTTTTCTATTTTTAGTTGGAGTTCTATGCAAGCAACTGCAATATATGTTCTAATCATACTTTGTAAATGTGAGGTGTTGAAATTTAGCCAAAAGTGCCAGGAGTGTTTTAAAAAGTGGAAATTTTAGAGTCACGGTACATTTTGTTTGCTATATACTATATTCCAATATTTTGTAGACAAGAAAATGATAAAAATGAAATGATCAGTATAACACAGATAACTTTTGTGTATCTTGTGTACACAGGTACTTTTGCACAGTATATACTGTATATTTTCTCTCCTCTTTCTGTATCCTTTTCCCTCTTTTCCTGTTGTGTACAGCCCAGTAGCTATATCTGTGATTGTATCTCTATTCTGTATGCAGACATTCTTATGCACTAAGTGTTCTGCATTCAGAAGCAGCCCTGTGATGCAGGAGACTACAGACGGGGGTGATGCTTGCTGTCCATATCCTCTTTCTCCTGCATCTGCAAGACATTTCCTATCAGTACAGATTATTCCCAGCCGGGACTATAACTTTCATGTAAATGTCAGTGGCAAAGGCGCGTCAGAAAGATAAAAGCTCAGATAGTAGGCTGGCGTCAAGGCACATTCAACAATGCGGGGGTAGAGGTAGAAAGCAAGGGATTGTATAGGTGTCAGTGCAAGGTATAGACGGGTGCTGCACACTGAGTGCTATAACTTCTCTGTGTAGGATTGCCATGTATTTCACCAGTTTGTCTCTCCTAGTTCCAGCTGTCTTCAGTTTGTGATGAGCTGTGAGCCTGAAACCGAATGGCAACGGAATATCTATTTCCTTAAGCATCTGTTGTTTACAGGAGGCAAAATTCATGGCGCAAATTAATATCAGGAGGCGCCTCAGTTGAGCTTTCCGAGTGCTACACTATGGCTTATGAAGAACTAGTCGCAGCATCCAGGCCAGTGCCCTACTCAAATAAGATGAATAAAGAAAATAGGGTTAAACAAACTTGATTTATATCAAGAGAAAATGTCTGTTTTGTGTGTCGCTCGCCAAAACACTCGCCTCCCACTCAATCAAATTAAAGCCATGTGGCTTCTCAGTGCCATCAGCATGGAGGCCAGCACGCTCTCTCCCAAGTCTTCCTGTCTCGCTTGACCCAGACAATCCGTTAACCAATGATGCACATGATGCGGCCCTCAGCGGGGGCCGCCACCCTGGCAAGATTCTCTTTCAGCCTGAACTCTAAGATGAGGTCACGACCCCTCTCTCTCGGGGGGTCACGGCCACAGATGGGGCTCGGCCGCCCACATTCGCGACTGCGTTTGATCTCGGAGCCGAGTTGCAGTCCCGGCGAGGCAGGGCCGAGCCTGACTCAGTCTCTTTTAAAAAAAAATGGGTCTGTGTTTATGTTAACTCACAATGATTGGTTTCACCGAGCGCCAAGGATAATTACCAAGTGTTTTCCTTTATTGAATGGTAATTACAAAAGACAAATAGACTCCAAGCAACTGACTTCCTGAGTAAAACAGCTCTCTCCCACTGCAGCTGTGGGTGGTGATGCCGCCAAGAGTCGGCATGTTTATTAGTGTTGTATCCACTCAAAACACTGAAATAAATAGCCAAAAGGTAACAGATTTTTTGAGTGAAGGAGGGAATAATTATGCAGTTTATATTATTACTTGACCAGCTTTCTTTTTTTTTTTCCTCAACACAAATTGCTCGGCTTAAGTGGGGGTAATACATCAAAACCCTCGAGTGTGCTCGTCTAGTGCTGTGCTCTGCCAGAGAATCTACTCTAGCGGAGTTGATTTCAAACTTTTCGTCCTGACCTTCAGATTAATATTATAAAGACCTTTGACAACCTGCCATTTCCAAGACCAGCCCAATAGCAAGGTATACAGCCAGATATGGAGATGGCACATCATCACTGTAATTGACTTCTGTCCAGGTCTTGACTGAAGGTCACGCAGGCAACCAGACAGATGAGTAATTAAAATCTCTTCTGCTCTTTAAGACACTCATTGAAGTCCACCCTTCATTTGGAGCATCATTAGTCATGCTACAACTGACTCAAGTTTTAAATCATGAAACTTCCTGACACACATTTGCATTCACACACAATGTATAATCATTAGCAAAATCCTAAGTAATTGAAGGTGGCACTTGGGAAATGGTTACCTGACACTGACAAGCGGAGGATGGAGGGCGCTGTCAGCGAGTTGCCGGGCTTGTTACCTTCTCTGCTTCGTCAGTCATAAACTGTCAAAGTGCGATGAACAGGACGTAGGAAGTGTTCGCCGCTGAACTTGTTTCTTAAACAACGCAGAACAACCTGTTCTCATTCAATGGGAGTACTGAACTTGCATTTACCACGGGTAAAGCAACACTTATCGAACCTCGTTTCATACTTTGGCCATTTTAAAAAGCCTCTAGTTTCTTTTTTCTTTTTTTTTCTTTTTTTTTGTGAAAGGACAAACAACTCCAATCAACACTTAAAGCAAAAGTCAAGGAAAAGTCAACACTTATTACCACTGGAACATGTGAGCTGAAATAACAATGAGAGGAGAAAACAGAACGAAACTCAGACAGTAGCAGCACAAAATATCAAATGCATCCAAAAGCAGTAGCAATAAAACTCCAAGTCTGGTTTGGTGTGAGATCTTAATGGATAATGTTTTTTTCTAAATAAATATTTTCTGTGTGTTCTGTGTCACATGAAACACTTATATAAATACATCATAGACAAACAGACCAGCTCATATTCATTTATTCCCATATGCCAAGTGTAGAAATTGCACATTCTTTTACAGCACAGGTGATTTCTATCAATTTAGAAACATCAATTGGATAAAAAGAATACAAGAGGAATTCATTATCACATAACTAATTCAGAGAAATTCAATAAAATGCTTGTGAAATGATACAGATGTAGTTATTCTGCTTTCTTCAGGCAAACTGTTCCACAACCCGGCAGCTCTCATTGTGACTAATTGTTAGGCTTTTCTATTATCTTGTACAGCCCGCGAATGGGAATGTGCAAGCGTTCATAAACAGAAACAATATGCACAGACAGTCATGCACAAATGTGGGGTGAAATACCCATGAACATCTATCAGCACACACACACACACACACACACACACTGAAGGAATATGGCAAAACAACACTCACAAAACCAGTTGCTGTGTCCCTGGGTTCTCGTTTACAATGTTAGCTGTCGACACGGTTCTGCAACAGTAGCACCAAGACAAACTTTCACCTTTATTGTACTTGGCAAATAAAGTGATTGTGGTTCTGGTTTTGAAACAACACTCCCATAACTGGGCAAGAGACAACGCACGTACGGGCAATCACACAGACAGCTCTGGTCTGGCCGGCTGTGGTGAGTGAAGGGAGAATGGACACATCACAGCAGCCTGCGGTGCTGATGGAGCCTGGCCCATCAGTGGCCTTGCCAATCTGTCATCCACTGTGTGTCCTGCAGGGCACACACACACACACACACACACACACACACGCATGCCCACGCACAGCCTGCGAGCCAGCCCATGAATCAGTCATCTCCTGCTCTACCGCGACCTCCACTCACTGCCGTTCGTTGCCTGACTGACTAAAGCAGCAGGCCGGCCTGCCACCGCTCGGCTCCCCTCCTCTCCCCAGGAACCTGTTTGGAATAGCCACTCTTTGATTCGTCTGTGACCCAGAGGCGCGATGCTGGCTTCGGGTCCTCTTTCCTGCCTGGCAGTGTCACCGTTAGGTCTGACTAGTCGGCAGGCAGGCTTTTTTTTTTTTTTTTTAGGTGCATTCTTGCTCAGTTTATTTGAGCAGGCCAGGACAGTGCCATTTAAACTCAGGTAGTGTGAAGCAAGTATTCCTTCAGGAGAACTGCTGGGACGCTTGAAAAAAAGAATCACATTGAGACAATGCAACTTTGAACTCAAGTGTTGATGAGCATGAAGATGCTCGTATTGTTGGGAAGGCCACCACGCCCCAAGGAAAAGATCTGCTGAGATATTTATCTTCTCTTTTGTATGTCCCCCAACTGGCATTAACACCAGAGTAGCTAAGTCACAGCAAAGAATTCCATAATGATTAGCAACAGGGATGCTACTGGGAGTCAAATTGGAGTTATTTGCACGACCACCCACCTCTACCCCCTGCAGCACCCGCCACATCTCTAACCTGGCAGGATGACAGGTTACCAAAACTTTGTCCAATTAACAAGCTACATGTGAGTCCAAACCCTGGTTGGCTTATAATTGGGCAGCGCCGACCTAAATGAGCCAAATGCACCAAAGTAAACTTCAACTGCAGCTGACAGAAAAGGAAAACAAACCGCTGGGCACCAGTACTTACAGTATCGATGACTTGTCAGATTAAATGCATCACATTATACCGCACTGTACATTTCTAGCTTTCATGAAACCCTGATCCGTAGCAATGCAGAAACAAACAGGAAGTCAGGAGGTGTGAATCAGGTGGGATTGGGTTATTTAAAATACACAGTTTCCACCAAACGGATCAAAATTGATTACGATGATGTTCAAGCGAAGACCAGTAAATTCAACCACGTCCTTCCTCTTTTAAAAGCCGACGTGATGGGATCAGATGTGAAATGAACGCTTATGCAAGTGTAACACTTGCTCCACATTCTGTATTATGTCGTCTGACAGACTTGTTTTGCCAGAAAATCAGAAACAGAGGTAAGCAGCATCCAACCCCCCCACCCCCCCCCCACCCCATCTGATGAATAAAACATTCCCAAAGACAATCAGACTCTCTTCTGACACATACAGTCAAATCACACGCGTGGTTCTCTGATGGCTGTCGGCTAGAAACGCCAGCCCCTGTCTTTTGCTGAGCGCGTCAGGGAGGAAGCGAGGGAGAAAGAGCAGGGAGAGAAGCTCGAAGTCCATTATCTGTTCTCTCTCACTTAAACAACGTGGCTTCCCCCTCGTCCTCCCCACCATCACCTATGGACTTTCTCCCATGGTTCAGCAGCAGGGAAGTCTGATAATTGGTTGGACTGCTGCACAGTCAGAGAAACACTGTTCTTTTTTTTTTTACCTCATTAGAGAAACCCATACAGCTGCATTGAAATTTCAATAAGTTTTTTTTTTTTTTTTTTGATTCAAGCCGCTTTGACATTTACAGATATGTTATTGACGGAATACATTCTATTTTACACCCAGGGACGTGGACTGTATTTATATTTGATTTGCCTGGCTCATATGGCATTGATCTGAGACACTAATCTGAAAAGGAAAGATCAAGCATGTTGACAATGTTTTCTTCTATGTAACGCCGCACGTCTCATCTGCATGGCAGTAATTGCTACAGCGTTTGATCCAGACATTACGTATGTTAGATAGCTAAAGGTGTTCCTTCGAGCTGGCGCTTTGATTGTGGTAACTGTGCTGAACTAAATTCTTTTATCAACCTACACCTTGTATTTGCCAACTAGTCTTGACTGAAATCACTGTAAATAAGTCCATAATGCACTGTACCGTCCACACTTGCACCTTACCAGTTTTTTTGTACGCTAGAGCGGAAAGTCACATGGATTTTTCCACAGGGAGTGGCAATATGGCAGCTACGTGTTATGTTCATATTAAGGCTGGAAGGATTTGCGTCCCACTGTTTTGAGGAAAGCCGAGCCGCATTGTCAGCAAAGCATAATCATAGCAGGATAGTGTATTATAATTAGGATTATTAATAAATACAGTAAATCCAGCAAAAACAAATAATGGAAGGCAGAGATGGAAGAGGTGTTCACAGCCTTTATTTAAGCAAAGGTAGCTAGAAAAAGCTTCTTACTGTGAGTTTCTGCCATATTCACAACAGCTACTGGTTATGAGAGATTTCTATATTGTGATTTTTGCATTGGAATCAGTGCTGGAAATATTTATATCGAATGTTGATGGCAGCTGTAGCTTTGTCTGTTTGTTGGTTTGTGTTGCTGCACTGTCAGGCAATGTGGTCAAACGACTCCCACACAGTCCCGAAGAAGCAGGTTGGCTGATGTTTAGAGAATAAAAAAACTCATAAATAATAGTAAATAATAACTAATGTTTTACAGCTCGAAAATGGCGCAGGAGCTTTCAGTGGTTCCCGTTCTTGAACCCTGAAAAGGATTAAATTAACGTTCCCCGTCACTTTTAAAGGTAATTCTCTGCAGTTTACTGTCAAACCTTTGTTTTATTGTCTTTAATGGGAAACAGTGTCTGTAGGTGTACTTAGTGAACGCTACACACTCAAGGCTTTGAGGACGGACACTTAGACGACAAAGTTTGCTGCACTAACATTAAACATTCTGCTTTGATTATCCAAGATTTTGTCCAGGCAGCCAACAAAGAGGTCATTTAGTAACCTAACGCAGTTATTATGGGCGTTTAGAACAGTAATTACATGTTTGTTTACCTTTATGATATTGTATACTGTATTATACCATCAAATTATAGATTATTGTCATGTTTAAGAAACAGTCTATTGGTGCTGGACACAATGACTTATGAACACATGGTTTGTTTTTAATGTCGAATCAAAATCTTGATTTTACCCTGGAGTTCTATTGTAAATCATCTAACTATGTAATTTAAAGTTATCTCAAGTACTTAAGCTGCTTCACATATGATAAACACTTAACAGTATAATGTGTAATTGTTGCTTCTACATGTCACAGTTTACATTCAGTATTTACAGTATATCATCGTGTAGAACGGTGTCATAACAATGTCCAATATATTTCACATGATGAATTCTCTTTTTCGAACTAGAAACCGCAGCTAATAAGCAGCTCTTGATGTCCATTTAGGGAGTTTTCTCATGCATTGGCCGAGCTCTTACCTCCATCCCAACAGCACCTGTCCATTTTACTCGGAGGACCTGATTCAGCACTGCACTCCCTTCTGTTTTTTGACTAGATCTGCATTATGTTTTGATGCCTCGCACTGATTAAAGCCGCAGTGCTTCACTACCCTGAGTGTGAAAACTGACCTCATAGGCAAAAAAAAAAACAAAAAAAAAACACTACCTGCCAAGTGGACTGATACTGATAAAGTTAAATTATCCAAACTTGCTCGTCGTCTCATTATTAGTTTCAGACATTAGTTTGCCTCTGTGTACCGGTGATTATATGGGCAAGATGAGCCCCCAGCATGTCCCTGTTTTTGTCCTGCCATTTGCAAGGCCTTGTGGGATATGACTAATGGAGTGTTGTGCTTAAAGGATTGTGGTGTCTGGTGCGAGTGTTCCCTGGGTCGTGGTGAAGTTAATTACCTGGGATTGAACAGTTACTTTGTACCTCTCCAGGGATCCAGTCAGCAGACAGGAGAGGAAAGCGATGCGTCTTGAACCGGCTGCATATCCAGGTCACTGTGGAAAAAAACAACACCTTTTATTTTTTTCTTCTTCGCCTGCTTTAACCCTCCTGTGCGCCTCTTTGATCTCTGCATATGGCTTAAGAGTCAGACTCATTTCATCAGAGCCATAGGACACCAATATCTCCCCATGAGGCGACACTGGGAAGGTAATGGGTACTTCTTTGGCTTCTTTGTTTACTCAGTGATGAAGAGAATAACTTGGCTGCGCTATTCCCAGATTAATTACTTCACAAGGCAAATTCTAACATACCGTATGCACAAGCTTTTCTAAGGCTGTCTTCATTCATTCTCACATGATAAATATGCATTTTACAGTGATATTAGTGGAAGATATACCTCTTGAAATTCTTAATAAATCTTTTAAACTTGACAAACTAAACTCATTTAAGGCATGGTTCACTCTAGCATTGCTATATTACTTAAGTACAAGTTAGTTTGAATCTACTGTAACAGTGTGTTGAACTCTGGTTTTAATTTATTTTATTTTTCTTTAAATGTCATTTTAATGTTTTACATATATTTATATATATATATATATATATATATATATATATATATATATATATATATATATATGAATACGCTTACCTTGCTTGAAATATCGGGACCACGATGAGATACGTAGATATGAATGTTCACTTTCTGCGTGTCTGTCAATCAGCAGGGAGTCAATGTAAACTGTTTTCCACCATCACAGTTTTAATTTATCTATTAATTAGAGGTGGTAAAGGACGGGGGTTTGAACCCCAAGAGCTACCCCTGTGCATGTGCCTGCTGTGTTTGGTTGTGTTTTCTCCATCTGCAGGTTTCTTTTAAACACTTTGAGTGTGTTGTTAATTGGAGAAGATGGGTTCATAATTTGCTTGTGTTTCTTTGTTTCCTTGACTTGCATTGTGTTGAGCTCTCAGGGTGCACTACTACTGATAGTTTTAACAGTAATGTGGTTCAGATTGCTGCTAAACTGTGGGCTTGTTTTACCTGGCCACTCATTTTTTCCTGGACTTTGTTTTAGCAATGTCCTTCAAACATAAAACCCAAATGGTAACAAAACGGAGTTCTCCTTTAAGAGTATTATAATTACTAAGAACAGATTAGGGGGTTTAAGGTGGGTTGCAGAAGAGAAAACCTCATGATGTTTTGTTCGGGAGTCACTCGGATAAAATCACTGTAATTGCCAGTAAAGTAGCATCAGAGAGGCTGACGTGGAAAGTCACCATAAAGACCTTCAGCCTTCCTTCTTAAAAGTCTTGGGTCTTAAACATAGTAAAAGAAAAACCAGTAACCTACAAAAAAATGAAAAGTCTGAAAAATAATTTAAATTGGCTGAATGCACAGAGTAAAGAAATAAAAAATAAAATAAAAAAATATGAAGAAATCCCTATGAGCGTTGGAGCGTTTATCAGGGGATATATATCCCCAACTAGTTGGCAAGTGTGCAATGAAGCCTGCCACAGTGTCACGCTGCACTGTGGCTTTTAATAGGAACACGGCTTAAGAGGCCCTTACATCTTTCGTTTCACTTGAAGTTGTCACTCAGTAATCCCTCGGTAAAGTGTAATGCCGCTGGATTAGCGCTGCAACCCCAGATTTCCAAATTATCATCTGAAAAACCCACTGAATGATGTCGCTAATAGGAACCAAATTATGCAAAAGAAGAAGAAGGCCATTTTCCTCCCTCCTTCTACCCTCTTTCAATTCGTCATGTCACTTTTTCTCCCCTCTCTGTAACTTTTATATCGGGCAGATTAGCACGCCACTGTGTTCATGTCCACTAGCTGCTCAGAACTCAGAAAAGATGAAAAAAAAAAAAAGTCTAGATGAATATACAGCATCACAGGAGGATTTATTAATAGGGGGCAGTCTCAGTCCATCTGTGGTTGAGCTCAGGCCTAATCCTTCCCTCTGACTGAATGAGACTGTATAAATTCCCAATGATGGCCCACGTCAACAGCTGCTGGAGTGGGTGGGGAGGATGAGAAGCTAAGGGAAAGAAAAGCATCCAAGGCCTCCTCCTACTGTCCATACTCCCTGGAGTCATCTTAACCAAAGCTGAAACCCAGGCTGACCATGTTTGTTGTGATCACTAAGCCCAAAGACTTCCACTCTCAGGATAAAGATGATTTCCACCGGCCCTCCTCCAAACCCACACACCAAGTCTGACTTAGTCTTTTTTTGGCAAACTCTCGCTGTCTCCCTTTTCTTTTCCCGTCCTCATGCTCTATCTTTGTGTCTCGCCAACTTAAAAGACTGAGGAGACTTTTCTTCCAGAGTGCATTTCAGTGCATCTCAAACATGCTAAGGCTGGGCGCACGTGGGCATCATGTGCTGCTTTTGTCCTCACTTAGTCGACTCTCTCATCCAAAATGCCGCAATGGCACAATATTGTGGCTACGCCGTGACTACGGCTGCTGACCCTGCCCACCGAGAGATCAATGCTGATAGAGAAGGAGGCAGAGAAAGCCGACATGTTCCTGCTTTCCACTTCTTTCTTCAGACACAGCCAGGGGACATAGGAGGAGGGATGATGGTAGGAGCTTCAACCTGCCCTTGCAGCACAATTGGGCTGCCTGCCATGAGCCCCATGATTTATGATGCCGTCAAAATGTACACTGTTTTTTCTGTTGCTTCACCAAGGGTCACCGTGTTGTCTTAGATGCCTCTATCTCCCAGTGTGCTGCGATGCTCTCACACCTAAAAAAAAAAAAACACACAACTAATCTGCAGCAGTCAGTGTCCGTTTATCAGCTGCACATGAATATGAAGTTAAAGAGCTAATCCTGAATTTTAAATATTCTTTATCATTCCTAGGTGCTGTGATAGGATCCATTCTCTGCCTTTGTTGCTGGAAAGGAGCAGTATCTTAGATGCTGTGTGCCTACATAGTCCTCAGATGGTAGCACCAATTACCAGAGAAACCTGCAGAGCTGTGTATCTATATGGAAGGGACTATTAGGCTTTGAATATCACCTATCACTTATAATGGTGAATTGCTGAATTTAAACTGCTTCATATGCATGAAGCTCAGCTTTTCAAACCTCTGCAGAGATGGTGAAAAGAGAAAGAAAACCTCCCACACACCTTGCAAAATTCTGGAAGAAGCGAAATTATCAACATTTAATGGGACACTTTGTGCATTTCCTGCCAAATCTGGGAGAGTGAATGTGACATAACAAACTGCTCAGTCGTGTGGCTAATTCATTTACCCCCCCCTCTCCCCTTCACAGATTCATCCACACCTCATACCCCCACCAGAGTCAGAGCTGCGGCACTCCAACAGGGAGAGGGATTTCTCCCCCGTCAAAGGACACGGCTCGGCTTGGCTGATTAGCCACACTCACTGAGCATGCCCGGACGCCCGGGCCTGCTGTTAAAGAGGTGGAATGGATTCTGCTTCGGGAGGAATAGGAGCGGGGTAAGGCGTGGAGGGGAGAGGTTTTTGCCAACATGGAGTGCACAAGCTGAGGCTGCATGCTAATAAACACAGGGTGTCACAGTGTCATGCAAATATAAACTCCCCTTGGCAATTTCCCTGCATGTTTGTTACAGTCCCCGCGCGCCACTTTGCCTCGCTATTGTTAAGATGGCCTCAAGTATGGTTTCGACTTCTGCTTTTTACTTTCTGCAGAGCACGAGGTCCTCAAATCTGCGTCCAAGTGCCATTTAAAATCCTTTTCGAACGCTTCACTGTGATTTACTGAGTGGCATAACTGAACTGGCTCAAAAGTACCAGCCCCCCGTTAAAACTGGCACTCCTAGTCCGCTTTCGCTGCGGAGAGACCGTGAGAACTTCTGAGGAGGAGAGTCAAGACATTTTTTATGCTCCTCTATTAGCTTTTCAATAAACACGACAATTGAGGCCACATGATTTGCCTCAGTGTATGACTCATCTGAAAAGAAAAGTCACATCTTTGCAATATTTCTCTGTTAGGAATATGACTGTTTGCCAGTGGTGCGTTCACGATCTGGGATAAATTAGTGTCTTGGCCCTCTGAGCTGCTGAAAATCCTTTAAAATATTCCCATTGACAAATCTGCTGATCAGCATAAGGTGTGGCAGCTATTCTGTCAGCAGAGAATTATGTTGATTATTGCACAATGTCAGAAAATCTGCATCGAGTTGGAAAGAGGGGGGATCCAGGATCCAGTTATTGCTCTGCCTTCCTCTGCATTACACCAATCTCCACTCAGCGGAGAGTAATCAGAATATTTCTGTGTTTGTGTGTGTGTGTGTGTGGGGGGGAGCTGAACAAAAATGGCAAAACACAGATCATAATCCTGGCCTTGTGTATTTTTTTCTCTCTCTTAAGTAGGAAAGAATTGCAACACTATTCACTAATAACTTTCTGCTGAACCAGAAAAAAAATGTATTTTGGAAACTGGAAAAGGTCATCTCATTATTGGGAATTACCAGGGGAAGACATATCCTCATGTTCTGTATGTACACATACACAAGCGCAAAGACCTTATCCGTTTTCCAAATTAGTAATATGTGCATAGAAGAAATGGCACCAAGTCTGTCTCACTGCTAACATCACCAGTGTCCTTTTTAAAACATGTTAACACACAGCACCATACTCTACTGTAACCTGTATTTACAATAACAGCTCGATCAGTGAGAAGTGCCTCCACAAAACGTAGAACTTTGCACCCATACTACCTATCTATTGGAGTTTTACAGCCTTGTACATGTACAACCAGAGAATACAAAGACATCCCATATTAATGAGGTTGCAGTATGACGTGCAACAGTGGACTAGAAAACCTGTTTGCTTTTTCTCCACAATACGGTTGTTTGTCTTTCACATGGTCACCAGCTAATGTTTTTGCATGTGATAAAAGGCAATTACTAACCATGCTAGCAGCAAACACAAGCTGTAGGCTATACTAAATAATAATTATGAAGACACGCTTACACATATTTAATCGGAGACAGAGAGGGAATGCAATATTAGAGCTGCCGTTCTGCACCAGAGGAGCAAGCGTCCCATTTTTCCAGAGCAATGTGAAAGGCGCTGACTGTTTGCTACATATGTTTTTGGAGTATAGTTAGTTAGTAAAGCTGCTTAATGCTCCAGATTCAGATTGCTGCTGGTTTGGCTGAAATTAGTCATGAAACGTACTGGTCACATCAGAAACTCCTGAATGAACTGAACTGAACAAATGTGGAAAGATGAATAATGCAAAAATGAAAAATAGATTTAATAAGTCCATCCATCCATGATTTAAATGTGTACTCTGGGTCACGATGTGGCTGAAGCTGATCCTGGTCTGTCCAGTGGACAGATCACCAGACTGTCTGACACATTGAGACAGATTGTTCATGCGAACATTCACACGGACGGGCAATTTACAGTCAGCAATTAACCTGTCATTCAAGGTGTGTGTGGGAGAAAATTGGAGTATCTGAGCGAACCTACGCAGGCACAAGCTCAACATGCAAACTTCACATAAAAGGGGGCCTTCAGGTTCTGGTGGGAGTGCTTATGCTGCCCATTTAGCATGTCGTAAGACCTTAATGACGCTTTGAAACATTTAACCCTGACTGTTTCCTTCCCAACCAAACATTACCAGCAGACTGCCATGGTATTGTCTTCTCCAAGATCAACTCTAGAACAAAATTAGAAATGATAAGGGGCCACACTATGCATATCCCTCTAATTGTACTCTACAGGGGGTCATACTGGTACCCGAGCTCCTCACAGCAGTTTCCTTATCCCTTCACATGCACTAAAGGTTATGTCACATGTTCCACAGTCATAAGAAGAGCACAGAGACATCCTTAGTGTGAATAGCCCTCTGACAGTTAGCTCAGGCCTTATTTTCAGCTCTGCATTGCCTAGAAAAGGTGAGATGAGTGTTTCAAAGTCTTTCAGCGGTGCCTGAGAGGAGCATCCGTAACTTAATTCTTGATCTGCTTTAGTTTATCTCAACGTAATCCACCATCTGCTGCAGCTCCTTGTCAGTATTTGCCAAAACATATCATGTTTGTCTGATTACCCTGTATTTTTTTGTTTGCTTTGTTTTGTTTTGTTTTTTTTGTCCTCTAGAGGACAAAATCTTTAAATTCAAGCTGGAATGTAGCTTGGACAGCAATCAAAGGAAATGAACATCATAGAACTAGATCAGGCCAGTACTAAGGTCAGATCCTAAAACAGTCTACCATGAAGTGCAAAACTTGTGACCATCAGCTGTTTAAAGTGTGAGTTACTCGAAACAGAGCACTGATTCAAGAAACTCCTCCAAAGATAATTTCATAATGTGCAATAAACAAGCTGGAGACTGAATTGTTTCCTTGTGTTCCTAGTGCTGCTCTATCTCAGTAGCAAAATAACCGAAGAAATACAGTTGACTTTAGGTGAAATACTAGTCTATGCAGAATGCACAGCATTATTTGCCACATAGTGAATATTTATGTCACAGATTCCTCCAAGTCAAAAGATTCAAACGTTTTGCTGTGTTTTTATTTCTCACGGGAGTTGGGAAACTATGTTGATAAAAACTTATCTTTGCCTCACAGAACAACAGTGTATCTGATATTCTTTTAAAAAGACTATATCTGTGAGATGGGTGCTTGGGCGCCTGACTCCTCTGTGCTCCCTTGTTCAGTTTCCTGTAGCGTATTGATCTTTTTCTGGGATTGTTTATAGGGCTCTGTGTGTCTAAAAGGAGACCTATTGATTTCCTTTTTTGGGGTTCTGCCACCGCAGAGCCCTAAGTTTCATCCCCAAACGTACACACATAATAAAATAAGTCAACTTAACTACACATAATGAGTGTCCTTAGAGAAAAATACATTTGATTAGTAATCTGTAACCTTTGATTTTTTTTTTTATATCTATAATATATCTATAGTGTTTCTGCACTGAATGTTCAAGAAATTACTTGGTTGGTGTTTTTCTTTTTTGGAAATTGTGGCTATAATCACCGTTCATGTTAACTACCTGGGTCGTCTGCTTTTCATCACCTGTGCCATTGCTGCCCTGGAAGATAAATTCAATCACTCCAACACTGGGAAAAAGTGCATGAAAGGAAACTGTCCCTCTGTAAAGCACGAGTCGCTTGAGCCAGCAGGTTATTACCACCGACAGTCACAAATTGGAGTTTGGCATCTTGAGCAGCCTTAGTAATTATGACACAAGCAAAGGGAAAAGTTAGGTGACATAGACATGGACAGAGCCAGAGAGTCCACTCTGGGAGGTGTGGTCATCGATCTGGGCGGATGGATGGGTAACAAAAGCCAGGACTTTTCCACAGGAGACTGACATTCAAGTCGACTGTGGAACAAGTTTTTATCCTTCACTGTTCCACATTAACCACATGTTTATTGTTGTAATTGTGACAACATGAAGTTCTTTTTTTAACCTAAACCACAATCTTTTTACAAAAGACAGGTCCGTAAAGAAAGGTCTGTACATCAGCTGCCATCATGGTGCTATTTCAAGAGATGCCTGCTGCCATAGGGGCGCTATCGCAGCATGTTGCAGGGCAGGTCTGTGAGCCACCATAGGGGTTCAGTCTTAACATATGCCGCCTGCCATATGGGAGTCGTACGGGTCGTGTAGAAATCAACCCATATGGTCATGTAGGTTGGGGCACTTGTTGGGTAAAAAAAAGAGAAGAAGAGACAGGCTGAAATGGACATGTAGTGCATCTACTGCATGTTATGTCAGAGTTCAGTTCCCAGTAATACAGCTTGTAATTCAAAATGAGACAAACACAAAACCTAATTTAACCTTTGTTTCACCAGGAGAAGCTCTTGAGATTAAATTACCCCTTGTCCTGGATGGACAAACAACAACAAACAATAGAATTGCATTATTTGTTCATTTCAAAACCGGCATAGTTTAAACGCCACCACTGAGGATATTCAGAGCTTTTTTTCTGTTTTGTTACTGTCAACTAATTTCATGAAAACATTAAAAGCTCAACGCCTGACATATGCAGCTTATTCCTCTCTGCCGTAAAGCGCCATTGTTGTTCAAAAGCCATTAAAAAATACATCAGCGAGCCACACCATTACACTGGTGACATGTTCCTTCATCACTGTGAACACGGGTGCTGAAGTTTATTCGGAGCAATTTCCACATACGCCGTCCTGCTCTATTCACTGGAGTACCAAATGTATATGAATGAATTAAACCCTGACGAATACACTTTTGACTGCTGTTTGAATACTGTTTGCTACTTTGCCCAGCTGCTTGCTGAGCCCTTTTTTAAAAAGCAAACTACATAATGATTTGCTCCTAAAGATTTATGCCTACAGTGAGAACCAGTGGGCTTGGGGTCGAGAGCAACAGAAAGGGTAGGGAAAGATCACCGCATTCTTGGTTTTTGTCATTTCATTATTTTTGGCTGCCTGCTTGCATTTGCTTTTAAACATGATTCACATCTGAATTGATTGTGTTTTCTCCTCCAACCAACTCATATACTGTATTCCACATAAATAAACTTCAATGTACCCAACTAGTACAGCCAAACTGCCACAGGTAATGACAGAACTACACCGCTGCCAGGACGGTTTGGGGTAAGGTCCGATGGGTTCACTTTAACCAGGCAGTGTAACCGGAGCTCATTGTGTCCTCCATTTTTACTGTCAGTTTCACTCAGACTCCGGCAAGGTGAGACACAGATTAATGAAACATGGATCTATAAACACTAAAGCCCAAAGTATTGGCAGCAAATGAGGATGGATCTTCAAATCTGATACTTTGAACAATTCTTTTCTCTGACAAATCCTAAAGTATCTCAGCTGTCAGAAATAATAGGAGTACAAATTTGTACTGAGGTTGCCCTCTACATCCTCTGTCTAACTCCATGCCCTATAAATGTCATTTTTCTGTAAAGTAACACAGTCTGCATGAGGATGAATATGTAGGCTTTTCAATTCTAATGTCAAAAAGCATAAGTTCCACAGATGTTAGTATTTAATGTTCCTACAATTCCTTCGTTTTGGAAGATACAACATGCACTAATGTAAGGAGCCACATTTGTTTGTTTTATTTTTAAGTAAATATAATATATAAGTAAATATTTCACTGGACACAAGTGATGTCTGCACACCAATTTCACTGTTGTGATATGTTTACAGAGACGGGCTGTTAAATAAACTGCACAAAATACTAAGGCGATGTAAGCTCATTCAGTGGCAATGATGCAGTCAAGGGCAGTGGTTATTCATCTCAGGCTGATCTCCTGATAGAACATGATGCCAAATGCAGACATCCCTTTGGCTCACTGCATTTTGCGCTATAGGCAAGAGTCTGATGTTTGGTTGAGAGGACAGGACAGCAGCAAAGTGGATGCTTGGAGCGCTTCCAGGGATTAAACTCATGAATCTAACAGCAGCCAGTGGTCATCATGACACAAACACCGCATGGGTGGTAACGCATGCACAGTGTGGGGTCTTTGGCTTGGAAAAAGAGAGGAAATTTGGGAAAATGCAAAACCATAAATGCCTGCAGACTTTTATATTCTTTCTATCTTCGTAGTGCACATTTTATGTGCACCACAGTTTTATTAGACATGGCGTGCAGTTTGTGGCTCTCGTCTCAATAAAGCTGTATTAAGTGTTTTGGGAATTATACAACAAATGAGCTGTGTACTTCAGTGTACTACTCGCTCCCTTTCTGGACACATTATTTGCTATACTCAGTGTCTGACTGATGAATGGGAAATCATGTTACAGTGTTTACAGTGTAGGAGCAGATAACTACTCATTTTTATTTTACTCCCATCATCCTGAGATCACAACTTAATTACGCTGTTATCTCAGGAAATCATTCTTTATTTACATCACAACTTAATCGTGCGGCTGATTACGGTTTGTGATGTCGGCTAGTGTCGTATCTTATAAAATCTTATGACTGGACCAGCTCTCTTAGCTCTATTTACAGCAGCAATTAATTCCACTCTGATATCCACGCTCCGGCTAGACTGGATTTCTCTTAAAGGTCAACGCTGGCTGAAAGGTCGGACAAACACACAAACACACACACACACATGCGTGGTTAATTTGTTATGAGATAATCAGATAAGCTTTATGGTGCGTGTTTTAATTTCAAATCAATATTTTTTTTTTTTTGTATTCCGTCTAATCCAGCAAATATCCGTAAGGAAAACAGATTTTCGGTTTTTGAGAGCTCTGGTGCCATCTTTAAGTGAATCTATTGAAACCAGCTTACTCTCTTATTCCTCCAAACCTGACCACCAGTGACTGTTGATTTGCATTACCACCATCTGCAATTGGCAAAGAATTGTATTATGTCTGGCACCCGTACAGCAATCACACAAATACACATTTAGAAATTCACTGTCCAAAAACCATATAGTGTAGAGCTATACGCAGCGAGCTCTGTGTGTGTGTGTGTGTTCTGACACCTGTCGATCACGGCCGGCTATAAATATTCCCCCAGGCTGAGTCCTGTCCATCACGACATTAAAACCACCAGTTGGTGTAAATGTTGTGGCTGCGTGTCAACAAAAACCACATTTGACCAATCACAACAAATACCGCGCTCTAAGTATATAAGTAGCTGCACTGCAATCTATTTAATGACTCACTTTCACGTTTAATGACGTGAATAATGAGCGTACACAGGTGCACTGGAACCCAAACTCTGCTCTGACACTTCACAGTCAGAGTGAGGAACAACAGGGTTTTGCAGTTTGGGTAGTCAAACATGTGACTCTCGAAAACGTCCTTATTAGTGACACACGCTGTCAATAAATAGGATTATACTCAGTTTAAAAATCTGACTCATGACGCGATTTGAAAACCTGAAAGTGTTTTGATCCGCGTCCTCTGAGCAGACACATCTAGCCAGTTCTAGCTTTAAGGTCAGCAGAGAGACAGCAGTCGTGAGAGCAGTTCATGTGACTTCTTTCATCCGTTCAAGTGCCTTTTTGTGAATTCGTCACATGCTAAATGCATTTTGCCCCTAACGTCTGGAATAAAATCACATGTAAACATCATGTGAAATGATGTGTTTACATGTGATTTTATGTATTTTATGTAAACACGTGACGTGTGTGTATTTCAGAGCCTTCAAATACACGTACGAAACACTGCACGGTACATCCACCTCGCTGACTTCAGACTTGGCTTCCCTCCTGATGTGTGGCTCAGCCATAAAATATGACATCATTTGTACTTTTACATAACACGATGACAAAGCAACTTCCTCCGCTTCTTAACATCTAATCATCTAATAAACATAAGAAAGCTTTTCTGTCAAGCTTTAAGCCCAGTAAGAGCAACAGCATCACATTCTCCTATTGTACCGGCCGTGTATATATCCACATACACAAATAGAAATATAACAGATTACAGTGTGTAATCTGGTCAGGGTGGATCAAGCATTTATGAGCTGCATTAGTTTGATTACTCTACATCCCCGCAGTTCACTGACTTGGTTTGTGGTCAGATGCTTTTGCAAATCACAACAAAACCAACTCACCAAACAGCGACTTTAGTTTTAGTCTAAAGTTTTTTTGCAGAAATAATCACAACAAGAGTATTTTGCATTGTCAAAGCAGAATTCTTATTTCATCAAGTCAGTTTCTATTGTTCAAGTGTATCTGAGCTGAGTTTTACAACTCTCTTAGCTGCACAGAAGATTAAAAAAAAAATGTGAGGATGCCACCTGAAAGTGTTTTGATCCCGGTGAGGAAAGAGCAATAACATGGCAGACTCATGCTAATTTGTCCCGGCGTGATGCATTTATCCATTTGCCTCATCCACAGCCCAGGCCAGATTTAATTAGCGATCATACATGATCAATGATCTGTGGCTTACAAGGCTGTTCAGCGTGCGGAGCGGCGGGTCTAAAGAGGCTTTTAGATATAAAACAAAAACACGTATTGATTGATTGAAACGCGCACTCGACCCGTGACTTTGCAACTATTAATCAGGGATTATGCAAACGTAAAGACAGCGCATGCACGAACAACATTTGGCTCCTGTTCTTATTAAAACTTGAGCATCGCTCTGCAGTTTGAGAGGCAGCCCCATCATCTGCGCTCCAACCTCTCGTTCTACCATCTTCCTTTTGTTTTTGTCGTGTGTGTGTGTGTGTGTGTCTGTCTCTCTCTCTCTCTCTCTCTCTCTTTTTTTTTTTTTGTTCCTTTCCTCCCCTTCTCCTTTTTTTTTTTTTTTCTCCGCCGTGTTCTGCCGGGGACTTGTGAATGGCAGCCAATGGGAGGGTTGAGTCCCCTCAGCCTCTCAGCCTCCCTGACATCCACAGCGAGAAGTGATGCAGCGCGACTGAGACGCGCAGTTGAGGTGGAACAACGGGCAACAAAAGCTGCAGTGAACGGATACACTTGGCACCGACGTGCGCCTTCGCAACCCTGGGAAAATCTCCCACCCCCCCCACCCCCGCCAGTCCTAGAATAAACTTCATTATCAGGTGAGCGGGGTTTTGCTTACAACTTCTGTCTGATGGGGAAATGCTCTCGTTTGCGGCACGTTCGCCCGCTCTCGTACGCAGGCGAGTTACTTGCGCGCAGGCTGAGACGGTCCGAGCTGGGTTATTCTGAGCTGCTCTCACTATTATTGCCAGTGCGAGGAAATAGTTGTGTGTGTTTAGATTGTATCGGGGCTCTCTCTCTCTCTCTCTCTCTTTTCTGTTGTACAGATTTCAATGCAATCGCTGGCGGAGCCAAAAAAAAAAAAAAAAATCCATATCAGTTGTAGAGCAATTAGTGGAACAACTCCGGGCTTTGAATTGGAAATGAGTTGGATTCGGAAGTTATTTGTGTTCACACTCGCAGCGGATTCATTCAGCTCATGACGGGGCTCGGTCGATGGGCCGGCGCGCTCATCAACTTTTGCGTTTGGCCCAGTGTCTCCGTGCGTAAATGTCTGTATTCATCCGTCGACGTGTGGAAATCGAAACGTGCCCCTTCTGGTACAGAGGTCCCTGCACGACGCAGCACGACGCTGTGAGAGCTGCGGCTGTGCAGGCCTGCTCTCTAAACTAAAGCCACCTTTCTTCTTCCCCCCCCCCCCCGTGTTATTTTGTCACGTATGAAAACTTCAGGCCCTCTCTGACACTCGCTCCAATCTGTCCGTGAAGCCGATTTGTCTTTGCCCCCCCCTCCTCCTCCTCCTCCCACCTCCTCTCCAGCGATGCTCCTGCTGCAGCCAGTGGCAAATCCACGGGATGCGAATCGATGCAGGTGGGACGGCATGCTCTGATAAAGGCGCTTGAGTGTCTATCTGTGGTTGCCTGCAGTCGCACTGTGATGCTCTGCTGCCTTTTTTCAGTGTGCTTGCTGTTAGAGATCAGCTGAATGGCCCTGCTTTTTTTGCTTTTTCTTCTTCTTTTCTCTTTATTTATTTTCTGCTAAAGCACTCCTAGAGTTGAGTTAAGTTTCTGAAACATGTCCTCTGACGTTATTGACAGCAGCATGATACAGGTGTTGTTTACTGTGAATGCTTAAGGGGCTTGCTGAATAATGAACTTGGCTTCTTTATGAAACAGTTGCAGAGTGAAGGGAGGAGGTGTGGAGGAGCTAAAAGGCGTATGCAATCCTGAAAAATGAATTTTAGCGCTTGGAGAAGTTGTAACTGTCCTGCCTGTTGCCTGCAGATTGCTCCATGTTAGTTACTGCGCTGGCTCCATGTGAGCCTGAAGTAATGCGCCTCAAGGCAGCCAAGAAGTTTTTTAGGGGAGTTGTCAAACTACCAGGGGACTATTCTGCAATAATCACTCCACTACACACATACTTTTTAAATTACAAACAAGGATTAATGCTTATCTGGGGTTGATTGGGAAATAATGTGGGCTCTGAAAAAGGAGTGTTCCACTTGTAATGAGTTGGTTAACTTCACGGCTTGTGCTGCAACAACTTCTCGGGTTGTTCTCACGTGGTGGGGAGCAGCACGGCGAAAGGGAGATTGTCTGAACCAGAACAGGTTTTGTGGTCCAGGTTTTTCATACGCCGGGGTTTGAAGTTCAGAGATGAAAGGGACAGAGTAGAATCTGTGGCTGATCAAAGTCATACAGAAAACACGGCAGGTACTGAATATTTAAAGGCTCTGCAAATAGAGTCCCTGCATGTGTGTGTGTGTGTGTGTGTGTGTGTGCATGTGCAGGAAACATACAGTACATAGTGTGTGTGTGTGTTTATGGTTTGAGCTGAGTGAGGGCTTCATATGAAGATGTTAAAAGTTATATTGCAGAGCTGCTTTGACAGAGATGGGGATAGACAGATCAGAGCCATCAGCAGTTTTTTTTTTAAGCCACAGCTTAGATGGCAGGAGACAGCCCCTCACATTTCAACTTTTCCTTCTCCCACATATCTTCGCTGTGCAGGTCATGTGCAGCGGCTTAGGGGATATACCAAAAACGCTTGAGTCTCAATCTGCCGGCTGACTCCAGCCTGTCCCTGTGAGCGGTGACGTCACAGGGTGGTGGGTTTACCCGACGGCCAGGCGGTGTTGACCGGTGACCCGAGTTGATTACATTATTTGTGCTCCAGATGGGCAGCATCATTTTGATGTGTCCAGCTCGTAATATCGAATGTTTCGAGTCCTCTGTACAGCAGCATCTGGACTTAATAAAATCACATCCCAGTGGCTGCTGCCTGGGCTAAAGCTCACTCGGATGCCCTGTGGGATTGTCTGTGGCCTTCTTTCCTCTCCTCCGTACGGGTTTGGATACTTGTGGGCATTTTGTAGAGCCTGCACGCGCAGCGAGTGGCTCTAATGTGTTGTGTGCTTCGCTTACGAATGTTTAAAGTCTGTGGCAGAGAGTACCCCTGGGCATTGTAGTTCAGTAGATGCACCTTGATTGTTTGAGTGCATTAGTCACGGTCTGTATGATGTGATAATAAATCATGACGTTGTTTGTACTGTGACTGCGCCGTGATTCCTCCAAAGATTTTCTTGTGCCAAATATTTATCTGGAGACGCTACTGTCTGTGTCAGCCAACTAGGCTGCTCTCTTTTCTTTTCTTTTGTTTCTATTGCTCCAGAACAATGCCCCCTGCTGTGTAGGACGGACTTGTTTAGCCTTCACAAAGAATGGCAGATTTGACTTTAGCGTGACATTATCCTTTATTTCTTGAGGCTCCCTGTGACCATTAGAACAAATTTATCGCAGGCACAAAGGCAACTTCATAACTGCTCCTTTCTGATGAGACGGATTCCTTTCAGAGACACGTAGTTGCAGAGCATTAGGAACCAAACTGCAGTGAAACCAAAATAAGGGAGGATGTGTTTCTCACCTGCCGCCACACAGCGAGGCAGGAATTGTGATTTTGTTTCTCGTTAAATCTACTACTGGTGGGGGTTGTCATCACCTTTTCTCTGAAGGTCAACCAGAGTCCCAGATTGAATTAGCTTTTTACTAAAAAAAAAAAAAAAAAAAAAAAAGGCGTTAGAGTTAGACAGGATGTGGTTAAAGCAAAGGGAAGGCTGTTTTTCAACACGTTTCAGCAAAAAGGGATTTGAGAGCTGGACAGTGGCCAGGAGAGTAGAACGTCACTGTGGAGTCTTGTCTAAATCCCCAAAAAGGCCTATTTTGCTCTCTGTGCACTGAGAAGATAAATACACGTGGATCAGACAATTTACACCTCACTTAACAATGGGTAATTATCTCTCCCTGCTTTGTGCAGAAGAACACCAATTACACGAAAATATACTCATAAATCTATTTTCAAAGTCAGAGATACGGCGTGTGTGTGGTGTGTGTGTGTGTGTGTGGATGGCTGAAGCTGATAGTTTATAGTGCATGGCTTAAGAGCCGCTGATAAGAGAGGAGTCCAGCTTTATATGGCACACTAGGACGGATGTGACTATGAAATCACTTACATCCATGTCTTTGGGGTGGGAAACAGAGTCAATTTCTGCCAATGTTGAATAATGCAGTCTGCCAACTGCTTTTTTCTCCTTCTTCCCCCTCAAACTGTGGCTTGGCTCCACAGCTTTTCTAATTATGAAGTAGCTGAGAGATAGCTTCACAACTCCGATATTGTGGTGGTGGTGCCTAGTGGAAGCTGGCTGGATAGCAATCTAACTGAATTACCGACAAAGCCTGACAGACTTGTATAGTTTAGTAGACATATTTGCAAAAGTAACATCTCCACCTACCTATTCAGTCACGAAATGTAGACTCAGGCGCGCAGACACTAAAACACATCTTGAAGTAGGCGCACGCAAACACACACAGGCAAAAATGCAAGCAAACAAACATAGTACAAAGAGAGAAGGTGTACAGTTCTCCGCACGCTTCTCAGCACAATTTAACAAGATATATTAGTCACCCAGGAGGCAGCAGAAAGCCAGGCATCCACAGTGTGCAGCAGACTGCAGTCTGACAGTGGGAGATAGTGATTTACAACAAAGCCCTGTAGACCATGGCACAATTTCAGAGTTGCGGAAATGACACTGGTAAAGCAGGGGCATGAAAGTCTATCCACCAGCCACGTCTCATTTCTTACACCATTTGCCCTGGGAAGGGGAGGGCAGAGAAGGAAGGGGCAGGTGACAAACCCAGTAATGTAGCTACGACACAATGCCGAGTGGAGCCTGAAAGTTGGATTCTGTTCGGGTGTCTCCCAAAATATGAACAAAAAGTAGTAGGAAGCCACCTTCAAGGACACTGAACATTCCCTCTTTCTTAAATGTGAGGTGAAATCGATTTCTTGACCCTGCGAGCGTACCGTTAGGCTTTAGATTGGATTTAGAATTAAATCTCTATATCCAATATGTGGGGGGGGGAAAACAATAATCATCTAATAGTGGAAATCACAGATCCAGATCACTATCAAAATTTAATCAGCTGTTCGTTGGCTTGAGGCTGACGTCTCCAGCAAATTTCATGGAAATTTGTTCATGAGTTTCTCTGACACCCTGCTGACATACAGAACAGGGGTGATAATACAGCTTTCTTTGGCAGAGGTAAAAATATACCCGCTGATTTACATTTCAGTATGAAGAACTTTATCACAAATGAGACCTTTACGCCTAAATTACATCTTGGGAGCATCTTGTTACATATATGCTCATTTCGAGGCAGTGTGTGTATCTATAAATGAGTAAAACTAATAAAATATAAAATGTCTTAATGACTTTTCACTTTTACATTCACTTTCAAATACTTTTCAGATTGTCCAACCATGAATAAACTCAGCTTTCTCTTAGTTATGAAAAAAAGTCACTTACATCTGATATTCTGCAAGGAAAAAAGCCTTCTGAAGGTAATGTCTTGTATGATCTATATGTTTCTGCCCTGCCTTGAGGTAGCTGGTACAGGAGGAAGAGTGTGAGTGAGTGCAGGAGACAGATCATGTCCGCAGGTCCTGCCTTTCCCCTCTAGTTGGATTCCTGTCTGTGCAAAGCCCAGAGGCTTAACTCTGGCTGCAGTAAGTGGACTGAGAAACGTTAAACACTGTCTGGGGGAAGGCTGCTGAACATGACAGCCAGTTAATAAGTGTATGGAAGAGGAGCAAGTGCATGAAGGAGTGGAGGCGATGTCGGTGGAGGGGCTCAACATTGTCTGTCTGACTTTTGAGAGTTTTGGAAAAAGCAAAGGGAAGCAGAGGGGAAGATGGGTCGGGAAGGGGGGGATAATATTGACTGTCGGATGACGAGAGGGTAATAGGAGATCAGAGAGTCCAGCCGCAGGACAAGGAGCATTAGCGCCTGACTGAAGTACAATGAAGACAGAAGGCAGTGAAGGGAAAGGGTCGAGTGGTGGATAAAAGTAGGGAGACTCTGAAGGAGTGCTATCCTTATTCCAAGAAGAGAGGTACTGTATGACAAAAAAGGCGATAATGATGCTTACTTTACTCCTGCAAGGCAGTCGCTGTGAGAGCTGTCAGCTTGAGGCAACACTGGCTGGTGGGACGCTGTTGGGATGTATGTTAACCCCCCCAGCCACCACTGACAGTATATGATAGATTACGGGTGTGCAGTTACATGTGTGTGTTTGTCTGCAAGTGAGAGACGCTGACAGTGAGGCTGTTTGCGGGCCTTTGTGCGTGCGTGTGTGTGTGTGTGCATATTGAGGTGTGTCTTTGAATGACTTTTTGCGTGTCAATTTTTCTTGGCAGCAGTGATGGCAGAGTGATGTGATTTTCCCCTCTAACAGCCTCCAGGAGTAATGATCCAGGGTATTGCAGGTGACGTGTAACACCTCAACCCAGCGGGCATTGGTGCTGCAAAAGCCTGTCCTTATAGGTTAGGCTTCAGGGAGACTGTTGTCTTGGTGGCAGCGCCATGCACACAGTTCCTCTGTCTCCCAAACCTGTCACCTTCAGATGGGCCCGTCCTTCTGTGGATAATGGTCTCCTGTCTATATTGTGAATGATATCTGGACTCCATTGTGTGGCTGTTTCCTCCTCTGCGCTATTGTCCTGCAGAATGCCTTTGTGAGTTTGTTCTTTTCATTTTTCGTAGAGGTACAATGTGCAAGCAGTATTCTGAGGTGCAGTAAATGAACAGGCAAACACATCAGCAAAGGTCCTATTTACTTTCAGTCCCCAGAGTGAAAAAGAGAGGTTTCTGCCATTGTTCTGCTACCTCTCAAAACATTAGGATGGTTCATTGTGAACGAAAGAAATAGAAAGACCCCCACCACAAACTACCTGCAGAATCAAAGCTTACGTACCATTCTGGGACCATATATTCCTCAGGGAAGGACACAATACAAGCTTTCTGCAGCAACATGGGACATGTAGTACTAACAGCTTGCTTGGGTAGCAGGCTGAATAATACCCAAGCCATTTCTCAGACAGTAGGGGAAACCTGTCCCCTTTGAGAAAAGGTCATTCTTTAAGACACCCAGCAGCTGAACACTGTGCTTTGACATGAATAACTGACAAACTGATGTGTACGGGTCTCAAAGGCCTCCAATTACTGTTTGACGCCGCTGTCCGTCAAAGACAAATGGGGCAGGACCTGCCAGGGGACCTTCAAGTTGCCAGAGTAGGCAGCCTCAGAATCTGCCTCTGTGCCAGAGGAGCTGCAAGCACTCTGCAATAATTGAGTTTGATCTAATGAAGGCAATGCCAAACTTGGGTTATTGTTTGCCCGAGGACAATGCAAGCGAGTTGAATTCGTTGTTGGGAAAGATGCCGGGGGAATTTCTTTGAAATGGAAAAACTGCATTAAACATTCCATTTGTATTAATTATACTATGTCTCTCATTAACATTGGTGTTCGTAGCAGGAGCAGTGCTGCTGGTGATATTGGGCTTAAAGCAGCACTCCAAGCAATAATATTAGAGGCAACCATCCATGCCTGAGGCATGCTGAAAGTACCTGTGATGTCATTGAATGAATGAATATAGCTTTATTCTGAAGCATTGTGTCTAGACCTTTGGTCCTACGAGACATCAGTCACTCAAGTTATTCACCACTAGATTCAATTAATCATAGCCTTAATTCAATCCGATGGTCGAGCCTCCCAGCTGTAAGCCTCTAAGTGGGTTTTAAGGGAGCTGGAGTCTGCTGGTGTACTGTTCTCCAATGCTGAGCTGAAGCGCTGCCTATCTAGCAGGGATTTAGTGACACTCTAGGGGTCAAGGGTTAGACTCACAGAGGCATGTGGAGTGGTTACTTGGGTCTGGCATAGGCTTGGAGTACATGGACAAACAAATACGTAAGCACACACTTGTGCAGTTAGACAGACGTGCAAGAACACGACCTGTACATTCAGCTACCAACCTATCAGCCTCCCACACCAGGAAGCCAGTGGCTGTGGGCAGACGCATGCATGGACACACACACACAGACACACACACACACAATACAATGTCAGAACTCGACCTACAGTAGCAAAAGAAGACACTTGTGAAATGCAGTGTGGATCTTCTCAGTCTCATAAATAATGGACGTTGGTGAAGCATCTGTCAACTTTTCTGTCAACGCTGTTCCAGATGGGAGTCAGACAGGCCAGGCCAAAGCAGCATGTTACATACACATAACAAACCTCCATCTAGTGTGTCTCATGCACCCGCGCCCTGTTTACATCAGCACACTGACACCCGTGCTCACCTACATGCCTCAACCTATCTGCTGATTTATTAGGTCCTGCACCCGACTTCCTCGACCATTTCTTCTCGGACTCGCTGGCCATGCACACAGATTCAATCGTTACAAGGAAAAGAGCAAGCATGCTCCGAACACCTCCCCTTAGTTCAATAAATACAAGTAAAGAAAGACATTCTCTTCTTTATCTAAATATACACATATTCCCCCTCACTTGGTGGTTGGGAGGTGGTTTGTTGACTTAAATATAGCATAGCTTACTTAACATTAAACACTCACTAGGAGTTCCTTTTCAACGTCGCCACAGAGCTTTGCGCCCACTAAGTCATATTTCTTGGCATCTGGCATAGAGAAAGCTGGGTGTGTTGTACATGGGCACAAGGCCAGCAAAGGGACAGCGAGCAAGCAAACGAGTGAGCTCAGAGTCTGTGCACTGGAACAAGTTTCAGCAGGGGCTTGGTCTCTGTCTTGCTTCCCTTCCCCCCTGGCAGCTGGGTCATAGGATGAGTGGGTTAGATGCTGCCGGGTGGCGGTTACTGTACGGTTGCTTTATGGACTAAAGCACTGTCTTCCCGGCCTTGTCGTAATAGAGGATTCAGCTCATAAAGCAGCATCATGATTTGCAATAAGCAGAGTTAGGGGAGAGTAATGAAGGTGTAAATCAACAGAGCCATTCTTTTTTTTCTTCTTCTTTTAATCTGATGTTGGCAGTCTCTCTCTCTCTCTCTCTCTCTCTCTCACTTTCTGTTCTGTCTGCTCCCACCTCATCTGCTTCTTCTCCCTTTTCACTCTCCCTTTGCAGTAATGGAAAGCCTGGCACTCTGTAATAAAGCAGAGTGAGCAGCAGTATTAGTAAACAGTCTCTGCAATCATTCAGCCAAGTCCAACTCCTTTATTTTGTGTTTGTGCGAGGTATTTCATATCCCCGCATGGTGTTGGGGTTGTGGGCGTGGAGGCTAATGAATGAGGATGAAATGAGGAGTATTTAATAGCAGTCTGGGAGAGGCAGAGACTATTTGTTGGGCCTCCTCATAAGAACTCCTTTGTTTTCATTTTTCACAGAGGTTTAGAACAAGAGGGCTTCTCTTTTCAATGGCGGTGTTAAGAATGTAGATGCAAATTTGCTGCATACAAGCTTTGCAAAGAGGAACGGGGACCACACAGCCATCGGCAGGGCACCAGTGCTTGCAGCACTCACTGCCCTTTTCTCAAATAAAGACGTCATCAGAATTTTGAAATGGAGAAGTAAGTTGGATTGGAGGCAATCGTCAAAAGAGAGGGTCCAATACACCTGAGTTAAAATGCCTGGCAGGGAATCATGTTAAAATTTCCATTCCTCGCTCCAAATCGATCGTATGGGTCCCTGCTCTCCAATATCCATGGTCACCTTTGCTATAAAGAAGGGTATTACTTCTTTAATGCAGTGGGGCTTCATTCTGTGACCAGTGAGGAGAGGAAGGAAAAGAAATGTATCTGGTGACCTCAAACACAAAGAAATGATGGCTGAGGATAATGAAAGAAAGTGGCCTGAATATATCGTTTTGCCAGTTCATGAGCAAGATTAGTTGCTTGAAGTCCGCCCATGACATTGGGTTGAATTATTTTCCTCGTCTGCCTGTTTAAGTCTAGGTAGCCTCCGTGGACACGTTAATGCAGTATTGATTGTTTATCTGTAATAACACCATGCTGTTGCTGCGCTAGTGACAACAGTGGTGGGAGGGGGGGAGACAGGAGAGGGTTAGAGAATGTTTGAGGATAGAGGGGAGAGTGCAACGTGTGGTAAGGCGGTGACAGATAACGCACTATACCCGCTTTTGACTGGTGGCTGGTGATTGTGAATCTGTGGGTAAAACGAAGTGGTTGAACATATCCTATCTGGCAATAGTCCAGGTGTGAAATGGGAAATAGAAACTGGGGTGAAAACGTCAGTGCAATGTGGTCGCTGCTCGATAAGGCTGTCTCCTGTCTCCAAATAATTCAATCTCCTGCTCCAACCATTCTGGTAACTGTCCGGTGCCAATGCCATCGTCCACCCACTCTCTGCCCCTGGGCCCAGAGCCCATATGGCCAGCTACAGCGTCTCTCCGTGACCTATGGCCGGGCCTGTTGTTGAGCCAACTCTCCCGAGGAGCTTGGTAATTACAAATAAGCTGGAAGTCACACCAGCCACGAGAAAAGGTGAGTGTGATTAAAGATGTGTGTACAGCAAAGTTCAAGGGGTGCTCTACTGGCATCCAGGCATATTGAATCGTGTGTCTCTGCAATGCTTGGGAATCAAATGCGAACTTGGATCAATCTGGCTTATTTGTTCATTAGAGTCGTCCATTCATCCCATCACAGCGCTCATTTCAGCGATGAGACCACAGTCTCTCAGGGATAACTAGCTGAGGTAAATAAACATGAGTCACAGTTAAGGTCAGAGGAGATCATGGCCGTGTGTTGTTCATCTCAGAGGACTCCTGAATCCCTTTTGACGTGACTGGATTGAGAACTGCGCCTAAAGACCCTTATTTTAGCAACACTGGGGGATCTATTCAAATGAAAAAGCCAGCAAATATCCCCTTTTCATTTCTAGGGGAACATCGCTAATGAAATATGTATTTATACGAAGCATTTGAATTCAGATGCCATTACAAATAGTGTGCCTTATTCTTCAGTGGCATTCATACAATTCATATTATTTTCATTTGTTTTTTTATCCCAAGGCCGGGCTGGCAGAAGTCTGTGCTGCCTGTGACAAATGGCTTTCTTAACACTCAAATGCCTCAGTGGTTTTAGCTGGGTGCAGTTTGAGAAAATTCTGTCCAATTTAAGACGAGTCAAAATCCACAGAATCAGTACACGTCTCCAGCTTTTGAGTGTGTGTGAAGCCTCCACTATTAATAATGTAAAAACAGGTGCTCCTAACTGTCGCTGTGTTATTTTATGGTGGACTTCTAGGAAAGGTCATTACTCTTAGTCGAGGGGGAAACACATTTTCTCTGCACAGCCTTTTATTAGGGCTATATTTTAGGTGTGCGATGTCTTTGTTTTAGCTCCATGTATTATTTAGTGTTGTGTGCCAATTGTGTTTGTAGCTGTCTTGTTGCTGACCTGCTGTTACAGTCGATATACGCTTGAATGGAAATGTGCTTCCACGTCGTTCCCTCTCATGTAATTGTCACAATGGGGAGGCTGAGATAAACGTGGGAACACAACTCTTTCACTGATTTTCAATTCACTGTGCCAAGTTTGACCTTTGTGTAGTTCAATCAATGCATCTGCTTCCAGACACAAACTATTCGTTTAAAAGTAACGGTTGCAACGTGACCTAATATCCTAGTAGGGCGATATTATTAAGAAGTAAACAATAATATTGATAGAGAAATAACAGCTTTTAATTACCTTATTTATTGTATTATTCCCACACTGATGCAGCTCTGGCCTTTTGCTCCAGACTGTGCAGGACTAAATGTACAGAAAAACAGAGTCTCGTGCTTGACTGCACATGGCAAACACTTGGGAAGCAAACACTGATTTGCAAAGAGACGGAGGCTCCCATAACCACTAGTGTATTATCACAAAGACCACAGAGGGGAAAGCAGGAAGCCGGCAGACCCATCCATTGAGCCTGCTCCTTCCTCCCGCCCCCCCCCCCCCCCACCCCCCACCCCCCCCCCCACCCCTCTGCTATTGTCAGTCCCTCACAAGAGAACTGTGTTAGACCACACGGCTGCTGGTGACAAAATGTGCTCCGTTGAGCACACACGAAAGCAAACAGCCGAGGTTGTCTCATCTGTGTCACCAGATGAATGCCATTAAGCTATTATTTCTTTGCTCTTCATGTGCGAGGATGTCTTGTGCCCATTTGTTCTGCTGTTGAGCCAGGCTGACCACATCTGTTGGCCACCAGGGTCCTAGCATTATGAATCTTTGCGAGAGGACATTTAGCGAAATCAAACCTCCATTTATTAGCCCCTAGCACAGGATTGGAGAACTGGCGAGGGGAGATAATGACTTTAAGCTCCCATTTAGTCAATTAATTCTGAGAAGTGGAATCAGACACTGCGCGCTAAAAAGTGAGTCTCTGTTGTTTATGATGACGCTATTGAAAACCATATTTCAGGGCTGAAAGTCATTATTTGGCACTAGAGCTAGAACAAAATGATGCTGCCCTCATACGCTAAGAGAATCAGGAGTGACAGGAGAGTAGGGAACGTTTAAAATAATGTTCTGAGAGAGGGTGCTCTTCAACTGCCATTTTGCTCGATAGTAAACACAGCCACAGACACTGGTGCAAGTTCATAGAAGCCCATCTTTGTTTTTGTCAAAGGGAGGAAGAAAAGCGAGCGAGCTGAAAGACAGAGTAGTGTGTGGAAGAGCTGGCAACCCACAATTTAGTCCAGACTGCGGAGACATAAAATCAAGTGCACTAGAGGAAGGGTTACTTCAGGAGCCCTCTGTGGGTTCTAAACTGGGCCACTCTGACAATGGCGCTGAGAGCTTCGGACTGAGTGATGCTAGTGCTGCTGAATGATGGTGCGGTGGAAATAACTAGAAAACAGGGAAAATAGGGGGCTCTCATTGACTTGGCCCAGATTGTATGATTTATATGGGTTATTTGCTATGCATTTGGGCAGCGAGGCAAGGTAATGTGTTTGCAGTGAGCTCTGGAATGGTGCACTGGAACGAATGCTGTGGGCACACCCCTGCATCTGACAGGGGTACTACAAGCTAATTTGTTCGGATTACTATTAGTCAAAGGCCGAGTGTCACATCTCATGTCATGTATGATCGGGAAATGTGTTAGCCACACCAGCATACCAAAGGTTTCAAAGCCTTAAGCCACCTATTACATGTTTGTGAAGAATACATTATTAATATTACTTCAGATATGTTAGAAGTTTTTGGATAAACATCCTTTAAATGATATTGTAGGAGTAAGTTCAAATGTTGGTAACGCATCTTGGAGTGAAACGTAATGTGCTATTTAGAAGCAGATAGGGGACTTAGAGAGCAGTTAACTAAATCTTGATGCTACCCCGGTGTTGTAGGTTGAATCCTAATTTTGACTCTGGTGTTCTGCACTACAGTGCTGACATTCAGTTCGGTTCAGCTTTGCATTCCAATTTGACTGGGGATTTTCAGCTGTTTATTCGCCAGCGTTTTATGATGATGATTTCTGCCCTCTTCAATCTGAAGGCATGTTTTATTTTCCTTTGTGGTTATATTCCCCCATCTGTCTAAAATCTCCTTTTAGTGATCAATTTCCTTTCCTTAATCTGTGAGGCGTGTGCATCTGTACGTCATAGCAGAGTGGGGTGAAGTTATTTTCAAGACAATGCGGCAATGTGTCTAGACTGTGTTTCTCAGCTAAACAAAAGATCGATATATATTGACAGGGTTGGGGAGGATTTTTTTTCTCTTTGGTCACATCTGTATCTATTTTTCTGCAAGGACAAGAGAGACACTGGTTTTGTTTTTATATTGAGAGCAAAAGTTCATCCAGATACCCAGATTTTGATAATTTGCCATTGGGAACTAGGCTGTGAACCACTAACCCACATGGGCAACAAGACAAATGGGGAGCCCCAGATTTGGGTCGGGCGTACAGTTTCCCAGTTCACACTTAGAATTTACTGTGAATTCCTCCAGCCAGCAGCATGACATGGATTGTGAATTACACCTAATCTGAGTTTGAGTCCTCTTAACAAACTGAGTCGGAAATGAGGCGAGGAGAAGGAAGAAGCAGGAAGGAGGCCAAAAGAGAGCAGAGATGGTGGAACAACCAGCTGCTGACACCTCCACACATTAGCAGCCTTTAAGGGCCTCCTCTGTGGATTGTAACATGACCATGCTACCTGTGGCACCAACGCCAAACCCTCCTTTCCCTCCTCACCCTTCCCTCCCTCATCCCCTGTCTTCTCCCTTGCTCAGCCCCCCTGGCTGACATTCTCCTCTCTCACTTTTAATTGCACCCCTGGGGCTCTTTCTGGGTTGCTGTGGAAGTCTTCGGATCAACGGGCACGATAGGGTGCTTTGCCGTGTCGCTCATATGCCTCGTTAGGGAAAAATAAAAAATAAAAAAAAAAAAAAAAAACACAGGAAGAGACGGTGGGAAAGCTAGAGGAAGGTAAAAAGCGTAGTGAACGAGGAAAGAAGAAGAGCAGGATTACTCTAAGAGGTCACTCCCTAGTCTAGATTAGGCTAAAATGCCATCTGAGCATTTGTGTAACACAGCACATGTGCACTGAAAGGCCATTAGCTTGGCGGATCCAATATGTATTGATGAATGCATTTGTGCGACTCTGTGTCCCCGTCTCTATCCTCATGGTTCTGTATTCGATAAAACCAATAGATAAATTTAATAGCTAATTGCTCTGATTCAAAATATTATCTCATGCAATTCTTTCAGTGTGGAATCACGGGGTGCTCAAAAATCGGCAGCAGGCGCATTAATCTCGCTTACCCAGTGCCCAACGCAATGCACGAGCCTTATTGCTGTACGGCAACTCCGCACAATCTGTGACAGGCAATTTAAAGCAATTTACTTTTTTCACTTCTTCATCAAGCGTTTTTTCTAATGCAATTAAATGGCACATGACATGAAGCAAAGTCGGGCCAGACGAGGGAGCGAGACAAAGAGAGAGTGAGTGTGTGTGTAAGGAGGGAGAAAATAAAGGCAGCCTTGTGCTTGTTGTAAACACTGCCTCTTAACTGGGAGAATATAATTATGGTGTCATGTTCTATTACACACCTTCATTATGACGATGGTGCTCCCTGAGAAAGCGAACAGGGAAAAACGAGACCTGTGGCTCTTTTTCAAAAATCACCGACTGCGACAGGCATTTCGAGGAAGATGGCTGTGAACAAGAACACACTCACGCTTTCTTTGGCACTTTGTCTGTCATGGCTGCACAGTGCTGTTCCACTTTATGTTTCTTAGAAGGAAAATTTCAAGTTATTACAACAATGTGGTTCAGAACATCATTGAGCCTGGTTTTAATAACATAGGTAACTGTCCATGTTGCAGTGATGTGCTGCATCAACTTATGAAGGACCAAAGAACAGGAGCATAATGTGTATTAAAAACACAAGGCACCAAAGGTCAGAGGTAAACTTAGTGGATGTCTATTGCTCTGACTTCTTTGCAACGATACCCCATTGTCATTTATCTTACTAAGATGGTCCCAACAGGTATAAAGGCCAACATTATGACAATACAACTTGAAAGAAACTAGAAACTTCTGTAAGTCTCACTCCCATTGTCATACAGTACAATACAGAAGCAGGTTTTCTGTCATTGCCACTGGGCTACATGTGTCACTATAGCACTCTTAACCTGCCGTGACAATTTTTGACGAAGCAAAATAAAGCTTTAGCTGACTTACTCCTGGTTGTGGCTCCTTGTCAAGAGAATTATCAGGGCACGGAGCGGTACAATATGGCTTCCAGTGTGTGACAAATTTGGTCAAGGGGCAAACGCTCCTTGGGGACAGTAGAGCCCTCCATACAGTGAAAGCATTAGCTTTCCACAGTGACATTATGAAGAAATCTATTGGAAATGCTGGCTTCCCAGTGCTGAGGGACTCGAGGTAGAAAGCTTCATGAGTCTACCCCAGAGACTAACTGGTATTTCCAACCATGCTGAAGCCTACAGCAAATCAATAGCTCAAAGTCCCACAAGCTCCTCACCGTCGTCAATTAAGTAAATTCATAAAGTCGAGTGTGTTGGGAGCTAGGAGAGGAAAATTAAATGGGAAATACTAGAGACAGGGAGAGAGAAAATTGGGAAAAATCATCCAGTCATCTTGCAAATCTGGAAAGGAAACAGCGCTTCTGCCATGAGACTGCTTAGAGGACTTAGGGACTATTTCTACTATTTCTCTGCAGGCGTTATTAAGAAGCCTGACAGTCCGTCTCACTTTCACCTGCTTCCATCAGCACACGTACTGTTGACCTCAGAGTCCCCCCCCACCCCCCACCCTCCCTGTGCTGAGCCAGGCAGAGGACACATGCAAAGTGACTGGCTTTCAGCGAAAAGCCCAGCGATAATGCATATCAGCTCGGGCCGATGCAAGCAAAGTAGGCAGAGACAGGGGGATGGGATGTGTGGGATGTGGAGGCAGCAGGGGGAGGGTAGGGGTGAGACGGAGGGTGGTGGAGTGCTATAAACTGCAACGCATGAGGGAAAAGAGAAAGAGGGGACCTAACCCCCAGCTTCAACCACTTGCAATTTGCCTCATAAGGGGAAAGCAGGGCATGCCTTCGCTGCCTCTAGAAGACAGGTAGCTTAATGGATGGGTCGGTCTCCCAGCCTGACTGCTGACGCTGCTCTGACAGGACGTTTCTACCTCTCCTTCACTCCCTCCCCGTCCTCGTTTGCCCCCTTAGTGCTGTCACGGTAACTACATGTGATTTAAAAAACTTTTAGCAAGTGTCCCCTGCATGCTGAGTCATCTTCTCATACAGAGGACGAAAACAAATGCGGGGACCGGGCTGTTAACCGGATAGAAGGCGTTCACGAAAGACAGTTTGAGATTTACAGGTACAATATGCAACTTTTTGAAATGAAAATAGCAGCAGAAGCTCTATCCACCTTCTTCCAGCTCTAACTATGTTTCAGAGAGTACGGGACTATGAAAGTACAATAATTTTTTTGTATTTGTATTTGCAGCTTTCAAACTTGAGCCAGTTCTGAAAGAATTAACTCAATATATCTGTTTTAAAAATAAACAAGACCAGAAAAATGACAAAACTAGCCTTCCACTAGACAACAGAAACGTTATAGACTTTGAGTGTTTTATTAGCTGTCTTATCTATTTCTTTTATTCCCTCTCTGTCTTTTTTTTTTCTTGTGTAAAGCAACGAGTACTTTCAGAAGTGCTACATACAACAGACAAACTTTGCTTTGTTTGCTAGTGAGCTATCGCTGCGGCAGCTCTCTGTTTGACTTCTTTTTCACTGGATTTGCGAGGACCCCGACGTGGGTAAACTGCAGCAAAGTAAGGTGCATAACACCGCTGGTGATTAAAAAAAACAGCTGACAGTCGACGAGCGCCGTTCCATGACGTTGGAGCCCGTGCCCTCGGTGCACTCTGAAATGGGCTTGTAGGAGTGGAAGTAAACAAAACAGTCAAACTGTCTTTATGAACCGGTGGAACAAACAGAACCAAATAGCTGTAAACACAACCGCCGTATCAAACTCTCCATTACATTTTGAACCAAATCCTTCTCTAGCACTAACAGTTTGACAGACTGGCGCAGGAGTGAAATATGCAGCTACTGTATTTTGTTTATCGAGCCAACAAAGGCGCCCAGCTGACATCAAAACCCCTGTATGAACGTTGCTACAAAGCCATCCCAGTCGATGTGGTGAGACATCTGTTCATACAAAGCTCAGTGGTTGTTCTGATAGTTTTCCTTCATTTGTGTGGTATCAGATTTTCAGATACTAAACTTAGCACTGGTATCCAAGACGAAAAAAAAAGGTGCTATTGTGACAGCGCTACTGTCTCCACTCCCCTCCGCTGACACCTTTCCTCTCGCTCCTCTTCTCTTGCTCCATTTCCCTCTCTCCCTTCACTCTGTCTGGCTCCATTTCTGCATGCAGGTCAGGGTACTTAATTCATGTCCAGAGACGTCGTTGCCTCATTCCCCAACATACTGTGCGAGGGAAGTCAACCAGACCTGCCATACTGGGGCTAGACTTCCACACCCCTCCCCCTTCATCCGCCCTCTGAGAGCGTGCGATACAGGAGAATGTTGTAGACGCTCCCCAGCGACCCACTGATAACCCTCCTACCAAACCCCAGCCGTGGAACACTGGCGGCCTGGATATCGCCCAGCCTGGGAGGAATAATGAGAACAAAAGCAGAATACATGGCCTTCTTTCTCTTCCTGCCTACCCCTCCTCCTCCTCCACCTCTTTCTTGCGCACCTCCTGTTCCGTTCCCTTCTCACATTTGCCAACATGTTTTGCATTGGTGTTCCCGAGTGCGGCGGATGGAGAGAAGGTGGGAAAAATGATCGAGAGACAGGGAGCTGAGATATTCCGCTGCCCACGTCAGGGCCTTTCTCTGTGGTTTGCAAACAGTCATTTTGTTCTGTATCTTTACACTGATCTTAAGGTAATAAACTGGGGTTGACATTGCCCAGGGTCTCCATTGGCATTCTGCTGCGTCTGATAACAAAAGTGTGCCGAAGCAGATTGTTTAAAAAGATAGTATGGGGCGCTCCACATCGAGCCTTACACTCTATTAGATGTTGATTCAGGGGCTTAATGCAGATAAAGTAGAGCTACACATGCTGTACAAGATGTAAGCCCATACATTGATGTGTAAAATTTCCAATCCGATATTTATCAGGTTCTGCGGCACTCAGCCCATCTGTCAATCAGGTGACAAACATTGAAAATACAGTATGTGTGTGCACAAGAATGAATATCAGGGCTCGAGTACATGTGAACAAGTGTGTAAAAATCTTCTGCTTTGAGTTTTTCAGTGTACCGATGACTTAAAGAGTGGAAACATCTTCATTTCATATTGATTTCAAATGCAGAAAAGCTGCAGATCTTCACACCTCAGAAGCCGAATTCAAGTGAAAGTTTCACATTTTGATGTTTATCTGATAAGTGAGTCGGCAGAACAGAATCGCTGAGTCATTCGTTCAGCGCTTTATGGAAAGTCAGTTTAGGGGCCAAAATGTCTGAAGGCAGTAGGGAATGAAAATGAAAAACATAAGCAAGGAAGCAAAGGTAAAAATGAGCCAGACAGAAATAATAAACTAGAAGTCTGAAAGGCTGTAAGCAAGAATTTGTGTATCAAATTGTTCAATCATTGTGCATTTGCCTTTGAATTTCAGCAACATCTTGACTTAAGGCAGGCTTATTAAGTGATTGCCTTGTGTGTTTACCATTCCCACATCTTCTTACTAAAGCGGAAACTTTCAGAGCTCAACCTGCAGCGTGTAACGTTTTCTGATTCTGGACTGTTCTGTACTTTTTGGTCATAAATTAACATCATAGATCTTTGTTGATGTTTTAGGAAACACTTGAAGCGTACAGTATATTTAGACGGAATCTATCTTTTTCATTTTCTTGTCACTCTACACTGCACTTGACCTAAATTTGAACTGTACAGCATCTTTAAGAAGCCTGGGACTCAGCTGGGTCTGTCTTGACTACAAATAATGAAACAAACTGAGAGCTTGTGCAGTAACAAATTGCTGCCTCCTCTCCCTGTATTGACACTCTGTTTTTCTGTGTAAACGTTCCAGGTGCTGGTTGCTGCCCTGTGTGAGACTCGGGAACCTCTTCTGCTTCAGTAGATTACAGCATGAGGACTGATTCGATACTCTGACCACTGGGCACAGACTGCCGAGCGGGGAGAAGACAGAAGGCTGTGGCGCTGTGGCGATGGATAGAAGGAAAGTTTGCGTACTGATGGTGCTGTGGGCCATAGCCCACCTCAGCTCTCCAGGGTATGGGCTCAGGGCCCTGCGAAGGACTACAGGGGGGCACAGGGGGTCTGCTGGACTGACAGGACAGGACGCCAACGGGGTGCCGCTCAGGCGCTCCAAGCGAGGTTGGATGTGGAACCAATTCTTTCTGTTGGAGGAGTACACCGGAACAGACATGCAGTATGTCGGAAAGGTAGTTCAAGAATATGTTTCTTCTTCTCTTGTAGACTGCAACAGTTGTTTTTTCGAATTACCGCGGCTTCATGTTTAATCATCATAATCTTTAGATACAGACTAAAAACTGCAACACAGTATGAAAGCGCCCCACCAACAACAACACACAAAACATATTAAAAATATCTAGTCAACACAGATTTCTTTCTGGGTAAAAGCAACACAGATGAGTCAGCACTTCGGACAGGTAGAAGCCTGAATTTGGTGAAGAAAAAGAGCACCACATTTAAACATTACACAACTAAAGAGTACTGGCACCACCATAAGCCTGATACAGAATGTCCGAAAACCACCACCGAACTTATCACTTTAGGAGCAAAAGACAAAGCAACAGCATAAATCTCACATAAAGTCTAACTGTGCATCAGATCTACAGCTTTCAGTCTCCTGGAGTCTCCCTTGTTATCCAGTGTATTTTCCTCAATTGCTATTGTTTGTGTATTCTGCTGGGGATTTCATTTTTTTAGTTTGCACAAAGCCACTGTCAACACAACTTGAACTTTTTACATGCCGACATTTGAAAAGTTGCTATTTCTGTTCATTTAAAAATGTCTCATTATGTACTGTCTTGTCAATACATATTTATGAAGACAGACTTCTGCTGTTTCTTTTTAAAAATCCTTCCCATCCATCAAACCAAATGAATGCACATTTCACCAGATATTTCTTCATTTGCATATTACAGCCAAACACAGCACAACAAACACAATCCGAATGTTTGATAAAAAAAAAAAAAAAAAAAAGTTTAGTCTCTATAATATGACTATAGAGGGGGGAATCCTGACCACCTGTGCTACCTTTTCTTATTACATTTTTACATTTCACATAACACAATCATCCTCTACAATCTTTACACTCAAAGGAAAGGACGTTAATGAGATGCTTCAGAACAAATAACGTTTCGCCCATGAGTGTGTCATTCTGTCTGTAAGAATACAAGAATCATCTAATCATCTGATAGTAGACATGACGTGATACTCCGATCGGCTAATGCTCATATATCGGACTTCCATCCATCCGTCCTCGGGCTTTGTTTGCTGTTGGATGTCCAATATATTTAGTGCTTACTGTCAGCTCTGCGGCTGCCTGCACAATGTCTATTCCACTCACATCAAGCCTTTGCTAAAGCGGCCGTCTTGTCCTACAGTAAAATATGACTTCTCCTAAGGTATTATTTGTTCAACAAAATGAAAACACAGTGTCGACCCAGATAACATTGGGAGATGTACAATAAGATGGGCCAAATAATGCTTGCTTTACATGCAGCAGAGCGAAAGTCAAGATATCAGTCTCCTCTTCCAACCTACTGTAATTGAGGAGATTGTGAGGCATCGTGGCAAGGTCAGGACGGCTGAGGAGGAAGAAAGGCTGTTTTGTGCGAGGAGTTGAATGGGGCTAGTGCTTTGCATTCCTATCGTGTGTCCACCGAGGATAGAGTCATCCAACCAAATGAGATTCTGCAACATACAACCTCCCCGAGTGAGCGATGACTTTCAGCCCTGGTCTAAAAGGATTACAACACCCGCTTATGGTCTGAGGCAAGCAAATACGAGAAAGTACAAAAAAAAGTTGAAAAGAACAAAAAAAAACAAAACAAAACAAAAAAAAAACATGAATGATTGTGAGTGAATGAAGATCAAAAGTAAGTACCAAAGCATGATCAAACCACTTCGTCTTTAGAGAGTAGTGATTGATGTGCCACTCGTCCTTTCAGCTTGTAAAAAGACTAATAGCGAAAGAAGAATGGATTATCTTAGTGCGCTATACATTTAGAGAGCCAGAGGCCGCGGCCTGAGAGCCTGTCTCCTGAAGAAGCCATTAAGGCATCAACCTGCGAGCACCACACTTAATCACGACTCCGAACGCTTGTTGTTTCGCCCAAGTACATGCAGCTGGGCGCTTTGCTTCATTGTGTGCTCACTAGTCGGTTGTCACACAGGACAGCAGCATGTAGAACTTATCTGATTGCAATTACTGTTTGTTAATTGCTAGATAAAGTACAAGTGATGAATGAGGCCCTAAAGGGAATTAATAGCTTTTCAGTTGAACACATGGTTCATCTGCATGTGTATCCTCAGGTGGAGGCCATATTTTTTTTTTTTTTTACAAAGAAGCGGGTCTAGAGGAGAAAGGAGAAAAACTACGAGAGGCACAAAAGAGAAGGTTTTGTCATTGCAAGTGACATCATGGCAACCAGAGAACTCAGCATGGAACAAAACCACTTTTGTCTGTGCTGAAAAAATGAATTGGAAATAACACAATGGCAGGTTATTATAAACAAGGGAGCAGCTCTTGACACATAGCAAAAGATAGAATGATGAAACTGCACTTGAATTACAAAATCCCATCTCCAGTTATTTGGTAAACTCAATCTCTCCCACTTGTTTTTTTTTCTTTCTTTTCATATATATATATTTTTTTTTAATGACGACTTTATCGAGTTGTGAAGCGCTAACAAATGAAATTGCAATCTTTCCTGAACAAGTGTAAGAAAAGCAGTTGGAACAGGAAGAAATTAGGTAAAGCGATGGAGATGAGAGAGAGAAGCAGACTCTGGCAGTGTCTTGCTGGGGAGCTGGTTGGCTGCTAATCGTGCTAATCTTGCTGTATTGGCCAATTATTTTTTTTTTTTTTTCCTTGCAGGAGGAGAATCGTGCACTCTCTCTCATTAGCAGGCGAGCTGCATACGGGCCTCAGAGGGCCCGGGCTGTCACTGGGGGAAGAGAATGTTTGTTTATTTCATTATTTCTTACTTTACTAAAGGGCACATATCCACTGAAAATGGTTAATGGCCTGTGGTTGAGGAGTGTTTGTGCTGCACTATCATATCTCATAAAGTATTTACAGCCCTTGATAGGCCCCAGTGGTTCTGGGCCTGCTGGGTAGACTCCTCAACATAGTCCCTAGCAAGTGAGCAATGTTCTATGCATGTGAACAAACACACCGACACACACCTGCAAACACTAGCCTCCAGTAATGGGCTAGAATTCAGAGGAAGGAAAGAGAGGCAGATGAATACAGACATATTAAGCTTCCCAGTCCTGTGACTCAACGGTTGAGGCGACCTGGGGGAAAGATTTGAGCATCTTATGGCAGCAGAGTGGAAAGGTGCAGGGATTTGTGTGTTTGTTTGGTGGGGGTAGGGTGATTTTGGGTCTATGTTCATGCGCCCCCCTCCCCATTACCAGCTGCTCACCTTGGCAAAGAGGCAAGGAGTTTGCAATATGGCACAGGCTTGGCTGTACCCGCGCCATGGCAACCCCTACGGTCTCCAGCGGCGACCTGGAGCACACATTGGCAGTGTTTGTTGATTAGGCGATAAGTTCCTGCTTGTGCGCGGGGAGGAGGCGGCTTCAATTATGCTCTTCTCCTTCTCAGCGTGAGCAGCGGAGGGAAGGGTCTGATGAGGTCATGCAGCGACGAGGCCCTGCAAACATCTGTCTGACAATGTTGAAAGGGCGAAGCGATGTCTGAGCGACATACAGCGACATGGCCGTGGAGCCTTGCTAATTTTTTTCCCCTGCTATCACCTACCTACTACTGGTTCACACACCAGCTGGTAATGTCATGGTGAGATTAATTCATTTTCTATAATCAAACAGTCAGTTTTCTCAGCAATCCAGTATTTTGTTGGCCAAGCTGTATTCAAATAAGGGGGAAATTAATATGATGGCAAAGCAGGGCGGTAGCCAAGATTTTTTATATACTGAGGTCAGCAGCCCTGCAGCAAAATTACCATGAAATACATATTTGATCATAAAAAGAAACAACAAAAAAAAAAATGTTTTCAGAAACAAATTAAGTAAAAATACTTATTCTACACTACCAGATTTACATGTTAATAAAAGACAGGCAGTTTGAAGATACTGAGTCTAACACAAATACTAAATCAGCCTTTAAAAAGACAGGAAATGCACTTTGTGTGTAACTGTAAAATCCAAACATCACATCAGTTAAAACCCTCTAAATACTCAGTAACACTGAGGACATGACCTCAGTGTCCTAATTCGGAGCCACGGCCCCGTAGCAAAGTAAATACAATCTGTGGAGAATTGTCCGCAATTAAAATATAGCATGCTGTAAACTACGCATGGGACGCAGAGTGAAAGATGTCACATGTTGACAAGACAGACATGTATGTTGACTGGATGTTAGTGATAGACGTGCATTTGCACCTTTATGTCTCTGCAGCTCTGACCACATATCTCAAGTTTACACATCATCACACATTTGATAGGCTATTTTTGTGCACAGTCTGAGGCTACCATCTGGCTACATAGAAGGCAGCCAGTTCTCGACAGGCCAGGACACAAGGCCTTAAAGGCTAACTGGCTAATTGCCCTAGCAGTTCATTTCCAGTGCCATCTTTTTGGCCTAACTCAAGTCAAGCACAAATGGTGACCAGATCCTGTCTGCCCTAACATTTGCTGTACTTGAAGCTGATTAATTTCACAAACAAAGACAGCTCGCTCATAACTTCTCACGCACAGATGTCTGATGAGTACCACTTCACTTCTCAGCTCACTTCAGATGTAGAAGATGAAGCACATAGGAATAGAAATAAATGTCTTGTACTGTGATAAAATGCCAATATTGAAAATGTTATAGTATCATTTTACAGAAAAGGCTGATTGAGTGAAGAGTTTTGATTCATATAGAGTGTCATTGATGATATAATGGTTTAAATAAATGCTTAATAGTTTGCTTCACAGCAAAGAAACATTGCTTTCTGTAACTGGGTCCTTATTTTCTCAAAACATAATATTGCATTCTGTTTCTAACGCATCACTTGTTTAATTGTTCTTGATTTCGGTTCAGCAACTTTCTTTCTTCTGGAGGAAAACACAGGACACAGAGCTTAAATAGAAAAAAATAGTTATTATTTACCCCGCAAAAATACAAATAAATATGAATCATCAAATTAGGGTCCAAACTGGTTATTACAACTTAAATTTGAAAAGTGATAAAAATAAATCACTAACTCAAAATAGACTGAATGAATGACAGAATGTGCAACATGGGCCAAACCAGTCACAGAATGAAAGGATGGACTTGATACAGTAAAGAAACTGCAAATAATCAGTAGACAGTCTGCTGATTTAATATTTTCTATTATTTTACTGCAAAAGAACTTCAAGCCAATAAAGGTTAAAGTTAACAACATCAAACAAAAACCTGTATACCCTCATCTCCCCTTAGTTTAGTAGGCACTTGGTACAGTCCAGGCCTAGTTGAAGGTATTTAAGCCCGTAGTAGGCCTCAGTCCAATCTTTTGCTTGGATGAACATCTGTGGACCAGCAGAACGGTAAATCAAGAAAAAACAAAAAGATATTCCAATAATATAATGTAGCTGAAACAGACATTAGGCAGAAATGAGCCAGATGCTTCACTGATGACTTTTTGTGCCTAAAACAATAAACATAATGCTTAAATCAGATGTGTTGCTTTTTAATTCAGTAAAAGTCGCTTATAGCCAAAAAACTTAAATGTGAGAAACTAAGGGAACTTGTAATGAAAGTTAAAGAGAGTGGAAAAACTTTAGAAGAAAGGGGGAACAGCTAGCCAACGTCTGTTAAAGAAGATACAAAACGAAACTCATGTTAGCTTCTGGTGCTCGTGTATGTTTGCTATGCTATGCTAAAATCGACTTTTATGCACTTTTAGAAGTTAGCATGTGTGCTTTTCAGATGATGTTTTGACTCTGACTTTGCTAAACACATCTAAAGTTCACTAATTTGATTTGTACAAAACCCAAAATATAAAACCACTTATGTGCGAAGTGTACTGATTGGCAGTGTAGCCATTTTCCATACAGGTGAGAGCAGGGTCAGTGTTTTCTTAAATTCCCATTTACTACTTCATGAAAGTAACATTTTCTTTACATCTGCATCAGAAAATAAGGCCTAGTTCAGATAGAACCACTTTTTTTTCCCCAATTTTTGTTTGTCATCTTTCTTGGAAAAGACCAAAAGTCCCAGTGTTAATAGATACAGCGTCATGCTCTCCGCCTCTTTCACGATTTGGTACCGTAGGAGGGCAGAGGAGAAAAGGCTAGCTATTGATGTGCCAGGGCATTTTGGTGACTGTACTGAATGCACATGTGGCTTTCTTTTCTCCCCCTGTGACAGTTTAATTGTATTTTCAATATAAATTGATCAAAGGGCCATTGTGAATGCACGTTGGGCTGCCACATTGATTTCCAGGAGAGGCTTTTTTTTCCCCCCTCCCTCCTCTTAATTTGAGTAGAAAGGCAGCAGTAAATTCTCCTCACCAGCAAGGTGGGCAACTGGGAGGGACGGGGTCACAGCAGCAGGCGCGGGAGTTCGATACTTTCAGCTGCCTTCTAATATCCTTCAGGGGAGTGAGGAGGAAATCTTCGCTACCGCAACATCTTTCTGTTTCCATAGAAATGACAGTCGACACAGCATATGTCACACTGTCTATCTCACATCTCAGCCGAAAGCAGAGGACTCGATGGTTATTAACTGAAATGTCGTGCCGGCCGAGATAGGCAGCTTGATAGACAATCATAGAAAAGGACATTGCAGCTATAACAGCAGGAGGAAGATAATAATGTTGAAGTGGATTGTTTTCAGCCAACTGAGTCTCTGTTTAGAAGCACATACTGTAAAGCACAACAGAAAACAAATACAATTCTGCAGGATATTCTCCTGGCTTGGTTAGACAGAGGAAAAAAAAAAAAAAAAAAGAGTTGTTTTGACCAGAATTCAAGTGGGTGAAAGAAACAGTGCTCCACTCTAGATCCTAATCCGAAGATGCCAAAATTCTGCAACACACTCAACTGGCTCGGCTAGACACAGAAATGAATGAAAACAGTCTTTTTTTTTTATTTATTCGAGCATTCGAGCAGGCGAACAAAAAGTGTTAAAGATGCTAATCCACAAAGCTGTTCATCTCACATGTGCCAGCTTTGCCCTGATAAAACGGCATGAATTAGTAAAGCTTCCGAGCACCTGGAATGAAAAGCTTTTTTTTTTATTTTTTATTTTAATATCTGAGGAGAAGGGAGAATTTGCAGCATGCTACCATGTGACCCGGCTGCCATGCACAATATCCCCCGCTCAGTCTGTCCGCCGGTGGAGCCAAGAATACTTGTAGACGCGACAACTCGCGCTGAAAGGGAAGATGCATTTGAAGCGTCAAAATCAAACACTCCTGCTGACACTTGAGTCAACGAGGTGTCGATAACAGACCTCAGAATTACCTCCTAGCACCCACATATCAGGGTGTACACTTAGATGCTGTTTGCCTCGATTTGTATTCAACATATTTGCCCATGTCTGCAAACATGCGCCCTTGATTTTGCCCTTTACCTCCCCCTGCAATTATTACCATGTCCTTGGTTATTAAAAGGGGGGAAAGGGAAGTAAGCAGGCAAGCAGTGGGAGGGGAAATGACTGGACAAGCTTTTGATGAGTTCTCTGAGATAAATATGTTGGGGGGATTTGGTGGTGGAATTAAAATGTCAGAGCATGCTAAGCTGCTGTTCATGCAGAAAAAAAATTAAACAGGAGATGGAGAGGGACAGAGCAAATACTAATGAGAAGCTCCACAGACAAGTGGACTCTCGTGGTCCTCTGGCACGTTGGACATGTTGCTGATCCATCAGGGATTGGCAGACGGCAGACGTGCACGCACTTGGGCTGGTCCTTTACAGACTTTGACCCAGTGTCGTTCTGTTTTGCAGCACTGTAAAAATGCCACCAAGCAGCAAAAAAAAAAAAAAAAAAAGCATGATGACAACCTGCATGTAACAATACGAATAAATACAGCGTTTTAAATGCTCCGGCTGTGTGTTTTCTTCTTGGCAGGATGTGAATTTCACAGAGACGAGGTGAAGCCACAAATGTGTATCGTCAATGACAGTTTACTAAAGATGATATGAATCTGTTAAATAACACCAAACGCACTTATCAAAGCTGTCGGTGTTTGTTTGCCAGGGCCCAGATTGGTCAGATCATTGATATGTGCAGTCTATCAGAAATACCTAAGTGGAAAACTGTGATTCTCTTTTGAAAATCTTTTGTTGACATCTCTGGTACAAAGTGCTTATTGCTGGGATGTTTTTTTTTTTTTTTTTTTTTTTTTTGCACTCAACTTCTCAGAAATCACCTATCAAGCAAAACCTGCAGCCAGAACTTTGATGTTTTATTTTTATTTTTTAACTTTATGTAGATGAGCTCACTGTGGCTATTTCTGCTCCTGCTGCTTGGGAGATTTTTTCCCTGGAAAGAGCTACCTGACACTTGGTCTTCATAGGAGCAAATTAAGCTTTCATTAACCGAACTTTGAGTCACTGTTGTGCTACAACAATTAGCAATAGAAAGCAGCAAAGTGGAAATTTATTAAAATGAAAATGCCACAAACTGTTGCTTGAAATTGCTGTTGCAGGGGTCCAAATGATATCATCCTGTGTTTTCTTTTTTCCCTACAGCTTCATTCAGATTCGGACAGAGGAGATGGAAGCGTGAGGTACGTCCTCACAGGGGAAGGAGCAGGGACGCTCTTCAAGATAGACGAGAAGTCAGGAGACATCCACGCCACCAAGAGGCTGGACAGAGAGGAGAAGGCCTACTACATCCTCCACGCCAAAGCCGTCAACCGCTTCACCAGCGAGGCGCTGGAGGGAGAGTCCGAATTCATCATCAAGATCCATGACATCAACGACAACGAGCCGCGGTTCACCAAGGATCCGTACATGGCCAGAGTCCCTGAGATGTCAGATATTGGTAAGTAACTGCCGACCTGATGCAGTCTTTGAGATGGGGTTGAAATAGAAAGTGCACCTTGACTTAATATTGTAAAGTATTGCAAACATAAAAATAGGAATATGATATGAATCTCAACCATATTGTCCTACCCTACTCTGTATTTTGGTGCATTTGCTATTGTCATTATAGGGTATGTTGCAATGCAGCTTATTAAATCTAAAGTGGTGAAACTGATCAAAGAAAATTTAGCAAAAAATCTTATTAACTAGAGTCTTATTCTTTCTTATGAGTCTTTTTAAGCCTCCCACACCCATTCTCCGCACAGCCCTCCTCTTCTGAGACTGAGTGAACACATAATGACAAAAAAAATCAATAAAGAATAACGATAATTACATAAAAATAAACAAATAATAAGGGAATAAATAAGCTGGTAATAATTGCACTTTTGTGAATGTGTACAGCGGGCAAAGAGAACTGCGTTTAGTGTGCAAAACCATATTTACTGATCTTAAAACAGACGATGATTAAGCATTTACACAAATGAAAGTGTGTTCATATGTGTGCGAGGAGCTGGATTAAAAGGTTTGGGAGTCAAATAGGATAGAGACGTTACATAAAATGCCAGCCTTACTGGATCAATGGGACTTCATCAATCATAATAATGATGTCGACTCAACAAAGAGGGTCCCACTAATTAAATGAGAAAGACTAGGAGCTGTTTTATGACCAGAGAATAAAATAAGTAAAGCATCTCTGTGACAGCAACAGCACTGTCACAGATAATCGTTTAAATACAGTATTGTATCTTATTAAGTATTTAATTTAATTACCAGTATTGTCAGCAACAAATAATTGGGGATTCTATTTCTGGAGAGCCGGCATCGTTGGCTGTTTTTGTGTTATCATTTGTTCTCGTCATTCTGCACCAAATAAACTTTAATTCACTGTGCACTTTCTGGCTCGAACTCTCAAAGTCTGAAAGCGCATAGTGGACTCATGAATATAGATAAACGATAGAAAAAGGATCCTAATCAATACCTGCATGAAAACATGAAGTGAACTGTTGTGCTGCTGCTGCGGTGGTGCTTCTGGGGCTGAGGGACATTGGTCTTGCAGCCCAGACATGTGACAGAGTTGTCACTTGGTTCAGCAACCCCAAGAGAGAGGCCGGCACTTATCTAAGGGCAGCATGAGTGCCCATGGCAACAACCGAGGTGTGATGTCAGCGCTTGGCAGAGCATGTGTTCTCGAGTGACTGCGTCAAGACACTGGCCCTTTAAATATGACATACACTTTGAGTTTTATTATAGTCTTTTCTCGTGGACTCTCAGTCAGGGATGACTTTGATGCTCCTCTTCTTTGACAACTGAATGATTACAGTCGAGATAATTTAGTCCCTCTGCACAAAAACTGTGATTATTTCTGACTTGTTTGTCAGAAAATTCTTTTCTCAAAAGCTCGAAGTCGGGATGACTGAATGAGATGGCTGATGTGGATCAGTGATATTTTCTAAAAGCCGCCATGTCAGGAAAGCCTCTGTGAGTCTAATTCCCTAGTTAAAGGTATTAGTGATCAGGGTTCGGTGAACTTGCTCAGGAATCCTCCCGAACTGTCACTTACACCAAATCGGACAACCGTGGTCTTTCTCTCTCTGCTTTCTGGTCCAGTTTTTTTTCTCCGCAGCATCCTTGATCCTTGAAAGGAATGAAACTTCGCTCGCACTCACATATCTCAACTGACATCAAATTAGTGAAGTTTCATGGGGTCGTCATCCCATTGTATTGCACAATTCTATATTTATACCACTTTGCCATTAAATATTTCTACTCAATTAATTTTCTTCTGCATGTAATGAGGCAACACTTGGCCCCGCAAGGCGCCATTTGGGAGGTAGCACTTGGCTAACCGTTTCCCTTTGTTCTACTGAAATAGGGCTTCAGCCTCTCTGGAAGAGAAAATGGATCACAGTCGTTCTCCTGCTATCAGATATTTGGCTTCTTAGACTCTCCAGATCTGTGGATACACTAATAGGTTTCTTGGGGTTTGCAAAGAGCTACAATCGGTGCTGCTTGTATGCTTAGAGAGATATACTTAGAAAAATACATTAGGACTTATCGATTGCCCCAAAAATCAATCATGTATAAGGGTATAAGTGGCTGAAGAACAAAGATTGGTTTGCGTAATGCAAAGGGACAGAAATGATCACTCACAGTCTGCATGATTAAAAGAGGATCCGACACCTCATCAGAAGGTGCATCAGCTTAACCAATTATCCAGCAGGCAATTTTCAGCAGTATTGAAGAGTTGATCTAAATCATTGCCATGAATCTTCTTCCTCCAGGCACATCGGTAATTCAGGTGACGGCCATAGATGCGGATGATGCCACGTACGGGAACAGCGCCAGGGTGGTGTACAGCATCCTGGAGGGGCAACCGTACTTCTCCGTGGACCCAGAAACTGGTCAGTGTCGAGTTGCACGTAAAAAATCCGCCTAAAAATGTTACAAAGTACAGCTGCATGTGGTGCACTGTGTATTCCTGCCTCCATTTTGTTTTTAATTTCTCTTGGACATGTTGCAGGTTCACATCAACAAAACTTTAGTTCTGTGTTGTCAGTACAGTAGAATGATTTTCTAGAAATGATTGTGTGTATGTAGAACAAATAATCTTAACTTAAACAAAACTAATCTAGTTGTGAATGTCGGTTTTAAGATACACATCATATATTAATGAAAACATATATGGGATTTTTTTCAGTGTTGAGATGAACTCTTTTAGCAGAAACGTGTCTAAAAGATCAAAGATCGAGATTTTGATGTCAGTGGTGCAGAATTAAAAGGATATAGGCTTCATCATTTTGCTCCAAAATGTTAACACTTATTCAAGGAGAAATCTGACATAGAAAAGGTGTGTAAAAATCCTCCTCCACTGGATGAAAATGTTCTTACCTGTTACTGATTTTGGACTCTCCACCTACATATGTAACCCAACAAGCTTACATCTTGTATCTATCGGTGGCCATTCTGGGAAATATAACAAATCGTTAAGTGAAGCAGACATAGCAGAGGCAAGCTGGGCTTTACCAGGAAAGGAAATTAAAACAATTTATCACTAAATAGCTCCTGGAATGCAGGAAATTTCCCTTTAACTGAACCAAAAATAACAACACGTCTGCCTTCTCTCGCAGGCTGACGGGCGAGGGGGATTTGTAGTCGAGAGTGACAAATCACCAACCCCAAAATCTAGCCGCTTGCTAGTTTTAATCATTAATGTGCGCTTTGGAACACATCCCGCTCGTGTCTTTTTTGCTTAAACAAAAGGGAAACGACAAAAGAAGCCATTTGCAGATTAGTGGAGGGATTAACAGTAATATGGTTTATCCCACGTGGTGTGTAAGCTGACATTCCCTCTTACACAAAGACATGCCTGGACATCACATTATAAGCGGGATTTGTTTCTCCTCTCCTCCTCTCCGTGTGTGTGTGTATTGCAGTCATTAAGCAATAACAAAGGTAGACAGAGATGTAGGGCGTGCGGGATGCTGTTTTCTAAAGCTGCTACGCTGTTTCCCGCTTCCTATCCTGCAACGATTCTCCGCTGTTCTCTAACCAGTTTGTCGTCCACGAGATGAATTGCACTTCGTTAAGAGCAAAAAACAAAACGAGAAGTAGCATTGTGCCCATGTTTCGTTTTTGCCACGTTCTGTATGTGAGGAAGAAAAGAGCAAGTTGGAGGGCCTTTTGAACAGCGTAGGCCGGAGTGATCTGAGCCTGAGTGATGCGCCACATCAGCCTCTCCCGTTCCCTTATTGTTTGATATGCAATGAATCATCTACTCAGACACTTTGTCAAGGCAGTTTATTTAGGGTGAAATTTATTTTTTTTCATCTTTATTCTCCCACTCCACTATGTCTTTCTGTTCTCCTCCACCACCACCACCACCACCTCCCCTTCCTCACCTGCTTCTCTTTTATGAGGCTTCAAATTCAAACGCGTTACAGCAGACAGGGTTTAAAACGGGCTCTGATGGGAGATGGAGCACACCTTTTGAATATGCTGCCAATTACCGCTTCACTCGGTCTCTGTCCTGACTCCAAACTAGAGATCTAACGTGTCAGAGTGGAGAAGTAAGCAACTGCACGGCACTTGAAAGGCCGAACATTAACAGAGTCTTAATTCCAAAGAGAGGATAAATGATGCCGAATGGATTTTGGATGCAAATGCTACACTTAGAGAATTAAAGGACTACGCCTGTGGTTTTGGTAGATTGGCCCTTTGGTCCACTTACCAGTTAAATCGTGAGAACACAGACAACCAGAACATGCTCCTGGGTGGCTGCTGAGCTCCAGGCTGCATATACTGAGCAAGAGCACTGACCTTGCAGTAATAAAAGGTTCTTAGTGGTTTAATTATGTGGCCTGTAGATGCATAAATCTAAAAAAAATAATAAAAAGAAACGTCATCAATTCTCTACTGATGACGCAGGCGTGCTTATTTTTAGAAGTGTTTCAGGTGGCCACCGTGACTTTTGGATGTACGCCGTCCACCTGTGGAAACTGTTCATTAGTTTTATGTCATATGGCAGGTTGATTTTATGAAGGTTGAACACAGATCTGCCTGACTTGCAGAATTTAAACGATGAATCATCACTGAGCGTAAGAGCTTTACTGTACACACTAGGTGCTACAGTAGTAGTACACAGTTTTATTGCTAGAGCCCCAGATCCCAAACACAAAGATAAAGCAGTTTGTGATGATATAAAACAGAGAAAAGCAGCAAATATTCACAACTGAGACACAGTACCTGCTGGTTGGCTTTTAAATCAGTTGCCAGTTATTCTTCTGTCGAGTGACAGAATTGGTTAATTGCATCACTTTGTGCTTTTCATGCTTTTTTATGTTGCTCATATCGTACATTGATTCTCCTCAGTTACAGCACTTGTTGTTACGCTCTTGACATCTTATGGCTGGAATATAAGAAGCATTTTTGTTAGTTCTGGTGTGAAGATGAATCTGATAGAATCTAAAGTAATTTAGAGCTGGATTAACCAACATAATATAGAGAATGACCTTCAAAACTAGCTCTACGTTGTAAAATAACTAATATACTGCATCACTGAAAGTCATCAGTTTTTACAGAATGATACCTTGACTTTGAAAAAGGAGCAGGTTTAAACTGATATTTTAGTTCCCACATACTCAAAAGTTTGCCGCTCTAAAATGACTCTCTTTGGTGATTGGTTGAAGGGTCAACAGGGTCACAGGGTCCTCTTGTGCTGAGCACTCCTCATAAAATGCTTTCAGTTATAGAAAGTGAAGAGAGAAATGGGCAAACGAGCAGCTGAATATGCACCAGAAGTGGTTAAACGATTCAGTTTTTTTACGCTGCAAATGGGGTTTTTTTTTCTCAGTTTGCCCGATTTCACCGTTTTCCAATTACTGATAGATTTGTTTTTCACGTAATAAAATAACACATAATGAAATAAGAAGAGAAGGTAATGAGTCTTTTGAGTCCACAGATTGCCAAACAATTTAACAAAATAAACTTGAATCAATTGAATGGACGCTCTTTCCCAAAGAATTGTAAATCTGTGTTTTGTTTTTTTCTTTAGGCCTGATCAAGACAGCTCTGCCTGGTATGGATAGAGAAGTGAAGGAAAACTACCAGGTTGTGATCCAGGCTAAAGACATGGCCGGACAGATGGGCGGCCTTTCGGGAACCACGACAGTCAGCATCACCCTCTCCGACGTGAATGACAACCCGCCACGCTTCACCAAGAGTGAGTACATACAGTGACCAATCCTCAGTCCATGAAAACCACTTGTCAGTGTGAGCCGGTGCCAGACAGGCAGCCCCCATCTGGTGTCAGTTTCAAAATGAATTTGGATTATTGCAGGGAGCTCTGGGTTTTGTGCGACTACAGCGGGCCTCTTAAAGGCAGCGAATAATTAAATATAGAGCCATATGACAGAGCGAAGGGTCCTGCAAAGTGCATCAGATCAGCCCTGTAATCCCTATTAAATGAAGAGAGTACATTCACTGGGTTTTATCTCCCCTACTCTTCCCTTCCCTTTGTCTATCTCCCACTATTAAGTCTTTCTCCTGCTGCTTTTTACTCCATAAAACCAATGTTCTCAATTTAGTGCTCAAACTCTCCTTGGTGCGTTTTTTTTGTCTCTTGTCTCTTTTTTTTTTACCCTCCCACTCATCAGTCATCAATCCTTCCTCTCTACTCCCGTCTTACTCTCTTTCAGCCTCACACATTGTCTCCGTTTCTTCTCTCAACCTCCCCCCCTCTCCCGCCCCTTTCTCCCGCGCTTCCTCTCGTGTATCTGGCAAGCCGGCGACGGCAGCCAGATCAAATTGACAGATTACTGGTGTCGTCGTGTTTCCCCCTCAGTAACAGGAAGCTCAGATCGTACAGTAGGCGACGCATGCGCACGGGCCGCGAACGCAAAGCAACCAGCACACAACCGCAGAACACCCGCCGTCCCCTCATTTATCACTGCTCCCTCCCACCGGCTTCAGGGATGGAGCAGGGGGGAGACGGACGCTGTCATCTCAGCTTTGCCAGCAGTGAATGAACAGTGAGCGGAGGGAGGGAGATGGATACGACAGGGATGGAGGAGGTGACAGGAGGGGAAGATAGAGGAAGAGTACAGAGAGACAGCTTGTGATAGAGGGAGGGGGGAGAGACAGACACAGGGTTAGATTGAAAGAGGGAGAAAGAGGAAGAGATATTGTAATGGGACACCCAGAGGAGGTAGAGTGTCAGGAAGCGATATCATTGTTGTCTGCCGGAGTGATGCCTCTTCTTTTCCACCCAATGCTAAATACCTGTTAGCCTAGGGAAACCTCCTCACGGTGCGTCGCTTTCAGAGAATGTGTGTGTGTGTGTGTTTGCATGTGTGTACGCGCGTGCACGAAGGCGAAGTGTCAGCGTCACAGAGACCTGCCGACTCAGGCGTTGCCAAAACAGTGTCAGCATGTTTTATTAGTGTGTCAGTGCTGTTTGTCTCCGCAGGCTGTGTGTATATCACGCCCGCTCCCTCCTGCAGTCCAGCTATTTATTTAAGCATACAAGATGCAGCCGTGGCCGCCGAGGCCGACAGGCAGCCATCAATTTCTCCACCTCAAACCGAGAAGTCATCTTTCAAAATTTAAAAAAAAAAAAAAAAAAGAGAGAAGAAATTAATTTATGCTAGGCAAATTGGCCCAGAATTTATGTTACATCCTAAACTTCAAGTAGTGTGTCAATACCGCTTGTAGCAAATTAAGTGAAAGGCCAAATGTCTGTTTGGAAATGAAAAATGTTTTAGCGCATATGAAATGTCTGCTCCACAGCTGATCTACAAATGTTGCAGCACTAAATCTCCCACTCAGCTTCTGCTTTTCACACACTCGGCTCCCCGGCTGGCTCTTATACTGCTGCTCTCTGATTGGCTCTGACTCACTCTCTCCCTGACCTGCTCTCTTGAATTCTTGCTCTCTGACTCACCCACTTATAGTCTTTCTTTTTTCACTAACAGGGTCATAAAAAAATTCTCAGGCTAATACACTCGTTGGGTGTCGGGGGCTGTGTAGTTTTGCTTTCGGCCTCTAGATCCTCTGTGTTTTTGTAAATTAATCTCGGGCTGTGTTTTAGCGTGTTACTGTTTCTGGATTAGCCTTTCAGTTTTGGTAAGATCAGCACTGGTTCACCAACATCAACTGCATCTTTGTACAAAACACTGGACATAAAAAGGAATAAAAAGGAAAAGAAACCTTGATTTTTTTTGGCCCTGCTCATGCACTCAATCTGTCCCCCACCCACAAACATCTTGACAATGTTGCTCTGACCAATTCTTTTCATCAAATCACAATGATCATATTATTTCCCTGCAGCTCTCTATGAGTTCAGAGTGCCCGAGACCCGGGAGCTCGGGTCTGAGGTGGGAGTGATCCGGGCCTTGGACGCTGACATAGGGGAGAATGCAGAGATGGACTACAGGATCACTGGGAGCGACGGGCCTGGGATGTTCGATATCATCACCAATAGGACCACGCAGGAGGGTGTCATCGTGCTGAGAAAGGTCAGGGACTCTCTGTTGTTGTTGTGTTGCGGGATGTGGTGTAGAGTAGCTTCCACTGGGGGTTTGTTCTTTTCTTGCCTTACAACAGTTTCCATTAGATTTTCTCACTAAAATTTCCCTAAACAGTGTGTCCTCTTAGTGAGAGAGAGTGAGTAGATAGAAATATCCACATGCTTATAACATGTATTACTGCAGCAAGCAACAGTGAGTGCTTTGTAACTTTTGAAGCCCTGGGCTTCACCTGTCAGGCTGCCTGATTGGAAGAGCCTGTCGAGACCTCATGCTGCCTCAGAGGAAGCCCTGAAGGTCCAAACAAGGAAAAACACACCAGTATGTTCATTGTGTGTTTTCCAAGGAAAAAAACAACATTTTTATTTACAATAAAAACTTGTTTCCTGCATGTCCGATGGAACAGATACGCTTCTATTTTAATCGATATATCCATCTTCACAGGCTGCGTAACAGCTCGTGTTTAGCTCGTGCCCAGTGCTGTGCTTAAATGAATCCTGTGTAGACGACAGCTGACTGTAGCTGCTGCTGCTGCTGCTGCTGCTTCGCTAATGTGCTGCAGGACGTGCAGACATGTTAACGTGTGCCAGAATTGAACAAGACATCAAGATGAGACATTAATCTTATAATCTTTAAGATTTTAGCCATGCGGCCAGATGTATAAACCACATATAAACTGGTATGTATGTGTGCGCTCCTCACACAAACTTCAGACCCACGCATATGCACAGATCCCCACAGGCAGCACGAATAAAATGATAAGGAGAACTTAAATATAATATGAGATGTAATCCTATATTACAACACTGTTAAAGTGTTTTTTGTCAGTAATCCCTATTGTCATATTATTTTAAAATCTACACTCTTCAACCAATGGACTTTATCTTTTATTTGCAGCCATTGTTTCTCTGTTGGCGACCTTTTGATTTGAAACTGTGAAGTAGTTGGAATGGTAAAAGGAACTTTGTATAGTCTGTGTTTATATCATCTTAGTGTTGAATGTACACTGCGTTTCATCTAGGCCTCGCTTGATTTGGTGGCGTGAGTGGTTGCTAGTTGTGTCAGCCGCCTGGAACAGCCAGCGTCCTTTATGCCATGAACAACTGTGATCTGATTTCTCCCTGCACACGGCAAAGTTGTTTTTCACACAACAGCAGTGCAGGAGCTGGAGGTGTGCAGGCAACACTGTGACACTGCTCTTGACATATTAATATTTAAAACTGATCTGCTGCCAAGAAAACATCCAGTAAATGACAGTTATCTTGTTTAATGGACACATTTTTGATGAACACTCTAACATTGATGACAAATACAGCTAACTGCAGGAGAAAATGTAGGGGGGTATGTACCAGCAGAAACTTAATCCAGCTGTGACATGGTGTAAAGAGGGTCAAACAGTAACTCTGAATCAAGTTCATGCATCATTTCCTGTGAATCCCTCATGTGGGTGAAAGCAATTTCAATCCTGTGCGGGAATGGCAGACCCCGCCACCAACACTACAAAGATGCAATTACAGAATGTAAATATTGAAGAAAATGAAACATGCGCTTTGCTTTTATGAAGGAATAATATGTTTAAAGGAGAGTTTCCTGTTTTTGGAAACATGTAAATAGAACATTATCTACAGTTATATGCGCCTTATCTTTGTTAATGAAACTAATGAGGGATTTTAAGTAAAGGTGTTGTTTGCTTGATTGATAGAAATACATGAGGAAAATAGCTTCCACATACAGTAGTTTTAGTTTCGCTTGTCTTTTGGAAGTTAGGAATCGTTGACCTCATTCTGTCGGCCAAACCCGTCACGTCACACCTCTCGTATTAACAACAAGGAGGAAACAACACAACGAGCTGCATTCGATAAAGAAAACACTTTTTTATTTCCATATGCCCTCACAGCCAGAAGATGGATGGAGGAGTTATTAGAGTTCAGCTTACTCTTGCCCACACTCCCAGTACATGTGTTTTGAGTGAGGTTCATTCTTCCTCTGAGCTGAGACCAAAGCAGAAATATTGATGCTCAGTATGGATCGCAGCATTCAGCGGTGTGCTGTGGTCTGTTTCTGATGTATTCAACAGAATCTGGCAGTTGCCTTATCAAGCGCCCTCTCTGCAGCCTTCGATCGATGGCTTCCATCATGCCATCATTAAGTGGAAGATGACATAATTGCCTTTTGTAGCCGCGGCGGTGCTGTAGTGAATGTGGTGTGCGGGTGGAGTGTGTGTGGGGAGTGAACGTGCCCTAATTCTGAACCTACTAATTAAATGGGCTTGTCAAGTGGGAATGTGTCCCATCTCTGCTTGTGCGGGTCCTTTCCAAGCAACATATTGCTCCCGCTGACGTGCGGTCTCCCCTCTGCCTTAACACCAAACGACTAAAAATCAATGACTCATATTTTATTGTTATTCATGTCTTGAGAAAAGAGCTCATTCTATCCCATCTGGATTTTTCAAGCTTTCATTGGCTGTTTCCAATGGTCGCGGACCAAGCATTCTTTCATATGTACAGTAGGCAGCCTGCAAGCAACATAAAAGCAAAAAAACATACTGCTTAAATGCAAAATGAATGAAAACACCAGCCGTCAGGCGGGAATCAGCCTACTAATCGTGCTGCACTCTTTATAGATTGTAAGATGTACGGTAAGATCAGTGTAGGGTAGATATAGGATTATAGGGGCTCGTGCATAATAACGACTAAGCTGCTTTTTTTTTTAGGCAAACGTATAAAATGAAAGCTCGATTTATATCATGCTTTGCTGTTATTGTCCATTCAAAGTGAATGAAATACTTAAAATTAGTGCTGCACAATTAATCGCAATCATGATGTCAGTCTGTACAATTATCAAGTTTAGGCTGTGATTTATTTGAATATCTGCTGGATGTGGTCCTACCAAATTAAAATGTTTTTGAAAGAAAATTTAATGTCAGACTTCTCCAGAAAGACCTCTGCTGGTCACAAGCTCAGAAACATGCAGTTAAATAAAGAATAAATTAATAAATTAAAACATATAATGATAATACTGTTGTTAATGAGATCAAAAGTGCAATATTGTCCACAATAATAGGAGTACGATTTATCACCAATTCATGTCCTACAAAAAATTAAAAACAAAGTAGTGATGTGCAGCAGAGGCATCCTTCAACAGAATACCAGCTCTTTTAAATACTTTTAAATTCATCCTTATTAATAGATAAAACTTTAGAAATGTGTAAAGCCTTGATACAACTTTACAAATCCAAAAAGCACACTTTTTTTTTCTGCAGTACAATTTGTGTTTTCCATCATAAAGTCAAATGAAACACCTCGCCAAAGTCTGACGCACGAAAACCAAAAGATTTTCTTTCGCCTATATACTAATCTGATATACTGATCTCTTCATTTAACAAGAAAAACAAAACCAAAATGAACAGATGTCACCCAGCAAACACTGGGAGCCAACGGTGATTGATTGTTTCACAGAAATGCAGGAATGAGATCAGGAAATCACGTTGGAAAGCACAAACATCAAAGGAGTTGATTGAAAATGTGTCACGCCTGTGTCTGGCTAAACAAAAAGACAGGAAGAAAATGTATATACGTAATGTTTCATTTTACAGTCATACCTGGAACAAAGCATAATGCTGCATGTTTAAAGTAACAACACTAGCTGATCAGACATTTATGAGCCATGTTGGTGTGAATTAAAGCAGCCATGTTGTCGCATTAGATTTCCACTAAAATGCCACGTCGGTCACATTATTCAGGATGTGGCAGCAGTTAGAGGAAGGCCTTTACATGTCCAAACGAGCACGAGTCTGATCTGTGCAGCAGCTCATGTGTGCCCATCAGCAGTCTTGTTAGTGTCCTTGAAGAAGACACTGAGCCCCTTCACAGGCGCTCATTAGAAGATGCTCTGGAAAAAGACAGTCAGTTTAATGAATAAAATCCCAACCTTTGACGTGAAATTAAATGTGGCAGGATGCTCCGAATGGAGATTAGCTTTCCCCAGAATCAACAGCTGAACGTGCAGCTGCATACAAATGTTTGAAAGTAAATATTAAGCAAAATAAAACCTCACAGATAAAGGAAACAATGTGAACGTGAAGTTATGGCTTCTTCATCATCATCGTTCTCTCTCTTTGCTCTGCAGCCTTTGGACTTTGAGAAGAAACGTCAGTACAGTCTCCGCGTCCAGGTGGAAAACGTCCACATCAACCCTCGCTTCTTCTCCGTGGGCCCCTTCAGGGACGAGGCCACCATCAAGATCGTCGTGGAGGATGTGGACGAGCCGCCGGTGTTCGAGCGCGCCAGCTACGTGATGGAGGTCAAAGAAGACGCAGCTAAGAACACCGTCATCGGCTCCGTCAGTGCGTCTGATCCCGACGACAAAAGCAGTCTCGTCAGGTACTAAACACTAAAAACACATTTTTTAAAAACACTTTATCGCAGCCATAGGTTTCCATTAATTTGTGTATAAATTATATATAAAAAACCTGAAAACTAGGATGGATCAATGGTAAAATCTATTGTGGTCCTCACATTGGCTGCTAAACACAGAAATGTAACAAAATCTATTGAAACAACTTAGTTCAGCCACATAGAAAATTCTGCATGTTTTCCATTAAATGAGAGTAATGGCAGCGGGGTGTCAGACTGCACCTCTGACACCGCCTCAAAGACTTTTTCATTTTTATGATGTACTAAGGGAGTTGGCTCTCAAGGTTGAAGTTCCACCACTTTATTGCAGGTGTCAAATACGATATCATTCTCTTTTATCGCCCATCATCAAGGAGGTAGCTACCCTGTGGCATTTAGAGCAACGCAGTGGAGGAAGAGGGCTGGGAAGCCTGGGGGCTGCTTGGCATGAGGAAGTCACAGAGACGGTTATCTTTATTAGCTCGTACAGCTCGCCACCGCAGACGCAGACAGGTGCACAAGGCAGGTACGCCTGCATATGGACCACAGGCTTATGCGGGCGCACTTGAATGTAAAGCTTCAGCTGATATGTCACAGTGAAGGACAGTCAAAGTCAACCAGTGCCACTATGATCGACGTTAACCCCTGATGTAATGTATCCTCTGCCGTTGAACACACGCAGCCCACGTTTGTACACTGAAGTGTCCATTAGGGTAGTTTGCAGAGATTAAACTTGGCTAAATTTGACTGCGTCTTCTGGGCTTTTCAATCCGTCCCTGTCAGCCGGCGCGGACAGGATGTTCTTAAAGTCCCTTAAACTGTGCCGAGAAAAGAAATGTGAACACTGACGATTCCATGACAAATGACAATTTATAACTGCTGATGAAAGTCATCTGCAAAAAGAAAAGGTACTTGAGGTGAGATTTTGTCAGCTGGGCTAAGGTTGGTTGAAAGGTTTCAGTCGGCTAGGTTCCATGTAACTGCATTTCATCAGCATTTGAAGGCATGAAGTGAAACAATTAGTTGATTAATCAATTAGTAGATCTTTTAGTGAATAATATTGTTATTATTAAATGTTTATACAAGAAAATACAGTGAATAAATGACATCACTGCAGCTGCAATTTAACCAGAGTTTGGACAACAATGACATGTAACTTACACGTCTTTCCTCTTTTAAGCCTTGATCCATTTTTAGCTCAGGTCAAACTAGACACCTTGCTCCACAAATCCCCAAATCAATACTGGATGCCCACTGACTCTTGTCCTTAAAGGATGTCTTGTGGAAACACTGTGGCGCGCCGGTCAGCTTGTGTAGGGAGGAAAGAGGATCACTAACATTTCTGTAACCCTCCACGTCCTTCTGCCTGGCCTTCCATCCAGCCAGCTGCCTGCCTGCTGAGAGCAGCACTTTGGATGCCCGGTCAGGACGAGGCGCACTGTTATCTCTGTGACATTAATCAGGGGAAGGGTTAGGCCCAGCCAGCTGAATTATTGGAAATATTAGAAAAGCAATTAGTAAAGCCCACGGCCGACGCAGATTTAACGAGGTTAGAGTTACTGTCGCGCCGGGCGAGGTGACAGGAGCGGAGGAGAGGCAGGCAGAGATGAGGAGGGAGAGTTTAGATAAAGACGCTAAAATAGTTGATGCAGGAGGAGGCAGGGGGGTGGCAGCAGTGAGGTGGGGGAGGATCTGCAGAGAGAGGAGAGCTGCGCGGTGGTGCATTGAAAGCTCCGGTTCATAGTCTCCCCTTAGGGGTCTCCTTCCTCTTACGCCGGCCCTACTGATGCCTGCTACTCCATTAATCACACTGATGTATCACAGTAGTCTGGGAAGCAGAGAAAAACAACACGACTGGATAACCTGTTGGCTCTCGTGTGTGTGTGTGTGTGTGTGTGTGTGTGTGTGTGTGTGTGTGTGTGGGACTGCAGAGACACTTGCATAAATTTGTCATGACCACAAAACAGACTTTTGAAGAGGGTTAGTGCAAGAAACAAAGTCTACCGTAGTATATTAAAGAATGAGTTCACCCACAAGACTAAAATCCAGTATTTTACTCTAGTTGTTAACAGCACACATCATTTTGGCTTCGTGTGCCACAGTGTCTCTGATGTTTCTGATGTCTGTCTGCTTAACATGTTACTAACTTTTTCAACTTGTCACATATTGCTACCAATGAAATTTAAAAATGAATTCCTCATTCTCTCCCGTGGCACTATGAAAGCACCAGCATTTAAAGAAATTGAACGTGATTATTTGAAAAGGTCATCACAGTTTGAGAGAGGATTCTGCATCTGATATGATTTGCACAGCAAGCATTTTGTGGAAGTACCAGGGTAATTCAATTGAGTGGAAGCAGAAAAGCAGCGCGGTCCGTTTCTGATCGGAGGCGAAACTCTCAGTCGGAGTACTTATATGTTGGAATTCAGTGTGAAAGTGGAGCGGAAATGAGCTGCTAATTTTCACAGGATGTCACAACATTGTGAAAAGTGTGATATATATTTCTCTTCAGTCTGAAATCATGAGGTGAGATGGCGAGAACGACGTCCTCTCCAGGTTTGAATGCAGGTGGTGTGCAGGCGGTACTTTACATGTGGATCACAATTACAACAGAGGTGAAGGTCTGCTGCGATGTCACTGCTTAATACAAAAGCAATGAAACATTGAAACCTGTTGACAGTGAAGTTTGTGCATTATCTAAAGTTACAAGGGAATTGTTAGAGCTTGATTTGCTTTATTTGCCTCCATAGCACTATTTTAAACATCAGAGAGGCGACTTTATCCAAACCCACGCACACAAACCAGAAATCATCTGTGTAGTGTGGTAACGCACAGGTTAATTGAGACAATAGGTGTTTTTTTTTTCTGTGTGATTTGTATAGACTGAACCTTTAAACTAAAGTCTGAACATGTTTAGAGGCTGTTCATTAACTCGTGGAGTTTGGCTCATTTGTGCAGGTGAAAAACATTTTCTGTTTTTTTTTCTCCCTCTCAACAAAGTTGGCCTTTCTTCTGAGGGCAAACCACTGCGAGGATTGATGCTAAAATTAATCTTAGCGTGTTCTTCTCCGGCGTGACTAACAAAGAAAGGAAATAATGGCAGAGTGCACACAAATCCAACCTGCTTTATTCAAACTTGTTTGGAGTCGCTCCTGCCTGCTTTAAATCCTCCAACCGCACAGAACCGTCCATTTAACCAGGACTCGCCTGTAAATGTGACCATTTCCACACTGGTTCACACCTGAGCAGCTCTGTAAAGGTGACTCTACTCTGTGTCCCTCACCCGGGGAACACAACACACTTCCACATCAGCCTGACTGCACAAGTTTAGAAGGCCTGTGTGTGTTTTGTGCAGGTACTCTATTGATCGGCGGACAGACATGGACAGAGTGTTCAACATCCATGCAGGTAACGGGTCAGTGTTCATCCTCAGGGAGCTGGATAGAGAAGAGTACGCCTGGCACAACATTTCCGTCATCGCCACAGAGTTCAGTAAGTGCAGCAAACATTTCTGTTAACCCACTTCCTCGTATTTTGCCAGCTAAATTGAATTTTTTGAATTGACGCTAACCTCTCAATTTTTTTTGCTGAAGATAAAAAAGGGGTTTATACAGTATGGGAAGTAGACGTATCCAGATCACATATTATTGGCTGTTGTTGGTGTTTGTGTCCAACCCTGAGTAGCATTCAGACGGCCCCCGAAGTGGCAGGGCTCCTGTTCGTCTGTGCCGTCAGTAGAGATATTTGAAAATGGGCTAATTTAATCAGATTTCAGTAATTATTTTATTTTTATTTGAACTTGTCACTGAAACTCAACACTTCCTGCAGAGAGACGCCGCATAAAAAGCCTTCCGCAAGCTGAAAGGGCATCGTCTCTCACCTTTATTAGGTTTAAATGTGGATCAGGAAGTGATTAGCCTCATTAACAGTAGCTCAGCAGCAAACAAACAAACCAACAAACAAACAAAAAAAAAAAAACAGCAAAAAGAAGACAATGGGATTAATAACGTTAAAAAAAAAAAAAGCTGCTCATTAATCAGCTGCTCAAACTCTGAACAGATGATTAGTGAGTGTATCATCACTGTTACACAGATGAAATGAGAGCTGTGGAAATGCACTACGTTTTAAACCGATCCTTTATTTATTCATGCACGGCATTATTTAAATAATGGCTCTGGTTTAAAACTGTTGCCAGTTTTGATTTGTTTTAATGAGTCCCTAATATTCAGTTTGAGTAATCAAAAACCATCCAGATGTGTGTGGATACTAATTAAACATATACACTGTGTAATTGTATTTCTTTTATTGTGGTATTTGTATCCAGCTTGTTCTCAATGGCACATACAAGTTGTTTACCTGCTAATAAGGCTAAAAGCTACAGACGCTCTACACATGCACTGTGGTGGCTTAATTGAGTATTAATGTAAATTCACTGTGTCCACCTTTGTATTTCCCAGACAACCCGCGACAGATCAGTCGCGTGCCCGTTTACATCAGAGTGCTGGACGTCAACGACAACGCTCCAACATTCGCCACCAATTATGAGACGTTTGTGTGCGAGAACGCTAAGGCTAATCAGGTTGGTACTACTGCAGACAAAGCAGTAGCCATGGTTCCACCCTGTGAGGATTATCTGTCCACTTCCAGTCCAGTATGTGGTTAGAGGACATCACACAGATGATGGATGGACTCAAATCCCAGAATAACTGCAGTTTTAAAATGGTTTCCACCTCAAAATGAATCTAAGGATGAAGGTCTCAAGAACAAATGCAGTTAAAAACATGCTCAGTTCAAAAAGAAACTGCTGCGTTGTAGACTGTGTTTCCTCTAATAGCGAAACACAACATCAGCATCTCACAGTCGGCTTTTCAGCTCCTCCAGTTTCCCCTAAAATGCTGTGACACAGACTCTCACAGTCTTCAGTTTCAGCTTTTCTATCACTTGTCAAATTCCAGCTCACACTCAGATCTGAACCAAATGTTTTCATCTACACTCTATCGGGGTTCACAGAAATTGTGATGAACCAAGTCTAGGCTTGTACGGTGTCAGTGCATCGACAGTGTAATCTGTTACATACTGGAGCTCAGCTAATAGTGCTGGTAGAAGTACTCGGGTCATTTACGTGAATAAAAGTAGAGAGAAAAACAAATACACAGGAAAATCCTGCATGTTAGCATTACAAGAATATATTAATTAAAAAATCAAGGGTACTCAGTATTTGTAAATATATTTATTACTGCTGGTTGTATTTACTTTATCATAAGTAACATTATTATGCGTCGACTAACATGTATTGACCACAGGCTTAGACGTATTTATATAGTAAATAAAATCATCATGGTCAGTAGTAGGTGCTGAGAGTTGTTTTATTAATAGTTAATAGTTAGTTTACTTGTTCCTCACTAGTTTCTTGTTTCTCGTTTCAGAGGATACAAACCGTGAGCGCCACAGATCCTGATGAGCCTCTTGGAGGACACAGGTTTTTCTTCAGTCTTGCACAGGAGGCTGCTGGGAAGGCGAACTTTTCTGTCCGTGATAACAAAGGTAATACACTGTTGGTTTAGGTTTTAATGTCAATCTTCTGTACATTGTACCTACAAAGAACTTTTGTTGAACTTGATGATCCTGTACAAACGATTCTGTAGTTTGTCTTTTGTTCCAAGCAGAGATTCAGAGACCAAATGAAGTTTCTAGTAGAGTTTATTAAGATATTTGTTCTGGGTTATCGATCTCTGCATAGTAACTTGATATTCTGCTGTTTTCAGACAACACGGCCTGGATATTAACACGCAGGAATAGCTACAACAGTCTACAGATGAGCGTCTACCACGTGCCTGTGGTCATTTCTGATGGAGAGTTCCCTATGCAAAGCAGCACCAACACGCTGACCATCAGAGTGTGTACGTGTGACCGCGAGGGCAACATGAAGCTGTGCAACGCCGAGGCGTACACAGCAAGGGCAGGACTCAGCACAGGAGCGTTGGTGGCCATCCTGCTTTGTGTCATCATTTTACTCAGTGAGTAGTGGCTGCAAGAAAACCACCCAAAATGCACCTCAATCTCCCAAACGTTTATTTTTCAATTTAAGATTCATTCAGACACTGAACATTTGATTTGGCCATTTCTTACTGTTAGAGCCTAGATCCTTCTACAGCACACCACCTCTTACTGGTTAAAAAGGCAGTTCTGTGTTTCACTCCTTAATCTGATTCATCACTTCCTGTGGGTGGATGATTCTGCCAGTGACCACAGCTGGCATGTTAATCTGAAAAATCTACACTAAGCTGGGGTCAGTGAAACACAGCGCCTTCCTGCAAACAACCCTTTACTGTAGGAAAGACTGGCGCATTTCTACATAAATCTCCTGCCTAGTGTTTTACAAGCTGTTACAGCTCTTGGTGGTGTATGTACATTCACATAGGGAACATTATTACTAGTCCTAAAACAACACACATGCTTCAGTTGTTCATTAACTGCAAATACAAAGAGCTTTTTCACTGGAGACTCAGACACATTAGATTTCAAAACCAGTTTTAGAGTCATAGAGTTTCCAAAAGACATTTTAAGACAATTGATATAGTAACTATTTTTTATTAGATTCTTATGGTTCATACAATAAGCTTTTTAAACTTGATAAAGTTATTGATTGATTCCATGTTCACCCTCAGTCAAAGAGGTTAGGTCAGCTTCATATCTTACTGTGCTGCCTTCTTACGCCGCATTCCTTTGTGATCTTGAGCAGAAGTGGCCCTGAGGAGCAAAAATACATAATGCATCCTTGTGGTAGTCGAGCCTCTTCTACAAAGTCCCTGAACATCAGACAACACTCGTGTAACATCAACAGTTCCCCCTGGACAGTCCCTGGCCTTCAGATCAAGGCGAGGGAGCAAAGGAACAATGACAAAAGTCACAAACTCTGTTATTTGTTATCTTTGTTTTTGTTCTCCCTGCAGTGATCGTGGTGCTGTTTGCTGCCCTGAGGAGGCAGAGGAAGAAGGAGCCTCTGATCATCTCCAAAGAGGACGTCAGAGACAACGTTGTCAGCTACAATGATGAAGGGGGTGGAGAGGAGGACACTCAGGCTTTTGATATTGGGACATTGCGCAACCCAGAGGCCATTGAGGAGAGTAAGCAGCGGAGGGACATCGTCCCAGAAACCTTCTACCCTCCGGTCCGACGGCCTGTGCTGCCCCCAACCCGGGACAATAACGGGGACGTCAGAGACTTCATCAACCAGAGGCTCCAGGACAACGACAGCGATCCAACGGCTCCGCCTTATGACTCCCTGGCCACCTACGCCTACGAGGGCAACGGCTCCGTAGCAGAGTCCCTGAGCTCACTCGAGTCGGTGACCACAGAGGGCGACCAGGACTACAACTACCTGAGCGAGTGGGGACCCCGGTTTAAGAAACTGGCGGACATGTACGGGGGCGACGACAGCGACAGGGATTCCTAACGCGAACCTGGCTCACAGACGAGGAGATAAACAAAATGAAACACACGAAACACGAACTTTTGGGGATTGCAGGTGCAAGAGTGGTGGGAAAATTGGCAAACGGACCAAGAAACGAGCACAATTCACGTGCTCCTTCACCGCCAACGACCACCATTCAGTTGAACCTCCAGTGACCAGATGTAGGCTTTGTGCGTCCAGTCAGTGTTAGTTGCGTTTTTGGGAGGGCACAGTGACAGGAGACTTTGTGTGTGTATATGGGGGTGCACCTGAGGCCCGAATATATCTATACTGATATTTTCATTTTGTTTTTCCAAAGCTGCCTGTGATGGACACATTCAACACGCAGTTTTGTAAACCAACAGATATGCCTATGTATTTTTCAGTGTTTCTGGGACAAAAACATGCTGCATATAGTGAGTTGTATCTTAGCTTGTGTACGTACGGTAATATGATACAATACGCTGTACAGTTGTTTTGTTTTTCTAGGGATTTTCATTGTCCCGCCATTTCCCACTCTCAGTGATGGCTGCCTCACATTAGCCACTCATCCACTGTTGACGCTTGAGCCACAAGTGCCAGAAATAAATTTGGCATCATCGCGTCTAATGATGAAATGAGAAACTCTAGATACAATTTGGGCGACAGAGGATATCTACCGCGCTAGCTGTGGCACATTGCTGTTGACAAGTGGCTAATGTTCTTTAAAGCGCACATGAAGCTGTGGTAAAGGACTGTGGGAGTTACAGCCACAACAAACACCCACAAACACACCAGTTTGTCATTTCTGCAGTATCTGATTTTCATCTCCCCACAGCTCTGAGCAGCTGCTGTGAGGTGAGGCAAGATACCAAATATTTCCTTATTGAGCTGAATGTCGTCAAAACCATTTTCTCTGTGCAGCCAACTCTTAGGCTGAAAAATAACAGAATAGTGTTATTTGCTACACTGATAAAAAATCACCAATCTAACGCTCATGGCTCAGTTAATAGGAAAATACTGGTCTTGTTGGACTTTTCTTTTTTTTTGCCCATCTTGACTACAGAAACCTATAAATATTTCACTCTGTACAGCATGTTGGAAGATCAGTAATTCAAAGTCACATTAATTCCCCAGTGCTGAGAAGATGCCACCGAGCTTGAAACTACAGCATCAAATTAGATTAGATGAAACATCTTGTGGACAGTTCCCATTAAAATTCATCATGCATTTTTATATTCTTCTCCTAAATTGTTAATTTTATGTATTCAGGTGATTAAGGAAAACGGGATTATAGCATTTGAATCAATGTACCAAGCAGAAAAAAAAAAACATTATTCATTGGACTTTATAGGAAAAATGTGGGGTAAAATTTGGACTGTCGATCTGTAAAAGCTTTTATACTGAAGGTGACAAAGCATCAAAGTCTGATATGAATCAGACATTTTCATATCAGACATCATACTGTAGATACAATATCTACAGTATGATTGGTAGATTCAATCCAATTCAGTTATTTGTACAGCGCCAAATCACTACTAAATTCACATCAAGGCACTTTACAGCGTGAGGTTTAGGACCTTACAAAATGTAGTCGTTTATAGAATTATATAGAAAACTCAACAATCCCACTTGAGCAGCACTAGAGGAAAAAAAAACTCCCTTAGTTGATGAAGGCCCCATCCCAATTCACCACCTCATATCTGCCACCTAGTCTCCACTTTGCATCTTCTAGGATAAAGAGCTGGTTAAGGGGAAGAGGTAGGAGATGACGCAGAGTGCATTATGATTAAAACCTAGACAATAACACCCTGAAATGTCATTTTCTTTGTATAGCCTGTAAAATGTTTTCTATTATCTTAGTTTAATCTTGTTTTAATGTACTTTTCCTTCGATGCTTGTTTCCTTTACTGAACCATAACAAAAAGAAATATCAATCGCCACCTTTTGAAGAGTTGTCTCATTTCACTACTGTAACCTTGCATTGAGGAGCAAAACAGGGAGGTAATATCCATATAAAAATAAAAACTACGACTGGGCGAACGGGTTCTGTGTCTGTGTGCACAGAAGAATGTATATTAACCTAATGAAGCAGTTCAGTAATAAAATCGTGCCAAATCACCAGTATTTTCCTTTAAAACTCTGCTCTTACTGTGTTTTCATCCCTGGCCTTCATCACGTTTACTGTTTGTAGTGTTGACCGTGAAGCTAGTCCAAGTGTTCAGGCTTTACCCAACTGATTTCCTGTTGGATGAAAAACCTTTTTCCATAAAGATGCTTATCGAGGGGCTTCTGACCTTTGAGTGCTGCGGAATAAGGTCCTCAAACCCAGAGGTGTGTCCTCGGCTCGCGGAGAAGGTCAAAACATTATCCTGCAGCTAGAACACACATCATGATTTAGGTTTAAATGCGACTTAGAAAACGAAAGGGGGGGGGCTTAAACAGAAATATTAAAATCAAATTAAATTAAGCCCTCCTAACTGCTCTGAAATAAAGAAGGCTGCTTGAACTGGGATGACAGAATGATATCAACAATGAAAAACAGGCCAGCTAAAACAAGCTCTGCCCTCACTTTAGCGAAAGGCCAACTTGCGAGGAGGCTGACATTTATCAGACATTTGAAACGGTAATAACTAAACACAACAGCATAACTGCCACGGTGCTACTTTTTGCTCTCAGTCCTCTGAATCAGGCTCCACATTAAACAATCCGACTGCTAACACATTGGCTCGGCTATCGTACACGTACCTTCTCTTACTTGCCCCCTTGTTTTTGTTTATTACCTTGTTGCTGGGGCTCCTTTTGTGGAAGTGGCCATTTCGGGCTGCGGCTATGTTGCCATGATAAGCGTTTAATGATTTTGAACCTTTCTTTCTAAGAAGACTGCTTTTCTTCCTCGAGGTACAATGTGAGGTCTCAAATGGAAATCAACACGACAGCAGTACTCACCAAAAGCTTTTTTTTTTTTTACCCCCCCCTTCGGTCGTCACCGTTTTCTATCTTCATAATGGTTATCAGCGTATCGCATTACGAATACGTGCTTGTGTTTTCCTATGAAGAGTGTAATTGCTTCAAGCTTTGGCGCCATGCTAAGATAACAGAAAAATGTTGCACATTGTAACGTGCTGCACCGCCACATCTTGGGTTTTTTTTGTTTTTTTTTTCTGTTTAGTTTCTCTCTTCTTTTGAGTTGGGGGTGGTGACGCTGACGTCCTCTTTTTCCAGTTACAATAGATCTGTGGTTGTTGATGTGTAGACACAGTTGGCCTTGGGGCTCACCTCTACTACAGTATATTATGTTGGTGACATTGTGATTGAGCAGTTGAGTTTTGTCAATGTAGAAACAATTTGAGAGGTTGTGCTAGTGTAAGGGGCCCTACATCACTGGCCATTCATCAGTCTGCTTTGTAAAACGTGATCTTTTGTACTGAATATTTATATGACACAATTAAATATCTTTAAAATCAGCCTCTCTAGTTTTTTTGTGGGATATTCGTCCAAATTAACATTCACCGATTTGTAATTTGACAGGTTTATATTGGACTGCTCTGCCTTTTTTCCCCCTCTAGTTATGAAGGAAATGTTAACTTTTATCTGAAATGTGATGCCAGCCACAGGCTAACAGACGAGACATTTACCGTCCTCACAGGTGTGTGTATATTATCTACGATAAATCTAAAGTATAAAAGACTCAACTCTACATGTCAGACAGTTATTAATATGACGGTCGTTGTTAGAAAGCTGGATCCAGAGGCTACGAGCTGAGGAAATTGTTAATTAGACAATCTATAATTAAGATCTGTTGGACAGCCAATCGGATTTAGAGAAAGGTGAAAAACGAGAGAGGGAGGGAGAAATCATTTTGATTATTACTGGATGAGTGGCAGATGTGAGACAGATGGTGACACTTTAGTGACTGAATATAACTGAGTCAATCCGTTCTCTGGTTTAGACACTTTAACAGAGAGCTGAGAAGGTGAAGGTTACAAAGAAATCAAAAATATATATATTTCTTAAACAATATTAGCTTTGCTGTTTTATTTAACACTTCATTTAAAAACTTCTTTGCGTTTTTGGCATTTCTCAGTAGCTCCTGCTGCGGTTTTGGAGTTAAAAGTTAGTCATTAGCTCAATATTTAAAGATTACACAACAAACATAGACATAAGACAACATAAGGCCGCACTTGACAGTGCTACAATATTAAACACCATAAAACACAATCGTGGTTCATTTCTAATTCTGTTCGACTTCTGTCTCACTTCAGTTTTAAAAATCGGAGACAAGACGCTGCTGTCTCGTCAACGTTCACGTAGAACTTCAAGAACAACTATCGTAGCTCCAAGATCAACTAGAAGCACCTCCGTCTTTCCAAACTCGTTCCTGGCTGACAGACGAGCCTCCTTAGCGTGGACACGGGTCCGGTTGGCCCACCCAAAAAAAGATGCTGTCACTTTCCGCCTTCCTCCGCCTCGTCGGTCTCCTTCTCCTGCCGCTCCCGCTCCCGTCTCATCTCCTTCAGCTCTTGTCTGTATTTCCGCTCGATGAAGCGCTTCTGATGAGCCATCTGTGGGAAGTTATCTGGTACAGGGAGAGGCAGAGTGGGAAACAGAGAGAAGTCGACCAAGGAGAACAGATAAAGAGAGAGACACAGAGGCAGGGGTGTGAAGAGACAAGGTCAGTTTCCAACTGGGCGAGGACAGCAATTTATGGCTGAAATTGCACAGACTATAGTTTTCATAGCAAGTGTCATCCTGTCACTTTGGTCAAATGAGTGAAAATGTTGCAGGCAGCATTGCAGTTAAATTGCCCTCATGTTATTTCATTAATAATGATGAAGTAACAAGAAATTAGACAGGCCTTGTTTGGTTTCAGCACAGTGACTATGGGATCTGATAACATAATTACAAGTGAACATTTCCAGATGAGATCTGTAATAAGATGCTGTGGTGTGACAACAGAAAAAACAAAAACGGATCCGAGCTGACAGGGTGTTAACATATAGGCAGTAGAGGAAAAACCAGAAGAACTAGTTTTTTACTGCAGTTGGAGAACAGATGATCTTTAAAAGTTGCCTCGTGTTGCTTTAAAAACTTGCATCAAACTCTCGATTGCCAGAACTCTTTTATAGCTGATAAATGCTACTACTTGGCATTCGACCACTAAACTGTAGAAACACATGAATGTAGCATTGGCTACATCAGCCATTAGTTTCTAAATAGAACTTTTGAGGCCCCAGTGTGGGTTTTCTACTCATGGCCAACTTGGCTAAACACACAACCCGAAATTTTGGCAAATATGGAGGAAGCCTCAGATGGATATGATCAGGATGGAGAAAGTGGCAAAGATAACGGCTGAATCTGATCGGTGAGGACTCGTGTCAGTCAAGGAAACACACTGTTACAAAGAGATTCGGCTTTTTCAAGATTTTTCTGGCATTTTTGCTTTTTTTTTTTTTTTGGATAGTCGATGGTCTAGAGAGTGGTACAGAACAACTTAGATCCCCTTGCTGGGATTCAAACTGTGGACGCCGTAGATATGCGATATGTGCCTTATCAATTTGGCCAACAGACGTATTTAAATACAGACTGCCAAGTTTTTCCTGATTTCCTGAAACGGTTTCTTTTAAGACCAGCATCTAGCCATCAGTGGTGGTACTGCATTGTAAGCCACTACCTTGCTGTCTTCATATTCAAACAATTTGTTTTGTCTGATCAAGAGTCCAAAGCAAAGATGTGTTCACCTCACAATCATAGATACACAAAACCTCCAAGATCATTTTTTAAATTTGAAATTAAACACATTGCAATTTTCCAATGATTTAAACTGTCTTGAATCAATAAATCAACTGAAGGAAGAGACACACCTGGCCAACACCAAAGAACTACAGCCGACTGCAGTGTCACATCATATAGGAAGCTAACTCTCTAACTCGTCATTCAGAAGAGCGTAGGACTGCACGAGGCACGGAACGATTCACCGATTACCAGAAGAGCTGCCAATTATTTTTGTGTCAGTTATCTAATCAATTAATTGACTCATCGGTTCAACTCCGGTTTAAATGTAGCATCATCTCCTAACTCATACGGGAGCTCTAAATCCTTTAAGTGAAAAATTAAAAATGACCAAATGTGGCGCTACATAAGCTTTAGCTTAGTCTTCAGCCATGACAGTGAGAACTTAATTCAAGCCAATGACCCACCAGGCTGCACCGTCTGTAATTTTGATATCCACAGCTTAGGTCATTTTCCATTAAGTATTTACATTACTGGGTCTACCCGCTGCACACTTCAATTTAAAATAGCATGCATGACAGCTGCCCGGTGGATAGCGTCAGCTTGCTGAGACACAAATCTGACTGTGCAGTTTTTCCGGTCACTGAACATGACCAGGCAAACGCAGACAAATCAGGCTTCCAATACCTTTTCCCCCACAGAAGTTCTGAAGTGAGTGTGTGTGATGGAAAACGGAGAAGCTCCCCAGATGTGAATAAAGGTTTCATGCTGGCTTTTTTGTTAGTAGTTGAACATAAACAGTGTACTCTGTCGGTGTTTGAACAGCTTTTATTATTTTTGTGTCTCTGTACTTCAGCATGTTGAATTTGAAATAAGATGTGAGGTACATGTAAGAACATCGACTGTGAGCATCATTTTTGTCTGACAGTCTGATGCTAAGATGGATTAAAAATATTTCAGTTAAACTTAAATAACATCATATTATTGACTTTTCTGCAAATGTCTACTGAAGACTCACAGACAACAGTGGACATTTGTTTTGTACCTCTGGTAAAGCCCTGCCAGCTGTGGCTTTTGTTACATTGAGTCTTGCATTAAGGAAGTAATACTTTTTTTTTTGTCAAGAACATCGTTTAACTACTAGGTCAGAAAAAAAAAACCCTCCATGTTTTCCATGGCTGGATGAATGAGATAATTTTCCTGCTGCTCTACCCCATCACTGAAAGAACGCTTTATAAAAAAAGGTTAATTTCTTCTGTGTTTCTACACCGTTTACTCAGTATGGATTTAAATGGCCTTTTTAAAACACCCTTAAAGCTGAGAATCAGCACTTTAACCTCACACACTGTTTTATTTCAGATCTATTGTGCTGCAGCACAGAGCCAAAACAACAGAAGATGTGTCACTGTCTAAATAGTTTGGGCCTGCGCTGTATCATGGGCAGATAGTGTATATTATCCTCTGATAAATGGGAAAATTTAATTATTACTATTGTCCAGACAGTGGACTCACAGCTGATAATATGGCACCTTAGGGTTTGAGCCAACTATTCAACTATCTGGCATGGATATTAAAGCCATGCTTTCTATTTAAGTATTTTCCAGAAACATCTGCTGTCCTGCTGCTGCAAAGTCAGAAAAACACAAAGCAGGAGCACACAGAAGTAAAAATGGCCCTCACTTGTTGGAATGACACATTATCCATCTGGATTGTGCTGAACCCTCCTCTCTGCTGCAGATAAGCACGAATTGGTTTGAAAACATCAGTCCAACAGTTTATTTAAAGAAAGCCTCATCTAATGTGCAATAAAGAGCACAGTCAAAAACGTGTTTCCTCTCTTAAATGTAGTGTTTAAACAGTGACTTGATTTAACGGTTGACAGAATGTATAAGAATGATTCTAATTTATCATTTATCAAGATAACATGTTCAGCTTCTTAAACATGAAGATTGATTGTTTTTTTGTTATACAGTGGCAAGAAAAAGTATGTGAACCTTTTGGAATTTGGTGGGTTTTTTTACGTTTCATAAAACACGATCTGATCTTCATCCAAATCAAGAATATTAACAAATATAATATGCCTTAAATAATAACTATTGTTATAATTCTGATCTTTCATCAGCTTAACGTAAATCATCAATTTTTGATTGTAGATCCTCTGAATGCTCCTTTTGGCTTGGTTCACATAAGCGTGTTCTTCTGTGCTGAGCAAACTCAAAAACATTGGGTGTTTTTTGTCAGTCGAAGTAGCTCTAGTCCACACCTCCAAACTAATTTCCTTAACTTATGCCAACACTTGATCACTTGTATACTTTTTCCATTCCCATTGTGAGATGTTTGTGGTTGTTCTCAATAAAGACACGGAAGATCAGAAATCTATTTTGTGTTATTACTTTAGGAACATTTTTTCATTAATACTTTTGACTTGGATGAAGATCAGTTCACATTTTATGACAAATTAATGCAGAAAACCATGAAATTCAAAAAAAGAAAGACAAAACATCTTTAAAATTTTAAAGATGCCACTTTGAGTTTGAGGAAATATGAGGTATTCTTTTACAATTTTATGTTATTCTATGAAGTAAACAGTAATTGGACTGAGTCTGGGCCTAAGAACAACACATTTTCCAACTGATTATCAGGAGGATTTGGCCACAAACATCTACAGACCATGTCACGCTATGATTGTCTGCAACCAGTTTGTGTAATCAGAACTCAAGAACCTTCTACAATAAATGAGACACTGGGAAAAACTGCAATTCATCCGTGTTTGTAAATAGAAGAGGAGGTTGCATTTTTCTCATTGCAACATTAATTCGTCATTACCGCAACTGAGAGGAAAAGTGCAAGATAACAGCGACATCTTATTAAAAAGAACAAGGCTAGAATTTTAAAAATCCAGAAAAAAGTCATTAAATTATTAAAAAATAAATAAAAACAAAATCACACACGTAAGGACATGCACAGAAACACACAGTCTGTTTCAATATGCTTATGGTGAGTAAGCAACACTTGGGGAGCCTTGGAGAGAAAACTACATATTGCAGTTAAAATATGGAAATCACCAGCATTTTTCCCTGGGAGATGACTTGAGAATAAGCCATTCGAGAGGGAAAAAAAAAAAAAGCTTTGGCCATTTACACTGTTTAACATGCGGCACAAGAGCAGGCATCAAAGAAAAGGGTTGCTAAAGAATAGGCAAGGCCTTTTATTTCAGTTGTGTTGGGCATCGAAGAGACATACTGAGAAATCTCAGCTGACCAGCGTTCTGGAGAAAAGCACCTTTGAAAAACAGCGCACTCAGCATACTGATTACCTTTGCTTAAGGTGTTAACGCACTTAGCACAACTCAGGTCTTTTGTTTATCGACAATGCCGTTTTCCTCTCAAGGAGAGAGGTTGCACTCTTTAGATTAGGTATGTAGCTTACGAGCAGAATTGGCAGTTTGGACCTGGGCAACAAGGCGGCCTTTTGTGCCCCACCAATGGCAGGAGGCTTGATGTGGAATCTGTGATGAGTGGATCAGCTCCCCTTTCAGGGGCACGAGAACATACAGTGCCCTTTCATTTACATAGTCACTATTCAGCTGAAGCTCAGGCTGTGAGATGACTCCACAAAAGACTGAGCCGGTTGAATCTAACACGTAGAACTCACGCGATCCACGTCAGTCAACAAGCCTGTAGCGCACTTGTATCACAGTGCTGTTGAAGGGATTTCCCTGCCATGCCAAAGGGCAAACAAAAGACTCAAGCCAGTGAATAGAGATCCTGCATACTGTACTTTACTTTGCCTCGATCCATCCAGTGCTTTTATCCAGAGATTAAGGGGTTTAGAGAAAGCTGGGGAAAGAACGTAGTTCCCTTCCAGCTACTAGCCAGACTGAGGATCCTTCTCTTATTTAACATAAACTGCATTGTTTGAGAAACTAGCAGCTGCAGCTGAAAAATCTGGAAAGAAGGTTCGGTGGGTGAGTCTTAGAGAGAGATTGGCGAATTTATACAGAGACGGTACCATCTGTAAGGATGAATGATAAATGGTTAAGCCGTTTCCATGTATATTTGATGTTGCCTTAGACCTAACAGCGAGTGGTGGCTGAAAAACACTGAACCGCCAACTATTTCCTTCGGCCTACTCCGTTCCCCCACCTGGCTGCTCTCAGCTCGATTTGTTTGCACTCATGTTTCTCCCAGTCCAAGCTTTGGTTAACATTTAATTCTGCCTTGACAGATACAGGCAGGAGACTGTCAAAACGTGGGCCATCAAATAATGAAATGTGAATCAGCTGAGCCACCAGCGGATCAGCTACAGACAGCACACACACCAAATATTGGGCCCTGGTCTCTTTAATGAGCTCTGAGCTGTCTGACTGAACACAGCCATGTCTCTCACCTCTCCGACACTGCTGGAGCCGTGGAATCTGTCAGCCAGGAAAAGCTCTACAGCAGAAACAAAAAGTTCAATCCTGCTCAAAGTGCTCCTGATACTTGAGGAGGCCTTAAATAAAACATGGAAATGAATCCTGACACGTTGCAGGGAGGGGTCTTCGATCCGAGAGTAACACAAGGTAGGGCTGTTGTACAAGAGGAATAATGGTGTAGCTAGTGCTGCAGTGAGGGCCAACAAGACAATCAATGACGAATTACATGACACCGAGGCTAATGTCCTTGATTAGTCTTGCTATGTGAACAAATGAAGCGAAGCCCTTGACAATCACATGAGAGACATTGCAGTCCGAATAGGAGTTGATGCGTCAGGCGGTTCTGCAGCAGATGAGCTCGAGTCTCATTATATAAGCTCATGGTCAGGAGACACAGAGATCCTTCAAAGGCATGTTTGAACCCTGCTGACTGACCTTGCATACTTATGCGACTGAATAAAAGAATATGTATGTTATGGAAAGATTTTCAGCACCAAAGTGATTAATTTAGGCATTGGTGGTGAAGTTTGAGAAATAGAAAATGGTGTCTAGTATATTACAAAAACAAAACAAAACTGAGCACTACATAAAAAATATAGTCCAAAAATAGATCAAACTTTAAAGATAGTTTTTTTTTTTTTTGGTTTGGTTTTTTTTGTATTTTTGCCTAATAAATAACTTAAATGATTGATCGGTGATCAAAACAGTGTAGCAGGTGAAAGAAGGTGGTAAGAGGTGAGCTGTAAATTGGTGGGTTTAAATTAAGTGACAACACAATCTCAAACAAACCCCTCGAACTGGGCTTTTTGTGCCAAAGGAAGGAGGACTTGAAGAGATGATTTTAAATGAACTGACCTTTTAAAAGGCATTGCTAATCTAGTCACACAAAACAGCAATTTATGAAGGGGAAATGTTCATTTACCAGCAATGAGCATCTATCAATCATAGTGACAGAGGTGTACACTGGGGAGAGGAAACGGGAGGAATTAAGGGAGGGAGGAAGACACAGGAGAGAGAGTGTGTGCACTGAACTACGCCCCCTGATAAGGAAGGAGAGAGGTGAGAAAGAGGGGGGCCAGAAGCAGACAGTGCGTGTGGATGTGTGGATTTAAATAATACCACTCTAACACTAATGTTTCATAAAAAAGCTGAAGCTTGGGCACACAAACAGTATCAATCACAAGTGGCTGGAGGCCTCATTTATGAGCCAAATTAAATCCAAATATGACCTCACTGCCCTTTGCAAGTTCTACATTGCTGTTCCAACAAAACAATTTGTGTTCACCTCCAGCTAATTAGTTGAGTAAAGAAAAAAAAACGTACAGTTGATTAATGTGGTGGTCACTGGGATATCAACAAAGTCCAGTTCAAAAATTACTCTTGAACACAACAAACTCTTAACACACTCTATTATGCAACTGCATGCATATGCATAGACCATAAGAGATGAATTGGAAGTGATGGAAACGGCTCGTGGATGTGTTTCGAAGAGCACTGTAATTGTATTTTTACTTGGCAGTAAATGAGACACTGTAAATGCCTAAAAACCACTATCTATTTTCCTTAAGTGGTGGTTGATGACAAGGTGAAAAACAGCCAAGGAGTGAAGCGGCACATAAGGGACGCATCAGCTGCACTCCTTCAAATCTGAAGAGGAGCGCTGAGCACAAGAGAGTCGCTCAGAGTGTGAAGCCTCCCTCTCATGGTCTATAAAAGAGCCTGAAAACACAACAAAAAAATACAAACTTTGTGCGGCCCTTGACACAAACTTTCTGCGGTCCCGCGGGATGATTGACATGATCGAGGATGCTTAGCTACCCCATCCTTGTTTTATTGGTTCTCCATCTCTGGCTAGGCCCCATGCCTGTGCTCTGGGCTAGCACTTCAAACAGCCTAATGTCCTATATGTCGCAGCCAACCGGCTGGTCAGGCCACAGCTCTGTGCCAGCCATCTTGCATACTGTACAGCCAAGGCTAATATTCAACACTGACACAAAGCGTGTGAAAGGCTTAAAGTGTGAAAATGTGTATGAGTGTGGAGGGGAGGGGTTTGCGTTGCCAAACAACTCACATTTTTCGAGTGCATCCATCGCAGCTCCCATTTCCGCCTGTTGGATGCTAGATTAGAAATATTTTTAAAAAGGAGACAGAGAGGAAAAAAAAGAGAAGGAGAGAGAAAAGGTCTTTAGCATATTCAAAATGTCCCTTTTTTTGAAATTCTGTCAAAAAAACAGGCCTAATATTGAGAGGATTATCAAGTGCTTTGTATTTGTTTGAAAGAGCCCTTTTGCCTAACAATCCCAGGTAACACAGTGCACACATTTCAGAAAGATAAGCCTATTGGCGGCTCTATGATGGGCACTGTTTACGCCATGAAACTCACCGTCCCTCCGTATATATTATGTGCTGTGTGATCATAGCCCAGCAGCGGAGGTGGCTGGCAGCTTAAGTCATGTAAATACAAAAACAGTAAGCTGTCAAAGATCCTATGGAAGGGACAAACTTATCGCCAGCTTAGAGCAAGAGAGAGTGCTTTCAAGTAGGGGGCCATGGATGGGATTTCCACATGTGGATGGGGCGTGGGTGGAGGGGTGGGGTGCTAAAAGATGTCTGATGGATTTAGGTTTCATTTCTCGCCGGCTCAGCTGCAGCTTTATCGTCAACCCCTCCAACCCTGAAAAGGCCTTCGCACAGAGATTCACTTTCTTTACTTTACAGAAATGTGAATGTATGAGCACGCACAAAGGTGTGCAGTCGAACACAAAAACAAACACACACACACACACGTCTGTCCTGCTGTGAACACAATATACCAGGTAGACAGGTATACAGCCCTAGATGCAGTGTCGCCTCGACACAGACACTTCTGCAGAAAGTGATATTTCCATAAGACAATTCATGTCAAATCAATAATGAATCGAATCATTTTCATTCTGCATAATGTTTCTTCCGATAGAATAGGCCAACAAGAGCTTAATTGCTATAATAAACACCATCAATAAAGCACAACCATTATTCTCGAGCCCATTAGCAGTGCAGTGAGAGGGGGAGCGCCTTGTCCTGCGGTGTCTTATTGTACTGTCTTACTCACCTTGGGCCTTTGCCACAGCCGATTCGCTCCCCTTTGAAATACACAGCAACAGTGTAGGTGCGAGCGTGTGAGGGCCCCACTGTCTGCAGAGTCCTGCGAAATCAAACATATAAATACAGGGTCAGGAAAATAAATACAGAGAGGGTCGAGTTGAGAAATAATAATAACCAGAAGAAAGGAACAAGGACACTCAAGGTCATTGTTGTTCTGAGAAATAACAGGAAAAAAGGAGGTAAAAAAAGATTTAAAATTGGAACAAATATAATTTTTTCTGTGGGTTGAGAGAAGGGGAACAGTGCTCTGAGCACTAGTGTGCTTTGAGAGTGTGCAGAAGCCATCTAAGGGACATATAAACAACTTTTTAAACCTCCCCAACTCCCCACACCCATCATCTTCACATAGCGAAATTGGTGTATCGTATGTTGGGAGAGGAATTGAAATAAAACAATAACTGTGAGAGGCCCACGAGTCTGCCGTGATACAAGGGTAAACAATGAAAAAGCTAAACCGGGACCAAGAAATCTAAGGCAGACGCGACGAGAGAATATCACTCAACTAATTTACAGATGTACCTTATTTAAGAGATGAGAACCAAGCTGTCAATTTTGTTACATTTCTGCAGGGACATATGTACAAGACAGATGACAAAACTTGGGAGTTGTTTGAAATGTTACCATTAGCATAAACATCTCAGACCCAGGCTGTGAGTCACCTAAATAATTCACAGACAATTTACTTATTTCAGGAAAGCAATCCATTTTTAATGCAATGTGGTCACTTATGACACTTTATCAATAATTCAGTCTCCTTTCTCACTTACAAATGAAGAAGCACATGGCATGTGTGGTGCAAATAAGACTCTTGCGCGCGCCGGTTTAGCCAAATCTCAACAGGGAGAGCATGTCACTTGGAATTATCACGCTGCTAAAATAACACAAAACGAGACGGAATAAAAAGGAAATGTGCAAGGCTGTTGAGAAGTTGTCAACTTCAAGGCTGCACACACGCCGAAGTGTGCGAGGGAGAAGAAAGAGCACCGTAGAGGGTCTGCACGAGCTTGAGCTCCCACTAAAAGCCGCTACTTACTGACTCAGGCCATTTTCTGCACAATGTCACATGTATGTGTCTGCTCCCTGGTGTGTCCTACCCAGATGCGATGTACAGTAAAGTAATGGTGCTGGGGTTGAGGTGTGGATCTGTCATCAGCAAGAGACATTCACCAGGGAACCTTTAGCAGGGGCCTCGGTGCATTAACTCCTTTCTTTTCCCCCATTTGTGTCCTTTCCTGCCGTCCTCCGGTCATTTAGTCTATGTCTGTCTGACTCACACTCTTTTCTCACCCTGTGTCTCTGTACTCTTCACACTTGTAAACAAATTCAGACACACCCCAAAGACATCCTGGCAGATCTGACACCAACAACTTGTGTATCCACCAATAGGAGTTTAGCCAACTAATGAGGAGGTTTATGATTTCTTTTTGTGACTACTCTTGTGTACGCATGTGTGTGTTGAAATGTTGAAATTCAAGTCACCCAGGAGCTCCATTTGTTTCTTGTTCACGTTCTTGTGGGCAATAGAGTTCGAGGGAAGTGTTGATTGTGGTGTCAGAGTTGTGCTGTGTCAAAAATCACCATCCCTCGGGCAGATAGACAGAATAATAAACAGAGAAGGGCTGAAAAGACATTCAAATAAATACAAGAGAGGAAGAGGGACCTGATTAAATGCTGAATTGTGGAGTTCATTGTACATTAAATTGCTCTTCCTCCAACAGCCTATGCACATTGAGCTGGCACTTCTTTCTTCTCAGAGAAAATGCTGTTTGTCAGTTTCCATGGTGACCAACATGCAGCTTCATGGTAGCTCTCAAAAGCACTCTGTCAAATGACACTTGCTCTTTGACCTCTGGTTAAATAAGAGGTGTCTTTGTGCGTGTTTATTTATCACAACAACAGAGACCTTTACAGAGCTATTGACAATGTTCAGGGACCAATATCAAGGAGAATTTCTGTAAATTGTGCTTGTGCCACTTCATTTCTGGGAATGTGCTCTGTGGCCAGTGTGATCCCTGACTAAACCCATTTCGGCTGCAGACTTGAGGTCACGCTGGAGAGAGGGACACGGCCGCTTCTTTTTGTTGTATGTGTACTGTTCACGTGTGCGAGTGTATGCACGTTTATGGTTATAAGGGCACCAACCTCTCATTTTCTACGCTGAGATTTGAAAATACATACAGAAAATTTAATGATGTTTACAATTCATTATATTGTGGTTCTGTAAGCTGGGCGCTATATTGCAATTTACTTTCTATTTTTAGGAATACAAAGAACATACCACTATGCATAAAATCAGAGGTAAAAAGTTTACCTTTCTTAGACAACACTGTGGTCGGCAGTTGTTTGCATTGCATTAACATTTATATTATTTGCATTTGAGAAGCAAAAACATAATTTTGTGATGCTCAGGATTATTGACATTTTCCTACGCTCTTTATTAGTTATATGTTTAAAATAGATTAAAGTGACGCATATGTAGTTAAAATAGTCACTTAAAGTAAAATAAAAAATATAATTTAAAGTCACTTTGGAACAGTTTTAATAAACGGGGTTGGGAAAAGGAGTTGATGGACTTTGGAATTTGATTTTCTGGATGAGTCGATATCTATCATTTCTTTCTTGTAATATTTTATATGCAGTAAAATAAAAATAGAAAAACTGTAACTAAGAAAATGTTTTCTTAAATTCAATAAACCATTTCCACTGAGCAGATTAAATCACTGGTTGACTTGTTCCTATAACTCAACGTCGGAGCTAGCTCCAATCAGCAAGCATCAGTGTCTCGGTATTTTCTGGGCTCTTACTTGTACAGTGGGATGTCGGGCTCCTTGCCCTCTGTTCTCAGGGTCAAACAGCACTGCTGCAGCTGAGACTTTGGGTCATTCCAGTCTTGGTTCAGAATGAACTCCTGCAACACACAAACCAGACAAAACACATGGAATCAAACTATTTTAGCAAACTGCTTTTAAAGAGTCAGAAGCAAACAAAAATCTGAGGCAGTTACAAATCTCCTCCTCCTCTGTCACTCATGCTTTCATTTCATTTTTGGCATGACCCACTAACTTATTTGCGCTCTCTCTCTCTCTCTCTCTCTGTGACTGACTTCCCATCTTTCTCTTCACAGTAAGTACAAATCACAGGCTACTTAAGACAAAAGCCAATCCCTGGCCAGAAATAAAGAGCGTCTGGGAGTCTCCCAGGTGTGCAGCCCTGATACATTTCTCTTATCCAAGTGGGACTTCTAAAAGCCCTTCCATTAACAGGGAAGCAGCCTTGTCATAAAAAGGCAGACTCCGAATCCAGAAATGTCTGCTCCTATTAATTTTCTACAAAGAGTGCTTCTGTTTCTGTTGCTCGCGCTCTCCTACTGGCCCCCCAACCCTTTCATATCTGCTGTTCCTGTTTCTGCGTTTTGCTTCCCTTATTCTCCTTCCCACCTCTGTTCTCTCGGGGCGGGGTGGTGGTGGTGGTGGTGGGGTGCATCTATAGTCCTTTTGCCTAAAGCAGAAAAATTTGTCTGTTTTCAAAAGAGCGTAGCATATAGACCAGCTCTACTACAAGCCATTTCAAGTGCACAGATGTGCAACCCTCTCTATACTGTATGTATCACAGAGCGCAGCAAAAAAAACCCGAACATAAGGAAAGGAGCATTTATTTTACACTGCCTCTATTTCCATCCAAATTGGATGAAGCGGCAGAGTGTGCAACACTCCGGTTTCCAGAAGGCTATGTAAGGAGACGTGCTGGATGTTCCACAACTTTTCTCTTGGAAGTGGAAATGAGGTGCTCTCTTGCAGCGACCATGACGCAAAGCTCAGCTCCTCCAGAGCTGGGGATTCTCCCTGGAGAGGCACACCAAGACAGCAATTAGCATGGCATATCAGACCACTGCAGCAGCTTCACAGGGAGAGGGCCACACTGTGTGGGTACTCGTACATGAGCACATTTGTGTGCATGCCTCTTTATGTAAGAGAATGTATGAGATAGTTTGTGTCTTTTACCACAGCAGCTGTATTAATGGAAAAAAGCAGCTTCATGGCTCTTCAATCTAAATTTAGACAATCCAGTGGTGCTTAAGAATAAAAGGCCGGCTCCTTCTCACTCACATCTGGCCATGGGAGTCTTTACTGAAACTTGCTTGATTTATCCAACTCCTGGTGCACTCCAGAAGTGGACACAATCAACAGCCTAAGCACTTCTTGGATCAATAGAAAAACACTGACAACTAACATTAACAACCCAATAAATGCGTCCCGACACTGATGCAATTCCCATTAAAGATGACTAAAATAGCAATCTGAGGCACCGCTTTTGAGAGGCATTCGAGAGCCGAGCACCACTTCAAGCCTCGCGTCAATGCACCATTAGAGCCCAGCCATTAGCTCCCTCCTCAACATCTCCGTAGTTCTTCCTCTCTGAGGTGTCCATCTCAGCAGCCCATTGATGAGACATGTGGAGTGAATGGCTATGAGTGGAGGCTCACCTTCAGCCGGGGGAAAAAGCAGACGTTCATGAAGGTGTGCACATACTCCAGACCTTTATCAATGTAGAGCGCTGCAATGAAGGCTGAGGACAGAAAAAGAAAGAAAGCACTTATTAAAAAAAACTGGCTGTTGGTGGGTGGTTAACTTTTCTGCTCTGCTTAACAGTTGGCTCATTGCCACTAAGGTGAATGAATGATTAACGAAGACCAGAGGACAAACCTCAGCTGTGGCCCTTCACAGTTAGTGACGCAATGTTAATGTTAACAGCTGTCAACGAGGCCACCATAGTTCCTAATGTTGCCTTTTTACATCAAACAGGGAATTGAAGCTGAACCATAAAGAGTTCACAGAAACATCTACCATATATAATATATAAGATGAAACTGTATGTCAAGCTGAATTGAGGTAACTGGCGAAGTAAGTGAATAAATAAAAAAGATTCCAAATGTAAGTACTTGGTGTCATCTTCATCTCGTTCATTTGCCTTCGTTTTTTTTAATCTTCCATTCGTTGCCACTGCTTTCACTCATCTCCATGACTAAGACAGTGGAACATGACTGTGGAATAAAAGGTAATATTTCAGGACGCCAGTGAGAGCCTGCTATAGCTGCAGGGCACAACTGTTCATATGCGGAGGAGCCGCACTCATTTCCAACACTGACCCTTGTCCCCTTCCTGTGTCATCAACTCCGCTCTGGCCTGAACTTTGAAGGATAATTTAAAAGGCAAATGATATGAAGCTCCATGCTGTATTTTACTCTTGTATGTGTATTTGTGGATCCATGTGTGATTCATGCTTAAAGGTCTGCCTATTGAATGCTGACCTGGAATGCATTAATGCTTCTTTCCTCCTGTCTTTTTCCCATTTTCCTGCCAGTCTGGAATGGTCTACCCCCTATTTGTTATTATGTTTTGTTACAGTCTGCGTCATGTTAGCTCCCTTTGGTGGCCTATTGTGAGCTAGACTGGATACACATGAGTTCAATTCCGATTAGTACCATACACTGTTGTGTTCTCCACTTTACCTCTGCTTGTGTATTACTCTGTTCATGTGGACGGGCCATCTGTTTTCTATTTGGGGGCTTGGGGATTGTATTTATATTGGTACTGCATATAATCTGAACAAGAAAGTTGGTTACTGGTTCCCATTATGGCCCTGGATAATGAGAAGCAATAACCAATATGGATTTTTTTTTTGCTGAAATATGTTGTTTATAAAAACTGGGACCACGGGGTGATATATTGTTAGGGCATTTTATTAACTGTCAAAAGTATTTGTATTTGTGTGTATTATCATTTCTCTTCTTTAATTACTTGGACAACAAATACACCAAACATCTTTGCAGCAAGTCGACACTGGCTCATAAGTATGCCTGTATAATGTGGTGATGGAGTTCTAGTATTCTCACGAGTGGATCACTTCTAGATATTTGTTATTACTGTTGTGGTGGTATAAGGTCTAACAAGCTGGTATAACTAAGTGTGCACCTCAGTTCTTTTTCAGTCTTCAAGAAGGGGCTTCATCAGGACCAACTGGCTAATAACACCCCAACACTATTAGATGACTACTGATGGCAAACATAACACAAATCTCATTAGTGGGTGCAGCAGCTTGTTTTTTATTCTTACTATTACATGTTAAAATAACATGATCTGAGGTAAATGAATAGCTTTGCTTCCTCTTATCCTACCAAAAGAGAAATTGGCTTAGTAGAACTAAGATCTCACAGTTGCAACATGTACGTAATATAGAATGTCAAATATGACTTATGTTGAGAACGAGGTGGTCTAACACTTATCATAATAGATGTCTTACTAAAACTGCCTAGTGCTTAGCACTACCCACTTTTTGTTGCTACCTCTTGATTCTTTTCTTGATTCCAATTATCAGTCATTTTATAGTTACAATCTTTATTTTTATCTTAAATAGAAACTGACTTTTAGTGTGTTTGTTTCATTGTGAACCAGAGTGAGGCTAGTTTATAGCTCCTATAACGCCTGATGAACATGCAGTGACAGGACTTACAGTCCTAAGGTGTGTCTAACCCCAAGTGAGGAAAACAAGCACTGGATGCAGATACTTTTCTCTTTAGCTGCCAAATGTGACTCTCCCACCATCTCTTCCACTTTAAGCATGCCATAGATATTTTATTCAGTTTAAAAATCTATTTAGCTGTTAGAATACCACAAGTAGCTTATCAATTATGGGATACTGAGGCAGGTGCGGCTGGTTAAACAAATCATCAGTAACTACTCCTGTCATACAAGGCACATAGGGAGCATCCTCCAGTGCCCTCAGAAGAGAAGTGACTGTGTTTGACATCTAACACAAAGGGGAACAAAGAAATCAATAATGGTACTTCATGCTGGCATCTTAACCTGCACATTCTGCAGAGACATTTAAGAAAACGCTTGAGTAGAGTTCTATTGAAGCTGCATAAAGATTTTTTTTTCCTCTTTCTTTTCGTTTTATATTTCTGCAAACAAATTAAAGATCTATAACTTACACTCCAACAAGTCAGCCAGAGTCTTAGTCCGTAGTGCAACCGGGCGCTTTGTTTTGTCATTGGTGATGGCAAACTCCTGCATACCCAACTCCTCTGCCACTTTGGCCTGTGTTCGGTTGTTTACCAGTGAACTGCGCAGCAGCTATGGACAAGCACACAGAACATAAATTTTTTAGGTATGCATGTCAGAAATGTACTCAAGGTGTGAATGTATAGCCACACCAACACTACACACAGATGCACGCTCGCATAAAGATACACAAAAACATCAAAATAAACCCCACATGGAATAATTCATCAAAGACAGAAATGGTAATGCAGAGTAAATGTTTCAGAGACATTGCACGTTGCTCTGTTAAATATTACATTGTGACTTGGAGCTGAGCGGATGACAACATGTTAGACTGGATGAAGTACATTTATGTCTCTAAAAGGAAAAACACAAACATGTTAAATATAGCTACAAGATGTGCAAAAGAGCAAATGGAACGCAATATGACTCTGAATCTGTCTTGCAGCGATGTGTCCTCCTTAACAGTAAACACGCGATGCAATTGGATCCAGAAAAAAAAAATACACACTAGTTGAATGAGCACTTTTTCCCCTGATTTGAAATCCATTTCAGATGTACCCCATCTTGACTCTTGGGTTTAGGCAGCTTTCACTCTCTCAAGCTTTCAGTCGCTCAGGAAAAGCTTGCTGCAAGCTTTTATACAACTGACGTCAAGGCTTCCATCTATAAGGAATATCCATGAATAAATATCTAACTGCAGAAGTTCTTATTCAGTTTTAGACCAGTCCCATCCCTGCAGCAGTCTTCTGAAGAGAAGTGCTGATGCTCAAATGAAAAGAGGGAGTTGTAATGCCGTTTGACGCTGTCAGAAAATGGACTTCATGTTCAAAGTGTGATCATTTACTTTGTACCTGTGTTACAAGACATGCAAGTTTGCAGCAAACACGCAACTTTATTTTTCAGACTGTTGACAGTTTCTGCAAAAATGTGCCGACAAAGATGTGTTACTGAAAACCACTGAACAATTTTGTCTCATGACAATACCCATCACAAGAAGTACAGTACACATACAAGCACGGTGTGAGGTGAAGAGTGGAAGAGAGTTATTTTGTGGAAACAACAGAGAAAGGAAGGGGGTGAATACCTGGCTGGCAAAGATTGATGGAAAGGAAAGAAGGAGAAAGAAAAATCACCCCCCCCACACACACACAAAAGCACAGCTGTAACTTCATTTCATGAGTGAAAGTAGAGAACAGCGGTTTTCAACTTCAGAAAACAGAAGAACAAATATAGAATAGACAGGTGCAAAGACACAGATGTAGATGTAAAATGTAGATGTCATGGACAGGAGAACAGTTAGTGTGTGTGTTGACTTATTTAAGTGATTTCATCTTACTGTTAAATGTCCTTCATGGTGGTCAGGGAAATGGATGAAAAGGTACTCTGTGGCCACAAGCTGCATGATAGAATCTCCCAGGAACTCCATCCTCTGGTTGTGGCCCCTTTAAAAACAGGTAGAAAAATGGTTAGGAAGGAATAAAAAAAAAAGGTTACAGAAGGATATGGGGGAAATTAAATGGTAGGGAGTGACGTGGAAGGGCAGGAAGAAACGTGTGAAAGAAGAAAAGAGGAGAAAAGAAGGGTTTCACATGGGGTTATTCAGCTACACATCAGTGGGGCATGAAAGGCATCATGCTCTCTCGACAAATGTACCAGGCTTTTAGTCTTTTAACAGAAACGGTGAAGTCGGATGTTTCATGCGTGGCCTCTGGGAATGGCTGCACTGACAGGCTGCATGACAACTGGGAGGCTGCCTGAAGTAGCAGCCCTTCAGAAGAAAATGATTGTAATTCAAATATAAACGGGGGGGAAAAAAAAAAAAAAAAAAACATGCTTATAAACCTCTGGTACACATTCAGGAGTGCCTGTCATGTTCTTATAACCATAGAAGCAGCAAGGATGCACACAGGGTTAGAGAACAACTTCTAACATCTTAACAATTCCTGGAAAATGCTAATGACAGCACCATGAAACTGTGCATCAGCTTCCTGCCCATCTCTACATCAGTTAAAGTCATGGAGCATACTCCCCACTCAGTGCTAGACAGGGCAGGGGGTGTGGGGGGGGCACGCTACTGCTGCTGCTGTAATGGTCATTAATTAAACAGAATTATAGATTAGAATTGCAGATGTGGGCTGGTGCTGTGCCAGGCAGGCAGGAAGCAGGGCAGGGGTAAGTGAGAGCTATACAAGCAAAGGGGGTATATACAGCTGCATAGCATATATCCATCTTCAGATATGAGCTCCTCGCAGGAGGCGAAAGTCTGAAGATGAGAGAGAGAGAGAGAAATGAAGAGGAAGAATACGAGAAGGAGGCTGACATCAAAGACAGGGAAAGGCCAAAGTTTATTGTCCAATTTTGCCTTTATAAGCCGCAGTGTATCAGAGCCCAAGATATGAGAGTTTAAGATTCAGGGCAACAGCAGGATGCGCCTTTAGCTGGGCTGCCACTCTTACATATTTCAATAATTCATTCAAATTGTTTTGTCCAACCAAGAATCCAGATCTTAACGATATTTAATGTACACTAATGTGTAACACAAAATATCAGCAAATCATCACATTTGCAAACGCAGCAGTTCATCGGCAGCAGCAAGGCATCATCATGTTTTATTCTAAATAAATGACAAAATTAATTATCAGTTTTACTTACTCATATTCTGTCATTTAACTAATGAATTTAGTAACTACTGTAAGGTCAATGCGCAGAAACAGAATAAGTAAAAACTAAAACGTCCATCTTCAAGATCTGCTTCATTAGCAGGGTAGAGACACTCTCTCATAAAAACAGTAAGAGCTGATAAAAAGGTTTTGTCACATGAGGAGTGAAGAGCCGAGGTTGGCATGATGGGTGGCTAGAGAGGGTGACAGAGAAATGAAGGCCAGTGGGAGGCTGAGAGACCTCTGCTGAGGACACTCTCCAAATCTACAGCATGTACTGTATGTGAGCTGGGGAAGCAGTATGCCAGAGAACATATGCTGGTTAGAAACAGATTGACAAGGTGTAGCATGAGCTAATTTTAACTCCAATGGGAGACAGGGCAAGAAAGCAAAGAGCGGAGTGACAGTGAGAGACGAAAGGGAAAAACAGAAAAGATAGAGGGGGAAAAACGGAGCGATAGAGCAGGTCAAAGAGGAATGCGTTGCTGTGTGAAGCAGCACAAAGAGTCATTCCTTATTCACTTCAACAGCAGAGGCACAATGCTCCGGTAAGGTGAAGGAAATTGAAGTAAAGTGTGGAGCCGAGGTCTTTATTCGCCTTTGACTTTGATCTAAAATACCTTTAACGGCCCCTCTGAAGAGGCAGCGACAGGCTGTCCGCTCCAAGAGGGGAGCACTCCATTTTTTTTTTTTTTTTAAGGCCATTTTCCTCTTGTTTCATAATGTTCTTGTTTCATATGTACAAGCGTGTGTAAAGTTCAAATGTGTTAACTGCAGACACTTTCTACCAAGAGGAGAGAAATCACTCTGCAATGCGACTTTGTGTAAAAACAACAAAAACTTGTTATGGTATGAGAATAACTTTTACTAGATCATAAATTCTATATGAATTCCAAATGGTATTTCAATATAATGGAATTTCAAGGTCCTTCCTAGTTACAATTACATTAACAGAAAGTGAATTGAGAGTAGTTTGACTGCAGACGAAATATTACCTTGGTTAGAGGGAGAGTACAAATCTTGTAAGTCATACCGTACTTTATTTTAATAGGTATGAAAAGTTAATACGTGAATTTTCTTCACCACAACACACAGAGTAATTTGTCTTTTGTGTTGGTGAAATATTGAAACACTTTTCCAGAATATTCCTCAAATAAAGGAAAGTGTATTGTGTGTACTTGGCCCAACCAAACTGCCAACATTAAACTTTGCTTGCACATAAAATGCCAAATACAAAATGACTGTCACAGACATAATCTTTAGATGTTTGAGAATGAAGAGGCAACAAAGCCTGTGTGCTAAAGTTCTTGCTGTTTCTTTGCATGTCATCAAAAAAAAAAAAAAAAAAAAAAAATCCTTTTAAAATTCCATGAGAAATAAAATGTTGCACCTTAGAGCTTTTTATGTTGTGCAATCAAAATCTATTCAGTAAAATATAATTGCATATATAAGTTTTACAAATAACAATTCTCGAAGCTGCACAGTAAGATGTACTTCCATCTACCAAATACTAAACATGAAAAGAGATGGATCCTTTTCCACTAACAGTAAAATTCTTGCAACACCCAGCTCTTCAGCTGTGAGTGGAGATAGGAAGCCCAGCGCCTGGGGGCCACAGCTCTTCATTTCTGCTGTCTGATGGTAGCCTCCAGTCTTCGATGCCTCTCGACAGGGTCAACTCCCATGCTTGCGTCTTGTCTTGTCTTCTTCTAGGTCACTTTGTCCTCTACTTCTCCATAAAGTGATAGGCCAAACAGGGTCCTGTCTCCTCATCTGCTGCCTACCTTATTGCCTGACCTTCCTTTCCATTGTCTGACCTCGTTCTTCTCTCCATCACGACAGCATGACCTACTTTGGTATAACCTTTGGTCCTCATGGGCAGCCGTTGCTCAGTTCTAGCTTTCAAGTAAGTCAGCTTTATTTAGGTCAAACTGCCTTTGGCTACTAATGAGCTAATGAACATAAATTACCTTGAAAATATTAGAATTTTCTTTCTTACTCCAGGAAAAGCAACAATAAAATTCAGTGAAATAAAATTTCACAGAATTTTATACATATATATATATATTTATAGAGAGAGAGAGAGAGAGTGTGAGAGAGAGAAATATCATTGGTGTCAAACTTGAGTTGAAAAGTCCTCAAAGTAAATCTCAGTGGGAGACAAACCTCTGAACCTCTAATCAACTTCACTGACCATGAGAGATGTTGGTTTGACTTCTAAGTGATGGATTAGAACATACACAGTGGTGTACTGTATGTGTGAATGTGCGTACATGATGCATACAGCCACACACACAGAGCAATGTCCTTGTGGCAAACCTAAGCAAGCAATTACAGAGTGCAGGCTGCCAATAAGATATCAGAGGTGTGCTGCCAAGGCTAATTTGCTTTAGCTGTCAAACTCACTATTGTGTTGTGCTGTAAAGCTCAGAAGTGAGTTAAGCTTCCACTGCAAATAACCCTCTCATACTCAGAAACGCCTCAAATAGGAATGAACAGTCTAATTACTGAAGACATTTTCTTATGAAAATAATCTTTCAAACTTACATTATTGCATTTGTCACTGAACACGCACTATTACACTGTAGCTACACAACAGTGTACACAGTGTAGAGTGTCATCTCTATAGAACTTTGTAACTATGCTGACTATTGAAGAAATGTCATAGCAGAGGCTGAGAGGAAAAACACTTCCCAATTTAGTGCTAAATTATCATAGCATCACTGTGAAACCTTGCAATTAACAGAGAATGGAAGACCAAACACAAAATTCCTCTCTCACTAAACCTAATAGAATGTATGCATAGTAAACCCAGTCTAAATTAATTGCCCATAAAATAAGTGAGAATCCAGAAATTTGCAGGGGGAACTGAATAATGACAATGACAGAAAAACATATGTCGAATAAGAAATGCAGCCTCACTGAATAAAAAAAAAAAGAGAAATCTGCCCTTTATAACCCACTGAATCAAAACCCCATTTCCCATGGGGCAGTAGGGTTATGGCCTCACAGGTACAGACAGATTACAGATATGGAGTCCCCTGGCTCCCCTCGGCTGTGAAACCCTTGGATTATGCACTGGGTCAAATGGAGAAAAAAAAAAAAAATAGTGAAAAAGGCCATCTTTCACTTAGGTCTATTGAACATGACATTCAAGGCACGACTGCTTACACAGGCTGCAAAAAAATGTCCAACCCTGTAGGGGTTAAACAAAATGACGTGGGAGGAGGCTGCATTCACAACACATACAACAATTTGAAATGCTTGAGGTATGATTAAACTCCCAGCATCTCAGATCACATTATATATTATATTATAATGCATCATGCCTCATCACCTCTAAAGGGAACAACAGACAAAGTCTGGCAGCATCCTAACAAATTACATCTGGCCAACGAGCGCCTCACTTTGCATTTTAATTGGCTGTAACTCTATTATCAACAAACAAACAACAACTGTACTTACAGCGTGAGGTGATTGAAGCCCACAGTCCTCAAGGTGAAAGCCCTGGCCAGCAGACGCACGTGAGTGAACAAAACTCCAATAGAATCCTCGAAGACGGTCAGTTTCTGGAGGACTGGAGATGTTTCAATCAACTGGCGGTCCGTCTGAGGCTCCTGGACCTGGTCAAGGTTAAAAAAAAAAAGGAAAGAAAAGAAAAAGTACATGATTGGTGTGGTGTCCTAAATGTGGTCTTGAAAGAGCACCTAATCATTGCAATGTATAGATTTGATACGAAACGTAGTCAAAATGCAGTCGAAAACTCAGTGTTGGACCAGACTAATGACAGTGTGGCTCAGTAGAAGAACATTTTCCAAGCCAGTTCCATTCATGCCCATGGTTATACGTTGAGATGTTCAACTAGGATGGGTGTAATGTTTGTAATTCACATACACAACGTGATGCATGGACTGAGATTTAAAACCACTTACCAGAAGTGGATACTCAAAAATTATTACACTTTTAGAAACGTGGGTGAATAAACTTTATCACAGGACATGGAGACATGGAGAAATGAAAACGGTAGAGGTGAGTGATGCATGTACGTATCTGTTACTCTACTCACTGTGTTCTACTGTGCATCCAAAACTTAATAAACATTTAAGCATATTCTATATTTTATTCTATCACAGAATAAGATCAAAAAGAAATCAGAAAATAATGCATTTTCTAACTGGTAAATAGACACACAGACACACACACACACACTGTAATAAAATTGTTCTGCATAAGACAAACAGATAAATTCAATGAATGGACCTTTACAGTGTGTGCTGCTGAGTTTATGGTGTTTTTTTATTCCACCTCAAAACAAACTGATGATCTGCAGCAGATGGAATCTCTTGGTCATTAAGTTTTAAGTCAGACATCTTGCTTGTTTTCCCTCCTCCCTCTGTCTCTCTCTAAATCTGGTGATTCAAACGGTCAGTTAATATCTGTGGTGACTCAGTAGTACTGGAAGTTTCCTTGTTTGCTAAAAGCTGGCTATATCAGAGGCTCCTGACCTTGTGACTTGATGAGTCTTGAAAGAATGATTTTCAGTAGTGAAAATTGCTCTAGATTGTGCTTTTAACATTAGCTTTAGGGCTTCAGCAGTTCAGCAGTGGATGGGTCCAGCAAAAAACACGAGTCTCTCTTTAACTAGAGTATTTGCTCATGCCTGTGCTCATTAGAAAAATAAATGATATGCTAAGAAAATATGTGCATTCATGTTTGTAGAATCAAGAGATACCCTTATGGGTGCATTAATTAGGAGGCTAGAAACATCTAATTGGTCTCTGCGTGGTACAACTGTAAGTTTGACATCTTTTCCAATGAAAACAGAAACGTTGAGCCACACAGCTTCATGTGGACATTCAAAAGGAACTAAAGCACATTCAACTGACCTTGCTATTTTGGTCCATTTATAGCTGCATACTGAGATTAAGTATCTCAAAAATAAGAATAAAGGGTGCATTGTTCAAGGCTCTCAATGGGAACATGGCCACTTCATTTTCCAGCACCTTCTTTGTCTGCGTTTGCACGAAGAAATGACAAGTAAACAGCTCTCTCTGTGTCTGCCATGTCAAGCTAACGCACATAGCGGAGATGTATTTTTACACTAAGTATTTAATTGTCTGCTGAGTTCTGCCTGTAATGTCATCTTTCAATGTCATAAGAAACATTTTATTTCTGTATTTTTGCCCCCTGTTAATTAACAAAAGGTGTTTAAATGTCATGCATCACGACTAACGACATCTGACGAGTTCAGCACTCACAGGCGCAAGCTATCCTTCAGAGGGATGGCCAGTAACACAGCTTCAAAGGAAGTAAAGAAAGGTGGAAAGAAAAAAAAGAATCAACAGCAGTCGTGATTAAAAAAAGAAATAAATAAAATAACATTTTCAGTTTAGACCAGAAGGAAAGAAGACTGAGAGCAGAGGTCATCTGAGGCCCAAAAAGGCCTGACATTCATGTATCTCCCTGATAAACCAAAGGATGGCTCAAAGTAATAAGACGTTTTGGCAAATTATTCTGGAGAGCTCAGGGTGATGATGCGCTGGTGCGAATCAAGTAAACACGAAGGACATAAGATTTGCCCGTCAACCACGGAGCATACCACACGGCTCTGTAGGGCATGCCAGTGGCAAGGCTAATGTATGCATGCATGCCAAAGACAGGTGTACGCATAATTACCCACGCCATGGCGGGCTGCCATTGCCATCTACTCAAACCTCATTAAAGCTGCTCCTGTTTCACCTCGGTTTTGTCATCCTCATCTAGGTGCACAAGGGGAAGGGAGGGAGACCTTGTTACCTTACAGAAACATCTTCTCACCTCAGCTCCTAGAGGCCTTCATCAATTATAGAACAAATAAGATAAATAAATAAGGGACAGAAAGATATTTTTCCTAGGGCTTAAGATTATATCATCTCAAGCCAAACAATCAGGATGCTTTCAAGCTACGAAGAGGTTGCCACAATTTAACAGGCTTTACCCCACTGGCAGGGGACCACCCAGAGGAAACCTCAGCCATGCGCAATGTGTGGTAATGAGGCCGCGGCTCTGAAGCAGCTAATGACTACCCATGCAGCACACTGTGAAGGTTCCCCTTGCACCACAGAGTGGTTGTAAGGCTGACCCCGGGGCTCCACCCTGACCACGGCGCCCACTGCTGGGGCCTCCGCTGTGCATCTCATTGGATAAACAGACTGCTGGATACGATGGGTTTATTCTGAGCACTGACAAGCTCAAGAAAAACACCCAGGCGCTACGTGGGTCTTCAGCATTTGGGAATAAAAAAAAAAAATGTTCAGAGTGTGAAGGAAAGATATAGAATAAAAAACAAATCCATATACAGGCAAATATACATAAAGCACAACTTTGGGCCCAAAATGGATATGCAATAATGTACATATGAAAACATGGCAAAACAAGTAAGAGATAAGGGGAAAAAACTGCTTAAAGACGAGTCTCTGCATACACAGAACGAAACACTTTCGCCTCGCAAACAGATCAGAGAGAAGGATGCCTGACGGTCCCTGGAGGCCCCATGTGATCTGGGACTGTAATCCTGTTATGGCATCTTTGATCTCTTCTTCCAAATCCTAATTTCAAACAAACACTGTTGACATGTTCAATGTTTCTGGGCAGATCATGCAAAGCAAAGAACAGAGACAGAGTGGTGAGACAGAGACAGGGAGTGCAAAAGCACGATGATGGAGAAGGGGAGAATGGCGTCGCAGTGAAAGATGAGAAAAAGGAGCAATGGCGAAGAGAGACGGAGTAAATGAAAAAGCGGATTAGGGTCTCAATCAAAATGGAGAGCAGTGAGACATGGGAGTAGAACAATGCAGACTAGTGAAAGGCTACTGGGGGCCTTCTGACAGCTATGAAGTACCCAGTCAGCCTCAGGCAAAATAACTAACAGCTTGCCCACCTCTATTAGAAACACACACACACAAAAAAAAACATACATTCAGCCTGAAAAACTTCAAACACGGGAGAACGCTTGTGGATGAGGTGAGTTTTAATGAGAGGCACCTAGCCCCCCCAAAAAATATATCAATAATAAAACTATACTATACTACTATACTATAAAACAATAATATCTCAACTAACCTGCAGGGGGTGTGGTGGGTAGTTGAGCCAGACTTCCCGTAGGTCCTGCAAAGACAGAAAAGGAAGAGGATGAGAAATGAAGATTCAGAGTCAGAAGTTTCCCATTGGCATTAGGATAATCTATGTTAATAAATTTCACTAACAACAGTACTAATAAACATGCCAATAAATTATAAATTACAGAAAAGAAAATGACATTTAGAAAATACTAAACATAAATAATTCTCTATAGATCATGATGATTTTAACAAACAAATGCTATGTTTAATTTCCCCAGATAGGCAGCAATTGCATCCCTGAATACTTACTTGCTCCTCCAACTATTAAGGTTCCATTACTTGTGTTTAATTTCATCAGCTTTGCACATTGTAACAGCTAAGGTGGTATATTATTAGGCTACTTTGATGAACAACCACCCTTACAGTTCAAATTTTAACCTGTACATGTTAAAGAAATGTGTAAAAAACATCAAGACAACCAATCTCTAAAAGCCTGAACCAGCAACAGCTGCCATTCATTGTCAAGGAGTGCTGGCCTTTGAGCTGTGTGCCCCCATCAGAGCATGACAGATTTAACAGGAACCCAGCTACACTACAAGAAAAAGTTGAAAAAGTCTCAACTTTATGCAAATATAGTCTGATGCAGTTCAGCTATAGTCTGGTGAAAGCAGAACATGTTCATCTTAATTCCAGTGGCAGTCTACCTGGTCTACCAACATGAATTATAAACAAAATAGAGGAAAAGCTGACTGTCGCAGTCTGTTTCCCAATCTGTCTTTAACACGTTACATAACATAAGTTATTGGAACAGAATGTGCATATTAAGTGTTCAAAACAACACACTCCCAAAACTACAAATTTGGCCAGAGTCTAGCTACTGCCAGCTCCTTTGTATCCGCATGTGTGAACACACTGTTACGTAGACTGCCTTGATATAACTGATTTGTATAGCAAAAAAATAGAATTTGGAGTCTCTTACAACCAAAAAATAAATAAAACAATTAGAAGCATCTATCGTCTCCGTTTACTCTGTGAACAATGCTTGTCCTAGTTAACCTGGTAACTATATTAAAGCTGCATTCAGTGATGTTTTTCGACCACTCGGAGGCGGTGAAACAAGCTGTAAACACAAGACATGTTATTTAGATAAGGAATTATTAAATATTGCCTATTCAGCTAAGCATCTAACAGATACAGTGTACAGAATTGTTAGCATTTAATTGGAGTTATGTTTCTGGCCACAAAGAATATGTGTTCAATACATTTTGCTTTCCACCAACTCCTAGGGGAAATATCTGGCTGCTCTACAGTCCACCAGCTTGTTGCTAACTTTGTCTGCCATCTGGTGTGGGGCATAAAGTGTATAGCATGCTTATCAGAGTTTTGTTGCTCCTTGCTGCAGCTAGAAATGGGTTAATAAGAGCAATGAACGTGAATAAAAAACAGAGGTGCTATCCTAAAACCAAAATAATAGGTTTTTAAGATGTTAAAATGCTTAGCTGACAAGAACTGAAGAGCACGTGCATAATTCTTGTGGTTTCACTGATCCGAGCAATGTCCTTCACAAAACACTGTTAAAATTATTGATGAATGACGCTTTTAAAAATGTTGTCAGAACCATTCAATTTTGACAACATTCCTCACCAATTAGTAAAATATTAGCTTGTTTTTTTGACAATCAATTTAACACTTAAGATCTGCTAGTGCAGCTCTAATAAAGTTGTAATTTATGATTCTGTGGTGGTAACAACAACAACAACAGAAAAATAGTGAGACTGTGATGGTGCACCACAGATGGCTCTATAGGAGGGGTGCACTCTGGATTGCTTAGTTAAAAAACAAAAAACAAAACGTTATTTAAGGTGCCATCAGCAACCCCAATAGGGGGTGCTGAAATAACACCAAACAAGTGAGCATCTAATTTTCAGATCCAGAGCTCTGTATATCAACCACCCATCGGGGAGTGAGGTGGCGGGTAGAGATGTGGATTTAAGCATAAGGCAAGGGGTGCTCCGGTAGGGATTTGGCTTTGAGAGCTGTGTTGTCTCCAGAGACACACACTGACAATGCTGGACTCTGTTTGCCTTTCTAGCCTGTGGAGAGAAATATGTGCAAGATCAACATGTTTCCTCACACAAGATCGAATTGTATAAAGACAGAGGCTGAAAAGTAGACAGCACAGAGACAGAGGGAGTATAAGCTGTGCCTCTCAAGTTGTTGCCAAGGACAACACCAGTCGGAGGCAGTTTTGGGCCTGGGGTCTAATGTTGGGTGAGTCATAGCGGTGATAGAGATGTGGCAAGGGCCCCTAAAATACAGTATCACTCAGGTGTTTAAAAGGTTCTAGGAGATAAACCTTTAAAATGCAGTGCTAGCCCACAAGGGGGTTGTGTGTGGTCAACAGTATCGAATTGGTGCCTCATCTTCTCAACTCACCCAGCTGGCAACCCATTGCCTTGAGCAGGCAATGAAAAATTCATGAAAGTGGTCAATATGTTTGAGTAAATGCTTCCTTTTGGTTGCTTGTGTCTTAGTCTGGGACTGGAGTTGAAAAGCACTAAGTACATAGCAGGTATCAAGTCAACACGAAGCTTGCTTGTGAATACAACATGGGTTCTTGGCTGTAGAGGATGGCTTTGTTGAAGGAAAGTCAATAGCACTCAATGGATCACTTGCTTTCCATGTAGTGATTTTGTAGTGGCGCTCCTAACACGTAGGGCACACGTGCATTTAGGCATATATAAAATGGGAAAAAGGGACAGAACAAACCAACACCAGCAAGAAAAACAAAGGGGAAATGAACTACACATAAGTTGCTTCAGCTTGTGATAGAAGCTTGTGATTAAAATCTGTCCAAAGGGCATACACGAGCCGCCCACAAGCTGTATATAGACCTGAACAGCTAATGTTTCAATTACAGCCAGTCCAGAGACAAGGCAGACAATGATTAAGCCAGCATCAAATAAGAATAACATCAGAATAACAACAGTTTTTCCCCTCCCTACTCTAACTCTCTCTCTCTCAACACAAGGAAGGTATAATTACTGGGGGTACAAATCATCATGTGAAGCAGCCATTTGGAGGATGGAAATCTAGTGCTATAAACAGAAAAAGGGAAGGGGGCAAAACACATGCAAACATGTTTATTTGAATGTCAACTGCCTACCCACAACGAGAGTTGAAATTAAAAGCAAAATGAAAGGCAACATGTTGAAACCACCTATAATATCTGTTTTAAGGTGGGCTTCAATAATTGTTGCTCTAACCCACTGGGAATCTAGATACAAGTTCAGTCGTGCAAATACTCGGGGCTCTTAAGCCAACTGTGAACAACACCACTATACCTTCTACCCACACATCTATACACAAACTCTACTCTGGGATTGTTGGTCATCCATGATTGGAACATAATGGTGCTCTGCTCTGACAAGGTCCAATGCCCCCTGACAAACTGGTCTCTAGCTAAAGGCTGTCAATCAATCCATCAAAAGGGAGGGTTACTGATCAATACTAACATAAAAGCCGCCTTAGGTCGAAACTATTTCATCAGTAAATGGTCAAGGTGATCTACCAAATATGTGAAAACTAATGTAGACTATGGTGAAGTGTGACACCCCTTTCACAGTTCTTTGAGTGTGTACAGAAATGTGTATGTGAATGAAAAACAGCCTGTGAATGCCCATGTATTTATCAAACCAAGGACACAGTGGAGGCATATCCACTTTCCATTCAAAAACTGGAAATATTAGCTGTAGTTGTCACAGGACAAAGCAAACAAATTGCACAGATGTCAACAGAGAATAGGGAGGGATAGTGGGGTTGTAAAGGGTAAAGCGTGGCTGAGTTAAAAGAAGAAGTGGACTATATGTATACAGAAAATAGAAACACTCAGTCATTGTCAGAAAAACTCACGTTCAGGGGATGTTCTTTTAAAAAGGAAAACAAATGAACTATCCTTAAATGCAGAAATAACACGCTTGAATCCACCTAATAAAGAAAGGGGTTACTGTTAGGTGACCTTCACATAGTTTTGTCACCATCTTTTCACCTGTATCAGCATGTAGACCTATCACACTGTACTGGTGCACAAAGAGACCAAAATATTATCAAGGGAAAGTTATGTTACTGAATACAGTTTAAACCTGTAAAACTACTTAATTCAGAGTGCATGCCAACACTATTAACAATCCCAAAATGGGGGGGAAAGGGTTGGGAAAGAAAAAAAAATCTCTGCTTGAGTCAGTAGAAAGCAAGCTGCTCTGAAACCCTTTTTGGAACGGCACCCAGAAGTGAGGGAGGAAAGAAGGTGGCTGCAATGCCATACTACCGAAAAGCAACCATCACACAGTGCCATGGTGACTGCCTCAGTTGTCACAGCAACCTTTGTTCCATTTGGTGTCTGAGTGTGTATGCTTGTATGGTGGTGTTAATAAAAGCCAATAGATTAGCCTGTGGGCAACTAGTGAGATATCATTATGGTGATTGTTCCTCAAAAGAGGCACTTCCCTCAGGACAGCACAGTGGCAACATTTTTACCAGCAATATTGCACTGCTGTTGAGTCCAGGTTGGGAGCAATCGAGCAGCTCCCCCTGAAGAAGATGCTTCCTGCCTCTCTACTGATGCTTTAATAACCTCCACAGTAATGTCATTAGCAAATTAGCATCTATTGTTTCCTACGGGCTTCTGTGTGCAATAAAGCTAGATTCCAACCTCAGCAAGAGCTCTGTTGTTTGGGAGCCAGTGCCAGCAAAGGTGATGTGTTGAGAGAAAAACAAGAGGACGGAAATAACTGTTGCGCTCCAGCCATGAATACTATACCAATTAGGGAATAACAGAAAGAGAGGAAGAGGAAAACTGGGACCACTGTTTGCCTCGCTAGGTCTTGAGGTGGAAATTACATGCATGCTTTGTTTTAGATAGTCAATTCTGAATTTTACCTCCGGAGTTGTGAAGCTTTTGTTTTGACTCGTCATAAGAGGACTGCAGTGAAATATCTTTGGGGTAATGACATCCTGGAGTGTTAGAGAGAGAGAATGGAAGGGAAAGACGGAAAAAACATGAGAGCAAAAGAGAGGCACCAGCTAGAATCCTGTTGTTACAGAGAGAAAAAGAGTATGGGACTGATCACCCATGTGTGAGTGGAATACGATACAGACAAATAGGAGTGGCAGAATCTTCCAGGGTGTGATGGAGAAAATGTCCTTCAGTTTTGCACTGCATCTTATTAGTTTGGTAATGTGCTAACATGTTACTCTAGAAAAAGCACTCTGCAGGATATTGCACCGTGTTTGATCTGAACTGTGGTTAACTTTAATGCTGAGCATAATTTCTGCATTTATTGTATAGCTAATGTCAGTTTCACACACCTGACATGAATGGCCTCTTATGGTTTAACAAGCATTTCAGCAGCAGTGCTATTACTTCCCCTACTAGAAGAATAAAAAAGCAAGGAACCTGATTTTTTTTCATTGCTATGGCAAGTATTTGTTTTATTTTGCCTTTCACTCAATGCAGTATTTCTGCACTTCCATTTGCACTGTGTTATAAAGAAAAAACCCTCAAAGAAAATGGTTCATGATTCAGCTACGTGACAAGAAGTCCATCCAATCCTAATTGAAACTAAAAGACAAAGCAGACTTCAATGACCAAAGGAGTAATTATTTATGACAGCAACCTGACTTTGTCTTAAAAATCATTCAAAAACCAATAAACCATGGGTCTATAACATGCACACACTAAAACCTAAAATAATCACTGAATGACATCACATCATATTGGTTGTCCTGTTCAGATATGAAGAAAGCAATGTATGCTTATATTAAACATTCAAATTCCTTGTTTTCTTGGATAAGCTTCAAAGGTCACACTTATCTCCAGTGCATCTGAAATTTTTAAGACACACAAGAGTATGGATCACATATTCAGAACAGACTTTGAGAGCTCACAGATCGTCTCTGAGCTTAAATGTCGTTATTCATCATAAACTTTTGATCAAATAGTTTTTATTTTTTTAAAAAGGAAATTATTTTAATAAGGTAAATCACATTTTACACCACTGATATGCTCTAGTGTTTATCTGGGATCAATTTATCCATGAAGAATTCTACTAATAAACTGATTTTGCACAACTAACTTTCATCACATCTGTTGTCTCCTAGAGTGCTGAAACAAAAACCTGCATGATGTCCTATCAACAAGAGAGTCATGGAGACATGCAACAGCAGGTATCTTTTCTAGTGTAGCTATTTTGATTTCTTTTGCATAAGAAGATTAAGTTGTTTGTGTTTCACTTTTGGTATATGTTGGACTGCTGCATTATTCTTGAATCTTGAATTCAGTCTACCCTAAAATCTGCCAATTGCAAAAGACATTGTGTTGCTTTTTACAATAAGGTTATTAGAATACTTGAAATTTTGTATTTTTCAATCCATGTGCTCAGAAGCTCCAAAATGTCAGGGAGTATCTCATCATAAAGATAAAAACCTCCACATCACAACAAGTTGATAACTGCTGTCAACTTTCATGGCCAGAGGGTGAAATAAAACAGAATCAAGTATATTTTAGCTTTATTATGTAGAAACGAATATTCTACACTCTGCACCCGCACACAATAGCTGGAAACGCAGTAGAAGAAACTCATAATTCGGCCAACTATGCAGACAACAGTAATGCTTTGTCAATTATAGTAAAAAATGTAAAAAAAAAAAAAAAATTAAACACTCAGAATTGCTTATCCTGAATCTGGAAGAAAAAGATACATTAAAATGTTCAATATCGTTCAAAAGTATTAAAGTCATATTACATTTTTCAAATAACTTTTTATCTAAGAATTGTTTTGAGAGAGGTTAACCCTCTTTACTGACACCCTACCCCAGCTGCTTTCTGCTGTCAAGTTTTCAGATACAGTCCTGATGCATCCGATTTAGTCTGTCAAGCACATCTAATTTTCATCAAATGTGTTTGATACATAGCTTTTTGCCCTGTACTGTGTGGGCGTTTCCAAATTTATCTCAAACCTATGTCAATAGCCTCAATGGCCAAGCCTGCTGCTACATACTAGAAGTGCTGCAATTGTTTAATTGAATTATAACATTTCTTGCCAAGATAAATGCAAATACTGGCTCATTCATCAATTATTCATTCCTGCTGATCTCCCTCACACACACAAAGTGGGGGTGGTGGGGTACACACACTAGCAGGTGCCCTACTCAAAACTGGCGAACCGCAATGTTCCACACCTCCAGTTCGTTTTACAAAATATACAAGCCATGCTCAGCCTGCTTTTGCTGCTGCGGCTTCATCCAGATCTTTTTTTTCAGTCTTATTGTTTTGTCTTTGTGCATATCATTGTACACACAAAACACAGCGAGTCAATAGTATTGCAGGATAAAGCAAGATTATGTGAGATCTCAGGTTCTGAGGCTGGCAAGAACTCAGTATCGCAGAATGTGTGGTACTTTGCCAACACATGTAGTGTGTGGGTTTCAACGAATAAAAGAGACCAGACTGGTGAAAACATACAGTTATGTCTCCCACAAATCGAAAAAAAGAAAATCTTGTCTAGCGTGTCCACAGCTCAATTCTATGACTGACTTGTACATGGCCATGCATCCTCTACATAAACGTACAGAATGAGCAGAAAACCAAACAAGAGCTGAGTTAAAAATATTTTCTCAATTACCCCAGTGTTGAAAAGCAGTCTTCCAAAGAGCTGTCGAGCCTCCTCCAAGCCGCCTTCCAGATACACAGCACCTATAAAGAAACCGAATGATAAACACAATGAATGAAGACAAATCAAAACAAGCAAATATAATCAAGTATATGCAAACTGTGGGGAATATTTGCAAGATATTTTTTTATACCGCGTGACATCGCAACTAGCAAACAACCCCCATCTACACAAATTTAAAGCATCTGTGAAAAAGCATGATGTACCAGTCCGTTGCTGGTGAATAAAATTCTAGCAATTCTGAGGCAATTGCAGACTTCTCTCCTAATGGAAAACTTAAAATTAATTGAACTCGGCAATGAGTTATAATTGCTTTATTAAAAGTAAGAGTGCATTTTTATTGCTTTTTGACAGTGAAATGACCTTAGGGTTCCCGTGCACATCCACTTCCCCCTCGTCAGTGCACAAGAGAAGCTGGTGGAGAGGAAGGGACAGTTACACTGGAACACCGAGATGGAACTGGCCAAGGTCACATAAACGTCAAACTTGAATAAAAGAGCAATAGAACAAGCCTGTGTCACACACTTTGCTGTGAGTAGGCCTGACTAAAACATACAAGCCCATGTACAGAGTTATGCACTTCGTAGATGGTGTGTGCAAACGTTACGTGTCATCTTACACACTTGGGCATGACTAATTTGTGCAGATGTACATAAAACACGCAGAATGTGCTGAATCCCACTGCATTGTGGGGAAAAAACATCTTAACACCTGCATACACCGACAAATACACAAAAGACAAGGGACAAAGAAGAAAATTCAATAGAGGATTGGTCCCATAATAAGGAGAGCTGCTGTCACAGCAACCAAAGAGCAATGCAAGTATCCTAAATTACTTTCTCTATGGGAATGATATGCGGAATCTTAAGCTCACTGTGCTGCAACAGTCACCTCCTTTGCACAAGTCACCTCTCCTTTGTGTGTTTTATTGTTTTGCTCTTCTACTGTTTCTACTAAAATCAGTGGAACTATCACAGTGCCTTTAAGCTGCATACAACTTCGAACCATCACACTTAGGGTGGCTCATTCAATTTAGAAAGCAATAACCACCTGGCAAATTGGGTATACAATCGTGCAGTGGTTTTTATTATGTGCATAAATGAGCCAGTGGAAATGGGGCGCGGTGCGGCTGCAAGTCTAAATGCGCAAACTGCTTTCATGGACGACATCAAAAACATATGAGGGATTCATCATCTGGGGAGGGAAACTGCTTTCAGGTGGCTAACAGGCAATTTACACACACATAGACAAACAGTGAAGATACAGCCCACATAACCAAAACCATAAAGAAATACAAACAGACCACATAGCACAAAGACAAACACAAATGCACAACCACTCTATCTGCCTCGCATGCCCTTTACTTCTAAACAGAGTGGGAAATTACTACCAGCCATTGCCCAAATGTTCGTAAAATTTGATTAAGCCTGACAGCTTTGTCTCACCCAGCAGCCACTTTGGCAAGTAACAAACTCTCATTTATTTAGAAGCCCTTTACTAATATAAAAATCTAGTTGAGTGGCAAAATAATGAAAGTGGCTTGCGAATTTTGGATGGGACCAGCCATCTTGGTTTTAGTAAGTTTCTGCAATGCTTATGACCATTTAAAATCTCAATACAAAAGTCTGTAAATCAATGTCTATAAATCTTGACTGTTCTTGAAGTTCACACGCTCTGCATGTCAATAAACCCTGTGCAGATACATATCAGTAACCAAGGCCTCTGTAGTCAAGACATGACTGGTTGAGTGTCTCACTGAGGCTGACCGCAGGGACTCTAGAGAGGGGAGCGGTTCTTCACAGGATGTTTTCTATTAAGCTTCAGCACAGAGATTTGTGGTTTTACCATATTGTGGACCTCAGTTCTAGACGCTGCTACGTACCAGATGTTTCCTCTTGAGACCAGCTGTGGGAGGATAAGAACTCCTTCCTGGGACCAAGTTTTGAATGTCTTTCAACTATCAGTCATAATGCATTCATGTGTGTGAATACTGAGGCTAGGGGGTGTGGGTGGATGCAGGAGGCTGTTTTCTTCATGTTTTGATGACACAGCAGATTTGGAAAGTTCCCCAAATGGAGGTCTCAAAGTCACTGAAACTTAAAGTTTTTGCTTCTTATTAGATTTTCAAAACTTCTTCCAAGAGGAAGGAGAAAGTGGGGAGTAGGCAGGGAGGAAGGGAGAAACTAGCAGAGCCGCAAGGGATTTAGAAAGGTATTAAAAATCTTAAAGTAGCACCTTTGGTGTCAATCAAAGGGTCTGTAGATGAAGAAACCAAGATATGTAGTTAAATCTACCGAGAACGCTCTTGACAACTAGGCTGTCCATGCAAAAAGTTTGCCCCAAAGCGATCCAATCAATCGTATGACTTGCTGCAATCATTAAACGAAGGCCTGTGATTCACAGTCCACAGCTTGCAAAGTTGCAGCTGACGCCCTGAATACACACGGCCCACAAAACCGCCCAGGCAACTCAACTGGCAATTATATGCTAGCATCTTTCCGCAGCTCATCTTGCAGTAACATCATGCCTTGGCCAAATCACTCACAGTCTCAGAGCTCCAGCACATTCAACCCACATAGTTGCTGACCCTGCCAGGGAAGCCAGAACAAAATGCAGGAGGCCTAGAACTCAATAAACGTGCCCAGAATATGTATATCAAGAAACATACCAGATCTGCCTGTGCCCTGGACTCTCTTTTGTCACATAAAAGGAAACTGTGCTTTGATCACTAATGTTGGACTGAAGGATTTACAAATCTCTTCTGAAATGTTTCAAAAACTGACATTTAATACACAGAAAACTTTAACTTTTTCAAGGCAGAAGTTCTATTTTTTATTTCAAGAACCATGATAATTTACCTGAGCTGCTAATGAATCTGGAATCAAACTTTGAACTGGACACAATGAATCCCAAACCTAATCTAGCAAATAAAAAAACATTAAAGAACAGATTTTATACAGGACAAAAAGAGCACAGTTTACAAACTCTAACTGAGTTTTCATGCAGTACTCTTTAGAGAAAATCAGTCATGGCCAGAGAAGGCCAACCACTAATGAATCTCCACATCTGTCACAAGTCTAATTCAGACAGCTATGCCGACCGTACAGTGTTATGTTTAGGAATAGAATTCCAATGTCTGTGGGCTTTCAGTGACCAATAAAAACCCAGAGTCAGGGGCATATGAAACACCATCGGCTGACAGTCACATTAATAACCTAGAATGAATTATTCAAAAACTCTCAGGCTTTAATCCATCAAATAATATATTAAGCCGCTCCCTCAGCTCAATGGGGGCTAAAGCAGCAGACGGACACAGAAAAGCAACACATTAAAGGCAAAATACAAACGAAACCAAAACATGAAAATAGAATATCCACCACAACAGCAACAAAGGCAGATTGAATGCATTGTAACATTAAACATCTTACTTTTCAAAAATGAGGCTCAGATTTGGGGGTGAGACAGAAAAAACAGGAGGACGCACAAAAACCAACTCCACCAAGGCTACCATTGCAGCAATTAACAAAGGGAGCAGTACTCGTTCAATGAATACACCGGCTGCATTGTGTATGAATCTGATATTCAGCAAGTGAGAGATAATCCTTTCTCTCAGTTCTTTTAATAGGAAGAGCTTAGAGAGGGCCCTCACAAAGGTTCACCATCTGTATCCCCCATGGCTGCTGGCAGCGTATAATCCACAGATCAACTGTACAAGGAAATTAGGGCCATAAAAACAGAGTGGGGCCTCTTTTCTTCTTCTCTCAATTCTTTTCAAACAGTTAGGTAGGAAGGAAGCGACGTGGCTTATCAGTGAAGAGGACCTGAGAGGGAAACGGGAGGGCAACAGGCATGCATAGTTTCTATGAATAAGAAGAGGAAAAAAATGTGGTTTCTAAAGACGAGGAGGTAAAGTGGGCAAGAGCAAAAGTACAGAGAGAGAGGGTGAGAGAGAGTATCGGGAGGGGGGTGGTACAGAATGGGAGGTGCGCAGGCCAAAAGAGCCCAAATGAGAATGGCCCACTCCGGCAGAAGTTAATGACAGGGGATCAGAAAAGCAAGATTTCCATTCAACACTTTGAATTATTCAGGGTTGCAGGGCATCCATTTGCATTGCAGATGCCTTTACTTTCCATTCCTCTACTGCTCTCCCTCCATTCTCCCTCTCTCTCTCTCCATCTCTCTCCCTTTCTTTCTCTCTCTGTCTTTAGCAAGAGAATGGCCCTGCCTCAGGGTTAGGAGATAGACAAATTCTAGGCACCATGGAAAGAAAGCTTTGCCCATGCAAAGCAGGAGATTATCTGCCATTTCCAACACAGCCCAGGTTCAATGGTCACTGTGACAGAGAAACAAATAAAACAAAGGTCAGAAAACATGCATAGTAAGCTGTTAAAGCTATCTGCCAGGGCTTGGAAATATTATGAGCATGTCATATTCCATCACAGCCTTCAAGACAGCAGTGTACAGAAAGAGGCCCATTTGAATTCAATGCATGTGCACGCTGGAGGAAAAAAAGCGTGTTAAAAAAAGAGGTACCTTCAGACAACAAGGCAGCGACACATCTGCAAGTGCATATCTGTTGATGTGGTGCCTGCTGCTTTTGGGAAAGTAGTGGTTTGACATCTCTGTCAGTGAGAAAGACGTGTGTGAGGATAAAATGACAGCGCTTGTGTGCCCCTCGTACCATCCTACAGCACGTGTGAGCGATCTGAGCTTGTCTTGTAAGGAGAAAATACTGTTAGGTGAGAGGGTTGGAGGGCTGGAGGGTGAGGAGGGGGAAGGAGGAGATGACAGAGTGACAGGATGACTCATCATCTGCGTGGCACATCTTTCACCTAATAACACCCAAACTCTCGATCACAGGGGGGGAACAGAGGGAAACGGAGGAACGCAAAGGGACATAAAGAGTAAGTAAGAGACGGGGGAGGGTGGAGACAGATAGACTGCTCGACAACAAGGTCTTAAAGGAGGTGTTTGAGCTAAAAAAACTGAGACGGAGATGACAAAAGTCTTAGTAAAAGAAGAGAGGCAACATCAGACAGCATTCTCAATGCAAGTGTCTTTGAATATCTTCAATCTGTGTGTATGTGTGCATGTTTTGCCCCTCAGCAAGTGTGTCTGTGGTGAATGGGGGGTGGGTGATATTTCTGAGTTAGTAATCCAAAACTCATCACCACAGGGTGCTCTCTGACAGCGGTTTTCTCACAGGTTCCTTTAAAACAGCATCCCTGTTTATTCATCACTTTTATTAAGTGGAAATTGCAGATAGAAGAGCAGAGCAGGCAGAGAAAGTGGAAAGAGAAGAAATGAAGAGGCATCCAGTGTCGTGGCTCTGCTGCCTTGCCAAAGGACAGAACAGATTTTGATTTTGTCTCCGTCGATAATGAACCCGTAACAAGTACAGGGCCCTGGGGCCGACAGGGGCCTAGGTGCCAGTCAGCACATTCCCTGTACTGCTGTTTTTTGGTGCAGGGGGAGGGAGGCGAAGAAGATCTCTTTAAAGCCACCCACTTTCTTTATCTATCATCAGGGGAGTGCAGAGATGGCTGAACTGGTTCAATCAAGATGGTGATAAGATGAGGAAAGCTGCCGACTCTGCAGCTCTCCAAGAGTGAGGCTTAGTGCTGCCCATGGGGTCGGATGGAGAGGGGGAAATCGTCCCCGCCAAGACATTTTTTGATGCAAGCTTGTGCGTATAACTTCCAGCTCGGGCTTCTAATCTTTGCACAAACTCTATCACTGAAGTGCTTGTGAGATGAATAGCACGCTTATGTATGTGTTTAGTGTGGGTAAAGGAGAATGGTCCTCTGGGGATTGCCTGTCCAACCAGAGGTCAACCCACATCTCCTGAGATCAATAAAGCTGCAGAATGTTTCCAGAGTCTAATGGGAGATCCACTGCAGCTATTTACACAGCTTAACACACACACACACACACACACACACACACACACACACACACACACACACACACACACACACACAAAAAAAACCTGAATTAAACTATTAAAAGACTCATTTTTATTCAAAGCACATGAAGTTAGCAGGTGAATTAGATGCACTTACGCATAAAAGCGGTTCAGATAGAATACCTATATGCTGCTGTGAAGTCCAGCAAAGCAGCACTCCACTAAAACTAGCATACTAAACCCCCTACTAATTTTTGTGTTGTGTTTATAAGAGCAGAGAGACATTATTTGTTTTCTGTATATGTAAATCTATCCTTTTAGGAATAGATTTACATATTTAGTTTACTCAACATGCTTTCCCCTTTCATATTTTCCTGCACAGACATCACCCCTGTTTCTATCTTCATCCTGCGAGAATCTCACCGATAAGAGCCTCAAAGCAGTTGGCCATGGCGTGCCGCAAGTCCGACTCCCGGCACAGATCTGGCCCGTGAGCGTATAGCATGAAGCGATCCAACTCCAGTTTCTGTAAAAGACAAACACATTCATATCAGTGTGTAGCCACCAACACATCAGTAATAGCCTGTTGAAAAAGTAATAGCATTTTCTTTTTTCATATTGCACATTTTCATAGGCTCTCCATGGAAGAGAAAAGAGAAAAGGGGCCAGGGAACTCAAGGGAAATGAGAAAGATTGCCTGCCCTTGCTGGAAAAGGTTCTACTTCATGGCACTGACAGATGTGCCCATGTGTTGTCCAGCTGTGGCATGATGCACTAAGCCAGCACAGGGGGAAAATGTTCACACACGTGCATACATGCACGCACATACAAAACTGTAAGGGCACATTTCACATGGACACGCAAGATGATCCTAAGATAAATGGTGAAATAGTACCGTGGTGACCTTCACACTTTCTGAAAAGAGGCAAGTAGTTTCACTGGTAAACAAGGTTCTACAATAACATGCTGTACTATACATCAGTACTTTAAACATGTTAATAGATTAAGATGGGCATTAAGCTGCATCATCCACTAACACTTCACCTCAATTTAAACTGAAAAGATAAGAACTGACACTGATTCATTACACTGGAACTTAATAAAGACAGTTTATTAGGCGTATGTATTCTTTGAAATGCAGTGCAATGCACAGTTTAACTGCATATTAAGCTCTACTACATATCTTTCTGTACAGCACTCAGTGTGTAGTACACATCTATCTTTAACCTTACTAATGCACAGTCTATTACCAGCACTGGAATTGAGTGCATAGAGTTTAATCTGTATTCAAATTCTATAGTATACAGTTGCTTAGTATCTCCCCACATTCAAAAGATCAACATTTCAGCTTTCATTTTCTAGGTGTTTACGTCTAGGTCCGAAACACCGTTAGAAGACAGCTTTTTTTGCATTTGTCATGTAACCAGAAGTATTGGAACATATGACTGACAGGTGTGTTTTGTTGCCCAGGTGTGTACTGTTACATTCTGGGACAAAGTTTTTTTTTTCTTTTTGACTGATGAGACAAAGATGAACCTTTGCCAAAGCAATGAAAAAGCTAAAGTTTAAAGAAAGAAAGAAAGAATCTGCTGAATTGTTCCTGTCCAGGAACAATTGATAGATGATGTCATAACAGGGCTGAACAAATACACTCTAAGAATTGACATGCGTCAAAAATAATGTATGTGAAGAACATGAATGACTGATGATCATAATGATATTATTATATAATAATAATAATAGTAATAATAATAATAATAATAATAATAATAATAATAATAATAATAATAATAATAATAATACATTTACTAGAATTAAACAGATTGTGGGTCAGTCAAACTTTCACTAACAATTTATCTGTGCCAAGTCAAAAGTATCCCAACTTGACTTTACTGGCAGTGCACCACAGACGAATACTCCACAAAAAACAGTCAGGGTTCTATTTAATTATGGCTGATAACTGTTGGTGGTATCCCACCCCCCGTGATTGCACACACAAATTAAATCACAATTCATAAATACTCCAACTCAGAGGGAACCCATTCTGACTTTTAAGCCTTCCAAGAGAAGTGGTGGATTGTGCCGTTGCTTGCTGAAGATATTTTTTTGAAAGATAATTGCGAGTGTTCTTGAGCAGACGGCTTTAGAGAAGCCTGGTAAACAACTTGGCAACGTCGAACACTGTATCACACTCACTTTACTGTGAGCGGCAAATTGAAACAAGCCAAACTTCTGCACAGCACTAATGCAGATTCGGGTGGCTGCATCTTTGTATTCAGCAGGGAGCAACATGAAAGATTGAAGTTTTTAATTGCTTTCTCCACATCATGGGACGATTATTGTTGTGTTCTTTACAAACGTGCCAGTGAGTGCAGCTTGGCTCTACAACGCTGCCAGCGAGTGAGAGAAGAAGGGAAGCACAGGGGCCTAGCGATAACAGGAACTGGAGAGTGTTTCAGGAAGACCTCTAGGGGCCCACTGGGACCTCAGCCGCACTAGTGTAGTCCTCCAAAACAACAACCTTTTAACTCCAATTACAAACCTGAGGGGGCAAAAAAGGGGTAAGGATGGCAGCAAGACAAAATTACTCTTTTCCCCAGTGCCCCCTTAGAAAGAAGCAAAGTCATAACGGCAAGACAAAAAACAAGAACACTGTCTCTGCATGTACTCCTGTCAGTTCACAGGCCTATCACCGTGTTGGCCTGCAGAGAGATGACTTGTTGTGAGTTGAAGGAGGCGAGTTTACCTTGGCTAGCATGGCTAAGTGCTGGTTCTGTACGATGGCCGTTCTGTATGTGGCGAGGCCGCCCTCCTCTAAACTGGGAAAAAGGTAGTACAAGTGGACGCTGTGGACAGATGAATGAAATACAGATTAGAGAAATTGAAGAACAAGTCAATGAATCTCAGATTTCTTAATTTATAGACATTTATAGTTCCATTTCCAGTAATTTCTTCTCTGAATACCAATATTGAAGTCTTTAAAGCAACAGTAAAAGTGACAATTTAATCAAAATGCTTATTGAAAGTTTTACACTACAACAAAAGTAAGATATTTATGCAATTTGTGCTGATCCTGTATTTACTCAGTTTTTCAAGACCACCTAATTAATTTTCGAGAGATTTCCAGCCACTCCAGCGCAGTGTTGGATCCCAGAAATGACCGCAGACGCTTCAGTAGTTCCACAGCTGGGTTCCGGGAGAGCAGGTTCCATTTTCATTACGGTCCAGCGTCTCCCTAACCACAGCGTGTCATTTGATTTCATTTAAATTAAAACAGGCCATTTAATTCAGTCATTTCTAATCAATGCAAAGAGAGGAAAGCAGGTGGTGTTCTGTTTTCCAAATTCACGAAAGGTTTATTTGTCAGGGTATTGTGATCTTGGTGTGAAAACAAAGCACTTTGAATTAATAAAAACCACTTAGTGTAATGAAAAATAATTAGACCAGAGATGCTTTGATTGTTGGCAAAAGTGTCACTCAAACTGGCTGACTTGGCTGTGTGGCATTCAACAGGTACAGCAAAAAGAGTGGGAAAAAACAACAACATTTTGTTTATACCTGAGATTAATAATCAGAGGCAGATTGGGACTTCCTTTTAAGATAAATTGATCCACAAAGAAAATGGCCTTCAAAAATGTTTCAAGATGCAGTGAACTATTGACGACTACTGGCCGCACAGTACATCAAAGGATCATTAAGTGAACATAAAAGCTGTAGATCTTTCCAGCCTTTAACTCTGGAGCTCATCTGTAATCCATTTCCAGTTCTGCAGCAGTGATTCTTAAACTTCGTGGCCCAAAAGGAAGAAAGAAAAAAAAAAAAGAGCAATGCTACGATTTCTAGTTTGGCGTTTATCTTCAATAATAATTGATCATTTAAAACTTGCCTGACCTTTACCCCTTTTCGTGAAATATTTACTTTAAAAGACGGATCACAAATATACCAAGTGAACTTATTTTTTAACATCGGCTGGTTCCTTTAAAAAGAATCATCGCTGTTCAACACTAACTCCCTGTTTTGAAGTTATTCAAATGTGCAAAATATTCCTCTTGGCTGGACAGCAGAGGCACAGATAGCCTCCAAGGGCAGCGCGCATTGGAGGTGCACCAGGCAGTTGGCTGGATCTGCTGTACCCATTTAACTGGACAAGAGGTTGATAAATAATTCAGAGGGCTAGAGCATAGGCCAAGCATGTCTCGTCAGACGCTAACAATCAAAGAATGAAGGCAGAGGAAGAGGGAGGGAAAGTGGCAAAACATGCCCAGAGATATCCAAAGAAACAGAGGCTAACCACCTTCTTTGTAACACTGCTCTTGCTGCATAAGGAGTTGAAGCGGTGTCCTGTCAGTGTCGGTTCCTATTAAGGTTTAATCCTGCTCCTGAATGTTCACTGTTGTGGAAGTGTTAGCATCGAGGGTTCCGAAAGAGATTTTGGTAGTAGAAGTTATACTGCTGGGCAAATGAGAAAGTCGGATGAAAATGTTCCTATTTTCCTTTTGGCACATTTTAACTACTGCACCCTTAAGTAAGAGAAAAGGCAGTGTCCTTATATTTTCTAGTACTTACACGGACTCAGACGAGGAGGTGAAGGTACAGTAAGTAGGTGGGCAACTACCTTGCTAGGAACCATGTGAGATTAATAATACCCACATATAATTAGCACTGTGCTTAGCTAAGTGCAGGGCAGCAACGTCCGCACTCACCTGGGAGTCAATAACATAGTCAGCATTCCAGACACCGATTCCAGACAGTTAATTGCAAGTTGTCATGGAGAATTTCAGGCCGATAAAATAGGGTGGTGGGGATTACATCCCAGTTCCAATTACCAGTAAATCACTGTCTTGACTGAGTCAAAGTATGGAGAAGCGCGTGGTAGTGACAGACACAGATAGATGTAGACAATGAGAGAGGAAGAAATGGAGTGAGAGGGCGAGAAAAGAACGAGGGGAAAAAGGAGAAAGGCTGATAGTGTTGTAGTCAGCTTCAATTAGTGGTTGCGTCTATCAAAGATGTGCAAGCACTTTCTCACCTGGTGAGGAACTCGACAACAGCATCACCCAGGAACTCTAGTCTCTCGTTGTGATTGATCCTACGGGTGTGGAGGAGACAGATGTAGAAGTGGAGATGTGAGGATAGTTGAAGAAGTACAGTGGCAAAAAGACAGACTTCAGGCACACAAATACAGTACACACACACACACACACACACACACACACACACACACTACACACACACACACACACACACACACACACACACACACACACACACCCCCTTACTCAATTCATCAGAGCAGAGAATAACGGCAGACCACATTCAATAATATGTAGTCGTTGCCCTTAAAATTAGCTCATTTCATTTCCCCTGAGATATCCCTTCCTTTCACAGTTAAAGTTAATTTTCTTGTCAGCAGGCCTGCCGGGTATATTAATCACAAGAATCGCCCCTTTGATTGCTCCTGTGGTCAGTGATAGCATGAACAGATATGTGCCTGCAGGCAGCCTACCTGGAGGGGGAGGGGTCATCTTGCCCCAGACGAGACATGATGTTAATTAAGGTGTTGATTCCTGAAAAAAAAATCCCCAGGGTGGAAGGGTCAGGGGCCATTACAGAAACTGGTCACTTGACAGAAAGAAACGAGAGCGAGATGTGTACACATGGTACACAAGATTACCCACCTTTCTTCCTCATGTACATGTGGTGAACTTTCCTGTCCCCGTACTTCGGCTGCCGGATACCACAGTTGGAAAGGGAGTTGCGGGCATGATCAGGATTCATGCCAAAGTTGAGGTGGTGACTTGGATGAGTCATGGCCAGCTGGAGAATAGAATGAGGAGATTAGCAAACATGAGTAATTTTGCCATAAAAACCATTCTAGGACTTCAGGATATTCACTGAGAAGGTCCCTGCTTCTAGGGTGATTTCTGAGGGTCCAACAACTACAGTGAGTGTGCAGTATTGGCATTTGCTAACACTGTTATACTAATTGTAGTTCAACAAAGTTGTAGTTATCTAGAATGAATAGAATCAATGATTGGATGAACTATAGCAGTCAAATTAAAACATTTAATAACAATCATAGGCTGAGATTAATCACAATCGCGTTGTGTACTCTGTACATGTTCAGTGTTAAAATGAAGAAATGCATGACATAAGTTAGAGGAAACAGAGATTGTTCAGTCGTATTAACATCTCAAATTAAAATCCCTTCATTTGCTGAGTACAAAAGTGTTTGGCATTGCCCAAAACCCTATGACCTGCAGACATAATTAGCAGACGCCTACGTAAAGAACTGTTACAAATTAACAGTAGCCTCTTGACCTTTTCTTAGCACAAGCATCCCTCCTAACATCGGCAAAAATGTTCTTCACCCGAAGATAGCATTTGTCGTGCTTCGGCACTTCACACCTCACAGTCTGCACACAGCTTTGATTTTACCCAAAGTTCTACCTAGAAAAGGATGTGTTAATGCATTAACATTGACAGTCCTAATTCCATTGCACACTAAGACCACATTTACACAAGTCAAGTCAGTTTTATTTATATAGTACTTTTCATAAAGATAAGAACAGTTGACGAGTATTGTAAGATTAAATCAACTAAAATTATCAAGGTTAAACTATAAACACACTTTTGTCTGTCATTTTAGCCCTCTGTCCAGAGTAAATGGTGATCGTCTTCCCTGAAAGCTAAGCTCTTTCAAAACAGTCTCTAAAGTATAAATCAGAGACCCCTGGCTTGGCAATAGGGTGTATATGACAAAATTGGTTTTCTGGTAGGAGCACATACAGTAAACAGGTTGTGGGCATCCTAAAAGCAGTTGACTTTTTTGTCTGCACGGACAAAGTTGGTCTGTGATGAATAGAGAACTTGCTAGAGTTCTTGTAGTCTGTTTGCTATAAACGATGCACAGAGCAGAACCAGAAATAGTGTAGCGCTTCTCCCTCACTTGTATTTTCGGCGACTGGCTTGGTAAGCCCTCCATAAATGCTCAATAGGAAGAAAATTGCTTGCTCTCCCATCTGCCTGCATTTGAAAGAGGAAGAAGGTAAATGTAGAAATGACCTAAAATGCTTGTTGTGGACGCATGAGCACTTTGGAACATACCTGGCTTAACGGTAAATGGGAGAAAAGAACAAACAAACAAAAAACAACAACAACTTCTAAAGAAATGCTGCTGAATATCAATTCTAAAACATTTATGAGCTGTGGGATGGGTCTTCTCGGGTCCAAAGGTTTGGGCTTAACCCAAAACAGACTCAAACCAAGTGGTACTAGATGAAAGAATAGACAAACCCTAGACCTGTGAAAGACCCTTAGTTTAGTTTAGGCAGTTGTCAAATTAACTTGAGCAACTACTCTTTTTTTAAAAGTGACACTAGTACTTATGTATAGACAAGAATATTGTCTTTGCCCTTATTAATGTTTTCTTCCACCAATGCACATCTCCTTTCCAACATCCACTCAAACATTGGCATATGTGCAAAAAATTTCAATTGTGCAAGGAGGTTGTTCTGTTCTGTTGTTAGTTTTTTAGTTGACAATTGACACTGGGCAACAGTGTCAATTGTCAACTAAAAAACTATTAATTTAGATTATCCATGATCTACTTTACCTCACATTCAAGGATTTTGTGAACAGAGTAAAGGGCTTTTAAATGCAGTGGCTTAGGTTCAGGGGGCATAGTCACAAAGGTCCCATATCACATGTACACAGTGATAAAATAAAAACCTAATCCAGGTCTTGTGAAAATCGTCCAGAGGGCTTGATCTATTCCATTTTTTCTTTGAGCTAATGACTAATTACAGTACAGTAATAATAGTTATAGCAAATCAGTCTAACGATTCTTGCTCAGCAATCACTAGAAAGAAAAGATGTGTGGGCAGTACACTTAAGTGAGGCACTAATGGAGAGAGTATGTTCCTTTTGCCTCTTTGTCGTGGTAAAAGCTGTTTGTATGAAAATTAATGACAAACTTTCAAACCTGTAAAAAGAGGCAAAAGTAAGATTTTTAAGGTAAAATAACCCTGAAGGGAATGTATTAGTCGTCAGTCAGCTGTATTTGAAAAAAGCTCAAAAAATGCTGTGCCTAGAAAGACTGCTGCAGCTGAACATCTCAAACTCGCTGAGGGAAGAAAAAGGAAAAAGATAGGGCTCAGTAGGATATGTCAAGCCTTTATCAATCTTACATTAGGAGAATGTTAATCTCAGCCAAGAAAAAAAATACTCCAACTACTCTCCCCCCTGGGCTTGCTTTTCAAAATGCTTGTCTCCTTTCAGCCAACTTCAAATCAATTTCAAGCTCCAATGAGATATATATGTAAAACGTTAACAGAGAGGTTTCAATATTTATAGTTGCTCAAGAGGCCTTCAGCTTTGTAGCCTTGAACACAGAGACGACAAATTCAACAGCAATTGTATTTTTTTTTCTCCGTGGTTAAGAGGAACAGCATTTTTTTTTTTTTTTTTTGAGGAAGAGAAAAAAAAAGCTAGTTATTTGACATGACACAAGCAGAAATCTGGCAAGTCTCAGCGCCGTGTTTGACAGTTTGATAAAAATATAAATAAAAACAACAACAACCACGTCTACTTCCAATTTCAACTCCCCCATTGTGCGATGTCAGACACAAGTCAATGACAGCCTACTACACAGCCTGAACTACAGAGTTGGGTACTCTGAAGGAAATGTATCAAGCAAAATACATCAGTTATTCTGTAAACACTGCAGGTCCTTCACAGTTAAGGACAACATCCAACAACAGTATTGGCTTTTGAGCTGAATCTGTGGAGAGGATTGACGTCGGCAACTGTTCCTGTCAACATAATGACTGCGTAAAGTATCGGAGGGATTTGGATTTACTGATCACTGCTTCAGCTGCTGCTCAACTGCCTTTGGCTAAAAAGGAATAAACATTATCGCTCAGTGGAGAGCGGCAGCCTTGACAGGAAGGAGTGTTGCTCTTGAACCCACATGCAGGGAAAGTGATGGGCAAACTGCTTGCTTGGCAAACAAAATTCAACTATGCCATTACTGTGTACTGCATCATTTAATAGAGTACACAGGTAAACCAGGATTCAGTGGTAAAAAAAAACAGCGGAACCGACTGGGGTCACTTAAACTCTTAACTTGATCTTCTACGTTTAAATGTAAATAACACGGAGTGCATATGTGCAATATGAGTAGTAGCCTTTGTGTTGCTGTTACATTAGGATTTCGTGAAGCAAGCTCTGGAAACAGAGCAGACAGTATAGCCCTAAACATTTCAGAATTCATCCTGCTGCATTACTCAGCAGTCACATTGCCCATAAATACAAGTCAACCAGTTTCTTTGGCAGCCATACATTGTCCTCACACTACCTCCACAGTACTTCACTTCAAAGGCAGCATGCTTCAGCTCATGAGCAGCTCCTTCCTTTGTCCAAAATTTGGTCTTCTGCTTTAAGTTGATTTTTGTCTCATCTGTCCATAAGACGTTGTTCCAAAAGTGTACATGCTTTTGTACATGTTTTTGGCTCTTAACTCTAATCTGGTCTGTTTTTTGAGGATTATCATTGGTTTACATATTGCGGTAAACCCCACGTATTCACTCTGGTTAACTCTTAATTGTTGACCATAACATATATAATCCTGCCTCCTGGAGAGTCTTCTCAATCTGGCCAGCAGTGAACTGTTTTTTCTTCACAACAGTTATTTTCTCATCCAATAAAGTTGGAGTTTTTGTGGTCATTTAAGCCTTTAGATGTCCCTCAGCTTTTTGAGAATGTAAGAAATAAGTTAAAACTATATAGAACAGAAAATCTAATGTTTTTTACTCTTTTGATTTCTCTTTTTTTGCCTAATGCTGGTGTTTGCATTAGTGGCTGTAATGTAAACTCTTGTCTGCTTACTTGTACATTAACAAACATGCCTGGCCATGAAACAGCGGAGCAACCAATTACTGGAGCCCTTTAGAATGGGGATCCATACAGTACAATATGATATGAAAAATAAAATTCATGCAATTCATGCAAAAACGTAGATCATTCTTTAAAAATAATCTATTATTAGCAATCGTCCTAATAATTGCTAAATGTCAGTCCTCTGCATCAATCTCCTGGTATGGCTGCTCATTCAAGTTAATAATTTTATAAGGTGAATTGATTATGAGAAAACCCTTTCGCAATTGCATTGCACAGCTGAGAACAGTTGTACTAATGGAGCAAAAGAGGGAGCATGGCGTTCTTTAGGTTAGGAAAATCAGTAGTTTACAGGTTCCAATAGGTACTAATAGCCAGAAAGAACTTTCATTGATGACCTGTCAGTCTTTTGTTGTCATTATGAATGAAAGTCATCATACTGTTAACTACTCCCTTCAGAAAGCAGTACAAACTGGTTCCAAGAAGGACAGAAAAACTAGTGTGAGGTTCCAATGCACAACTCTGCAAGAAGACAAATATCTGATAGTGTCTAGTTTAAGACAAAGACGCCTCACAGGTCCTCAACTGGCAGCTGCACTGAATAGTCCATGTCTAACACCAGTGTCAGCATGAACAGTGAAGAGGAGACTTCAGGATGCTGGACTTCATGGCAGAATTGCCAAGAAAAAGCTGTACCTCAGACTGGCTCATCTTACCAACATTTTTGAGATGCAGAACAAAGATGCTAGAACAGCACTTAATAACTTTAGTCAAGCATTGTGGAGGTAGAGTGATGGTCTGGGGGTACTTTGGATAAAATAGGAGATTTGTACAGAGTGGAAGGGACCTTGAGGAAGGAATTGTCAAAATTGACAGCTAGAATGCCTAAGGTCTGCCAGGCTGTAATTGCTACAAAAGGTGTTTTTATGAAGGCAAAGTTTGAAGAACACAGTCATCATTTCCATCAAAATAATGTTTTCTAACTCTGGCAATGTCAGCATGACCAGTTCTCTTGCTATATTTCCTATTCAGACTAATTCTGATGTGTGAAATGTGTGTCTCCTTGAAAAACAATAAAATATCTAAGTGATCCTAAATTTTTGAGCGGTAGTGTATATTACAACAATGTTTGGTGCTGCGGTGGTGCTGTCATGGTCTGGTGAACCTGACACCATCTGAGACCAACCTAAATGAAAACCTAAACCAGGAGTACCGTTTACTATTTGCAACAAGTGGAAATCTAGCAGTGAGTTTGTTTTAGGTTGAGTTTCAGTCCTGCTCACTGATTTATCATAGCTAATCTGGACTGATGTGGGGAAATGTCTTATTGATTCACTGTTATTGATATACAGTAGTTAGTTACTATGATAAACATGCTTTGCATGATTGCATAATACACAACATTAATATTATGCTTTTGCAACAAGTAGTATTCAAATATTCATGCAGAAATACAAGCAAATATTCTAAGCCTGTAAATGATATTCAGGCCAGCCCTACTTGAAACAGATGGACAGCTCAATCACATGGCCAGGCATGCATTTCCATGAATAACAAAACAAATAAAATATCTTGGTACTTGTACACAAAGTCACAGCCACATTCATAGGGGAACACAAAACAAAAGCATGCAATATCATAGCTGGGGCTGAGGACTTGTACAGTTAAATTATTGAGATCCTCTGTGATGCCTGTTATTCTGTCAGCATGGGTCAAAAGTGAGGAATGAGGATGAGGCAACAGGGGGTGGGGGTAGGATTATGAGGGTCTGGTGGATGTGGGGGATGCAGGAGCATGTGACGACCATGAACACGTCTCTCCAACCCCACCCCAACCCAAGTTTTAAATGTTAAATGTTTAACAGGGAGGCTCTCAGAACAGCAGCTTCAAAGGGCTCCCGCTCTCTGGCTGGATTTATTTTCACATTTCCACTCCATACTGCAATATACAGGTATGTTGCTGTTGCAGGATCAAATAATGCTCTCATGGTTTTAATGATAAATTTAGTACATACAGTATGATCTTGCAATTTTGATTCACAGATACGGGTTCAGTAAAACATTACAGAATAAGATCGGGAAACTATTGATTAAATACAGACCCACCCAACTCTCTGGTTTCCCAAATGATCAACTGCTTTCATCTCTTCTATGGAAAATATGAAAAAAGGGGAAATAAATCCTCAATATCTTAAAAGGAGTACAGCTCATTATTACTTCATACCATTATTCCTTCATACCTAGAACAAATTCCCATTCTGAGATACTGATTCAGCTGTCTCAAACCAAGGCTGACCACCCAAGTCCTGCTCTTCACTAAAAATACTTGTAACCCACCCACACTAGCTTTAACTAGGACTTGAGTGTGTGGACAGTGTTGAACAGAAACTCAGACTCTGTCCCTCTGACATACCATCTACAAAGTCACTGATGTCATCTGTCAACTTTTCAAGCTTTGATGAGCACAAATAGCTTGTGGTATTGTGTTAAAGCAGCCATACTGAAGCTTTAAGTGTCTAAATCCACCCGTACAACTACTGTACAGATAAATTAACTCAAATCAAAGTACGGTACCAGATTTCTCATGCTAGAGATGAATAGACTGTCACTGGAAAACATTAATCTCATTAAACAAGATCATCACATCAGATTGGAGGCAAATAGGAAGTCATGGCAAATGTGAAGTCAGTTCTGACTCAGAGAGGGCTGTTTGAGCAAGCATCATTGCACTCCCGCACCCGTTCTGTCCAAACCTATCTGGGCAGAAAGTGTGTGTACTGTGGGACATTAGCTGCTGATGTGTTTGTGCTGGGGATGAGGAAGGTGTTGTATGCCCAGCAATGATGGCTCCCTACATGGGCCATTTCAGTCCCAGTAGTGGTGAACTGCTGACAGTCCTAGCATTGTCCACACACACAAAAAAGAGCAATGTCATGGTACTAACACCACAGTGGACACAAGTGCAATGCAGACAGACAGAAAATGCATTGCTGAGTGTGATAAGTAGAATGATTATTCTTTTGTTGGTTGGAAGATGATGGAACTGAATAAGAAAAAGCAATGGACCATTAACTTATCCCAAGAGACAATGATAAGCTAAAAATGGGCGTCTCCTCAGTGAAAGGGCCGCAGCTTGTTGACAGCTGGCTGGCTTCACAGTTGGTCAGTATTTTTTCTTTTTAGCACTCATAATGACAGGTCATGATTGTACAAACAACAAAAAGGCCAATCATTGATCGATTTGTGCAAATCTCCAAACATAATCACACCCAGAACACTGCGCACCCATGCACATGGACACACACACACAGCCTTGAGCGATTCTTAATGCATCCTTCCCCTTTTTAACTATGTATAGGCTACAACACATTGATTTCTAATGTATCAGGTTATGACAGCTCTTCAATATTTCTGGAGGCAGCCGTGGGGCTTACTCCAAGAGCACACAGCTTGGGGCTGCAGACCTGACAGGGGAGAGCTGGCATTATGGAGGAGGCTGCTGTTGTCCTGACTACTGTCACTGCAACTCACAGCAGACCAAGGCTGCTCGCTACAGAGATATGACTCGAGTCTGTGTGTGGGTTACCTTAGCTGACTCCTGAGCTCCTGTTTCCACCTGAGCTATCCCTGCAGAGGTGGAATGGGCACAATAATGAGACAAACACTACCTCCCTCCCTACTTCTCTGCACACAAGAAGCCCCTGCACAAAATGTTTACTTTTTTATCTGGCTATCTAACCAGCAGTAGACCGTGTTCTGCCTAAAAGAACTGTGGGGATTCGCCTACCGTTATCTCTCCTGTTAGTTATCAGCTATGCCAGCCTTTAAATAATGCAGCTTGGGTTGGGGCACAGAGTCACGCTACTTTGTAAGGCTGTCAGGACTGTGCCTTACCTGAAGAAGGCAGCGCTCCTTGAAGACATAGCCAATGAGCTTATCCAGGTGCATCAGACACTGGTGGTACCGGATATGATGAGTGAGAACAGGCAGCATCATGGCATGCTGTGGAGGACAGAAAAAAAATTGGTAAAAAAGGCATTGGAAAAGACACCAAAAGAAAAAAAAAGGAAATGAAAAAGAAAGAGAATAAAGATCATGCCTTAAATTAAGTAAGAGCAACGGCGGCATTTTTTGAGTTTTTTCTTGAAGAGATTGTGAGAAAGAAAGAGAGAGGGTTAATGGAAGGAACAGAGAAGGAGAAATCAATCAGCCAGTCATTATTTATTAATTGGTGCTCTGCAACAGAGAGATGAAATAATCAAAAACCCAATTGCTGCACTGTGAGAGAGAATGACAGACAGGAGAAAAATTCACATTTGGACAGGACGGTCAAATCAAAGCTCATTTCGACATGTTGACACACTCACATTCGGACAAACACTGACAGCCCTCTCTGACCCTCATATATTAAAAGAAAAAGGAATGCAACAAAGTGGAAGAAAAGTGAAAATTTGAGAAGGAGAAGGATTTGGTGGATGGGTTGTGAGTGAAGTGAGCTGTTCAAATCAGCAAGGGAATGTGAAACAGAAAGTTAGAATAAAAGCAAAAGAGCAAACAGCCAGTGGTCATCAAATGGGTCTGACAGTCAGAGAGCCAATCTACAGAATCATTAGTGGAGGCTTATCAAGTCGACCAGTCAGAGTGGCTGAGAAACTGTAGCAAAGGCTGGTGTACACACATTAACCCCGTGCCACCACATGAGAGTGGAGGGAGCCATGCATGTTTTAATTAGTGCTACTGGGGAGTGTGAGCCTGAGGCCCGGCGGCTACAAGCAGTGCTGCCACGTAGCCCTGGGGCCATCACAAGGGCCGTAGTGACACACTCCCCGGGCCTTGTTAAGCAACCAATTAACAAAGCCAGGCCCTGGTCGTGTCTACAGCTCCTGACCTGTTCTAATGACTGCTTGAGTGACTGAGAGTGTGTGTGTGTGGGGGGAAAGGCGGGGCAGGGGCTTATTAGAGTTTATACTGCACTAATTAAAAGGTGGGAAATTTACTATCACGGATGATGTTTGGACATTTTGGATGCCATCCAGTAGAACCCGTGGCCTGAATTTTCTTTTCCCCTGGCTGAAATATTACAAGCATGAACTATGAAAAAATGCCCTTTAACTCACAACATCATTTTATTAACTGGATGTGATCATAAAATTGTTATTTTTTACTTGTTTTCTGAATTTAGTCATATTCATTTTTTTATATATAATTTTATTTCTAAAGAAACAGATAATAAATTAAACTGAACATCACTGTGTTAAAAGGCTCATTTATTTTGATGTTTACTGTATCTTAGCAAGCAATAACGAAGTCACTTTAAGGCTAAATACTTATTTTAAGAGATTTCATTGAGCGAAATACATTCAGCAATGCCAAGAATTAAAGCTATTCAAATTTGCAATAAAGCCTTTTTTCCAACTATCACCACAAATACAAATTTAGGCAGTTGTTGACTCGGTTATGTGATATGCGAGTAGGAGGATTAATCGATATAAATAAGTGATGACAAATAAATAAATTCAACACACTATTAATAATAAACCCCCACCCACGCACATTTTCTCTGTTGTAGAAGAGAAAACAAGCTGTCTTTTCCTCGAAATGTTTTTGACCGACCGGAAGCCTTCACGTGGATGTAATCAGGCACACGATGGGGCAGGACCCCACAGCAGCAAAAGAAGAAGCGAATCACAAAATAAACACACAAACATAAAGCTAATAAAGAAAATATTGATGAATAAATAAATCCTATCCCTGACACCGATATGTGCAGCCTGGTCCTTGACGGAGCCTTTCAAGTGAAACAACCTTGATGTAGCCAAGCAATGTCAGTAACGAGAGGGGTTGATTTTCTTCCAAATAGAGAGACTGCTTGTACAATCAAGAAACTACGGGTCAGTTTTGCTGTCATTGCTTGTCTGTGTCATAAGTTGTGCAGAGTGTACCACTGCAGTTCGAAGTGAAATTATTCATGAACCAATTAGTCGTAGCAGTACAGCTTGAAGCAAATATAATTGGGCAGCAATTACGGATCGGATCCTTCTTTGCTAGACCTTGCTGTAAGAGAGGTCTGGTTTGCCGGGCTAGAACTTTCTGTCAGTCCTCTCCGAATGTGAGAATGGGGATCAGCTGTAGGCTATCGTCACTGCATACAGGGAGAGGGGAGTAAAAGTGAGAAAAGATGTGCAACAAGATGTGCCAATTATATTTTGATTAATGGGCAGCAATATTACAGTAAAAAAATAAATAAATAAATAAAAAAAAAAGTTTTTTAAAGAATTACAAAATAAAGCATGCTGGTATATTTCATTACATCGACAAATCTATGAACAAATGTAGCTCTGTATGTTTCAGTGGGCCCAGCATGGCACTAACACATTTAGGGTTATGGTTCAACTCCCATTAGGGCCACTCATGCAAAACTGTATGTATGCACATGACATACATATGTCGTCCCCTTTCCCTGGTATGGAGACAACATATAGACAAATGTGCACGTACTATACAGCACAGACCATGTGGTGATACAATTCCAATCTGGTTTATTTTGCTTCCAACATGAGCATAAAAGGAGATTACAGTACATGTGCTCCTGTCATAGTGAGTGGTGGTGATGTTGTATATAAATAACCTGTCAGGTCTGAGACATTACTTAATGAATGGTTTTGTTGGTGAGGCTCAGTGGGAGTCCACTTTCCTAACACAGATTTTGGCACTTGAATAGAGAAATGATGCAATCTGTGGAAAGATCAGAAGCCAAGTTTCAACCGTGGCTATGCAGTGAGCACCGATCTGTGTCTGTCTGAGTGGAAGTACTGTACTGTTTTATGTGAATGTATGTGCAAATTTAGAGGATACTTGCAAGTGTTACAGCTATTTTGTAGATCTGGCTGTAATTTTTATCAGTTATTTCTCGGGATGTAGACAAGTGAGCAGTCTAGCAAGACAACCTAAACCTCTTTGTTAGGGAGGTAAAACCAAAATTGTTATTCATATTTCAGAAAATATGTATCCACAATTTTAGCTGTCCTGCACTAAAACCCTCAGTATGAGAACCGATTTCAATATTTTCATGGTCCAGATATCATGGACACACCAAAAACCCTCAGATTTAATGTGTAATAGAAGAACAGACTGGTGATCTCAGTCTAAGGACCCAACCTGTAAAAGTTATCCTCAAGAGTTTATTTGTGTTAGTAAGAGTTTATCATTTTTATCACTGTCTTGTTTGAGTTCTTTACATGTAAGAAGGAGCTTTGTTTCTGTTGTCATCACAAGTTGAATAGTTTGGAGTTTTGAACTGATGCTCACACAAAACAAGGAATTTTAGCATGGCTCTATAGAAACTCAGTATTTTAACTAACTTTAAATTTATATCTCTTTTTATATCTCTTACTTGATGTGCTACCACACTGTATATCCTTAAATAGTGTGTGATTATACTGATCATAAAGCATTTTAACTTTAGTGTTCCGTTTCTTTAATGTGTTTATTCTAAAGGATTTTATTCATCCTTTTCTTTTAAAGCACACTGCAACACACTGTAGATGGTAAGATTCATTTAAATTGTGTGCAAATGTCAAATGTGTACATTTTTGTGTAATCTGTACAAATCCGTCTGTACCATCCTTGCACATCTGAATGCATCTAGATATTAGTGTTATCCATTTTAGTATTTTCATTACAGTATGTATGCATGTGCCAGCATTTGTGCATGCATACAGTTGATGGGTGTTACCTGACAGACGTCGGAGCGGATGCCAGTCTTCCAGAAACCCTGACTGCTGAGCTCCACTGTCACCTCACGGCGCATTGTGTTCTTCTGACGGATCTTCTGAAGAGCTTCCTGCCAAACAACCAACCAGTCAATTATTGATCCACTGGAGCACAGCCTACGGGGACAGCTCGCATCCTCAAAACCCCGCCCTCACACCCTCCCTTCATTCACTTATGCTCTCCCACACAGACAGGCCAGCACATGCAATACAATGAAACAAACTGACACACACAGAGTACAGCAGTGGACAGAAGCAACAGGGGAAGTGACATCCCTGCTGGTGTTGGCTAATTGAGGCACTGCAATGGGTCAGCATGGCCGTGGTTGTGTGGTGAGGATGACACTGAAGCTTCAGTCCCAGCCACCATCAGCCGTGGCACATACCTTCCCATGAGGACACCCATACCAGAGTTTACTATACCTCCATGAGCAGCAGCAGGAGTACTTACACATACATACATACATAGAAGTGCCTGTCCGGTCCCTGTGCGAGCGCAGCAGGAGAATTTCTAGGTACAGCCATGGGCTGGAGGGAGTCCGGTTTGGGGACCACAGGATTTCATCCCTGCTTTTTGCAGATGACGACCTGTTGCCTTCATTTGGCTTTGAGTTTAGGTATCTTGGGGTCTTGTTCACAAGTAAGGACAGATCGGTGCATTACAGCAGTAATGCAGTCGTTATATGGGTCCTTTGTGGTGAAGAAGGATTTACGGGGCAATCTACGTTCCTATCCTAACCTGGTCATGAACTCTGGGTCATGGCCGAAAGGATGAGGTCCAGCATACAAGCAGCTGAAATGAGTTTCCTCAACAGGGTGGCTGGGGGCACCCTTGGAGAAAGGGTGAGGACCTCGAAGCGGATTCGCTGCTCCTCCACATCGAGAGGAGTCCACTGAGGTGGCTTGGGCATCTGTTTCAGATGCCCTCGGGACACCTCCCTGGAGAGGTGTTCGGAATATGTCCCTCCGGTAGGAGGCCCCGAGGAAGACCCAGGACATGTTGGAGGGACTATGTCTCTCAGCTGAAAGCTGCAAGGTAGGCGGGTGGATGGATGGATGGATAGATATATATATAGATATAGATAAAGATAAAGAGAGAGACAGAAACTAGTAAGGGGGAGGGGGTGTGACTCTGAGACAAGAGTGTCCTACAAATAACAACCAAGATGGAACATGTATTGACAGACCTCCTAAATGTGCGTGCACATGCATGTGTTTTGTTCAACTGAGATGCTATCGACTCCATCTGAGTAAGTCGTGATCTGCCTAAAATGGAACGCCAGGAATTTTTGACTCGCAGAGGAAATAAGAACAACAAAGGCATGAATAAATAATGCCATCCTACTTTGAACTGTGCATCAAAGTGAACACACTCGCCCATGCACAGCACATGCATGCGCAACCACACACACAACAAACGTTTGCATGGACAGGCGGCCACAGTATATGGAAAGCAGTGATCACACAAAAGTGTGAAGTATATGTGAATAAAGTTTATTATGCAGAGCTTTTCACAGGGTCAGGGAATGGACAGAGGTAGAGAAAGTAAATAATTAACTAGGGATGGGAGGTGGAGAGAATAAGTTTGTGCTGGCCAAACAGGGAAGTCATAGCACATTTGACTTTTATCATCACACTCTCATGCGGAGCGAGGTCTGAAATTCAAAGCCCGTGGAAGGAAAGTGCACATTTGTTTAATGTGCACTCCATGTGCTTACTTGTGCTTTTGCAGTTTTATTTAAGGGCCATTAGTTTATTTATTGTTGTATTTCTCATATTGTCTGAGCAATGCCATTGCATTTGTAGGCGGCCCAACTTAAGGTCTCTCTAAGCTGGTGGCCAGATTTCCATGATAATTGCAGTAGATATTCTTAATTCCCAGAAGACAAATCTTAATGTTTTTGCCGACCTTTCTGACCTTTCCTCCTGGTAAAGTCTAAGGCCAAATGTTTGTTCGGGAAAACTGCACTCTAATTTTATTTTGATAACATCTAGCTTTTATTATGGAGGCTCAGCACATTTATCTTAAGTTGCTTTAGACAAAAGCTGCTGCAAAATCAATGAAGTCTAAAAACAACTTAATAAGTGAGTTTAAGGTAAATTGTCTAAGTGCTTTTCCTATCAGGAGAAAACCTCATTCTTCCATAAGCTCCAACCAAAGACTGATCTACATTTTGGTATCCTACCCTCATGACTTTAAGAACTTTCTTTTTCTTTGCATCTTTTCTAGTAGGAAGGTCTTGTATATTTTTTGGAAAAACTTGTGAAGGATAAATTAATGTTCTTGTAGAGAGCATCACAATCTCAAGACACGAGTATGTTGGAGCAGGACAACAATCCTCATGAATACTTAAGGATCAACACTGGAATAAACTGAAAAACACTGTTAAGTTCTTGTGTGACCCAGCTGAAAGCCAAACCTGAAACCAAAGGAAAATTCTGTGAAATGAGTTGAAGATAGCTTTTCAAACATGCTCCTCGTACAGCTCGACTGAGCTTGGCAAAATCTGTAAGGAAGACTCAGAGCAAATCCCCAAATCCACATATGTCGAGCTGATAGAAAAGACTGAATTCACTGCCAAAGTACTGACTCTGGTTTGAAGACTTAGAGATGATAAAAAATATCCAGAGATAATAAAGTAACACACTTTGGTATTTCTTTTTCAATACAGTTATAAAAATGTGTAATATATTTTCACCTTGTCATAGTTGGTCGTATTACATAAAATGTTAAACAAAACTGATGAAACTTAAAAGATTTTTTTTCCTTTTTTTACCAAAAGAAGATCACAAACATAACAAAAAAAGTTGAATATTTTTTGATGACAATATCAGTCTGTGTTTATGAGGGTTCCAGTCAAGTGCTTGGCTGAGGGACTCGCATAAATCCATCTGGGCAGCACACACAGACAATCTGTATGTCCCTCAATGCCACGCCATCTCCACCCACCCAACCCACACACACACACAGCACACACACAGCACACACACGGCACACACACAGCACACACACAGCACACACCACATACACACACACACAGCACACACACGCGCACACACGCACACACACGCGCACACACGCGCACACACGCGCACACACGCGCACACACGCGCACACACGCGCACACACACGCACACACACACACACACACACACACACACACACACACACACACACTCTCCATGCTCTCAGCAGGAGGTCTGGAAATGGGTGCAGAGGCGTACACCCTGGTGTGAAAGCCAGTTCTTGCCAAAGCCCACACCTTTAGTGTCCCTGGAGCTCTGTGAACTCCAGACTGAGCTCAGAGGTATCAAAGAGCCAGCTGGAGAAGCACACCGTTGCTGTAAACACCACTGACAGGATGATTCTTAATGGTAGAAAATGCCTATCAGAGGAAGTTCACATGCTTAGTCTTTCACTGAAAGACCATTTACACAGGAAGCTTCAGTGTTCCCTCAGGCATTAAATAAGTAGCAATGCCACACTGCCACTGCTGTGAAGAGACACTGACATGGTTAATGTTTGTGGTGGAGCTTGATGGACCCAGTGTGTGAGTGTGCATGTGTTTGGGTTCACTAATTGCTCCAGTGCAGGCTGACAGTGGGATTGTCAGGGCCCGTTAGCTTTGCCGAGCTACCTGAGAAACAAGCTAATTGAGCTCTGAGCTGTTGCTCATTATTGGTTCAGAGTGTATCAAACAGACCAAAGGTAGAGACTGGATCGGTAGCACACTCAAAGCCTTACAGAGAGGGGAAAAAAAAAAAAAAAATCTGTATGTACTATAAAGTTACAGCAGTCTCTGTAGAAGAGATATGTGCTCAGCTGTATCAGACCACACACAGCACCTGTACCCTGTGATTCCCTGGTGCCTACATGGTCTTTACTGCACCAAATCTGAACGCGGTGGTTTGACCTTCACACTCAACTCTGGAGAGCAGTTACTGCCATTTTATTCTGAGCTGTAAATTTATCTGAATTATGCATTAAAGGAGAGGTCACATTTTTCAAACCTGTCTTAAAACAATAGTCCAGTACCAAGACCACCCCTTAATTTGTCTAACTCAGACTGCTGAAGGGTTCAGATTAACTATACTTTATTGTTTTTAATGGCTAATACGAATAGGAGGAATTCTTACAAGCAGTGAAAACATTTTGAATATACATACTACATATGAGCACTTGACTTTTTTTTAAGGCAGACTAAACAAAAATATGAAACCTGTCCTTTATTCAGTTTAAGAAAATGTCCACCAAAATGGAAACACTTCCATTCATGTGCACACTGAAAGAAAGACAGCAAAGTTAACTGGCAGAAACTGTGCTGAAGGAAAAGGTCTGAAATCAAAAATAGTTCTGAATGGTGCAATCTGTGAGAGGCGAAGGCCAAACAATGTGCTCAAAATGTTTGTATTCAAAACGATTCCAAAATAAAATATTCCATTTTCTACAGATATTTCATCCAACCTTTGGTGAGTAATGAGGAGAGATTTGCTTGTAAATGTTGAATAAATTTGACTGTTTAGTCGAAGTAAGGTTACAGGAAAACCAATTACTACATATATGTAGTGAAGTCATTTTTTATTATAACACATTCATTATGTGAAAGGCAGCAGGTTGGTAATTATATTAAATGTCTGGCTTATATGTTACTAATGTACTAAAATCTTTCTCAAGGTAATATTAATATTCCTCGTCTATTTCGATGTTTGGCAGTCTTGCTTGTGTTTAGTAAAAATGCCTCATATTACATTTTTAAAATTAAAAGCAAAGTGCACAACATCCACACACCGCCTGGCAATATTAGAACAAGAACGCGAAAACAAAACATCGACGAGTCTTTGTTGTCTTTCAACCCACCTCTCTCTGTGTCAGCTTCTGCTTGTCGATCTGCTTGACCTTGGGGCTGTTGGCCAGCAGGTGGCGTAGTTTCACATAGCTCTTCCACAGCTTCTGGTACCTGCCAACAGTAAATAAGGAGGTGTCAGGCTGACAGGAGTCTGTCCCCCCCCCCCCCCCACTCTCCTGCTTTACAACAACACATCAATATTTCATCGGCAGTTTGCCCGATATTAAACATAATTTAACACTCGCCTGCGGCCGTTACTGCATTAGATATTTCAGATTGAGGCAGTGGACACAGAAGATTCTGTGTGTTTCAGATGTCCACTGTTTGAACTGTGAGCAGAGGTGCACACAGAGACTGAGTGATGATTTGCAGTTCACCTTAGTTTCTTATCTGGTAAAAAAGCTGTAATTCATGAAACATTTGACCAGCGCTGACACATGGCTCAAGAGTTACCCCACGACGTCCTTATTCTCATTTTCTATAAAATCCCATTGTCTTTGCTCTCATTTGCATCTGAAAAGAGGCAGGGAGTTATCGGCAAGGTGACATGTAGCCACCATACTAACCACCTCCCCTTTCTTCCCTCCCACCCCCACTCTCTTTTCAATCAGACCTCATGATTGATGCACTGAGGGCCGAGTGTGACCGTTCTGCCCATATTCAGGAGACTTTCTCCTCATTTACCCAGAGTTATTCAATTATGATTGGTGGGATGGAGGGGCAAGGTGGTGGGGGTTTGAGGGACAGGATGGTGCATTGACAGAGAGAAAGAAGGAAAGGGAGAGAAGGAGGGGTGGAGGAATGAAGTGAGAGGAGGGGAGGTGGGGCTGTACTGTGGAATAGAAGAATTATAGAGCTTTAATAGTGGGGACTTCATTAGAGACTGAGACGAGGGAATGAGACGGCTTTACTGCCCCGATTATCAGCTCACCACCACCTCCGCACTGAAGCAGTGTGAGCGGACGGGAGACAGAGGGAGCAAGAAAGAGAGAGTGAAAGTCTATCCAGCCTGGGAGGCCCCCTCGTTCCCAATCCGCTCCAATGACCTTTCCACAGATCCGCTGTCTGCTCTCAGGGTAGCACTGCCGTGCCTCTCGCCACTCTGTGCACATGCTTTCATTAGCATATGCTGCCTCTTTCTTTCTCTTCACCCCCTCTCTCTTGTTTCCTGTCTCTACCCTTTTAAAGACATAGCATCTGTAATATTGCTGGCTTCATCTATCTGCTGAAGTAATGTTTTCTGGTATTAATTTTCTGGCATTCAAACAGCGGCTGCACTTCATTGTGCTGCCATTTCTGCTTAGCAATCGGCACTCGGTGACGAGAAATGACAAAGTGAAAAAAGTGTTTCTAGGAGAATTTAGCAAAATGATTAAATCAAAAAAAAAAAAAAAACCCACCAACAACAACAACAACATCTCTCGTTTACAAAAGTATTCAATCCCTTCATTCAGTATTTTGCAGAAGCCCCTTTGGCAGCAATTTGAGCTTTGAGTCTTCATGGATAAGTCTCTCACATGGATTTGGGCAGTTTTTCCCCCCATTCTTCCTGACAGATCCTCTCAAACTCCATGAGATTAAATGGGAAATGTCTGAACTGTCATCTTTAGGTGTCTCCACAGATGTTATGTAGTGTTTAAGTCTGGGCTTTAACTGGGCCACTCAAGGACAGTCAGAGACTTGTCCTGAAGTCACTTTAGTGTTGTCTTTGCTGTAAGCTACAAGTTATTCTCTGTATTTGGCCTGCATTTATCCTTCCCTCAACTCTGACCAGTCTACCGGCCCCTGGTGACGAATTCAACCCCCACATCCAGATGGTGCCGCCTCCATACATTGTCAGAGGAAGGATAAAAGCCAGGTGATGAGCAGTGCCTTGAATTTACCAAACACAGTGCTTGAAGTTCTACCCGTAGAGAATTGTAGACCGTCAGTCCTTCCTCGTCCTCTCAGAGTCCTTAAAATGTAATTTGGCAAACTCCAAGCAGGCTGTGGTTTAATTCCAAATTACATCACCAACACAATAAAATGTGCAAAGGTCAATATTGATACTCTCACAACCAACTGTAGGCCTCCTTTAGCTAAATGTCTAGCAACAGCTTCATTAAAAATGACAGAGCCATTGCAAGCATTGTGACGGAAAAAGTCACACCTGACCAGCAAGAGGGAGACTCGGAAGAATCAAAGTATTGAGTGATTTTAAAACATGTTACCATTTCTTAAACCAAATGTATTTTTTGCATTTAAATTTATAATAGGAGATAGCAGAACACGTCTTATATTGACATTGATTTACATTTGTGAGTCTGTGTCTTCACATTTACTTGCCATAGCATAAACACACTCAAACACTGATTCACTAAGGATTAAACTTTGTAAATCTGACACTGTAACAAATTAAAAACTCAAAAGCTGCCCAAAAGCGAAGCTGAGAATGTGCAAGTGTCCTCTGATTCACAGGAGAGACAACGTCCAATCACAGTCATTACAGCTACTCCTCTCAAGTATGTAGAAAACTTCAGAAACACCGCGGATGAGAAAATTGACGCACAGAAACATGAATCGTGGGAATAGATCACACAGGAAGCCCTCCTTCATTGTGTGCCAGGAGAAGGAAAAAAAAATCTGAGCAGGGTATGGAAATGATGTGCTCAGCTTCAGGCTTGTAAGAGTCACAGTATGCGTGCCAGTGAGGGTTAAATGTCAAAGTGTTGAATTCAAACTTGAGCCACAGTGGAAGGGTCGCGTCACAGCTCCTACGGTCAGCCTCTTTCATTTATCTGAATTTAGTTTGGACTTTTCTGAGTGATTTTTATATTATTTTCTTCTCTTTCCCCTCCATGATCGTTTCATACCTCTTGTTGTGGTTTTCTGTCTTGACCCATCCTTCCTTTCTGCTCCCCTTTCTTTACATTCCCTGACCTCTGACACGTCATTCTTGCCTCAGCACTCTTGAAAGAACTAGAGAAGCTTGAGTGGCGGCCCTGAACACAAATGCCTTCAGTGGGCAGTATGAAGGGAAAGCGACAACACAGCTTCTTCAGTCTGCTGAGTTAATATATGCTGCTGCTGTGTCCAAGGCTCCCTCTCTGTGGCATTGCCACCGCCACAATCAACACCAACTCCTGCCCTCGCTACACGCATCATTAGCGGTGGTAGAAATCCTTTCCACTGGTCTCTTACTACTCGTTTCTGCATCAGCTAATGATGTCCCAGTCCATCCATAAATTTGTCGTTGTCTGCTGCTTTGAGAAGTTTGACATGGCAGCAGGGTGCACAGGGATGAAAGCGCTCAATGGACAGACGGCTAAAATGTAGCGGCAGGGGAGAGGACATTAGTTGGAGGGAGGAAGCACACTAGGTCTATCTAAATGGATTTCCTAATGATCAGCCTCTTGTTTGTGTCTTCATCATCACCATTTTCCTCCTGCACCTCCTCCTTACTGTTGTGATTGAGACCAGATATGTGAGGTAAAGAGAAATCCACAGGTTTATATTTAGAATGAGAGTGCAGAAACCAAGTTGTGTACGGACTTGATTGGTGCTTGACGTGGTGCTGTCACATCCCTCTGAACACCTCAGAGATTGCTGCTCTGATGATCTAATACACTGCTTGTGTTAATTATGCAGCAGCACAGTACAGTATTCCCTACAGCAGCCCTGTGGTGTGTGTGTGGCATTACTATTCACGAGACATAAACCGCAGCAGCTCCCATGGCGAAGGCACCCAGCGGAAACCTGGGACCCGTGACGATGCATGTGAAAATGTCACGCTGCTCGTTTTCTCATCCTTCTATTCCCTTTCTATCTATCTCCCCTCCTCTCCGACATATGCTGTTCTCGTCCTCCTCGACATGCGACACGTAGGATTCTGGTGTCGGTGTCCTGGGAGAGTGTCGGTGAATAAGAAGTGGAGAGAGCGAGGAGACGGACGCAGCGGGTGGGAGCTATAAGGGGAAATGTCTGTACTCGGTTGGATGGTTGACATTTATGATTGTGTATGTCTGCGTGCATGTATGTGATCTTACTGAGGGTCTCCGGCGTAGCTGAGCTGAGCAGGACGAATCCCAAAATGAACAATGATGGGGAAGGTGATGACATCTGGGTTGAACTGCTCCCTGTCCAGTTGGTCAATTCGCACTGAGCTTGGTTTCTACAGGGAAAAGATACGGGCACAGTGAGTCATTATAAAGTACAAACAAAGTGTTCTCTTTGTCATTATGGTTTTGTTGCTGCTGTCATTACATGAACAAAATAATAAAGTGTGCTAAAGGGGAAGGAACCTGAATAATTTCTAAAGCCACTGCAGCTATGGTGCAACCATTATTCATCAGTCACCTGCTACCAGTATATGAGGCCCAGATTTGGCTTGTAGGACAAGCACGATAGAGCGTTGTCAGCGATGGTTAGTTAAGTTCTGACGCTCTTATCAGTGAGGGGATTGACAAGCAACACATCCTCAGCTGCCTCCCAAATCACAGTTTGCCTGTCAGGCATTTTGCGAGATCAGAGGAAGGGGCTGTAGCATAAGGCGTGATGAGGGGCACGGCAGATGGCTCGAGGCTCAGGCTAACCTTGACATCAGCCGCGCTCGCTTGTCACGGCCTGCATACAGACGTTGATTTGAGGGCAAGAGGTCGCCAGCCAACTTTGATTCTGCCTTTTAAGCGACATAATCAGGTTTGATTGGCCTGATGGAAGGCTTGATGATTGCCTGTTTACAGTATCAACACAAATGCATTGCGAATGCTACAAATATATACGCTACACCATTTAGCATCTGCTGCTTGTTTATCTATGCTTTAATGCACCATAGCTGATTGAAGGTCAATGACACTTTTGCCCTTTTTTGTGACCCATGCCATTGTGTGAAATAATCACATGAACGTGTCCGTGGATTCTTTCATTTGGAGCAGTATGTGACCTTGACATACAGCAGATAAGATTTCTGCGAAATTAGAACATGGATGAACTTGGCCTTCTAGCTCTGAAAAAATATTTTATGTACGCTTTTGAAGCCGTTACCTCAGAAAAACATTCTTTCTGCACCAAATATGAAGCCTCTGATCACAATAAGGAACTAGAAAGACAGTCGATGATTGCTGATCCATCCACCATTTAAATAAATTATGAAGCAGAAAAATTGATAATTTGCTACTTATCTCTTTTTTACAATATTATACTTTGACTATGTTTGGATTTTTGACTATTGGTGGTTCAAATACGTAATTTCAAAATGTTATGTTGGGTTGAAGGCAGTAGTGATGGGTATACTTTTTTTTGTTTTGTTTTTGTTTTTTTTAAATCTACTTCCTAACTAAATAAAGAGTTGATTAATTATTGTGAGTTGCAGCCAAACAATCGGTTTGGGTGATACAGACCTAACCTGGAAATAATCTTAATAATTTCACATAAAACATCAAGCAACTGATTTGAGTACTGGGACATATTTTAAGACTAATCTGTTTGTTTCTAAACGAATGAAAGTATAAAAAAAAATCCAACTCACTATAAGAAAATGACAATGATTATACTATTTTTACAGAACAGAATAAGTCTCTATTTATGATCTTTTTAATATACTTTCTTTGACAGGCAGTTCAAACCCTGACTTGAGTCTATGGATGGAAGACTATTATACACCCACCTATCTGGAAACCAAGACGGCAACAATTCAGTCCTGTCAGGAAGAGCAGCAATAACTCACCCACACCAAAGGTTACACAATCATATTCACTGTTCATATGCAACCTTTTAGTTAGCAATGACAGCCTCAGCTTTACCCAGACACAATTACTGTACATCCCTTAAAATATGGACCAGACAAGAAGGTTAACCAACTTCCTTGTGACATAGAAGCGTTGGCCCAAATAGTGTTGATGACAGCAAACGCCCTTGGGGATAATAGGTGAGGTTGCTCCTGCAGTGTTGGGGTTAGGGGGGGCGACAAATGCCCTTGAAAAGGCCAACAAGGCCACCTCCTCTCGTAACAAAGAAGCTGAGGCCTCACCATGCCCGGGTTGGTGACGATCATGCCCTTGCACTCCTCGGCGTATTTCTGCCACTCCAGCTCCTCCCACTGCAGCATGTCTGCAATCTCCTCCTCAGGGACCAGGGGCTTGCTGCTGCGCAGCAGGTAGAGCAGCACCTGATGCATGGACAGCACCTCCTTCCCGCCATCTAAGGCAATTTATTAACATAAATAAACAACAATTATGAATGCATGTATGGACAGAAGCATAAAAATACCACCACGAGGCAAACGGTTCACCAGGGATTCACTGTTAATTGAAAAAAATGCTAAAATCTCTTCTTCATAGCTACAGCTTGAAATTAAACAAGCTGTGACTTTTGCCACAGGGAAAAATGTTTCATTGAGCTTCCATCTGATGCATTTGTTTGCACCCCCCCGCCCGAAAAAAAAGCAAAAAATAAACAAATGACTAGGCTTATCTTAAAGAAAATCTCCACTTTTATACAAGCAACTGACACCTCCTCACCCCTGCCCACACTGAGGTTTTATGAAAATGTCCCCATGAATCACAATTGCATTGTTCTGGAAACACACAGGTGAACACGCACATTGACACAGGGGCGGCTGCCATACAATACGTGGAGGCACATATTGATATGCATATGGCATGAGATTCAAATCTGTATTATAAAATAAGGAGTGAGCAAGACAGTCTCATATGTTTGTATGTGCAGAGAAATACAGCCAGGCAGATGGAGAGGCAATCTACCAGGTCAAACAGAGTGAGCTTAATAGACCCTCATGCAAAATTGATTAACCTCCATTTACAAGTGTTCACATGGGCAGATACTCAGAACTCCATTGCCCACTCAGTGCTGGAAATGCATTAAGACAATAACAAATAAACACACTCTTGCTGTACTGTAATTTTCAAACACGCCATCGTCACAACTTACTTTAACTCACTGTCTCCTCTCGCTCTCAATCTACAGATCATACCAGAAACATCACTGGACACTGGACAGTTTCTTTGTGCTTTTGTAAAAAGAAGCAGATAAGTGTTTGTGGCTGACTAAATTGGGAGAGCTGGGAGAGAAATTGTTTTTTGATGGATAGAACGTAGGTGGCACGGCTGTCATAACAAATACTGTAGCAATATCATAGTGCACCAGCACCATCATGTGTTTCCAAGAAGAATACCACGCAGCTGCACAGCAGCTTGGGCTCTGCAAGTAACCCTATCATTTTGCTGAGAGCACATCAGATATCAACATCAGCGTATGTAGAAATGTTGGACATGAGTGGAAACGTGCAGCGTCTCTTCTGTTGTGTGTTTAGACTGGAGAAGTGGGAACTGTCTTGACTAGCCACCAGGGGGAGACAGAGAAAATCAAAGCAGTTCAGGCTTACCAGGTAAGAACCGGACAAAACGGGGCATGAAATGAAAGCGCTGGCATCCAGAGGCCTCACTGTCAAAGTCAGGACCTGAAAAAAGGAGCAGAATTTTGTTGTTGCAGGGCAGAGATCAACTAAAAGCTTTTATGTCTAGGATCAGGATACATCATTATGTTGCTCGACAGTCTTATCGCCATTATAAATCAGAATTCATTTTTAACCACAAATCTTATCAGTGACGGCTCTCTTCTGTTAGTATTTTATGATAATGTCTGATGAGCATGGAGGCTTAATTTACAATATAGTAATTACATCTTGGACAGTTCAGCCTCTGGTGAGAAACTTCAACACTGTCCACATGTTTAACTGCTCATTATGACCCCAATAGGTGTATTATAGTAAAATACTAAACATATGTAATGTTATGTTGCAAAGTCCACTGGCAAAAGAAAAAAATATATATATAAATAGGACATTAGTTCTTTGTCAAACTTTGGCATACAACACTCGCTTAGACGTACAGTCTCAGTACAACTGAGTATATATATATAAAATAAAACAATGCAAATATGGTCAGAATTTATTACTACTACTTTGCTACCTCAATAAATTTTAATTAAAAACTTCTGATCAGTTTTCTCCACAAACAGAAACCCTTAAAATTGAAAGTCATAAAATAACAGTTATGGATAAACTTAAGTTAAACAAGAAAAATTTAAGTGAGCAATTTTACTTGCATTTATCTATACTTTAAATTTGTCCTTATTCAAGTTATATTAATGAACAAATGTATCCATCCATCCATCCATTATCCTAACTGCTTTTCCTGTTAAGGGTCACAGGAGACACATATAGAGCGAAACATTCACACCTACAGGCAATTTAGAGTCACCAATTAACCTACCCAGAGAGAACCCACGCAGACAGAGAGAACATGCAAACTCCACACAGAGAGGCCTATCTGTTGCCTACACCATTAAGCCACCCCTGAACATATCTATTTATACTAAAACAAAACATGCTAATAAATGTATTGTTGTGTTATATACTGAATAAATGATTCAAACACTCACAGTGCAGGTTAAAACAAAGGCAAAAAAGCCTTTTTCTGTGGCCCAGTCGGAGCCCAGAAGTTAACCAAATAGAGATGTGTAATGACCGCAAGAGAGCCATTCACACCAAATGTGCTAAAAATATGTCTAAGCTGAAGCAGTTATGTGAGAAAGAAAGGTCTAAAAATCCTTCAGAAAATTGCCCTGTTCTGATTCAGAGCTACAGGAAGCGCTCACTGCTGCCAAAGAAGGTTCAACCAGTTTCTATATTCAGGGGTTCATTATTATTTTCTAATCAACAATGTGAATGTTTAATGCATTTGGTCAATAAAAGACATTATTATACTGTTGTGTTATTCCCTTCAGCACATTGTGTTTGTCTACGCTTGAGACACAGACATCAGATATTTCCTAACCAAAGTAAAATTAATGCAGAAAAATCAGGTTCCCGACAGTGGACCAGGAGCCTATTTCACCATTTCTGAAACATACAAGCTGCAATTTGCAACATGAGACCATTTCCTCTCTCATTTTGACCCGTTTCACTATCAAAACATCCACCCACATTACAATGTAAGAACCCTGACAGACTCGGAAATTGCAGACGAATTTGCAACAACGAGACAAATAACATTATGAGCCAACGGTGAAGTGTCAACGTGTGTGATCTGTGCTTGCAAATGGCTTTTGTAAAACCGCCCCTTGGTTTGGGATTCATACCAGTCAGGTTCCAGTCGTACAGCTCAAGAATGTCCTGGAATAAGTAGGAGGCAAACAGTTCCAGGCCTCGGACGCAGTAGTTCTGTGCACAGGAGAAAGGCTGGTGTTTAATAACAGCATACAGTACGAGCAAACTCAAGAAACACACCGTGCCACATGGAGAACGATAATGTTGATATGACTGATAAGGAAATCCAGTTCTTGTAACTGTATCACATAATCCACCTTATTGATGTAATCAACCTCAGCAGGTGAAAAAAAAATCTTTTCCCTCTTCTAAAAGGATTAGCACCTTCGCTCACCCAGGCACTGAGGTGTGAGGGTTACGTGTGGCTCAGCTGTGCTCAGACTCAGTCGTTTGAGATAAAAACAAAAGGGGTGAGAAAGGGGAGCGAAAGAGCTGGGAGATAAAGTAGGGTTTTACTGACCTCCGGTGCCATCTCCTCTATGAAGTGAATGGTGTAATCTATGTTGAAGCGGATCACACGGCACAATGGAATCTGTGATGATGAAAGGAACAGAGGACGAGGAGAAGAAAGCACAGGCCGACTCATTACCATGGCGTTAGGCAGAGGTTACAGCTTTTCAAGGAAACTCATTAAAACCTCATCTCTGCTGTGGAGCTCGCCCAAAACGGTGCTCACGACCGTATGCATGAAAAGAAAAAGTGTGCACGATCAAGAAATCCCACTGTAACTAACTGCAATATGCGTATAAACGTGCACAACCTTTGGTCAATTTATATCCAAGCATGTGCAAACACTCAGTCCGACAAATCGCATGCCTCTGCACACATAAGCGTGCACCTGATTCTTTAAAATGAAGTAACTCAAATCTTGCTAAATAGATAAGCCTCCTCTTTGGTGTTTAATCTCCCTAGTTACACGGTCTTTGTTGTCAGAGCGTGGGGGTCCATTTTAAGAGATTAACCTGGGAGTCACATTTGTTCTTGCCTATCCCGGCGGCTAACTAGTGGGGGGCTAATATCACCATGCTCCGAGGTTCCTAATCCCCACACTGCCGCGAAGCGTTTACCCCAGCCTTTAACGAGAGCTGCTTCAATTATCCAGTTCAAATCACATCTAATCCTCTGGGCTCTTTTCAAGCTAGATATTGACCAAGTAGTTTATTATTGAAACATGTCAGAAAAACACATGGAGACACTGAAAATATAAAAGCGCACATATATACAGTATCTATATTTTGCCTTTGTCTTTAAACTGCCTCCTTGGGATAAAAGTCAGGCACACGGCTCAAATGGCTACAGTGAAAGAGGGTCATTTTAAGTCTCGACATCTCTTATGTTTGACAGTCACTGATGGGCCTTAGAAAGTGAGGAAGAGGACTCTGCGACAAGGTCAGCACTGCAAGAGAGGAGCACTTTGTCCAGGCAACAAAGAAGTCGACCCAAAGCCAAAAAGCCGATTTGAAGTTATTTTTGAGGACAGTGCAGTTAAAGGAGGAGGAAGGGATTTTTCACTCAAACGCTGACCTAAATTATATGTGTTGCTTTAACACACATGTGGTAGGAGAAGGGCATCGTATGCGGCTGCTGGTTTGTGCATGCAGACAGGTAATAGTAGTGATGGTGGAACCGGATGCTTCACACAGGAGAGTTTTAGGTAGGCTCACACATAAAATACAAGAGAATTCACAGTAGACGTGGGTGGAATATAGCACTGGGCTTTGAGTCATTAAAAGAGAGAAATTTAAATGGATAAAAAAAACTAGTTTCTTAGGAACCTTCTTAGAAAACTCTCAGAGAGCTCCTAACTTAGCCTGAAAGTCCTCGCTGAGAGACGCAGCCTAAGAGTGATTCAGGGAACTTTTTAGAGAAATTGTCAGCTAGGAAAGGACAAAAGTCAGTCAGTGTTCATGTTAACATCATTTGATATTGATGTAAATGATGGGGGTCTAGAAGACCTAAAACTGACTCTTCATTTCCATGTTCACTTATGTAAATATTAGTTATTAATGCAGCTGGATGTAAAGAATTCTCTTTACAGAATATATTACAAGCTGATACTGATTACTGGCCTGGTCTATTTTAGTAGCAGAATTCATTAACATGCCGTCCACACTAACAATCAGTCATTCTCTTAAAATGAAATATGTTATGTATATTTTCTGATGGTGCGATGATGTAGTTTGTGCTGCATCAATTGTGCCAAGAACGGTGGGGGAGTCCACTCTGTATGGTCTGTATACGTTACAATATGAAGCTACGGAGAGGCTGCAATACTTTGTCTTATCACTTATCACTCGGCTGACAGAAGGTTCTAACAGACACACGGCATCGCTGTACTACAGTAAGATGCTTTGTGAATCATTTTTATCTCTACTAGTCTTAACTTTAAGGGGAAATTCTTAGAAAATGTGATAATTCTACGAATTTTCTTTGATTTTCACTGCTAGGAGAAACGTTTAGGCTCAGACAGCTTTGTGAATGTGGCCCTTGGATTTAAGCAGTCATCCTTCCTTCAATTCTGACCAGCCTCCCTTAACCCTATTGCATGAAGCTGCTACAAGCATCTTTCACCATAGGTACGGTATTAACCAGGTAATGGAGCAGACGCAGTGTTTTGAGTTGAAACCTTTCTCTAGGAGAAGTCCTGGTGGTTCCAGACTTCCTCTGTTTCACAATTATTGAGGCCACTGTGCTCCTGGGAACACTCAGAGCTTTAGAGATGTTTTATACGCTCACCCTGATCCAGACTTCACCACAATTTTATTGCCGAGTTGTCTGGAGAGCTCCCTGGATTGCATGTCTTGGCCCTGACATGCAGTATGAGCTGTGGGAGCTTATATACTCAGGTGTCTGCACGTGTCCACAATGAGGAGCCAAAGGAAAGAGTGTGAACACTGAATGCAGTTTTATTAACTTCTAATTAAAACCACAAGATGCAGGAAGTGTATGAATAATCTTTGCATATGAAAAATCATCATTAACATCATTATCTTTTTTGAATTCTGAATTAAAAGGAAATCTGACTGTCTCAGTTACTTCAACTCATTACGAAAGGTGAAATTACATCAAAATGAAGGGCATGTCTTACTAAGTGAAGTGAGTACAACTGAGCACCAGTGTGCTGACTTCCTGTTTACTTCTCAGTTGCAGCTATCAATCAGAATTAATGGTGTGCAAGTTTCTAACTGTCATCTGAGCTTTGGGTCTTCAGGTCGTTAGCATAATTACTCAATGAGGATAAAACGGCAGAAGATTTAAAGTTGCAAACAGATTTTTTTATTTTGCATCACCTAGTTGAGGTTCAACACAACTCTATCAAACACAATGGTCAAGAAAACTAAGTGTGACCCCTGCCTCCACAGCGAAAGCAACTGCAAAAGTAAATAAATAACATTAAGATAAAATATTAAAAGATGGGCATAATTGATGAGAAGGACTGCATGGAGACACCTACTGCCAAACTCTGAAACTACTGCGGTGTAAAATTCATGGCTTATTGTCTATGCTGCTAATAGAAGAAAGCAGGCTTACGTTGGTGAGAGGTGTGTGGGAGAAGAGAGAGAAGCCTTCAAACAGGTACTCATGGTCATCGTACTCAATCACGGTCGGCCTGTCAGTCTGAAACAGAAAACAGCAGGAGCTCTCAAACACAATGGTGAAACATTTTTTTTCTTTAAGATTTTTAAAATTGTTTTTTATCAAATTTTAGTCTTGACAAAAAAAAACAACTTCATACCAAGAAGTTGGTGGGAGGAGACACAGTGATCCTGTAGTGAAATAATCTTCCCGCATTGTTGTTCATTGGACGACAATTTTTCACAGGCTGCAAAAACAACAACAACAACAACAAACTCAAACTCCATCATCTTTAACAGGTCAACACATTTACAGTTAGCTCCACATGTAGAGAGAAATTAAGCTATCGAAAAACATCAACCAGCAGCACAGGTTCAGTTTAAAAACAAAGAATCCACCTAACACACACACACACACACACAAAGAAAATACCACTGGTTTGCTTCTGCACAACAGGTGATCTCATGGTATAAAATATTAAAAAAGAAAAAGCATAACTGCAACATTAGCATTTATGGAGGTCCTGCTCTACTCACAAACACACAAGTTATTGAATAAGATATGTACAAGTGCTTCAAACAAACATGATTTATTTACTGATCTGACGCAGTCGATCAAGAAAAGAGACTTTGTATGCCTGTGTTTTTATTGAGGAATACACACGATTCAGATCCATCTGCTCCTCTATAATCTTTTATCATTGTTTTACTTAGGATAATGGACATTTTCCAAACATTGCTTTTGTGATTGGTGCGGTGTTAGCCCCCAAATCAACCTCTAACACAGGGTCACTTGCTACCCCCAGGATGCACTCGCTGATGACGTCAACTGTAAATTCGTCTCTGCAGTCATCCAGACTAGGAGTCATCCTTCTCTAATAAATAAATAATTAATGTAACAAGCAATTAGTCAACAAACTAAAGAACAAGGGGGCATGTCTGGCTCATTTTTCCATCCAAAGATATATAATATAACCTCTTTCTAATGTATACATGCCTGCAAAACTGGTGGATAGGTAGGAATCTGCTATATCAAGCATTTGTTCGGAGGCTGATGTTAATTTACGTCCATGCAAAACACTTTGCCATAGGTTAACAGAATCATTATGTAATCCATGACTGTCACTGATCTCTGCTGGCAACCAAAAGGAAAAGCAGCAACATTAATTGACTTTAACGCCTCCTAAACAAGCCCGTGTTTCTCTTTAAGTGTAAATAGTTTAATATGACATCTAAAAATCAATGATGATGAAAGAGCTTTGAGATGTGTTGTTCTTTTACGCCTTTTCTGCTAACATGTGCTGCGCTGCTCAGTCAAAGAGGCGTCTATGTGGGAGTTTTGTTCCAAGACACAGACAAGAAAGTGAGTCATGAAACTAGAAGTCTCAGCAACTGGTAAAACAACCCATGAATCATTTGTATAGATAAACTCCACTGTCATATTCTTACCGATGTTATATTATCATTTGGTTCTTTGGGATGATGAAATGCTACTTATTGTCCCTTTAACACAATAGAAGAAAGGTCTCTGTATAGAAAATGCATTTAGCTTGACTAGAATAATGTCCTTGCCCCTGTGTGGCATAACCTCAAGGTTGTGAAAGGGTGATTTATTCACAGCGTGTCATACCTCCTCCCCTGGGTAGATGCTGTGGCGGATCCCTGTACGTCTGGCCTTGGCACTGCACTTACACAAGGGACCATCATTCATCTGGACAGAAAGAAAATACGTAAATCAGACACAACTGCTCCACTTGCCATGTATAACACAGGAGCTGCTGAAGATGTTACATTTCCAAACTGCGTACTCCTGACCTTTATTTCTCCACTGTAGTTTTGAGTTTTAAGCTTTCCTCAGAGAGTGTCGGGGCAATGGAAGGCAAACTCAAAATGGAATAAATAAAACTGTTGGCCTGCAACTGCATTTATGTTTTATTTAGAGTGAATGAATTTCAGCCTTGAAAACTACATTTATTCTAAAAGGAAAAACTAATATCAGACCTCAAAGTATCTCGTCTACTGAAGCAAGCAATCCCCAGTATTAACTAAACGATCCCAAAAGCTCTTAGAAATCTGAATCCACTGCCTTCAGTCAAATACTGCTGCAAATGCATCAAATACCTGCATTTAAAGGCACCAATATGTTCTTGTTGCTGGTTACACAACAACCAATTAGCTGTGGGTTACTCAGGCATGCCTCCATTACAAATATTTCACCAATGGAACAGATTTCCTTCCTGTTTTGCTGTTTAACATCTGACAACATAATATAAACTGAAAATGTGTTTTAGCTAGTCACAGAGAGATGTTTTAATTTACGATGGGCAGAGTTAAATACTATTCATGTAGATGTACGCCCCAAACTAGAACTATGAGAGGCAACTTAAAGATTGAATAAATTAGTAATGATAAAGTTCCACTTGATTTTCACTGTTTTTTCAAGTCCTTATAACAGTTAATCAGTATTTTTTAAATCAACTTTGAAGCTAACTAAATTAACTTCACACTTTATAGCAATAAGCTAATTCTGGATCAGCTTGACTGATTTTTAGGTCTTGTTCTACTGCAAATGACTGAACTGCAATGAATTACATTATGATAAACGATTTATAAAAATGATTTATAAAACTGTTTATTTAAGAATTATGTTTGATGGCAGATTATTTTTTTCCCTTTACTAAATAGGGTTTAACAGAGTTACAGAAGCTTATACTGATGCATTAATATTCATTTGGTGAAAAATGACATTTATGCAACTCTATGCTCCGTTGCATTACAAACAGTACCCTGCTTCAGTGACGGCTAAATGAAAGTACTGTTGTTACTTTCATTTAGAAAACACAAGCTATTAGCACTTAACTTCAAGCAATGAAATTAAAACTGAATCGACTCACTGCATGTTTAAACGAAATGAAGGGGGCCGTCTTATTTGTGTTACTCATCTGGTAAGTTTGTTTTCTACACCTTTATCTAGCGGAAACTGTTAAAAATCATAAAAAGGTTTTGATGTGCGACACTGCAAATGTCAGCTCTTGGTTAAATGTTACTAAACCAGAAAGCCTTTCTGTTAGAACAGACCTGTCCTGGGTCGTTGTACCACAGCTCCTCGTGCAGGCGGTCGGGATGAGCTTTTTTTCTCTTGATCTCAGCAATGACATCAAAAACCTCTGAGTCAGAGCTGCTGGAGCAGGTGCTTCCTTCACCATCTGACTCACAGTCTGAGTCGCTGCTGCTGTCATCTGGAACCAGAGTACAAAAAGGTCTTTAATCATTCCAACGTTATGGGGCTGACAACTGAAACATAATTCGCTGAGCCAGAGAAGGTCGAGTTGTTAAGCCCCCTTGCTCAGCTGTGCCCTCACAAAGTATTATACAACATAAAGTCTGAGTAAAGCAATCTGTCAAAATGCTTTCAAACTGCGTGCACTCTGCCTGCTAGAGGAATAATTAACCACACAATGCAGATGATACTGCAAATTTTCATTATTTGGTTGAATGTTGAAGTTCATTACAATTTTCTAACGGCACCTATGTCATTAAAAGTGAAGCGCTATTGCAGACATCGACACCCAAGCTTTTCCTTGTCTCTCAAACACGTCACTCGTCTCGCACCAAAATGAGGATTATAATTACCATTCAGCTGGATTGTTGGTGGCTTTTAGCAGAGCCGTCTTTAATTCTTATCAGCTTTTTAACTGCAGAACTTGATTGTGAAGTCAGTGCCCGGAGCAACATATTTAGCAAATTAGATCTCCCTGAGCGAGATTTATATTACTGCGGGCTGAAGGAGACAATCAATCTGACAGCAGTGCAGATAACATCATAAACACTGAACTTAATCTCTGCGTCAGCCTAATGCACTACTGAGGAGACAGCACGTTTCAATGACAAAAACATAGTCAACAGATGTATTAAGCGTTTATTAAGTGATTTTTTGTTGTTGTTGCACTTATCAAGAACAACTGACAAAAGTAACAAAATCACTCAAAAGAGCAGACAAAGGTTGAATTCAGGGATCAATTAGAGACTGGTGCAAGTATCAAATGTTTAGCACTACAAAATTAGAGCTAAAATAAGTGTAGACTACTGCACTAATCTGCCTTAATAATGACACCTATGACAGTGCTTTTGCCATATCAGAAGTATGTGTTTGGCAATAGTTCCCACCTGGATCCTCGTCCAGTTTGGTCTTGGGTGGCTCCCATTTTGGTCGAGCAGCCTTGGCTCGTTCTTGTCGTCCCCCCAGCTCTTCCTCAAAGAGCTCATACAGGTCCCGGAGTTTACTGGTCCCCACTACTGTAGAATCTCCCTGGAATAAGCACGTTGGAATAATAGAGGAATTTTAGTTTTTTAAATAGTGTATAATAGAGAGAAGACAATACACAAAGGGGTAAAGTTTCTGCATTGAATTCACACAGCGCCTGTCCCATAATCTACACAAGTAGTTTATGCTGTGTTGTGAGCATTTATACTTGGCAGTGGAGATTTTATGTCACTTATTCGACACCACGTTGAGTTTTTTCAGTGTACTTCAAGGTGAACTGTAATTCATGCTGAAACTGGACAGTTACTTTTCCTAAAATTACTGCAATGCAGAAAATATAGCAGAAAATTGGAAGATAAGGTCTGTACGACCGAGTAGAACCATTACAGCTGTTGCAGTCTGTGTCACCGTGACATAGTTACAATTCTGGAAAAGAACATGTCAGGTTGCAGTGTAGAGCCTGCACCTACGAGTTGCTATAAGCATAAATTTAAAGTATAACTTTAGGATCTCCAGGACACTAACTGCAATTACAGTTTTGGTCCTAAAAACAATGGCATTTCACTGCTGAAATAGAAATGCATTTAGATTTACAGAAGGACCACCGGTAAAAATGATTAGAATGGCAATTAGGGCCTAATGAAATATAAAAAATATAATTAGTACATTAAAATACCACATTAAGGAATTCTCCTTCAGTCCCTGCAAAGGTTATACCAGTGTGAGCTGCACTCTCCGTGACACAGACCGTCAGTGTGATTCAGCAGCCCCTTGAGGCAGCCACAGTAACTCCCGCAGGCACTATCCCCATTGCTACAGCAAAAAAGACAGAGGCGTACTAAATCTGTCCATGAAGAGGCAAAAAATAAAGACAATTTACCTTCTCGACATTTACCTTCACTTTACGTTTTACTGAAAGTTCTGGTCTCTGCCAGGATGCATAATTTGTGGGAAAAGTGTGGGGAGGATAGCATGAAGCAAGAATTCCGAGACTACTGGTAAAGGTCAGGGTTTAAAATGAGAAAAAGGTTTTGGTGAAATCCAAAATTTTCAAAGACATCAGAAAGTACCTGTAAAGGTGAATTTCAAAGTGACTGAGGCGTCTATTGTGTGTGTTGCTCTTACATAAAGGCTGAAAACCATACAGCATCAGTGAGCTCTCACCTTTCTCTTCAAAAACACCTCAAATACAAAATGGATTGGAAAATTGCACAAAAAAGATTAGAGCATTTAACTCTCCCAGTGAGTTGGATAGATCTAATTATTGTCTTATTTACACTACTGCTTATAAAAGGGCACTAAGTGTAGTGTACCATTTAAGAATTATAACATAGAATTAGCAACTGAACATGAGACACACAGAATTAAAACCGAAGTGCCAACTGTACCACTTGATCCATGGGGTCACTGGAGAAATAGTTCTCAGCATGGGTGCAGCGGATCCACGCAGGTTTCAGCTGCTCTTCCTCTTCTTTCTCATCCTCAGCCCTCTCTTTCTCCTTCTCTCGCTCTCTGTCAGTGAAGGCCTCATCAGAGTCTCTGCTCCTGATGGATGAGAAGCTGCGCTCTTTGCTCGGCCCTGACGAGCCGTCTGACCGCCTGTCCCTCTCCTCTTCCCAGCGACCCCGTTTCCTGTCCCTGCTTGTTGACCGGCTGCAAATAAATAAATCACAATTAGTAGAGATGAAATGAAAAATCTGATCCCCCACATAAAGTGGAAAGAAAAAGTATGTTTTGGAATGTTATGGTTTTCTGCATTCATTTGTCATAAAAAGTGATCTGATCGAGAGTATTAACAAATATATTGTGCCTAAAGTAATACCACAAAGATTCTGATCCTTTATTGAGAACAACCATAAAAACCTCATAACGATGTTGGAAAAAGTGTGTGAACCCCCCTGGGCAGCAATAACTTCAACTCTTCCTGCAGAACTGATTTAACTCTGTAATACTGTTTGGACGTCTCATGTGTGGTTCTCTTCAAGTCGTTTCATAGCATCTCTGTTGGTTTGAGGACTGGGCTCTGACTTGGTCACTCCAAAAGGCGGATCTTGTTTTTCTAAAGCTATTCTGATGTGTTTTGAGACATTGTCCTGTTGCATTACCCGACTTCTACAGAGTTTCAGCTGGTGTACAGACATTCTCACATTAGCCTGAAGGATTGTTTGATACATTTGGGAATTCATCTTCCAAACTAATTTTCTTAAATTATGGTAACACCTGACTCTAATTAGCTTTACATACTTTTTCCAGTTGCACTGTGAGATTTTTATGGTTGTTCTCAAAGACATTAAAGATCAAAATCTCTTTTGTGTTATTACTTCAGGCACATTGTATTTGTTAATACTCCTTACTTGAATTAAGATCAGATTACATTTTGTGACAAATTAATGCAGAAAACCATGAAATTCAAAAAGGATCACATACTTAAATGTAATATCTGGCGGTCTGACCAATCCTAGATTCCTTTTTTTTTCCTCTCACTTACTTCACCATAAAATAGTCCTGATACAGATGGAAGTCAATTACTCAATATCTTATACAGTGGATATAAATATAGACCATTTATTCAACAAATAGCTGCATGGTCTTTCATCTGCCAATGTGCTGAGGAGGAGCAGGAACAATGCATAAAAATTAAGCAGAGTACAGAGAGTGTACTCAAAAATATGTGTCATTTTACTACCCTGGACATAAGGAAATTACAGAATCATTTCATAATCCAATAACAAGCAGACGAGAAAAAAGAGTATAAAAAGATTTACCTCTTTAAGTAACTACTAACTACTGTATATACAAAGATATCTTATTGATGTGAAATCTAGCGAACCTGAATTAAAAAGTGACCAAAAACGCATTTATCTGTAAATATATTAAGAGGATTAATGGAAAGTTGTGTGGATGAGTAAAGGGAGTCCATGTGTACCTTCGTGGCCTCTTTCTGTGCCTGTCAGGCGACTGGGATCTCCGGCTTTCTCTGTGACGATACCGCTCTCTGAGGACAAATGTACAGAGAATAATAAGAAAAAGGCAATTTCACAGACTTATATACTTAAGGACAGTTATTGCTGCGTTTGTACCTGCTGCGATCTCTGCTCCTGTGTCGTGGGGGAGTCCAGCTCTTGTCGTACTCAGACCTGTGTCGTCCACCCTCGGGCCTAGCACGTCTGTCTGGGCTCCTCCCACGATCTTTCCTCCCACCAGGAAACTCCATTTTGTGTCTATCACTGTGGCTACCATAGCCATATGCTTTCTGTCTGTGGTCATCGTGGCGGTACCCTCTTTCTGGAGACCTCCTGTTGTCCATGGGCTTCTCATACTTGTACTGCCCATGCCTGAAGCTGTGGTCAGGCTTAAATGAGCTTTGGCTCTGTGTGTAGCCAGGGTTAAACGTGGAAGGAGGGAAAGGTGGCTGGGGAGGATGGGGGTAGTTCATTGAGTAGGGAGGGTGGTAGCTCATGGATTGAGAAGCCATTGGAGGAGGCATGGGTGGATGAGGTAATGGTGGTGGTGGAATAGGTGGCATCATGTAATGGGGGTAGGCATTCTGAGCTGAGACCTGGGATCCTGGTGTTGGACAACCTGTTGGGCTGGGCAAGGGAGGAGGTGGAAAGTTTGGCGGTGGTTCAGGGAAGCCCTGCCGGACTGGGGGCTTGGGAAAAGGTGGCCGCACTGGGCACTGGTTAATGGAGCTGGGAGCTTGGGATGGTGCTGGAGGAGGGTACTGCATGAAGTCTGAGTGTGGAGGCATGTAACTGTTGTTTCCATGGTAGCTTGAACCAGGAGGTGTCTGTGGGTCATAGTGGTATGGAGGGACAGGAGGCTGGGGAGGGGGCGGCCTCAAGTTGGTGGGGCGATAGCCTTGAGGTGAGCCATGTTGGCCTTGGGGCATTCCTCCCCTGGGACCCCCACGATCCTGATGGAAAGACATAACTGTGGACAGAAGAAAAAAAGTTACAACACATGTTCACTTACATCCCGCATTGAGTTAATGTGCCTAGATTTTCAAATGGAACAATGCACAGTAAACACAAATACTGTGAAAGTAACTGATGGGATAATTAATGCAAACAATGTGCAGGTTGATGTCAACAGCTAAAAATAAAAATAAAATCACTAAAGAATAACACATTATGATACAACGTAATTATAGCTAAAGATAGCGATACAACGTCAACTCGTTTACCATAAAAACAGAAGCTAACCACCGTTAAACTACCACAGATGTCATTTACCAACACAAGCATAAAATATCGGACAGTAAACGAACCACTCTGAGACTAAATCTGTATTATTTTAACTAACAGCAGCAGCTAGCTGTGTTGAAGCTCCAGTGCCGGCATGTTAACATGTTAGCAAGTTAGCTAGCTAGCAAATCATGAAAGGAAACGAGTGGAGCAAATTACTATAAAAATGAAAATAAAAAGAACTAGCTTTGGAAGGGCATCATTACGTCTTCACTATCTGCTCAAAACCCTTTTAATTAAAGAAGCCGTCTTAATTTACTTAAATAAAAATAATTACATGAAGCTGCGGAGTACTACGAGTTGTGCCTTTGGGTCTCGCGGTTTCTGAGTGTCCGTGTTTCTGGTCGGAATGATTATGGAGAGGCACACAGATGGACCAATCACATTTAGCGTTCTGGTCGCTGGCCAATCAAAGAGCGTCTCAGGTTTGCAGGGTTTCCTTGTCGTGTTGACGGGTTGCACATAAACAAACCACTGTCTCCTCTATTACATCTAGTCGCTTTTTTTTTTTACATAATTTTACTTTACTTTGATCGTTACTGAAATAAGTAATTGAAGGTTTTATCGCAAAATGTGCGTACGCCTTTTTTTAAATGTTTGTTTGTCTTTTAATGCAAAAAAGTCATTATGTGTGTTAGTAGTCAAAGACTGGAACTAAAATTGAAAAATGCATCATCACCTCTGATCGAGTGCCCACTTTGTTTTGGCTGGCTGCTCTAAAAAAAGCTGGAAAAGTTCGGAGTAGAGACACTCTACATTTCTATCTAATCTCTGCAGTACTTTTACTGCATATACTGTATAGTGTGTATGAATAATTTCCAACATATGTGACTGGATTTTAATTTACTGCATTGCACTTGTCATCAAAGTGCTGGAGGTTTTTATTTTAGCCATATTTTTTTTAAAGAAAAGAGAAACTGTGATGTTGTGCAATGTATCCACTGGAGGGCAGCAGAGTTGTTTTCTTCTAGAAATGCATGCCAGCGTCAATGAATGGGGGAATTATTACCATGGAAACACATCACACAGCATTTCCACCATGAATGAGGCAGCCACAAGACCAGGGATCTTGCATACTACATTTTTTTCTTAAGGCTAAACTCTGTTACTGCATTCTTAAAGAACCTGGGGAACAATTTAGCCTGAATCTATGCAGATTGCCCTGTATTATTCTAAGAGGGGAACCAATTAGACATCTGCTTTGCATTGATCTGCCTTTATCTCAGGAGATGTTGGTCTGAAAACATGACTCACAGCCCAGTTGTTAACCTCGGTGTGTGGTAGTATTGTTATGTCCCCCGCTGTGATGTATGCATAGCACATTCTTGCTGGGTGGGAAACAGCAAGGTTAAATTACAGAAGCCCACACAGTTTGCTTGGAGAAAACTTCTTCTTCTGACCACTAATTCCTGCTTGGGATAGCATGTGTAAAACCATTTAACATTTCTGCCTGTTACGAGGTTAGTTACATCTATTACCATGTGGACAATCCCGTCTTTATTTTTGTACTTCTGGTATAAGAGTGTTTTCCTGTCTCTCCTGTTTACCACAAATCTGGGATAGACTGCGATCATTGTCATTATCAAAGCTCAATTAGTTATTTGTGTTGTGGACAATATTTCAAAAATGTAACTAAAAATCTTCTTTTTTCCTTTTTGTCTCAAAAGTGATAAAAAATACAAATATATTCAGTTTAATATCACATAAGAAAAACGTTTGAAAGTTCCACAACATTCACATTTGCTGTGTGCATGAAAAAATTACTCTGACAGATAAGAAACAATTAAGCAATCAATCTTCCCGCATCAGTGTTGGACCACACAAATGCTCTCGTGGCAGCTAATCACTGCACAGCCACTGCCTGCAGTAATAGTAGTAGCAGGATGTTTTTCACAGTAATCCCGTTATTGACCGTACTGCTTGTATGCATGCACATGCACATGACTTGTGAATTTTTAATAATAACAGTAAAGACTATCTATTCATAATAATGTCTCTCTTATAAAGATTTTTATAAAATGTCCTTTTTATTTCTCACCACTGCAAAGTGTCACCTACATGCTGATGGAGTCCTACAGTATCACACAAATTCAAAAAGAGAACACTTATAATAACTCAAAGAGGCACTGGAAGAACATATCTGCAGAGTAAGGCAATGAACATGAGTAAAAGGCAGACTGCCCTTTTCTTCTTGAACATACAAATATGTTGCAAATTCAATCAAGCTCAGACATACACCTTACTTACTTTCCCATGTGTCACCAGGCAGCAGTAAATCATGTTCCTGAAAAGGCCAAAGAGAAAATGGTGTTATTTGTTGTTTCGGTGGGACAGCGAAGTACAACGTATCTGTGGGAAGGCTGAGTCACTGAATATTTAGAGTACATACATAAGAGACTAACTAAAAGGTTTAAATGTGACCTAATTAACAACTCCTCTATAATCACCTCACATTATAAAAATGCTTCTAATTGTGTTTAAAAACTGAATTCATAACATGATTTTCTATTTCCCCGGTAGCAATAGGTGTGGGAAACAATCTCCATAAGGCATATTTCAAAACAGGCTTATCAGCAGCTCAACATGGCCTCTGTGGGTAGCAGAAGTGTCCTTTCAGCACTAAAGCACTTCTTATGAAAGTGGCTATAAAAAGGTCAGTATGAATGCTGAAAAGAAAGACATTGGGGCCATTTAATGAGCTAGAAACCACTTTGTACATGTATAAGACACCTAACTGCCCCTAGAGGTTTCATGCATTTGATGTATAGTGGTAGTAAAAGAGCCTGAATCGAACCACATATAGTGACATTGAACTGATTTTTAAATGTTTTTTTAAATAGGCTGAGTTATGCAGATATTATGTTACTTTCGAGGTCTTTTCGTATATCTAATTTGTAAAATGAAAATACAAAATGCGTAATGATAACGTCTATCAATGGATCTAATAAAGACAAGGCTGAATCCTTGCCGTGCATTAAATTGTGTGACTCCATTTCCCTCACTTACTCTCCCTGCGTCTCTGTATAATGAGGTTTGTGATGTTTTCAACTATTGACGTCCATGTTCCCTTGATCCTAATGTCTTGTTTTGTTGTGTTTTTGTTTATTTGTGTTTAATTAAAAAGGCCAAATAAACTCTATGCACGCAGAAACATTTCTCCCGCACACACACACACACACACACACATTCATAAGGAAACAAATCACTTCATCCATAAGGGTGAAAAGCTTAAATGCTGTGTCTGTCTGTAGATGCATTACAGAATGTAAGTGCTTATGTAAAACGACATATATATATAAATATGACATCATTGCATTTTGTGCAGGGTAACAAAGTCCAAAGTAACAAACTTTGTCACGTCAGCCGCCTCGGCGTATGCCGTGAAGGGTCCAAACAGGGAGCTTGCATATGGGAAGATGTGATGTAAAGATTCCCATACCTGAGGTGCATCATACAAATTTCTACTAGCTAAGCTTCTAGACTGACAAACAGAGTGAAATAGGTTATTGCTAACATTAAATGAAGTCTTAACATAGTGAGTGAATGTGATGAAGTAATGTATACACTAATGTTACATGAAGTCTGGAAATAGACCTAGCCTCTCGTTGGTGCTTTTTAGTCGTCTGTCATGAGTATGTAAAATTGAAGACTTAAATGCTGCATATAGGGTCATGTAAACATTCAGTTTATGTCCAGAACATATGCTGACAACATTCACATTACATTACATTTATTCATTTAGCAGATGCACTCAGTCTACTCACAGGCACAACATGGAGTTCAGGTAGGTAGCAGAGTCTGAAAAAACAGCAGAGACAACAAAAGGATCCAGAGAGCAGGTGAAGTTTACCCACAAGCCAAGAAAACACTTCAAAAAAAAAAAATCTAAAAATGGATAATACTAAAACCACACAGATAATCAAGATGAAGACGGTGAGACAATCTGACAGTCTGTCAAGAAGTGCATGCTGGCTGAGGGCTTTTATAGAGCCTGTGATATTGCTGATATATTTGTAACTGTGAAAGAGTGCGTCTGTAGCCCTGACATTGAACTGCTGGCTGTGAAATAATCCATATTATGTGCGGAGGGAGTTTCCACACACCTTATTAATCGCTGTTTATGCTCCTTCTTCCTCTAACACCGCTGGTGCATGTGACGTCGTCCAGACGGTCCCCTGCCAGTCTGCTGACGCCGTCTTTATGATCTCCGGAGACTTTAATCACGCCACTATCACTAAGACACTTCCTACATTTACCCAGTTTGTGAGATGTCCCCCCAGGGGGGAGAGGACATTGGACCTGATGTATACTAATTACCTGTATGTATGTATGTATACTAATGTTACCTTGACTGTACCGCATACCCACAAAAACTATTTGCTGCTTTCCCAACAACAAGCCCTGGGTCACCAAGGACATCAAAGCCATCCTGAATGACAAAAAGAAGATTCAGATCAGGTTACAGGCAGCGTGACAGGCAGCGAGGAGGGTCCAGAGACTGCTGGATCAGAGAGGGGAAGGAGGAGGCTTACAGGAGGAAGCGGGAACAAAGCCTTCAGCATAACAGCAACAGGGAGGTGTGAAGGACATGAGGACCATCACTGGCTACAAAGTCCAGCAGCCAGGCGACTGAGGGGACTGTGGATAAATTAAATCATTTTTTTCAGTAGATTCCAGGCTGAGCCTCAGAGCCCCCTGCAGTTCACCAACCGCTCCTCAGTCCCTCCCCCACACCACTCAGCCACCACCCAAATTATCTCAGCTGAGCAGGTGAGGAGAGAGCTGAGCAGGCTTCACCCCACTAAGGCTGCAGAACTGTGTGTCTGACACAGTACAGGTGGTCCACAGGGGACAGTTCTGTCTCCATTCCTCTTCACCCTGTACAACTCAGAGTCCTGTCATCTTCAGAAGTTCTCTGATGACTCCGCAGTTGTAGGGTGGACAGTGGTGGACAGTTGTGTGGACTGGTGTGAATTCAACCATCTCAAACTTAAAACAACGTAAAACAAAGGAGCTGGTGATGGACTTCAGGAAATCTGGGAGTCCTGTCACCTCTCTCTCTATACGGGGGGAGGAGGTTGAGGTCGTATCTGAGTAAAAATACCTGGGAGCGTACTTAAACAATCAACTGGACTGGACTAAGAACTCAGCAGCACTGTACAACAAGGCTCAGAGCTGGATGTACTTTCTGAGGAGGCTCAGGTCCTTTAATGTCTGCTCTATTATTATTATTATTATTATTATTATTATTATTATTATTATTATTGTTGTTGTTGTTGTTATTATTATAAAACAAATAAGGATTTTTATATATGACTGAGAAAAACCATACAACAATTCTTATGTGCTTGTATTCTGTACTTTTGCAAATAAGTTGAATATGACGCATGGTCAAATGGTCATCATAACGTTGTCATGCCTTTCATACGTCCGTGAACTGCCATAAATGATAAATTTGATCATCTAAATTCTAAAAAAGCCGACCAGCACAGTGACTCACTTTCCGAACATTTTAAAGTTAGAGCTGGTGTGTGTGCATCACTTTGTATTCCTGTTGAGCCCGCATGGATTCAATAAATGTACTTTAAAAAAAAAAAGCTTGAGCAGTGTGGTGGAAAGCAATGAATTATCTGTGCCCAAAATGTAGCATGCATGGCAGTGAAAATTAAATTTCTGACAATGATTGTTGGCCTGCCAAGATAACTGGTGGGGTAAATACACAAACTGGGCACAGATTTGTGGTAAAAAAAACCAAAAATAAATAAATAAAAAACAGACAGAACTTGATTTCTGCTGATTATAACATGATATACACTAAAGATGTTATATAAAACTGTATTTATATGCTATTTGGTTATGAATTTTGATCTCATGAAACTGTTTCAAAACTCACTATAATAATCATGAAAATAATTCTAATTTATTTTCTCTCCCATGAATAAACTTTTTAGAAAATGTGTTTCTTGGAAGAGAAAAAAAATCAATAAACTCTTAGAGGTTTTTAATAAGTGCTCTACATGATCTGTCCTAGACAATAACAGCTCTTTATACCATATATGAACCTCATGTGGGGAACACAGTGGCCCACAGACAATGTCCTGATATGTATAATACAGGGTTATATCGCTCCTGTGGTGTTTTTCTCCCAGTAGATACCCTCAAATAGACATCTCACAAGCTTCTTGATACTATTTCTGCCAACACTCTTAACATTTTTATTTGCTCTGCAGACAAACATCATAAGCTGGTTTATCACCCGACAACACAGCTCTCCATTGTTTCATGCGAAAGTTGCAAAAACCAGTTTCTGCAAAAACCTGGACGTTGTGTAATAATTGAAAACCCTGTATTTTAGAGTAAATAGTACAAAGAGAACATACCAAATGTTGAGGCAAATGTGATTGTTTTGGGCTCATTTTGAATTTGATGCCAGCACCTGTTTTCAAAAAGCTGGGACATTTAGGGTTCCATCTGTTCAACAGTTCGGGGCCTCCATTTTCATAACTGGTGAATGGTTTTCAAAAGACCCATGCAGTGATTTCCACCAGTGCCTGAGGGCGGCCATTCAATATTTGCCATTAAATACTTGTTTTCAGCCCTGTTCCTTGTGTACAGATTTTTTCCTGCAGTCTCCTTCACTTGTTTTATGTACTGGACTGCTCTCATTCGTCTGTGCTATAGGGCTCTTGCAGCTTTCAGTAAATGTCTCCCCAAACATCACCGGTTTTTCCATTGTCCAAAATTGTCCTTGGTTACCTCAAGGCCTAAAAATAAGAATGAATCCTCCAGTGTTACGTTATAGAGCAGAACTCTTTAATGAAACCCCCTGATCTTGGTCTATAATGTATGCTGGCTGAATTTGGCTGCATGCTCTTTGGGCAGCAAGTTCATCATACTTAATGACGGCAACAACAAGTGCCTTGGTACTTAAACTGGGTACATCAAAGTAATCTTCCTGACCCTTACTTTTCTGTGAAATTCATTTCCTCTACCCAGCACTCCAATGAAATGCATAATCTTTTGTCAGATGAAAAATGTGTTCCAATCTCTGCATGTTAGCTTTGTAATTATGTGTTTCCACGTGTGCACAGCAACTGCGCTGCACAGTGAATGAGATGATAAATGCCGACTAATAAGGAACATGTTCCTCAAGAAAATAACATTATCATCTGCATCCATCAAGGAAGTGACTTTTTCTGCTCACAGTCAATATTGGAATAATCACTTTATCTGCTCAGCAGAACAGCGCTTTTAAGCAAAATAAACCACGTTGTTTCCGTGAAACCCAGCAGCCAAATTTATCCCCTGAAGACCCCGAAATCATTCTTAAATGTATAATTAGAGGATCAATCCAGTGACTTTCTATAATTTTAAACAGCTCTGAGAACAACATAGAAAAACCTGTTACCTGTTAATTCTGTAACTCCAAGTTTAAAGGTTAAACAGGGTTTACGCAACTTTTATCGCTTATATTGTGATTTCCAGAAACAGTATTGTACCATAACATGATACTAATACAGTGTCTTTCTGTCTCACAGCAAATCTGTGTTTTGTTTTAGCTAATTTTCTCAACAACCTCCAATAAAAATAAGTGTTCACATTAAATTCATTAAGCACATTTTATTGTAAGTTCATTAAGTGGGTTTAAGTTTGGCTCATGCATTGTGAACAGAAGTGTGGACGCTGACTTGACAGAAAGATTCATGACTCTGTGAACATACGGGGAAAAGAAGGAGGTCTGGAGCTGAATAAAGTTCCTCACATCATCAACAAGAGGTTCTTTATCGATTGTCAGGAATTTCTGAGCTACATCAGCTCTCGAAAAAGGACTTGAGAGGAGAAGGTAAGCTGAAAATTAACTGTGTCTAAATAATTAGGTTGGTGTATTATTACGGGTGGTATTGTTAAGATTACTCTGTCTCGTTATTTTGCAGCGTGACTCATAGTCAAAACACTAACCTTCTGCACATGACAGGCTATATGTGCTATTATGTGAATATTCTGCAGATTCCTGCACCACTCTCAATGTGAAATGTAAAATGAAATCCCAGTGGGAACAATAGGAATCACAGGCACAAAAGATGAAGCCATCTAGAGTGGCAGGTAAAATAACTTGACAAGGTGAGAAAAACAGAGTGGTTTCATGCTAAAGAGTGAATGAAGTGAAAGAAGAGCTATTAGCGATGATGTTTCCATGAAATTGAACTGACGTCTTTATTTAACTGATGTAGACAAGCACCGCTAACAGGGCTGTGTACAAAAATGTATTTACTATGTGCTGTAATTATCGTGGCACATTTAATTTCACTTGCACTTGTTCTGAATGAATATTAATGATAAATCTTGCCATATGTAATGTTTTGTGCAGAACAGTGTGTTTTCCAGGTATTGTTTCATATTCATATTCAGTTTGCTCTTATGTAAAGCTCATTCATCATTCATGGATCCCGCTGCTGTATGTGTACAGGCAATAATAACCGAAGTGATAATATATGCTAAGAGTTCATGTTTTATATAATATATAGGCTTTGCACAGTGAGGAAAATAAATAGAGCATGTCACATGTCCTGATTAGGTCAGGGCTGGATTATGGTCTAGAGAGGCCTCCCTTTAATTAACCAACCTCCTTAAAATTCATTATAGTTAAATATCATATATAATTACATATTGTAGTACATAGCTATATTATAGGTCATTTAAAAGGCTGTTGAAGAAAGTCAAACAACATTTATCTTCCAGAAACTCGATATGACATACTGCACTGCACTATGTTAATACTAGGTTATTAAATGCTAGAAGTTAGTCAATAATCTATGAAACTGTCATGAACAACTCCTCACCTCTTGGCCCATGCTTTTGTTTTTTTTTTTGACTTTCATTTCCTCTCCTAGCCTCCTCCTCACTTCTCCAGCTTCACTTGATCATCCCTCATGGATTGCCCCTGGTCTCCCCTGCTTCTTTTTAAGCTTGACTCAAACCTCTCTGCCTTGCCAGATTGTCTGTTTCTAGACTGCTCTCCAACCATTACCTAGCTTTGTTTATTTATTTTTATTTTATTTTATTTTATTCCTAGTGCTTTGTATCCTTGTGCCTTTTCCCTAGTTATTTTTTGTTATTTTGTTCAATAAGAAATCTTCAATCAACTGAGTGGTCTCTCTTTCTAGGAACGACCTCGTCTGGCTTCAGTAATCCCTGCGGGCTGCACAAGCTGTGATTCAATCTTCTGTCTTAATTCTACCTGGTACTACCAGATCTTCCTTTCTACACTTTCTGATTACTGGAACAGCTCTTGCCGGACTTAAGTCCTACTTGTCTTCAGCTCAACTTCTCCAAGACAAAAGGTCTCATCTTACCAGCCAATCCTTCAATAAAACACAACATCAGCATCACCATAAGGTCCACAGCGATCGTACCCACTGAGTCTGCCAGAAACGTGGGAGTGATCACTGATGATCAACTGAGCTTTACCGACCACATGTCCTCCATCATTAAGATCACGCAGATTTGCCCTTCTTAACATCAAAAAGATCAGACCCTACCTTTCACACTATACGACACAACTCTGCAGGCTCTGGTCATATGTCGGCTTGACTGCTGCAGTGGTGTCTTACTGACGGGGTTACCAGCATGCATCATCAAACCCCTCCAGACGATCCAAAATACAGCAGCATGTCTCATTTTTGAGACATGCCTGTGCCAAGTTTCAGAACTCGGCACTGGCTTCGTGTAGCTACTGCATCAGGTTCAAAGCCCTGACCTTTGCCTACAAAGTGGTCAACTCAACAGCACCAGCTTACCTGAACCCCCTCATCCTAGTCTATAGTCCCTCTGGCTAACTGCATTCTGCAAGCAAACAATGTCTTGCGGTCCCCTCACCTCAGAAAAAACTGCATTTCTGTTTTCATGACGGTGGAACGACCTGCCCACCTCTGCACGCTCAGCTTTCAAAAACCTGCTGAAAAAGGACATTTTCGAAATCTTTCTCTGCACAAAAAACAAAACAAAACTTATACCCTAAAACACTGAAGCAGCTCTTTCTAGAGCACTTCACTTTAAAGTTCATGTCCTTGACTTGGATATGTGCTTGCTTTGCACTTGTAAGTCACTTTGGATAAATGTGTGAATGTTACTTTGTGCATATGTTCTTTGCCTTGAACTCGATCATGTTTGGTTGTAACTTAGTCTTTTTGCCTTGCAGCACTTGTAGCCTTGTTTAGTTATTTTTTGTCTTGGTGTATTTCCTTGTGTTCTTGTTTCCCTGCTTTTCCGGCCTGGCCCCAGTTTTATTCACCATCACCTTTGGACAATAAATAACTTTTACTTCACCTGTGCCTGGCATTTTAATCGGGTCCTTTTAAAAACGGTAATCCTCACAGAAACTAAACAATAAATAATCTTCAGGAAAACAGTCTCTGTGGTGGGACAGGAACAGAAAAGACAGAAACTTAACATTATAGTGTATCAAGAATATTAAGGCTTTAATTCCAGGCATCCAAAGATGAGACAAAAGTAGTAGACACAGTCACCATTTCCCTTTGTTTCTCAGAACGTGAGTTTCTAGGTGCCACTTTCAGATGTCAAGAGCCCCGGGGCAGGGCCTGAGGCTTTCTGAGCTCTCTTGCATGCCCTGAAACCGTAGACTTCCAGGGGCCTTCTAAAGTACAAATCATGTAATGCAGACCCCAAATTTCATCACTTAGCATCTATGAATGCAACATGTGTATGCGTTCAGTGCAGTGAATGTTATGAGTGTGTACAGTGGATCCCATGCTGAACAGTATCGTATGTTCCATACAGATAAAGCAGGATAAATGACATGAGATCCGTACCTCACAGTAACATTTCCTTCATCGCCCCTTTGACGAAAATGACAACTGATCTGACTTGAAGTGATGATGACTTATGATCTCAGAGGAACTGGAATGTATTTCAGGTCTTTCATCAGGACTATGCTTCCCCTTTTTTTTAGAGATTGACAGTCTCCGACCCTCCTTAGCCGTCTGAGCACCAGGTGTTTTTGATGTTTTTTTCACATGCTGCCCATTCATTTGAACTTGAGAAATGAATTAGTTCTTTCAATCCAAGCTGACGGTTGAGTCCTCTATGAAATAGAAATGTTCACACTTTCCAAAGCCACGTTTCATGTCTACAGGCGGAGGCTGGTTCTCAAAGTTTGAGTTCATGGGTTCTATTCTCCGACATATTTACTAACGCCATTGATCCTAACACATTTTCCAGTGAGGACAGATCATGATTGCGCTTTAAACATTTTCAAGGGCTTTGAATAAAAGCCTGTGTAACAGGACCCTAACCCTGCTTAGCATGTGGCAAATGTCTGGTGCAGCTGGCCCAGCAATTGACCTTGTAGTGCAACTCTGAGACATTTGCAGAAAACGTTCTATAGAGTGATAGGAACCACTTCATTCTGGATGTGAACTAGATTAAGAGGATGATGGGGGGATTTTAGGAAAATAAGGACACTGACAAATCCTTTCTCCAGTCATGGTGAAGAGGTTAAGACTTTTCGACAAACGTATATATATATTTTTTGGCTTACAAAAAGGGATCTCAGGTTGTTCAAGGAGAATTCTCTAGTGAAAACTTCAGCCAGTCTTCATCTGTAGACATGAAACGTGGCTTTGGAAAGTTTGCCTACTACTTCACAGAGGACACAAATGTCAGCTTGCACTGAAAGAAGTAAAAGGATGAAAAAGGACAAAGGATTAAATTGTCCATGGAAACCTTTCATATTACTCTTTTGTTCATCTGTATTATCTATAGTTGTGCTTCTAGGGACCTTTTTTTTTTATTTGTGCACAAAAAGCTGTGAAAATTAAAGAAAAACTTTTACTGTGGGGCTAAAGAGTAAAAGCTAGAATCGAGATAAAAGCAAAAAGTGCAATGGAAACAGACATACATGAAGCTTCCATTTCAGAGGAAAATTGCAGCAGAAGGAAACATCAAACATGTTTAGACCTTAAAGACTGTAATTTCCCTCCTAATGGAGATATGACACAAACAAACGATTTGCACTATTTGAGGTTTGACTGCCGTATTTATTTCAGTACAAACACAGTCTCCATATGCTGTGTGAATGGTCAGGAAGCGTTTTGAGAGGCAGGTCCTGCGGCACATTAAATCCAGACCCACACTTGACTGCGACCACTCCACCCGGCCCTTTTCCCATCGGCAGAGAAGGAGCGCTCATGTCAGGATCTTGTTGACAGACTTTAGCTCAGCATTCAACACAATCATCCCACAGCCCTTCACAGAAGACATCTCCTGAATCTCACGCGTGACAGCGCTCTCCAAGAACAAAGCGATGTCTTTCCTTCCTGCATCGACTGAAACAGGTGAGCAGTGAGACGTTCCCCTGACCCGAACCTCTGTCTGTGACCATAAAAACCTACAGTGAACAGTGAATGCAGCACAAAAGACTACTGGCACTTCTCTTTTCTGCACACAAGAAATCCATGAAGAAACCCACTCCAACCAGAGTCTCCTCACCTTTTTACCATCCAGCCAAGACACACACAGGTGCCAAGACACAAGGCCTCCTCAGCTAGCTTGTACAAAACCACTTAATGCAGTGACAGGTAGTCAGGTTAAGTAAAAAGTACCTGAGTATTGTACAATACTTAATACTTGTATGGACACGTACACCAGACTCAGACTTGGACTTTTTGTAATGGTTTAACAGCTCCACCAACTGTTTTATCTCAATGAGCCCGACTCTTAATATTTGCATAGCTAGAGTGAATTTATGCATTCTTTAATTTGCATTTTGGTCAAATGTACACAGCGCTTGAAAACTGTGAACCTGGAAGAGCTGATAGTGCAGAACTACATGCTGGACACGTAGTTTTTCTGAATAACATTGTGCATGCTCCGCAACCTGCTCGTCACTTTCAGAGCACGTCCGGCCAGAGGCATATCTAGCTTCACATTGACAATGAAGCTCTACAATAGCTCATATCTGTCAGCTACAATCTGTGCAACAATTTCCTTCTGTTTCAAGTAAAGTCTGCTTGCTATTTGATCCTCGAGTATTTCTGGGGATAGACCAGACCTGCTCACTTTTGACTCGTATGTACACATCAAAATTTTAAACTGGTATTATTTATTCTTGTCTAACTATCCGGTGCTGCTAGTTTTACTGTCTGCTCCACATGCAGACTATCTGATGCATTGATTCGAATCCCTTTTTGTTTGGCTGTGTATCCCCTTTAGGCAGCCTGAGTATCCCTTTAGGCAGTCGCCTTTAAACCAAAAGTCCAGTTTGTTTTGACCTGTGTGCTGAGATTTGCAGCTAAATCACATTGTTTCCGTGGCAGGTGGTGAAGAGCTGCGATGCTGTCGATAGAAGGTCCGTTGTGCAATCCGTCAGGTACGTCAGAGAGAGACAGAGTGGGGTTGTTGATGTTTAATGTGAGCTGAATTCAGTTAAGTCTTGTTTAAGCAAAGCAAATGTTGTAATGATCATCATTAGTCTCTACTGACAAAGACAATGAAGATGTTAAGTGGATCTAATAAGAGGTGTTGTCAATTCCTCTGCAGAGCGTCTCTCTTCTAGCTCTCCTCTCAGCACCAGCTCAGCTGATGAATAACATCCAGCTGAAGGACACCTTAACAGAGCTGATCGGATAAAAGTCTACAACTAAAGAAGAAAACTCAACAAAAAACACCCAAAACAAAACAGACAGGTAAAATGTTTAACTTATCAAGCACAGACTGCTGCTTCTGAGGAAGCAAGAAAACAAACTGATGTACAGCCGTTACAGCATCAGGCACAGGTCTCACATAGGGCGATCTCCTATCTCATATTGGGGATAAAATGAAAGCACTACATGTTGCACAGACAATGCAGTTTTTTTGTACAGTGGTACTACTGTGCATGTCAGTAAAATACTCATTTTGGGTTAATAACTTTGTTTTTCTGATCTTTTTAGTTTCTAGGTTAAAAACGTCCATCAGCTCTACTGAATCTTCCAAACTGCGGATTATGGGTTATTAGTAATTTAATATCTTTAAATATGGCACATTCGCTGCTTTGCCTGAAGAAAGAGGAAAAAAGTAATGTAGCTCACTTGGAAATTGGTGCATCATTATATTTAAGTGTATTTGAGTGTAATAAAAGGAGTGCTGAGAGACGACAGGCTCTGAGAGAACAAAAGTACTTCTTGGAAAAAATAATACAACAGATGCCACTTGAAGCTTCAATACAATATGGTTTATATGAATCCACATCAACTGCAAAGAATAGATTTCATATTAGTAATGGTAATAAATGAGTGCTTTCTACAAATAAATACACAATTTGCAAAAATGTGAGGAACATTTGAAGTACTTTAGTTGGAAGTTCAAAGTTAATATTCCACATAAAAAAACTACTGAATCTACTAAAAGAGTCTCAGACCCGTGCTTTGCTGTGTGTATTACTGTGTACACTGATTCCTGTTGCTGTTTCTGAGCGAAAGCAGAAATATTTTTGGCCACAAGCTAAACACTTTAGCTTGTGCTGTTTGTCTCACATCCTGTTGTCAGGAACACATGTACAGAGTAGCTGCAGAGCAGAAAAAAGGCAGCGAAAGCACAATTAAATCTATTATATCGTTCTCATTTTAAGACTCTGTTCCATTAGCTGCGATGACAGCCAGCGTCGCACACTGTCTTACAAAATGAACATACGGGTCCCTCTACTCTTAGTGATGCATGAATGTGGGCCTGGACCTATTAAGGAGGATTTCACTCAAGACTGAGCAGAAAAGTTAGTGGAGCTGGAAGCAGCGAGGCTTATTTAAGGACTGTAACTGGCTGCTGGAGCAGAGCTGAACTGAGCTCTGTTACCGGCCAGATAAAGACTCAGTATTGATCCTGCATCCTGATGCTGAAATCTGCCCTTCGAATTCTACAAACTAAGTGATGAATTGGTCAGTGGTGAAATGATTATACAGAAAATCCTTCCATGTGTCCAAATACATTGTCAGGTGAATTAAAGACCACAATTTGTCCATACAAATGATTATTATATGAGCATATGAAGTATTCTTGGGTTATTTATTTTAATCATTGCATGCGGGGGAGTAGCTTTTTCATCCTGCGACCCGAAAGAGGACAGAAATTATGGATGTAAAGTAGCTTTTCATACCTTTATGTAACCTAAAGCCAAATGTAATCATGACCACCTGTTTGTTTACTTGTAATATCTGTCCTCAGAGCTTCTTTTATTTCTGCATAAAACCCCAGAACTGTGAAGTAAAGAAAGTTTTAATTTTACACAAAAGATGGATAAAAACAAAATGCTGCAAAACACAATGGAAAACAAATTCACGAAGAAATTATTTAGAAATAAGCACCACATTTAAATCATATTTACTATGTGGTTTTGTTGCCCTCTCGTCTACTGCAATAATAAAATAATATAAAATGTGAATTTTATTGTTACATACATAGTAGTGGCTGGAAAGACGCAATATTCTTTCAATTTTGTGAGAATTCATGTTACATTCAGGAGGAAACTTGACTATTCACTTCACTGTGGCAATAACAATAATAACCACAGTCAATACATTAAAAAGTGTCGGTGAGGATTCTCAGTCATCCAGATGACTTATGTCATGAAGTTGAGTCATGGCTACTGAGTGAGGAACTATTTATTTGCACATGCAAAGCTTCCCTCACACCTCTCTGTCCAATAGGTGATGCTGGACGCCACCTCCACCTCTGTTGTCACTGAACAGAGGTGGAGGCTTTAGACACAACCTGTCTTCTATTTGTCATGCTGCACTTTCATGCATCCCCAGAAAGATCAGGACAAATTCACACATCCACCAGGTTAGACACACCTATTGACCCACAGTAGGGGGTAGCAGAGGTGTGACTATTACATCCTTCACATCCTCCCCATCCATTGTTTCATCTAACGAGCCTATTTAGGCGAAGGGGTGGAGTGAAACCAACCTGGAGTACAAACCAACTCTCCTAAGACTGACGAAGCGACTTGGATTTGGTAAAGTTGATTCAATTGACTTTAGTTTTGTTCTTTAATTATGTCCATGATCTGGTTTCAACTGTTATCAATTTGCTTAGAAACTTTCTCCATTTGGAAAAACATGTCTATTATGTATCTATTCACGTTGTTATAACAGAAGAGAGACAACAATTCACTGTTTAAAACCCTGTAAATGTTTCTTCAAAGCTTGTACATGTTGGTCACGCACAGCCTCCTGATTTCAAAACAGCAACGAGGACAACCTCACATTAAAGAGAAAATAAATATGTTTATTTGAGGACAAACTGGATTGTGTGCTTGATGACTAGCAGCCACTCTAAATGACAATCCCAACTGTTAATCGAAGGGCTAGACTTCTAACATAATGCCCTGTGGAACTAAACATGAGGAAAATGCAAAGTATGAGGAAATCCAGAGGTTTATTGAAAATGTTCCAACAAAGTTCTAACATTTCCACGTTTCTTATAAAAGGGTAACCAGGACTGTTGAATAAAAACAGATATTTACTCTGAAATTAGAATATTTGAAGGAGAAGAAAAAGAGAAAGGGACAGCCTTGAGCAAACAAACGGAAAAACTGAATGAAGTTGCTTTAATTATGATTTCAGTCTAATCAAAGGTCATGGGACTGGACATGGTGTTATACTATCACAGGTCACTGTGCTGTGCCAGCTGCAGCCCGTGTTGTTCTTCCTACAGCCTGAGTGACACAACATGCCACAGTTCACAGTGCATGTTGCACATGGGTTTGAATAAAAAGAAAAATGAAAATACAGCTTCAGGCTAAAGAAAAGAAAGAATTACAGCCCTTGATTTACAGAGATCAGCAATAAACAAAGGATTCATGTAGAATCTGCAGGTGACAGTAGCTCCGACTGGCTTGACTTAATAAATTATTCCTGTTCCTGGTGTAACAGGGAACTCGACCCAATTTGTATTGACAGTACTGCTGGACGCATGAAGCATTTAATCCCATACGCCGTCAGCAAGACTGCATCATGTTTAAGGTTAGGCTAAGTTAGGATACATTAAAAAAATGCAGTTAGGTTTATTAATACTATACTAAAGTTAGTAGACCTTCTACTTTATTGGCTACAATAATAAAAAAGCAATGTTGCTGTGAGTACAAAGCAGGGAATGAGGCACAGAAGTCTAATTTTAGAGTTGATCCTTCAATCTTCCCTGAACACTCTATATTAAGCTGACTTCCTCCTTTGCTCTTGTCATACTTACTGCAAACCTTTGTCAGTTAACCACTTTTTGAGAAGGTCGCTCTTTTCTTGTTAAATGTACAAAGAAGATTTGCACTGGACAACGTGCTGGAAAACAGGCAGACACAAGCCAAACTGGCAGATGCAGTGGATCAGTGGCGGGGTCAGCTGCATGCAGACAGGTGAGCCAGACAGACAGAGCATCGTCCAGAATGCCATTAACCAGCAGGCAAAAGAGGTAACTGGCCCCAGGTAAATTGACTGGGAAGAGAGTGCACGTTGGAAGGGAGGCAAAATGCAGGTGTGCAGGTGAACCAGGACAGACTGAACAAAGACGGGGCTGAGCTGTGATGATGATAAGTTCCAGCAGCACATCCTCACCAGCATCACCTGCTGCTACTGTTTGGACAGCGTGTCCTTCATTTGAATACTGCTGCAGAGCTCAGTGTTTGGCTCAACTTCATTTGAAATTGATTTACATAAAGACAAGAAACAAAAAAAAACAAAAACAAATGGACAAGAAAAGACACAGTGTCACCACCTCTCAGCAAAGCAGCCTTAATGCATCCAGTAGGACAAACAGTAGCTATCCACCTTCACAAGTGAGTGGGATGTCTGTGAAAGTAGTGCATTTGCACAAAGCCTGGTGTTATTAGCAATTTATGCACCTTCAAGAACTTTTCAGTCCTGAACTACAGTTACACACTGACTTTAAATTAACACACCTCTCCTTTCTTCATTAGCTGGCGCAACATTTCCAGATGTGCATTTCTAAAGCCGCCAATGCTGTTAGGTGAGGATTATAAGGATGATTTGAATGTGTTAGTTATTCAGCACCTGTCTTGGAACCACTCATATTTCCTCATTTACTCATTTACTTCTAACAACAACTCCTCGTGATGGTGCGATAATCACCTGAATCGGGGCAGAACAGTTAATGGCGGCTGTATTAACAGGCACAGAAATTGCAAAGTGAGGAAAGACTCACGGACAAAAAGAGAGCCAGTGAAAATTATCCACACACCTGGCAGATTGTGTAAGACGTCATAGTGCAGAATGAAGTTTGAATCTTCAACTGTGCCGTGATCCTTATGATTCGTACTCCAGCACCACACCTTTGGTGACCGAGTACCGTAAACTCAACCCATCATTAAAAGCAGTGCTTTCATGCCCCACGGCAACATCCAGAACTATTATGCTGGCAACATCCACTAGTTATTATGATCACAATCCTAACTGACGAAGAGCTTTTCATATTTGCTTCCATACGATGTCCACTGTGCAAGTTTGAAAGGAGAAAAGAAAATCATTTGGACGTGGGAGGAAACGACCTGAGAGTGCAGAAAGAAGAGGCCAAATGTCTCCAGGCAACTTTATAGTAAACCAACAGTTGGACAGGATATCCACGCAGGTTTGAAAAAATCCACGTGAGAGGCCACAAGATTCTTAATAATGCATAAATTAAATGGTGGTTCATGAATACTGGACTGTGCTGAACCCTGATGGAGCTCTGTCAGGTCTTTCCTGCTACTGTCTTCAGTTCCTGCTTGTTTTGCTTACAGCTTTGCCATCAGCGAGTGAAATGCACGCTGCGATGGATTCAAGTGAGGGGGCTGACTTGATCTTTGCAGAACAATAAACAGTTTTGTCTTAGAAAAAATGGTTTTGGGTTCCTTTCATATTTTCCTTTGGGTCTGCACTGTGGCGCTGTCTACAGTTTAATCACACCGTGATTGTCTCATTGTGATGGTTTACAGAGCTACAATAGCACATATTGTCAGACTGTTACTGCAGATTTATTACTACAAACTACAAAATATTTTTTTTATCACATCCCACGTGGGAATGTCTCATGATAAGAGGTGCCTCCATCCACAGAATCAAGATATGGCTGATGTCTCTGCAAAAAAACTAGTTAATGACCGTTATGATTATACTATTTCAAGAGTCAAGCAATAACTCTCCCTCTCAAGCGTAGAACAGTTGAACCATGAATAGTCTCTGCTCTCTCTCGGCTGTTAAAGTCAACGTTAATGAACGCCGTAACAGCATCATGACTTGTTACGTTATCATGTAAATCATCATAAGGCTACTGTTCCAAGTAGCACTTGAAATGTATTAAGGCTGCTGCCCTGAACAACACAGCATCGAGTTCTGCTGCAGCGACAACAGATCCACTGAAGTAGTTTGATTTGAACTATTTTTGGTTAATTCGTCCACACGCCATCAAACACCTCATGTTGCCTCCAAATCACTTAGCAGCCTCTCAATTTGGCAGTCGCACGTGCACTTATATAAAATTAATATAATTAGCGCTGAGTCTTCAGATAATGGATCAGAAGGGGGGGCAAAAAGATCTAGAAAAAGACCAGCTCCCCAGTGTTACATTAAAACAAAAAACACTACACTTTAGAACACATCGGGTAAGTAAGTAAGGCAGATTGTCTAAAATGGCGAGATTTTGCGCTGCCGGAAAGAGTAAATGGGTCATTAAAAGCTCTGAAAGGCTGTGCTGGGTCCACCATCATGCAGCCTGCTCACTCAGTGAGCTGTATGAAGCCGTTTGTTGATGTTTTTGACTCGGTTTGAAAATGGAGAGGCGTTTCACAATTAAAGGAGACAAATGCTTCTTTTTAAGCTGATTACTGTGAAGCATGCTGCACTTTATTTGACAGCTTTGAAGGTAAAATCGTGCCTTAGTCGGTCACTTCACTTTACTTACTTTTTAATTACTTTACAGAGTTTTTGCCGTCAAACACTGAAACTTTTCGAGAGCGTTACTTTTCTGATACTTAAATCACGGATGCATCCAGCAACATTTCTGCACTGTGTAAAAGGTAAATCTCAAATGATTTTTATCATCTATTTGAATCTACCATGTGTTGAATCTTACAAATTGTATCAACCAGACTGTTACTGTTATTCCAGCTTCTGGAACAATTTTATAAACTTGAGACAAAGTCTCAGAGTAGAGTAGTAATTATTGTAGTGTATCCTAAACCTGTGTAGTTGTGCTGTTAAGCTGATGTTCAATTCGTGGTTAGCAGCCATTGCTCTCCTCAAATGGTATTTTCTTTTACAACAAACACATATACCTGCATATACAAGTGAATACAGCATATAAAAGTATGTCAGAATAACTTCATCCATTGTCATATTATGATTTTTGAACTTAGTCCATTTCGTTTGAAAACAGACATTACACAAGTGATTCTCTCCACTACCTCTTTCAATTACCGTATACACTGTGGCCTCCCTTTTTCCCAGCAGCTTCTTAAAACAATGATAATGACATGCTGCATTCACCTTGGGGAAATTGTGGTCAGCCGGACTACGGGGAACTACGGGTTTTTGTGTTATGTCCAAGGACAACTCAACAAGTATCCAGGAGGAACTGAGAATGAAACTACTCACTCTGCTGTACCACCTGATTCATGATACTGAAGTCACATCACTCCTAATGGTCAGCGAGAGCCCAAACTAAGTGGTGATGGCGCTCGGTTTTTATCATCAGAACAACTCCTCGGTATCCCCACTGAAGTGTCTTATTTTCTGCAGCACTGCCTTGAGAGATCAAGCACCACAGTTTATTAGCAGCAGAGCTTTCTTGCAGCCCAGGAGTCCAAACAGCATCTTTGAGAAGCCGTATAAACTCCTGGGCTGCAAGAAACCTTTTACTTCAAAGGTTCTGGAGGAGGATGGCTAAGTACATTACGGCTCACCCCTTAACCCTTCAAAGTGCGTGAAGCCTTCTCATAATGACCAGAGCTGAGAAACAGAACTGAGAAACAGAACAGAAGAAGTGCACAAGACACCAACTGGACGATAGATATGGTTTTACATTACTGTTACATGCAGAGACCTTTAAACTGTATAAAAAAAAATAATACATCAAGGTGAATTTATACACTGTCCTCCAGGCAGAGATGATGAGAATGCTGCCTGTGTGCCTCTCCACCTTTTTAGAAGCATTTCAAGTGTTAATACTTCTTTCAGACGCTTTGTCTCTTTTTTCTCAAAGGACCCAAAAGAGGATTTGTTGAACAGAGCGCACCCACGTGCAGCAGGTGTCTGGTGCAATTGCACCATTTTGGCACCAGGACACCAAAAAATAGTAACAGGCATTTTGTAGGTTTTTCATCCAAAACCGACAAAAATGGCAAATTATAACAATAACAATAACAATTATAACTGCAAACAGCAGTTTGGGACATAAAAAGCTGTTTTTCTTTTAAATTCAACTAGACAGTGTTGTCAGGTAAAGTAATATATGGAAATATCTTTTACAACACTAGAGCCAGGAGTCCATGTTCATGTTAGCAGGAAGTGAGAGTCCTCTAAAGGAACATTCAGTCCACATTTAATGTCATTCAAAGGTCTGCGCCCAGCAAACTACTACAAGAAGCAAATACAATTTAGTAATTCTTCACTTTGTTTTTGTTTTTACCTTTTTAAAACAGTGGTTTTACCAGTAAATCCTATTATTTGGTAGGAACTAGCAGCAATTGTTTAATTATGTGTTGTTAGTATTGGAGTTACCGGTGATTATTTAAAAACAGCATCAGACAGAGCAGCACCGAGAACTGTTCAGGATGAGAAAATCAATATTGATGGAGGAGTGTGAGAGGCTCCTGAGTGAAAGAAATAAAGAGGTTAGTTCCAAAATACCACATGTAATCCTTTCAGAATCCATTTTATTATGAATGATGGAAATGTCATTTTAGAGCAGAGCACATCAGATATTATTCTCCCTGGCAACAGGTCCACGCGGGGAAGTTTACAACATAATTAGGTGTATTCACCTTTAATATTGCATAGAATAAATATCACTCTCCATAATGTTGAAAAATGTATAGTATCTTTATATGAGAGGAGAGTGATTCACTTGACACGACCAAATTATTCAGAGGGATGCATCAGCTCAGTTTTGAAACAGCTGATTTATTTCTTTTATTTTTTTTTGGGGGGGGGGGGGCAGGATGTTTGGAGCACTTTTTGTGCAATGACCCGCAGAAAGGATCCACTTTGTGTGACGCATCAAAGCTCCTGAGAGAGAAGAATCTAATGTAATAGGAAGGTGAAGCTTTCAAATTATTTTTATCCCAAAACACAGCTGTATCATTAGAGTAAATCACAAGGCAAAACTGAAATGATGGCAATGGGAAAGTAGAAGTGGGAAAGTGTGAATCGATAGAAAATCTAAGACTTAGTGATGGCAGATGACTGTGTCAGGTCCAGGTTGAGTCCAGGTCTGCGGTACGTGTATGTGAAGTCTTCCTATTTGTATAAATGTCATATAGAATATATGATTTAATGATTTCTCTAGTAACTGTGCTAATGACATAGAAGGAAACAGATAAACAGTAAATAATGAAACGCTCACCTGGATTCTTCAGCTGGAGCCAAAGCTTCGTAATGGCCCTGCTTATTCATCAGGCTCAGAAATATGTCCTCAAATGTTTTCTGCTATTTTTTCTGCTATTTGGTTTGTTGTGTGTTGTTGAGCTTCATCGTGGTCCAGGCTGAATTTTCCTTGATCACGACCTACTCAAGGTACACAACATTTGATGCACGATAAGGAAAATACTACAAGGGAAGTTGTACTAATTTGTCTCTCGACTGGGTTTTGAAAATCTATTTGGGGTACTAAACTCTAAGCCCTGCACTCAATGGTGAGGTTAAGCACTTTTTAAGCGATAAGATAAGCTTTTAAACTTGGACCACGTCTGCATTAAAGTTGTAGATACAAAGCCGTGCACACAGAGAGGCCCTTTTTAATAAGTTACGGAAGCTTTCTAACTTACACCCAGAACACTTAAAACTTTCAAAGTACTTGATAATGTGAACAGAACAAGGGTCAGCTACAAACATTACAAATAATGTCTAGAAAGGTCCAGCAGCGTCCTGCTCGGTTGTGGACAAGAGAAGGTAAAAATGTGCAGCTGTTTGTTGAGGGTGGGTGGCAGCTGTACAAAGTGCACAGGTGTCACACTAGAGAGCCGGGGTTGACTTCAGATTCCAATGTGTGGTTAAGAAAATCACTTTGGTTAAGGCTAGAGACATTTGCTTCACCTGAACTATCTACATCATCAAGTCCTCTGGCATCTCATAGCGACACTAAGAAGCAGCACCAACATTTGATGCCGAGAGCAAAACGTTGTATATTAGGCCAAAAGTCTGTATAAGGAGCTGAACCTTGTGACAACATGCACTTTCCCATAATAGGCTCACATTCTTTAACTCTAAATAATAACTCTAATTTTTCACCACTGTAACCAATCATAACATAAGCCCCCTTCATTACTAAGTATATGTTTTTTATTTGAAGCCACTAGAAGTACTATTAAAAGTACTCTAGAAAACGGATCCCTCTGGGCATTGATCTAATAATGAAATGCTAACTTCAACTACTACTACTAATCCTCATATAGATAATAATTGAGAAATCTCAAATGTTTGGGTTTTAAGGACACAGATTTGAAGACAACTTCCAAAACAATCAATTAAAAAATGTTTGTCTCAGACTTTAGGTCATAGAAGTAATGAAGGAAGGAAATGTTGAAAAAGCTGCAGACAGTGAAACAAAACTTTTTAATAAACAATATTGTATTTTTTTATTTATTTATTGTGAACTCATTTTACATTTGTGCAGTAAGCTGAAAACAAACTTTAAAGAAATATGACAAATACAAACTCCCAGTAATTAATGAAAAATAATGCCAAAGACATCTGTCACCTAACAACTTGTTGTGGAACAGCAGGTAAAGGTGGAGCTTTGTGTACAGATGGTTAATCCTCATAATTTATCAGTAGATTATATTCTGTATCACGAATCTGCATTTACAATCCTAGGGTTCATGGATGACTGCCCTTCCAGTGCTGAAAAGCAGTTTGTTTGAGTTTAGAGAAACATTCTGGTTTTTCTTAAAAGGCTAATAAAAAAAGTTATGTGTAGAGGGCTTGTTCCAGTTTTCTCCATTAACCCAGACCACAAGCGTTCTTTATAGAATATGATGGTTCATGTTAGGACATGTCCCAGAAATAATCATCCTAACTCCTGAGTATTAGTTATTTGGTTATAGTTATTTATATTATTCCAATAATATAAATAACAGCTATGGTTAATTGAACTAATGATACACTGAGTGCGAATGATAATGCCATTAAGAAGTTGATTTACTTTCTCCACCTCATTATAGTCCGTCACAGGTCGTGGATTCTCCAAATATCTGCCTCAAAAGACAAATCGACTTTTTGTAATGTCCTGAGATGCTTAGATTAGCTCTTAATTTAAATTTGAGGGCTCCATTCAAAAGAAAGCAGGTTACAGCCAAAATCTGTCAGAGCAGTAGTCGAGTTTGGGTTTGTCACAAGATCAATTTAAAGAGGTGCTGAGACCATTAGGACATAGAATTAGAAAAACAAAGCAAATGTCTCAAACATAACACTATCGTTTTATCTCTCCATGCGTTTACTACACTTTAAATGAATAGTTGGCAATTTGGGAAGTGCACTTAAAAAAAAAACACTGAAAAAGTTTAGTCAGTCTGGGTGACACGAGGCTTCGACAGCACCTCCATTGAGTTAAGGTTTGGAGCAGATTTCTAATAAAAATACACACACACACACAAAAAAACATATATGTGAAAAGTAAATGAGTTTTTGCATTAGTGTTTTTCGGTACAATACTTGCATAATACTGTATACTCCAAGAATACTGCAGCACTTAGCAAGTAACACAATCCTTTTCCCATTATAACGTAAGTCTCACATTTGTGAGTGGTGCATAATGATATGATACAGGGGCCAGGGCTTGTTTTCATGTCCTATTTATTAATGCATGCAAATCAGCTCATGCAAATGTTCTTGTGCACATGCTTTCCTATATTTCATAGTCACCACAGCTAGATCATAGAATGTCAATAGCGAAATAGTATGTGAACCATATTTTTGCAGCTTTTTGACATATAAAGACTAGAAATTTGGCACAGTGCTTAATGTCTCCTCTTGTGATTGGATCTGCAGTCATTCATCACACGACCTTTATAAATGTGGCTGATTGTCTGTGTTTATGTTGACATTTGTTTGAAGACGTTTCGAGTCGTGCTTAGTTAGAGGAGAGAAATAATGCTGTTGGATGTTTTGTTTTTGAGTATATGACTGATTTATATTGCTAATTTACTATTTGTGCCAATAGTGGCTTCTTTCTAAACACAGATACGCCTTGTTGGTAATTAACAGCCTGAGCAGTAGAGCATGAATGTTGAATAAATAACAGATACACAAGCTACACATAGAGGCGAGAGGATGATCAGTATGCCGAGAGCATGCACAAGGCAGCATGAAGATGGAGGGAAATGACCATGCAGCTCCTGTCAGGAGGAAGAGAAAGGTTCATAAGCCTGATGACCTCTGGGACAGACAACTCTCTCCTCCTGCATTTTGAACAGTGCAGTCATGCTGCCACTTCAAGGCTGAGCAGTGCACAATCAAGTTCGCCACTGAGATTAGCTGAGATCGACTTATCTACTTTTTCTCTGTGCTGACCCAGAAAGAAGAGACGGACATAGTGGTTGATAATGTTGTAAACATTGACCAGTCCTTCCAGGCTTTACCTGTTGACAGAAAGAACTGGAGTCGCCGTCGAAGTAGGGTTTATTTTCTCTAAACAAGCAGTGCGAGGTAGAGAGGACTTCCACGCTCATTTCAAAAGAGATTTACCTTCCCCAGAGCAAACTACGTGTTGGTGTTTTATTGGCATGGACTCTCTCCAGACCTGTGTGACATCTCCGAGCTCTTAAGACTACCATCACATCCCACTCTTCCAACACAGACGTGACATGTCAGCTTTGAGATGCGAGCATGTGAAACGCAGCCACAGAAAAAGGGGTGATAGTTCCCACCATTACCAATTTTAATAATTGAGTCTTTAGGTGTTCAGACTAACTTCAACAAGCCATGTCATTAGCTTTGTATTTTCTTTCTCCTCTCTGTACTTTTTTGTAGCTACCCCCGGCCTTCATCTTTCCAGTTTGCAGTGACTCCCTCTACCAACCTGCCCAGTGTCTGGTCTGCTTCTTGTTGTTGTTGTTTTTAAGATCTGAATGGCTAAAGTTTAAAGGACTGCATTTATGTGGTGTTTAAGCCAGAGTGCTCGATAGGGACTGAACTGCAGACAAGTAGAGGCACGCATAGGTTAGTTATTATGAATTATATTATGTACCCAAAATGGCGAAAACCATGCAGCAAAGCTACCACAAATATAATGCAAAAGTAACAATCTAAAGAAATAGATAAAATTTCTAAACCAACCAAACTGCAAATGAAATTAACTAAACGTGTGGAAACTATGTAGGTCAATGTGTGAAAACGTCAACCGTACATTTTGTATCTGTTGAAGCACAGTTAGGTGGTAAGATCGTCGCCCTCCATGCAGGACACTGGGGTCAGAATCCCGGCTGCGTCCTACCTCCAGTAGAGGTCCTTAGCCTCTGCCAAATGACTAAATGTGAATACAGTGTTAACGCATCCTCTCTAATCAATCCCGACCAGTTACCATGCAACAAGGCCCTTGCTCTAATCATAAGGAGCAATTGTGATTTAGTGTCTTGCTCAAGGACACTTTAACATATTAACAGGAGCAGTTGGGGATTGAACCTAATAATAAGCAGACCACCAGCTGGGCCCATACTCAACATGTGTTAAGACCCTGTGGTGGTGATAAAGCCATGGGAGCTAACTGAACTCGCACTTGAACTTATAAATGATCAACTATGTTACTTGCTCCTTTCACAAAGGGTCTAAGAATAACATGTTCAAGAAGATTCAACCGTCTAATTCAACGTGCAATAATGAAATATGAATGCACACCCAGGAACCAGGAGAGGAAATAAATATTAGCGTTAACCACCATTTGCAACTTGAGTGGCAGTTCATGCCCACGAATCTCATGAGATGCTCCCGAAATAAACAGACTCTTTAAACTGTCTGATAAATAACACTGATTACCCTCTCGCTTTCATTTAAATGACAGTTTAGACAGTTGTGGAGTCTGTTCTGCAAAGTACTGAAATTAGCTATTGTGAATTCAGTCACTACCTTCATTACTTGTGCAGCATGTACCTTTATTAACCCTTATTTATCTCCTGTTGGGTGGTGGATGAGTGTGCATTGCTTTTTCAGTAACAGTCTCCTTACTCTTCACATTGGGTGATGGATACTTACTGCTGAGAGATGTCCAGAACAACAAGTCTCAAACCCAAACACAGCCCAACTGCTAGTCATTACTGTCATGGTCATGGAGACCAGAGGTTTAAGGGAATTGTCTTCAACAGAAAAAGAAAAACACTTTTGCAGTGGTTTGGATGTGTTTTAAACATGGATGCAGAAATGAGAAGAAAAACTCAGCATTATGGTATATTTCAAAAAGCAATCAGAAGTGTACAACACCATGTTCTGTTGTTGGAACAGTGTTTTACTGCAGTGCCTGACCTTATACTCACTGGACCAAACTTTGAGATGCGGAGATGCCAATTAGTGTGTGCAGTTACTGATTAGACTGCCTGAGTAGGCTCTACATTCGAATTGAGTTGTGTCCACATATAAAACAAGAGTATTTCATAAAAATGCATGAATGTAAAAAGATTTTTCTCTACTTTCAGGAACACAGCAGTTAATTTCATCTACAGCACTTTGTCTCTAGTACATTTACCAGGCTTGTGTGAGGCTTTTAGCTTGTGATTTCCAGGCTCAAAGGACTGTGTTCAATGGTTCACTGTAGGCAAATGGTGGGTTTGAGGGAAGCAGGACTGGGACTGGCCAGAACAGGATGCAGAGTGATCGGAGCGGTCTAAAGAGGAGTTTAGAATTAGAGCCAATAATCATGTAACGCGAATTATGCAGAAGGAAACGTAACTCACCGATTGGGTGAAGGTCAGAAGGCAGCACAATAAAGTGAGGAGGTAAGTAATGGAAGTAGTTTGGGTGCATGTGAAGGCAGGTGGCTGAAAAAATGTTTGGGAGGAACTGGTGAGCAGAGGTGATGGGGACAGACTGCAGACATACTTATTAAAGGTAAGGAACAGGTCGTTTAGCAGGTGGTTTCAGCCCTTGATCAGAAGTGGTTGTGCTGATTCAAACAGCTGGTACTGTTATTTGCTCTGATGCTTGAAGAACGTTTTCTATCCTACTTACATTCATGGGCTCATTGTTTTGGTCACTGCCCGAAGTTCATGACTATAGATGAGCGCTCGAATGACGACCGGTATCTTTAAATTCACCATAACAGTCCTGTACAATGTCTGAATTGCTGCTTAATTACATGCCTTCATCTTTATTTAAGGACAAGTCCTCGAGAAATTTGAAGTCCTTCACTCGGCTACGCTCATCCCTGATGAAAATAGCAACTCATGAATGTGTTGTCTCATCTAGAATAGGGACTGTTCTAATTGTGGGACCCTCTGGAGTAAGACCTGAGAGGGGGGCTCTTCAGTGTGCTTCTGGTGGCTGGGCCCTGTCGACCCACCACCTGCAACAAGAGGAGCGGGTTGGGTGCAATACAAGTCAGGTATAGAATATTAACTTTAACATAAATCAGTCACAGAGTTAAATTATCACAGATCCTTTGCTTTTCTGTTGAGGGATATTTTTAAAACACTAAATGTGGAATTTACCATGGGGAAAATTTAGTGGTCCTTCCACTAAATATTTGATTTGGGCAAAAAATGTGTCTCAGCTCTCCAGGTCACAGACTCCAGTTTTGCCACAGGCAGGCTTAGACTGGAGTCAGTAGACAGTTGGAGCAGATGCTCTGGGCGAAATGCTCAGTGAGACCCTGCTGATCTCTGTAAAACTGCTGAACTTCTCCAAACAGTTCAACTCTAATATCCTGCCCAGTCGGTTACCGTATTAAACAAAAATGTTTCTGTGAATTATTCATCAGTCTTGGTACTGAACAGTAAGCAACTAGCAGTCAACCAGTATATGTAGTTGAAATTTAAAAGCCCAGCTTGGCTAACAGAGAACTAATCACAGTACTGCAGACATACAGCAAAACCACAACTGCTAACTGCACATACCTTAGAGGAGCTCATACATTTCTGAAAGCTGATCTCACCTGAGCTGTAATGAAGTTACGTCGTTTCCACTTGAGATGCATCATCAGTACCTTAGTTAGTGAAAACAAGCATGGCTTTAGTGGAATATCATCTTTCCATGCACTTAACTTCTTATGTATATTATATGTATATATATATATATATATATATATATATATATATATATATATACATATATATATACATATATATATATATATATATATTTATATGTATGTATACATATAAATATATATGCACACACATACATTGTTACATGTACTCTTGGCAGCCTCTGGTTTGATAGATGTTTTTTTTCCTCATGCAGAGGTGTGATGTTGTAGGATGTAGCCTGTGGTTTTACGAAGGAGATAAACGAGAACTCTCAGGCCACACCACAGGTCTTCATAGATGACATCTTGGACAGGCATGTGTTGTTATGGTGACTTTAGCACCCGTTAGCCTCCCACTCTCTCTGTCTCTGACACACACACACACACACACACACACACACACACACACACACACACACACACACACACACACACACACACACACACACACACACACACACACACTCTCTAATAACAATGACGAACAAATGCTGTCACACAATATGAAATCATAAAAATGTTATAAAACCTAAGTTGGGCTGAAAAATACAAGAGACTACAGTAGTATTCAAGTGTATATAAAGTCAGCTAAAATGAAGCTAGTCTGGTTTTATCTGCAGTTTCCAAAAGGCTAAGATTCAATGCCTGATAGTTACAGTTGATTTTTATTGCTCTAACTCTGCATAATATGATTAAGAATTAAGGACACTCACAACATGGGACATTTCTGTCAGAATTACCGTTTTAGAACTAAGGTCACTACACATTCATTTTGAACAATTTAGCTGATTAATAAACTTAACTGAGAAGACCTGACTTGGAAATAAATTCCAGCATTATTTGCCGTGGCTGAGGAAGGCAAGAGTAGAGTCAACACCGACTAATTTGATGCAACCAACTCTGTGTGCAAATCCCCAGGATGCCGGTGTGAGTCAGAGGTAAAACACTGCCAAAGGCCACATGCACGGAGAGAATGTGAGATATATCGATATACAGCCATCACATTGTTCACTCGTAAATGCAAAGAATGATTACAACCAAAAAGGAACGGCTATCGATCATTTCAGGGAGCCTGCTGATTCATTGGAGTTCATGTGAAGTTGTGCGTGTTAATGATGCATGGGAGGCAGTGACGCGAGGCTCTGGTGCCAGGCAAGCTGGTTATGATGTGTCTTCCCTCAAGCTTATTAAAATTCAGCTGCAACCAGGATGATATGACCACCAGAGTCAGAGGAGCAGAGAGATGAAGCATTGTATCATTGCGACACAATAAAAAGAGGATTGTGGAGGAAAGGATGGATTGAAGTTTTTAGACAATACACAGTGGATAAGAAGACAGAATAACATGTTCCCTGCAACACTAAGGAGATATACTCTATGAGACTCATTATGGGGCTAATTAGCAAATTCTTAAAGCACATATTACCAGTGCTGCTCAAGACACTGCTTATAAGATGTTTTGGTCTTTTTACATTATACTGATGCTTACATGTATCTCACACTGTATTGAACATCACTTTAGTTGTGGATGATCACAGTAGATTTACTATGAGAAATAAGTCTGAATTTGTAACATGAACATCTCCTGACTATCATTTCTATAGTAATATTATATAAGATATTAATGTGGGTTGTATTAATTAACTGATAGAGTACAAAAAGGGTAATACAGCCTGCAGTTTTGGCTGATTCTGACTATGATGAAGGTCAAACCCCTTTGCTGACGCTGTGATGTGCATAAATATGTTCATCAGTTTTACAAATTCTTTTTTTTTTCTTTTTGTAGCTTAGCTTTTAAAATACAGCCATTAGCTATAACCACTTATCCTTGAACTGGTCACAGTGGAAGGTGGTTTGAGCTCAGACCCCAAAGTAACAGCACTGGCTGCTGCCTGGGAGCAACTGAGAGCTTCCTTTCAAACTGTTTTTATTCTCCGCTCCAGTGTATGAGGAACCACTGTCCATTGTTAGTGGTTAAAAAGAGTGAAAAGACTTTTAGTGTTGTTGTTATCAAGTAAGTTTCAGTACGTACCAAAACATCTCAAAGGTTTTGTTGGGGTATAATCATGGCGGATATTTAGATTTTTCATTTTTAACATGATGTGTTATTGACATCAGCATACTGTAATGATAACACCTTCAGCCCAAAATACATTTTGGGAAGGAATTATGCATCCTACGATAGGAATTATCGTAGGGTCCATGCAAATATTCAGCTCTCTTGTCCGTGTCAACATACAGCATCGCTGTCGCATAGAGCCAATCACAGATGCAGACTTTTGCCTCGTTATGCCACCTATGTCTCTTACAAGTTATGTAGCTGCAACTGGATTTGATTTTATCAACATTTATTTTATTAACATAATAAAATCTGTTGACAATGTTTTTTTTTACACTCCAATCAACGATAGTCAGTTGTCTTTTTCATCCAATATCCATTCTCAATAATAACACATAAGCTTTCCATTGACAAATGTCGTGGGTCATTCATTAATATAATATAATGACAACATTTGCCACAGAGTTGCAGTTTAGTTTTATATGAACTGTACTGTAGATTATGCAGGAGCATAATCAGCACGCATGCAAAACAGAAACAAAACATGCTGTAGAAAAAGAAGCATGGAAAAATATTTTTAGACTTATTGTCTTTGTAGCTGGGAGATGAACAGAACAGTAGGGACTCTGTGTCCCACAGTGTGTAATTTGCATCTGCAGGCTTTCTCAATAGTTCCACTTTCACCTCACGTTCATCATGCAGCTAAATTACTTTTCTAATACCTAAAATGGATATGTAATCTTGATTTCTATCTTTGCACAAAATGCCCATTGTTTAGTCAGGGATGTGTGAAGGACGGCAGAGCACAGCGGTTAACTGGCAGCTTTTTGTGAGCTTGCTGAGAGATATGTGCTGCATGGAAACCAAGAGAAAAGTAAGTGAAATGAAAGAGAGAGGGAGGTAAGGAGCTTTGAATTGTGATCTTGATGACTCATCATAAAGTCGTCTTTCTTGTTGCCTGAATGTCGGAGCTGTTTTCATGTCTAAATATCTCTTTTATACGTTATTTAAAAAACGTTTCAGATTTTTAAAGCATCCAGCAGAAACTTACAGCTGCAGATAATTCTCATTCACATTATGTTGATCAATTTTTGGCTCCTAGTGGGAAGTAATCGTGGAGCCCACAAGTGTCCGTATACTACATACGTAAAGTACCTTTTTCTTTACACTTTACTTCTTACTAGTTACCAGAAAGGTTTCTGCTGATGTTTGAGCTGAAGTGCAGCTTCTAACTGGAGCAAGCACACCTGCTGTGCTATTTCGTTCCATTTTGCTGCAGCAAAAACAAATAAAAAAGAAAGAAAGAAAGAAAACATGGTCTGATATGTCTGGGACCAAATTAAATCTTAATCTGAGTTTAGTGGGAACTAATGCTGAGTCATGCATTTTAACTTTGTAATAGTTTTGCATGATGCAACATGCAACACACAATAACTATCTACTTAAGAATATTTCTTGCTGCTTAAATGGATAAATTAAATGCTTTTGCCTCTCTGGATACTTAGTAGCAAGACATTTAAGAAACATGGAGCATGTCCCAGCTTCAATTAATCAGTGGGAAAAGGTTTTACAGTATAACAGAATACAGTATTTAATAAGAAAGCATGATCCAAACAACAACTAACAGAATAAAACAGTAAACATCTCTGACATTTTTCCGATTCTGTGTGTACTTTAATATCCATGAATGTAAAAGTCTATTAAAAGTTTGCAATTAACATTCCTGTTTGTCACACTGATGCTCCCGAAGCAATACTGGCACCGGCTGCAATCACAGCCACAGAGAAGCTATTGCTCAGAGTTATAAATGTTTTGTTTACTTCACATTAAATTATTCACCGTGATCTATAACCGAGTGGGAAAGTTTCTAGTGCAGAAACGCTCGTATTTCACCTCAGGGAAGGAAGTGTGTTACATTTCTATTTCTCACTGTAGAATTAAGGTCAGGTTTCTCTAAACCTACTATTGCAGTTATACTTGTATGAATGCTTTGTTGTCAGTGACCTTTTATACCACACTTGTTGGCTTTTGTAAACAGAAAGTCCAGATGTTTCTGAGTGTGAGATTTTCACGTTTCTCCATCTCTACCAACGTGAAAAGTCATTTACCCAATCTTGGCGTAAAGGTTATCGTCTACACCCCAGAGGAATGTTCAGAACCAGATCTATGCTGAGGTGGCATTATGATTTATTTCCATTACTTTGCAGCAGTGATTCACAGAGGATGCAGTTGTCAAGCAAACGCCTTCATATGGACACGCATGAATCATATTCCAGGCAACGCTTTTAACAGTAAACTACACACACATTTCCATGACTGTTTTCTCGTGAATTTTCAGAGCTTAGAAATGCACAGTTTAAAAGGCATAAATTAATAAGGCAATATTGAAATTCGCATTTACCTACATGTAAAGACTGATTACATCAGTTTCTGAAATACTGTCACAGAGGATACAGTTGCTTTTTACATCACAGTGCACACAGTACAGATTTAAGGCGAGGATAAAAAGCAACAAGTTACACAACACATACATAAAAATATATATTCATTACAATTTGTCCTGTTACATGAACATGATGAAAAATAGATCTCTATACATTCACATGCACATGTCGAGAGCTCCAGCATGTGCATTTCAACAAGTGACACTACACAAACCACTAGTTCACAAACACTGACGGGAAAGCAAAAGTTTTCATGAATCACACGGGACCGTCTCAGCGGTTTCATCAGGTTTGAGGAGGGTCTGGTCGCGTTATTTGCTCAAAGAAAATGAAAATTTACTTTCTATTCAGCTGCCAAATAAAATTCTCATTTCTGGCATCAAGCTTTTAGGAGAAAGACATAAAATTGCCATCATGGAGGCAAAAAACATGGGAATCCACATTAGGAGAAATGATTCAAGCCACCATGTGCTGGTGCAAATGAACTGAACATAAACCAGAGATGCTTATTAAATCATCTTTCACGCCTGAGAAAAATATTCACACACACACTGAAATACATTTTTTCATGTTCTAAATTACCTGATTTTTTTTTTCCCTGTGAATCCAGATATAAAATGATTTACCCTCAGTGCTTTAAGTGTGTGCCAGTGAAGGATTTTACAAGTGTACCATCTAACGTTTAAGATGACATTCGGTCTTGTAAGCCTCAGAAAACAGCTTGTGGTTAATATGCTGAGTGGGAGAGAGATGAGAAATGGCAACTAGGCAAAGAAGAAATGTGACGCTTTTTAGTTTGTGCTCTTGCTTTTGTGATTCAAGAAGAGATCTAGTCTGATCGTCGAGCTCCTATTTGTATAAAACAGCTTGGAAAATCACATCTAACAGCTTTTTTCCCACAAATTACGTAGTTTGAAAGGAGTTTTTTTCAAGTTTCTTTTCTACTTAAGTGAAATACCACCTTGGTGAAAAGGTAAAAACACTTCATGAATGATAATGAGCAGGATGTTCCCTGCATTTCCCTTCATCTGCTCCATCACGACTGGCACATTATACATGAAAGAAAACAGTGAAGGCTTTTTGCCTCATCATTTTATCTCATACAATGAAAAAGGTTTTTTTTTTTTTTTTTTTACATTCATCATGTTAATCTCCTATGAATAGGATCCCACTCTTAAACATGGAGGTAGCCTGTCATATACTTGTTCCTCTGTTAGATATCCTGTGTTGTATAAATTTAAGATGATCACATTATTTTTGTTTTTCTTTGATCACAAACAAGAAAAGCTTTCAGAGTGAGAAAGAGAAAAAGGTTTGTTGTGTTTCAGTTTGCATGCTCTACATCCTGGTAACATATATTTCAAATTGCACTTAAGAACAGAATTCACTAGAAAACTAAAAAGCATTTGTCTCCAGAGTGATGCTCTATGTTACATGGTGTTGATAAACCTACCTCTTCAGGAACCTGACTGACTTTATAGCCACAGTGATTATAGCTCTAAACCGCAAATTCCTTGTTGGCCAAGTTTAAATTAAATTGCAGATTGTGGCTATCGGGGTCTTAACTCTGCTGACATTAATTAAACAAGAAGCTCACGCACACAACATATCTTGTGAGCAGCAGAAAATCTCCTTGAAGGTTTTTCGCATCTCTTGGCTGCGAAAGGCGTAGATGATGGGATCAATGATGGAGTTGCACATGATGAGGATGAGGTACATGTTGAAGTGGGACATGAAGCAGGTGCAGTAGGGGTTCCTGGGGCAGGTGATCATGAGGATGAGGTGGAGGAAAAAGGGCGCCCAGCACACCACAAACACACCAAGGAGGATGGTGAGGGTGATGGCGCCTTTCATGTTGGCTCGCTGATGGATGGGTGCGTTGCCCGGCAGTGCTGCGATCCGCTTCATGTGCAAGCGCGCAAGCAGGAACATGTGGATGTACAGTGATGCCATGAGCACCAGCATGGTGAAGAACATGGTGATGAGGCATATGAGCACCGTGGTGCTTTCTGAGTAGATAATGAACAGGATGCCGGACACTGTGCAGCACGTCCAAATGGTGCTGATGACCAGCATTGCTCTTCGCAAGGTGACAATGTTGTGGTATCGAAGTGCATAAAAGATGGTGATGTAGCGGTCGACAGCAATAGCCAGCAGGCTGCAGATAGATGCTAACAGAGAGCTACAAATCATAGAGTCAAACACATTGTCCATGCTTTTAATCAGCGTGATAGGGATGGTCAGGGTGCCTCCATTGATAAGTTCGATGACAATAGTCTCAGAGGCGTTGGAGACACTCACAAGCATGTCGGCAACAGCCAGGCTACAAATGAAAAAGTACATAGGTGAGTGAAGGTTCTTGTTTTTGACAATAGCCGCAACAACCAGAATGTTCTCCAGCAGGCTGACGATGCCCAGGGTGAGGAAAACCTCTGTGGAAATCAGCAGCTGTCCGTAACATCCTGCAGAAGAGTCCTTCTCTTCAGATGATAGGTCCTTGTTAGCTGGTAAAGTTGTTGGAGTTTGGCTCCTGTTCTGGTAGCCTTGACTTAATCCATGGTGATCTGTGGTGTTCATTATGTCTCCTTTTAAATTCCTTGTTTTCTTGGTTTAAGTCTTCTTTTTTTTCCTTTATGTGTCCATCTGGTTTGTCGGTCTCAGAGCTCGGTATGTGTGTCTTTCACTGATCTAAATCTGGGGAACAAGCCTGGTGGCCTTGTAGAAAAATGAAAAAATATTTGCCACTGTTCCTTCTTCTCCCTTTGCCCCCTCCGGCTCACCAAGAAAGGCAGTTCTCTTCAAACATCTGCTGCTGCTGCTGCTGCTGCTGCTGTTACTCCCAGCCAAGGACAATCTAACAGCTCTTCTCTCATCTCTCCCCCTCTGGAGAGAAAGTGCGCGTAGTAAGAAGTTGAAATAAATGTTCCCTAAGAAGATGTGAGAAAGACAAGGGGTAGGAGTGAAGCAGAAAGCAGAGGTGCATGCAGGAAGGAGCATGTAAGACTGATTAACAGTGAGCAGAAACATGAGAGTCAGAGAGAGCAGAGCACGGCGCGGCAGCTCGCTGTGCGAGTGCAGACAGATCATCACTTTGCAAGCTACTGTGGTCTTCCCTCTCTCCCTCTGCTCTTATAACAGCAAACACACACCGCCTGTCCTATCAGCTAACTGTTGGGTGGGAGGAGGAGCAAAGTTTGACTGAATGCACATGAATGAGTACATTAAAATAAATAAATGTAACACTTGGTTTGTTAAATGGCAGTTTCTTTTATGATTTTACCTCTCATTTAAATTTGAAACACTAAATAAAAAAAAAGGTCTATGTTGAACTTTACAGTAAGTAGAGAGATGTTGTTGGATAGTGTTGGTGTAAAAAGTGTAGTAGTATCCAGTTGAAGTACTAGTTTTTATGATATTTAAGTGTATTTGCATTATAATATTTTAAGATGTTTTATATTTAAAGTTGCAACAATCGCTTTTTGTCCACTAGAGGGCAGAGGAAGGAAACACTGCTAATTTGACTAACGCGCTAATGAAGAGCTGCTTATTTACACGTTCACACTAGGAAAAAAATTGTATTACAATTAGAAAGATTTGTCTCATGTCTACTACAGTATTACTACGATTACACTGGACATTAACATACAATGAAAATGTTTTTAATAATGTTCAATATTTTGATTATAATAAAAAAAAATCACAGATAAAAGTATGTTTCAAAATTGTGCTAATAATTAGCAGTATTCTCTGCCCAATCACAGGAAATGTGCCACTAATTAGCATCAGTAACTTAATGCAACCTCCCACTAAGCTTTTCTTTCATTGTTCTTTGTGAAACAACAAACCACTCTTGTCAGGGGGAGTTTTAAAAAAACACTAACCAGTGATTTAGTTTTTTGGCATCTGAAAAACTATAACTTTGATGAAATTAAACTACATGTGGGTCAGACAATCCCATCGACAAGCAGAAAACAAACTAATGCTCTCTTCTCACATCATCTATACAATATTTGAACTGTAATTTCAAAAATTTTCTGACTGCTAATGAATGTTACATTCATTTTACCCACTAATCGATTATCCTGGTATGTTACATAACATTATCACTTGAGGGAAAAAAATTATTTGAACCCCAGCTGATTTTGTAAGTTTGCCCACTAACAAAGAAATGATCAGTCTATAATTTCAATGGTAGTGTATTTGAACAGTGGAGACACAACAATGACAAAAAAAATCCAGAAAAATGCTGTTTCAAAGAGTTATAATTAATTTGCATTTCCATGAAGGAAATAAGTATTTGATCCCCTATCCGTCAGCAAGATCTCTAGCTCCCAGGTGGATCTTATACAGGTAACGAGCTGACATTGGCCCTCTCAGCTCGTTACCTGTATAAAAGAGACCTGTCCACAGAAGCAATCAATCAATCCAGATTCCAAACTCTTCACCATGGCCAAGACCAAAGAGCTTTCCAAGGATGTCAGGGACAAGATTGTGGACCTACACAAGGCTGGAATGGGCTACAAGACCATCGCCAAGCAGCTGGGTGAGAAGGTGACAACAGTTGGTGCAATTATTCGCAAATGGAAGAAACATAAATTAACTGCCAATCTCCCTTGGTCTGGAGCTCCATGCAAGATCTCACCTCGTGGAGTTTCAATGATAATGAGAACGGTGAGGAATCAGCCAAGAACCACTCGGGAGGAACTTGTCAATGATCTCAAGGCAGCTGGGACCATAGTCACCAAAAAAACAGTTGGTAACACACTACGCCGTGAAGGACTGAAATCCTGCTGTGCCCGCAAGGTCCCCCTGCTCAAGAAAGCCCATCTACAGGCCCGTTTGAAGTTTGCCACTGAACATCTGACTGATTCAGAGGAAGACTGGGTGAAAGTGTTGTGGTCAGATAAGACCAAAATCGAGCTCTTTGGCATCAACTCAACTCGCTGTGTTTGGAGGAGGAGGAAGGCTGCCTATGACTCCAAAAACACCATCCCCACTGTCAAATATGGAGGTGGAAACATTATGCTTTGGGGGTGTTTTTCTGCCAAGGGGACAGGACAATTGCACCGCATCAAAGGGAGGATGGATGGGGCCATGTACCGTCAAATGTTGGGTGAGAACCTCCTTCCCTCAGTCAGGGCATTGAAAAGGGTCGTGGTTGGGTACTCCAGCATGACAATGATTCAAAACACACGGCTAAGGCAACAAATCACTGGCTCAAGAAGAGGAATATTAAGGTCATGGAGTGGCCTAGTCAGTCTCCAGACCTTAATCCATAGAAAATCTGTGGAGAGTGAAGGTACGAGTTGCCAACATGGAGAGGATCTGCAAAGAGGAGTGGGCCAAATCCCCCCTGAGATGGTGCAACCTTGTGGCCACTACAAGAAACGCTGACCTCTGTGATTGCCAAACAAAGGTTTCCACCACGTACTAGCACGTTTTCGAAGGGATCAACTCTTCCTTTCCTGATGGAATGCAAATTAATTTATAACTCTTTTTGAAGCATTTTCGGTTTTTTTTGTCTTGTGTGTCTGCATGTTCAAATAACCCCATGAAATTATAGCTGATTTTCTTTGTTATGGCAACTACAAATACTGGGGTTAAATATTTTTTCTCACTGTATTTATATACATACATCAAGTAACTGATAGATTTAAAACAACAATATAATGGGCTTACTTGACAGCATTGACTGTATATTGACTGCTAATTAATCTGGCAGGAATGAATAAAGTTAATTCATATTTTGTGTTCTCTGTTTCTTGTGTACTTCTAACTAAATGCATCTGCTGCATTTTGAAGTACATACACTGCTGAACATGTTTTTTTAATTTGCTTGTGTGTTGTTGTCTATTTGCATGTGTTTTCTGAGCTTTGTGTTCAGTTCTCAGGGACAATATCTGAGTTAAATGCAAAATAAATCCAAGCAGCTGTTTTTCCAAAGTGAACCAAAAAGTTGAAGAAAGTGCAAAGTGCTGCACAGTTGGTTAAATACTTGCTAATCTTTTACGTAACCATCATTTATTTCACCATCCAAAGAATTTTAACATGCAGTTCGTTCAAGGCTAGATTCTTTTCAGTTTACTTAGAGAAACTAAAGAAAGAATATATATATATATATATATAGATATCTATATATATAGATATATAGATATAGATATATATATCTATATATATAGATAGATATAGATATAGATATATATATACTTGCACACCACAAGCAAGATCCATTATCACATACATGCAATTTAAGAGATTTCAATGTTGTTGTTAATTATATTATTTTTTATGTGGCCATATCAGCTTGTTGTATTTAGGTGTTAGTGATACTTAAGTAAAGCAAATTAAATTAATTAAGAGAATTTGTGGCATTAACCAATTTTTTGGTGCTTCAATTTGTCTCTTGGTAAGAATGAAATTCATGAGGGGTCCAGACCTGTTTGAACCTGTCAACAGACAGACTGCCTATTTCCAAAGGTGACACACTCATTTGACTTGAGAAGAATTATAATTCATCTGAATGAATTTGATTTAAATAGGATACAGAAATTGATTTAATCAAAATGTACAGTGTAGGGTATATGATAGATTTATTACTTAAATTTATATTCTGTCCACTAAATCATCATCCTCAAGATTCATTTATGTACTGAGACGATTTAGTGATTTCACTGGTGTATTTCAGAGCAGCAGCTACTTCATTTCTGTAGCTCAGTGAAGAGTGAAAATTCTTTCCCTCCTCTTGTTGCCTCTGGGTTTTAATGCAGGTTTCTGACGTGGAACACACATGTGAATGTACATATGATGCGTTTTAGTCACGTTCTTATGACTTATGAGCGTTTGACCAAGAGAAAATGACTTCAGGTCGTGCCCAACTTTCCTCTGAACCAGTGAAGGCTAGTACAGATAAAGACAAAAAAAGGCTATAAAAAAATTTGCTATACATCTGGATGGATGATGCTGTTAACTACTTCACACGCACAGGTCCCCCCTTTCCCAGGTAAATCAGGAAACGCCAGCAGGCTCTGATATACTACTAGTGCAGAACAAATATCACGACAATGCATTTGATAGTTATTGGCACTCAGTGTCACAGTGCAGTAATTATTTTTACCACAATAATGAATTAGAATTATGGGGTTGTTATTGCTAAAGGTGAATATGTGTTACTACTGTCCTGGATAAATTCACTAAATAAATAAAAGACACTGGTAATTATTCACACTATGCAAGCTGTGATTTTCATCAGTTGCTGTTTGTGAAGACAACAGAAATTATCATTTAGCAGAAATGACCATAAAATGAGTGTGGTAATTGACATGTAAATTAACTGTGCAGTCATTATTTCCACAAAAGCTTCATTGCAGGAGTGAATAAAAAATAAGACATCAATTATCTGCTGGTGATGTAACTAAATATACTCACTACACTTATGCAAAGAAACGAAAAAATTACAAATAGTCAATTCACTTTTTCCTGCCACTGATACACAGTTTCTAATAATCATCCTCTATTCTAACAGACAGAGAAGACAAAGAAGTGCATATGTTGTAAAAGGTGTAGACACATTATAATTCAAAATGTAGGGCTCAAATGGACGTTGATGTCAGCTTTTAATCACCTGGTTTTCCCTTTAATATCTAAGAACCATCTCAAAGATGAGGGGTTTTCTTTCCCAGTGAAAGGGTTTTCTTATGTATAGCAGTACTGCTTGTTGCTTTGAGAGCCCCATGAATAGATTGAAGACACATATAATGGAAATATACAATTCAATTAAGGCCTTGATACAAAAGTCTGAGTTCACAAGTCTTTTATTACATGTACAGTATACACGAGAAGGAGAATATCACTACTAGTTGCATCTGAATGAACCTACATGCTGTATATACAGTACTCATGTGGCCCTCATGTCTTCCTGTTTGTGTTTTTACCATACTAAATTGTAGGGGTTTTTTTTTCTTAAAGCAAAAAATAACATAGTAAGATCAAGAGTTAGTGTTTATTTTATACCTCCATGCTGGTGACAGTTGAGTTATCTGTCCATCCATCCATTCGTCCTTTTCTTGTGAGCATGAACACTCCGAAACACTTTAAGGAAATTTCTTTAAATTTGATATAAATATGTACTTGGACTTAAGGATGACGTTAATAAATTTTGGTGGTCACAGGCAAGTATGTCACATTCTTGTCAGTGCTATATCTCACCAGTGAGGGGGAATTTCAGTCCATCTGACACTAACATCCATTCAGACACATGCACATGAGTCTGGACAGAAATTAAATCAAATCAAATTCACTGGTTGGTGGTAATAATAATGAACACTTTATTGATGCCCTTGGGGAAATTGTGGGTGGACAGCTGCTAGACAGTATGTGAGCGCTACACTACGGGGTTTCAGCGTCTTGTCCAAGGACACCTCAACAAGTAGCCAGGAGGAACAGGGAATCGAACCACTGACCCCTAAAACTTTTGGCAGCGGTGGGATTTGAACCCACGCCTCCGGAGAGACTGGAGCCTTAATCCAGCGCCTTAGACCACTCGGCCACGCTACCTGATGCTTCTGGAGAGATAACAGCAGATAAAGACGTCACAAAGGTTAAAAAACGTTATCTGGTGACTTCATACTTTGTTCTGCTGATTCATTGTGTTTATTCTGCTTGAGTCTCATTAAAGCAGAGTTCTATCAGAAAACAGGATGCTTTCTTACAAACTTGAGGCAAAGGTCAAACAAAAGATCTGCACGCTGCTCGGAAAATAACTAAATTAACCGAGTGATAACAGAGATCACTCCTCATTCACTGGCAACTTAAGACACAAACACATCTATTACTCAGGTGGTTGTGATCTGCATTATTAAAAGTCAATCTGCTCAGAATGAACCAATCAAAAAAAAAAACAAAAAGCTGGATAACACTGTCTGATTCTCTCATGTGGGGACAAAGCATGTCTCTGTGGAGAAAACAAAAAAAATATTCAATCTAATGCGTCAAAAGCTCAGACATTCAGACAAACATACTTTGGCTCTATTTGAAGGACTATTTTGTATTCAAGTTGTTTTGTTTGATCTTATTTGTATCTATCTATGGCTATAAACATACATACGCAACAGCATGTGTCTTTTACATAACTGGATTTAGAAGTCAATTTTGGAAACCTCTGCATTCACCACAAGATACTGTCTGGTTCCTCAGACACAACATACAAGAAATAATATAAAATGTCAGACAATACAAGACAAAAGGAAGAGGTCAGTGTGATTTTAATGTTAACAAAGACTTGAGTATTGTCAGTCAATGTAAAAGAGTCTGTCGTAGCTAGCTTGTGTCCATTTGATGGTTGTAAGAGCTCAGAAGTGATGAATCGTGAACCTGCAGTAGCTGATTCAGACGCCTTCAACCATGGTTGATGTGAGGTAGTTGTGTCCAGGGCTGGTGATTCCACTTATGGTGGCCCAATTTCCTGGCTATAGATGTAACGGCTGTAGGAGTGCAGCTTAAACTCTAAAAACACAGACGAGATGTGAACAAAGTAGTGTGCTGTATAATCACCATTACATCATGCCAAGGAAAATGCTTTGAGACCACCTAGGGGTTTTACTGCTTTGATTATTATGAGTAAAAGTCTCATTGAGCGGTGAAAGTGTCCTCCTGGCCAAAAGGCAAATAGCAGTGCTTGTATACATTTCCTGTTTGAGGCTGATAGGCACCATGTTGTTTTAGATCCATTCCCAGTGATTCAGCTTATTTACAAAATAAGACCATTATGAGAGCTCGATTTTCTTGGTGTATCTTAACTCACATTACACAACAAATATGAAGCTGGTGTTGCTACAGTGAGAGGGAATGCTGCTTACCGATGTTTTACATAACTTGTCAGTACAACCAGTAAAACCTGGATCATACCTGCATGCCAATGATTATTTGCCATCTCCCCCGTTTGGACACCAGATCTTAGGAGAGTGGGGAGCCCAGTAAAACACACGGATTATGTGGGGCATAGTCACTTTTTGAGAAGAGCCACTGGAGCTGGAGTTACTGCTTTCTAAGCTCTCTTCAAGTCTTTTTTCTTTCTTCCACAGAAGCCAGATAGAAGGAAGACAGGCATCTCTCACAGTCCCAGGTCTGACGCAAAAACCTGGTCATTCCTTACATCACCTGTTCACTTCAAACCCACTAACACCCTCAGAGACTCATCCAACCAAAAGACCGGACTTCAAAACACAAGATGAGCAATATAGTGTATCAGGTCCAGTGCAGTGAAGAATGCTCTGAGCTGTACACTGGAGAAACTAAACTGCCACTACACAAGATGATAGCAGAACATAGGAGGAGTAACACCTCAGGACAGTGAGGTTCACATAGTGGTTATGAGAGGTGTGAGGAAAGCTTTGCATGTGTAACTAAATGCTTCCTCACTCAATAGAGTTGAAGGCCTTAGACACAACCTGTCTTCTGTTTATCATGCTGCCCTTAAATCCAGCTCCAGAAAGATCATATCAATCTTTAACCTAAGAAGAATGAAGGCCAATTGCCATGACTTAACTTCCAGATACTTTCCAAGCTGCAGATAACATCATTCACTGTAACAGATAAAGTATAAATGACTTCACAATAATTTCTGAGGGATTGCCGTGAGGTAATGAAGTGCATTCACGGGCGTGAATTGAAGCCATGGTGACAGCTTCTCAAGTGCCGCTGACAGAGGCAGAGTCCTCCTCACATGGAGCAAACTCTGTTTAATTTCAGCAAGAGGCAGGGGCACGTGTGTAGAGTGAGTGGGAGGCACAATGTGACACAGCAGAGATCACGTCAACATTATCTGGCCTTAAGTGCTCACAGAATAAAGTCCGGATCCAGATCATTTCTAGAGAAATTCAGCTTTAGTGGCATATTCAGCAGTTGAGTTCTCTAGAGAAGAGTTTTAGTCCTAATATTGGTATTTAGATACTACAGTACAACAGAAGCATCCAGTACGGGCACACTGATGAGTGAGGTGAGTATGTTGATCATAAATACACAATATTTTAAGAAAGCATATTACTTTTGGCAAATACTGAGTGTTAGAGCGAAAAAGCTCTGCAGTCTGAGCTGAGAGATAAAGTGGGAAGTAGAAGAGCAATGTCTATGACCCGTGTGTGTAGACAGCAAATGCCACAGCTGGATCATTCATAAGAGAGAGAATGATAACAGATGTATAAACACAAAGGTTAGAGGCTGTTTCCACTTGGACATTCTCCAACATCAGTTGTCAGAGTTGCAGAATTTTCAACAGTAAGCTGTTGAAAATGAACCTGTGATTTTTAACAAGAGCATGAACGACACGTGGAGCATGCAAAATCACGGGCTGCATGTAATATCAGAAAAAACGTCAATGGCAGCAGAAACTGAAAGAAAGAAAGAAGATGGAGCTAAGGTGCATGAAAAAACAGCCTAGTAGCCTTTACCCCATCTGTTTGTGAGTCAGAGCACCACGCACCTCTGATTTTTCAGTCACTATATGATTAAAAATCTTTGAATGATCAGACAGTAAATGACAGGAGGTAGAGGTCAGCGTAGTTTTAAGGTGAAAAGGGGGCAGCAGCATCAATACACGTGAAAGTGTTAGTTATAACTAACTGCAGTTGATGTGTGCTGTCATGGTTGTAGGATCTTACAGTTATGAATTCAGGGAGTGCAGCAGATGATTTAGACCCAGGAATTATCATTTGGTACTGGTGGTCACATGGTACTGTAACAGATTGTACCACATTCAGAACTGAGGTTCAGGACACATCACCACACTGGGAGACTAACTGCTGTTTGTCTTGTGCTGCTTTATGCCTGTTTCAACAAGGAAACAAAGGACAAGGAGGGTATTTGTATGACAGTCAGTGCTCAGTGGGAAAGCAGAGCAGAAGACTGTCAACATGCCATTTCAACATGCTAATGCATGCTGGCTGCCACGAGTGGAGATTCTCACCAATAGCAAAAAGGAAAAATAATTGGAGGAAGCCTGTTGAAGTCAGCGCGGACATGAATACTAAAAAATGCATTTGCTAACAGGTGAAGGACCACGAGCCAATGTGTCCATTGACCATAGACAATCGAACAGCACTCAGTACGTTGGTTAGTTCAGTCTGTGAGTGTAAAAAAAAAACTTCAGTCTTAGCTTTTTTTTTTCCACACGACCATAATAACAAGGCACAGTTTTTGTAAAGTTGGTATCATAGTCCCACAGTTTGTCTGCACAAGATAAAACGATACATGCTTTTGTCGTTTCCATATAAACCCAGACAGGAAATCTGTAATTTAGCTCACAAAGAGCCATTCGATAAGGATGATACAGTCCAACAATTCCATTAATGCTGCCGATGTGCTGTATGAGGTAAGGAGTCAGTTGGTTGGTAAATCCCGCCTCTGCATGCATCTGTTTTATCTTCCATTTCCACCAGTCTGCATTATAATCAAGCAGGTTTTCCTCACGTTATCTGACATCCCTCAGAATTGACACTGTACAGTCTAAAATCAAACGTGACCAAGATGAATGTGCATTAGATCCTGAAATGGACGTGAAATGGACTTATAAGGCTGCTGTTGTTTCCCATTTGTAAGGTGATTTGATTCTGTCTGTAATGTGTTCAACATTTAGTCAACAATAGTAAACAGCCTACATGGTGATTTGAGACTGGTTTCATTCTTTTAAACATATCGTATTCACAGAAAGATAAATGGAGGATTCATTTAAACCAACTTAAAATGGATGAACCACCTCTCTACTGTACCTACATTGAGTGGTTCCTGTCAATGCATGCTTGACATGAGTACACTGTACGTGTGAAGAAATTCAATTCTCAGTTTGTCAGACTAAGATGTCAGACAAAAAAAAACAACAACATAGAACACCTTTGTCCTACAAACAGTTGATGCAGTGACACTAATATGTCTTTGTCCTTCACTAAATGGTGCTTGATGGGTCACAAGGACAAGCCCGATGCATCAAAACAACTGGCCAAGACCTAAAGTAAAGGGAAAAAAAACATCCAGCCGGCATTATCTGTTGAAAGCTTTTGTGGTCATTTTACTCCCCTGCAGCACTGTTCATTCAGCTGTACACTCAACATTTCCGCACACCACCCAACGCTCCCTTTCAACGCTGCGCTGAGTGTACAGGCAATACGGGATGGGCTCTATTGAAGCTGTTCATTTACCAATTCTGCTCTATCACTGCTGAAAATGCTGCTGCTGTTTTTCAACCTCCACCTCCACCGCAGCACTTAAGCAGTAAGTAAGTGTAAGTAAGTAAGCTCAGCAGTTATTGTTCTGTGCGGCCACGGAGAGGAGCGGGGAGCTGTAGCTGGTTCACTGTGAAGGCTGAAAACGAAAAGATCCTTGTTTACCTCCCACTAAGTCTCCAAGAAGACAAAGTAGCGCACATATTTTATTTGAAAAGTAGCTTTGCTAAACGTGTTTTTCTTGATTATTATCTTTTTCTTGTCTGTCACATCATCTGTGTCTCTTATGGAACAATATGTAGTACTTAGTATGGTACCGGTACTGTATCAAGATTGTCTCCTGTGCAGTACATGATGTTTTCATGCAACTAAACTGCAAAAATAAATATGTTTTCATAGGGAACATAATCAGAGGATGCTCACCATACCTCAATGCAGCGTATTGTCGAATCAGGTGCTACATTTATTAACAAGCTGCACCATGCTGCTCCCTGCAGTGCGTGGATGCCGGGAGTACAAAGCACATGACTGTCAAACACAGACCCGAGTTAGAGTCCTGTGTGTGCTCAGTCCAGCCAAGAAAAGCACTTAGATTAAAGTTAGAGAAAGATTGATGTGTTGCTGTTTAAAGGTAAATAAAACCTGTGGGAAGTGACAGCAGAAGCAAATCCACTCCGCCCCACCCAGACACCCCCCTCCCTGCTCTGCTGTGTTTTTCTACCATCTGCCATGATCTCCACAGCCCTGGAGCTAGACTGCAAAACTTTCTGAGCAGAAACTATTGAAGTTGTTAGAGTGGCTCTCTCAAAAATGTTAAGAATATGTTAATATCTGTACAGAAGACACTGCATTAGCATTAAGCATAAGGACACAAACCCGGCTGGTAACTGCATTTTAAACTTTTAAAGCATCTATAAACTCATTTTAAAAGCCTACGTGCAGATTAAAGCAACATGTTGACACGCTTTTTTGATGTTTGCACCAATGTGGTCAAGTCACATCTCACATGTTTAAGCTACTTGATCTCCAGTTCAAGTCAATTCAATTTTATTTGTATAGCGCCAAATCACAACAGAAGTCATCTCAAGGCACTTTACAGTGTTTAAGGTTTTAGACTTTACAAAATATAACTGCATACTGAATTATATAGAAAACCCAACAATCCCATTTGAGCAAGTTTAATGCAGTTCGCTGTTGGGGCCAACTCTTCAGTTTAGGCTCAGTCATTGATTCCAGCTACCAGCAGATCATCAGATATAGACGATGAGATAAAAGATCTTGGTAAAGGAGAATTCGAGAGCTGAATATGCTTTTAAATGAGGCAGCAAGAAAGAGACCACGACTGTTTCTGTGGGAGTATTTTGACTCACAGCACAATTTGATGAAATGCAGCGTTCTTAACCAACATCTGGCACAGTGCAGCAACATCTAGTTAATGCAGATACCTTTGTGCAAAGCATCCTGACAATTATAATAATGATCAGACAGCAGGGCAATCTGAAACCTTAGATGTCCCTCCACATTGTCTGTGTTGTGTTGTTTTCTTTATTTAAGCAAAGCAGTTCAGCATAAATCTCCTGTTAAAATGATCCCGGCCTTGATTAGCCACACTACAGACCCTGCAGCACACAATCTAATCAGACAGGTTTATGTGCCTATTGTAACAGGAAGACAAAAGGAGAAAGTGAAGGGTCGGTGGACACGGTCCACTGAAGTCTGTCCCCAGTGAAAGAAACTTATATAATGCAGGAGAAGAACCAGGTTTAGGTTCAAAACTCTCGAACAAATTGCTTTTCTCGATGAAACCTCTTGAGAACACTGTCTCTGAACTATAGTCAGAGTCAGAGAAGCAGTCTGTGTCTGAGAATATAGAATGTGAACATGTTAATTTATTAAATTAGGAACATAATGTCAGCTAATAGAAAAATGACATATTATAAACATAATTCATCCCTTTCTGTTGTACTATTGTCCGTAACAACAAACCTAACAGGGTTACACATCAAGATCGTCCTCCTCCCTACCCCCCACCACTTAGACGTTAATGACACAGCCTGCACATGTTTTACATACAGTGGGGAAAAAAAACACTGACTTCACTCTGACTGCTGCTCTAGTCGCAGACACACGACTTTGAAAACAGAAGAAATAATTGAGCTCACCTCCCATTTACTATAACAACTCTAAACAGAAAGTGTTGCTGATCCCGCTGCACAGATTCAGACCCATCTGTAGATGTAGGAGGTGGGTGTATGAGTTGGCTCGTGGGCAGGGACATGAGCGCTGGGTGCGTGGGTTGTTGTTTAGATATCTGTATGTTGTGTGTTGTGTAGTTGTCAATACAAATCTCCCCTTAGGACAATAAATGATTGTCTAGCTTAATACAATATATTACTCAATAAATCAGTCACACAAGTAATTTCAAGCACAGAATTTATCATTACATCCAAATTCCTGCTACAACCCCTGCAGCCTTAACACCCATATGAGTTGTTTGCACCTACCCTTTCATCTGAGTTCTGCTGGTATAATATTTATTTTAACTGTCAAACTGTTAAAAATGCTGGACAACAACTGTGCAAACTAAGTAGTTTGTTGGGATTAGGCACAAAGACACCTGGGTTAATAACCCTGGTTAGAGTTAGTTATGAACAGCCTTTAACCCCCAAGAAGACACATTTTAGTGAAATAAGAACGCTGTCCCCGCTACTGTGTTCAACGCAGCAAAGAACATTGGATAAACAGAGTCAACCTGTTTTATAACAAAGATGTAAGCAGCCATTAGAGCGGTTGTTGACTGTGACTAAACTACATTATTGTTCATGGAAAAGCTAATGTAGCTGTTATGACATAAGCATGGTCCCATATCCAAATGCAGTTTTTCACACCTGTCCAAGGTTGAACATTCCTTTTTTATTATCTATTTAAATAAAACCTCCACTAACACACATGTTGAAAATTGTTCTTCCTAATTCACATCTGATAAATCAGCCTCGTGCATCAGGGGGAGATACTGTGATTATTTGAACACCAAAGGAGACCGCAGTCAAGGCTGTTTCTCTGCTTGATGAAATACCTTTTAAAAGCTGTTACCATGGTAAAGGTGTAGACTAAGTAAGTGGAGGGGGGAAAAAAAAACAACACAAGCTCAACAGTTACTTCTGACATGCAAATGTCCACTCAAAAATCAGCTTATTCTCCTCTGCTTTTAAATTTTACAAAGCACTTTGCTGTCATTTAAGATAAAGATTAACATCCACTGGAACATAATGACAAACGGTCACTGTTTAAAGGACATTCGTCTTAAGAATGCAGTTAAAATTACCACTAAAAGACAAGGGCAACAGTTTTTGATTATAATATCCAGTCGCATCTGTCAGTTCAATAACAAACATGTATAATACAATGTATAATAATTGTGGATATGTTGTCGACGTCTGGAGCCACACCCGTGGTCCAAGCCCTGGTTTAGCTGCTACTGTCTGTGCTGCGGCATATTTTGTATTGCAAGTATTGTCAACCGCTGTGTGTAACTGGATAACTACACAGTCTGCAAAAAATAATAACATGATTAATGTTCAAGGTTTCTTTTAAGACTATAAATTCCATCCCGTGGAACTTCTACACACTGTGCAGCTCATGGCTGAATCTAAACTTCACATAAAATCTCTAAAGGACAGACATATAATAACAGTGACAGATTTATGCGCTCTGTTCTAGCACGGTTAAATGCCTGATGGAATGATGTAAATAGTTTGTAGTCTAACTACAATATACACCACTCTGACATTTTCTGAAAACGGCCTTGAATGCTAAAAACACAAAGAATATGAACCAGGAATTCAAAACATAATAACATGGTAACATTTTTCCGTGTGACTTTCTGCACTGACATGTCAGAGATGTGTAACCTGAACTGTAACAACTCAGACTCGAACCTTGATCAGTGTAAAGACAGAGGTCACAGCAGGTTAAAACTGTGTTCCTATGACAGCAGTGTGGGCAGGAAATGAAAGAAGCTTTTTTTGTTTTGTTTGTAAAGCACGCAGAGACATGCTCTGTAAAGACACTGAACATTCCCATGGAGAACACAATAACTTCACAGCACATCGCGAACTCATTTTTAAATGTTCTGCAAACTCCACACACTTAAGAAAGAAATAGTAGAAAAGTAAGATGAGAAAGATTTGAGGGCTTGAGCGGTAGGCAGCACGGCCACCACATCGTGCCACATGAAAACCATTTTCAAACACTGTTTATACTTTAGATTCAATCAGAGAGTTTCTATAAGTAGTTCATATGATTCATCTCAGGTTGTTCATGACAGCTAAAAGTAATGTGTGACCACTGCAAGAAGATTACGTTTGACATGTGATATGTAGCTGTGTTCAGAACAGATTGGACCAAACCGTGTCTGATACAGAAATATAGTGTTTCTGTACAAAAAGAAATAGCAGTATGGACAACCTTTGGTTGAGAGTGAAAAACACTTGATATAGTGTGTTTCTCTATTAGAGGGTGGGAAATACAGTCTTCTTTACCTGTTTCTTAAAGGTCAGATCAAAAATAGCTTTAAGGTCTTTGGTCACTTGGCTTTATGTTATGAGAAAACAAGTTGTATTACACGTTTAAGTTTGTATACGTTTTCTGGACAGAGCAAAATGACATGATTGTGAAAATCTGAAATTTTTTTCTTAAATGTTTTCCTATATCTGAACACACAGGGTGTTGTGTTGTACAGAACACTGAGGAGGAACATTGGGGTTCATTTCTAAACACACTTCACTGGATTCATTATTTCTCTTTACATTGACTCAGCAGTGACATGCTGTATGTTCCATTATTACTGTATTACCTTGTTCTGAGGGTGTGTTGTCATTTCAGAGACATGTTTCAGCACCATGGAGAGGGATACACTTCGAATTATCCAACAAGGCCAATAAAGATTTTATTTGTCATGACTGAGGTGATTTTGACTGATCTTATTTTAAGCTGTTAATGCAGCATATTATTTTATGTGGCCGGCACAGTGGTGCAGTAGTTAGTCGTCCTCCTGTGCGGTCCTCTGGTTTCTTCCTACAGTCCAAAGACGTGCAGTTTAACCGGTGACTCTAAATTATCTGTAGATTGGCTCCAGCACACATGTGAGGAGCTTCAACCTGTCTGTAGAATAGGTACATGCTCTGTGTTGTTTTACGTGGCTGAGAATTAAAATTCCCCTCAGGAGCAAAGTGAAAGTTGAAGTGAGATGTTTCAGCACCATGGACAGAGACACAATGCGATCCTGTTCTCTGTATTCGTGTTCTTGTGAAAGTCCTGTTCCAATAGAACAGAAAGTTTACGTGTGTAACCAAGTATTCCAGAAACCAACCAGCAGGGATAGTGGAGATTTGGACCCATGGTCAACACTGCTGTAATTCAGTCAGCACAACATTAGGACAAACTAATTGGCAGCAACAAAGATTATACTCTACATACTTTACCGGACAGTCACATTTCCAACAGCTGGATTTAAGAAACACATTTACACCAGTCCCTGAACGTCCCTTTTTTCTTGTAGAACTAAAATATTTAAATACTTTAAGTTCCCTTTTGAGTATCAGTTGCTGACACGCAGTGTGTGTCAAAGTCATTTTCTCTGTCAGAGCTGATCATTGCCTATTGAACAGATTTTCCTCTGTGGTTCATTTGCGCAGTCAAGATGTCAGGAGGCTCTATGAATTCATTCTGAGCCATCACAAATGTATTTTTTCTGTGACAGTAAACACTACTGAGTACTGACTAACCCTGAAAGACAAACTATAAATGGACTTGAAAGCACCTGCTAGCACAGCTACGTATGCAACACTCCCCTAAGGAGAAAAGTGTTACAGTGGTACTCCTACGTTTCAAAACTAATATGTGGCGTTGTGAAGACATAATATATTTCACCAGACACCAAGAACAACATCCAATCTCAATCCCAAAAGATGTCTTATATCTGAGCCAATACCGTATTTAATCTCAAATGTACCTTTCAAGAGGCTGGAGTTGTTCCAGAAAGTATACATTTTCATTTTTTGCTTAAAATTAGATAAGAACAAAACTAGGAGTAAAATTATAATAGCTTTGAGCCCAAAATGCATTCTGGGGTGTTAGAATACCCCTGTCGTCCACCAGTCAGCTCCCAAAGTTTCCAGGTTTAAACAGCAGGAACATATTTGATCATGTGGACTCTGCTGGGCTATAGTCCAGTTACGTGGACTTGAACTGGGTTGTAACTAACAATGATTCATAGGACATGAGAAAAAACAACACATATTCCAAAAGGCCCTGTGTTTACCAGCTTAGCCAGGAAGAGAGACCCCTTCTTCTTGACTTCATCCGTTCTCAAGAACAAAATAAAATCCAATATAAAAATACTGATATGTTTAAAACATGTTAACAGTGCATCAGTCAACCGAAACATGAGGACACAGTTAAATACTATGGATCTTTTAGAAATGTCATCTTTATTTTTCTGCAGAGTAAAATTACTTCAGAGCTGATCAAAATTACTGTTCCAGCAAAACTCTCGAGGTTACGAGTTGTACCCTAAAGTTTCTTGTGTTTATGTTTATTATTTCCTGTAAAAACTCATTAATTGAATCTGAACTTTCAACAAACCTTTTAACAATAGTTTTTAATTAGTGACTTCAACAAGTCCTCAAAGTACTCATACACTTCCATTTACCCGTACCGTAATTACTAGAATTAATGCTCAGTAAAACCCAAGCAGATCTTTGGTGTGGCCTTGCTGCTCTTCTCAAGTGCCATGATAGAAGATTAAAGAACATTAAAAAATGTCTTGCTCGTTCAGCTGCAGTCGTATCATATTACATAAAACATTAAATACATATTTGACAGTTGCTTTTTAAAGACCTTGAAAACATGTTTTCCCAATCGGCCTCTTAGTTTGATTTCTGTCGTGCTTTTAGAAAACAATCTTTTTAAATGATAAATTCCTGAAACTGATTCAGTTCATACAAATGTTCCAGAACTACGTATTAAATGACGACGAAATGAGTCACTTTCAGCGCTCAGCACCAAACAGAACACAAACAAGGTTACTGAGGGGGATCAGGTGGCCAGATACACAACTCCAAATGCATGGTAATATCCCTCTGTAGCTGTAAATATTATAGAAAAATATCACATAACATTATAACAACACGAAGAGTTCAAGGAGAAATAGTCAAACTGCTGTCGTGAATCTACGTGGACAGTGGTCAGAGCCACTAGAGTTGATGATGGTTCAATTTCTTCAGAGTGCCATCTCAACTTGCTATGTGACCATGGCAACCACAGAAACCACACTGAGGGAGTCAGCACAGGATCTGATTTTACTGGTATCTGAGCTCCCTGAATTATTCACCTGTTCATCAGCAGCGAATAAACACATCGGTGAAGAGAAAGGACACCAACAACAACTTTGCAGCACTTGTCCTGATTACCGAGCGGCATTGAAGTCCAGACAGTGTGGTTGTTTGTACGGGCTGCAAGACGAGACATAAGAAGAAAACAGAGGCGGTTCGTAGTTATAGAAACCGAGATGGAACATAATGTTAGTGCTTTTGCCAGCATGAAACCTATTCCAGTGCAGCAGCTGTACTAAGTGCAGCACCACAGCCTGGAACAGTTCAGGTCTGTGGTCAAAGAGCCTTCCTGGTAACTTTATTTACATATGTTCTTCACACGTTCGTCACATTTCTACCTCCTGCCTACTTTAACCTTCATTTGTGAATCCTTTTACTTCCAGTCGGGCAACAGAATGTGACATTTGAGACTCACACGAACCAAAAGCAATTAAATATTGTGCCATCTATTATGACAGTGTTAAACACCAATCGAATTATTCAGTGTATGCCTGTCTTTCTATGTGGGTAAAACAGAACAATCCACAGCTCTCAAGAGACTGACACGTTGGCTCGCGCAGGATGATGTCATTGAGAAACTCGCTGCTGAGATAAAATCCCCCAAAAATGTAATTTTTCCTGTGAATTTCTGCTGACGTTTTGGCAAACGCACACGGCTGCCGCTTCTCATCTGCACTCAGCGGTGCAAAATGAGATAACTGGCTGAATCATTCTGCTGCAGAGCCAGGCGAAGTCATTCAGCCATTTGTTCACAGTAATGGGTCCCTCCTTTCAGTCAAGGTGCACTCTCTGTTCACAGGAATTAACCTGATAATGAGTCCAAATTAATTACGTTCATATTAAATTATGGATATTTTTGTGTTGTAGAAGAGATTTTACACTTCGCTGTCAGAATATTTGGATTTAATGCATCATTTACTCATTTCATACAGCGTAGGATGTCCTGTACTTCAAACCAATCGAGTCAAAAAGGACTGTAGAGCAGCACGGCTGCACTGTGCACTTCAGTTTGTGTAAACAGCGAGTGACGGTGACCGACGACCTCAAATCTCTGACAGAGAAATAAATCATTCCTGCAGACCTTTGTCCACTCTGCAACACACAGCGTTCTCATCTCAGAGGAAGCTGCTCAACTGCAAACAACAAGTGTGACTACAGCGGATTTATCTGTATTAAAAAGGTTGAGTTAGTCTCTGGTTGTTTTATTTATTTATTTATTTTTTGGGTGGGCGTCTGTGTGTGTGTGTGTGTGTGTGTGTGCGCGCACCTGAGAGGTCAAAGTGACCAATTTCTGTCTGGGTTTGCATTTATCAGTGTGGCTCTCTTAAATGAAGCCTGATTTCCTGCTGCTGATTCAAAGCTGTATGTAGCTTAATATAACAAAGAGGAAAACAAGGCTAATTCACTCAGCAGCAGCAATTTGAACAGATACTTTGGAGCCAGCATACTGCAGAAAAGCAACATTCTCTAATGTCCAGTCATGTCCTCATGTCATGTCAAGCTTAAGCCAAATCCATGAATGAAACAACAGGAAATGAGGCTTTAGTAAAGTAAAAATGTGCCAGGGGCCCGAGGACACTGACTGTTTTCTTCCATTTCTTTATTTATTTTTAGAAACCTGAGAGCAGTTTGCATTGTACAATAAAAACTTCTTAACATTGTTTATGATGGAAATATGTTTAAATCCAGTGTGATTTCCATACTTCCTATTGGTAAATTCACCTCCAGAATACTAGTATACTCAAGTACAATTAGTTCAATTCATACAAATTTGGTGCACAAATGCGGTAAATAGTGTTAGTGAAGCTTTATTTAATCAGGAAATATCATCATTCCTCATTTTTAAAAAAGACCTGCAAACAAAAATAAATAAACAAAATTAAAAGGACATTGATACATTTTATTCACCTGTCCAATCAATCACCAAGTAGACTCAGTGGACTTTAAAGTCTACAACAATGACACCCTCTGTCCTCAGAACCTCAGATAAAATAAGGAAAAACTCCCCAGTCGTCTCTTTAAGTAGACAAAAAATGGAAAAGCAACAGAGGACAGAGCAACAGGTCCATTCTACCTGAATGGACAAGCTGGAAAGCTGGATGTCGTGTAGATGTTCTGCACTTATAAAGTACTTTTATACTTTATCTGTTAGCTTCTCATTCCTCTATTCAAACACTGATGCACAGTTCTAACCCACCCACTAGTGCCACGCGAAGTGTGTTAGTTTCGGCCAGAGCCCACACAAGGAGTTGAGTAGCATATTCAGGAGGTGGGTCTGTGAATGTGATGAGATGAATGAGAGAGATTGATTCTGTAGTGATGACTCTGCATTAATAACTCAAATGGTACTGTGGAAAACAGTGTCCAGTGGTTTAAGGAGAGCAGCAGCAAACAGTATATCTCCATGGAGATAGACAGTATGGTGGATTGAATGTTTTTTTATTTTCAAGGAAGAAAGAAGCTGAATTTTCAGTTTTTCTGTGAATGCAGCCTGTGTGAGTTTTGAAGGACAATTTACCATTCAGACATGTTCCAACGTTCATCTTTATGAAGGACTGTATCTATTCCATATGTGTTAAGGATGTTTGGCTTTGGCACATCAGTGGTTCGTACTTTTGTCAAATGCACACGTTTGGTCCTGCTGAGTTTCAGAACAACGTGTCCCCTATAATCGTGGCAACAGACGTATACGCTCACTCATGGCCGTTCTTTAACCTAGACTTTATTATCAAATTCGTCCTTTTACATGAACACTATGAAGAAACTGTATCATATAAAATTCCTTTAGTCATAAAATACTCTTTAAGAGTTTAAGAGCGCTCTGTCTCCATGGTGCTGAAACGCTGCCTTGTGTTGTTGTATTAATGTAAGTTGGTCACGTTCACTCATTCACAGCTCAACCACAGTAGTCATCAACGTACAGCATACAGCCTTTCTTCTCATCATTTCAGGACGTCATGCACGTCCTACAAACATGAACATAGTATATAAAATGAAATCAGATGGATTGTATATGGTGGATTTTTTATATAGACTCCATGAATAGTAGTTGTTGCCTCGGTTACCACTAAAGGGTAGAAGAAACAATAACAGGAAATTAAGAATACCTCATGAGTTGTGTTCTCTGATATACATTTGGACTTTTGGTATTAATTCCTCATAATTCTTGACTAACCGTAGCCAGTTATCTTCCTGTGTCTTAGTTGACGTAATCTGCGGTTTTCACTCTTATAATCTGTTGATGTCTGGTCAGAGTTATTCTGAATATTCAAGTCACTGCACCATTACTGCATGCTGCTTCTCCCTCCGCCTGAGCCATGCACGTGGGTCCTGGAGTGTGACCCGTGTACCTTCCAGGCTTTTCATACACAGCTTCTAAAAATGATGCAAGTGGAATATTAATCTTTTGTGCAGGAATTGTTCCTTTGTTCTCACTCCCACGGGGCTAAAATGTAAAAAGGCAAATTACAGATTAAAGTGCAGAATATTCAAAAAATCTATACTTAACGGTATGATCAGTGTCTATAAAAAGTATTTACACACCCTGGATATTTTTACCTTTTCTATTTTTACAATAATGAATTGTGAACATTGATCAGAAAAGGTTGAACAGCTCGAGTTAGGAAATGGATACAAAACAGTTTTCAGGACCTATCTTAATCTATCTCGATCTCAGTACAGTCAAAATCATCATTAAGAAATGGAAAGAATATGAGTAGATCCGCCTGCAGCTGATCAAGAAGGGGGACTGGCCCTCCTTGATGAAGGTGTAATTACACTAAGACAACACACCCACAGAGGTGAATACTTTTTTTAGGTACTGTTATTGTCATGAACTTTATGATTACAGCAGAATGAGCAATTCTAGCCCATTGTTTGTACGGTATGAAATACATCACTCCAGATATTGAGCAATATCGTCTGGCACGATGGGGTTATTTTTAAAAATCTCAAGGACAGAAAATGATGTTGTCTCACTCACTTTACTAAACGCAGTCAGACAATTGTTTTAGCATCTTTTTAGAGGAAAAATGAACTGAATGTGGTGATGATGCTGAGAATACAATAATAACTTCTTATATAATAATAACTTTGTCTTTGTGAGGAAACAATTGTTGTCCTTAAGGAAAGGGACGTTATACCTTTTTAGAATCGATCTGCATTGTGTAGGACTGTGATAAGAAGAAAACAGGTTAGAGTGGCCAGCATGCACTGCTTTACAAGATACCCAGAGAGTAATACCTGTGATTTGAATGCATGTAGTATAGGAACAAGCTGGGGCTTGAAAAATAAAAAGGCCCTAACCGAGAAGTGCCACAGGTAATTAATGCAGATGTTCTCTTGGAACTGATCAATCCAGAGATGACTAATTCTCTGTATTTCAGACCAAATGACGCAGTCACCTTTCAGATAGATTCATCTGCCTGTGTCCCTGTCTCCCCAGTAACATCAGCATTAGTTTCAGAGAAAAAAATAGGAGAATTTTCTGCAATCAGAATAAAAGCTGAGATGCTAATAAAGGTCGTGACACTAAATACAGTTCTTCCAAAAAGTATTTAGAGCACTTAACTTATTCCACATTTTGTAATGTTGCAGCTTTATTATAAAATTGATTAAATTTATTATAACGAACCCCATAATGCAGTATTCACAGCCTTTGACGCTCAGACCGACCGACATGACAGTTTAAAACCACAGTAAACCAGGCACTGTGTGTGTGTGTGTGTGTCAGCTAGGAGGTGCAGTATGTTTGGGTCCGGCTTTATTTTGTTTTTGAATACATATGGTTGCCAAAGCACATTTTATGCTCATAGTGTAAACACAGAAAAGTTAATGGCTCTGATAGGCTGTTTCATAAAAGCAGCAAATGACAGTCTACATCTGCTGCAGCTCTATAATTAGGTTTGATAGAAGCTCATACTGACCTGTGTTTCTTTTATTTTGCTGGGCATTAAGCTTGCATTGCTCCTGACCACTAAAACAATCTATTAGAGACAAACCATCATTTAAAGCACAGGATGACAACAAAGCAGCTTCTGTTCTTTCAACAACTTTAAGTTCAACTCAAACCCCCCTAGCTAAAAGGTGACTTTTAACACCGTGCAGGTCATTTATGTTTTAACGTTGTCTTTACCACTGAGTTGCTGCAAAGCTGTTCGTCTTCTTCACACTTTGCAGTTACCAGCTGGACAACAGAGTGTCTGGCTTCTGCCACCCCCTCGCTTCTTTACTGTATACAGAGCAGCTCAAACAACACCCACGGACACAGCACACACACAGGATCCCTCTGAAGGAAAAGGACAGATGTCATAGACGGCATTTAGTGCATTGATTAATATATGCTGTTTATAAAGAATCAACAGCTGATGTAACTATTTTAATATGATTCACTAATAGATAGTTTAAGTTTAAAAAACGCTTTATTAGTCCCTCAAACATCTGAGCAGGGCAGATAGTTTCGCCTGGCTCGCTAATGGTACACCGCTTTAGAAGTCTGAACCTGCACAGTTCACTGACTCTTTAACACTAAACAAACCAAGCTACAACACTTGAATGTAGACATGTCCCTGGCTAATGTCAGTGGGATCAGTTAGGACTATAGTACTTACTTGGAAACAAGTAGTTTTATTTCAATAACCATAAAAAAAGTGATGTAAAATGCAAAACAGCCTGTTTCTACTTTATTTCATGGTCATATGTGCAATGATCATGAAGGACGACATGCCAGCTGTATTTAACAGGTCTGTTTCATTATTGTTACACAGAAACTAGTGTGTGTTTCTAGGTCATTACAGGTTGGTTTCCACCTTATTATCTCTTGCCATTTATTACCCTGACATATGCTTTGCATATACCAAACTATTAGCTGGTTATTACTTTAATAACTACCTCGACAGTAGTTCGTTAACTTATCATCAGCATGGCTGCCCTGTTACATTGTTGTTACAGACAAATATTACCCTTCTTTCCTTGTTTTTGCCGTGATGTTGCCTTACAATATGACCCCACTGTTGTCCCCCGTTATTCGTGAGCTGCAAAGAGCTACCATTAAATGTATTCACATCATACTGTATAAAACAATACCATAATTAAACTGCAAGTGTGCAATTTGCAGCTTAAGCACACACTTCATTTGACTAAGAATAAGCTAATACACGGGGAATTAAGCGGATGAAGTCCTATTACGACTACTCTGTACTGTATAATTTGTCTAACTTGTAATTGTTTCGTTCATCTTTCGTCATATAGATGAAACAGACTTTGTGAAATGCTGAGTTTGTTTGTTTGTTTGTTTTACAGCAGTTTGACAACATCACACGTTTCTCTCAGCGCTGCTCAGGGAGGACAATCATTCACTCGGTCATTCTTTCTCGACTCAGGGAGACAATATAAAGGTTGAACACCAGGGAAATGAAGAACAGCACCGTGGGAACAAAGAAAGTGCTGATGTTTAATCAGAAGAAGCAAGAGTGAAAATGCCAAGTAGGAGTAGAAGGAAAAGACAAATGTCAGTTTAAAGCAGCTTAACACAATGAGATGTCGAGGGAGCCTGCTTTGTGTTTATAAAATAATGAGATGTGACGAAAGCTCAATGGATATTGTCCGCTCAGTGGCATTTATGCCTGCCTCAGAAATGAGATTGTGTGACTAAGTACCAAACGCAGAGGAAAAAAAGGCAGCTTCACCTAATGTTCTCATTTGACTTGATTTTTTGGAGCTTTGCTTCTGTATGTTTGCTAAATGAGGTCAGATGTAATTTAGTAATATTTGGTAATAACTCGCACCACAGAGACCGGTATGGGCATATTACCATGGAGGGCACGCGTCGCTCATTCAGCAAATTACTGTGATATATACAAGAGTCGGTACTAATGGGAGGGCAGCATGAATGCAAAAGACACATCCAGTTCACAGCAGCTATATTCAAATCTAGGTGTTAGCTACACCCTACACTCCCGTGTTTACTTTTATTTCCTCATTTCATCTTGAAATGGACTGTTGGCTTTGAAGTTCAAGATAAATAACACCATTTTTTCTTTGAACTGCACACGGCAGATAATCTCCCTGATCATTATTATTATTATTATTATTATTATTAAAAGCAGACTGGTTTCCATAATGGAGATAATGTAGGATGGATAATATGTGAAGGCTCCTATTCAAACAGAAGATCTATCTATATATCTATAAACCTTGGTGAGCAATGAGCGGGATGATCTGGTCTGCTGTCAGACTCCAGTTCATCCCAAAGGTATTGGACCACCAAACCAAAATGGGAAAAGTTTTTCTAATAAAACCTCTCTGTCATCCCGAAACTAGAAATTGACACTTGTTTTAATTAGACTATTGCCTAAAATATCATTTTATGTTTACAGGTTTCCCTACCCTGACAAAGTGTCTTCATGCATTTATCTAAGTACTGTAGGTCAGTGTGTGTCATGTGATCAACGTGGCTGCCTGTTTGCAGTATGCAGCTTACACAACCAAAACTGCTTCACTGCCCAGTGCTGATTCTAGTAACACTGATAACTATACAAACACTACACAGACTGTGAGAAGACCGGGTCTGAGGTCACTCTAGCAGCACTTAGGGTGCTGACATGCTAACACGCTCACAATGACAGTGTCAACATGCTGATGACTTGCAGCTTTCCCATGTCCACCATATTAGTTTAACAACTTAATTAGCACGACATTTAAATAACAGCTGAGGCTGATGTGAATGAACCTCAAATATCAAATGGTACTATCCCATTGTTCATATGTAGATGAAAAGTAAATGATTACATTTGATCCTTAAGAGGACTTGACTAAATGATTTATTTTGTGTATGGAGTAAAGAACCTTGACAAGACTGCTCTTCAAAGACATCTGTAGAAATGCTTTTGTAAAGGCTCTGCTTAAATTTTCTTAAAGTCAACTTTAGTGTATAGAAATCTAAGTTTGGTTAAGTAAAACCTGTTTTGACATGTTTTACTGCTTTGCCTTGCTTTGTTATTTATTATTTTTTAACTATCACATTAGTTATCATTTTAGAGAACATTCATTTCTCTATTTATTACCTATTGAGCTTTCTGTTCACAGTGACATTGATAAAATTCAGGTGTTTACAAGTGAGTGCATTATAACTTCAAAATCATCCGGTTTATCCACACACACACACACACACACACACACACACACACACACACACACACACACACACACACACACACAAAATACCAAAACTCTGGGTGGGATACCAGTGAAAAGTAGCTGAAAAGTTAGAAAGCTAGGAGCCCACGAAGCTGAACTTTTCAAACTGAGAAGATTTAATATTGATTTACATTTTAAAAGCTTCAACATAAAAAGTTCTACCTGGGAGAAAAAATCATTCATCTAAATGGAAGTGGTAAGATGGTTTCTTTTTTTAGACAAAGCAATATTAGAGATCACTTAATTTTAGATAGAAATGTAAGTGCTTAAAAGCAGTCAGGACACACTTGAATGTCAACTGCCTGAAGGAAACCAATACCACTAAAGGCTTTCTTTATTCACTCGTGTAATGTAGGGAAGTGTAAAAACATTTGGGGAAAGCTTTCATTTGGAGAACCTTCAAATGTCAGCGTTTTAGTCTGGTTTCATTCAAATTAACTTTGGTGCTTTTGCTCAGTAATTTGGGTTTGATTAAACAGATCCATAAAACTGGACACACAGATCTCAGCACAGTCCAAACTAAAAGGTGAAACCCTGTATTGCATTTTGAATTCAACAATAATTGTATCGTCTCAGGTGCAACCGCCTGCAAACCACACTGCAGAAGTTTGTTGCTCCCTCAGATCAGGTTTACAGGATGTTGGTTTCGTACTCCGGCTCTTCCTGGAGTGCTGTCCTTCCTATCAAAGGTCAGTACTACTGAGATGGTTTGCACTTGGCTAAAGGCACAAATTTGCATGCAAAGTTTTTCCAAGGATCCACTACTAGAGTTTCACTCTACACTAAAACTCAAAGCATTCAAATTGAATAGATTTTGGTTTTAAATGTTGCATTTATAAATGCTGGTATGACTTCACCATTACCCTCTGAGGTTGTTTTTTGTCGTTTAAGAGAAGTGATGAGTCAGTCATTCAAGGGCTAACGAGCACGAGTGCACAATCACATGTCATGGCGCATTTTCATACCTAGAATCCATCATAATCTAATATCATATTCAATTCAATAAAGATACAGAGCGGTAAATAAAAACAATCTATTTTAGCTACATTCATAAAAAACTACTGATGATCATTTATGATCCTCAACCATCAGACCTGCCCACAAATCAAATGTATTCTGCTTGTGATCTTCGACTCTTCTCAGACTCCACCCTGTTGCTCTGCATGTGGCTACCCATGTGAGGTAGCTTCTGTAGCAATGCATAACCAAGTGGCGAGAGAAAGTGAACGAGGGTGTGATGAACAATTATTGGACTCCTGTCACGGCCAAGCAGCAAACTGTTAGAGGCAAAAATAACAGTTTGAGGAAAGGTTTACTGCACATTTAAGGAGACTGACTGATGGATAACCACAGAGAATCACGATTCTATCTTTTAGCTCAGTCCAAGTGAATACAACCTTTATTTATAGTTTTGTCTATGACAAATTTGTAGTTTTAATCGGAACATTTTCTAATCTGGTTGTAGTCAATGGGTAAGGGGCGACAACATCTGCTGCTGCTCATTTTCCTGATGAGTTGTCATGGAAACCTGATGTGAAAAATCCAGTCAAGGTATCTGGATAATAGTGTATGATACGTTCAACCAAATATCCATCATCTTGATGATCATCAGTGGAGATTGTGATGAGTTTCTAAAAAGGCCAAGTAATTTCCCAAAGGAAACATGAGGCCTGGATATCTGGACTTCAAAGGAAAGTGCAAGGTGAAGCTTTCTGATCATTCTGTTTTGTACAGTAAAAGGAGGTTGTGTTATCATTATGACTTGTGACAAGTTATATAGATGCACAGTACACTCGCTGTCCACTTCATTTGGTACATGTGTACTATATGAGGAAAACATGCAATGTCAATATAAAGGCTCAGCCATGACTTCCACAAAGTTAGAATCTCTCCGTTTTTGTTGAAACCGTCAGAAAAGAGAAAATTCTACTTTATGTTTATTATTGATAAACACTTCTTGGCCAGTTAAACCAAATGGTGATTATTTTAAACAGCTTTGAATAATTTCTAAATGGTTTATGAAATAAAAAGAAAGGATCCTTGTGAAATAAAACTTTTTAAATTTTTTTGCAAGTTCTTGTTGATCTTTATAGACACATAAATGGTAGATAGACAAGAACCATGGGCTGTGCATTATAAGCTGCAGACTGACACCCGCTGTTGGCAGAACTGTGAGCATCACTGAGCCAAAATCTTGTCAGAGAGCAACATCTGCTGGTTCAGTCTGGGAACTGGTTTGTAATGTCTCCTCACAACAAGGCTAAACACTAATAACACCGTATAGTGCTCATGTTATAGGGTTTCAAATGCAAAGACCCGGTGTCACAGTCAACCTTAATGATGTACATTATGAAAACATTTGGTTTTAGTCAAATTAACCCTGATACTCTGACTCCATCATAGCTGCTAATCTAGACAGCAGAAAATTACTAAATCCAGAAATCTGACTTTTATGTGAGAAACAGCATGTGTGATGAAGTGGAACTCAGCCTTTATTGGCTGGTTTGCCCTGAAGCATTTGTGCATCCACAATACCCCTGTGTTAACAGATGTTTCAACACTGACTGGCAGTGATGTGTAATCAGGCAGTCACTCAGAACTATTCTCAGCTCCATACCGTGGATATTCACAGTTCAAAGCTATTAGACTGAAAAATATACAAAGATAGACAAAATATAATCTGAGTGCAGATTTATAGGTTACACATTACTGGTACAAAAAGGTATCACCTGGCTATGGCCAAAACACAAAAACATATAAATAAATAGATAAACTAGTGGCATGAGAGAATAATAATAATAACAATACATGTTATGTCAGCGGACAAAAGCAGAGCTTTTACAAAATACATCACAAATTAAAGTGAAACTGGTTTGCCGTCCCACCTGTGTTTGAAGTACTCAGTTTATAAAATTAATCTTTGTCATAAACTGATTTAGTTGAGTTAAATACATTAATAAAGTCAGTGGTGCTGATTCTTCTTGTTTTCCTGCTGATGCATTGAAAAGTTTGTGTGCGCGCTCCATTTGGTGTTTCAATTAACTACAGCGTTATCCCACTCAAAGCTATATGAGACTCCCCAAGCACTAATCTATTGCCTCCAGTTTAACCCTACAATACAGGACCCTTTGAGCTTTGTTCTTACTTGTGAGCTCTGCTGTAGAGAAGACAGCCGACCGTGGCTGTCTGAGCAAACTCCCAGTAATGATTGATAACAGCCTGTTTGCTGCAGTTCACCACACACAGGCCACACAGTTATATTAACGACTGCACAAGTATGTTTGGCCTCCAATTTGTTAATCTGTCCAAGAAAATCATGATATCCATGGTCCACTAACTAGAGGACTTTTCTCCTGTGCTCTACTGTGACTGTGAGTTACTTGTTTGCTGCTTACTGTAAAATGTCAAGCAGCAGCTTAGTTCAGCTTTCAGATCACAATCAACTTGTGCTGTTGTCTGTGTGGAACTGCATGGTGGTGTAGAGGTTAGCAATCTCGCCTCATAGCATGAAGCACCGGGATCCGAACCCACGGGTTGAGTGTGCATGTTCTCCCTGTGTCTGCATGGATTTTCTCAGACTACAGCTTCCTCCCACCGTCTAAAGACATGCGGGTTAGGGGTTCATTGGTCAGGTGTGAATGTATATACAGTATGTCTGTCTCTGTATGTCAGCCCTGTGATAGAGTCGCAACCTGTCCAGGGTGTTCCACAGCTGTCAGCCCCCCTGTGACCCTTAAGAAGACAAGCAGTTAGGAAAATGGATGGACGCTGTTGGTGTGTGTGCTCTAAGTTGGTACATTACAATAGCACTATATGTAGCCAAAGACTGTCTATATGAGGTAAAAGATATCAATCTGTAACACCTCTGAACATTCAGAGAGGACTTGGTGTCTCTGTAATCTAGTCCCAAAAACGTAAATATCTGAAAACATATTTAATTAACATAAATTTGTTAAACAAAATCAAATTCACTGAAAAAAACTTAACTATCTGAAAACATTAGGATGTTATAATACACACCAGGTTGTCAGTCCTTCTAGCTCCATGATTGGTCACCACCACCAAAAGTTGTTAATAAAAGATGTGTACTGAGCATAGGTCAAACGTACTTGGAAACTTTGTCACAAACATGAAGATCACATTAGAAACAAGTTTGTAGAAGGAGAGAAAGTGAAACCTGAAAGTAAAAGTGCTTCAGCAACAATGAGTGAAGGCTGTTTTTGACAAACTGAACTCAGTAATTAGCATTGGTAACCTTACTCGTGCATGATTTACTGAGGGGAACAATCATTTGCTACTGCCTCCTCACTAGTTCTGTGATGCCTGACAGCTTTTTTCAGTCCTGACTCCATTAGTCACTTCTTTCCTACTGTAATTTCCAAAATAATTCCTGATCTTTTTTCTTTATTTTTTACTTTAGGACATTATTTGCATGTGCTGCCGCGACCCTGAGAGACTGAACAGCACTGGATTGTTTGTTCCTTCTGAGTCATGCTGTTGTGTTAATTGTAAGGCAATAAAACGAGGGCACTTCAGGCATTTCTTTTTCGTTTACACCTCTCCAATACCACCTCCACACATGCTATTAAGTGCGTCACAGTTAAGACATTAATAATCATTAATACATGTATCAAAAACAAAACAAAAAAACATCATCATTGCTGCTACGCAGTTTGCAGATAAATAATAATGAATTTGATTTTAAGCATGACTGGTTTAATATATATTTGCTGGATACTATATGCATATATATATCTGCTAAAAGCAGAAGATATTTAATGGAACGGCTGAAACAAAGTTCTAATGTTAATTCAACAGAAATCCTGTGGAAGGACCTGAAGCAGGCCGTTTGGATGAAGTGTATAATTTTGCTATCTTGGTTGCGTTGAACACATCACCATTGGTGTTTTTGACAGATTTTCCTGCACATGGAACAACTCATTAGTTTCGGTGTCATTAATAGTTCAGATTCATGTCTTTCAGTCTGTTTTTAGGGTCGAGCAGTATCAGCAGCTGTATCTTGACAAATCTTCCCCTTGCTGCTCCTATAGTCATTATTTTTAGCTGCAGTGTACAGAAAAGTTTAATGATTTGTTTTGTTACTATAAAAATTAGAAACTTGACAGTTGACAGCTAACACCTTTCTTAATTAAAATTAAAAAATAAATAAATGAAAATGTGAACATAGCCAATTTCACCAGCTCTATCAGAGTGCATGAGTTTTCAGCTTTGTGTACCTGATATACAACCACAACGTCTCCAAACAGAGGAAATATGAATATTTTTAATATGTATATCAATCTCAACAATTACTTTGCAGTCTGATAACAAAACACATTTTGGCAGTTTCCATGGCAACATGGTGACAACTTTCTGTCTCTCTACAGTTGAATACACGACTTCAGCGGTGCTGCGTATTCAGGTGACACCATGGCACTGAGGAGAGTCACTTCAGTGTCTATTAATCTATTATAACTTCAACAAAACAGTGTGTGTCACATGCTGCGTTTTTTGTTCTGTTCCCTCTGACAACTCTTACAAAATCATCATTATCATTATAAAATTATCACAGATGAAACATCATTAAAGGGTTTTTGCAACTCAGTCAGTGAGACTATTTCTGTCAGCTTTATGTATCTACACTATCTGCATGAGGCAGACGGACCCCCGCTGAGGCCACAGGAAGCGTCTGTAATCTTTCTCTGCAATATCTGAAGCAAAGGATTCCATCAGTTATCTCTAAATCCAAGATCAGATCATTCAAAGTCTGCGTTTTTGCATTTTTTTTTTTTTTATAGATGACACAGTTCACCACAGTTTGACTTGTCACTTAAAGTCCGCTCTGCACCTTTTCTGCACAATAAGCATCCTCATGCAGGATTTATACCACATGTAGACATGAGAAATGAATCACCGTCTCTTGTCCTCTGCCTTGTCAACATCAGGACATCTATTTTTAATGCTGATGCCAAGACAATATGCACAAACATCAATCACGGATGATGTCTGTAAGATAAAGCATTTATGGAAATGCCAAGACTGCACAAGTTAGATATTATCTCCACAAGAAAACAACAGAACACAAATATCAAAAGAGTCCAAAGATCACACAATCAAAGATTTAGCAACATATGAACACCAGAGGGCAGAGCAGCATTCTTATTTTCTTCCACCTCACTGACCAGGCCCATGCGCAGTGGTTAGAACTGCTGATACATGCCGACTTAAAAGTAAATTACTAATGAATTTGAATTAATAAAGTCCTAAACTTGCTTTGCAGAGAGAAAATGAGAATTTCTTCATGCAGTCTTTGAACCTAATATAAATTAAAAAAAAAACTGTATGCCGTGCAATTTAAAGACAGAGATTAAAAAATAAACATGATAGCTTTGCACATAAATAAAATATTTAAAGCTTTTTTTTTCATTCTGCTGCCATCTTTAAATGGACAGTGTTGATGACTGTGGGCTCAAAACAAATTTTGAATCAGTACACTCCTGTGTAAGTCGTGGGGGGAAACGCTGTCAACTCCACTGGGTAATACAGTATTCATTATCAACAATGCAGTGCTCCATTTATGTGCTTTGTGTCTGCCTCGAGAGCCTCGAGTTCACATGTGTAATGTCTCACATTAGGCTCATATCACTCCTGTCAGATACACAGTCTGACTTTATTCCTCATCAAATCAGATGTAGTGCAGAAATTTAAATATGCCACATATGATCAGGTCAGGCTGATCTGTGATGCCGGCAGAAACCAAAATGATGAGCGATACCACATATATAAAGATCCCCATGTACGTGTATGTTTACTGAACTGACAGTTTGCTTGCTGCTGTTAGGTGCTACAAAGGCTACTACAGGCCTTCCCTGCAGTGGTTTATTCCTCTGTTTCTTATTCCACCATTCAGTTCAACATTGAACAATAATGATGTTTGTGGCAAAAATCAAGAAGGAAGCGACTACTCTCCAAAAAGAGCCCATCTACAGTTTGATCAAGGCCATATGGATAAGCCAGAGGGAGAGTGGATGAATGGTACTGACGAAACCACAGTAGAGCTTTTTCGCCTTGAACGATAAGCATCATATTTGGTTCTCAGCCATCTGAGTGGTTATGGTTTTGTTTGGTGATGATCAAATACTGAATCCCATCACCCTGATCCCATCTGTGAAACACGGGGGTGACAGTATCATGATCTGCGTCTGCTTTGCTGTCTCTGGACCTTGTTGAACTGCCATCATTGACGGAGCGATAAATTCTGTGTTGGTACAGTTATAGTCACAACTGTAAACTGAAGCTCAACAAAACATGGATCATACAGACAAGACATCAACCTTGAGACCAAATCCTGAACTTAACACTATAGAAATGCTGTGTGAGCACCTGAAGCAGGCAGTTGCTGTTCTTTTAGGAAGAAATGGGCTTAAATCCTTTAAAGTCAGTGTGCATCACTGATAACTACAAACATTTAGTTTCACTTATGGCTCACGCCAGTTACTGAAATCACAGCTTCACATATTTTTCCAAATATTTAAGATTAGATCATCTTCTAAGATAAATAAATGAATTATGACTGAATGAATATGAATATAACTAGTAAAGGTTGAAGCTGGTGCCATTTCTGCAGCCTGAGTTCACGTCATATCATGTTTACAAGCTACTTAATCTATATAACTGACTAAATTAAGACTTTAATCAATTAGCTCCTAAGCTCATATTGATGCTGCGACTGCACTCAGGTTGGTTCGCTAAATCTACTTTACAAATCCTCCTGTTCAAATGTTAAATATCATATTTATTTTATAAAAATCGACTTTGATGCCCCATGTTTTATTATAGCACATAGATTATATGGCAGCTAATGATAATACAGGAATAAAGTAACACCTAATATCCTAATTAGGTTAATGTTCTCATGTTGAATTTAAAATTACATATTTGAAATTGTGTTTAATCAATGATTATTTTATTAACCACAGCATTAGTTCAAATGGACAGGGAAGATGAAGAACCACTGACTGTTTACTGCGACTTAAAATTACATTTTGATGATCCAATAACAGGCTTTGTCCAATTCAATAAGGCATTAGTTAAATTGAATCACAGCAGTAACATCAGATCCATAGGATTTACCATGCCTAGCCTAACTTACCAAGGCTGCAACAGTTTTGATTATATTAGCTAGATAGAGATGAAGCAGATACAGATAACACACTGTTGTTGTTTTCGAATCAAATAGAAAACATTTGACTTCACCTATAGGGGAAGTAGACTGCTTTTCTTTAAAGCAGCTATAGTTTGTGATTTAAGTTGGTAAAACAATGTATTTGTAATCGTGGGTGTTTGGGGCAGTTATGGATAAAGATGGAGGAGTTGGGGAAAAGATCCAAGCTAGATGGACAGACAAGAAATTAGTGAAAAAGTGGAGGAACAGCTAGAGGGTGGCTGGTCTTTAGATTGATGCTGTGTGAAGGTGACCTGGGATTACTCTGGTCCTATTCCACAATCTCATCCAGGTATCTGAAACTCATCGCCCAGTGGAATGAGCTCAGCTGCCCACATCCCTAAGTTAAGTCTTCGGCTGAACCCCCAGTCTGCCCAGAGCAAGATTGTAAGCTGCGGTAGAGGATATTCTCTTTTTCTCCAACAGACAATGCCATGAAATGTTAGTTTGCAGGAGATTTGGATGATGACATTTAGTCGTAGGAAGCAGGAGATGATTCCTTGCACTTTTACTGTAGCTCCTTCTGCTGATATGGAAAATCTGTTCAGTGCTCAAATCTTTACAGCAAGTTTCTCAGTCCCATGAGGTAAAACCCCATTTAAAGTAAAATACTATATTTATATTTATATTTTCCTTTTGCTAGCAGTTGTACCCCTTTCCAATGAAATATATTAAACTGCACAGACTTATATTCACATCTAGCTAGTGTAGTAGGAGTGCTACAGACAAGACACAATAACCATCTAACTGAAGTTCTACACAACTTTTCAGCCTTGTTTAACACGTTGTTTTGATTTTTATTTATGTTTACTTTAATCGTACAGCTCAAATACCCAACACCAAAAGGCAAGAAACATCTCATTGAGGGAGAGAATACCTGACCTACTATAATACTCATCACTCACAATACTCAAATTAAATAGTTTTAATGAATCTGCTAGATCATCTCTGCTCTGACTGCGCGGTCAGAGAGGTGCTCAAAGGTTACGGCTTCATCTTTTAGGCAGTTTTGACACTCTGAGCTCATTAGCTTCTGTCCAAGTGTCCTTGAGAAAACCGCAGAAACTTGCCTACTCATCATAACAAGACAAAATCAATCAATTAAGCTCCTAAATAACTTCCCAAAACACAGACATCCAGGCATTCTGTCAAAATAAACTAAAATTACCATGAAATCACAATTTAATCCTTCAACAATATAGCCTGTCCTATTTAAAAATAGCTCCTCTAGCTCAAACCAGCTGTCAATCACTGGAGCTGCGCATCAATGTAATGTGTAAATATAAATGAGAAATCAACAGATGTAATGAAAAGATACAAATATATAATTGCTTTCTTGAAACCGTCTGCAGAAGACATGTGAACCACCACTGGTTTCTCCTTGCCAATAATAACCAGAGATAAATGTCAGGAATAAGCATGTTTATCATATTGTTAATTAGTTATAGTGCCGTGTTATACTGATGTACTTGTGATACACTAAATGTCATCGCACACATTCATTTCCCAGGCACACACATACATATACAGGCCTCAGAGAGCATTCTTGGTAACTGCAATTAAATTTGGTTGGAGTTAATGAGATCTCACCCACAGGCAATCAAAAAAGTGGTAACTGCAGATGTATTTATGAAAGCAGATTGATTTGTTGAACTCCCCTACCCTAGTTGGCTGCAGCCTGCAATCATCAGCCACACTTCAAGAACCAGAAAAATGGACAGATGCGAAAACAGCGGCAGGTAGCTGAAAAGAATGAGCACTGAAGGAAAGACAAGGAAGACTGAGAGTTAGAAGAAAGAGGAAAGGTCGATGAAGAGAGGAGAGAGGCTGAATAGATGGGGGCTGAGTGAAAGTGAAAGAGGTATCGACATGCTTGGAACTGGGGGCAGAGGGGATTTACATTTCATTTGAATGGGATGATGAGCAGCGCAAAGAGGCAGGGAGATGGGACGGCAGAGCTGCCGGGGCCCTCCGGTGGAGCTGCGTTCGACATAAATACTTAGCTGTTTCAGACACATCAGTTCAAGGGGACACACTTGTGTGTGCTTGTTTCTCCACTTCGTTCTTTCTCTCTTCAGCTCTCACGGCTTTTAATTGCTTTGCTCATGTACAGGCACATGGGTGACGTCTGTCTGCACACTAAAACATGCTCAGCAGCACATGCTCCTGTTTGTAAGTGTCTGCTTTAAATGCACGTGTTTGTGTGTTAGAGCTTAAGGGCAGCTTATTGTAATAGCTTTCTTGTTGTAAGCTGCAGCCCACTCGTGGTTGAGTCTTGATTAATGAGATTATCATACAGCCATCCCCTTGTTGGTCCCACTCCCAAAGAACTGGTTGTGGATGAAGCACACAGCAGATAAAAAAGGAAAACAAAAGAACTTCATACAGCCTTTGAACAAAACACAACTTTGCATCTCATGGAGGCCTGTCAGCTCTGAGCAAAGGGAAGAGGAGAGTTAAGAAGACCTTTAAAATATTAGCTTGCTGCTTTTGATCAGGTAAAAGAAAAAGGTATGTATATATATAGATAGATATATAGATATATATATGGCTTGAATGAATCTCTGCTTTGCAATGATGTTGAAGGAAGACTTAAAGAGAGAGATAATGTGTTATACCTAAGCAAGGTCAGAACACTAAGAAATAAACTGATTTCCCATAAAGAGCGGTAACTTATGGCTGCTGTTTCTGTTTCCTTCGAAAAATCTATTTCTCTTATTACAGGCTGCTCTAAGGTGTTTGTGTGATACTTGAAATTGACTTGCATCACCTGTGAATAAAATGCTAAGTTGAAAACTGCTTTAGGAAAAAAAAAAAAAAGCCTTGTTATACATTGTCAGGTATTTGAGAATAAAATCAACATCATCCTAGTTGTTTGTTTCTTATCTGGAACAAAATGGGGGTGAACCAAGGTATGAGCTCAAGAGTTACTGCACACAACTCCCATTCAATTACAGTAAAAGCAGTATTATTATTTTCCCTTGTCATTAAATACAGAAAGAGAAAACACTGAAAGTACTCAAACGTAATGCTACCAAAATATTCCTAACCAAGGCTACATAAAAATGTTTGCTATCTGTGTATTTCAGAATCTGCAAGAACAATGAAGGGATACCTGATGGAACAACAGCAATGTGAAGCAAGCAACACCGTGAATTAGAGGGTAATACTCAGACGCTGCAGCAGCAGCCTCTGAACTGTCCAAGTACTTTAAAAACTCTAGTTAAGTGTTGTAATGGAGGGAATGTACATTGTTTCACCACTGCAAAACACAAATATTTTAAATGATGTGCAGTTAAAATAGAAGCTAAATTAAGATATGAATGAAGATCAGCTGAATCTTAACATACTGTTTCATGTAGTTACAAATTTAGCTGTAATGTTCTTGTATTGAATGGTGGGCCGTTTATCATGATGCATACTGAACTGTTTGAGAGGCAAACATTCACACGATAAGCTCTTACCCATAACTACTGTATGTTACCTTCCATTAGACATGAATTACATGTGACAGCCATTGCAGCGATAAAAGTAAGCTGTATGTTTAGCTACATTGTGGTTACAAAACAAGTTAGGAATATAAAGTGCACTTCTGTACATGTATTTACCACGTATGGAAAAAGTGGATATGCTTTCCCTATATAAAAGCTTTTCAAGACATTGTGAGGGCAAGCAATTGACGAAAGGCTCAAGGGAAAAAAAAAAAAACGCAAATGAGAGCACAATCCAGTTGTTTGTCTTTTGCTTCTTATAGGCATATTTGGTTAAGGGTAAGTGGCTAAGACTTTAAATTTAACTGATATAAGGCCACAGTATTAACTTAGCTTAGCCAGTTTTATTATAGCACCCAGAGATCCAAGAATACATGAAACATGAAATGAATAAATGATCAATCGACCAGTTATTTAAGAGAAAAATGAAATTGCAACGTTATTTTTTCATCATAATGTCACAAACTAATCATTCACTATTAGGGAAAACTGCTACTTTCCCAGTTTTAGAGTATTTTGAGGGCTCGGACTGTTGGTCAGACACAACAAAGCAATCTAAATACAGCAGCTGGGTTTCAGGGAAGAATATTATTTTCAAATGTTTCATACACTAAACAATACATTTAGTCATTTAGTGATATTAAGAGTACTTGTTGGTTGCACTTTTACAGTTACCCTTTAATGGAGTCTTAATTCATCTCTAATTGTGATTTGAATGGCATTACACTAAGCATTAAGTACTCATCTCAGTTCTGTTTACATTTACATTTTCTTATCCACTTACAAGCATTATTCAAATTAAGTGTCTAGAAGTTTTTCTTTTTTTTTTCAGTGAAGAGCGAGACGAGAAAGGGTATGAGAGGCAGCAGAGGTCTCCAGTGCATATCATGTGGTGTAACCATTCAGCTACCATTCTAGAGGTTAATATAAAGTTCACACATGCAGTCTGAACAACAGTGACACGAATCAGAGAGAGTCCAACATCAGTAGTGGGCGACATCAGATACGTGCTGGATACTGGAAATGTCCTTCGTGAGATTTCCTCCTACTGATACATTAGTTGTAAGAACGAGGGCTTCCAGCTAACAAGGATTTTGGTAAGAACTCAATAATTTGACTGATTCCAATTTCTACAGACTAAATTGCTTCTCTGTGCACTTATTAAGCATTCATAAATGGATTGCTTTCAGTCTGTCACTCTATCCTGGGTTAATAAAGGTACATTGTGTATCTTGGAAGAGTGAAATTTTGAATCAGTAATTTTAGTTTTAGACTTCTAACCACTCTATAAGTCCAATCAAGGGAAATACTGTTATTTTTCCAGTTATTAATGAGTAGAAAAATCACACTCGACAGCTCTCAGCTATTCAACACCCATAGCTTGTTTTGTCACAAACAATACATTTTGAGTGATTAACCAAAGCAACCACAAATGTCAAATGAGATATTTTTCTTTTAATATTTCATGGTCGTCATCTTTAGGTTTTTCAGGGCACTGATTCAAGGTATTTTCATTTACTAGAGCTTCCATCTGACAAAGGAAATTAAAACCTGTCACGATTAAGGGATGGCGTCTTTTGGAAAGCCTCTACCTCGCATGTTAAAGCAGCAATTTTTCCTCACACTGAGCCACATAAATTAATTAGATCAATGGCCAGTCACACAATGCAAACGGAAAATGTCTTTGTGCAAATGGGTTTATTGAAATGGAACAGGATTTCGCTCTCCTCTCCCGCCACATGCTTTGGTTGATGTCACTTTATTATAGTTGAAGGAAAGGGCCAAGTCGTGATTGAAACTTTCTTCTTGTACACATCCTTCAACCTCTGGGCAACTTCTGAAAGCCTGGCACATCAGGGTGCCCAACACCACTAAATACAGAATGTCTTCCTCTTCCATGCCCCTGAAACCCATAAAGGATTTTGTCTACAGCCTGCCTGCTCCAGTTCCTCATCTTAGACCAGTCAGACAGTGTGTCAAGTTCCTGCTTCTGTGCTTATAGAGTCCTGACATTAAATAATAAAAGAAATCCAAAATATTGCAGATTACATTAATGAATAATATTTTTGAACAATTAAAAATACATGTTTTTCCCTTTAATCTTCAGTTGATGAAAAAGAGAAAAGTGCTTTTTATTTTTCTCCTTTACTAACCAGTTAAAATAAGTAATGACATTTATGAGCTCTTTTTTCATCCCTTAGTTTGTATTAACTACTATTATTTTAATATTAATGTTGCAACTGAGCAAGTAGGAAAGCCTCAGTTCATCACATGAACATTTGTAATGGTGATAATAACTTTAAATCTAACTTCATACAAGATGTCATATGACTTGCTTTATGTAATTAGCGAAGAATGATAGTATTTAAAAAATAATCCAGTATAATTGTTTATTCAGTATTTATCATTTAAGCTGTCTTTAACTAACACAATTTCCCTGAAGTCCTAAACATTTTGATTCCAGGAATGAGTCGAGAAGTTGTGGTTAGTTCAAACATGTCTGCACAGAAGAGGCGAAGGAAACATCAGCGAGTACAACTAGAACGAGAGCATTTGTGGAATTAGTTATGGACTAAAGCATGTTAAGCTGACTTTGGCTTTTAATGGTGTTTTAGCATTTGGTATTTCACAAATATTTATTTGTCAACAATCATAATTGGTCCTATAAGACCATCTGTGTAGCTTCTCAGTCATCCAGGTAAAGTTTACTGTTCAGCAGCAACTGGACTTGTTCATGAACATATTTAACCTTACATCCAGAAGGATGTCCTTTGATATTTGATATTTATTATTTATTTATTTGGCGCTTTGACGCTTTCATCCAAGGCAAAAGCATAAATAAATAAAAAAACAAATGGAAATAATAATAATAATGGATTACACCACCACACAGTGGCCTCTATTTATGTTCTGAGAAGCTTGAGATGCTATTTTAGTTACCCTTTAGTGTTTGGGTGGCCGTGTCAAAGCTCCCATAAAGAAATGGCCAAATGCTAATAATATACAGGTCAACATGGCCGCAAGGCAAATCTAAAATCGAGCTTGAACTGTTGCAGGCAAATTCTACGTAGGCAGCGCGAAAAGTTACTGTTTTATGACCGGATCGTGACATTTGCTGGTGAAAACGCTGGGTTCAATGTGAGTGGGCTGTGCAAGCAAGGATCACCATATCAACAGCACAAACATCATGATATCTCACACTCATACTAAATAAACTGTTTAATCAAAGCCCTGCGGTGGTATAACACATGTTTGGGTGCATTTACTTCTTTACCACCAGTTTCTCTCATAAAAATAAGATCTGAGGATGGCTGTAAATTTAGCCTCCGTCACAGATAATTAACGGTTTCACTGATTTGATTAACAAATCCTGAATCAGTACGTCTTTCTTGACATGAAATGTAGAGTTGGGGTTTTGTTTTTCTGGACTGGACACAAGAAAAAAAACAACTAAAAAGTCTAAAGAAACTCTGTCAGCCTTTCTCCATAGTGCTGTCACCATTCGTGTGACACAGAAGTTCATATGCATTTAATTCTTTTTAGCCTCAGTATTAAAGCCTTCCTGCTTGCGCCTGCTCTCTCTCTCTCTCTCTCTCTCTCTCTCTCTCTCTCTGACATTTATTTTTTCTATGGCCACGTTCACTGTTTGGGATTTTTCCGCTTTTGTTATCTTTTTGTCAAGTTTGGAGTCAAAGTTAACCAAAAGGAAACTGTAGTGAAATGTCAAAAGGTGAGCGGCTCAACCTTTAAACATTTGCAGAGGTAATCAATCTGGTTGACAGCTGTGCCAAGAACAACTGCTCCGGGTACCCAGTGCTTGTAAAACATGGCTGCACTGTGCCATGTGAGGAAGCAAGAGCTCTCATAAAAGTAATTAATTGAAAAACATCATCATAGAAAAGACCAATTAAGAAAAAAGGTCAGAGCATTAAGTCAAGATTTGGTCTCGCTGCTTGATTATGGGCTTTAGGAACGTAAGTGCAGCACTTTTATGTGTTATTAGTTTAGCTGTGCAGGTCATAATGGTCATTATCAATGTGTTATAAATTACATAATGGCATGATATGGACTCAGGAACAATTAAAATAATAAATTCAGGATTATAGACTTTATTAAAATGATGTAAGAGTGAGTGAGTCAGTGAAAAGGCTTTAGGATGTGCCCAAACTGTCCACTCTTATTAAAAGGGGGAAATAAACAGACACTATCCTTGTGGATTCGTGACATGAGCTTATAAGAGTTTGTCAAAACTGTCGTCCAGAGCTCAGACATGATTTTTATTACATTTTCTTTTCAGCTGAGGGTCTACAGGGAGCTGACTGATGTGCAATTGACTGACACGGATTTAAAAAGCTTGTTTCAGTCTTGGTGAATCTGATATAAAGTTTATAGCTTTTGTCAATCAGAACTGTTAGCATGTTTTGGGATTTTAACCATTTTAGGGGAATTTGCTCATCACTTTAACGCTGAAGGTGAGATCAGAAGCTCAACATCAAGGTCACGTCCACTGAGCTGCAGCCACTTGTCTGCTTTTTTTTAAGGGACATGATGTAGTGTACTTCTTTGGAAAACGTAGAAACATTGGCTTACTTGGTGGAGGTTTGCTGCCACCATTTCTGTTCAGGAACCCTAGAAAAGCTGTGTTTTTTAACCATATATAACAGCCAACACTGCACAGAAGTGCTGGGCAGATGGATAAACTGTTATTTTTCAAACAACTAGTTACACATAACTCCTCCAGATTTTCTTTTTCCGTTTCATTTCTAATTGTTGTAGGTGTAAATGAGGTGAAATGTGTAAATTAGAGGTGTTGGAAGCTATATTTTTCTTTAAATAGTGCTCAACTAGCCCTTATATTTCAACACTAAGACATTTATGAAACATATCACTATATAATCTATAAAATCTTCACTTTTGCTGTGGTTCTTTAAGTACTGATAATACACTTTCTGTGACTGTAAATTTCCTTGTAACAGAGTATTTTCACAAAGCTGTATAGCTGATGTACAGGTATGAGCATGCTGTGACTCTGCTTATCTAATTCTCAGAAAACACCTGGTTGGTGAGAAAACTGGTTGCTAACAGGTGGTTGCATGGCAAACAAGCTCAGGCATAGAGCAAAATGAATGAAGCATGAAGATGACTGTGTTCTTCATCCATCACACTGCCTCACCCATGTTTGACTAAAGGTATTAAGCAATGTTCTAGTATCTTTTCATTTGTTCTGCGTCTCACAAATGTTCTTCTGTTTGATACGAAGACCTCAAACCTGGACTCATCTGTAGACAACACCTTCCTACAGTCTTCCAGTTTCTAATGTCTGTGCTCTTTTGCCCATCTCAGTCTTTTGTATTTATTGGCCAATCTGAGATTTGTCTTTTTCTTGGCACTTCTGCCATGAAGTCCAGCATCATGAAATCTCCTCTTGACTGTTGATGCTGACACTGCTTGACTTGGACTATTTAGTGGAGCTGCCAGTTGAGGACCTGTGAGGTGTCTTAAACTACACACTCTCAGATATTTGTCTTTTTGCAGAGTTGTACATTGGAGCCTCCCACTCCCTTTTTCTGTTCCTGTTAGAGCCAGTTTCTGCTGCTCTCTGAAGGGAGTAGTTAACAGCATGAAAAAACAATTTAAGTTTCCTCGCAATTTCTAGCATTGAGCAACTTTCCTTTCTAATGACAACAATAGACTGATGGGTCTCTAATGAAAGTTCTTTCTGGCTATTGGTACCTATTGGAACCTGTAAACAAACAGCTGCTGATGTTCGGATACTAAACTAACCTAAAGAACGCCATGCTCCCTTATTTCCCTATTTACACCATTAGTACAGCTGCTCTTAGTTGTGCAACACAATTGCAAAAGGGTTTTCTCATAATCATTTAGCCTTATACAAAAAAAAAAAAAAAAAACTAGAATTAGGTAAATAAATAAATAAAAATATTAGGTTCCCAAACTTTTCACACTTTCTTCTCTGATCCAAGCAGCATCTTCAACTCTACCTCTCCAAAGCAGAAGTTCTCGTCTTCCCAGTCGGACCTTCAATACAACAGAACATCAGACAACAAATGAAAGATGAACCGTCGCCCCAGTCTGAGATCCAGACCGTTCTGGAACAGCTTTTTTAATAAAAGATGTCTCTGGACATTGCTGCATTCATTCTCCCAGTTCCTGCCGCTGAAAAGCGTCCCCACAACATGATGCTGCCGCCATGCTTCACTTTAGGGATGATATTGGCCAGTGTCGAGTGGTTTCCGTCTGGCCTCTCTACTATACAGGCCTGATTGGTGGAGTGCTGCAGAGATGGTTGCTCTTCTGAAATGTTCTCCTCTCTCCAAAAAGAGAAATGCTGGAGCTCTTTCAGAGTGACCATGGGGTTCTTGGTCACCTCCTTTACTAAGACCTTTCTCTCTAGATTGCTTAGTTTGCCTGGCAGCCCGCTCTAGGAAGAGTCCTGGTGATTCTAAGCTTCTTCCATGTAGAGAGAATAGATACCACTGTGCTCATTGGGATCTTCAATGCTGCAGAATTTTTTCAGTACTCTTCCCCAGATCTGTGGCTTTTTTCGAAAGTCTACAGACACACAGGTGAAACTGATCCATAATAAAGGCCTGGGAGGGTGGGGAGTGAAGTGGATGGTGAATAGAGCAATGGCAGTGAAGGACGAGGGAGAGAAAAAACCAGGCCGGAACAGTGACACTAAGATGCAATGCTGTGGAGGTGGGAGGAAGCCGGAGTACCCAGCGAGAACTCACACAGACACCGGCAGAAACTCTGCACAGAAAGGGTCTCAAATAAACAAACAAGGTCGGATCATGTCTAAGTAACAAGTTAAAGCCAGTGAAGACAAAGATACAGTGCTTCTTTGTTTAGATTTAAGCAAGACTGAAGTCACCCTATATGTTTCTGAACTTGTAGTTTATAATATAGCAAAACATAGGAAAAGATAAGAGCTTCACGCTGAAAGAACCAAAAAAACTCTGTGATCAATACTATCAAAGGCTGCTTTGAGATTTCAAAGAACTTAACCTGCACAGCTCCTGTATCAGATGTGAAAAGCGGCCTTTGAGGTGTGTGTTAGCACGAGGTGGTCTAAAGTTATTTTTCAAATATAATATTAATATTCAAAAATGACTTTGAAAAACTTCACATATGAAGGAAGTTAAGAAAAATTACTATTTTAATTTAAAATTGTGGGGTTGAGGTTAGGTTTCTTTCAGCTTAGGTGTGCTTTAAATTAACTTTCCAAGGTCAGTGAACTGCTGATAATAGATAAAGTAATGAAGTCCAAACGAGTTAACACTTTTTAATAGTATCTTTCTTATTCTGCAGTGATCCAGGAACTGCAAATAGAGTTTCAAGGCCTTGTAATGAACAACAATATTTCTTCCTAAACAAATGGCTTTGACATGCATGAGCATATACTGGGGGAAAATGATGGATGGTATAAGGATGGTATAAAGTTAGCCCCTAAAGTGGAGTACGGTGTAGTTTTGTTTTTGAACAGTGCAGCTACTAAGTCTGTTAGGCAGTGCATCTAAACATAAACAGTTTCTTTACCTGGAAACCATTGAGTCAGCACCAAATAGCGTTTCCCATTTTGAAATGGTTTTTATTATTTTTTCCTTTTGTGGGATCCCAAGTTACATGTCAGAGAGATATTTTCGTTTGAGAGTAATTTGGCACTTTGAAATGAGAACTCTGACAAAAGAGTAACAGCCTGGTGTCGGAGGTTGTGAAGGACATCTGTTTGTGACCTCAGACCCCACCAGCTGCAGCTGTCTTTATCCAAGCGCTCCTCCAAGGCCTCAGCCAAACTCATGCTCTTGGCATTACTAACTACAAACTTTCAGCACAGCTTCAGCTTTGCCAGTTTTCCACTTTTTCAAATAGATGGTTCACTCTGACAGTCCCACATTACACTGTGCATTTGAAGCTTTAATCCCCTGTTCCCATGCACATCTAATTTCCATAAAATACTTAGAGTCAAACAAAGCGATTTGACGATGCTGGTGGAGTTGCTTAGACAATGATTCTGATATTTTTATTCCAAAGCACAAACCCAGAACGTAGTTACTTTATTTAATAGACATAGAGGTACAGGGAGTAATTTACTATACAAAGATCTTCTTATAAAGCCCGGGGGCCACAAACATCAAAAAACACAAATTACATATTTCTATTATATTTTCCATGTTTGTCACCTTACAAAGTTGAACTGATCCTCTCTTCGTTGCACTATTTTGTGGCACCCTCTCTTTCTGCAGTGGTAATCCTGTGGTTTATCCAGACAAACCAACTCCTGCAATGCAGATAATAGTAGTGGATAGAAACTTTTATTACTATTATTTTGCCAATATTGTTCAAATTCAGTTAACACCAAGGCTATATTTGGAAGAAAAATCACTTATGAATGTACAGGAAGGCTAAAACCTTTTTTCTAATTATCATGAGACATTTATTTTTGCTATTGTTTTGTGTCAAGAGTCCTAGAGTCAGTTGCCATAGAAAACTAGTAAACAAACCCATATTCACATTTAAAAAGCTTTTACCTTGTTACCGGTTAAACTGTTTTTTTGCCTTGAAATTAATCAAAACTGTTCCTATCAATCATCTAATAGAAAAAAAAAAACATTCATTTCAGTTCTAGGTTAATGGGGTCTAGGTTGTTGGGGAAATGAGAAAAGTGCAATATATAGTTGGGATTAATAGGGGCCCAAGAGCAACTCTTTGCCCTGGGGCCCTTCAGGAGTTTATTAGGGCCATGAAGCTAAGCAGCTATAGTTCCATTTTTACCAGACATGAGAGTAGTCTTATTTGTGACTTTATTTTTAGATTGATTTTCTTCATTTTAATATAGTAAATGTCATTATTCTATTCTATTAATAAAATGATTTTACTTTTGATTTTTGTTTTGATTAGTGTTGTTAATTGCACATTACTTTAAATGATCCATTCCCCACAAACTATCATTTTAGTCAGAACGCTGAAAAAAAGACAAATACTGTATATTGGAGTCAACAGAGTAACACTGTCAAATAAATACTGCACATAAAATTAAAACAAAAGGCAGATGTTTACATAACATGAAGAGAATTCAATTAGATATATCGAGACATTTATCTTTTTAATTTTTAATCATCACTCGCTGCTGTATTCACAAATAAATAGTTCAGATAAGGACATGTTCTAAATAAATGACAGTTCAGCTTGTATGGTGACTTGTAATTGAAGGAATATTTCCCAGCAGGCATTTCTGTTTCTTTCTCTGGGTGTCAGGTGATTGACAGTGAGTAGAGTGTAAAGTAATGTGTGTAGACATGTGAAAACACTCAACTGGGGCACAATGAAATGATGATCAAATAGAAACTTCCAAACAAATTAGCGATTCATATTCACAGTTATGGATTATCTTCATCTATTGAAGTTGGTTTTCCATACTGCTGAAAGATGAATGGCAGCAAATGGCATTTTCTGAAGAATGAAAAATGAGGCCTCATATCTCCAGCAGAGTGCAGATACTGTACCAGCGGGAGGAAGAGCAATCTTCTCCATTAACAGAGTTTTGGCTGAGATGAATGTGAGCAGATAAACTTTATTGACAATCGAATGCAACAAGCAGTTTTATCTTACTACATTTGACCTTGTTATTAGAAACCAATTATTTCGTTTGATCTTAAATTGACAAAAAGAAAAAATAAACATCATAGCTAAGTTTACTGTATAATAAGTCAAGGCAGTTTAATGAGGAAAGTATAATATTCTTCCTGCTTGCACTAAGCAATGGTTGTTAGAAAACTACTTTTCTTTTACATATCAAGCAGACATGAAGCAACATTAGCATTCATTAGGAGCTGTGTTGATGGCCACCTTATGTCCAGTATTCCTTCCCTTTCTCTCTGTGTTTTTCCTCTCTAATGACTAAAAAAACTATCTGGGTCTTTGCTGCTAAAGTTTCGCTGTGCTGACCTGCTAGCTGTTAACTTTGTATATCTGGTATCTGCTGTTGTGCAGGAGTTTTAGAGTTCACTAAAATATCTGTGAGTTAATACCCTTACTCACTTGATACTTGATACATTGCTAATATCAAATAAATCTAACTAATAAATCTAAATATAACAAATCATTAGAATGTCCCCGAAGCAAAGGTGCAGCTTGGGCTCGATCTGTCTGACCACACATTTTTGTTTAATTTCATGAAGACAGCTTCTTTGTGTTGTGATTGTAGTACAGATGAGTCCCACCACTGCCAAGAGGTTCTCTTCCTATGCAACAAACAGCACCAGTGGAGAGACTGTGGATTGTTTGTATTGTTGTTAATTCCAACTCATTAGTATCTCCCTAACAGCCCCCTTCCCCCAATGCTCTGAGGCCCTCTGGCTGCCAGTGTCCTGACATTTCTCAAATCAGTGTAAAACCATGGTGTGACTATGTCTAAGTGTTTTTAACTTCTATAGAAATAAAGTTAATTAAAATGATCTAAAGCCTGGACATAGATCAAGGGGTCCACACTCACGAACCTCACTTTACACTTTACTATCTTTGTCATTGATAAGAACAAGGTGGCTGAAAGCTCGGCATGGATGAAGGAATAGAGGATATCGCTTTTCAAGTTATTGTTTATAGTTTGAGAATCTGCTTTGCAACATTTTCTCATATTGATATTTATATCACATACTTCATGTACTCTACAATAGATTCTGAGTTATTTTTACTGGAACAAACTGACAGCTGCTGAATGATAGCGTCATTGGTAAGTTGTTCTATTATTTGTGGCCTTTTTCAAACACACTCTTGTTTGTCTAAATTGCAGACCACCTTGTCTGCTTGATGACTGTAGTAATAGCAGGTCACATATTGTACACTTGTTTTGTGGAGCCCGATGTGGATTGATTGCCTTGTATCTCCATACAGCATGTAAGGGCCCACTACAGATCCTTGTTTCCTCTGCTATGAGCAATGTGCTCCATCACTGATTGTAAAGCACATTCTTTGTCACAGTTTACGAGATTCGTTGTCACCTCTGGCTATCTGGTAGCAAATCTACAGATTCTACATCTACAAGAGGGCTGCACCTCGACTTGAGAAAGTCAAGTTTGTGTCAAAGCAGAGAGAAGGACAGCAAAACACAACAGATTATTTAGACTTATACAGGATACATTCTGTTACTAATTGTGATAATGTAAAGGTGATGTGGTATAATTACTACTACTACTACTACTACACTGCTAGTTTCTCTAACCTGATTAGAAACACAGCTGTCAGACAAACAGCCATTCTCCAGTAGAGGGATTTAGGGATCAGATTTCCAGAATCCTCTACCCTAAATACAGAAATGAGGTTTCTTATTCACATAACAGTTAAGAAATCCACTAACTTGAGGATGCTGACTGTAACCCGGTTACTACCCTGCTGGGTAGCTAATGCTAACTTGCCACTATTTGCAGATCAGATCAGAGCACACATTCACTTTCCAGGTTGTTTGTGCAGAAACCATTAAAAGGAAATTCTGCTGCTGACAGTCGTTGTATACCTGTATGGTTGGTGAAGAGCAGGCAAAAGCTAGTACGAGGTATTGAACTTAAATATATCACTCAGAGAAGTTACAACAGATATAAACAATTGTTTGCTTAACATTTCGCAAACTGTGTGAATTGTTTAGATATCACTGCAAAATCCACTTTTTGGTAATTTTACTACATTTATATGACTCTATTGTGCATGCAGACACAAACAAGTATGTTAAAAGTGCAATCTGTCCTTTTTACTGTCTTTTTTGTCCAATATTGTTTTTCCTGGCTGCAGCACACTCACTCTGCAAACAGTAAAACAGCAGCAGTAGAGTGCAAAGCACGGACGCTTCTCACCTTTTGGATTTATGGACAAACTCGGTTTGTTTTTGACAGAGAGTTGCAGTATATGTAACGTTCCGACCAGTTGGTGGATGCTGGATTCATTTCAGGAATATTGCTGAAAGATGGACTAATTCGAACCGTCTGTGACCTAAACCTGGGTCTCATTCAAGGTTTGAAGCCGTAGGTGTTTTGTCCTGTTTTTTTTACTAGGTTTGCTTGTTGAATGTAGCCACACTAGCTGCATAGTAATGGTAAACGGCTAATGTGGATTAGGTTAGTTTATCTCAGACTCTGGAGCAGAAGAAATTCTTGGGCTAATTACACACTCATTTTAGTTTCTGTTAAATTTACTGCAAACATTGAATGGTGCCATAATAATAGTTTTAAAACAGCAACCCATTCGGTCTACATTTTGATATAAAAAGGGAAGACATTTGAGGCCGTGTTCATCCTGTTCTATTTGTAATGGTAGTCTTCTCCTTCACAGCTCTTCTTAGTCTTTTTCCCTGCAGCATTATTTATTTTTTCCAGAGGAATCCCATGACTTTCCAAGAAGCAACATGACTGCAGTGCTCACAAGATACATGCACAAAGAAGACAAACCTGGAAAGACAAGAGAGAGTTTTTTTCAAATGTGTAAGAGTTCCAGGAGTCAGTTATTGGAGCTGAGATCAATAGCAAGGTCTGATAACAAAACCAGCCACAAAAAGAAGCAACACACAAATGCATGACTTCTCTGCTCTGTTTTGATGTTCTCACCTAATATCAGTATTTTTCTACTCCTGTAAATATATAGCTACAGGCTAATGGGATTTGGTCAAGGAAGTGTGTGTGTGTGTGTGTGTGTGTGTGCACTGCAGGCAGCAAAACACACACACCCACAAAACACATCTGTCTTTTTACCTGCCGCAGTACAAATCAAATTCATGAGAAGAGGCAGAAAAAAGCAGTAAATGCAAATCCTTGAAAGGATGAGAAGCCGACATCTAATCGCACACATTGAGCCATTAGGATGAATTATTGATGCATACTCATATTTATGCAGGTAATAATGGGAAAAGTGTTAATCTTTTCACCCAACCTGCAGCGCAAAGTGCTTCCATCACTGTTCCCTGCTCTGTAGCTTTATTTTAATCAGAAACAGACAGCAAAGTAGCATTCAGTGTGTATTGAATTAACAGTTCTGGCAGGTTCCCAGGAAGTGCATTATGGGAGGACAACTTCAATGCTCTCTCTCATTGCCTCACCTTTCCTCTGTCTGACAGAGGTTATAATATGGTTGGATGTCCTACCTCTGGATAATGATGGTGGCTTTTCTCTCCAAGCTTCAGCAGGCAGCCAGAGTTCAGGCTGGATTTTAGCCTGAACCTCTGGCTGAAAAACTAAAACACTAAAGTCAGACAATAAATTTTTAACATTAACATCATCTCATAGAAGTCAATTAAACTGGCTTGGGGAAGCTGCTGCCAAATAAATCTAAAGTACATTCAAAACATCAAGATAAGCTCAAATGTGTGAATGCTGTATGCTCCCACAGTAATGGAGGCTGACCAAATTTCAGGGTGAAAGAACTTTGATGTGACTATGGATCTTTCATTAAAAGTGCCCGTACACTTTACTTTATTGGCATTCAGTGTTAAACAAAAAGTTAATTTAATGGGATTTAATGGGAGCCACAAGTCAGAGCCCACAGATATAAACACTCTTTTCTACCCTGTGTTATTACCATGGTAAATTCAGAGAAGATATGGTAATGTCCATTTTTCTACATGAGCTTCTTACATCCCACATTAAAGCCGGTTTTATAACTTGTACGTTTGTACATTATCTCCTTCATCTACTCTGTGTTGATGCTGTGTCTTTGTGTTCCTCTCCTGATGAACAAACATTTGCCCGTTGGGGAACATAACGTTATGCCAACTTTGTCTGGGAAGTACTGTAGTATGGTCCATACATACTATAAATAAACGTCATTTGTGCCATTTTGGCAATTACTATACAAACAATAAAAGAAAATGGAATGATATGGGATGTCAATCAATAACTTTGGACAGCTACTGCAAATTAACTTGAAAGCTGCATTAGTTTGTTTCTGGCCACTAGGGGGCAGACACACATTGAAACGAGCTGAATCTTTACAACTTGGCAGCAGTATAATTGTGTCTACTTGATAAATAATCTCCTTAAGGCTATATCAAGCTCTTTAGCAGCTTTAGCAGCTAGTCACCAACTTGTACTATCTGCCATTTGGGGCTGAGCAGGTAGCGTAACAGGGGACCTTTTGGTCATAGACATCTGTCTATTAGACAACAACTGGTGAGATTTAGAATATATTACCGAACAGTGGATTAGCTCATCAAATAATGTTAGTAAAGAAAGAATAAACTTTGTATCTAGGTGTTTATAGTATGATGCATTTTTTTATAGAGTTTTAATGAAGGTTCACTTAACAAAATAATAAAAAAATTGCTGTTTACCCCTAGAAAGAGAACAAACTGAGTGGGTAGATGAAATTGGCAGCACAGCCTGTTTGTACACCTACAGCAGGATGTCCAAAGCCACACTGTAGAGGTGGAGTTCTTGGTGGTTTTTAGCGTCTTATTCCTCTGTTTTCTCAGTTGCTACTCTGAATTGAGTTTACCTGCCACAAAACCTACATCTGTAATTTCAAGGCGAAGAACTGCAGGCTTGCAACTGGTCTTCCAAGATAAAAGCAGAGGGAGAGGTGGGCTGGCATTTATTTTTAAATCTTCAGAGGGGGAAATTCTCCTCCCCTCAATCCCCCTACACCCACTTGAATTGAAATAATCCACTGTTTGCTTCACCACAACTTGAACATTTCCAGAGGGTTTCAATGATACTTGACCACATGACGCACTAACAGATTTTTCTTTCCCCTTCTGAGACACAGCTGTTTCAAGTCCCATTACGGTGCATTTGAAAGGAAGGCGATTAAAGCGTCAACATCCCTGCTTTTCCCACTGACATCTTTAATGAGAAACATATTTCAGCCAAACCGAAATGCCTGTTTTTACTTTCTACTGATTGCATTTAAATGGATCCCATGAAGCGAGTAAAAAAAAGAAAAATCAAATTTGTTTTTTGTTTTTTTAAGTCTGCTTGGTCACATGATGCAGATTATTCAATTTCACTCACACACACAGCAGCCGTATTGAGCATATGTTTGATTTTATGACAACTTCTGCCATTCTCCCTGCAAGCATTATTGCATCAGGGTTTATGGGCTTTCCAAGGCAAACAGTGCTGTCATTCCTGATCATATTCTCTGATTTATACTATTTCTGACTCTATTGTTGTGCCGAGCCGATGGTTGACTCTCATTGAAAACCTCATCTATCTCAAGGTTTCTCAGTGACATCTTAAACCCTGGACAGAAGTGGAATAAAGGGAGGGGGGGGGGGGGGGGGACTTAGAGAGGCTAGAATAAAGAACACTGAAGCAGAGAGATAGAGTGAAAATAGAAGTTAAGAGAGGTAACTAGACAGAGGCTGATGGCAAGAGGGATGAAATTGAGAAGTGGGAGACGGAGAGAAAGAGACTCAGCGATACTCACTTTATCATGTTCAGTGAGTGAGTGACCTTAAGGAATCTACACACATTTGTGGACCCACAAGTGTTACTATTGCACAGAGCAACAAGGAGAGAAAATGGTTTAAAGACGTGTAGGTGTTCTGGAGAAATGATCCCACACCCACATGCTGTCAGGCTCATGATCAATGAGGTCAGCCTCAGCTTTGACCATGGTTGATCAGATCAGCTGATTTAACCAAAGACAGCCCTGTGCCACACTCACATCTGGCACAGAAAAAAACTAACTTATTAAGGCTGTCAAAAAAAAAAGATTTTAGGAGGTTTGAAGGTCCTGAAGTCAGACTTAAGTCGTATAAATGATGACTTGAACTAGACATGAATAATGTGGTATCTAAATACAAAAGTTAAACAGCCTTTTGCATTGAAATAACTATGAAAGCAAAGGACAATGTTAAAAATGCATTCACAGAAATATCGTAAGTCGGATTGCCCTCAGAGACACGATACAGACTTCCCTTGTGTCTTACTTTGTAAAGACGAGACCTTACTCAATGATTTGAAACCTGACTTGACTGGTTGAAGTGACATCGAGGGCAGTACTCAAGACTGACCTGACCTGCATCTTACTCTGAAAAATCTTGACCTGTCCCTGACATCTCTTGACTGAATCTACAATTGACTGGTTGAGTATCGAAGCCAACAAAGTCATGATCCAGTTCATTTTTACTGCAATTCAGAGTAATTTCATACCTGTTTTGATCTCATTTAGTTTCATAGACTGCAGTGTAGTCCCAATGCGCATGGAACATCATTCAGAAATCCACAGTGCCATTTACCGTTTCTGAATGCCATATGGCAAAGATTGAACCAGATTAAAACATTATTAAAACGGCAAAAAGCGGGAAAAGTTAGCAAATTATGACTTTGGCTTTCGATTGTCAAGGTTCCATCAAGTACTTGAGAATTTAGACATATTTTAAAAAGCCGTGAGTGAGTGACCTAAAACCTGTTTGTTTAACTCCTAGATCTGACTAATATCTCTGACAATGTGTCCACTGTCAGAATGCTCAGATGATTATTATTTTCTTTTGATGACTGCATTTTCACTAGTTTAATTCATGCACCATTGACTCCCATCTGTGGTCAAGCAAATGGTCCGAAGTGTTTCCTCACTGGTGATGCTGGTGTTTTAAAGTTGTCTCCATTTGTTTTTCCAGTTCATTGCCTTTGTTTAAAGCTTTGTTTGCATTTTCTAAATCCTCGTATTCCCTCTGCTGCCTCACTGACTCTTCTGTTCTGTTGTTGTTCTTGTGAGTTTTTGTCACCCCTGCTTGTGGTTTCTACATGTTACGGTTTACACTCTAATCTTCACGCAGCCCTTGACTGACATGGAAAGTAAATAAGCAAACAATACAAAGCTCCAGTGAATATTCATTGGATTTGCATGTGATGTCAGGTTTAACTGTGTTTCTCTTTGGTATGGTTTACGTCTTTAATAGATATACAGAAAAGGATTAACATGCTGCAGATAGCTGATCAGCAGAGGGTTGACAGAACAAGAAAGGGCTTCACTGTCATGTCTCAAGGACACGTGGATATTAAAATACACATACCGCAGCTCTGTGTAAGTCTTGAGACCACCCAGCCACTGTTTCTACAGCCAAGGTCCTCCACCTATAACAGCAACATACCTTCACTCATATTGCTGACTCTTCGCTATAAACCATGCCAGACTAACCTAAACGCCCGGCCTCTCAGCCCTCACAGGGTGAAACATGAAGTTGTACAGTAGGTATGTAGCTTGTGTAAGCAGAGGTAGCACTTACAATTTCCAGTGTGTTTCCAACTTGTGCAACTCTTTTCTGCTACCCTACTTTACTCCATAGAACAACACTGTACTTTTTTTTTTAACTGTGATTATTTTGCAGATTTAGACATGGTCAGCATAACTAACTGGTTTTAGTAATTTGCTACATTTTGCTCTAGCTCCACCATCAGGTCAAGAAATGACTTTGTCCAGTATTTTGATTTAACGTCTTCATCAGACTAACGTGCAAAATGAAAATGATAAATGTTATATGTGCTGAATATGAACTTGTTAGTGATGTCATTATTAGCTCCTGCTATAACAAGTCACTAAATTAAACCAATTTTAGTTTTTATTCCAAAAGATTTGGTGACTAATCTGGCTAATTAAAGAGAAACATTGTATGTTACACCGAAAATATTTTATTTAATATAAGCCTTATATGTAATGTTGCTCTTTAAATGAAAGTAGTCAGTCACCAGTTCAGGCTGAACTGCACTAAACTTTGAATTTACCTTACAAATCTCACACTACAGTATATGCCAGACTGTCTGACAGTCACCTTCCTGGAGCTGTCTATTACTTATTCTGTCATGTCATCCTTTCACCTTCAATTTGACATGAGTGTATGCTCAAACAAGTCATGAAAATACATCCTGCTTCCATGTAGCAGATCTGCAGCAAACATACAGGTGTGACATGTTGACAGTGAGGTGTGGAGAACATTTTTAGATAAGAATAAATATATGCATTAATGTGACATAGTTCAGTCTGAATGTTTTGAATGAATGTGACAAGAATTTTTAAACATAGCAGGGAAAAATGAAATCCTTCAACTTTTCACTGTTCAGTCTGTCAGTCACCTGTTTTGAATGTACACAGTCACATTTCAAATGCTGGGATCTTTTCAGCTGTTAATCCAAATGTAATTAAAGGGCAGAAATGAACAGCATGTTCCATTTAAAAAGTGCTGTGGAAAGAAATGATTTTTTTTGCCCAAAATCTGTGATTTTAATTCTATTCTTCTCATATTCACAAAGTTTAGAAATGCCAAATACATTTCACCCCCTTCCTTTCATCATGGCAGCACATGTAAATAAAAGGCTATAATTAAATTTGTCATTTTTGACACAGCTAATTGTTACTGTGGTTGCCTGTGTGTAGGTGTGCAACAGGAATAAAGTCTGCTGGGCTTACAGCAAATTTTGCATGCTACAGTAAAACACCTCCAATACAAAGCACCTTAAATAGTCTAATTTCCTTTCAGTTCCGTTTATGCATAATAGCCCCTGAGATATTGCTCATATGGCATTCCAAAAATATGGATCAAACACACAGCCAAGTTCTCACCCTTGCCTGCGTCTCCCCTAACCGAAATCTGATCTTTTTCTTTTCAGAGTTGCAACATTTCAAATGTTGTCGCTGTCACAAGTGTTTTAAATGTCACCCAGTGTCTGCTTAGTTGCGTGTCAGACGAAAAAGGGTAGTCACAATAAGAGCAGAAATACCTGGCAGCTCTCAAGTCCTTTTCCATATACACTGCTCTACAGCGGAGCCCAAAATAAAGAGATGAATGTTTTCTTCACCCCTGAGGGCATGTATTGTTTTGAAATACCTCTGATTTTAATGCGTGTGTGTTTGAGTAAAGCACTTGTGAACAGAGTTGTGCTTGATTATGAATGAACGCAGCTTCTTATAAAGCTTTGTGGTATCAGTTTAACCCACAGAAGGATTATTGAACGGCCCTACTGGGCACTGACTGGGGGACCTGATGTTCTGAAAATACTACAAACTAGAGAGAAAAATAACCAAAAGAGAAAAATAACCACAAAGGGACACAAAGCAACCAGAAAGGAAATGTGCAAATGAACAAACACCCACAAAGAAGTACGTGCAAATAACAACAGAGATGTGCAAATTGTCGATAGTGGAAGTCATGAAATAACTAAAGAAATGCAAAACAACCAGAGTATAACGACCACAAAGAGACACAAAATGACCACAGAGACACAAAACAACTACAAACAGGTTGCATCATCTGACATGGTCATGTGTCTCTTTCGGTCGGGGTATCTTGCTCCTGTGTAGACAGGAAGGAAAGTTGTCATAATCCATCCATGGATTAACGGCATGCAGAGAGTGGGAGTCACTTTCCCTAATCTCAACAGAAAACACCCTCTCGTGCATGCAAGCAAAGTAAGGAACTCTTTCTGTGTCTGCAGAGCTGCGCGTAGGCCTCGAGCTCTCACCTTGCTCGCTCGCTCTGCTTGCTTGTTAATACCACTCTTGGGATGCACACTCCCCTGCCTCAGCCCCCTCCCTCTTCCCATCTTTTGGTCCGGGTGATTAGGAACTTGCAGTTAAGACTTAAGTCCCTTGTTCTCTTCGCACTTTCCCTTTCTCTCCCTTACCTCTAGGCATCAAGGGAAATGAAGGTAATCCACTGACGGTTTGCCAAGTGAGGTGAACAATGGAAAAATGAAGAAACTGTAAGGTGGATGCGATTCATCATGAAGCTCCTTTCATTTTGCAGGAGTATGCCTGGCACAGATGTTTGAAATGGCACCCCTCGCCTGCAGACTTTGGGGAAGGGCGCTTTATGAAGATGCATGAGTCGGAAAACAGACTATTAAAGTTAGTGAGAGTTCATTAACCTTGTAAAAGTAGGTTCTGGCTCCCATAAAGCTCCATATTTCAGGACTTTGCCCGTCATTTTTTATCATAAGTGCTCTTGGTGGCCTGATACTTCATTTCACACGTGACAAGCATTAAATGAGACAATGACAATAAGAGTTGGAGCTATGCACACGTGACGGCTAATGACTGACTTTGTGGCCTGTTAAAAAAGGAGAAATTAAAGCGGCACTCCGGCTGGCTCTACCACCTCTCATGGTGTGCTTTTCCATTTTTACGCACTTAAACTTAGCAACACCACAAGCTGAGTTTAAATTAGAAAACACAGAAGGTAATCGCAATCAAGCTCGTTGTTTCTGGGCTAACATGCCTAATCATGGACAACTCAGAGGGTGTCCTGTGCTAAGCGTTACAACGCTATTGGTCCAGGAGGAAGGCATTGCAGAGGAAATGAAAGCAATGAGAGAAGCAAGATGACAGCTTTGACTCAGAGATAGAGTGATTATAGTTCCTCTACCATCTGCGTGACTCATCTGCTCTCTCTCACCACCGTATACCAGGTTCTCATAACCATCTTCATCACCATTCACACTGCTGGATGCCCCCTCTTTGGGCTAACTCAACTTCTGATTTTTATCTTCACAACATCACAGCTGCTGCAAAACAAAAAACAAAACAAAACAAAACATAAAATGCTATGAAAATAAACATGGATGCTACAGACAACCGAGTGTGGATAGTCCCAGAGCTGAGCTCATGAGCACATTCTGTTTTCGATGGAAGGCTTGATTTTTTATCGAGCTGTTTGTGTGGATATTAGCGTTGTGGAGTTTACAGCCAGTTTGTGGCACATTAGGGCAACCTCTGCCAAATTATGGGAAGAAAATAATGACTCATTCTGAGCAGATGTACATGCGTGCTTAGCAAAAAAAAAAAAAAAAGTTAATATATGCAAATCACTGCTAGGCTTTATTATTTGAATATGAGAGAGAAAAATAGACAGCTCTCTCCCCATTGTTTTTTAATGTGTGATGGGAGCATGATCATCTCCTCTGGGCCCTTGTGACAAAAAAAAAAAAAACCCACAGCACAAGCAAATCAAGCAAATCAAGCCTGTAATTTAGCAGCAGAATGATGTCTTTTAGCAGCGGGGCCGGGCATTCAGAGGAGGCTTCCTCCCACCAGGTCCACATCGGCATCAACAACCACAAGAGGCAAATGATGGTCAACACGCCGGAGAGGCTCAGTGTAACCGCAGCGCTAATCGCTCAGCCCGGCTCGACGTCCCACCGCGCAGCTTCCTGAGGAAACTCCCACTGTGGCACAGAGCAGCCGACAGCTGCATCCGTCTGCAGAGAGAGGCAGAGACTGGCCGGGCTTAGTCAGCAGGCTCATAAATACAGACAACACATACGCACAGGGATTCATTCCGAAAGCTGTATGTGCACATTAGTGTGCGTTCGGCTGTGTGTGCTGATTGACTGCGTGCCCTCTGTATGTGTACGTGTATGGCTACGGCTATACATTGTGAAGATCAGTTTGGGTTTAGTTTTAGGTTTGGGTTAGGGTTTGAGTTAGATTGTCTGGTTAAAGTCTGATCCAACTGCTTCAGGCATTTGCTTTCGTACATATATCTCCAACACGTAATATCCTTTTAAGTGCAAGGTTACCGTGTATGTCTTAAAACAGACAAAAATAGTAGGAGTTCAGGAGGGATGGTTGTGAGATTGATACATCAGTCAGATTAATATTTCATTATGATGTGTACATACACATACAGTCACATTTGCAGCTACTCTGTTTGTGGATAACTCTCATTACTCACTATGTGAATGGAACAAGGAAGTCTATTCATCAGCCCAGACCCTCTGAGCAAACACCATCAGGACTGTTGATGTCCACTCTATTCCCTTCAATCATTTAAAGTTCCTTGTTGTTAATTAAGAGCCTCCTTGTGAGACGGAGCTCTGTTTGTTTCAGCCCTCTGCGACTGTGTTCCTGACTCAGATCTCCGCTTACCTTGCCAAAGCTGGATGCCAGTGCATCCCTTGCACTCATTTGCGTGAAATCAGCAGATGAGAGGAATTAGTTCCTGTCTCTTTTACCCCCTCCAGCCTCCTCTTCGTCTTCCTGTAGGAGTGCAGATGTGGTGGGTCCTTTGAGGGCCCATCTGTTGTGCTGTCGTAGCTTTGGCCCAGCCGGCGTCTGACGGGGCCAGATGATTAGGCTGCCGTCCAAGGAAATCCACACAGGTAAGCTGTGGCTCCATCGCCCTGACCGGCCCTATCAAGAAAAGACAGGAGACGGGTGTTAGATCAAACACAGCATTCACAGTTGAGCTAAAACCAGAAGAGGTTTTACAGAGATATATACAAGCTGGTGATGTGAAAACCCTTGTAGTGCAGCGTCTCTGCTTGTTTATCGTCAGATTTAAAGAACAAAGAGTTTTATGACATTTGCCAACAGAGAAGATGTCTCAACATGGATGATATTTCAAAACATACATGGAAAACAAACAACCCACAGGGACATAAACCTCACTTTTTGATCGGCGCTTCAGCTGAGAGTGAACTCTTTAGCCAAATTAGCAAATGAAATGAAACCATAAAAGAATATTAATGCCCTTTTTTATTGTGTTGCACTATTTTGTTCATTTCCATCCAGCTGTGGCCAACAGAAACAGTGGTAGCTAAAAAGACATTATTCATCATCATAAGTGCTAAATACCCAAATGACAGCCTGTTGAGAATAACAAATGAAGGGGCTGCACACAGAATTACCAGGCTCAAGCAACCTTGTTGTGCTGGCGGGTGACTGCTCTGTAAGATCTAACTTTGTGTGATGAGAAACACACAAGATCAGAAGGTCCGCTGTGGTTATAGCAGAAAAAGAGAAATACAATTTTCTTGTAGCACCTTTTTCTGCAAAACATTTAAATACATATTAATTTAATGACATTGCAAGATTATTGAGTCAGCACTGGTTTCTTTTGACTATGATGAAAAGGTTACCCATAGCCTAACCTTAACCACATAGTTTAAATTGCCAGCACCTATTGTAACCAAACGTTACCCATACAGGTGGCAGATCTCAAAACAGTCTGTCATTTGAAACAGTTCTGAAAGACACAATGTAGACTTTCAAAATCTTTACTGGCTATCATCACCTGCTCTCAGTTTGCTGTCATTCTCAGATGGGAGACACCACTGTAGTCCACCTCACTGTGTGCCTGTGAACCTGGAGCAGCAGCTTCAATCTGAAGTCCTTCCAGACCACCGAGCTCCTCTGGGAATCATAGAGAGAGAGGTTAGCCACCCTGCAGAGAAAGAACCTTATTTTCAGTCAATTTTGTCCCGGGGCCCATTCCATCATTCAGTTGGAGATTACTTAACCCTGACTCGAGAGCAGCATCATTTTTCACTTCAGCTCGCTTTTTAAAACAGAGACCAGAGATACAAGCCTCAGGGACTCTAGTCCAAACTATTCTGTACTTTTAAATGAAAAAGATTTTTTTAATTCTTGACTGAATGTTTGAACATGCTTCAGCACTTAAAATATTGTTCACCATTATTTTAAATTGTGTGCCTTCTTGGTGAATTAATTTAATCTCTACCAACCTGCATAACATTATATTTGAAGTTCTTGTAGTTAATTGAATTTTGCAGGAATTTATTTTTAGTAATACATAAGAAAGAAAAGATCTGTATGTACTTTAGCACAATTAGTGTGAATCTATTATTTTATACTAACATTTAATTGGTCTGCGATAATTCTACAGTTTGCTTACAAAACTATAGTAGTATATTTACCAAACTAAGAATAAAAGGTTTTGTCACCTGTGTGACTTATACAAGGTTTTGAATCCACCATCCAACACACATGTACCATGGAGCCAAAACAATGACTAAAGCAGTAACAGGTTATTGGAGCCAAATTATAACTGAAAACATTAATAAATACTAACAGTTAAATAATTTTAACTACTTTTGTTTGTATAGCTGACTCAGTTTTCCTGAGTTTTATCTTTTTAAACAACACACTACCAATTTTACAAATAAAAGGTCAGGAAAGTCCTAACTAAGTATCTCTGGTCTACACTGTCAGGTTTATACAAAGTTAAAAACTAAAGAATGGGTAAAACAGGAAAAGGGGGTCATATGATGGTATTTGCATGCTGGCTGGCAGTGAAATGAACAGATTTCCATCTGGCTAATTTGCTTTGTTAAGTTTTTCTAAATGCCAATGGAGAACTGTTTTCACAGTTTCGGCTACATTGTTGATAAAGGATGGTACTCTTCCAACTGGGCCCACAGGAAGACTTCCACAAGCAGGCCAATCAGAATAAAGAGGGATGAGGAAAAAGGAGGTTATAAAAAGAAAGGAGCATAAGAAACCTTATTAGTCTCAAAGCCAGAGGAGATGCAGCATTAAAAAAGAGTTAAAAAACTTATTTGCACTTTTTAAACTTGAACATCATAGAACATTTTATATCAGTGGAGCAAATGAAGCATATACTTCAGCTACTTCGAATATGAACAACAGCATCATCACTACCTTTAACTGTCATACATACTCTTCCCCTCTCTCTATTATTTCCTAATTGCAGGTCGATGTCTGAGAATTTTCACATACATCTTATTATTATTCATTATTTAAACTTAGATCTAATGGGCAATGGTGGAGTGTTAAAATAGAGAGCTATATGTCAAAACATGGTGATATATTCAGCACAGATTTCCCAAGCAGAAGACTTCAGCACTGGAGCAAGACAGTTTACAGCTGTCTTTGGGTTTTCTAAGATTCTAAGCTGAAACACATTGAAAATAAAGGTTAAAAATCGTTAATGAAAACATGGAGAATAAAACCATGACCTTATTTATTTATTTAGTATTCTTTGTTAGGTTGCAGTGACACAGTCAATTAAAACTCCCACTGAAACACAGCAGCCTCTTGTTGCTGAAATGTAAAAGCAACTAATTGACAGTTAAATCCTTTGGCGCAGTGCAATTCATGCTGCCTTTCAACTATATACTGTATGTCTGCATGTACAGTGAGTGCTTCAGTTTCATGGCAGTTATTCCCTCAAAAATCAGATCAATATATGTACCAGGCATATATACTAGTCAGACATGACGGGGGTCCATCACGGAGTTAGTCCATCATATTTATTAACAAGGTTTGGTTAGGTGAGGAACAAACACATCACTAGAGACAAAAAAAAAATCTATCTCAAGTCAATCAATACCACAAACATGTTGATAGGTTACTGCATTGAACACTGTTTTGACAGCCTGTCTTTCACTTTCACACTCAAACTCCTCAAGCATGTTAGCACTGTTCAAAATACTGAAATTACAAAACACCAATATGTGCGTTTACCTTCCAACTGGCAGCAAGTGTTCATAATAAGCACTTTATGACACAAGATTTAAGCAGCATAAATGCATTTGTGTTAATACCCTGAAATAATATATTTTCCATGGTCCACTTTAGATTAGGGTGTATGTGATGCATAGGCATAGATAATGCATGAATCAGAGATTGCTACTTGTGTCATCTTTCCTTAGCTCAAGCATGTGTTTACCGTCAGATAATGCAAACAATAATTCATGGGTAAACCACTGGGTTTACAGTGATTTCTGAAGCATCTTATCCTTTCTTATCTGAATGCAGAGGGGGTGGAATATTTTTTCCGGCTTTTGTCTGTGGTTGCTGTGTATGCAGAAAGTGCGATCATTTCCATTATTCCCAGTGAATGCACCGTTTCTCCTCTGTGACCTGATTTGGCACCACCCTTGTCAAATAGGGACCTGAACACAAAGGTGGTGATGCTCATGCTTCTGAGGGTCTCTTTGTTAAGCCTGTGGGAGTTTGATTTGCCACGGGGAAGAAAAAGGAAGCATTTTACACAGAACCTGTTTTGATTTCCCTTATTGCAAAGCATAAGCTTCAAACAGAACCAAGGAGAACTGAGGAGGTCAGGAAGCTTGAGCAATACACACGTACCCACACTAAACATGTTGAATATGTATGGGAGCATTTTCTCATGCCACATCTATTTCCCTAATTTCCTTGTTGAATGACAGATTTGATGCCAAGCCCTGGCACCTGTCCCACATCCTTCATACAGTAAATTACCCAATTTGGAAGTGAGAAATGGGTGCTACAGTAAGAAAAGCTGAGATTTGAACACCCACGACTGCTACAGTAGCTGAAGCATCTCATATTGATTGAGATTCTTGCAAAAAATGACATCAGTGAGTAAAGCAAGTGTTCATGAAATATACCTTATTCACTCTTTAAGGTTTGAGTGCCATTAAATAAGGGAGCAGGACTTGACAAATGAGTACAGTAAAAGCCAAACTTTGGAAACAGTGGTGAAACTTCATCTAGAACAGAGACATTTTTTCACTACTTCTCAAACTAATCAACACTTTTCTTTGCTAATTAAAACGCAAGTTTATTTTTATAGCATCTGTCAAGTCAGAAAGCGCTTCACAACACAAGGCAAAAGTACAAACGTAATACAAGAACACAATACAAAGACTAATCAGCCAAGTTTTAAAAACCTGCAGATTTCACATTTAAAATGAGAAAACTACACATTTCAGGAGGCACAATCTAGTACATTTTGCTCGAGTTTGTAGCCTGGAGCAAGAAGGACTAACCCACTAACATGTTGCCGGGTCATAACAAAGCTGTTGGCCCCTTACACACCCATCCCAATAATCACAGAGTTAAATAAACAGTTCTTCAATGCTTGATGTGAAAAGCACAGGTATGCCTTTCTACTTTATTATAATTTGATGAAAGCATAGAATTTGGTGGAATAATAAGTTATTACAACTTGATTTTGACACCACAACTTAGGTTAACAGTAAATGGCAGCATTTGACCATATAGCACTTTTATTTAGTGTTTTACAATTTGTAATTTGTATTTCTTTGTTAATTTGTCTCTCCCTCCCACACAAGTGTCAACAAGTTGGCTGATCTAACTATCAGCATCAATTTGGTCTCTTGATCAAGGGCACTTGGCAAGTAGACAGAGGATTAGAATACAAACCACAGCCACAACAGGGAGCCAGCTAAGAGTCCTTGTTGTTTAATTGTATTGTTGTGCTTTGATGGTGTATATTGAACGCATTTGCAGTTTCCGTCACCATTTGCAAGATGAACCTCAGAGGAAATGTCACACAGGGGCCCCAGGGTAGATAACAATCCAACCTTGCTTGGAGCAAGCCCTGATGAAATGACCTCAAACATTTCCTGGTGATGTAGGGCTGCAGTACTTAACATACTACAGTCATGAACACAGTTTCTAGTTTCTTGCTGTTAATCAGCTAAAGAAATTGATCTGGGCTCTTGTACATGATTATCCTGAAACATCTTGTTGAGCTCTCACCTTCTCAGCATTAGGTTCCTCTCAGGTTCCAGATTCCAGTTCATAAATTGAACTGAATTATATAGTCTTTACATCTGGAGCTGCAGTCATTACATAAGATAAAGAGAAGGTGCATTATTTATTAGGTTTTATTCTGATTGGCTGGGGTGAATTTGGCCTGAACTGCAGCCAATGTGAGTAGGGCAACATGAATAATGTAAATGTTATGTAAATATCATTTGAAACTGGTGCTGGAGGACAAATCTGGGCTGTTAGCAAAGATGGACTTAGAGAAAACTAGACAACTTTGGGTATGTTTGACATACACTCAGTATTTATGAAAATTAGTCACAAGGGCCATAAGTCAAGTTCTTTAAGGATGAAATGACCTTTTAGCTTGAGATTATAATGAGTAGTGCTGCTTATTGATTTCCACATTTCCCACAATGAAAAAAAAAACATAAGCAGAGATAAGGAAAAAAAGGATTTCTCAGTATAAACTCAGAGTGGACAAATCATTTGTTTCACAGTATTTTTTGGTATCTTAAATAATCTAATTCAGGAAGGATTAATTAACTATTAGTTGAGTTTTCCCCCAATGGAGTACTTCATTTATTCAAAAAATACACAAAATAATTATAATATGATTATGTTCACTAAAAAAACAATCACCTTGGCAGTTTAGTTGCAGAGAAATGGAAGTTACAAAGGACAAGGTTGTTAGGAGTGACACAAAACCAGCAACATGAAATACAACTGCATACATTGTGTTAATGGATGAAAAAGAGGAGACACTAACAAACAGATAAAAAAAAGAAGAAAAGAAAAGGACAATAAACAGAAGATAATGAAAACGGAAAAGACAAAGGGAGACTGGAGTTTTGCCAAAAGCAGTGAGGAAAGTCAACTGATAAGAGAAATAAAACAACATAAAAGAGATACAGAAACTGTTAGTAACCTCATGAAAATGGGATTTGAATGGATTGATGGATAGAATGACAATGCTTGGATGGAGCGCAGAAGAGAAAGAGCTCACTGCTAACAAGCAGATAAGTAATAATAGAACACCAGAAATTATTCATGTTAGGACAGAAATCAGTTGAGGACAAATAAAAAAAGCTATACGCATACTTAACTGTGCCTTCATAGTGTATAAACAGATTCATAGATTAACAGTACACACAAACATAAAAACTGTATATTAGAATTTTGCTACAATATTGGATGCAACCAGCCTACATCTTCCCCCTACAGAGGAAGACAACACATTCCTGGGAAATCTATATTTAGCCCCTTATCTTTGCAATTGGGAGAAACCATAATCCTTAAAGTATTGATACAGTTCTTTAACAATCTATATTGGTAAAAGTCAACATTCATATAATTATTAATTCAAACTGAAAACTCCTGCATGGCTGCATTACCCCATGACACAACTTCGCTCGTGGCATTTAAAAAATAATCAACCAGTGGGAAACTTTCAAAATATCACTGGGTTTTTAAAAGAAACACCCTCAAGCTCACGCAGTGCCGTGTGCTGCACACCCCTCATTTTGCAACTCTTTGTAATTTTCATATCCTTCTGACTGCGCCTCAGGCTTTTTAATAATTGAATTAATTATATTGACATTGTTGAGTATCCTCCTCTAATTGTAATAGGATCACTGGGATGATAAGAGCGCCTGTCAGCTTCTGAGTCAGAGCTGCTCACCTAGAACCCATCTGGTCTCATCCTGACATGTATAAATATGAAAGAGGCAGCAGACCAGGCTGGCAGTGCCATATGAAACTGACTTGTGTGAAAAGGCATTCCTGCTGTGTACATTGGTTTACATATGCATCTGATGGATTTATAGACTTCCCATGGCCAATGTATATTATTATTACTATATGTTTTCCTTATAGAAAGCTCCAACATCTGCTGTGTACCCCACACTGTGGAAAAAAAAAAAAAAGACCTGAACAAAACCAGCGGTCAATGTGTCACTGCAAATGACCTGCCAACTGTTCTCCCAGTATCATGAGATACTGTATGAATTATGCAAAGAAAGAAAGAAGACAATAAATAGTACATTTCAGTGGTGTTGCAGGTGTCACTGTTGCACCCCTCACCTTTACTTGCAAATTATCGTGATCTCTGAACATCCTGTGTGAATCTGAATATTGCTCACACAGTATTCAGTTTTATGACAGTGTATGTGATGTTTACAACTAAATTAAAATAAGTAAAAGGTGTCAGCAGCAGGATCACGGAGATTCTGTTATAATGGTATCATACACCACCATCCTACTGCCACAAAAATAGTTTAAAAACTTTCACGACATTACCTGAAAAATTCTCCTGCTCCGGAAGCTGATATTAGTCACTGTGCAGCTACGGTGGCTACTGTACATTCAACAGGCAAACACAGCAAACGAACAAGACAAAACACTCAGTGTTTGTAACATTTACAGCTCCAACCTTTGACCCGCACAGACTGCCAGAATCTTTGAGCTTTAGATTCGAAGTGAATCCATTACCGCAAACTGGGTGGAAATTTACATACACACACACACATGCACACATACTGGTTTGTCCACTTGTGTCAAGACTGCTCCATCAATAACAAAGAAAATCTAAATTTTGTTTAGGTCTTGAGAGGATGGAGGGAAGAAGAGAGACTTCTCTGTTCATCCATATATTTAACAAGTTGTCTGCTGTAGCCAGGAAAAAACAATGGCAAACTACAAGTTTTCGGCTGAGGTTGCTGTGGGTGGTGTTTGGACCTAAGCCTAAGAAAGGATTGGTCCCTTAGACTCAAAAAGACGGCATTTTGAGCATGAATTCTGAATGAACCATTTAAGGACTGGTGTCTACAAATCCAGAAAAAAAGGAGGGAGAGCTCTTCTTGGATTTTGCATGATTTGGGCTCTTTAATTTATCATCTAAAATGCTAAATACAATATATATGGGAGGTAGTGTTGTACAAGATAGATGTTCACACCTTAGCTATCTTAGTAGTCAGCATGCTAAAATTTGCTAATTATCTCTAAACAAAGTAGTTTACATTAATATTTGTATCCCAAATTGGAAGGAGAAAATTCACCAAAGTTATTAGGAATGACCACCAGGGAACTATAAATGTCTTTTTAAAAAATGCATGACAATCCTGAAACTCAAGATTTTATTACAGAATAAACTTAATTATTTATCGTACTACAGGGTTTTCAGAGCTACAATCAATATATCCAATATTACTAGTTGTTGTTGGGTGCATACAGGAAGAACCTTGTCAAAAACGCTGCATATCATTCTTACAGCTGTGGTGTGTGTGTGTGTGTGTGTGTGTGTGTGTGTGTGTGTGTGTGTGTGTAACCTTTTTTCAAGTATCTTTTAGTAAAGATATGCTACATAACTTATGGTGAGGTGCTGTTGTAACAAACTCAAAGAACAGCACAGGCAGGCAAACATAGATCTTCTTTACTTAAGGTTTTTGAGACAGATCAAAACCAGACAATCCAAGATCAAACCCTATGTGTCACTAGAGATGCTCCTACTGACCATGGATGTGTGGTTTTGACACATAGTATTACACATGTTGGGTAATTTGACCTCTGGTCTCAAGCTTGTTTCCCAACAGTTGCATATTGTAGCCTGTGCCATATCGTATCATCAAGGATATTTAAGTGTATTTCATAACATCAGCACATGAACCCATCATCATCTGACATGATCCCACAAATAGAGCAAGCATAATGAAAAACTATAGGACATGATGTCACTGTTGGATTCAGACAAGTAATAAAATTTAGACCAGAGACACTGCTGCAAAGGGATTGTTTCATTACTACCCTATGTTTTAGTTACTTAATTGTTTTTTTGTTCGTTTGTTTTTATATTTGTATTATAATGTGACATGGGCCCAAAAATATATTATCCAATTGTAATACTGTATCATAATTCTTAAAATATTGTCTAATGTTTTGATATGTGGTTTTAGGTTTTTTATCGCCAAGTCCCTCACCTAAAAAAATAATTTTACATTTCTATTGCACAGGTAATCAGGGCTGACCTACAAGATTTCCTTCGACAAAATCAGAGTGGAAAATATTAAACCTAACTTCTTGGTGAAGTCACAGGTGAACCACAACTTCCAAACAAAAGCCTCACCGACTCAAAGGAAACTTCTTACCGGCCAACACTCTGATCACCTGTCAACCTGCCAGGTTAGAGATTTTGTCAGCAGGGGGCAGCCAACAGGAATCCGATTAATTCTGTTTCTTATAACTTTAGTTAAGTATGATGGACTTATCTGCACTCTCTGCTATAACTTCCAAAGCCTGGCATTTCTTTATTATCTTCACATCTAAAAATCTGCTGCCATGAGTAAGCCCTTATATATGGAGGTGTAATTTTAATATTTGTGTTGGTGTAGTTGTAATATATGAGGACACGACATAGTCTGAATGACAGCAAAGAAATTAATTAAATGAAAAAAATTATACAGTTTAACATGATAAAACGCTACTACTAATTCACTTCTAAGAAGAGATTAAAAAGATGATAGGCAAGTTGTTCTAAAGCCCTTGAAGCTCTGACAGGAAAAGCCCTCTCACCTTTTGATGTCAAGTCTCATAGCATTATCCTCATCGTACCTTGCATTTTAAAATTTCTTTCGGCACTGTGTACAGACTTTTGAAGGGGCTAGGATGTAAATTAAGGGTTAATATTTGAGCTCATTTTTGTACTGTAAGGCCAAAGGGACAATGAAGACCAGAGGGGAATTAGGGCAAACAATAAATGTAGACAGTTGCCCCTGTGACCTGTGAAATGATATAATGACATGCCACTGTGGGACTCAGACATGTTGATGTTGAAATGAGCACCTTAACTACAAATATTTTGTATCTTTACATTGTGGTTGAACTCTTTTAAATACAGGCTGTACAGTTTCATAATGCTGGTTGTCTGTGCTGTTAGCCTAAGATACTTGCAAGATGTAAAAGTAGCACCACCACACTAATGTGGTAACATATTAGTCACTGTTTTGAATAAATTTACTGTTGTAGCTAACTGAGATGAAGCAAACTACTTTCTATAGTACTGGGTAGTTAACAGTGAGTAATGTTGTATAATCCAATAATGTTTTATATTAAAATCTTAAAGAACTGGTATGACGGAAAAAATAGCTTTAGTGTGGATTAAAGTGATGGCAGGGGGGCTGCTGGTGCCAAACTCATAAAATCTATCTCCACTGCATTTGAAAGTTATTTAGATTTAGATTTTTGAATCTCCCACCTGGAGTGGGAATGATGTTGAAGCTGCTCCCAGGGGGTGAAATCGGATATGCAAGAATAAGCCCTCCCCTGCCCAGCTGTTACACTGAGGGCGTGCATAACAGTAAGGAGAATACAACTTCTGTAGACGCAACCCAGGACATAGAGATTTGGTTAAGACACTAACTACTCAACAACTTTTTAAAACAAGCACAGATGTGTACATCGTTTCTTTCTGCTACTCAGCTGAAGATATATGTCTGTTGTGCAGCTCAGCTAGCTGCCTACAGCCATGTTTGAAAAAAGGAAACTTAACATCCACAGCTTTAAGTCTCAACTCTGCATTAGCAGGTTCTTTCCCTTCACATTTAGTTTGCAGATCACTAGACAACTACTGAGTCATTACCTTTATATCTCCAGTGGCTGGCATTGCATAGCTGCCACTACTGCATGAGAGAAAACACATTCTTCATTAGCCTGTGTTCAGGACTAAAGCAACATTTGATTGTAATGAAATAAAGACAGTACTAAAATTACAACTTAAGTATTGATCTTGTTACTACGTCACCACACTTGCAACGTTGTAACACGAACACAATTCAGACTGAAACCTACTCTGTGATTTTCATAACCTACAGACAACAATGGAAACCAACGGATACTTGAAACAATCAGGAACAGACATACATTTAAAAAGTGCATGAGATGGTTTGTAACAACGTAAATCTCAATTTAAGGTCCACTTGCTTGATTCTTTTTGCACTTTAAGGTAAGCTGCAAATTTTTATAAGGCCTAATTTATACTGTATTTGTCACACATACTAATCCCAAGGCCAGGAATTTACTTCCCCACTGAGTAACTGCTTTGTGTTTAGTAAATAGATGAACATGAAATTCCACTTTAAAACCAGGTTTCTCAAAAGGCCATTCCAACACTTTGCCCACCTGTGCACCACTGTGTAGTTTCTTCCAATAAACCCCTCCATAGCTCCTGAAAGAAGACTAAGACTTACATTTTCTGACTCCTTTAGTGCAAAGTTTGATCCAGTGGACCATTTCCATTTAGCATTTAAAAAGACTTACACGGTATACTTGGAGTGAATGTATGCTTAGATTCATGCGTATGAAAACAGACCTTATCCAGAGGTTAATGCCTGCGATGTGCAGCCACAGGGCAGCTGCTTGTTTGTGGGAGACAAAGTGTCAGAGTGCACCATGTCCAAGGTCCTGGGGAGAGGAGATACATCAGAAACCCAACTGTAATGGCCTGTAATTATAGAGCTGATTAGTAGAACTAATGACCCAATAAATGATTCTTCTCTCATATCTTAATGTCTTTGGAACGAGGCTGGGGAGGGAGATATGGGACAAACAGCATAGCCGGACAACGATGAGGACAGCCTCGCTCTCGTTAACCTAATTAACATCCATGCAGGTGAATAAGTGACGAAAGGTTGTGAGGATCTTGGAAGTGTACGGGAGAATACAGCTGACAGCTGGTTAGCCCCTGTCATTTTTATTTATTTATTTTTTCTTGCACAGGAGGAAGCTCTTGTGACAAAGATCACAAGCAAAACACATCTCTCTTTTTCGCTTTTTTAGATTAAAACCCCTCAACTCCCCTCCTTCACTGAGCAAAGATTCTGCCTCAAACAGAGCTCCCTCTCTCTCTCTGTATTCAGCAGAGAGTGCTGCAGGCCATGGGGTAATAGGTGGCTAGGGGCACATCAGATGGAGAATAACAGTGGTGATTATCTTCTCTACCTCCTTGAAGTAATAGATGAAAGCCTCACCATCATGTAATAGGCTACTTAAGTCTGTCAAGGCGGGAGGAATTTTTACCCTGTCCTTATTTGCCTTGCTGCTCTCTCCCCTCTTTTGTGGTTAAATACGCTTTGTCTGAATGCCCCTGATGAATAGCACAGGGTCTTTCTTCCTCCCTCTTCCCTGACATGATAATAAAAAAACCACATGATGTGCTTTTAGTTTCCTTCAGGCTAAATCCCCGCAATCAAGAGTCATTTAAGATATGACACATCCGGCCGCTAAAGACTAGTCTGGCCAGGCAGGAATAATCACACTGTTATCCATACTTTGACATCATTAATGAGGCAGAAGACAGGGACAAACCACGACGTGAGGAGGAGTAGGATGAGGCAGACAAATGGGCTTGTTTTTCAGAGAGATCATATAGCTGATGTTTTTGCATGATCATATCACTTAGACCTCTGCAGCTACCTCAGCAGGAGCTGTTTTTTAAGAGACCAGGCTAGCTGTTAGCAGCAAGCAATGACACCTTCAGTATCTTTGCAGCATTGATCTGAGACAGCGTGTTATCTTGTTAAAAGCTCACCTCTAATGGCTGCTGATGCAATTAGAGGTGAGCTTGGGTTTTAATTTGCAGCAAGCACCTCACACCCATATGTTAATCCTACAGCACCTGCTCCATCTCTGCATAATTCTGCATAAAATCCTTATCTTATTTTTTCAAGAGATGTGGAAATGTCCTTTAATGTTCTTATTGGGAAGACAACTTTGCAGAGCAGATAAAACTATCTAAATGCAAATAAACAGTATAATCGTGTCACAATCGATTCAGAGTTTATCATGCCACAGCTGCTGCAGGGCACATTGTTTTAAATCAGACATGCTCCTTTGTTTGCATGATTACATCCTATTCTTTTTTAACCAGCAGCCTCCTTTTCCAAACATAAAGTAGGGTCCACCAGTTTTCTATGATTTATTATCTTTATACACCATCACAATGGATTGGAAATAAAACAATCAAAAAGTAGACTTAGCTTTATTTTAAGATGTTTTACAAAACTATGCCATTTACAATTTATTGTTATTTACATTTTAAGCAAAGTACCACCATTTTCAGGGGCTCAAATGTATTGTGTAAATATAATAAATAATTACACATGAATATACATTTTAATGCTTGGATAAAAGGGCTTTTCCCTCTCTCATCTCTCTCTGGAGATGCCATAATACTGCCTCCACTATGTTTGATACATGATGGGACTGCATGATTCCTTTCTTCTTCTCTTTCGATCATTTTGGTACAAGTTAATCTTGGTTTCAGTCCTAACAATTCCAATTTCAACACCTAAAGAAGGCTTCTTTAGGTGTTTTCTTGTAGTTTAATCTGGTTCGTTGTCTTCCAGGCATTTCGATGGTGCTGTGCTCACTAGTGCTTTCTGTCTTTTTAAAAATGTAACCAGCTGTTGACAGGGCCACAGCTAAGGTTCTTTAAATCTCTCCTATTGATGGCTTCCTTCACTTGCATTGAGACTGGACGTCATAGCAAACAGCTGGGAAATGTCAACTCCATATCTGATCAACTGCAGGCCTTTTATCTGCTTCATTTGTCTTGAAGAAATGAGGGAGTTGGATGCACCTGGTTAATTAACTTCTTGTCAGTCACTACCCGACAATGGCAAAAAATAGTGTAGTGTAAGTGTAGTTCCTAAATGGTACAGTAAATGTCATTTTCGTCACAACCTTTCAGTTAAAGCTGAAATTGTACACTTCTGTTTTGTTTCATATTCATTCTGTATTAAAGCAAAATCATATAAACTCATTGTAATCATGTCAATGCATGCACCTGTATCAGACAAATTTTAAGATGAGAAATTGTCCCAAACAGTAGCCTCCCTCTACTTTTAAATGCACATTTGATATCCTTAACTCAAGGCCCTTTAAAAGTAAATTATATCTGTAACTTTAAATACAGTAAGAAACAAGAGGAGAATGAAAAATTAGGCGAAGGTGCATCTAACCATAACTGGAAGTTAGCGATTCATAACTTGTGAACACAAACATGTTTTACATAGTTTAAGATTCAGTATGGCTGACAATTTTCAAGGATATTATCGGCAGTGCCCATAATGAGTAAACAGAATCAAAGTAATCCAGTAATAGTTGGTTCTACATCAATGAGTCCACTGCAAACAAGAACTGCTAATAGCTAAATAAGCACACTTTTAATTATGCTAATTTGCCAAAAATGGAAATTTAGGAAAAACAAAAGCTCAAATTCTAGCCCACGGTACAACTCACAAAACCCATTGCAACATCATTGTGGTTTGCATTGGTTGCACAACCAGCTTATTTATCAAGTCTAAGAGAATGTCTGATGATACCGACTGATATTGTTGCTGTTTTTTATTTACTTCAGTGTGTCAGTGTTACTGACGGTAACCCAGGCCGGCATGCATCTTTACAAGAAGATTAATAAATCTAGATAAATGTTGACACTATACGGCTTTAGTAGATTTAATCACTTTTATTAGCCGTTCCATTATACCTGTCAAATAGTTAATATCCACGCAGACAATCAAAATGATGTTATTTACAAAAATCACTCACTTATTCACAAAAGCAAATAGCAGCAGCATCAGTTTCATGTCCACTAATCATGTGTTTTAACCTGTTTTGAGGAAATATCAACACTTTGTTGGCTAATTTGTGTCATGCATCACTGCTCGAGATGTCAAACAAATGGAATAGCATTTTTCTGGCTATTTACCTATACTTTAGCAGTACTGAGTTAAAAAACACTGTGTATTCCAAGCTGTCTTTTCTTAGGATTAGGTCAGACTCTAGGATGCACCATGTCATGTGGACTTGTAAATTATATAAAACACAAACTTCTTGTGTTGAGCTTGTGCTTGTTGGGTATTTTTATGTAAAGCAAGAGAGTTTTAAAACACATTTTAGTGCCAAGCATTCAGTCATTCAGGAGGGAGAGAAAAATAAAGGCATGGATCTGAAATGGAAGAGAAAATAAAGCCACTGGCAGCTTGTTTTGTTTCTGTGCACAGAGAGCTTTTCCTCACAAAAGTCTCCTGCATGTGGCTGAGCGAGTATTAACGAGAGCATTAATTGGCTGATAGAACTTTTTTATAATTCATCCTTATTCAACCTATGCGTAAAAGCAGAGGATTCAAAGGTTACTTGGTAGGGAGCAATTTTGTGTAGCCTATAGAAACCATTATTCTTTGCATAGCTGACATATATTGCAAAATGATGTGACTGAAACGAGGCAATGGTGCCTCTTTCATCAGTAACAGTTTCCAGTTTATTTCACCTAAATTACGTTTTGCAACTCAACACAGAAATCTTCCATTGTTGTGCTGCTTAAGGGCAATTTTCAATTGCTACAGATCATATTTATGCATTCCAACTTTATCTCTTGTTCATAAGGGTTTGTTATTGCTACTTCTTCTGTCTTCTAGCTTATTACTTCTGCTTAAATTGGTTTTGCAGTTTTGACTTTCATTCCAAACTGATCTACACTGTTCTACAAAATGAAATGAATTCATCATCCCGATTTCAGGATTTCATCCATGAAATCTGGTTGGAAATTATCTAAAAAAGACTAATAACTATGTTTCTCCTAAAATCAGATGCTTCATATGACGGGAATTTGATCTGCAGGAACAAAACTGGTGGTGTTCCAACTAACTAGCATTAACCTTGCACTACAGTTCCCAAACTGTGCTCTGGTTGCTGTGTGAAATAAAGTATGCATCTCAAGCTGTCATGCTACTCACTGTGTTGTGTAACTGCTCATTATGTGGCCTGGGCTTCAGCAGACACTGTTAGACAAATCATGCTTTTGTAGGTAAATGGCTGCAGGAACGGGAAAACTTGGGGACTTGTAATGGTGACAAATCTATGAACACGGCTGCTTTTACCTATGACAGCTGCTATTTTTTATGAAGTCGGTTTAATGAAGAGAATTATGCAGAATAGCAACATAACCTTTAAAACTAGTGATTTGTGTACTGTGGTATAAAAGCTCTAGTTTGAGGATAGCCCCAGTTTGTGCATCTCATGTATTACCATTACATTCAAGTCACAGAGCAGGACAGCATCCAAAGAGAGGTTGTATATAGTGAAGGTGATACCTGAAAATAAGATTTAAATGCCACGACATGAACTTGGTATTGATAATGGAAAAGCACTGGATTCAAATGTTATCACACCACTAAATGACTATTATTAGTTATTATTACACCCATAATTACACTTCATCAGCATTAAGTTAAATTAGGTGACCATCAGTGGTCATAGTGGCTGGTAACACTACTGCCATAAAATGCATGTTGGGAGGACGACGTGGTAGAAGGACTGGACGACAAACTATAACAGAAAACAGTTTGTTCCTTTATCTACCATGTTGTTGCCGTTTTAAGAATATGGTTATTGGTAATTATTTTAACTAAACCATGACCTTTCTCTATATCAAAGCAAATATTCTCCATAACTTACTTTAACCATGACAAGAAAGGTCTGGCACATCACAAAGGCCTACTTAGCCAAGTACAAGATGGAATAACCCACACCTATGGTTGCAATAACTACAGCTATTGAATGAGGTGATGAGATTCAAAGCAGGTATACAATTCTCCAAACAGCAGTATTATCTCCGAGTTTTTCAGTATTGTATGTGTCTGGGCCTTCATGAGTAAGCACATCCAAGTCAATTAACCACCACTGCCTTCAAAGCTCATGTATGATTACTTGCTATCTGACACATGGTCCACTTTCCCTATAATCAACAGGCACTCAAAGTTAAAAAAAAAAAAAACAGCCATCTTACTGTCACAAGTAGGCTGGTCCAGCATTAAAGGCTTGTTAGCATCCCTGCCACTGCCAATTAAGCTACATTATTCTGTGTGTGCAATTAGGAGCGTTAGATTCAGTTAGCACAGCGTCTGTGATATTGAACTGCCTTAATGTGTTAGAACCTCCACCTTCCCACAGCATAAGAAGTGTTAATGCAGGTACACAAATTCAACAGCAGATGCTGAAAAACAATTCAGTTAAACTGCCCAAAAGGTAACTGACTGAAACCTGTGATGTGCATCTTTAGGCAGATATCAAAATAAGCATTTTAGAGTGGGCAGCTAGGGGTCCCAACATAGCCGAAGGGATGATGAAACAAATAGACCAGTGGAGTGTGAACAAGCAACAGTGAGCATCTGGAGAGCAGAGGGCAGGTGGCTGCAGTAAGGTGACAATAACAACTGGTGAGTTAGAAACAGATGAATCTTGTGGCCCGCTGAGAATCGAGACACTCTGTCGAGATACAAGACTTCACAGCAGAATGAAAAGCCACAGCTTGCAGCTGAAAAAAATATTAATGTTAATATAAATAAAACCAGTGTCTACAAAAACACCAAGTCTCTAGTAAAGGCAACATGGCTAAGATGAGCCAGTGAAAGCAGGGTTAAAGATTTTTGGTGGTCAGAGGTGAATTGCCAAATTTAATAACAGCTCAAGTGGGAAATTCAGCAGTACATTTAACACGAATGTAATTAGTTCTTCAACGCAGTCAAATGCAACAATTAATTACTTAACTTCTATTTTGTCTTCCTTCGTTGAAGTACCATCTATTAAACACAACACTTCATACATGTTTAGCATTAAAAGCTTAATTCACAGGTTTTATATTTCTGCTAAATCCCTGCAATATTTAAAACGGGCATAACAAAACACATCTAATCATTTTGAAGGTGGTTCTCCCTGTTACAGTACGGCAAAAAATCTACTTTTGTTGATATTTTAAATGAAACAAGAGAAGATCAGCGAGGCCTTCAAATAAAATTATTTTAGAAAATCACATCACAAAAATAAAACGCTGCCTCTAACAAAAGATTGCTGCAAATACTTTTAAGTTAATGCAAATTAAGTTTCTCCCCAAAACCCTAGCATTTTCTAAAAAGCGAGTTACTTTTAGAACTAGCTGCACAGTGAAGAACCCAGGTTTCAAATGAGCATTCAGTGCAGGTGAAAGTCTAACTCGATCTCAAGTGGGTTTGAGGCAGAAATCAGGCTTTAGTGGCAGCCTGTGTCCTCCCAATTCCAGTAATCAAAGCTCTGTAAATTACAATGCCACGGGGGATAAGCTGTTTTGAAACCTTGCCATGGATCAAATGGGCAATCTTGATTCAAGCCAACTACAAAATTAGCAACCCAGTTTCAGTTGTTTTCTCTTTTTTTTTTACCCCTTTTCTCCTTCCAGACAGAAGTCCAATTTAATTTCACCCCACGTGTGTAGAGAGGTTGCTCAGACAGTGTGATCAATTGATAATAGGGATATAGGCCAAGTACGATAGGCGTTTCATTATTTTAATTTCTTTATAGCTGCCCTCAAGCACAAAGACACATGAATGTAACTGGCCAGATGAAAGGATTAGTATATTGATTACATACATGATTGAATGTAACAAGACCTATAATGAGGGCTTCTGGGAATTGAAAAACATGAATTGGAAATATATTTCATGTCTGTCAGGGTTATTATGATTTTTTTGTTGTTGTTGTTTGTTTAAGCATGATGACTTGAGGGTCTTTTTTCCTCTTATTGCTTTATTATTGCTTTTGTTGCATGCAAGATCAATAAAGCAGAAGAATGCTGTTAAAATGACACAAACATACTGTAAGTTAGTTATTTTATACTATATATTTCTGGAGACTGTGGTAAAGATAACAAAGAAGCAATAAACATTTTATCTTCCAGTTCCCTATATGCTCTGAGGATGAATCACAAACTTCTGTTTTCATTTTTACTGTAGCTCTTGTGACTCCATACAAGCTAATCAGTGGGATTTTAAAAATAGTATAATACACTGGTGAGCCACATTATTCCCTTTCTTTCCCTAAAATCTGATCAGTGCTGTAATGAGCAGTAAGTAAGAAAACAATCCAACAGACCGAGACCAGTTTTCCCCATTTATGTCTGAAATGAAAAGTTAACATCAGTGAAAACTCTGTTCTGCTCCATTTAGCAAATAACTTCAGCTCGTATCTCCGTCAGGACATTTCTATTTTTCAACATTTAACTTGTTTGGTTACAACTCTATTCAGTTTAAAATTCAACAGACAAAAATGTAAAAAGTTAATTTATATGGCAGCTTCCTAGATCAGATGTCACAAAGTACTTCATATTAAAAGTACAATGAAAGAGGAAAAGAAAAAGAAAAAACAGGAAAACCCTACTTGTTCTAAGTATCCCTAGCTGTGAAAGTCGGAACTGACTTTATATATATTATATATATATATATATATATATATATATATATATATATATATATATATATATATATATATATATATATATACATTTATTTTTTTTTTTTTTTTTTTTTTTAACAATTGAACTTTTTAATGTGTGTGCAGGCTTTTATTAGATCACCAATTGGAAAATTAACTGCTAGTGGGCTGTGAGTGCTTTTGAAACACAGATGACCTGCACTGACTGCTTTGAGTTAGACCTTGTAGACAAAGCAAGTGATAGGTCCACTTATGACAAGAAATATCAGATTTCTGGGATACTGCATCAGCACTGATTAAAATTTACTGTTTCCAGTGCTAGCAGAATGGAAGGTCATTGTCATTTAATAACAATAAATATGTTTTAAATGCAAATACCTGCATTGTCCAAGCCTGTACACCAAGGTGATAGTTTAGATACCCTAATACACAACAAAATTACATTACACGTGTACTTCTGCACCAATCTCACCTCTTCTGGCTTCAAGCTTTCCACTATTTCTTGGAACTGGGCTGCAGGAATATTGCAGGGAAAGCTGTAGCTCAGGTGATAGAGTCAGCCAATAGTTGCAGGGCCAAAGTATCCTTAAACAAGACTGTATACCCCAAATTGCTCCCAGTGTGTGTGCACATGGACTAATCAATCTAAGTTTATTTTAGGACAAAAGCTCTTTGCCATAAATCTAGTGCCATGTAATGTAATCGATTTGGTCCCATTCAGCCACAAGAGCATTAGCAAGGTCCACCACTAATGCTGGTGGTAATAAGGTCTGGGTCACGGTCAGTGTTTCAGCTCAGGCCAAAAATGTTAGATAGGGTTGAGGTAACTCTGTTTAGGTAATTCAAGCTATATATACAAACAGAACCAATTTTGTCTCTTTTATGAACGTAGGTTTTTGAACGAGGACACTGTCACATTTGGTTAATTACCGAAAGTAAACTTCTGACACACCGTGTGTGTGCAGCTTTTCACAGTGGGTGTGACGTTATGCTTCATACTGGGGAGTAAATTAAGCTGGTCAACAGTATAATGCAGTCTACTAATATTTCCATCCCAATTATTAAAAAGGCCTGAGCGTGACACTTGTACAGAACCCACAGGGCTGTTGTTGAGACAATCTAACCTCCCTGAAGAGTCCTGGGATAAAAATCACTCACAAGAGAAGTCAGTATCTAGTTTCACACTAAATACAAAAGCACAAAAATCTCTAGGTTGACAAGATACATAGAGAGCTGGTAGCTCTTTGTTACAATATTACTGTCTGACTTTTACTGTGTTCTTCCCCTCTATGGTGGTAGACTACCACAGACCATGACCACATAAAAACAACTTTTAGCTCTCACTTGGTGGTCTTAACTGTCATGCATAAACTGCGGTCGCTATGAAAACTGGCTGCTCGCATTTGTCCCTGATTTTCTCTGCTCTGGCCAGCATCCCATTTCTGTGGAAGACGCATGTTGCGTGATGCATACACACGTCCATCCTTCTCAGATCACACAGTGCTGTGTCACATATCAACAGAAAACAGACTCCAAAAAATAAACTAAAAAACTAATTGTAAAATCTGAAAGGCATATTACTACTGTTGAAGCATACATGTCAAGTGGAATATGCCTTTTGAAGTTGTTTTCCAACAGTCAAATAAAACTGATTTACTGTTTGACTATTCACCTGTGTTTACATTTAATTGGTAAAACTGGGAAGCTAAAGTACACAGATGCTCACATGCACATCATAACTTTTTGCATATCAAACTGACAGTATAAACATTGGAGGCTAGTGCAGGTTGTTTTTTAAATCATTTTTGACTGTTTATTTTCAATAGACTGCATCTCTGATGTGCTTGTGACTTGTGCTTTTACCTTGTTAAAAGCACAATTTAAGGCTCATGTTTCCTTTCTGCCCACATTGCCTGACACTTTCCTATTTTGTGATAATGAGGATGGATGGATAAATACAAGAACTTTAAATATAGTAAAATAATATAATATAAAAACTGCTTTACACTAAAGACAACAGTTTTGAAAGTACTATGTTTTTCTTATACTGGATACATTTATAAGAAATCCATAGTATAATACTTTTCTAACAGTGATATTTTACAAGCTTAATATTTAAGCCAAATAATTCAGGTCTCAAGTACAGCTAAAATACTAGTATATATGATGTTAGTGGGACCTTTCCTGACCAGACTATATAGCTGTGCACCCCAGATTTAACTACTTGGAGGACATTCAGTATTTTTATATTCTTACAAGGAGGCTGCAGTGCTGTTTTAATAGTGTTATTAATATTCCTGGGAGACAGATCCAAGTGCCTCCATAACTTTTGCATTAAATAACAAAGTCCTGAAGACAAAATTAGAACCACAGCAAATTAATCTTTCAAATATCCTCAGCGTACTCTCTAATCAATTCTTATGTTATTTTTATTATTACTAACATATTCGTATTAAAAGCTTAGGAATCAATTAATTTTTTTTCGTGTTCCCTAAACACTCATTACTACTCATCACTCATTTAGTCTATTGTCATATTCACCTCCAACCCAACCAGTCATTCTTTCAATGACACAAGCAAAAAAGGATGCATGACAATACGAATAGTGCAAATAATTTTTTTAATGACTTTGTCACCCAATTTCACCCTACTGGAAAATAGGCAGGTAGCAAGGGGAAATTGCTAGATAAAAATACATAATGAAATAACGTTATTTTGTGATAAATGTCACAACAATTTTTTTAAAGAAAGCTGTGAATTCAGTACTGTGGGTAGACCAGATCCATCAAGTCAAACACATATAGAAAGGAATACTTTACAGCATATCCTCTTCTAAGAATAAACCTTGCAGCCTTCAAGCACTAGATTCAAACTGTTTATTTTGTAAGAGATTGCATTCAATTGTCCTGAAGTGCAGTTGATCTTACAGGAAAATAATACTCATTTTTTTCATGCAACACCGTGTATCAATGTCCTAGGTGGAGGGGATGACAACAAAATGCAACATGCCTTAGGGAGCCTCACTGTGAGAAGTTTGATTTTGGCATAATATCAGACTATAATGTGCCAAAAATGTGCTTTTACACTGACTTTTTATTATAACAGTTTTCACTAGGCATGTAACCTAGCTTGTAACCTAAGCTACGGATACAGTAGAGTCAAACTCAACTGAGTTCTGCTGGGAAGTTCTGAAAGAGGCTGCAGTAGCTTTACAACGGGTGTCAGAATGACATCACCCATTCATTTGTTTACTGTGGGGATCATACTGTATCATCTTTGTAATGTAAAACAGTGAGCTAATGGAACATTTCCAGTAATAGCCAGGTTAACTCCATAGAACTAGCGTCTACTTGATTTTGTGTTCATATAATTTTATGATCTTAAAAATTCACCCCAAAGAAAATGCTGTTCAGTGGTAACTGGACTTGCTTTTAAGTTCTTAAGGGCTTCATCTTACATTCAGAAGGCCTCATCAATTCTAAAGTTTTCAAGAACTTAAATTTTGGAATAACAACAACCTAGATGACTGAGAATCTTAACAGAGACTTACACAGAAAATGTTTGTAAATTAAATATTATCTTTACATACTGTAATTACAGATTTATTGTTGGCTGAAACTACCTGGTTCCACTATTACTGCATCTGATGATTGTTCAAAAAGTCAGAAAATAATAATAATGATAATAATAGAAATAAACAAAAAAATACTCAGGGTCAGCAGGGGCTAACAGCAGACCTTTGTCTTGTGCCCTCATTCAGTCTAATATGGTCACTATGGTTTTGTTTTTTTTCCTACAACTTGCTGTTTTGGTTCGGTCTCACTCCTCTCAACGATTTGAGAAAACAACCTAAAACTAATTGTATACTTACTGTTCAACATCAAATGGCAGACAGACAACTATGCAATTAGCTGGTGAACATATTAGAGAATTGAGTAGTGATGGTGCCAGGAGATGACAAGGATTCAAATATGGATGGAAATGCAACTCCAAATAAATGGCAACATTGTTCGCTGTCTGATAGCTTGTTCCACTGCTCCCATGTGGCAAAAATACAATTTAAGGCATGATTTTTACTTGTTAATGGGTATTCAAAATGTGGTGCTACTAATTCTGTTTTAGGTTTCCTCAACCTCAGGTACACGGTGCCCTACTGACATTTTCAAGTGCTGGAAGTAGTGTACATGTGTAGACTTGGGTATTTTCGACTGTTTGGAGGAACTGGACTCGTTTTAATTTCTATTTTATGCCACTTTACACTTAAACTCCACTTTGTATTACAGAAAACTAAGATTAGGATTCTGTTAATGTGCTTGTAGTATTCGTCACTCTTTGTTAAATAAAGTCTTGTATGCAGGACTTTTATTTGACAGTTTCTAATTACTGCTTACACTGGAAATCACAGACAAGAACAAACAATAAAACACAAAGAAGACAGTGTTTAAACAGCCGTGAATACTAAGCAATAGGCAGCTGACAGATCTTTCTACAGAAGGAAATAGAAAAAGTAAAATTGTCCAGATCTTGGTAACTACTTACCAATGCCGCAGTGGCACAGTGTGACCCTCTCAGCTCTAATTACATGCAGAGCTCCTTCCTGAGAATCACACTCAGCTCACCTGACACATTAGACTTGATGTTCATTGGCTATGCAGGAGGGATCTGTTCCCAGAGATCCTCCACCATCTTTGCTAATTACCCCTTGTCTTCCTTTTACATTCAAGAAGCCTTACATCTCAAGACGAGGAGGGAAAATTGTGCACCTTGAAGTGGGCAATTATTCCTCACATTGTTAAACTTTCCACCGTAGTCAACTCAAGAAGGGGAAAAAAACTTCAACTGGTGTGTAGTTGTTTGTTTTAACTATGTTGCTATTACACTCTGTAAATGCTCATAAACACTGAAGACACAAGTTAATGTCACTTCAACAGTTTATTTCTTGGCAACTGATTAAAAACTGATACCAAGTCAGAATCCGACAGCACTAGGGATGGGCCCGGAAGCCTGGTATCAAAGGGGTTCTGGTGGCAAATTATTAATGACCACAGTATTAGTCTTGAAGTTGGAATAACTGCGGAGTTTCAGGTGCACAAGCCATCTTAAGACGTTCTTGCTCTTGGTACTGCAGAAATTCTGAAAGTAGATTTCCTGTTTATGACTGTTACAGTCTACAATATCTTGCACATTTGTTTTCACCATCTTTCTGTCTATGGTGAATTTTTTCTATTCTAGATGACCCTTAGAGAACTACACAGACAAGGCACCATTCCAGGTGACGACCTTGTGAATCTGATGAGAAAACGCCATCAGTATGCCAAGGTTAAATGTAGTTACTTTGAACAATCTGAAATCTAATAAAATAATGAACTGTAAGAAATATTCTGCATTATTTAATACATTTGGGATGACTACATTATTACATATTTATTCTATCATAATTTCAGTGTCTTCAGTATTAATATACATACTTAAAATAAAAAAGTATATCACTAAAACCACTGAAGAAGAAACTTGACAGCAGCATAATTGTCTTAATACATTCATTGTTAATACATTTACTTTCGGAAAATATGCTTACTTACTTTCTAGTCGAGAGTTACATTAGAAGATACCCCTAGAGGCGTGCCATACCATCCCTTACACAATAACACAAGTATAATTTTTTACATGATAAACAAGTGTCATTTTGTGATATCTCACTCAATGACGTGTGATGCATTTAGTGTATATACCTGACATTAGGTTCTCCAACCGCTCGAGAAAGCTACTTTCTCTGAGTAAACTGGTTACTTACAAAGGGTGCATATAAACACAGTAAAAATAGCTTACTGGAAGAGAAGAATGGAAAATGTCATGCCTGCTGCCTGCAAGCTGCAATCACCAAAATAAGTATATTTCAATCTGTTTCATGTATATAGCTTCATAAATGTCTATGTCTTCATAAAATGTCTTCGAAAATTCTGAGATATAATTTTGAAGCTGTATCGTCCACCCCTAGATCACAAACCAAACCACACGTGTCCACTAATATGATGAGCTATTGTGAGGATCATGTCAGGTTAGGCACATTTAAGCTTGTTGTAGAGCAGACATGACTAATAACCTTCTTATCAAGTCCAAATTGTTTTACTGGAAATAATTTTTGCTAGAAGCCAAACAAAACATCCATATAACAGTTGGCTAAACTTCAAAATTTCTGATAGATTTTCTTATGTCATTTAAAATGTTCTTAGAATTTTCCATAAAGAATTAGGGTAGTTATTTACAGTAACTAAAAACAAAACCTGAGTTTTTGGAATATCAGCTTTAGCTTTATTTACCTTATGACATTTAAATTTGGTTACATTTCTGTCTTTAGTAAACAAATTGAAACTGCCAAATGCATTTGACACCTGCTAAAATCGCTTAAACACAAAGATTTAGATGTTTATTGGAACACAAAGACACTAAGCAGTCATTTTACATGGTAAATGTCAGGGGAAAACACAGAAAAAGCTGTCATTACTGGGGAAATTAAAAACTAAGTGTCATTTAGCACTTATGTATTAGCAAGAAAGCTGAAAAAAATGTCCTTTGCAGAAGCTTTAAATTGTTATAATTAGCTGCTCATCAGTTTTGTTAGACTTTCAACAAAAGTTAAAGTTTACTCGGCTGAGTACCTTTATTGTAGCGCTCTCAATCCCCTTAATTCACCTTCACTGAATAAAAACATTTTGATTTTAAGGGTTGACTTTTCTTGCGAAAACTTTCTTTATTTGCAGCTTTTAGTTTTACATGTCCAAAGATCCCAATGTTCTCAAATGACCCCTCTTATTTGAATTTTGATGCTGTATGTGTGCAAATTATTATTTTTTGCACACAAACATGTTCACCCACTGTGAACTCATCATTAGGTTGGATGTGCTCTCCTTACCTTGTTCAATGAGCTCCTGTCTTTGAAACATTTATTATGAAAATGTCCTTTCATCTCTGTTAAGAGAAGTAATTTTACTAATGAGTCTCTGGCTGAATTATAATTGACAACTGCCAAAGACCAGGTGTTTTTCTGCATTTGAATTTCAAAATTGTGCTGGATAGATGTTTGCTTATCTTCTTCCAATCATGTGCTGTGTTTACCTGCACAAAAACAAACAAACAAATCTGAAGTTTTTTTTTTGTTGGCCAACAATGTCACTTCAGATGTTCCAAATGATATCAAGAGTCATCAGATTTGAAAACAGAGATACTACAGCAAGATGTGATCTTGCAGGTGAAGAATAGGGCTTCACTTTGCCTGTACAGACACTACCACTGTTGAAGTATGATACTTATGTCTACTCTTCGCAAAGATGTAGCTGTATCAGCAAGAAGTGACAACAAAACGGCAATTATTCTTGACTATAACAAAAAAAAAAGGAGGAGTGGATAACCTGGACAAGCTGACTGCCACCTATACTTGCCAGTGCAGGATTAGGAGATGGCCAACGGTTGTGTTTTACAACCTCCTTGACGTGTCTGCATATAATGCATTTGTATCGTGGACCCACATCCACCAAAGGTGGAATGCAACAAAAAAAAAAAAACAAGGGGAGAATGTTTCTTGAGGAGCTGGGAATCTCCCTTGTCAAGTCGCACACTGCGCGAAGGGAAAGGATCCCCCATGATAGATGCTGCAGCCTAGGTCAGATAGCACTATGTCCACCACATCAGTACCACAAAAAGCACCTTCATCGTCATCCTCAGCTAGCCATGCATCAACACCAACCAGATCAGCCAGAGATACAATTCCACTCAGGCCACCTGATTCTAAAAGAAAAATGTATCAGATCTGCCCAAATAGTAAGGACAAAAAGACAAATGTGCTGTATATAAACTGCAAGAAATATCTTTGCAAAGAACACACTAAGAGTGACACTTTTTGCCACACATGCATCTAAACACAGAGACTAGATTTGTCTGTTTGTTTTTTGTTTGTTTGCTTGCAAATCTATATTTGTTGTTCTGACTTGTTCTGCTTTTCATTTGTATTTATATTTAAGTTTTGTAAGTGATAGAAAAAATTAATTTTTTCTCCTTTTCTTGAAGCTAATGTCTACGGGTCGAAACTGAGCACATATTCAAATGCTGAGTGTGTCAAGATGAAGGACCAGCTTTGGCACCAGCTGCCTGGCACTACAGAGTCCCTGATTATGGCGCTGGGGGCGACATGTCATCTTGAAATACTATGTCCTGGGTTAGCATGTTTTGAGGCCAACAGCTCTAGTGAAAACCCCAGCTGGATCATGACTTTTACTCAGTGATAGAGAGTAGGCAAGAACAGGCTGCAAAAGAAGCAATCCCAGCCAAGGGCATCTGCAAGGCCAATAAATAATGGGGTTTGTAAGAAGCTGGGGTGATGGCTAGCTGTATTTACTCTCTGCTCTTCTTGACAGCTCTGTGAATGTGGTGTTTTTCTTCTTTTTAAACTCTCATGCCTGTGGAGGGACAATTAAAGGAGCCCATACTCGGTTCTAGACTCACTGAATGATAATGGAATACTGATGAGAGGGGAGGCTCAGCCAATCCTAACAGAGTTTCACTGCTGAGTCCCGCACTGATTTGTTTATAGTCTGCTCTTTCCCCCCCCCGACTGGATGGAAAAAGGCTTCACCAGCTGGCAAACTGATGAAAAAATATATTTTGTACAGTCTGATGAGGGGGCAATAAATGAATATACACAGATAATGTGCCAGCTATAGGAAACAAAATATGTGAGAAATTAAGGCATTTAATTTACATTTCACATTATGTTTTGTACTGACAGTGTTCTTTATGTTACGGTATATGAGTTAAACCAAGGTAAACAGACGCCTAGAGTTTGGGAGAAAATATTTCATTATCTAATATGAACCAGCAGTGACAATGTGCGAATGCTACTCTTGCATATTAATATCCAAGCATAGCATTCGCACATTGTCATTCCTGCTGCTTAACTTCAGGGAGTAAGGATCATTATGGAATTAACATAAGTCACAGAGATGCGAATTTTGCAGGTAAATCTGGCCCAAAGATTACATGGTGATTCAACTACATAATTATGTATTTTTTTAGTGTATGGTGCCAGGAGACTCTTTGGTAAACAGTGTCTTGGAACATCTAATTAGCAACAGATAGTAAAGGCCAGAATGTGCTACTATAATATGAAAATGATTTGTTAAAGGGCAGTTTACAAATATCATTGGTCATACACAGGCCTAATTCATGAATATTAGATCAGTTCAAAACCTCACTTGTAAGAGGGAGATTAATTTGGTTTTGCAACATTTAAAGAGCTGATTTTTTAAATAAAACATTTCTAAACGTTTTAATAACTAGAAGAGGAATAACAGGTTAACAATACTTTTCTCAATTTTTCAAAGCAAAGAAATGATTTGGGTGGGAGGGTGGGTCTAACATTGACATTGTGCTATTTATATCATATATTCATGTTTTCAGCACCATTACGAAACATAATTACAATAAGACCATTGCTGCTTTTTTCAATCATGCATAAGGGTGATTCATCACTAACTAATTTTAGTAAAGATACCAGCATGGAGAGAATGAGGTACAGACACTGGCTAAAACACTTGGCAAACCAACCACAGACACGTTTGATTAAGCACCAGGCAAAAGGTTGGAAAAGCTTTGCATAGCAAGATACACTATCCCACCCCTCATCATCTGAGTGAGAAGTTTTTCTGCCATTAATGATGCAGACAACCTGCAAAGTGGCTTGAGGTCTATCCGTGGTGCTGAGTTAGAGACTCGTAGACCAGACAGTCAGTGGTATTAAGCTCCCTTGAAACCACGTCATAGCTTGCACACTGATCATTCCTTCTTCGATGTAACCAAACTAACCATCAGAGATGGAAACAAATTGGCATATGTGTAGCACATGACTGCATATTAGCATATCAGGCTGTATACGCTGTATGCATGTGCATAACCCTGGACCACATCACTGGAAGCCATAATCGCAGCTAGGGATCAACTTACATTACCAGTTGTAGGAAGATCAATCACTTAAATATTGTAATCATATTACTCAATGAGCCTACAAGGGTGTGTTCTTGGAGCAGAGACTCTATCTGAAGAGAACAACTGACTGCAAAAGAAGTAACAAAACAATGATTAAAAGACACGAGAATGCATAACTAAAAAGCAGACAAAATGAGCAGGAATATCACAACAAGAACATGCAAAATAACAAAGATATAAAATCACACAACATGACACAACATGACTAAAAACTACGGTAGTTAAATTAACTACATTAGAATCACAGGGGTTATCGTGTTGCCTAAATGCCTTCTCTTCATCCAGGGGTGCATCCATGGTTAAACCTTATTTATAATGTTCAGCCACCAGGACATATTTATGGCAAGGTTTCTTCATACCAAAAATACTGATTTCTAGATATTTAAAGCCCCATTTGATTGGGATTCAAGATTTGTAATACTACCTGCCCTGGTCAGTGATTCTAATCTAGTCTGCAGCATGTATGTAGGTAAATATCTATCGCCCGTTATTCTGCCAACTCACTGGAATTTTACCAGCTCAGTGGAACAATCAACTATAGTGATAAAATTAAGGAGTACAACACCTTGTAAGCTCAATAAATGGCTACAGTAAGTACGAGTATCTTTGAGTTCAATATCCCTTCAGGACTGAATAGTTTAACTACCAGAAATCACAAAATATTTCAGCCCCATCCCCTGTTAATATTAATATAAAGTCTTTTAAATTGGGGCTTTAGAACCATAAGTGATCCTCCTGTGATCCTTCTGCTTTGGGAGACTCTACCTATAGCTAGTGGCCCCAATAACACAGCACCCATGGTTACATGTTCAACTGGGAAAAGATACCGTGATGGATTCAGAACATGCTGGAGGATTTATATATGCTATCTGGTTTGTGAATGCCTGAGAATCCCAAAGAACAGCCGGGGGATTTGGCTGGCAAGTGGGATATTGAGGCTACTTTGTTTACAGTAGCATGTTGCTACAGTAACCTAGACCCCGATAAGTGGCAAAAAAAAAATGTTGCAATTATCAGTCCTTCGTTGAATTTACTTCTTGCTGATTCATAAGAAAACCCTCAACACATAATAACACTCAACACTCAACTAAAATCTAAATGCCAACAGCCAAAGAACTAACGTTCAGGTTTTATGTAGAGATTTTTACTTGTTTTGAAGTAGCTAAAGTGACAACATGAAGTCATTTTGTCAACTAAATAAATAAATAAACTCAGGAGATTAGCAATTTGATCAGTTTTGTAAGACTTTAAGCGTTTTGAATACAGCCATTTTGAACAAGTAGACCAAGATCAGATGCAAAATGGAGCTGCGCAAAGCTATGGTCTCAACTAACTGAGCCAAGACAAGAGGTTCAACACTTTTAACACCTAACAAGCACAGTTCAACCTTTCCAGTCCCATAAGAACATAAATTCTCGCATTAGTCAGCCCATTATCCTAAACATTATGTTTGTACTGGGAAATGCTGGTGCTCAATTACTACACTGGGGTGTGACCTTAATGCATTGAAGCAGAAAGTAAAGCTGTGGAGGTCAGGGTAGTGGACGGGTTCCAATATGTGCCATCACAGACCTGCAATTAATGCTCTTTGCTTAATCTTAAATTTACCATGTTTAAATAGTCCGTTTTATTTTAATAGCACTTCTCATACACAATGCCAGTTCAAGGTGGTTAAATAGTCACACTACCATGTTAATTTCCCTAACACAGCACTCACTAAACTTTCTGTCCACAGTTATTGTAGAAGAATCTATTAAAAATTATTGGTAAGTAAAAATAATTCCACGTATTATTGCGAATTAGCAAAGAATCAGCAGCAGCAATCACAGCATTTGTACACATTTTTGTAGCAACTTAAAAAATAAGAGACAAATTCAAGAAAAGAAGCTTTTGAATGAAATGATGGCTAGAGAAACTTGAGCAAGAAGTTGTGTAAACCCTACTGAGTTGGAGGTGAGTGAACTTTGTAAAGGTTAGATAAGCTTAACAACTTGGTTAACTGAATCATAAAATAATGCCGTCTTGCTTACAATGAAGTATGTTTCTGCATGTTCTCAGGCCCAAAGTGCCTGAAATTATCTTAAAGGTGCATTGGATAGATGGAGTCAGTAAAATGGTTTATTCAGTCCTACCAGTGGTAACATGAGCTTCTGTAACATACTGTATGACCTATAAAAAGTGCCACTGAGAGCAATAGATAATAAAGTCTGGCATGTTTATAGGCAACGTGCCTCCTTCTGCTCCTCAACATGCGCTGCAGAATGAACTTGTAATGAAACAACAGCGGTTCTCCAATAATAAATAAATAAATAATAATAATAATAATAATAATAATAATAATAATAAATCCACACCAATACATTCAGAATTTCACTCAGACTAGAGTTACAAAATAGTAAAAAGAGACTCATTTTTGAGGTTACAGCTTTCTGATTCAATGACAGAAATCAGCTGAGTCACCACCAGGATGGTTGTACCTTGTGGAAATAAGTTTATTTGCTTTCTTGCCAAGCAACCAACAAAGACTCCAGCAAGTTACTGGAGAAACAGTCTGGCACATAATCCTGCATAAAATGGCAAGTTATCACTTTTAGACTTTATTTTTTGTTCAGATCAACTGAGATATTTGATGCTTTAATTAGTGAGCTTGAGAAGAGCTTGTAGATGGATTGTTACCTTTAGACAGAGCTAAGCAAGCTGTTTCCTGTATCTACTCTTTGTGCTAAGGTAAGATACACAGATCCCTGCTGCAGCTACATATTTACTTTGGAAACATGGGAAAGGTATCGATCTACTTGTGTAACTCTGCAACAAAACAAGAAAAAAAAACATACTTCACTAATGGTGAATTATTAACATTTGGCTATTATTAACATTTCTACACTATTTGAAATATGACCAAATATTTTAAATGTGAGACTTAAATTCTAACTCTATAATGAACTGAGTTAGGAATTCATTAGTGGAAGTTGGTGGTAAAAGTGACTTCTCTTCCAGTTCATTTCCTCTGTTTTCCTCATAATCTTCCATTAGCATTTGCCAGCATCACTTTCAGTGCTCGTTGAGCCTTGGACTGCTTCACTCTCCATGAGCCCAGACAGACTGGGCTTGTCAAAATCAAACAAAATTATTGTTGGATTTCAGCTGCTCTAGACTTCTAATACCCAAGTCTTTAGTTATCACACTCAATGCCACAAAGACACCTTCAAACCTGACTCAATGGTTGGGGTGGGCTCTAAAGAACTTTTTGTGTGACCTCCACCTTACTTTATTGAAACTAATCCAGTAGCATCATCATGATTTGTCCATTCGGGCAGCCTGTTCATTCTCCTGTTTAATGATATGCTTCTCATCTAATCTACACAATAGCACAAGAGTGTTCTGCTGATTATGGCTGACCCTAAAAGTAATTGGCAGGCAGCTTGCCAAAGCAGGGAATTAATCTAATGTTTTGGAACAATGATGAATCAAAATCATTCAGTGGAGATAAATCAGAAGAGGCCTGAAAACAAATGACAGTGACTGTAATTATCAAGAGGACTTTATTTTCCAGCTTCACCTAAGAACTCAGTGTACTGAGAGAAAGGCAATAAACCTCTCTGAGACTGGGGACGCAGTCTCAGCAGACTGCCGAGCTAGTGTGTAAGTTGATGCCCGGCAATTACTTGTCTGTGTCAACCATGGTTGACACAACGCTCCAGGGAAGGCAGGAGATTATGGAAGCCTACTGAGGGGTGTGAGCATGAGGTTGTTGGTTCAAATGCTGACTGCACTGGGAACATGTGGAGAGGAAAGTTCATTTGACACGCTTTCCTCCATCCCCGCAGACCTAAAACCATGGCACCATGAACAGTGAAAATGATCGGTGGTTAAGGTTGTACAGTTGAGTTTTTTACTGTCTAATCCACACACACCGATGAGTATTAATTATATACATATATAAAAAAAAATGTCTGAGCCCACCCCACCCATCTAGACCCTTTTTGTAGCTGGAAGAACAAGAGTTAGGTGGTAGCCTGGGTTCAGCTGGATGACAGAACTGGGTGCGGCTGTGGTTCAGGAGGTAGGGTGCAGACCATGTGCCACAAGGTAATAACCGTATGCATTGTGCAACAGTAGGCACCTCTAAAGTATTGTGTCTAGTGTTTTCTATCAATATTCTAGAAAAGCGATCAACTTTACTGCTTTACTGGGTGGGTGGGGGGGGTTGTGGATCAGGAGGCAAAGCAGTCGTCTACCAATCATGGGATCGGTGGTTTGATTTCCGGCTCCTACTGTCACATGTCAAAGTGTCCTTCCAAGATACTGAACCCCAAGTTGTCCCCAGTGAGTCAGGACAGCTGCATGCCATCGGTGTGTGAGTGTGTGTGTGCATGTGTGAGCAAATGTGAATGAGATCCAGTGTAAAAGCATTTAGAGTACGGGCTAGGTAGAAAAGTTCTATGTAAGTGCACACCGTTTACCATTTAACATCTCAATGAAACCTAAGCAAACCACCCATTTTCTGACTTTTAATAGTATACATTTATTACCATGCAGGAACGACAGCTCAGAAACTTTGGTTTCTGCTTTGTATCAATCAACATAAGTTATTTTTTAAACTTTGTTGTCCATATTTGTCAAGGTAGGATTACAGCCATGTCTTGTCGCTTTAGTATCTGAACTGGCCTCAATTGACTCAGTTGATTAATCTTAGATGTAATATTGAAATCATTTACCATTAGATGTGTTTTTATACACATAATTTCAAAGAAAACAATCGAATCTGAGTTTACAGCCGGGAAAGACTTTAGAAATTAGCAGCTTTTGAGTCTTTTATTTCTCAGATAAAGGTTAACAAGAATGGTTTTATTTCCATGTTTATAATCAACATCTATTCTTTTGTATTTTATTATCACTGAGTGTCATCAGTTGGTGAATGCAAATCAGATTCAAATGTGTCGTTGTGAAATCAAACAACACTGATTTTTTCCCCCAGATCTAACAATAAAAATAATTTTGAATCTAATTACCAATCATGCCTGATGAATTATGAAAATATATCAACAGTCAAATGCCAAAAATCAGGCCTGTTAGTCCACAAGCTGTGATGTTTTGTTTCATGCAGTGCAGTTTGGTCTCAGACACTTTGGCCGACGACAAGAGAACTGCTTGTTCTGAAGGTACGGATGCTTGTGGATCTTTTGAAAGAGCATAAACATGGGTATTCATAGGATTCTAGAGAGCTTTCTGAGCTGGTGCAGAGCTGCCCCTCACTATGGAGGAGACGGTGACAAAATACCTCAAATTAAAGGATAATGGTCAAACATTAGAGTGGGAGTATAGACGGGAGGAGGGGGCAGATAGGAAAAGGCGAGAGAGAGAGAGAGAGAGAGAGAAAGCGGGTGAGGATGCAAGCCAGTGCTTTCATGTCCTTCCAGTCCTCCCTCTCACATAAGGGTTTACTCTGAGAAATCGGCCGTCTGTGGTTCTTCACGGAGTTCTGAATTGGCCCTATCGGTGGGATTTGTGTGCACAAAAGGGAGACGTTTGGACTGGGATTATCACAGGCCCAGACCTCCATGTCTTAGCTCTGTGCAGCAGCCTGCCAGAGATGCTCCTTCTCGCCAAACTCTTTGAACTGCACGGGGCTGCAGTAAGAGCAAGACTTGGTGTTCACAGAGTTTAGGGGTGTCTTTTTTTTTTATAGCCTATCTTCTTTGAAACACTAGAAAAACGAGAAGGAATCAGTCACAACATGTATAGATGTTTAATGTTGTGGAAGACAGGAGTCAGAATGACCAGAGCAACATGTGGTGCACTGCTTGTTCTGACACCTGTCAATCACAGCTAGCATTGCATTTTTCTCCACTTTGACCCCTATCCAGCGCAAAACAATAGAATCATGTTAAGGTTTTGGCTGAGATATCTTCCGTAATGTAAGATACAATGGTTTACTAGCTTACTACCATCCAGGTTAGCACAACATTAGATAAAAGGTTACATACATACAACTTCACCAACTAGCCAATTCACAATGCACAATACAGTGGAAGCCAGTCATGATCATGGTTTTTGAAGTTAGGTTAACATTAGTCATTGTATTTTGCTCTTTGCTGAATTTGGGGACAACACCGGATAAGTCAGTATGATACCCAAAATAATAACAGTTGCCAAAAGGCATTAAGAGCCTTTATCCTGAAACACACAAGAGTGAGCACTCTTTCAGCTGCAACAAAGTGTCATTAAACTCCGTTCTGTCTATTCTACCACCAATTTTTAGCAAACTTGACATGCCGGGGGAAATTTCTGTCTGTACATGTGCAAAATTAAAGTTGCCATTGATTATAAAACATGGTTCAGGTTGTAATGCGATTGCAGTGTCATCAGTGCTTGGGGTGCAGTTAAGCTGCTACAATAATATAGACAGTGAAGCCCCTTGACAGATAGTATGGCCAGAACTTCACAATCATAAACTTCACCAGCAGAAGCTGGACGCAACAAGCAGTGGTGCGTTTGTGTGCAATGAGGCAAGTCAGGCCATGTCTGGAGGGTTGCTGCATATCACATTTCAATGAAAAAAGGACAACAGACTCTCAGCAGCTCTGCAGTCCGTCACACTCACTCTACCAATCTCCAGAAAATCTCTACAACAGCTGTAACCAGGATATTCACCTGGCAAGTAAGCCCATCCACATAGGTGGCTGTATGTGGAGTGTCACTGTGCAGCCCTATTTCAGTGAAAACAAAAATTAAGCAGCTCTTCATTTCAAGCTAGGTAGTAAACCACATAAACAAAATTACTGATCCACTAGATACTACCACATTTATATGCACAAAAAAAAAAAGATTTTCTTGCTATTCCTACCATTTAGGTCTTCAGCATAAACCCTGAACCGTTTTTCTTACCAGCACTTAAAAAAACACAAAACTTTCAGCAATTTCTGCACCCAAATGTAGCCATCAAGTGCATATTTTGCATATTTAACATCCATCAAAAATATCTGGTTTTAACATGACATGAAATATTAAAAAGTCTGAGGTAATGACTCCTGACTCACAGAGCCAAAGTAGCTAGGCACGTTGCAGTCAGCGACAAATGAGAAGCACCATTTTGCTAAGTTCTGCTTGTGCCAGAAGAGACTGAAAATTTCAATGTCAGGTGGAATCACCCTAACCCATCTGGCCTTCTGTAGGATAAGCACTGTATCTAATGGATGGATGCCTGGCTTCTTATCGTGAAAAGGAAGGCTTAGTTTAGCAAACAGTCAAAATTTAGGCATGCTCAGTTCCCACCTTTCCCAATGAAAGCAGTTATTACAGTCGGAAGTTAATAACTATTTTAATTTGAATGTTGTTTTTGTTTTTCTGATGATGAAACCTACTGTCACTGCTGATAAGAGATTGTATTGAGAGAATAAATAGAGGCATAAGTAAAGTAGGTGCTCAGGAGCCCATCTGAGTAGCCATTTGCACATTTTATTAACATCCTTTGAGTTATCCATTCTTGAAATATTTCTTGGTGTTACACATTCCTTTATTGCTAACTGGAGAAAAATTGATATTTGCAAAAGGAAGTTAAAAACATCAGTGTTTTCATTAGATAACTGGAGCCATTAATCGCACGATTACAGTGTCAACATCTTTTGCAGTTGTGTCTCAACCATCTGCTGTGTATCATGAAGCACGCTGTGTGCAAGACAACAAGCAAGGAAAGGCACTGATTAAAGGAAATTTGGTAAAGAGGTTCTCATTAATTTGAAGCAGAGGCACAGAAGTCTGCATTTCTCCACCGAACATGAAAATATTGCAGCTGCTTATGCAGCTAAAAAAAACTAGTCTCCTGAACTCACTGAAATCATTTCAATCAGATTTCGCTTTAAAGAGATAAAGTGGCATCATATCTCCTAAAGAAGCATGTAAATGTTTATTCCCTCTGTTGATGTGTATTGTGGACTGAACCAACTGTGTCAGGTTTTGTCAGGGTAAAGATCTCTTACTGAGAGCCATAACAACAAAAATAAAATAAAATAAAAATAAATGATGAAATGCTGGTATGCTAATGGGCACAGCGAGACAAAAGTCAGTCACGGAGGATTTGCAAACTGAAGGAAAAAAAAGAACATTACAGCTGGTTTTGAGGCACAGCTGCATCTCATCAGCAAAGCTTGAGCCCTGAAGTCTTTTCATTGCCCTTTTCCATGCAGATGCAACTTCTACCTATTCTCTCTCTTCATATCATCTTTATCACTCTCTTCTTGCTGTTCCAGTTCTGAGCATTGCCATTGTAAGCTTAATGGCCTCAGATGCACAAAAACAGATTTAAAAACACATAAGAGGCAGGGGAAGAGAGTAGCTCCAGAGGCAATGATGGTGGCAGCAGTGGCATTCGGTATATTTTTGTTAAGCTTCTTTTCTACATGCCCCACAGATATACAAGGGGAGATGCAGCTACCACAGAGCAAAGTCCCACAGAAATTCATGTTTGCCTCATTAAAAACAACGCTCTCAGTGAGGTAAGCTCGAACAAACAGACAGTTGGAATAATAAGAATCCCTGCAGCCCTTCATATATTTAAATGATTGGGATACATCCAGATTTGCACATCATTATTTAAAAAAAAAAAAAAGTTCTGTCCATGTTCACTACATGCACCCAGTCATCAGGATAAAATAAGCAGAGGAGAGGAAAATTCAATTCCAGAGTAGTTCATACCTGTAAGGGTCTTTAGTCGTTTTTTAGTAGACAATTTTAGAAGTTCAATGCTATTAATAATGAAATTTAAGGCATTTTATTATAATTTCAATGACATTCACATTGATATTTACCTCTGTGTATTAATTATTATTCACATACCTAACACATAATTTCCTAGTGTTAAAATTGAATATATTAAGTAGATACTCAACTGTAGTAACTAACAGGTGTTCCTGTTGATTAGTACTAAACTGTGCAGGCTTCTCTTTGAAATATTCTAATAATTTACAACTAAATTCCATTCCTTCATTCCCATTTATATGCAGTGTAAGTCATGACATCCCATCCTATTTGGTAACTAAGTCAGAAAATGATAATATCAGTTCAGCCCCCCCCCCAAAAAAAAGCTGCACATAACATTATAGAAATGGTCACCAAGCACAAGTCTACAACTTTACTGCACTGACTGAAACCAAACATCATCACACCTTGTGCGATTAATGTGTCTATAATATGATAGGTATTGCTGATTATATGTTATATTGCATGATAACAATATACCAGTTGGTGAAATTTGTCGAATTTTCGGTTTAGCTGGCTGTACCAATAAACTACCTGTTTATCTTTAGGAGATCTAAATCGTTCGCCAAAAGCCAGAGTTATAATCTGTCTCCTTTTCCCAGTTGCTTTCATGGTAACTTGTTTTGAGTTTTAACTCCTCAGCCAGCTTTGTAAAGCCGTTCCAGCTCTCTGTGCTGGCACATGTGTTCATGGTGCTGCATACGTAAATGCCAAGAGCCATTTACGAGAGCATTTATAAACACTAGGAAGAAATTAAAAGGGAGAAATTGTGACCAGTTCGGTTTTCGATATTTAAAGATGACGAGGAAGCGGGTTTTGCTTTCTTCTGTGAAGGAGCGCTCGGTATTACATGAACTTACATGTAGTACCAAACTAAACTAAAACTGAGCCAACCTTGCTGTGCCTTTGAACACCGCAAATAATAAGCTCAGAGACAGATATCTTAGAAATAAATACAACCAAAACCATAACTACCTACTAATGCATCTCAAGCACAATAAAAGTAAGCAAGTTATGTTTTGTTGTTATTTTAGTGATACACCAAGCAAATGTTAGTGTGCAAACTTTCCTAATTAGTACTCTTTATGTGATAATTAGGTTAGATGAAGTGATAGGACCATCAAAAGCAGTAGGATTAATCAGGTAAAAACTCCAATCACACATCTAAGAAATGTCATGTCAACCCATGAAGTAGTTGTTAAAATATTAGAATGTATAATATATATAATTATATAAGTGTTATACCAACTAACTGCTATTAATAGAGCAAAATGGCCTAATATAAACAAATACACAATTATAGAGTATAAGGAGACATGCAGCCCATAAGCTGGCAATGTGGAATGGGAGGACAGAATTTATGGTTCATTAATGCTGGAGACATGTGCCTACACCTGATTTTCACCTTAATTAAAGCTTTCACATTGTAACAGGTTGCTACAACCCCCAAACTCTAAGTCCAGATGACCTGGCTATGTCCTCACTGGTAGATGCAAAGCCATTTTCAGACACTGACTATATTGTTTGTTTTGGCTTCATGTCTGCAGCTCATCAAACTTCCTATTCTTTTTTATAAATCTGTTAAATTTTGCTATTTAAGAACAAATATGTTTTTTTTTTTATTTCAGGGAATGCCACATACAAGGCAGTATTGTAAAATGTATGTTTGAATTATGCATATGTGTGGGGAATTGGTGTGAGTACAAAGCGTTGGACATGGGTCCTCAAATAGTGAATTTTATAACAGAATACCACTCAATATGCAAATTCCTTCCACGTTTTCAAGGCAATCACAAGCACGCTCAGCCACTGCTCTTTGCTTTTATGAACATGGTCTATTTTTGTATTATATGGAAATATGTTTATTTTCTGAATTCATTTTTGCCTGCTGAGTGCAGTTTACACTGTCCAGGCAGGGGAAATGAATACAATGTTTCCTGGCATAAGCAAACATTAATTTAAGGGATTTTAGGAAATACATGCTGTCACATCATTAACTGTTTATGTCTCTGCTAAATTTCACTATAACCCAATGTTTCTTCCTTTCAGCCTTGTGTTTAACGTCAGTTGGAGAGTTGCGGGCTGAGCATACTGACACATGGAAAAGAAAAAAAAAAAGCTAACTTTTTGTCTGCATTTTCCAAAGCAGAGGGAGCAACATGTACATTTATCAAAATGTTTTATGAGGATGCTCTTTTGAACTTATGACAGTCCTTTGAACACCCCAGTAGAGATGAAGAAGTCTCACCAAAGGGTGTCATTAGACTGACGAGAGAAATGAATAGTCAGATTCAAAGCTTCCTTTGTGTGTAATTAAGGGAAATTATCCTTCACAGCTTTGGCAGGGCAACAGGCTGATGAAAATTTGCCTCAGCTGCGGTCAGACTGACTGCAAAGAGGACAGTAAATAGCTTCTCCACTTAAAGATGTGTCAAAATGACTTCTCAGACCACCTAATGCTTTAAATGGAGGCTTTCCTTTCAGTTAAGGTGACATTAAAGTGACTTTGAATCATGTGGCACAAATGGACTGTCCAAAATTACCTTGAAACTTTTTGCAAAAAGCAACTGGAACTAACAGGCATTTTAAACATCTTCAAAATAATGACTTATTTTGAAGATTGTTTTTATTGCTTACTTTGAGGTAGTTCGTCCATAGAGAATTAAAAAACATGAGGACAACATTGATTGTTCTGGCCAAAGAGGAAATTAAGAAAATATAGTACCGCTATAAGCCTAATTTAATGAATTGCCAACTTTATGCTCATGGTCACTTGATTTGCACCGCTGCATTCAACAGGTGCACAGCACCTCTGTGCAGTGGGATCCCACTGTATATTAAATGAAAAAAAGCTGTGTCATTGTCCATATTGAAGAGCAAGGCTGTCATCATTCCTGTTACAATCTTTAGTGTAGTTTGTTTTGTTTTTTTAACTCTATTTTGAATCCAGATAAGTACCACTATTGGAAATCATCTCCCATCTCTTAATCCCCTAATTTTCTGTGACTTCTCTACTGTCAAGTCAAAATATGACTCAACATAAATAACATAAAAAGCACTAACCCCATAAACATAAACAACATTATTTTAAACAATGAAAGATATATCCAATTTGTGTGTGGTAGACTTCTGTTCAATGACTCCTCTCAGGCAACATATGTCAGTATGTAAATAAGTATGTCAAGTCTAATAAGTCCACCTCCTGTCTGTGCCTAACTAGTTTAAAACTGGAGATGGGACTAAGTCTGTCTTAGCACAAAGACTGAAGACTTAGCGAAATAGCTATCCTGGTTCTCTTAAAGAAAAGACACACCAAGCCCATGTCGAGAACTAGCGTCGACGAAGACAGACTGGCTCTGTCTGGACCCAAAAGTGGCACTTGAACACACTGCATAGAGTACAGCCAGTGGCCAACTGGTATGTATGTTCTGTGCCTGCCTGGAAGAAAACAGCTCTCCAGACCAGCAGGTGGCAGTAAACTGTTCTTTGTCATTTAAAAAAGGAAAGTGATATAAAAACTATAAACACGGGGATGTTCTCATACAACGTTCTCCCACTCGCCACAGTTTATGCTACTTCTAAATTGAGAATGTGTCTGATAAGCAGATACAAATGGCACTGGCAGCGCTTTGTCTCATGGTTGTGGAGCTGAACATTCAATCAGATTGGTCTCACTGGTCCACTGTTGGCTTAGTGTGTGGCAAAGTTAACACACTGACCTTTTCTAATGAAATGCACAATGGCAGACAAATATAGAATAAAGGCAGCCTTCCTCACTCTTATACACATTTTCAGGTCCTTGGCAGTTCTGTGAGGCCACCTGAGATGGAAAAGCATTATACTCAACTGATTGAGCCAAACAAAAGGAGGACAACCTTTCATATTTTTAATGAACTACTTACTAAACTTAATTACACTTAGTGTTAAGCCAATGTGATGAGCCACATCGTTCACTTTGTCTGTGAAGAACACGTTTTCTCAATGGAAACATGCCCATTTTCATTACACACCCGTGTGGTAAATAACGGCAGCTGAAACGATCAAGAGAATCTTTTCATATTTCATGTGCTCTCAGTGGAAATCTATTGTAAACCTAGCTGCGTGGTACAGAAAAAACACAGCTTATATGTGACACGCCACAATTTGCTTTCTTTATTGTCTCACCCTAAAGCTAGCAGAGGGGATTTTTTTCTTAATTCCTTTTTTTATTTTTTTTTTTAATTCACAGGTCTACACCATCGCTGTCACGCTGCTCTTTCTTCCCGATTCCTTTTGTCTTCCCAACAGTACTGCATTTGGCATTCAGATCACAGTTTCCCGGCCCTCCTGACGCCTGAGCTTAAGTTGAAAACAGCAAAAGAACAAACTCCAATTAAGTATTTTACTCTTGTTTTCATTAAAACAAAAGAATTATAGTGCATTTTGAAAAGAAAGTGGCAACATCTGCTTCAGTTTGTGAGCTTCTGAAGGTACATTAAGTAATTTGGCATCAGCTGACAATTCCTATCTCCACAGGGATTATACTCAGTTGTATGCAAGTATGCCATGAGCAGCTCTCTTAGCTCAGTTTATTATTATTATTATTTTTTTATTATTTTGCCTTATTCTCATTAGTTGTGATTCATAATTTACCAGACCAGGGATTCCAAAGCTGAACTAAATAACAGTAAAGCAATGATTATTTGATCCAATGCTTTTAACAGAAAAAAATGTTGCAAGGGCCTTAAATTTCCTTATAGCCTAGCGGAATTATTTAAGCCGACATAAACAGTTAAATCAATATATATCACAGCTATACATACTGTGGTATATGGTATTGTTACAATATAGCTAGCCTTCACTGTATCAACATTAAAAGACTAAAAAACTTAAATAACCATCTTTTTTTCTGGCCAGTATGTTAACTTAAGCTTGGAAAACAAAATTCCAGCCTTGTTACACTGTGAAGCAACCTGATGCGTCAAAGAATTACAATTAAAACTCACAGCTACATTAAGCCAACTACATGCCTATCTTCTGTCACTCAACAACGGGTTCATTTGCACTCCCAGCTTCGTCAGATGTCTGCATCTGGATGAAGGTATGACGTATCTTAGGTTGGCCAAAAAGAAAAAAACAGTGTACAGGTTTTTATACCAAAGAAAAATCCAGTCATTATCTATTATAGCAAGAAAATCACGCTCAAGCAAGCATAGCAAAAATAAAAAGCAAGGTTTGACTGAGTCCTCATCTTTATCACATTACCTAGAAGCAATCAGATGTTTTGCTAACAAAACAACAATCTCGGCTATGAAGGTTTAAAAACACTAAACAATAAGGCTGCTTTAATATCTCAATAATAATACACTGACTTTCAAAACTAGCACCAAGACACACATCTGGAGAGTTGAAATCTCCTTATGATACCCTTCCCACTACTTACAGCCCTGCAAGAAGTTCTCTCACTTACATTAAAACAGTTTTGCATATTATGGAGCAAACGTCTAGTGGCTAATAGAGGAACTGCATCTGAGAGCACTTAATACAGGTTAATGTATTTCATTCTACTAGTTTAATTGCTCATTTAGGCCAAAACATGACAAGCTTACGCATCAGAACAGCACGGGAAAATTGCACTCAATGTGCATTTTCATGTCCTCATGGAGGAAAAGCACCTTTCTCTTTTCCACTTACCACAGCGTTTCACAGCACTTTCAATTTATTGTACCATAAACATTATCCTCTCAAATTTCTCATCTCACTTTCTCACAAACAAGGCATTTTCTTAAGATGCCTGGAATGGGAGTATTATAGCAGGCTGTATCCTGGTTGTTCAGTACAAGGTAGGCAAGAAGGCTGACAGAGCTAGTTATCACTAAAGGGCCATATAACCCCCAAAAGCTCCCCTTCCGATCCAGGCACCTCGTCATCTCAAATTAACTTCCCCCAGCATGGCGCAAAGATGTGCGTGCATCTCACCAACCTGGACTCATCTGGAGTCTAGATTAATCTGAGAAGAGCTTTCATTGGCAGGATCATCACACTACAGCTCTTCAGCCCCAAGGCAAATACTGTGTTATACATTTAAAACTGTTGCTCACAGGTAGGCCTAACAACACTACTGAGATCTAACAAGAATTTCATGTCATCACTGTCTTTGACATTTTCAAGATAGTATCTATAAGGCTAGCTTGAAATTTGTATTTAAAATATAAGGACAATTCAACAAAAATGCACAATGTAAAGCAGTGGAAATGTTATAGAAATAAAGTGGAGGTTCAGAGCAAAGAACACTTATGAGTGCTACAACAGCACAAGAGCTCTGCAGGGAACAGAGACACATCTGAAAGCAAGAAGTGTAATGCTATGTTCGAGCTGACATTAGTGTAGAATGACAAAAAAATAAAAATGAATTGATTCATTCCAAGGCCAAAAGCAAAAAAGCCAAAAGCCAATGTTTGCATTGTCATCATGCAATTAAACACATATTGTGTTCCTTGAATTTAGCAGGACATTGAAGAAATCGTTTTTTGTTTGTTGTTTTTGCAATTTTATAGTATAACTTACAAATCAAGAACATAACTTTCAGAATATAAATATATGATAATGAATATTTTAATTAGCTGTAGTCCTACAGTTGAACGGTAACTTCTACTAATCTTCCTCCTTGTCCTGCCTTCAAACTTACATACTGGTACCTGAATCAATACACCCCACCAACACAGGCCCTTGATCTTTTTGCAGTACTGTTTTCAGTCAGAACAGCTGGTAACTTATGATGCGACACTAACATTGTGATCAAACTGATCCTTATGTTGTGGTCACTTGGAAGGTTGTCTCAAAGCTTTTATTTCGTCTCAGTAGAACAAGGAGCAAAAACACTACTTAAGGAATTTGTTTTTAACATGATATATTTAACCTAAAATTTGCAGACAGTGATAAATTACCTCTGATGCAGAACTTTTGGATAAACCACAACCTGAATTGGATCTCATGCCTTGATTTACATAAAGCTGGAAAATAAAAGATGCTAGAAATTCACTAGTCTGCAGTTAGGCAAACAATCTACAAATGAAAACACTTCCATTTGTAGAAACACTGGACTGTGGCTACTCTACCAAAAAGGGGGCGGCCAGTCAAAATGACCCTAAGATAACAACAAACACTCATTAATGAGGTAAAGAAACAACCCAGAGTGACACCCAAAGATTTAAAGGCATCATTGGAACTGGTTAACATCTGTGTTCATGAGTCTACAGTAGGTAAAACATTGAATAATCATGGTGTCTATGGCAGGACACCATGAAAGAAGCTGCTGCTCACTGAAAATAACATTGCTTCACACCTGAAGTTTACAAAGAGCACATTGACACTCCACAGCAGTTTTGGCAAAATGTTTTGTGGACTGATGAAACTATATTGAACTATGTGGAAAGAACACACAGCACTACATCTGGCTTAAAAAAAGACACTGCATATCATCACGAAAACATCATCCTAACCCTAAATTATGGTGCAGGAAACACCATGATTTGGGCCTGCTTTGATGCATCAGGGCCTGGCCAGGTCGCAGTGATTGGGGGGGGAAGATGAATTCCCAAAGGTATCCAAAAAAAAAAAAAAAATTCAGCTGGAGTACATCAGCTCAAGCTCTGTAGAGGTTTGGTGATGCTACAAGACAATGACCCAAAACACACAACAGAATGGTTTGGGGGGGGCACTCGAACAGCTTGAGCTAGTTCGAGTGTTCATGCAGACAGTAGCGCAGGTGGCAGAGCAGTCGTCCAGTTTTTGAGGTTTCCTTTCTTTGCAGAAGGTTGTTATTTGAGCAAGTTTAGGCATTATTTTATTTCTAGTCATGTTTCCTTTAGTGCAAAAACCTGCTTCTTGTGACTTATTACATGTCATAAAACACAAGGAGACAAGGCTGAGAAAGTATTTTATCTAGCTCTATTTGTTTAGTTTTTTTTTCCTCATTTTTCTCTTTCAGGGAACACTTGAAGCATGAAGTGTGTGCTAATAAATAAGACAAGTGACTGGATACTAGAAACTGCCTCTGCTTCTTCTTTTGTTTGTTTTAGGAAAACATTGTTATTATGATGTCTCTACAGTGATTTGAACAACTCTGCGAAGACAGGTCACAGCTCTTCTTGTATTTGCACATTAACAAGCCTCAGTTTCCTCTGCATATTATTCATTTTCCCCTCTACAACAGTGGAAAAGGTCCCTGCAGATGTTCCCTTGGCTTTTATGTCAAAAGCTATCTGACTGATAGGAGAAAATGTCAGCCGAATCCAAAAGTAAAAAACAACCTGATTATTCCTTTCCGTGAAAGGTCACCTGTGACAGATGCATGTGAACTGTGAGGTCACATGCATCTGTCTCTGCTCAGCTTAAGAAAAAAAAAACAACTGGCCAGTCACACATTTGTTTATGAAATCTTTCCAATAAATTCTATGCGACTGCAACTCATCACAGGACTTGTGTTATGTCTCTCCAGTACACAGTTTACAGCAGCAGACTTGTGTGTATTCACACCACGAAATCCGATGTCTCCATCACACTCATGGCATGTGTGCACTCATTTTGTTTTTTTCCACAGGTGACCGCCTTCTTCACTCATACAAGTAATGGAAGATGTAAGAAGATTGCTTTTCATGGATTGCATTCTTAACAGTTGGGTGTGCTGCTTCTCTCTGGCTGGTGCTGACAGTGCTCTGTACAAAATCACAGTGGGCAATGGAAACGTTGTTTGTGCCATCAGTTCAGCACCTCTTGAAGAGCTTATCATCATATGGCCATGGTAATTTCAAGTTGCAGAGGCGTCTATCTTTTCAGGAAAATTGCTAAACTGAGGTAATATTGTGCTGTGCGTCTTTTGATGATTTTCTCATACTTTAGGTAATAAAAAGTACAATCTAGGACCCCGGATGAGAACAATATATACAGTAGTGGTGTTTCATGTGGCTCCCTGCTGAGAGCTGCACAAATTTCAATTGGAACTCTGACGGTGAATGCAGCACTCATGCCTATCCTCTTGCCTAATGATGCAAATTATTGAAATGATTCCTCTCCAAAACCTGTTTCATGTATTTCGTTCCAGAAATAATTGAGGAATCTTTTTATGTTTTCAATTAGCAGTTTTTTTTTTCTCGTCCTCATCTCTGGTTGACATTCATTCTAATTGCTAAAGACTCAGGCACCGTTTGGAAATGTTGCGGGGCATTAGAATAACAGGCACTTTATTTTCCCTGTCAATCTTCCACAATAGGAAGGAGAAGTGAGAGGGAGTTTACAAATAATTACTGGAAGAAAAACATTACATTTCTTGCCTTTTTGCATTAAAAAAACTCTCAGGGAGTAATTACAGTGAATATTGACACAGTACAGGGGTGGAATTTTAGCTGTTTTCAGGAAATATCCTGCACTCGCACCTGATGCACATATCTCTCTAATTCTGCCTAGATGAAGTCTCTGCACAAAATGAAAGCATCTTGTATCAGGTTCTTTGGTATCTCATTGAGCAGAGGTTTAATGTGCTTTACTCTAAAGTTTGAACCCATTTTGGTTAGCCTTTAATATCGCAGAAAAAGTAAATCCTAGAAACATTCCAGACCACCTCTGCACTGCCCATCTGTGTTCTCAATATGTTGCAAAAGTTGTTTAGTGTTACTCAAACATGACATTGCCATTTGTTTACTTACTGTGACCATATGGCAGCAAGCAACAAACATACAACCAATAACTATTATAGATCAGTTTTGGGTTAACTGGCAGACTGTGACTATTACTGTGATTATGGCCATATAATATAACATTCAGAAACCCAGGGAAACATCATTTTAAGCAACATAATAAATATATAATTATAATATAATTAAGATTTAAATTCTGGTTGATGTGACATATGCTTTTGTCGTCTCCATTCCATCCAGATCATGCATACAATTGTGCATGAGTATGCAATTTAAAAGGCTAACTTTGTCTTTCCTGCACAGGTACCACAGAGACAACTTAGTTCACAGAGCATAAAGTTCACATACATACACATATTTGTAGAGACAAATTAAACCACAAGTCATCTGGCTTCACAGAAAAATATAAATCACAGTGAAAACTACCACAGCTTTGTGGCTTTTGTTTAGTCTCATGTCTTGTCTTGTGTTGTTTGTGGTCTGTGTCTTTTTTGATACTGACACTTAAGTCACAGAGACCAATTATTTTTATATCTTACACATAATGAGTTTAAAACTAAATATGGGTGTGCAGACAGGACCTAAATTAAGGAGGAGGTGATTAATGAGCGCAGTGGAAATTTGTATTTGGGGCTGTAAATAGTAAGAGAGGACAAGACAACATATGGAACCCATATGGGACTGAAAAACACTGATCAACACATGCAATATAAAAATTAATCCCTAGAGAAATGTACACAGTCTATTTTTTGTAAACTGTACATTCTCTCCAGTCCCAATTGGTAAGAATAAACTCACCCTCCTGACTCCTGCACTGCCCCGATGGATGAAAACTAGGCTAACATTTCTGGATGATTCTCTTGGGAGGAAGTGGCAGATGCACAAAACCATACTTGCCCTTCCCGGTACACATACAACACATACACACTAAGCCCAAAACCTCTCCAGGGTTCTCTCTCAAGCCAAGCCAAAAACCCAAGCTGGGGTAATCCAAGGGGAGCTCAACTTCCACCGGCTCTCCCCTCAAATCCTACTGGGTCAGAAAATCCAGAGAGCAACTGTTGAACCACAGGAGAAAGGTTCGGGGCACTTGTTTTGTTCACAGTCCTAAACAGTACTACTGTCCCTGTGGACTATCTAAGGACGGCAGTGGTAACAAATTGGATGCATTTTGTGACTTTGCAAGACCCCAGCTGAGCCTGGCCAGCTGTTAAAAGCACACACATATAGTAAATATACACGCTCTCTCTTTGGGTTCACACACATTTAAGAGTTGAGATTCATCAGCTATGATTATCTCACATAAGTCTGTTGAAAGTGAAATCAAGACAAACATTTTCTCTCATTACTCAAAGCATTCTGAAAGCACAACAATCAATTTCAGACTAATCCGACTAAACCACTGCGGTCATCTAATCAGCAGCGAGGCCACAAGGTGTGCCTTGAGACATGGCACAGGAGCACTATGCCGAACTCCTAGTGCTGACATGGAAAATCAACAAAGACAAACAAATTCCAAAGGAGAGCTGTATCCAAATCACTGGAAAATTACATCAGATGAACTAGACATTAAATATAATGCAGGCAGATATGTAAGAATTTATTTTTTTGTGCTATAGGGAAAATCAGTGAGTTCTGTAATAGCAGTTAAGCGACACTGATAAGATTTGTCCTTGGTGTTTTCTGGTAAATTGTGTTAGAAAACTTGTTTTCTAGTACTTGTATAAAACCTTTTATATAAACAGTGTCTCGGATGTTATTTGTTCCAAATCTTTTTAATTGTAGCACTTATAAATTACCTAACAAAAATATATTTTTTTAAAATTAGCCACATTACAAATTACTTCCCGGTATCAAATTACGCATGACTCAGTTAATATTAGGGATTAATTCTAACACTGTGCATGATATATTTACATCTGATAACCATATACAATATGGGAACTGATGAAGTGGTCTAACATCCCATTCCCCATCCCCCTGTGCAAAGCAACCAAAGGTCAACATCTGCTCTTGGCAGTCTGGAAAACTGGTCTCCTCCTAGTCATCCTCTGGCTGCTAGTGTTTTCCAGTGGCGTCATTAATTGGCATTGAGAATCTGAATTTTAATCAATTTATTTGCTCTGTTTGGAAAGTGTCCAGAAATAAGTCTTATTATATAGTATTATATATTGTATAAGCAGTAAATATGTGTATGCGCCTACAGGATCAACCAGCGTGTACATTTAAGATTACTTCCTGTGTATATTTGCACTGTATGATGGATGATAAAGAGGCATTTTTACTATACATGGTGAAAAAACATCAAAAGCATATGTGTAATTTTAGCCTTATCTCCATGTGTTACATTTAAAGTCATACATCAACACAAATCAATACAATATTTTTTTTCTCTAGAAAAATATTATTCATGCTGGGAGAAGTAACTAATGATCCGTAGAAACCTCTCAAACAGCTTCAGTAAGTGCCGTCAAACCCTTTTCTCTAAAGTCTATATTTATGCTCCCTTTTTTTACTTTGTGTTATTTAACAGAGGAAATTGGCTAAGTACAAATAATCCTTTAGTCTGACAGTATGGTTACAGTTGCACTGAAAAGTAAAATAAATGGAATAACTGACAATAGGCTTGGTACAAGGTCAATTCAAGTATATCCCCTTTTTACATTGCCCATTCAATGCAGGTGTACTGAGCCAATCCGCTGTCGCACCAGTACCAAGTACAGCTGTTATGCATTATTTATCTACATTATAATAATGATTACACTTAGCTTTGCCTTCAGTTGAGCAATCGGTCATCATGCTACACTGGAGGGGAACCTGAGACTTGTTCACACTTTATACCATCATGTGAAACCCAATCTAATAATGTGCAATGTCCTTCAATTTACAATGCAACTGGTAGATAAATTAGCAATCTCATTTTCCTCCTTCTTTGACAGTTTGCCATTGGATACCATTTTCTTCTAATATTCTGATCATCATAATCTTTTTTTAATCCTACTTTTTTTTAATTTTTGCAGCTGGTTTGTTTACTTTCTTATATTTATATTTCTTCTCATATTTTCATTACTGTTTACAGTACTGCTTACACTACTGCTTACATTGTCTCTATGATTACTTTTATCATTACTGCTTATTACATTCATAACCTTCCAGTAGTAAATGCATTATTCACTGCATATTTGTTTTAGACCTTTGTTTTAAATTGACTGCAATCAGGAAACTTGTACATACACTGGCAAGAAAAAGGAAGAAACTGAAGCATAAACAACTGAATACCAAAACACAAAAATGTCTTTCATTCATCTGTAACAATTTAATCAGCAGGTAAACCATCTAAAAACTTCAGAGACTATCTTTAACAAAACAACTACCCTACTACTTGTCTAGAGAAAGGAAGGTTATGCTCTGTGAGACATAGCCAGGAAATTAAAGATTTCTTGGGTACAATATAGTTACCATTGACATGCCAATACTGGAACCAATCAAGACAGAAGATGCAGTAGGAGGTCATAGAGCACATGTGTGTAACAAAATAGGTACTTACAAATGTCGTCCTTCAATACCAGATGCCTGAATTGGCTGCAAAATTCAATAAAACAAGACAGAACTGTAGCCTTGTGGACTGATGAGTCCAAGTTTTAGGTGTTTTAGCAGACTGCATACTGAAGGGTCATGTTAGCTCTTCTACTCACTGCTGGAATACTCTGTGTGATGGCGGGGTTACTCCAATTTCCAGATCTGAACCCCACTAAACTGGTGTGGGAGATACTGGACTGAAGAGTTTGGGAACACTGCCCAACCGACATGGCAGACCTTTAGAAGGTGCTTCAAAAGGCCTAGGAGGAAGTCACACCTGAATATCTGCTTTTTCCTCTTTTTGTTTTTTGTATTGGTTTTTATTTTGTTTGTTTATTTATTTGTTCTTAAATATGCTTAAAATTTGTTATTTTGTGATTTATTTACAACCATTTGTTTGAATAAAATCAACAGAAGATAGTAGCAATACATATGTGTGTAGGCGTTTCCAAACTTTTTCTTGCCAGTGTTTGTCGAAGTAGCTCTGTTGTTCTCTTCTGAGGAGAGAGCAGCCTAACACAGCAAATCAATTTCCTGTTGCGATCAATAGGTTCTCTGAATCTTGAAAACTGCAAGTCATAACATAATTCTATAGTATTGGTGAACTACCCGAGAAATGCTTGTTTTCTGTGTTGGAAAATAAATTGTTAGGGAAGAAATACAGTCAATTGGTCATGCACATTTCCAACTGTACAGTAGATAAAGTAGTACAGCAAAAAATAAATAAATAAAACATAGCAGCCACCTCTCTCAGCCAACACATAAACTGTCAGATGCACTATCAACTTTACCTGCTGCTGTTTTTCTTTCACACCAAGTGCCTACAGCAACAGCACTTTTGGTATTTATTTAGCATTAGTTACTCATAGCACAAATGTATGAAATGTAATGACACAAATGTAATGAAATCACAATAAATATTTTCTCCTTTTAAAAAGTTTGGTTTGGTGATTGCTACTTTGGCTACTATGGCTATGGCCTATATCCCATAAAGTAAATAAGAGCCGATACATCTGACTAACACAGATGTACGAAAGCTTTTATAAAAAAAACATAACATAAAATAACATAACATAAAAGCCTAGATGTTGACATATGCCATTTACAAGGTGTAACTCACAATTACAGCAGCTCACGTTCAAAAAATCACGTTCGACCTAAAGGCATGTGTTTCTAATAAAGGCAGTCCTGTTCTTTCACAATATCTTCTTTTTCAATGGACGACAAAGGCATTTTAAGGCCATTTTTTGCCAACAACGAGCTTCCGAAACACAAACCCTCTATGCTCTGTACAGTCCCTAAACGCCTCCACACCACATGCTGAAACACTGTGCCTTCTGTTACTTTTTGATGTAAAGACCACAAACAAAGTCTTATTGACAGGCGTCAGACTCACTCACTTCACTTAAAGCATATTAACTACCTGGGTAACTTCAATGCAAAAATCAATGATGTACTTAGAGCTAATGTCTTGTCTGTTCTCCTTGAGAAGGCCAACCGTCTTCTCGTACAGCCCAGCTACTGCCAGCTACTTTGGATGTCAACACAAACAAACATGCATGTAAAGTGGGCCATATCGAGGTCAACAATACTGCTACTAAAATCATTTTAATGTATCCTAATAATGTGTCATTAATGTATTATTGTATCATGATGAGCGTAAATACAGGGTTAAAAAGGTTAATATGGCTGAAATGCTTTATTTAAGCTGAAGTACTGGAGAACATGCATTTGCAAAGGCCTAAATGTGAATATTTATTGTTTTATGTAGTTCTAGGTCTTTCAGATCCTCACATTCAAAAGGAAAAGATATATACTCCTGCCTTTTCCTCTGCATTAGACAAAGCTTTTTTGTCTTTTCCTTCTTCTATACTTTTTTCCCCAACTATCTGCTGGTTGGCTATCATCTTCTGTGTATCTGATCCACCGTAAAACATTTGTTCCAATAAAATTTTAGACATTGGCTTTGATGTGCATCCTCATGTGCACAGCGTGCATGGATCACTCTGCATGGCATCTCGCTTTTTTCAAGTCTCGTCACTGCAGAGGAAAGAGATTGTCCCAGCAGTGACACATAGCAGCTTCTGCCAGGGGTCCATGCTACCACATTATATGAATAAATACACAAACACACCAAAGTACGAACACACATTCAATCAGTCGTGCTGAGATACTAGGAGCAGACTGACAGAATTCAGTTGAGGAAAACAAAGGCAATCCAGTTTATTTGCTTGTTGACTGACAGGTTGCTGTGTTTCAGATTTTGCAACACAGAAAGCTGAACATCAACTGACTGTAGAATCTAGTCACGATCAAACCCGGCAAACATCAGCTCATATATCAAGTAAGATTTTCTCAGATTCTCCTTAGAGTCACCTAAACCATTACCTAAGGGACAATGCTGAACTCCTCTTCGACAACATCCTCCACTGTTGTCAGCGTACAAGTGAGCAGCTCTCCATCCACATTATTCATCAAGTCAACACTAGACAATCTGAAAAATGAGAACTGAGAGAATGGTAACTAACTGTCAAGAAATTTGGCGAGCCCTTTTCTTCTCCCTGCTAGTTCAACATCAATCTCCCACCTGCTTGTGACAAATTTCAGACATTTTCCATGAGATTTTGTTTGTCATTTAAATTATTTGTGCCATTGTTGTTTCACAGCTGGACCATATCAGCAGTTCACAGGAGCTGTGAGGTCTCTCATGGCAGTGTCTTGTTTGGTATTTCAGACTATGACAAACTTTCCTTGACAGTTGTGTTTGCAGTATAACGCTGATCTAATAAAAAGAAGTCCAAAGCTCCCAAACCCAATTGCCATATATGGTTCTTGGGTGGCTCAGTTGTTTCATGCACTATACTGTTATTTGGATGTATCTTCCAACATGGCCTTGACTCACACTTCCCTACTCTAATTTCCAATTTGCCTCTAGATTAGGGTAAAAATTGGACAAATAAGAACTTGTCTAATTTTCTCAATTTTTTACAAGATTTGATAAATCAGTAAGATATTTTAGTTGTACAGTTAGAGGAATATCTGTACTGACCACTGACCTTTATACCTCTTAAACCTTTCTGCTACTGCATTCATTAGGAGCATCGTTACACTCATTATTGTAGCAATCTTCTGGGGCATAAGATGATTTGCTAAATTTTCCAACTGTGCTTTCTCTAGATAGATTTGCATTTTGTATCATTCAGTGAATTTGATGTAGTTGTAGTCTGTCAGACTGAAAGAAAAAGCATTCTCAGCCAGTGCACAGCCTGGTTTGACAGGTCAAGTTCTTTTTTCTTTTTTTTCCCCAACCACATAGATGCTTCTTATAGTAACAAGGACCTGAATCATTAATTAGACAACCAGGACCAGCAGCCACTGCACATGTCCATCACAAGGCAAATGGCAGTTTGCATGACTGCAGTCCAAAAGCCACTGTCAAGCTGCCAGCTAGTCACAAAACAGCAACTGTCACAAGGAAGAGATATAGCTGACAATTAGGATGCTTTCGTTGTCATTCACAAAGGATATTGACCAGTAGTCCAGAAATGGAAGATAAACTTCAACTAGTATTTTTCTCTTTTTTTCCACTGTTTTCTTTCATTAACTGCTGTTGATGCTTCACAGAGACTTTATCCACTTGTCAGTTCTCACTAGCAATTTGGCCATCAGCCCCAGCATGCAGAGGGTATCTGGCATTTCCCAAATTCTCCTTCCCTATGACTTCCAGGAAACTGCTGTGTCCGTGCACAGTGCATTAAACAAAAATAAAATAGAGAAAAAGAGTATGTTTGGATGTCATTTAATATCTGCTTTTTGCAGATCTTCATTAAGTCAAACAAAATATTAGCAGTTTAAATGAATAACGTTAAAGATATTCTGATTTTATAAGTCGTGTCTTCAACAGCTGCCTTTAAGCATGAATGAGATGAAAGCTACAAATGCAACTCTGGACTCAAATGATAGCCCTCTTCTGAAAACGTTTTTGGCATTCTATAGTCTTAGTCTTAATTTGTAATGAAAAGTTTTTATTGATAAAATCTGAGGCTACTGCAACACCAATGACAAAACTTAACTCTAACACTTGTTGTGGCCAGATCCTGCTCTTCAGGCTGCTGCAAGACCATTCTGCTAGCTGCATATCCTCAGTCCACACCTTCTGGCTTACATAGAACTTGAAAATGAAAATGATATTTGAAAAATTCAAAATACATACTTCCATTTGGAAAATGCAAAATAGATACTTCCATCTGGAAAATGCAAAATAGATACTTACATTTGAAAAATGTGCAGTAAATACAGCCATTGGAAAAATGCAAATATCACATATCATTAGAAGATGCAAAAATTTAAATACCAAGCAAAATTCCACGTGGATATATATGTACAGCAATTCATCACAAAACAATATTCAATAATAAAAAATTGAATATTTTGAGATCTTACAGAAAATGAAAACTGAGCTTTAACTTCTATATCATCCAAGCCATAGAAGGTTGAAATGACTGAGTCCACAGGTCAAAAGATGGAGGCTATGGTTACATGAAAATGTCAGCTATGGTGTGGGAAAGATATATGGGCTAAAAACAACATACTCTGTCCTCTGTTTACTGATTATTTTCCCTACACTGTTTCTGCACCTTTGACAGTCAATATCAGCATAATCCTCATTTTGTCTTTTTCCTTTTTGCCTTTACTTTTTATTGTCTGTCTATTTAGTTCTTTCTTTAGTTTCATCTCTGTCTCTGTGTCTGTGCGATTTACCATGCTGCTCTAATTGTTTTTTCATCTCACTCTCTGGGGATGTGTAGGCATGGCCTTATTATCCAAGCTGATCGATGTGATTTATAGGTTTAGGGAGCGAGACATGCAAACTTTCTCATCTCCTGGGGATAAACCAAAGAAATCAATCACACACACATTCGCTCTGTGTGGGGGCAAATCCAGACCTGAAAACTATTTTCTCTAAAGACCATCATGGAAGCAGTAAAACTCTTGAAATCTAGCTACTGCATCTAAGTTGTTATTTTTTCCCCTCTCTGAAATACTCAACTTAATCTTTACGTCTTAGTTTTTTTTTTTTTTTTTTTAATGTTTTGTAATTTTCAAGCTAAAAATATATAGTATCTCAATTAGCTGAAACACCTGGAAATATGTTTTTCCATGCCTTAACATTTTGTGTCTTACAGTACAGTTACACTGATTAATTTGTTTATGCCACTGGAACATGCTGTAATTTGCCATGATGCAGATGGTCTGCTTATTAACATAATCACATTGGTCCTCATGAGAACAGCAAGAAATCGCATAGCTTTACAGATAATTCATACTGAAATTTGATGGCAATTGCTCAAACTCAAAATTGCTTTCAGTGGGCCATGTTACTTATTGACATTCAGCCATAAGTTTTCATTTATGGCAAAATTTGTGTCTTAATCACGTCTTCGAGCTTGCATCTAGTCCATTTTCATGTTATATCAATACATTAGTTTTAGCTTGTTGTACCTAATAAACTGACAACTTAGACGGGCTGTGGGCTTTTTTTATTGATTGTATACATGAATCAGGCTGTCTCATACAGTCTGTATGTACAGACAATGAAAGCTTTTCGAAGGCAGTATTGGATTAAATTTGCTGCGATTTTTCTTTCTCCTTCATGTTTGATGATGCACCACATTCACAACAGGTGTGTGACATCAAATAAATACGTCTACCTGTGTTAGTCACAGCATGGCGTCTGGATCAATACACTATCTTTTAGTATTCAAAGCCAGAATCATCTCCATCCAAGCTGTAGAAGAAATCTTTTTTTTTTTTTTCTTGTTTTTTACTTTTTACTTCTTTGGCACTAGCCTTGAGCTAATGCCACTGACATTGTGTATTTGCCAGGCATTACGCAGAATTTACCCTGCAAGCCCGCTAGCACAAAGTCCATGTAATATCCCTGTGAGCCCATGTGTGAATACAGCAGGTAATTGTCCGGAGAATTCACAGGGAGTAAGTGGGTGTTCCCTTTCAGTTGATCCATTCAGCACCACACCAGAAACTATAGGAGATATTTACCATGATCTCTGGTTCTTTCCTTTAAGAAACCAAGGTTATTTACATAACCCTAGATTACATATGTATAACCCTCTGGCTCTGCTTTAATGTGCTCTTAACAAAACACTATGACTTCCAGTGTACTCTGTGTAATATGATAATAATAATATTTCCCCAAGTCAGAACACGTGTCACATGGACAATCTCATATGTGAAAATATCTCGGAGCACAGAGACCTTTAACGCACTGCACAGTCTTTCATGTTGATTCTTTGCTGTGTTAAATGTTTTGTCAGATTTGATCAGGCTTGCAGCTAATTTGCTCATCATCATTTTAGTGCTACCTTATACCTAAACAACTGCCACTGGTTGTGCATTTCAAAACTGATAAGCAGAAGCAAAATCTAGTTCGAGTGGGAACTCTGAATACCTTTAAATCATGTGGAATAGATGACAGATGTGAACATGGTTTCCATGTTTGAGAGTTGAGAGTGATCATGTCATTAAAGTCGAGCTGTTTGTGTGACAGTTACCAATAGTCTATCAATAAAATTTGGAATTAACTGAATTTACCTTATATGAACCATCCGTGTTTTTGGTTTTCAGATACGTTTGTATTATTGTATTATTATAAAGCCATATATAATGACTTTTAGAAGATTTTCCCATTTGCATAGTTATAATTGTCGATGCAAATTGTATCTACAATTTGGACATTGGTAACTGGTAACACTATCATAATGATCTTGATGTATCCAAGTTAGGTGATTTATTTGCATGTATTCTGACAAGACTTAACTTGACATAACCCTTCACTCATACTTTCAGAGATTTTCAGCATCGGCTCTGACATTGATTCGTTGACATGGTCATCTCTGTTCACGAGACACCAGTCGATGAACTCATCAGAAATGCTCCCGAGCCTACAGGGACACAAACTGTCGCTGGATGATTTTTATCTGTTTTCCAACAGCTAAATATTTTTCAATTAGCTCAAATTAGACTGGTTTAAGGACAATTAATCATTAATTAAGCAAGGGAGGAGGGTGGTAAATATTTATTTATTCATCATACGCATTTTTTTGCTGCTTGCTTAGGTCCACAGCATTCTAATGTAACGGGCTGATGTCCCTGATCGCACATTCATCATGGATGTTAGACTATAATCTTTTATTCCTGCTTTAGACAGTCTGTTGAAAAGATCCACTGGAGAGCAGGGACCACAAAGTTAAAAAGTCTATCACTCCCCCTAAAAAGAACTGATTGTACCGTTTAGGAGGGTCACATACGCGGTGAGAACAAAAAAAAAAAAAAGAAACTGTGGAAAAGTGAGTGGAACAAAGGAGTGTATTTTGAGTCCTGAGGTTTAATTCGGTGCCTTTCAGCCACAATTGCCGTGTCTAAACATTCATGAGCTGTAGGGGATAGTGAGAGGGAGAGAGAGGCAGAGAAGCGAAGGGAATGGAAGGAGCAACAGCACAGCGCTCAGACACGAGAGGGAGAGCTAGAGAGGCAGCTGTTGTGTGAGCTCATCCACACTGCTCTGAGCAGGTAGAGCAAGCCAATGCAACAGAGGGAGAGGCATGGAGAGGGAGAGAGAGTGAGTAAGAAAGAAAAGGGAGGGAGGAAGTCTGTCTTTTCACCTGAAGATTACTTTGTCTCACACTTCACTCACCCTGTGAGCTAGGAGGAGCAACAAGGAGGAAGCTGAGTTGATCAGGAGGTGCCAAGTCTTGCCCTTTCTTGCCTTTTTTTTCCCCCTTCGGCTCATGCACGGGGGGCCAGCTGGACTTCTCTGCAAACACCCGTGTGCAGACTCTACTGGAAAGACAATTGTGAGAAAAAGTAAAAGAAGTTTCACTGAGAATCTACTTCTAGTAGGTAAGAATTGGATTTGTTTTGTATTTCTGAGCTCATATGCATAGTACAAAACTATACCATGTCATGTGGTAAGAACTATATCCACTTTCATCTGGACTGATATACATGATAATATGTATATGACTGTACATAATGATCAGGGCAATATGTTACAAGGTAAGTTTTTAAATGCTGTATTTAAAAGCCTGTATGAAATGTGCCTCCTTCTAGTCTATGTTTCTGCAAACATTAATTTAATTTATTGACTCTGGGGAGCAGCAATGGTGTGCCATTGTTTTATTTAAGTGAGACACGTGATGAAATTGGTGTGACAACAAGGTAAAGATGAATAGAGTGAACGGACGGAAGCACAGTGCTGATATCATAAGCAACAGCAGAGCATGAAGTGAAAAATCCAAAGGAGAGGAGAAATAAAAAGGGATCACACAGTAGAAGAAAGAGTGGAAATGAGTAGGGGGGAGCTAAAAAAAGAAACAAGCGTAAATGAGAACTGGACTGAGAAAAATAGATAAAAAGTGAAAGAAATTAGAGAATAGATGGAGGACTGAAGTGGCAGAGGCTCACTGGCAACCAACTTAGTAACCAAGGCAGCTGACATGAAGGAGAGCCAACAGGGGACAGTGGGATTTCTATTTTTCACCCTTGCTGAGATACACCGGGGCTCTGCCAAGTTCCCTGTCTCATCCCCCATGGATAAGGATTTCATTGTGCAGCGTTGTGATTCATTAAGCATCTCCATGTACTCTCCCCTGGCCGCACTTAACTCTCTTACGCTCCTTTTGTCGCTGAACTCCCCCTTCGCTCTGGATGATACTCACTCTGCAGCGTCTGCTCCTCCCCTTTCCCTTTCATTATAGCCTCAATTGGCTCTATAATCAGCTCAACTCATTTTGCACCAGTTGTATATTGTAAAGCTCTCCAGTGAATATCAAACACATTGTGTATTGTTTGTTCTTAAGGGAAGATTTCTTCCAAAAGTGTCCACTTTTGGCAAGGCTGGAACCAAAACGAGATTTCATGATACCACATGGGGTTGCACTGGATACGGCTTTTTTTTTTGTTGTTGTTTCTTTTTTAAAGTTTCTTTAATTTCTTGTTCAGATCAATTTTCCCTTCCGAAAAACATAACATTTTTTGATGCTTATTTAGAGCGTAGAGTCTTTTAGCAAGATTTCACACACTGCTTCGACTTTCTTTTGCCACAAAATTACTGTTTAACTCTCACTGGCCTCATCAGGATTGGCCCGCAGCAGGCAACTTGATTTCTTCTAAATGTGTAAATCGGCAACTAACTTAAAAGTCTGCCGTATCAACTTTATAGGTAGCTTGTCTCTGCTGCCCTCAAGTGGCCAATTATTTAGTTATTGTAGGTTTTAAAATCAGAGTCCTCAGTCCTATTCTTCGTACCAGGTTAGCCAAATTCTTTGGCTAAATAACTAAACACATTCATCTGTCACTGACAGCAGCCTGACACCATTCTCAGGAACAACTCACTCAAAAAAACAAACAAAAAAAAAAAAACGCAGCTATGAATATCATCCAATAATCAATGGCGAGTAGTGAGATCAGTTTGGTATACAACAATGCACACATATCAGTGAAGGTAGTAGTACTGTGAATTGCCAATATTCAGGTGATACAATATGTATCACTATACAGGGCTTACGACTGTGTGTTGCATTGAGATCGTTTTTTTTTTTTTTTTTCTTTCTAATTTTAGGAAAACGTTCATAGTATGAAGAATGCACAACCATATGCAGTAAGAGTTTCAAGAAGTGGTCTTTTTAATGCAACAGAACATCTGTTTAGTTTAAACAATGCAAAATTAAACACTATCTGCCACAAATCTTTGTGCGCAAACTGTCAATGAAAATTCAATACAGTACTTCACGATTTTTCATATATTCATTCTGCTTAGAGCCATATCAGGTACAGTCCACAAGTCATGTCAATTTCACAACACTTATACAATTTCAATGAGAAAAAAACCCTACCTCTATCCTAGAGTATTTCATCTGTTAAAAAGGAAATTACACTTGTGTCTTAAAACATGATTCAAGTGACTTGGCAACACCTATATCGATGCATAAATGTATGTTGTGTCACACTTAAATAATCACAGTTTGATGGGGAAAACGAATCAACAGGTAACAGGTATAAAAGTTAATGAGTCTTGTGTTTATTTACTTATGTTTTATATATATGTGTTGACTATACTTATAGACTTTACATTGACGACAAACTCATCACCTCAGGTAGAAGGTTGGCAAAAGGCTCATTGTTTCCGAAACATGAGACACTTTGCATGTGGTGAAATCAATAGCCCAGTAAATACTTAATTGAATAACTGCGGGGCTGGAACTCGATGTGGCTTTATGGGCTACCATAAGGCGCCTTTGAGAGCATGTGGAATAACAAGGACCCCGTTGGCATTGTTGTGGTGTAGGAAACAATGTCATGTCAATCGTTCATGCCTGGCAGGCGGCAGTGGGAGTGTGTTCGCGCTTGTACACCTGCCACGTTACGCTTGAGCTGCTAATAGTGTCATATTATGTCCAATTGGCTTGTGTTCCTTTGAAACTTTTTTGGCTCATTTGATCATTATGCAGCATTGCTGGCGTTATTTGACACCAATGAGCAGTGTCATCCCTACAGTTGTCAAAATTGGGAAACCACTTGTAGGGTTTACGGGTAGAAACATAATGTCAGGAAACTGACACTCTTCTGTATACAAAACCTCCTCATGGTATTATGTAGCAGAGCAAATCATTTAGTTGGAGCTGTAAGTCATTTGTCTGAGCTGTTGATGGACTGGTTGAACCTGGGGCCATTGATGCCATTTCAACAAAGGGAAAGCACTACAATGCATACTTTTGGTCGATGTCAAGCTTTATCATGCTTGTATTACACTGCAGAATCATATTAACCACTTTTTCCACAATGGAAAGCATGTAGATGATGTGATGGATACAGTTACACACAGTTTTCTCTGTGAAATTAGGAACGGACAATATGGAAAAAAAATGTTAGCCACAATTTTTTTCCTGTCAGCGTAAATCGCTCTTTTTGATTGTGCTCACTGGTATTTTGTCTTTTGCAGTATCGTAGGCTATTATATGTGATGTCACTGTGTCATTTTTGTGTTGAAAGACACTGGAAAGTGAACAGCATCAGGACTCCATCAGGAGACAATCAGCACTTACTGGTCATGTCTGGAACTGTTAGGTCTTGCATTGTGCGTGCTCTAAATATTGGTGGTAAGAAGTTTAATGGTATTACTCGTTTTTGTGGAAGGGGCACAGTTTGCAGTGTATGCCACTGCTTAGTCAGACTTTTTAATTAGCTAGAATATCCTCACACTATGAAATTTCTTGGATCCTTGTTTTCAACTTTAACTTTGTCTTCTAAGCCTTGGGATATGACCTTTGGGATGTTTACTTCAGTGACGCTGTTGCTCTGTTAACATTTTCTGTCATCATTTTCTATTGCTCCTGCAGTAAACAAAACATTAGCAAGTGCTGTAAACAGTTAAAAGTACGGTCTGGGCTGTGCACGTCAATTCCCAATTTCTTTAACTTGAACTACGAACCATCTCTCCAACAATTATTTCACTTTCCACAATTCGCTCTTCCAGTAAAAAGTAAAGTGTGCAACTACTATACTATCTTTATGTCAAAATAGTTAAAGGTACATTGCTTTGTTGTAACATTAGTCATTCCAAATTGCAGCAAAGGACAGAAATGTTCGCTTTTAAGTAAAGATGGATGACCCTTAAACAAAATATTCGCAGTAAAAAAGCATTTCATTAATATAGCAATACAAGTCAAACATGGGGCAGATGATATAGAAATTGAGTAAGTTAACCCAAAATTACACTCAATTACATCTAATTAAAAATGTATTATTCATTTGAACCGTCAGTACAAACATGCCAATACAACTACACAATCTTTAACACTTACCAGAAATAATAAGGCAATTCCCATGATACTGCAAGCTTTTAAACATAAGTGACACTTTCCCTACATTTATCTACGGTACAGTTTATTCATCTGTGTGCAGTGCATTCGTGTGCATAAGCCATTGTTTGTCTGTTAGTAGAAACAAATTTCTCAATAGCCAAGTCTCATCACACACCAAAAGATGCAGGTTTTCATTTAATTAAACTGCTCCTGCAACTCCCTTTAAACTCAGACAGTGAAATATTCCGTTCCCTCTTGGATTGAAGAAAGCAATCATGTTTTCACTTCATTTCTTCCTGGACTGACTCTCAGGCAATGGATCTATTCAAAATGAGAGTTGCTTAAAGTAATAGACAGAAACACCTCATCTCTGAAATTAATTTGAACTGATTCTCCATAGTCCTTTTCCCCTGCACTGACAAGGTTTTCAGAAGGAAATTTCAAATGTTCAAGGCCATCTGTAAGAATCAGTTTTTAAATGAAGCTGATCCAAGAGCTGAGCCGTCTCTCTGATTAGCTCCCACTATGTACAGGGGAGCAGAACACATATCAAACATCAACAGTTGCATGGTAACAAAGCATAGACCCCAATTATTTTAACAACTAGGGATTTAAAATCACAACTGTCTAATTATTCATACATGTTAGCATTACGGCATAAAATCATCTATAATGGTGAACAAGTAATTCTGTGAAATTACTTGTTCTGCTTCTACTACACTATTTCTACTTCTTCATGTCTTTCAAAATTCCCAGTAGGTATTAAAAGGTAAGGTGGACTTCATTTCAAAAATTGTTAGCAAAAAAAATCATTTTTGTGGAATATTACAATACTGCTGATGTTGTTGAGAGTCGGAAATAATGATTTTGATGGAAATGATGAATTTGTTCGAAAAAAACAAAACCTTTTGCAGCAATTACAGCCTGGCAGACCTTTGGCATTCTAGCTGTCAATTCAGATAGCTCTCCTCCCTCAAGGTCCCTTCCTCTCTGTACAAATCTCCTATTTTACCATATTTAAGCCACCCCCAGAACATCATGCTGCCTCCACCATGCTAGTTTACAGGTATTAAGCGCTATTCTAGCATCTTTTCATTTGTTGGCCAGTCTGAGATACAGCTTTTTCTTGGCAATTCTGCCTCTTCACTGTTGATGCTGACAGTGGTGTTTGACATGTACTATTTAGTGCAGCTGCCAGTTGAGGACCTGTAACGCGCCTTTATCTTAAACTACACACCCTCACCTCATTTGTCCTCTTGCACAGTTGTGCATCTGGACCTCCCACTCCTTTTTCTGTGCCTGTTAGAGCGAGTTTGTGGTGCTGCAAAAATGTAGATTTTTTAAATCATCTGATTAATTTTAATTGTTTGTAAAAATGTATGTAAAGGTTTTTTTTGTTTGTTTGTTTAAGTTTTTTTGTTGTTTTGTTTATTTTGGGGGGAGGGAAAAGAAATTTGCAAAGCGTTAGTGTATATACTATAAATACCTATACTTAAATAATGTGAATGTGCATAAATCATTTCCTTTTGACATTTCAAATTATGCTCAAGTGACTACAGTACCATTTGTCAATATGTAATTTAAGCTTAAACTCACAGAAAGGGTTTTCAAATTGTAGATTTTATTAGGTTTTCATTTCTCAAACAATCAAATATTTGTAATATCTAAATCCTCATATCTTTATTATATTTAAGATAAGATAAAGCTTTATTGTCATTGTACAGTCACACTTGGTACAACAGTACAACGAAATTGCAATTTTATTGCAAATTTATTATCTTCATTAGAGTAAAACTCAATATTTTTGGATTTTGGGCTCTTCAGGCCAGATAAAAGCAGATATTTAAAGCCATCATTCAAGCTGCTGAAAATTGTTATTTTGAAGGTATTATATATACAAAATTAACTAACTAAAAAAAGGATCACCACATTAATCTGACCAAAATGTGTGTTAATTGTAACCCTGTTTTACAGCACATCTACTTATCTTGCAAATTGTTATTCAAATCACATAAGTGAACTCACTCTTTAATAAACAAAAACAAAACAAAAAACATAACACTGGGATGTAATATGGGCAAGACAGTAATATTAGCTAAATACTTACTAAATGTGTTGCCAAGTTCTTTAAATGTAATTAAAACGTCTTGCCGCAGGCTTTAATTGACAAAAAATATGCAGAAATTGCCAAGTTGGTGACACTAGTGTGTCATAACATCAAACTCGCCGATTAGCCCAATCCCAGGTCCTTGAGTTTGGGAGTTTGGGTGGTTCATGCAATGAATTATGATGGGGATGGAGGTCTGCATGTATGATTTCAAACTGTCTTAATTCTGCTAATTGAAGAGACTGAGCAGTGGAGGAGGATGCTCTGTGTCTCTGTGCCTACCTTCAACCTGTTCAAACATCCTACTCTCTCAGTTATCACAGTGTCAATAAAAGCACCCAAAAAAAAACAAAAAAACAAAAAAAACACTTGAAGTTTAAGTGCAAATTATAATCTGCAATTAGATTTAACAATTTATCACCCAGGCAAAAATAAACAGCTAAATGACTTTCAGCAAAGGCCAAAAATAATCACCACATGACACAAGGAATACAGTGTGACCTTGGTCCTGGCAGACAGTGATTACGTTTTATTGGCTCAAAAAGGAGCCGAATACTCACCAGTGTACTCTGGTTGAATAAAACAGAGCTGTGGGGAATGAATTATGGTCTCTGGAGTTGATGTGCTCCAGTCAACTTCTTTCCTCCTATACCAATGGGGAGGATGAGCTGCCATAAATCTGACCCACAGTTTCATTACGTTTCTGTACCCTGTAGCTCACAGCATTAGGCTACTTTCTCACTCTGTCCACTGCTCTTTGGACGTAGTAATACATCTGTTATGTTAGTGGTACCTGTGTACATTTTCGTATTTACAGTATAGGTTGTGTTTATAAGTGTAATTTTGATAGTTTGATAGTCATCTGTGTCTAAAAACATCTATAACAAGTAAAAAAAAAAAAAGCTTCCTTGCTACAAATTGACAAGAAAGGGCATACAGTACCTGTATCAAGCAACAATAGGTCTTTGTGGCACCCAAAAATACAAATCTAATCCAGTAAAAAACAATTCCTCATATGAGTCAATCTGTTTTAAAGAACAATGAGCTAGTCCAAAATGAATCCAGACCCTAGGACAATTAGACCAAATGAACAAGAAATCTCTCACACCGCTGGTCTATCAAACATTTATGGTGCAATTATGACATACCAAACTAACAGGTTTTATCCTGCTATTACTGCTGTCAGACTTAAGAAGCAATACTAAGCTACTCAGTTCACAGATTGTTAAGTCTGTTAAATAAGTAGATCATAAGTCTATTAACAGCTTTAAAACCAAAATAATTTATAAAATCTATACAAAATATTGAAAAAATATTAAATATGTTCTCTACTTCATGTCCTGTCAACACTCAAAAAGGTGAATCCACAATCAACTGTAGCTGATCTATTACTTTTTTGAGAAGACCAAGTAGAATAGGATTGCATTAGTTAAATCTGCTGGCTCTAAAAACAATTAGTCTCTTGCATTAAAAAAAAAATGTTGACATGTTAATAGGTGTTAATGGTTCCGCTTTCTTCGTGAGGCCTGCAAGGTTTAGCCTTGCCTGCTGTAGGGCAGTGGTTGCCAACCATGGTTCTTGAGGGCCACTGTCCTGCTTGTTTTCCCATCTATCTCTGCCCTGCTGATTACCTGGATCAGGTGTGTTCAGCCACTCATAGGCTGAAAGCAGGGGTGGTTAGAAAACAAGCAGGGCTGTGAGCAAGGCAGTGACTCAAGGACCAGTATTGGCCACCTTTGCTGTAAGAGGATTAGCCAGCTGGAAAGAGCACTGAAACTTGCTTTAGGAAACAACTGCATCATAAGCTGTGGCCAGCCTGCTCAATTCAATTGATTGTCAATTACCAGATTGTCTACTGTGTTAGATGCAGATGTAGCTGAATCTCTAAAAATGTGTGCTTATTGTAGTTACAGTATACAGTTTGCTGAGGTAGTTGGCAGCGTACATTTAACTTGTAAGTTTAATGCCAAGAAAAGTTTTGAAATGTTGAGTAAGAATCGAAACCCAAATCTGCATTACAACTATAAATCTTGCTGCTTAATGGAAACTGGGTTGCTGTGGCCTTTGGATCAAAAGTAATCAAATTTTCAGATGGTGGAAGGAATATTTCGAGAATCTCCTCAACTCTGCCAACACACCTTCTATAAACGAAGTAGAGTCTGAGGACTTGGAGGTTGGTTTGTCCATCACCTGGCCTGAAGTCAATAAGCTCCTCGGTGGCAAGACCAGGGTTGGATGTGATTCGTCCTGAGTAACCAGTAAGTAGCTGCTTAAATCTCTGGATGTTGTCTTGGCTGACAGGCCAGAGGGGGCCGGAAGGTGTGTTTCATCTATAGGGGGATCACACTCCCCAGCTTGCCCGGGGAAAGTCTATGCCAGAGTTGGAGACCCGGACCCTCAATTAAGGGATGTCTGATCCCTGTACAATCAGAGAAGAAGAGTTTGGTTCGAACTGATTGCTGTATCTGCAGCAGCAATGCAGTTGATGTACAGGTCTGACATGTTACAGATGGATGAGGTCCCGGAGCGACCAAAATGAGATTCCTCCGCATGGTAGCTGGGTAAACCTGGGAAGAACTCGGAGTGGAGTAGCTGCTCCTCCACATAGACAGGAACCAGCTAAGGTGGCTTAAACATTTATTTCATATGCCTCAGGTATCAGTGTACCAGAAAGACGCCTGGGGACGACTTAGGACAAGTTGGAGAGACTATGTCTCTTAACTGGCCTGGGAACACCTCTGTATTCTCCAGGAAGAGCTGGAGAAGGTTTCTAGGGAGAGAGAAGTCTGGGCTTCTCTGCTTAGGCTGCTGCCCCCGCGACCTGGCTCTGACAAGCTGAAGAAGATGGATGGATGAATTTAGAATTTTATGCAGAAAATGTGAAATATTCTTCAAAATATGCATCTAAGAGGAACTATCCCCACCCAAAAATATTTTTTTATTGCTCATGACCTCACAAAATTAATTTGTGAGGTAATTTCTTATCAAGCAGTAACTAAAGCCTGTTTGTGTGCAGACTTGAGTAAGAATATACACATACAATTTGGCAATGCATTCGCGTGCGTGCATGTGTGTGTGTGTGTGTGTGTGTTTTTGTGTATGTACAACAGCACAGATTGATCATGAAATATGACCTCTGGAAAAGTTTCCTGTCCTCATTCTCCTCTTTGAACTCCAATCCATTTTCTTCAGGTATCAAATTCATCCCAACAGGTGTAGTGTGTTAAATGATATGGGCTTGTGGCAGGCTGCTACAGATGTAGGGATGAAAGAGAAGCACAAGATCAGGGGCCAAGCACTAGCTGCGAATACACACAAACACACATATACCTGCATACCTTACACATTTCGAAGGGGCCCTGTACTGCAGTTATTACCCGCATCACCTTGGCTATGAGGGAAGTGAGAGCATTATGCCATAACAGTCATCTGATGTATGTTGAGCAACAGTTTTCTTTTTCCTTCTTAAAGCTGATGCACTCAAGTATTGGACAAAAAAAAATGCATTTTAAATTGTATCTGTATTGTAAGATACATTTTCGTCTATGACTGTTTGGAAGGAATTCATCTGAGCTTTCCTCAAACACCATTTTTCATCCATTTCCCAAAGCATCCAATCGATACTGCAAGATCCACATAGACAAAGAAGACAAAGTCAGAAAAGTCTTAGATCTGTTTCTTTCTGGCTGTTTGCTGAGACAAGCAAGAATTGTGAGTTGTTTGAGGTATAAAAATACATCTTGGGCTACACATTTTGCCTTACAGTACTAGAAGTGAAACACTTTGGACTCACTCACTTTGACAAACACTACTGTACCATAATGAAAAAGTATCTGGTCAATGTTGAGGTTTAAATAACAAAACTTTAGACTTAAAAGACTTGGAAACAACAGCTTTTGGGGACTTTTTGAAACTCTACACTGTGCAAGTGCTGTACAAACCAAAACTGCAAAGTTCTGATACACACCCAGTGCTAATTGTGTGTGATGCTTTCACAGGAGGCATTTTCCAGAATAAAGAGTGATAAAGTTAGATTAACAGTTCAAAAACTGATGGTTCTCAAAGTGAAAATTTAGTTTTTAATTAGATTTTTGTATTAAGGAAAACAAGCCAAAAAAAGTAAACGGAGCACAGATAGAACTGATCAATTTATCATCTCTTTACAGCTTAATGGATCAATGCAAGTTAAAATTTTTATTTACATGCACATATGAAAAAACATGAAAGATGTATTGTGTGCTTTGTAAATGTAATATTTGACTGTTTAACATTGCTCACACTGTGGTCTTTTCAACAATGTGATGTCATTCACATGTTACAGGAACGTGACTAGCTCCTAGTAAATTGTGACTTTCATTGAGTCCCATCTTGGGGCCGTGTTCAAATAGGAAGCTTTTATGCAATGAAGCATTTATTTATGAAGTGCATGTTGGTCAACATGAATGTGGTTCATTCAAAGACACTTTGTCATCTTACATGTTTCACGTTCCTCATTTGGGAGATTTTTCTTGGAGAATTATTAATAGAAATATGCTTCAAAAATGTTTTGAGAAGGCATTTCTTATGAGGACATATTTTTTGGCAGTGTCATGATGCATGTTGCTAAACCCCATGAAAATGGCTCAAGTCAGAACCTGTTTATTTGCTCACACTGTGGCAAAGTCCCTTGAGCTCACTGATGCCGTTTGATGGGCCTGACATCACTGATGCCTTGTTGCAGGGAAGGTGGGTGAGGGGGCACTTACCATTTCCCCCCCTATTCCCACATAACCGTGCTCTCACTCACACACACAGACACACACACACATCGTTTGATCTTACTCTACCCTGGTTCAAAAGAGATCTAGCCTTCAACTGTAAAACTTCACTCACCACCTTCCCTCGAAACACACACCAGTCCTCCCACCCATCCCCTTCCAAGTATCATCATTCTTCCTTCTGAAATCTCATTATCTGTGTCCTCTTTTTTAGACAAGTTGTGAAGAGAGTAGTAGTAGTTATAGCTGTAGTAGTTGTAGTAGTAGTAGACAAGACAGAATGGAAGATGTAACGAGGAAGTACACAGTCAGTCAGAGTTCAGTATCGGCCGTCTACAGAATTTCCCCATGAGGTGGGAGTTTAAGTTCCTCTTCCTAATGTATTGAGGAGATTAATGACAGCGTCATTCATTACATTTGCAGAACTGATTGACCTGTGGCTACTGGTACTGCTTAAGTAATAAGCATACAGATCCTTCTATGGCCAACGTCATATTTGTGTGACAGTGTTTGCTGGGGGCAAAGCAAAGGAAATCTGGCAAACTCATTCACATTACCTGTTGAAAATATCATCTTGCTTTGTTGTCCAGTGTTCAATAAGTAATAGGTCTAAATTGAAGTTTATTTTCATCCACGCTGCTACTACCTGTCAAAAAGAAATGAAGGCAACGGAATTAAACTAAAGGATTAGACTGAGTCGATTTTTTAAAAATGACATTAGATTATAAAGATGTTTGTGGCACACACTTCATTATCAGTGTAGGTTAATTATTTTCTGTTGTAGTTATGGACTTGTGTCTACAAGTTTGTGAAAAAGAAGAACATTACTTGATTTTCTTTTTTTTTTTTTCTAACTTTCTAAGCACAATATGAAAACTATCCGTTATTCCTCCCAATGTTCTTTTAGACAAATCCATATCTACAGAGAATATTTAACCCTAACGTTAATTTGATATGAAGGGTGCACTACAAACAAGAGTCTTATTGATTATCCTCAGTCCAAGCCTTAGTCTTATTTAGCCAGTTAACCTGTTTTTTCTTTCTGACAGTAGCAGCTGGTATGCAATTAAAAAGCCACTCCTTCAATTCTGATACATCTAAATAAAATGTTTATGCTATTTATTGATTCTTTTGCCTACTTAAAGGCAGTTTAAATACTAGTTTCACACATTAATTGGAACTCCCTTATAGGCTAGTTGTTAGCATTATCTGTGTGTGGTTTGTGCTGTAAAGTAAGGCAAAGCTGAAAGATGCTTAAAAATTAATGGATGTCTGAAATTGATACATCTGTGAAATTACCTAGTTTGAACTTACAACTAAAATGGAAAGTTTCTGCTGTTAAAGTACCCTAGTTTTACCCTTGTCATTCAAATACGACAGTGCTAGTTTACATTTCATACTTAAAAAATATGGCGACAAAAAAAATTATAGTATGAATATATCATTGGTATCTCAGCTGGGCAGAAAGGCACAAGAGTTTGGTTTTCCTTAACTTCGAAAAGGCGAACTCTTGGCCATATGTTTGAGTAAGTGCCTGTCTTGTACAACAACCTACTGTGCCTTGTCAAGTGGGCCCTGGGATCCATGTTTGCAGTCACTTCAATTCTTAAGTCCTACCTTTAAATATTTGAAGAGACAGACATGAATTAAAAACAAGGAGAAGAGGGGCCGCGCACTGCACATGCAAGAATAGGAATGCATTCATAATAAATGTGCCTCTGTTCCCTCTCTTGATTTATTTCAAGGCGAATGAGCATGAGCAAGAGCGAAATTAACTTGTTTTTTTACACACTTAACGTGATGTGCATGGCAATTGTCTTTTCTGAGTTAGAGCTTAATGATTATTTAAAAGGGAAATTATACATATGCTGTCAGATTTCAGTTTGAGAAGTTCAAAACACTACAGGTGTGTGGTCATATTTTTAAAGTTGTATCCACTTTCACCTCTTCCTGGCCTTGCGTACAGCATGTCAGCTTCAGTCATTTCTGATATTTCCCTGAACATGTTTTTGACAAGTGCCAGATCGTATGCTGTATGTGGCTAAGGGTTAGGTTCAGTTCAGGTTGTGTAGTGTACACATGTTGTGTAGCTGTATAGCATCATGAACTACTGAACCCACAGTTGTTTGAGAAATTGGTCTGTCCTACAATTGATTTTTCTCAGTCTGATGCTTCAGATGGCTGAAAATGTTGTATTGCCATCAGACGCCACCACGGCTGGGGTATTTTTATGGATCACATCAATGCGGTTATCTACACTACATGAATATTTATTTCATGTAGTTTATTTCCTGCCCCAACAATTACACAGCTTCATACACAATATTAACTGCACTCCCACACCCCCCCACCCCCATTTACTGCATTTTTCAAATTACAATATGCAATTTTACAGTGTTGTTATCAGTTAGCTATGATTACTATTCAAACGCAAGAGGAAGAGAGTGTGTGGGATGTTGTAGACAATCCATGTCAATGTGCCAACCTGAAATGACAAAGAAAGTGACATTGATAAACATTGATATGGTGCGAGTAAAAAAGAGACAACGAGACAGAGACAGATACAGATACATGTAAACAAAGCAGGCAAAGGAAAAACGAAGTGGAAGCGTGCTAAGTGTTGGACTGTGGATTTGTCTCCTCAGCTGCTGGCTAAGTCTGTCATCTGTTCAACGGCTGAATCAACATCTGGTGAAACCCTCATAAACACAGCATTGTGAGCCACTGACAGAGAGGCAGTGAGGGAGAAGCTTACACTTCACTGAGTGTCACAGTAGTAATACACCTTCTGTGACAATAGAGAAGCCAAAAGTAGAGCATTTCCAGCACATCTTACTGTTCTGATGGAAGTAATGCATTAAAAGCAGATACCTTTAAATCACATTACTGTTTCCTGTATACTGGGTATTCTAATTTTAGTTACGACATTACATTTACTGACTGTATCAACAGGGCATAACTCACATTACCAATATAGCATTATAAAAGATTCTGAAATATCATACCTTTTCAAGCCTTATTTGGTTTGTCTTACTTCTGCATCACAACAGCAAGAGAGCACAGGGCAAAGGGTGCATCAAAGAAAGATAAGAGGCTATGATATGAGAAAGATAATACCCATGATACTTGTAGAAAGAGAAACTTCTAATAACATTTAAGGAATTTGCAGGGGTAAGGGGTGTGGAGAGTGGATCTAAATCCACACTTGGATTTTAATTATGTAACCTCTTTGATCAAACGTGTAGCCCACATTAAAGTGGCATTTGCTGCAGGTGCTGGTTTGAAAATTATGTGATCCAATAGGGTCAGATTGAGTGATAAGTTGAGTGATCTTAGAGCAAAAGGTTTTAATATTGAAATAATGGGAAGAATTACAATGTATAGAATACAATGGAGAAGTTTGATTGTGCAAACTGATCACCTCCCGATTCTTCACGCATTTGAACTCATTTGAGATTTTTTATTTGAAAATAAAAAAACTCTGACACGTCTATCATATTAGAGAGGGGAGGTTGGACTGGCTGCTCCCACAAAGCTAACATCTGTGTCTTTATCACTAATGAGAGTTAACTGTTGTCAGACTGGTTAGAGCAGGAAGAATTGTTGGTTTGCATATTTTGCAGCTGCCCATTTGTTTAGACTAAGATCTTTTGAATAGTAATAGTCACCATAACTAAAAGGGAAAAAACAGCACCATCTACAAAAGCTAAACCTCCACCAGCTGCAAATTTAAGAAAAAAAAACGACCACAGTTCCAGCAATACCGTCTATTAACACTAGTGACACAAACAGCACTAGCAAGATGCTAAGAGAAATGGTGTCCAAAGTTATATTAAAACAATTCCCACTTTATGTGCAGACAGTGTTTCAGTCAGCCAACATGCCCCATCCTCAATATATCAAGCTGTCATTCTATTTCTGGGCAGTGGGAGAAGACGTCCTATATCAGTGCCTGTTCAGGCTCGCTTTATGGGAGACCTCCTCCTCTTGCAGTTCAAGTCAATTGTCAACATGATTTATGGAGATGTGAACTATCTCTGGACTAGCTCTTCAATCTTCCCCTGACAAATTGGTACCATCGGCCCATGTAACTGTCGTTTGTTTTCTTCACTGGCCAATTTTCATCCAAGCTGACAAATTAAATCTGCCATGTTTTTGAAGAAGCTATTTTTTCTTCTCCCCCCTCTTTCCATATTTGACCTGCTCGGCAATTACTGGAGATGTGGGATTGACACCAAGGAATGAACTTCACAAAACAGTTTGGCACGTGCTTTATTTCCCCTCCTCCTACACTCTGATATGAATAATATCCAGACTTTAATAGGGGTATAGCGTCATAACATTTAACGGTTGGGAACTTGGTTTGGATTACACATTCTCACATCCCTCCAAAACACGCACCACTTATTATCCCAATCATCTCATATAGCTCACCAACACCAACGCAACTTGATTAATGTGACTGGCTTTTATGAACAGGATAAAAGGCAATGCATATTACCAAGGCAATAATAATACTAATAGAAACTCTTCTAAAACAATGGAAAGCTCATAACAATCAACATACGTGCTTGGTAACGTCTTAAAATTTTGGCATTTAAGTTAATAATTAACTTCTCTCCACCATCCACTATAAGGAAATAAGGGTCCTGTGAGTAATCAGTCGCACTTTTAGCCAGTAACTTTGTTGCCCTGCTCTGTCCTGAAATTAACTGCTAGTAAGAAGAGGCTTCGAGACTTAAGAAAACCAAACAGGCTAATAGTCTGTAACAGCCAGCCAGCATACTTTAAATGTAAAAGTAGTATTGCTGAGGATTTAATATACAACCATGTCAACAACTTACTGTCTGGCATCCTATTTAGTATTAAATAGGTACTTGAGGAAATGTTACCACTGAGCAAAACATTCTTGGGCTCTCTAACATCTAAATGATGAGGCCGCAGAAAAGGTCCCATTGTTGGATGGTTACAGTTATTCCCTTTTAACCAAGCCAGTTCCAGGGCTGGTTAGGGGAATAACTGCAGTGTGACAGATAAAACAGAGTTGATGCAAATTAAATAGCTAATGGCTAAAGCTAACAAAGGCTAACATTGATAGTGGATGTTCAGCTTTAACAACAGAAATGTATCAAAGGTAATCACTGTACATAAAAATCACAAAGCGCAGCAGGTGTGTGTTCGATAACAACACTAGTAAAGAGACATTGGAGTGCTTATTCTTGTGCTGTGAATGTCGAGATGTGATGTTAAGCACACATACGTGGTGACATAATGGTTGAGCTCTATGGTGGTTCTCTAGCCCATGGAAATGCAAACAGGTCCTTAAACAGTTCCAAGTTTGTGTAGGTCGAGAAAAGGTAAGTGCCATAAAGTAGCAGCTGCATTCTTATCCGTTATATTTTAGACAAGAACTCAATGGAAAACTCCCATAAGCAGATGATTATGGCTAGTATGGAGATACAGTTTGTTTATGTGCACATAGACCTATAAAACTAAACAATGTTGACATTAGGGCAAAAAAACCTTTTGCAGATAATGAATACAAACGCATTTGGTGATCATAATCAGCACTAGCCATGTTAGCGTTAGCAGCCTCTCATTTGTTTGGTGCAGTCATGGCTTCTGAACTAGTTGAAACATTTCACTCCTCATCTCTGTAGTCTTAGAAAAGTTGGCAGATCTAAAACCTATCCTCCTAGATGATTTAATTTTTCACCTATCCTAAATAGTCTTGTTAGCTGAATAATGGACGTAAGGCTGAGAAGTTTACTTGAATGAGTAGGAAAACATTTCAACCTAGATACACTTACCTTGAAGACTGAGTACCTTTACTGACTGCACCTTAAACGTGACCACTGCTCCTGCACCCCATAATGGCACAATATGTTAAACAAAATCTGTCCTATAAGGCCTAATGGATGAAATCTTAATTTTTGTTATTAACAAGTAAAATGTGAAAATTCTACTTTGAAATGGTTCCTTTATTCTTAGGATTTATTTAAAGGAATTAAAATTTTAATTAAAATTTGTCGTCATAGGAGTGGGTTACAGAAATGGTCCCTTCAGCTTGTCAATCAAAATCTTGAAATCTAACATTGTGGGCAATGTTAGTGAATCAAGACAAAACGTCGCCTAAAGAAGATACGCGTTTATAAAGTTAAATGACGTTTCTAAGAGTTGAAGACTAGTTAACAACCAAAAAAACTGGCGGAATAATAATAACTATTATTATTATTATTACTATTATTATTATTATAATAACTAGGGAAAGTAACAGCATTGGCAATTTAGCAGTGAACACGTTAACATTTACAAATCACACAAACAAGTACAACTTAATGTTTTTTTTCCCCAGACATTTGATCAAGTTTTAAGCTGAAATAAATAATGGCACTACAGAAAGCACACTAGCAAAAAGACACTAATATATGCAAGTGTGAGAATGCTGTGTCATTTAAATAAGAAAACATTTAAAAAAATGATCATCTTGACATCAAAGCACAAAAAGACTGATTTTGTTAATTTTAATTATAATTCATTGTTTGCCAGTTTGAATTCATTCCAATTTCCATGCCTATTCATGTTTTCACATTAGAGGTTAACAATCAGGAAAACATTATAGAACAGACAGTCTAAAAAGTTTAACCGATACTACAAACAGAATTTTTGAGGAAGATTTGACTAGGATTAGGAACAAAAAGTAATTCTATTGAGTTTTAGTTTCCTTAAATCCTGTTAATCCACCAGTAAAAGTGTCAAGTTGAAACAAAAAGATCAGGAATTGTTAAAATTCCTGATATTTATGTTTTTGCTGTCATGCCAACAAAATACCCAAGTAAGAATTAAAATATCTGTAAGTAAATGAAAAAGGGATTCTGGTTAAAAACAGCAACAAGAGTGATTCAGTTCTGGGAGTTCAGGAGACATGAAACAAAGCTTAAGGCTTTTAAGACTCATCCATGCACTCCTCTTTTCTTCCACACAACACAAAACAACACAAACACACAAATGCATGAACATCTTTGCACACTTATACTCTGGAGTATCACCACCTATAGTGCCAAGCTAAGAGATATGGATGACGTGGCAGTGGTTTCTGATTCAGTCCACACAACGTGGCTGGGTGATTTTCTCTGCGGAGCATGGCTTGCCTCTTTTAACATGGCAAAAGGGAAGATTTGCCTACCTCCCCAATCATGCCCTCCTATGCCCTACCCTCTTTGTTTTTAGCAGATTGCCTCACTTTCCCTGTGATTGGGGTGATAACCATTAATGGATTTAAAGCCTTAGGCACACTGAGAAGGTGAAAAGATGGTAATTTGTAACTCCACATTAAGAAGGAAATGCTATAAATCATCTTAAGTCAGTGTGATGTGGTCTATATCAATAGAGCAAAATTTTAAAATAATGCTCCCATATTGGCAGGTGAGAGTATCATATGTTCCTTGTTCATCTATATATCTATATCTATGTGTATTTGCAAACATTGCTGTGACTGCACAGTAGATCTATGTACAGGCATCTTTTAGCTCTTCTGTGGGTGAGGAATCTTTATTGTCATGTTGAGAAAAAGAAGGGCGGTCAAAACTGCACTTTAAAGATGAGAGATGTCACGGGGGGCAAGTAAGAAACCTGTTCACTTGGATACAACATGGTCATCTTGCTTCAAACAGAAAGTAGCAAGGAAGAAGTAAGCAGCAACAACAGGCAGCAACAACAACACTTGACATTTTGCTATGGTCACTTGTCTTAATTCCTGATGAATGTATCATCTGAGGAATGATAAATATCCTGACAGGTTTCTATAGGTAGATGTTTTTGAGGTGCCTGAAGGAATGAGTCCATTACACTTCCATTCAAATAAATAGTTTTTTTTTTTTAAGTTAGGGACACTCTATTAACCCATTCAGTTGAAATACAAAGTTCAGGAAGTTGAATTATTATATATTGATATTATTATTATTGTTGTTATGTACCTCCAGTCTCTTAACTTCCTAATTTGTTAAACCTTGACAAACAGGTTTTTGTGTAATATTTAAAGTAAAAAATAAAATCTGTGGCAGCACATTGTACTTGCCTACATTAAACACTCAGGAATACAATAGGGCTGGTGCAGTCACAAATCACAACATATTGCAAAGTACATGTTGCATTGTTTTAAGGGTCATTTCGCAAAATTAGACGGCAACAATTAAATAGCTTTGTAAAAGACAAAGATTTGAGAGAATCTTAAAAGGTATTATTATCCCAGGTATTACACTCCCGAGTGTTTTTTTTAACCTACTCCTGATATCCTATTTGTATGCCCTTTTTGCCCATCTATTATATTTGCATAGTTGGCGTACATACACCTAGATAGAGCTTTGTCTTAAATTGGCAGATAGGTCAAACGATAAAAAAAAAAAAAAACTAGAAGTCTAGTCAATGCAGGACTTGGAAACGGATGCACAGGCAGTGTGGCCAATTATTTTACCTCTGCTCCATGTCTGGTTCTTTTCCTTTTCTTTTTTACAAGTACAATCATACAGACTAGTCCTGCATCAAAGTGAAAAGTGCCCTTGCTCTTGTTAAAAGCTTTTTAAGACAAGTTGAAGGGAAGGAATGTTGTGTTAGCAAGAAGGAAAGGTGTGGGTGGACATTTTGTGTCTTCTAATCAGTTTTATCCATTTTGACAAGTTTCCTGGCTATTTTGTCAAATGCTCTGGCATCCGACAAGAAAACCAACCCGTGCAGGCCCCAGTAAGAGCGTGTGAAAATCAATGATGTTGCGATAAGCTTGCTATCAATCTTGACATCTGCTCTACCTCCTCTTCATCTTGTTCCTATGCGGAGCACAACAACAAGATAAACAAGAGTCAGAAACACTGTGGTTTGTGTGCATGCATGCACTTGTTGGATCGAAGTGTACGGTGGGTAGGTTTGGGGGGGAGTAGTTCAAGTACAGAAAAAATGTTGGAGGAACTTGCTGGTAAGGTTGCAAAGCTGGAGAACACTCATTCTAAATTATGCTAATTTCACTCAAATTGTGAGCCTCAGACTAGCAGTAGTGAGACGTGTATGAGATCTGATATGCTCAAAGAAGAGCCTACAAAGTTTGCAGATCTCAGCGTGAGAGGGATGTTGGGTTCTTTACTTTGGCTGTTTTTCTATTATTTTTATGTCAAAATACAGATAAAACAGTTTCCCCTCGTTTTAAATGTATTGTATTCATTTATTAGCAATTATTAGCAAGTATGTTACTTTGTCCTCGTCACTGTTTTCCTACTATGACGTCAGGCTGGCATTTAGTCCCTAGTTTTCTTTTATTTTTAGTTCTGTCTCCGTGTGTGCTCAGTTTCAGGGAAGGGACTGAGATCCAGTATTCTCTCACCCCATCTTTCCATCCCCACCTTTCCTCTACTTACAAAGGCTATCATAGAAAATGGAGGGAAGGCAGGAGATGGAAGATTGGAGTAGACCTCAAATTACTAGATAGATTAGAACCAGCCTCCAAAGGGGCATAACAGCCCTCTCAGGGATCGGAAATACCTGGTGCAGAGAGGTCCAGATCAGCATTAGAGTGGATTCTAGACCTACAGTTGCATATGGACACTGTCACTGGTAGCAGATGGCATGGGGAATTACACATAATGAGAGATGAGAAGTGTTTGGTGCACGCAGGATGATAAGACTCTGGAGTAAGGGCGAAGAACTGCAACCAGAGAGCAAAGCAGGGTACTCATGTCTAATTCAGAGTTTCTAGATGTGAGACGGTGTCCTGTTCTTTTTAACATGGGGAATGTGGTTATTATGTGGGTGAGTGGAGAAGATGATGGACAGAGGACTAAATGAGGAGTGACACTGTAATCATGATGGGACAGCAGTAGAGGATGTGAAGAGGCAGATGACAATACAGCTACACCATTACAGCACTACAGTTTACTTTATTTTTTTGTTTGTTTTTTGTTTATTTTTATTTAAAGCATTTAGTTACAGATTACCTTCTCTCACAGACAGAGCTGCTCATGGGATCAGAAATAATATACTTCTATGAAGGTTCCACAAAATTACACAAGACAGAGATACTTTCAGCAGAACTTTCTGCTTCCATCAATTAAACAATGCCAGAATATCAACGTTGTCATCTAAATGTCAAAGACTGGAGAAGAGCAGGAAAATGTTAAGTCATCTAGTCAGCAGAAACGTTCAATGAGCTTTGAATATGTGTAACCAATAACCAATCTCCCACTGATCCCCACCGGAACTAAGCCACATAATGTTATGGGATACGTAGCTTATTTATACTTCCAAATATTATTTCATTCATTCATTCTTCCACCATTACTATTCTCTTAAACCTGTTTCAGGTTATGTGACAAATGTGGAAGCACAACATGTAGAAATGAAGATGCAGATACAGTGGGAAGCAATGAGGCTTACCCGCAACAGTTAAGTTGTAAAACCAAAACAAGGAGCTGAAAGTTGTTAAAAGCATCAGAATTGATGATAGTTTAATGACAATTTATTAACAGGAGAACCCTTCTTTAAGTTACATGTGGTTGTTTGAGCCTTGTTATTAGTGTAAAGAATTTTGGACAGAGCAGCTTGTAATTGTTTAACCTGTTTAGGAAATAACTAATGAATGAATAATGTCTAGTTACTAACAATTGAATGCTGCAAAATTAGATTAAAGTTTCAGCATGAGAGAACTAGTCATGGACTACAGAGAATACGAGGTAAGAAGAAGGCAGGAGGCATCCTTTGGGGTTCTAGTTCTGTCATTTTGTTCAAACCCTGCTGTGTGAACTGTGCCAGTTCGTATTCCCTCTGGGCTCTATTACAGCATATACAACTCCTCTTGCCCAGCCAGATACAAACATAATCCCCTCTGTGGTATAGTGAAGCCAGTAGCTCAAGGAAGGGCGCACATTTAACATCTCGATTTTTCTTATTCCACTGTGGGGGAACTAGCCTTGGCAAGTTTGCGCTCCAAGATCAACACGAGGTTGACGGCCATCTGGTCTACAGCACTAAAAATCCTCAAATGGCAAATACCACCCACAGCCTGGGCTCTGTTTCCCAACAAACACAGCAGAAGCAGGCTCCGACAATCAGTCAGGCAGGCCCGCCTCAACAGCAGACCAACGGCCCCAAACCAAACTAGGGAGATTATATCAAACAAACGATCCCGTGTGTGGGAAGGTGGCACTTCTCTTTAAACAAAGAGGTGATTGGCTTTGTACTCTTATTTATAGCAGTGTTTATCTGAGGGAGAAAGACTTCGTGAAGGCCAGGAGGCTCAGTCAGCCGAGGGAGCAGGGTTTGTGAGCCAGTCAAGGCTGTGTTGCACCACGTTCAACGATGAATGGACAGGAGGTGTGCACACAGTACTATTATACTCCTTCACTAACATGTCCTCTATGGATCATCATTTCTATGAGAGCTGCTATAAATCATTTTTACTGCAATGGAAACATCTATTGTGATTGCCTGCCCTTCTTTTGGCAAATGCCATTGTCATAATAATACCTTGGAGGGTTCGCTTTACTGTGATTATGAGTGCCACGCTGATGCAGCTAGATGGGCAGCACCACATAATCTGAGTGAAGAACATCCTCAGGGGTAGGATGACTTTTACACAACAGTTAGTAGCTCATGTCTTCTGTATAAAAAGCTCAGTGTGAAAAGTTAAACAAGAGGAATATCAACAGTAACTCTACATTTATGTCCTAAAAACATGTTTTCTCAATCAGCTTCTTAATATGTGCAATAGAGTCCTATACCAACATACTACTTTGGTCAAAGCAGAAAATGTGATAATTAATGCTTATTTAGTTTAGGACTAGTTTTCATTCACTTTACAAGAGAAGTTTGTGTTCAGGTTTTGTATTAATAGTATAGGGCATACGAACGATCATACAAAATATGCATGAATATTCTGTAAATAAATAATTATGCAATATATTAACAGGCAGTCAAGTTTTACAAATCTGTCTTAGTGTGGGTAATTGCTAGTTGCTATTTGCCTAAGTGTTTTGCGACGTATGAAACAGGCAAATTGTATGACTCTTATGCAAAATAACAGAGTGACTTCTGCAGCATGCAGAAACCTGTTCCCGGCAGCTTTTTGTAAACAATGTAGTTCAGAACCCTATATGTCAAACATTACCATGCAGAACTACTGACAAGCACACAGAGGAATTCTGTTGTTTGGGACCTGGGATGTGTCATCCTGAGTTAGGAATATGTCAGCTATGGGGGTGGCTTCCTGCCTCCACCCCATCACCCTCTACTGCAATGACTACATCCATGTAACTCCTTTTGTACTAACTTTTGTTTCCATCTTTGAGCCTCAGCCACATATCACACTTTCTTTACCAACTCTCAAGACAGAATCTTGCTTGTCTCTCTCGTTAGCTATACATAGATCAATCCTCTGCCTGTTTAGCTAATTGTTGGCAATTGTGAGTGGTGTGTAATTCATCCCTGGGCATGATCCATCAGCCAATCAATCGTATTGACGTGTGGAAGTCTCAATGTGTTTATCACAGTGCTGTGGTGAACACATGGAGAGATAGGCTGATGGCTGTTTACCCTGTTAATGAATATGGAACAATTCACTGAAGTAAGCCAAATGTCAATATCATGGGTTAAACTAAAAAGAATATTTTGAATTATATTCTTATTTTATTATTAATAATTTATTGTTATATTTATTTTTATTTACATTGTCTCTAGTTACCATAGTTTGGTTTTTTAACTGATGCTTTATTTAATCCCAAAAGGCACCATTATGTTAACCTTTACTTAATAAGGGAATCTCGCAGAAATGAAAATCTCCTTTCTAAGAAAGACCCGAGAGAAAATCTCCATAAATACGGAAAATTAAGAAGACAAACGAAAACAACAATTTTTCACCAAATCGATATGGACACATACAGTACACTATATTATAAATATTACTGCTAACATCAGCTAGTAAACTTTGGGTGTCTTACTTTAAGCTGCATTGCAGCTCATTTAAAAAGGTACAAAGTACCAGTCTTAGACTTGATTAAGTTTTAAAGCCAGTCCTTCTGTCATCCAATTTCATTTTTGTGAGCTCTGAAGTCAATTAAGGATATGAAATCTCTGCAGCTTACATAACAAAACCATATAGAACATTATAGATATTGCTTATGCCACCAGACATGATCCTCTGACCTTTTCATATAACTACAAGTACAACAGCTTTCTTGTGTGAAAAAGAACCACTGTGGAAGACAGCCACTTAGCACAAACAGTGTGAAAAACAAGCTCCAGTTGTGTGGAGAAGATGATCAAAACGAGTCTAGTGGGACAATCTGGTGTCTAAACAAATTCAAATAATTTAAAATGCTGGACAGTATTAATTAAATCTCCATCTAGAGCATGAAGAGGTTAGTAAGCAAAAGTGTTAGTTGGTTTGTGCTCTTGTAAAACTCACATTCAAGTTTAAAACAAGCTTTAATTTAAAAAGAAAGGCCTGTAAATCATTGGAATTAGCATGTAATCTGCAGGAAGCTTAGATTGTGGTGATTCTGATAGAGTTAGAAAATAAATATTACTCTTGGCCAGAGCAATGGGCCTAAGATTGATCCTTGAGGTATACCTTTATCAAAGAATCTGGTAACTTGCTTTGAAATCATCAGTTTTAACTCACCCAGAAAGACAGGATTTGAAACATTTGTGAGCACAAACATTAAAATCCAATGAAAGTAGTTGTAAAGAGCATTATAAAAAACCTTGGATCAGATCTACAAAATCACACAACAATATAATCTACAACAGTGCTTATTGTGCAGGTATAAATACTGTGCCTCAAGGACAGATTCTAACCTAGTTTGACAATTCACTTAAGGTCAACTTACTACCTTTCAAAAGGCTTTGCAAAGCACAGAAATCTGGCATTTCCAAGGTCAAGAAAGAATGTTTAGAATAGACTAGTCCAACATAGTCTCCATTTACCTAGCCCTGTTTCTACACTATGTGTAGTCTATATACACTCACACACACCCACTTTTCTAGATAAACCTGTACAATCTGCAGCAGCTCTGCCATGAATTCCAGTATGCTAGTCTGAAACTTTTTGTTGAAACTGTCATGAAGGCAACAGGCATTATAGGAAGAAGTTTCACATGTTTTAGCCCCATCTATGTAAATAGTGTAGAAATAGTCAATATCTATTGCACTCCAGTATGACTGACAATTTATTAATTTACTTTTATATAAAAGCAATTACACCATTAGTCAATCAACAGAAAATGCCAAAACATTGGTTTGTTTTAGCATTTTAGTATTTGCTGTTTCATCAGTTTGATGTCAATGTAAGATAAATATTTTGGTTTTGGACTGTTGTCAGTCACTTGTGCAGATAGCATTTTAACACAAATATAAACTATAAGTTGCAGACTAGTCTTATAGTATTTTGGTCATAAGACAAAAGTCTTATTCTATTAGTCAGATACTACTCACCAACTCACCTTTTTGACAGACACACAAAAAAAATGAAATTATTCCCACAAATCATTGTGCATGTAATGAACAGCAGGCTCAGGACTCATTTTTGATGGGAGATGAATTACTGAGAGAAAGAAAGACAAAACAACACAAAGGCAGCAGAGACCCAAACTGACAACAGAGCCTCAGCACACAGATCTGAAAGTCCAAGTCTCTGACAACAGAGATGGCAGTGCCTGCACTGGGTGATAGGCCCAATCCATTTGGCGCAGATGAAGACACAAACACAAGCTGTCTAAAAGGAGTAAGGTAGACTTCAATCAGCTAAAAGGTGATAAAACATAATTAATTCAATCACCCACTCACTCTCTTTCTTTCCCCTCTCTCTCCTGTCCTCTGAGAGAAAAGCAAATAAAAAAATAAAGCAAGAAAAAAAAAAAAAAAAAAAACAGCAGTCAGCTTTTCTTCCTGTAGGGATGCATTCACACAAGCAAGTTAATGGCATACTGCATTTACAGGTTGTTGTGTTTTTTTAAAGAAGTCTGCCCTTTATCTCTATTTATCTAGTACTTAACAAGCTTGCATTTAATTATGTGGGATTTCACAAGGAGGTTCACAATGCAGTCCATACTATTTAACAAACACCCACTAACACACCCACCATCACATGTGAATGCAGATAAAGAGATCTTTATTCGTGCATTGCATGTTGACACCCCTCTTTACACTTTTACCTTCAGTCATTAACTCTAAGACCTAGAAAATGATAATAGGCTGATCGGTGATAGATAAAAGACTGCAGAGTGAGCAACAGTATACATTGGTCTGTGTCCACACAATGCAAAGTAAACCAGTGAGAGTGCCATTACCACTGCTCAGTGCCCTCACACTGTCTGAGAGACCATTAACACCACATCTAGTCCAGCTGTTGTCTGTCAGGGTCAAGTAGGTCACGATTACTCCACTGCTCCACACTCCACATTTCCTCAAATAGATGAGGGTGTGAGATGAGAAACAGGCTGGGAGTATGTGAGTTAGAGTAAGATTTCTTGTCAGGCTAATATGCAGTATGTGCCAAAATATTGTTTGTTGTCTGTAAAGGTCACAGAGGCCTGAAGGTGCATGTCAGACAACAGACAAGTGAGTGATTTGAGAGAATGTGCGCATCTTGTTGTGAGCCAAAATGTAACTGAGCAGCTAAAGTTTATCAGGCAATCTGATTGGAAGAGTACTCCATGAGTATATCCCTGAGAACTGGCGCACTGGTCAGAGTATCCACTTCCCTGCGGAGCTCGTCTCCCACTAGAGCAAGGTGTGAGAAATGAGAACAATAGCTGTTGAAGGCAGCATCATGTTTCAGCACAATTGCGACCCACTGTAATACAAAGCCGCTACATCTCCCATGACAACCAAAAACTTAGGCTCCAGGGCTTGGTTAGTAACACAGGAGAAGGTTTGTCCTCTCTAGTGTTACCTGACCATAGTGGATAGTTGGAATAATATGGAAACTACATAAAAAGAGATCAGTAGGGCTTTTTGCGGGTTTAACATCCAGCTGTGTTGAATCAGTAGCTTTTGATCTACTTTTAAAGTTCACAAATCAATTACCAGTATAATTAATGAATCAAATGACTAGAAGGAAAGGGCTACTTACAGCTGATGGACTTCAACTCAGCTTTTAGCCCCTTTTTGTTTTGTTTTTTTCTTTCCCATCTCTTACACGAATGCTGTTTCAAGCAGCTGGATACAACTGATGTAAGTTTATAAATCCACTGTATATTACTTCCTTAGTACCAAATAGCCCAAGTTAAGTAAAATTAGAGTGAATATCAGATTTACTTCAACTACATCTTCAAGTGAATGCTAATTATGTCCCGTGTAGGCTGTAAAACCATGTTAGCAAGCATCAGCTCACATTTGCTGACATATGGAAGTTTACCGTCACCTCGAAGTGTAAGTAACTTCAGAAATACTATCAAAAACATGCAAATGAACATTTGAACTGGCACTTTCAGCTGACCTGGACATTTATGATTTGTTTTAGGCGTGTCACGATACCAGAAATTAAATTCTATGTTACTCATCTAACTTTGATAACATGGCAAAAAAAACTTTTTATTGTGAAAATATGTGGAAAAAAACTTCTCTTCAGAAATCTGGATGTCTGTTTTTGAGATGCTCAGAATCGTCTAAGTTTGACATTGTTTTATTATTTAAGTCGTGCCAGTGTGGTGAAAGTGTTGCTGCACCTGCTGTGTCTTGTACAGATTGATTTTATGTCAAAATAATTAAAATTGTAGAACTAATACATTGTCTTTATAAAATTGATTTAAACTTTATATAGAACTGAAATGATAGATACTTGTTAACCAAAAAATTATCAACAAACATAACAGGTAAAATAAAATGTAGCCTAAACTTGAAGGAATTTAGTCTTCACCTTATGACACATTATGGCATCTTAGTGCAATGTAGCACAGCTTTGCAGGGCAGCATGCTACAATCATGTTAGAAAGAAATTTTGTCTATATTGGATGTTTAAATCTTGTTTTCTAAAACCAGGTCAAAAATATCTCCAACTAGGGTGATGTTACAATGAACATAATCATATTTTTATAATAACTGGAGTTCACTTCACAAAAAGACACTGGAAATGTTTTAGAAACAATTAAAATTACAATATGGATGCTGTCCAAGCGTCTAAGAACAATTCTTGTTCCTTTCTTCCTGCACCAGTGGGTGATGTTGCCCATTAGGAAAGAACTAAAGAGCAAGAAAGAAAAGAAGCATAATAGTCAGACAGACACACAATGAGACAGAGAGCGAAGGGAAACAGAGAGGTTTCTGTCTCAGTGTGGATAATTACATTTCTACCTTTCTCTGGCAGCTGAATAGCCTTAATGCTCACAATTAATTTCATTATTTTTGGCCCTGGCTGTTGAGTGCAGATTAGTTCTCTCTGAGTTGTGGGGATAAACACACGGAAATTGCTTATTACTCTCAGAGCAGACATTAGATTATACTAAAGCCAACGAATTAAAAATATATCCAATCACCTTTAGCTAAAATTCAAAACCCGCTATTGTTATTGTTACTGCTAGTGTTCACAAGTCCAATACTTCTTTTAATGTCTGCTGGGCACAGTGCATCAGCTTATAGCAATTTTCCGGGCCCTGAGGCATTTGGTTTATCTTTGTTGTTTTAATATCAATACACTCATTTCTTTTCTTCTCAATTTATGACAAGGCTGCTTGCTAATAACATTCTCTAAATACATTTTAAATTACCAGTTTTTTATGGTTTCTTTCAAACAACAAATCTCATTAATTTTCAGTAGAATGACAATCTTTGATTTCATCAGTCACCCAAGTCCTCGAGTCTGTTTTAACATGCTATTTTGCTCCACAGCCCCTTTCACTGCACAGTCACATTTAGACTTGGAAACTGGTCACCACAAACACAGTCCTCCCCTGCTGACTACTGAGCAACAACAGCAAGAATTAAGTGCCTTGCTCAACTGGAGCTCAGTGGTTGTTGTTTATCAGAAGCTTCATACAGAGAATTAACAAGTTGGACTCGCATCAGCAGCCTTCTGGGCACAACACCGGTTCTCCAACATCTAATAATTAACTGGTGGATAAAGCAAGTTACTATGACAATTTTCACCTGAAATAAAACCCCTTTAATTTGATTCTTTTGATAATTTTATCAGGTATTAATAACGCAAGACTCATGGATGGCTGTTTTTTTCCATGGATTTCCTGTTTTTTCATACCAATTAGCCTGTTACCAATTATCACTAAAACCTTCTCAACATCTTTCTTCATTACAGCTTGAGCATAACAGATGCCAGTTGAAAAGCCAAACTATGTGTAAATTGAAAAGTTAATTATAAAGTGAATTAGTATGAACTACAGCTACTGTGAATGTTACTTAACACTTGAGTATTTCTGACATTGATAAACATAAAGCCACTACTAAATAGCAAAGTCAAAGAGCTAGAAATCTTTCAAATACATAAGCATTGATCATTTTATGTAGTGTCCATCACTACATAGGAACAACACCGCCCTCCTCCCATAGGAACTGAACTGCTTCTGCTTACCAACCAAGTTGTACAAGTCTCAACTCACCAAACTGACTGAACTGAACCCATTTTTGTTAAAGACCCGTTCAGTTTTGATGTGCACTATGTTCCAGTGTGAATGTGTGTGTACCTACTGTTGACAGACGGTCCTCTTCAGTCATCTCTCAGGTTTGTTGGGGTAACTCACATAAAAACTGATGCAACCATATTTCCTAAATGTAGAGGACAAACAAGAAAAAAACATGCTTAGTAGCTACTTATACTTTTATACTTATAGGCATAAAATTACATGTGATAAAGCAAAAATACATATTCATAAATTTAGGTTGAAATGCGAAATGTAAAGCACTTTTCGCCTGTTTATACATAATGACAGGCTGTAATAGTAGTACAGAACTAGTAAGTGGCCTTTGAGTTAAGATGATCACACAGATGTGTCTAAAAAATAAGTGTGATGGCTGTGATGTCAGTAGCTAATCATGAGCATCTAGTGCAGTGAAAAAAAGCTATTTACATATATGCATTAAACCCACCACCCTTCATGACACCATACAATCACAGCACAAATGTATGAACCAGGTTGAATGTAAAACGTGGCACTATCTAAATATGGGTAAACCTGTGTATTTGTGGTTCTCAGGAAATATAGCAATATTTATATACCTGTATTGTTACACTGTTTTCATTTTCCCCTACAGATTTCTTCTATACTGTAGCTGAGGTCTTTGTATAGTATATCTCACCTAGCTATGAGCTGCTGGGAGAGACAGGAGTTATGAACAGAACAATGGTCAGCAGCAGCAGCAATATGCCCTGCCAAAAACAAATGCTAAATCAATTTATTAATGTCACAATGCACAAGGATGCAACGTTCTCCAAGTACACATAAAGGCTTTTTGTGTTAACAAATATTGGCATAGCTTGATTTGTTTGCCAATGTTAGCCAACTAATGCTAGCTGGGCACAGCTAATGTAATTAGCGTTAGATGTTCTAGCTGACACGCTGCTATTTTCGCTATAACGTTAGGTCACAACTACGTTTGGCGTATAGCGGATTTACATTTAACACATCGAGATATTTCAAGTGTGATGTTGTAAAAACCATTCAACTAAATTAAACGAGGGTTAGCGCGCTAGTCCGTGTGTGTGCTAACGTTAGCGTCAGCAGGCTAGCGTTAGCTAACAAGTCACAGACGTATTTACACTATAAATTACCGACACACTGTATGATATAACAGAAATTCAGAGTCAGAAAGATGTCAGGACGTTGCCTGCTTTCATGTCATCCATATACTCCAGTCTCATTAATAAACTAACTACCTGTTTGTCATCAGTCTGCTTCATGTCCCAAAACGGCTCCAGTACCGTTTGACCTCTGCTCCCAGTCGCACATGCGCGTCTGAACTTACCTGAGTGTATAGTGTCAGTATGTTTTATTTTTTATTCTAAATACATATTTACCATATTTCTCAGTACATATATATTTTGTTTACAGTCATTTCTTATGTTGTAATTGTGTATTTGTGTATTTGTATTGATTCATCACAACGTCCAAACCACCAAAAAGATTGAATGTTGTTGTTTAATGTTTAATGTTTAATGTTGTTTATTTGTCTCACTCTTAAAAAGCAGAGGATCCTTTGTAAGCGACACATATAGTAATCTGCTGCGTACTGCAGCCACATAGAGAAAGCACAATATCAGAAGCAGAAATTACAGTCAAAGCTCTAATCATAGTTACACATAAAGTATGGGAAAGATTATTTGAAATCTTAAATTAGGCTTTAGGTTACACTTCCTGACCACTGTAACTGTAGACGTCTATCAAACAGCAGATGAAATAGAACTGATGTGGAGCGTGTGAGCTGTATTGAGGCAACTGATACCACTAGAGTTGAACCAAGTAATATAAGTCTATACAAGTGTAAATATAAGTCCTAACCTTAATCAACAGTACGAGCAGTGGTAGTAATCCATTACAACCTTCTCTGCACTTATAAGAAGCATCACATTATCTAACTTTACACTTTGTTGTGTGGTGACACTTGAGTATCTGTCTGACTCGGGGCTCAATATGTGGTTACTTCTGCTCAAAGGCAGGAACCCACTTATCTGTCACCACCAGCAGAAAATCTACCTGTGAAGCACATCACAGCGGAGGCTGTTATGAATAGATCATAACTCTCGTAACAAGATCTTGACACAGACACCTTGTGCTCCAGCAGGCCGGATGAGAGCTTGACAGGGACTGAGAGAAGGTCTTCTGACAATGCTTCTTTGTGTGTAGGCAATTTTCAATGTGGCTCAGTGAAAAAGCAATGTAATGAGATCTAGCAGTCGGGAGAGGAGACAGGGTGACAATGACCCAGTGCAAAGAGACAGAGGAATCCTGGTTCCAACAGAAAAACAGATACTTCCAGGAATATCTATGCATCTGTTTTTCTTTGTTCAAACACTTTGTTTTGATAACCTGGGAGCTGCTTGCTGTGCTGCCTCCAAGTGACTCGAAACTGATTAATTCAAATTTACAATGTAATATCAACTGATGTGATGAGTTTTTGCATCACTTGATGAGGCGAGTCCTTCAACCTAATTAAAAGATCAATGTATGAGAAACATTGCAGGAAAAATTCCATAATTGGAAAACTGTTCACATTGCAGAAAGTGGGATTTATAAAGGGGGATATGAGGGACCACCTGGGGTAACATAGATGTTAATGCAATCACTATGTTAGAACTATAACTTATTAAACTTATATACAACCTAATTATTTCCATTTTATTGTGTTGGAAGCAAATATCTCTTGTGTACCTTAAAAAATATGTTTTGGATACTGTCTTATGTAAATAATCTCACAGCTTTGTGCATCTCTGTGCAAAATTGCAAGGACATCTTGCTCTAATCACTTGCAAGCTAATGAAGCTGCCGAAAAATAAGTCTCTTTACTGGAAAAAAAAAGTCTAGCCGAGGGGCAAAGTACACATCACCCTATTAATGTATCCTAACCTTGATTTACAGATGAAGTATATCATCTCAGTTTCAACTGTCAGGTCCACACGTACATACAAACACACGCAGAGTGCAGCATGTTTAAAGCCTAAAGACTAAATTTCCTCTGAAGGACTAGAAGCGCTCTCCTGGGAGGCAGCAGCCTGGGCCTGCCACTATAGGTAACAGGGTCAGACAACTGCATATTAGCTGCGGATCACCTCCTTTGACACAGACGTTGATCTGCGCAGAGCCCATACCTGTACCTGCCAGGCATGTCTGTGCTCACTGCAGCGAGGGGGGTGGGGGGTATGTTTAAACAGCGGGTAGCGAGTAAAGAGCCTTTTCCATCCTCACCTCCCAGGTACACGACATCCTCACTCTCTGCTCTGTGTGGCGAGGTGGCACATTTGTTTCATGCAAAATGCACTGAAGCACATCCGCACACACTCTTATCATAAGCTACAGAATAAACTTGTTCTCAACACACAACACCTTCTCTCCATATATGTATTTTGTCAGAGGAGGATAACTCCTGGGATGATTGGGAGGTCAGACTATTCATTTCACCGAAACAAAAACAGATCACACTGAGAGAGCTGTCTCTCCCCAAGGCCCCTCATTTGAACAAGACTAACACCAGGCCTGTAATTAAAGATGTAACAAAACCTCTGTCAGTTGTTTCTCCTCTTATCTTTGCTGGAGCGTCACCTTGCATTATGGCACCAAGCTTATTCTAGCGTGCTCCGTACACAAGGTTCAGTTGTCCTCGTATCCATTCGGCTGAAAACTCCTTTGCCCCTTTGAGACAGAAAACAGCACTTTAGTTTTGGCATTGTTCTTCTGGTTCAAACTTCATAATATCAGCAATGGAGATAATGAAATCCTTCAGAGCTCACAGTCATTTCCTGCATATTTCATGACTGAGCAGGTTGGGATTTAGTGTCTCGCTCAAGGACACTTTGACAGCACACATGGCTGTTGATGGACATATGCTGACTTTGGAGGGAATTGAACCTTTGAGCAGATTTGAGTTTGAGCTAAAAACATTTCTCACAGACAGAGCTGCTCTAGAAGCGGAAATAATCTCATTGATTAGGTTAAACCTCAGTGGGCAGAGGCAAAGAGCTGTTGTGTTGTAGAGCGTGTGGATGTAACTCACAAAAGATTCAAAATCAGATCGTTACAGGAATATCTTGCATTTTTCTGGTTGGTAGCAAACCAGTTGGCTTTAAAAGCAGCTTCTTCTGCATTCCCTTTACAGAGTCTGTATAAGGTTCATAGTGGATATTTAGGGTTTAAACTCAAATGCTTAAAGAGATCAATGCTAATTTTAATTAACCTTTACGTACTGAAATCAGTGCAAAAAGTGTGCAACTCCTTCAAAAAGTCTGGTGCACAGATGTACAAGATGTTGCCTTATATGCAGGCTTGTTAATCCAATTTACGTTGCATTACATGATGACAGTGAGCAGCTTCTTCCTCGTTTTTGTTTAAAATTCCTTCATATTGGGTCCTAAACTGACTCCCGGCTTTAATTTCCACCAGAATCAACATGGTGCCAATCGCCTGTCAACCTGCTGTAGCTGAACTGTGTTAAAACTCTTCTTTCTACTTTCTTCTCCACCTTCCCCTGTGGTGTCTCTCTGTTGAATCTGTCTTGCTCCGTGGGTGGCACACAGTGGTAAAACCAGATTTTTGACACCTGTGGATCATCACCAGCATCAAGCTTTTATTGATAACAAATGGCAGATGTTGCTACCCCAGGCTTTCAAATCTGTATGCATGAAGTGTTGGAAGTGATTTTGTCAGTTTTTTAGCAGGGAAATTAGCACGACTAATAGGTTTAATTACTACCACACTGAACTTTTACAATTTGGATCCAACTAAATAGGATATATTAATGTACCTTTCATCTTAAAGGTGCATTCTCAAGTTTTCTCATAATCAAACTGTCATGTTTACATTAAAATTTCCCTAGATCCACATTTGCTCTTCATTGCTTTTGCTGGCACAATGCTACCTCATTTAAAGAGTCACAACATAAGTACCTGTCATTACCAAAATAATGAAATCATATTGGAACAATGTCCTTGTGTGCATTTATGATTACTTGTATGAACATTGAGCTACTAGTTGCCAGAAACTCCACACATTTAATTGCTGAAATGTAGGAGCAAGTCTAGCAATTAACAAAACACAAGCAGTAATGTATATAGTTTCTGATTCTTAACAAAGAAGTTATGACTAAAGCTATAAACATAAGACCCGAGTTGTGTTAAACTTAAAACACAGTATCCTTGAACAGTTACTATATGCCACAGTGCACCAACCACACCCTGGAGTACAATGTTTTGTTACTGCAGGCAGATGAGAGCTTGAAACAGCTCAAGGTGAGCTTCTTTATCTGCTGTTAAATTAAAGGAAAAGTACAACACTGAAAATCTAATCTGTAATGTGAGGTTCCTTCTATCAGTGCATCTCGCTTGCTTCATTCATAATGAAATTCATTAAATAAAGAAAGGGAGGCTGTGGGTTTATAACATGCACTACACAGTAGGTTACTGGGTCATTTTACCTTAAAACAGTCTGACACTAGTCTAGACGCTAACTAGATATTCTGCTCCTAATATTTCATGTCATTTTGAGTTTCTGGCCACTGCATCTCTACTATATTTGCAGATGTCAGTTTAGTGAATTATTGAGGTGTCATATTATCCAATTTGGTGCACAGGGAATGAATTCCGGTTTAATTTTTCCCACAGATAATGCCCAGATCAGCCCCAGAAGTGTCACATCTTCAAAAACATTCATAGCAACAGCAGCGGTGATGGCAATTAATTCCGACTTTAGGAGTGCTGGCCTGTTTTCTTCTACTTTCGTTAAAAGCAAATGTTTCCACATTTTTGAGATAGCTTGTCAGCTCCGTAAATGAGGTATTAAAATTCTCCTTTGCTTTATGTGGTTGTCTATCCAGCACAGAAATGACTCAGAAACAAAGAGTTAGAAATAACTGATAGTGACGTTTCTCAGATGCCTCTGGATTCAGGAGCCCAGAAATCCTGCTTCGTGGGCTCAGCACCGCAGGAGAGTCATTAGACAGTCAGAGATATGATTTCAGATCAGTCTGTTACCAACTCTTAGACTGTAACCCCAGGGTGATAAATTATGAAATGAACTAACAGGTGTAAGATTGGCACTAAATGTCCAGTTTAATAATTGCTTGATCCTGCTCTAGCTTTACTCAGTTTTCACATGTGGTTCATTATTTAGTAAAATACATAATAAACAGTCTGTGATCCAGACTGAAATGTCTCAGTAACTACTGGACAGATTGTCTTCAGCTTTGGTACACATATTCAAGGTCCCCAGAGGATAAACACGTATAAGTTTTGTGGTCCCTCTTCTTGCACCAGCATCAGATTCAACATATAACTTGGTACGGACATTTCTGTTCCTCTTAGGATAAATAGTAAAACTTAAGTAACCTCAAGTTTTCATTTAGTACAATCAGAAGGTCTAGTATCTTAAAAATGTATTTAATGATCAAATGGCTACAAAAGAAATGCACCAGGTGTATCTAGTGTTAAGTTATGTTTTGTGCCTATTAGCCAACGTTATGCTATAAATGCTATAACACTAGAAAAAAACACACGGTAACAAACGTCCTAAACATCAGCATGCTGCCAGTGTGGGCTTACTACTGTAGCATGCAAATAATAACATTCAGTTCAAATAAACACCCCATTTAGTGTTGCTTTAGGACAAAATGCAACATAGACAATGAAGCAAGAAAAGAAAGGGATTGCTCTTATGTTTAAATAAAGATGTGAGCAATTTAGAGGTCTTTACACAACATTTCTGAGAAAGAACTCCTAAGATAAGGTCTGTATAAACTGAATTAGATTAAATTTAGGTAATGTTGTATTCTAGTGTTCAGCTCGGAGAACTCAGTAACTGCTTTCTATTTTGGTATGTTATTCCACTGTACAGTATATTGTAACCTACTTCCTACCTCCCTTTATCTTGTTAGCCCTCCCCCATCATCTTGTGTTAATACAGCATGTTTTATGCTTGTATTCTTTTCTTTGTCCGCACCTACGCTCAGGTGTGTGTGCACAGAGACTAGCTATTGTATAAAACACACACATGTACCTCTTAGCTGTACCTGAACTTGTAAAGTAACCAACTTGGGAGTCTTCAACATAATCACTCTAAGTGCAGCGAGAAGTCATGTTCTTTGGTAAAAGGGTTCACCATCTACAGACCAAGATTTTTTGACCCCAGATTGGATGTTTATAAGAATAAAGCCATTGGCAAAGGAAAGGCTTTGTGGAGCTAAGACCTGCCGAGATGAACAGAACCTTTGAAGCTTTTAGTTGCCAGGTGACAGAAAAAAATTCATTTTCCTCAACACAGTTCGGTCAAGCATGCTGTTACAGAGTTTGGGAATAAGACTGCAGATGGAGGGAGGACTCCATAACTATCCTAATTGATTTTATTCATGCACCAGTAGTTAACGAGTAGTAACCAAGATTGGGCAACAGCTTCATCTACAGTGTTGTACAAGTTGAACTTCTCAGGAAATAATTATAAGAGCACAAATAAAGCATCCTTTCCTCCTGCTGTAAGTCCTGTTCCATTCCTCTGTTACGATTTATTGTGTTTATGTAGCTGGAAAAGAAAACGGAAACTTTTCACACACGTAGCTTTGAAAGGAGTCACTGTTTTTTCCACTGTGATAAGCCAGGTTTGTTTAGGGGTGGGGGATGAGTGGTGGATGGTATTGTTTAAACCCCCGCTGAACTATTTCTTCCTCTGATCACTGGATCAGCGTGGAACTACAAACACAGAAACCAACAAAGGAGACATTTATCCCGCGTGTGTTTGTTTCTGGTTAGACGTGGCTGCCTGTGCATACCAAACGTGTAATAGAGCACGCACACTCCCCCTAATTGTTATTCTATTGACTCTTGGAAGTGGGGGTAGGGAATTAGACTCAGTTAAACCTGCTGAAATGAGACACGTGCAGTTACTACTGGGGCATGAGCCCATTTCAAACAGGGATACTGTGTCCATTAGTTTAGTTTAGGATAATTAAGTCTAAGAAAAGTATTTTTTAAGCTTATGTTACAAAAAAAAATAAAAAACCTTACCAAATGCTCCCACTGCATGAATTAAAACACTCTTGAATAGGATGTTATTTTTCATTTGGAAAAACTAGTTTTCCTGTCTTCTTTTTACATCAAATTATGTTGGCTACATGTAAATTATTAAGCAGGAATAACATTGCAGATGGATTACATTCATAATTTAGGCTTGTCATGTTCTCCTAGGATTACTGTTTGTTGCTTGCATCAGTCACAACGTATGTGCTCCTCTTAATGCAGCAGCAGAGACAGGGTCACAGGGACAGAGCAGAAAAGTAAAGTTATAGGGACTGACAGGAAAGGGAGGGGTAAATATCAGAGCAAGGCAGGCTGTTCCTTAGGTTTGTAGTCCTGCTGCTCCAAGGCCCCATGTCTCCTCGGCTCCTGTCAGCTCATCAAGGCCAAGTCCCTGCCTTATCCCTGCTGGAATACCGCATCAAACAGCCCGGGGAGCCTTTTATCCCAAGCAGAATGCCGCCCCTTGTCACAGTGGAGGACTGGCAACGAGCCGCACGCGGATGGCAAAGTTTAACACGCCGGAGTGAAAGTCAATACCCTGCAGAGGTGGCGTAGCTCAGACATGAGAGGGAGAAACGGTGAAAAGGTCACTAGGAAAATGGGATCTTGAAAGACACAGCTTGTCTGAAACGAGAGCACACACAAAGCAGGAAGTTAGATGATGCCAGCCAGGCAGTTAATGTCACGGCTCACTCTTTCGATGCTGTGCCAATTCTGATGTCTTACAATTATGGCCAAACATCTTATTTTTGTTTTTTTGTTCTACCAATTACTGTAAAGGTTACTGCTTCAGTTGTGAATCTGGCTTGTGCATACAAATCCTCCCTTCACATGTGTATCTACGTCAACAAAGACACTATGACTTCCCCATCTAATTTCCCTTTGTTTCGACCTGTAGCCAAAATCAGACATAAAAAAGGCTTGACTGCACACCCCAAAGACACAGAAGAGCTCTTTGTACTCAGGCTTGTTCTGCTCCATGCCATTTTTAATCTTGAGCAGAAGCGAAGAGAGCTGCTCCTCTTATCTTAGATGACATGGAGGCTTTGCTCTCTCTCTCTGACGCTCTCTCATCTTGTTCTTCTGAAACCTTACCCTCTTTCATGCTTTCCCCTAGTGGAGGTTGTGGTGGCAAAGTAATACACTGCATGAGACTGGTTAAATTTTGTTTAGGTTATTCTGTCTGAAGGCTGTTACATTTTAAGTGAGGGTAAAGAAGGGCAGACGACGAGCAGGGTATTAACTTGTGCTGTGTTTTTCATCAAGTCTGATGCACCTAACTGTTGTCATTATTTTAATTACCCTATTGGATGCACAGCACTATTAAGAACTTATTTAACTTTCAATCTTGGGAGAGCAGGTCAGGATTATAGTCAGTGGAGGATTCACTGCTTTATCTCATTACAGACCTTTTAAATTTCACCCATAACTCTTCTTATCTCCTTGGATGGTGACCAAGCTAATGTGAGACTGTGTTTGGTTATGCTGAATTTGGCATTGGTATATGGTATCTAGACACACAGATTCAGATAGACTGGGCCATCTGATGTTTAGTCATACTGTAGCGGTTGGAGAATATGTTTTCAGTAGGGGGTCCTGAGCTTCCTGAAACATCAGGAAACAGTTTTATGAAACTGTAAAAACATGAAGAAATTTTGACCTCCAATTAATGACCATATAAATAGTTTGTCCCCACGATTTCATAGAAGCATTTGAAGAAAGAGCGCCCCCATGGAAGCAGGCAACTGAGGAAATTACACTCCTTTTTGTAATTTTTTTTTTTTTTGCTCTAAAATGCTGGCTTATAAAAATGCAGGTGGTTTGTTTGAGTTAAGCCACAAAGGCAGTTTGGTTTAGTAAAAATGTAAGTTAAAATAACTGCATAATAACTGCATAACATTATGTGACAGCTGCTGTGTAACAAATATCACATATATCACACATGCAATGTACATAATGTCCTCATAGCTACAATAACAAAGAATGTCCAGCTCTGATATCTCGTGGTCATTTTAAGCTGCTGGTACAAATCATTGATAGAGTTGTATTTTGCAGAAGGACAGTCTTGACTCAGGCATGTGCTGCAAGTCAAGATAACATCACGTTTAATAGCACCCGTTAAACTCTGTTATCTAGACACTAGAACTTTTGAGCCAGAAAACATGTGGACATTGGACAAATTTACATCATGAGGCGCCCTACAGCTACTCAGATGAAGAAAATAGTTTAGGATACACACAATGAGTCCCATGACACACATAGGATGTTCTAATGAGAAAAAAAGATGTCTTCAACAAAGCAATTGTCGTCGAATTACACAGCTGATCATTTTGAAACACCATTATAATGTTCCACTTTCAGACTTTTTTTTTTTTTTTTTTTTTTAAGCACTGTAATCTTAATATTGTTGAATTTTGAGTTGTTGTTGAGGCAAAATAATATGTCGGAAGACATTACATGGAGACTGGGGAGTCAAGATGGCATTTTTCACTATTCTGATATTTAATTGAATTAATTGAAAAACGAATTTCCTTTGTTTGACTTTGCATTGTCTCTTATTTTCCTGTATGTATATGTGTATACAGGATATATATATATAGATATATAGATATATAGATATATATACATATATCTGTGTTTGCGTGTGTGTGTGTGTGTGTGTGTGTGTGTGTGTGTATAAATAGTGTATATTTAATAGTGATTATTTCAGGGGAAACCCTAACAAGACAATAGTGTTGGCAATAGGGCTGATAATGAATTAGTAACTAAGAGGAAACGTTTTTTGTATCTCTAATAACCATGAAATCTGCTTTCCTAATAAAGACCTGAACAGTCTGTTATAAGTGATGGTAAAAGGTACTTTAAGGTGACAGAACAAGGCATGACCTTTACAAACCTACAGCTCTCAAACTTAAGAGTAGGCGTACTTGATCCAGTGCGTGAAAGCACCGTGTCCACATAACATCCTGCATATTACCACAAAACCAAAGTCCAGCAACACGCAGAACACAACTGTATCCAATCTATTTCTACGGCGGATCTGTGTCTTTGTGAGGGGACCCGAAGGGACTTGTTTTCCAGACGTCTACCACCTTAACAGACTTTAAAGACAGACAGAAGCCCTTCTATAAGGTTCTATAGGTTCAATTTGTTCTGCCAATTATTATACTCTGCACTGCCACAGTGATGGAAGGTGTTGTTCAATGGGCCTGAATGCCACCCTCTCTGCAGCCCACCCCAACAAAGAGGGAGCCCCTGCCTTTTTCTGAGGGGTCCAGTCAAGCATTTGCTGATAGATTGGCTGGGGCACTAACCAGTCAGTCTTCAAAGAGACAAAGACGATGGGGAGGCCAGCAGGGAAAGGAGGGGGACCAGTGGTAAAGAAGAATGACCTGCCAAATGAGAAAGAAGACGTATTGAAAGGGACAGATTGAAAGGGAGAAAGAAAAAACATATTGAACCGATGGAGAAGTACAACCTTTTGACCATCTGGCTCAGTGGGTGACAACAGCCTTCATCTGTATTTTTAGAGCTGTACAACACACCAAATTACTCTGTCAGGAAGATTAAGGAGAGTCAAAGGGTTGTCAAGTGGAAAAAAAAGAGCAAAGTCTTTCCAATGGGATACAAATAGTAGAGAAACTCAAAACTTTGGTAGCAGTGTTGCAGTATGTCACTTCATTTTGACTATAAATAACAGCTCAGATAATATAATTAAAAAAAGGATCAAAGTAGCCACTTAGAACAGTTCTTGTTTCCACAGTATGTAATATATTTTCATTTCTGTTTAAACATGGTTGAGTACATCTCCAATAAGATTTCACTTACCCAGCCATTCTTCTTCATGGGGGAAATATGCAAAAGACTCAAGTCTGAAAACCTCTTTTTGCTGCATTAATTTCATCATTGCTTAAATGAAACACTGCTATTTTTTCGCTCAGTTCTAAACAGGAATCAGATCTCCATGACCATGACTAATCTTCTGCTGTACTTTTTGTGTGTATTGGCATGCACCTAATTTTTCAAGATCTTTTTGCCAATTTGGAAAACTAATTGCTCTGACTCTGACTGGGAAGGCTGCAGAATATAATGCAGTTTAAAGGTTCATCTTTTATGCCCATAAATCCCTCCACAGATCCAGCCGTGTACAACACCGGCTCATTAAAATGCATTAGGGCAGGTTGGCTGGCATGAGAAGGAAGATGATTTTTTTTTTTTTCCTCGTCCTTTGCGTTTTCGACTTCGCTGGTCAGTGATCCAAGGATCCTGCACCGTGGGCAATCTCCACACATACACTTGAGTTTTTTCCCCACCACACTGGTCATTTTATTCACTTGCAAATACCCTGAGATGAAATAAGTTGCTTTTGTGGTGCGTGCAGGAGCATTTCCCTCCACTGCTCACAATCTACCACCTCGTGTGTCCCTCTTCTCATTCCTCCATGCCTTTCGTGCCTGATTTCTCCCCTCCTCTTTGAACCCCCCCACCCTCTCTCGCTGTAATTTCACCCCTTTCCTCCCTTTCCTTCTGTCAATCTAACCCCCCTTGACTCTTTCTCTCTCTCCGTCCTCTTCTTCTTTCCCCACCTCTTCCCCTGGTCCTTCCCATGCTCGAGGTTGTAGATTGCCGGATTACGTTGGAGCCAGGGGAGGCCGTCCCACTGATTGTAAAGAGAGGAACAATTGGTCCTTTAGTTTGATTGGGTACCCAGATAGATGAAAGTGTGTAGACAGCTATGAGAAGCAGAGAGAAGCAGAGTAGTTGCAGAGTAGAAGCAGCTCACAGAGATATATATATATATATATATATGTATGTATGTATAAATGAAAAGAGGGGAAACTTTACAAAGAGGACAGTGAGAAAGAGTGTGGACTCAAGGTGACTTTAGGGAAACTTATGCACTGCAGGCAGCAGCTTTCACAACTTTTACAAGGGAAATTTAGTGAGCGTGCAGGGAGAAGAAGAACAAAGAGATAACAGAAAAAGAAAAATGAGCATTTTTCACAGAAGAAGGACTGAGAAAGAGGAATAAAGTTGACAAGAAAAAAGGTAAGGCATGGAATGTTTTGCTTAAAAAAAAAAAATCCTTGACTTTCACCGGTCATGTTTTGAAACACTGTAGCGCCAATAAGAAATGCCAATAATACTTTCAAGCTGTAAACAGCGAATGGTGGAGATGATTTAAGGGTGACTGGGGATTTGTCAGCTGTGACTGAGCATTGAAGTACTCTCAGTGGAGATGGAGAGTGCTGGGATGAATAAGACACAAGGTGGGAGCACTGTATCATTACTGCTCCCAATCGATAGTTCATTTTTTCTTTTTAATTGATAAACTGTGTTTACAGAAACCAATATGTTGTTTGCTTGGCTGTCAAACGCAGGTCATGGTAAATATTTGGAGAGGCCTGCCTTAGTTGGAAGAGCTTTGGTGGCACATTACAAAACTCTAGTGAACATGAGCTCAGGCTCAAAGCGTGGTTCCAATTCTCAGCACGTCTGCACTGTCGCTGCATCAAACAAGTCATGCTGAAGGAGAGGAATGTCTATCTGCTTTTTACGGACCTCTGTTTGTCATTCAGACCTCATTCCTCAGCCTAAGCCAAGGTTCTAGTTTCTCAAGATGAGGACAGATTCATTTTTTTTTTCTATCAAACCCATTAAGCCTGTCTTGTAAGCTCAGCCCGACAAATAAGACCAAGATTGGCATGTGCACTCTCGCCGGGGCAGAAAGACTTTTCTTGCCATTATCAGTGTCAGCGAAAGGCAGTGAAGGATTCTCTGAAAGATGAGCATTGTGCACAGGCCACCGTATTAACACCTTTCAGGTTTCTGCGGTGGTGCCTGTGTTAGAGATATTTTAAATGACATTGCAGCACAGAAAATTATCTAAAAGAGAGGAGGATTCATCGGGCTGAGCCATGCGGTAGATAAAAAACTGTACATCCAATTCTCCTTCTAGACAAAAAAATCCGAAAATTCAAAAGAGATTACGAGTTCAATATTAATTTGAACAGATCTGTCCCCAAGACACTTCTGTTTAATTTGCAGCGGAGGGACACTGATTGGAAAGTTTTCCAGATGACGCTTATGCATGGTGACATCATTTCCATGCACCAGTGCCTGGGATGAATGCCAGTTTGTGTGATTTAATTTCTCTATAAATGACAAGGCTCCTTTTATGGCCTCCACCGAGTGAGTGAATGAACTAACTGTGCACTGGGGAGGAGAAGGAGTGAGTACATAACGAGAGACAGGATTAAGACATTGAAGCAAAAACTAAATATAAGTGCAGGGTTTGACACAGACGTAACACAGATGTGCTGTAGATGTTGGAAACCACAGAGAAGAAAGCAGATGATTAATTTTTTTTTGTCTGGTGTGTTGTAGGGCACAGAAATAGGAGTAGCAGTGGGTTGAGCAAACTTCTGAGGCTCAGTTGGCACACAGAGTAGATAGAGACTGGAGGCTGGGACGAGTAATTAAAAACAACTTACAGTAAACGAGCTGCAGGGAATGTGACGCTCGTCACGGCACAGCGGTGGCAGCGCACACAGCTGCGCAGGCTGTGGCCCAGGGAGCTCCCCACAATTAGAGAGCACGGCAGAAGAAGGTTCAAAGCCTGCCCCATGCCGGGCATCTGTCCTGAGGGTGGCAGGGTTAGAGGAATGAGGACGAATAGAGGGTAGCAGCCTGACCCGCAAACATAGACATGCTGTGCATCCACAGAGAACTCATATTCATACCAACATACAAACAAGTGTGTGATCTTGGGAGAAGAAGGCCAGAATCCATACCTCAGCCTGGCTCTCTTCCTGTGAGCTGCTGAGAAAACTGGGTCCTTGCTGCAGGCGCTCAACATATAGAGGCTTCGCTTTGGAAAACAGATCTGGTCAATTTATTCAATCTTTGTACACATACAGATAAAACATATCAGAGGCCATGCTGCAACTAAAAGTAAGTTCAGCAACCAAGTTTGAATTTAATTATGTGTAGGTAAACATTAGCATTTAGAAATGAGAAGGGTAATTGGACTATTTAAGAAAACTCTTCAATATTTTGCAACAGCCTATTGAGCGGTTTTCTCATTTTGGGGCTCCTGCTTTTTAAAAAGGGCATCGATGCAGCCCCTCTCCTGGGTTGGACATATAGTACATAGCCTTCCTGGTGGCGTCACTTTCCACCATGCAAAATCAATTGTGGTTAACAAATTGACCATGACGTTTCCCTGCCAGGATGGGTGGAACCTTTTTCATGGGTCCACCCAGTTTTTAAGGACCTTTTCCACAGTCTGGGAGGCCTCTTTTTAGAGATGTGATGAGTGGTGCACAGACATGGACACTGTGAAATTAACACTTAATAATGCTCCACATAGCATTTAAACAGGGCGAGCTCGTACTAAAATACCACACACTGAGTTGGCCCTTGGTAACCTCGAGCAGTGGATGGGAATTTTGTGGACCAAAAGCTCTGTGCGAGGCTTTTGATAACATAGGAACTGGAACGGACGAATATTTTATTGATAAATCCATTAATCATTGGTCTATAAATCTTTGAAAATAGGAAAAAGTTGTAGTTTTGGCCAAACAGCACCCTAGAATCCAAACATATTAATACATATGCCCAAGAAAAGCAGCAACATTTGACATTTAGGAAGCTAAAACAAAGTAATGTTTGGCATTTTTGCCCAGAAAATCATTGAAGTGATAAATAAGTTATCAAAAGAGATGAACTTTAAGTTGACTGACCAACTGTATGATCTGTAGATCCTATTAATTATACCCACTTCTGCTGTCTTTCAGTATTGTTTGTATTTTAGGCAGGACTGTTTGTTATTGATTGAAATCAGTCTAAAGACGAAGAAGCTGAACCTTTTAACACAGCTCAGTCTGAATCCTAAAAGGATAAATAGTAGTAAGGAGTAAGAGGATTTCCATGTGCTACTAAAGGACTGGAATACATTTGTAGTTGATTTGGCCATTAGCGACTCATTCGTCTCAACAGGTGGAGTCAGATAAAGTATTTCGCCTCAGCTTAATGGTGTTTGGTCAGTCGTACAGCAGTTATTTCCTGTTTATTTTGCTCGGTGGAAAAGAAACGTTCACCCCTCTCTTTGTCTCTCTCTCTCTCTGTCTCTCGAGTTGGGGCATTTTGATAAAGTCTATTGTTGTCAGATTGCAGTTAATGGAGCAGCAGGTGGACTTGGAGTAAGATGATACCACAACATGGCCCATCATTTTGTCACACCAGCTGCTCCTCCTGACAATCACGGTCTCTAACTGTCACTCAATTTCTTCCTCCAGCAAACACTTCTCCTTTAAGGGCGTTTTTGCTTTTCAAAAACAAGCCAAAAAAAAAAAAAATCAGATCTTCCTTTGTCTCTTTTTCTGTTTTGACTTCATTTCTTCCTATTGTGTTTTCTAGAGAACGGTTCCAAACCGTGCCAGTTCCTCTTGAATACAAAAGCACATTTTCAACTGGGAAGAATGTTGCAGCTCGGTGGGAAAATACCTCTTCGCCTTAAGTCTGGCAAAGCTTTTTCATGTGATTGCTCGTCTGCCCTCCATCTCTCTCCTCATCTCTTTATCTCTTCACCTTCCCCTTTGCTTCCATCCAGCCTGCGTGGCAACTGCCATCTGCTTTTTTGCTTAAACAAGTGAAATGCCAAAAAGATTAGCTGAAGAAAATGTTTTGCCAGCACAATTGCGGAGCATGTCACCTCATTAGCTACGACAAAATGGAGCAAAATGCTCGGGTGCAAGCTGTGACCTTTGAGGGGAGGAGCTGAGAGGGGAGGCCGGTGGTTTGTGAGCAAAGAACAGGGAGCTAATTTCACTTCATAATGGCAGAAAAGAAGGGAGCAGCCAGGTCAAGTGTCAGCCATCCAGCCTAGCGGCCCTCACAGGGTTTGCCTTTTGAAGAAATACAACACGCACACACACGCGCACACACACACACACACACACACTCGGCCCAGTCTCCCGCTGACAATGCAGCCACGCCCCCCCCACCCTTCCCTGCCTTTTGTGCCCCTTCAACAATGATTAACTGAGTTTGGTGATTCAGTGAGAGTCTACAGCAGCACAATACACTCTCTCATACAAAACATAATGGAGTCAGCTCAGTCTCTCTTTCTTCCGCTGTTTTTTTTTTTTTTTTTTTCAAATCAGCCCCTGACTTTCCGTCTCCTCCTGTTAACAGCCTCTTTGGTTTTCTTTGCCTCCCCCTCCTCACTGTGCTCTCTCTCCGCCTTTTGACCATAAATCCACCTATTTTGCCCCGACCTCGTTAATGCAGCGAGAGCGGGCAGATGTGGCCATCCTCCTAATGCATAAAAACAAGATGCAGATGGAAAGAGGCAGCATAGTGCCGTGCACAGCATGCAACGGAGGCATCGATTAGCTAAAATCGATGCCTTAACTTAAAAGGCATCTCCTGCAAAAAAAAAATTGCCGAATTGACCTTGCTGATCTTAAAGATTTGTATGATGTTTGTATCAAAAAGAGCAATGCAGAAGGAGATAGCATGAAATTCAACTTCCAGGCAATACTACAGGGGGCTTCAAAACCGGAGGGATGGAAAGAAATACACAGTACACTTGTAATGAGTGGTGTGCAGCATTAAGGGGAACTTGTACGACATGGGCATGGAGTGAATAAGCTGAGCTTGGGTGTGAACAGAAACACTGCAATCTCAGAACATCACACCCCCGAGCCTTTTACAGGAGGTGTGAAGGAGCTCACCTCTCCGTGACAGTAAGAGGAGGAAGGAAAAGGAAAGATTGTGGTCACACATTTTTTTGTTGTTGATGATGTGAAATGCCTGACTGTACTGACCTGGAGGGAAAGGAGCTGAAGCCGCTGGTATCATTTCTTATTTCTCCTCCAGGCTCCAAAAACATTGACATTAGTTATGTTTTCATTAAAAATTTAAGCCAAGTTTCTGGACTTCAGCAAAAATGAATGTAAACTTTTATTTATTTACTTTAGATTTATTCTTAATATATTTATTTTATTTTGTGCAGAGAGTTAGATAAGAAGATTTAGATCTCCATATCTATATACTAAGTATTTTGCTTGCCTTGTACTTTGCTTTAAATAAAAGTGCCAAATGACTAAATGTAAATGCAAATGTAAGTAGCTGGAGAGCTAAAGCCATTTGGTGATTAACTTAGTTTAGCATAAAAGACAGGGATCAGGGGCAAACAGCTAGCTTCTCCATAGTTAAATAATAGCATGTCTTTTCATAGGCACATTAAATATGATAAAGTGTTTTATATAACTTTGAACTCTGGACAAAGCCAGACTAGCTTACCTTTATGCTAAGCTAATAAGGTAATTGCTTCCTGGCGCTTGACACGAGAGTAAAAAAGACTGTCAAGCGAATTAAAAGTTATTTAATTAATTACATGCTCTGTGTCAACGGGCGAAGAATTTTCTCTGTGATTAATTAATCAATATTAGCGTGCTCGTTTGACCGCCCGAGTATAAATAGTCCATTTGATTATTAAATAAACATATTTCGCTAAATGTTTCCTGATAACCTAACTTCAGCAAAGTGAACAGAGCTAGTTCGATTCTAGAAAGTTTACTAGATTACACCGGGTCTCTTCTTTCTTATGACAAACATAAAAAACTTGTAGTGGAAGAAGTGAAAGTTACCGTTTTTGGACAGGACACCCAGTACTCATCTGCAGCACATACATATAAAACTCCTTTACAACCACAGACTGTCATCCTTATGCTAATCTGGGTAAATCACCTCGCTTGGGACATTACAGTTACATTTATCTTCCATATGTCCAGTGCTTTCTCTTTGTTTTCTATTTCTGGTTGTAAAGAGGTTTGAATGGTGAATGGCAGCACGGCACGAAGGTTTTACAGTAGAATAAGAGGAGACAGTTACTGCAAGATCAATCCTTTTTAACAAAGTCTTCAACAGAGTTTGTCAGTGTCGCATAAAAAACCTCCACTGTCTTACCTGAATTTTAATAAACTCAGCCAAGAGTCAAAATACAATGAAAATATAGAAATAAGATTTGCAAAAAAAGAAAGCCACTTAAGCAAGCAGTCTTAATATCTTGATCAATGTGAGTGGTGACTATTTAAAAAAAAAAATCTGTTTGTTTTTTGACTATATATCATTACTTTTGTATTTCTTTGATCAGTATCATTCTCCTTTTATCATTTTCTTTTTCAGTTTAAAATGTGAAAACTACTTTTCTTTTTATAATACTTATAAAAACAGGTTGATGAAACTGTCGAATTGCAGCTCAACAAAATTTCTCTAGTGGAGAACTAATCTGGAGGCAGGGGAAAGACAGCAAGTATGTGCCATCCGCAGGACTCCAACAGGGCAACACATACTGGGCTCAGTATTCATCAAAAGGATGATGTCCAGCAGGACATAAATCTGAGACTCATCTGTCAAATCCTTTTTTCTCTTCCAGGACTCAACAACAGCAAGAAGGAAGGCAGCCAGGAAACAACTGCACTCCTGAAGAAAGAGACAGTCTTTTCAAATCTGTGCTTCACAATGGGAGGCCGATTTCATCTTCCAGCAGCGGCCAGCACATTGCTCCCCGTGGCCCTGTGCATTTTGACCCTTCTGCCTCACACCCTTCTGGGTAAGCCTGCAGAAGAGGACAATGCAGGCAGCTCAGCGCTGCTCCAGAGGGTGAAGCGAGGCTGGGTGTGGAACCAGTTCTTTGTCCTGGAGGAATACACCGGACTGGAACCACTTTATATTGGAAAGGTCAGTGCTAATGATGATACATACTGTACTGTATGTACTTGCACACATACACCCAGCTGGAGTTTTTCTGCTACAAATAGCTAAAACTAAAGCAGTCTAATACAACAGTCTTGTTTTAGCTAGGAGTATAGTCGTATAAACTGTCATCTAAGTGCACACACATAAAGGAATAACCTGAGGAAATGCAAAGTGTACAAGTTTCTCACCTAGCAGGGGGAGCAGCTCTTCTGAATGACCTTTCCACTTGGTGCACCTAGTGTGAAAGAGGCCTCAGTGTAGGTGTTGCAAAGAAATTCGAGCATAACTTTCTAAACTAACCAAAGAACTACAGGGGAGCTCAGCAGCCTGGAGGTCATCTGCTGCTTGGCCAGAGCTGAGTACATGAATTCAAAAGATAAAATCATGGGTGGGCAGAGGCAATTGTCAATGACTGCAGAAAAAAAATCCAATTTTTTCTGGTCCCTGGATGTAATGGGTCCATAGTAAGACACTATGAACCAGAGCCAGGCAGCAGTGATTGAGTTAATTGCCTTGAACCAAGGCCTCACTCAGTTAGTCCTGTTCTATAATAGTGCAGAAGTGGACTGCAACACAGCTGACATGCTCGGAGAAGAAAAGAGGAGGGATGCACAAAGGAGCACTTTGATTGCTCAGTTGTTAAAGCGAATAGAACATTTGATCAATAGCTGTAAGGCCGGTCATCATCAGTGGAAAGACACAAACTGTCTTGCAAACTGCAATAAAAATGGCCACCAATTAAAAAGTGCTTCTTGGTAAAGCTTTTTATTACAAGGTTGTCATGCGCGAGAGAGTAGAGTTGCAAAAATGAACCCCTTACCCTTATGAACCCCGTCACTTCAACCTGTCTGGCCAAATTGCTGCATTTAGGAAGCTGCTGCTGTTTAGCTTTTATCAGCTGTGGTCAATTAACACTCATTTAGTAAACTAGCCAGATGACAAAATGAAACTGTTGGCTGTTATCTAGCAAATATGCAGCACGCTTTAGTGTTGAGCTGACCCAGCTCAAGGTCAAGCTCATCTTTTACAGACGAGACTCTGATCTATAGGTTCCCTTTAGACCATATGTGATATTCAACATCCATCATGGCAGACTGGAAAGAAATCATTCATTTTAAGAATAATGAACATTTAGAAGCAACTCAACATCTCTGCTCTGCTGGCAGTGCTGTTCAATCAGACTGGCTCACAGGTGGCCTCAACAACACCTCTCTGCATTAAGATAAGTTTTGGAGCATATTTCTACTTTGAAAGTATCTGAAAATAAGTTACATAGTGTAGCTTTAGCTGTTGTCTCAGTGAGGAAGCCTGTTCTCCAATACTGTGCTGTATGGCATAATATTTATATGCAACTACGTCTGTGCTTCATAACTCAATAATAGAATCATAGAAGCAGGACTGACCTGAATAAAGCGTGATTCCTGCAGATCGTTCTGTCAGAACTCGGATGTAAGATCTCACTGAGCATATGTAATGCTCTCCCAAATTCCTAAAACTATGCTGTCCCTGATCTTAAAGCTCTGATTCCAGACCTTTGATTGAATTTGCCTGTCTATTCCCTGTCGAGGTTTAAAACGTGGTAGTACTAACCGCTCATGCTGTGAAATTTCCTTCTGGGAATGATGCAGACCTCCCTAATTAGTGCTGTGGAATCATTTTATCACCACCACTCGGGAAGGCAAATGCAGGATTCCAAAAAGTCTCATGCTCCTGCAGATAGAAGAGTAACAAGTCCTGAGAGAGCGCCATGAGAGCCGGAGAATAAAGTGCTGCATCTGCTTATGTGCTATGAAAAATTACTTACATCGCTGTTGTATAGTCACTTCTATATCTAACCTCCTCTTCTTTACTGTCTCTTCACCGATGCTTTTCAAACCTACTATCAACTATAATTTTTCCAAGCTGAATGACATAAGTGATTCTAACAGTCTGGCCTACTGCTCAGAGAGCCACTCATGGCAGAAAGGCATTGTAGGATGTGACAAAGCAGGAGAAAGATGTACTGTAGCCTCAGTGCTTTTTCATCTTCAGCTCAACCCACCTTGCTTCCTCTCTGTTGAGGAACGTGTCCAGAGCTGGGGGAGTATCTGGGCTTTGGGCTAGGGGTAAGACAGAGCAGGTGATTGATAGCCTGAGTGTCAAACTCCCCCTTTTCATAGGTTTGTGTGGAAAAGGAAGGATCAGTGGTGGAGAGAAGGCACCAGTCTGAGATACAGTATATCACCATGAGACAGGGGGCTGAAGCCCACAATGGGGTGTTGATTAAAAAATCTATTCTGGGCCGAGCTGGGCTGCACATCGCTTTGTAGGAGAGAGTGCAGGTGGCTGCGTTCTCTGAAGAGACAGGAAAAGCTGTATTGTCTGCTGCATGGGAACGGTAGTTATTGTGAAGATTGCTGCTGAACTTCCGCTAGAATAACAAGTGTTGCTGTTTGACAACCTCAGCTTGGTCATTTCACTTTGTGGCCCCAGACGACAAAAAAGCCAAAGCAAGTATTTCTAAAGACGTGTTTTTAGAGTCGATTTTTGTCGGTGTTTTGCTGCGTGCTCGCCGTGCACGCCTGTTGATTATATACGAGACAGACGTCAATGGGGGCATTTAATTCCGCTCTCCCAGTGTGATGGTAGCAAATACTCATCATACGCAAAAAACCCTCTAAGTACACAGTAAAGAGTGATTGCATATCAGCAGGCTGGCATTTGCACTTACGGGTCATAAAATGCTTCTGATTGCTCTGCAGGGCCAATGGCAACACAGGGGCTGTAAGCTGTGATTAGATGTCTACTTACAGACAGAGTATTATGGTATGCCTATATCCACACACAACCCCTGGAGGTTCTGGAGTTAATGTATCTTTATCCATATTATCTATATGACAAGAGAATCTGACAACACTGATAATAATTGAAAAGGAGTTACACTTTGAAATAGCAACACTGTAATTCAGCATTGTGAATTTTAAATTTAAATGTATCTAGAGAAAATGATTAGCTGACAAATAATTTAAAGGATCAACTGAGGAGATGAGCCACTGGATTTCATGCTCTATCAAGCCTATACTGAAGCAACATTGATACATACATACATAAAGTTTTATAGGACGTCCTTTTCATTTGGTCTTCAGCAAGTGAAACACATGTTCAGTTGGACTGAGATCATGCATCTGACTTGGACAGTCAAAAACTTTCCATTGATTGGCCTCAAAAACCCATTTGGTTGTCTTGTCTCTATGTTTGGCCTCACTGTGCTGCTGTATTGTTCTAAAATTGGGGAATTGTGACCTAATTAAGTGGCCTCAAAAACATGTGGCTGGGTTGTCCTAATACTTTTGAACTGCACAACATGTCTGTTCAGCCTGTCTTAGTTTCAGCTTGTGACCACTGTTACACTTTCTTAATGTACTTTTGATTTTTAGGATGATCATGTCTGTTGGCTTTGTAGTTTTCAACCTATACTCTCTTTGTTGAAGAAACGTTTTTTCTCTGTAAACATCTCTGTAGCTTCATTCAGATATGGACAAAGGCGACGGTTCCATTAAGTACATCCTGACGGGTGAGGGCGCAGGTACCACCTTCACCATTGACGACAGCACGGGGGACATCCATGCCATTCAAAGGCTGGATCGAGAAGTGAAGGCCCAGTACGTTCTCCGCGCCCAGGCGCGCAACCGCCTGACGGACAGACCTCTGGAGCCAGAGTCCGAATTTATCGTCAAGATCCAGGACATAAATGACAATGAGCCAAAGTTCCTGGATGGCCCCTATCAGGCGTCTGTACCTGAAATGTCCAAAATAGGTGAGTAGAAGAAGAAAGAAAGGCAGACAGATGGATGAAGGTATTTAAATGTTGCCTTTGCATGTTTGTGCTATTTATTTTTACGGGAGTGGCTGCTGCAAGTTTGCAGCTGTGGTGAACAATAACAAAGGACGTAACAGCCCTGTAGAGTTATTGTTGTCACTTGTCCATACAGGCTTGGCTCCATCTGTTTCATTCACTATTCATAAACCTATGTTTGTGGCTACTTTGAAGTAAAAAAGCATAGTTAATTCCTGAACCTGTTCCAGACACAGATGGAAAAAAAGTTTTCTTTTGTTTTGGTGATGTGATTCTATGGTTGATAGACATCTCTCTGTCTCTTCATCTCCCATCTTCTTTACTTTGCCTCTATTTTTCTTTTACCCAGGAACATCTGTGATCCAACTGACTGCTTCAGATGCAGACGACCCCACATATGGCAACAGTGCTCGTGTGGTCTACAGCATCCTGGAGGGCCAGCCTTACTTCTCAGTGGATGCCAAGACCGGTATGACTGCTCATATGCCCCAAAACCTCCACTGAAAGACTCAATGTGTAACCAGGGAAACCAGTATTTTTATCATTTACATGAAAAGTCTGGTGGATTTCAAACTTCTCCAGCAGCTTTAACTATTTTATGATCTCTGTATGAATTTTTAACCAGTATGAATGATGTTATATGACCTGATAAAGTCGACAAACTTACCTCCGACAGTCAGGATTTATTAACAGCTGCCTTCCTGACAGCTACTGTTAAATCCCCACCTTTTTTCTAACACTGTATCACACTGTAATTGCACCGTGGTCTGATTTTAGCAGTCCGCACTTTGCGCCCCTGTGTATACCAACCAGCTCGCAATGTGGGAAGCTCAGCATGGCTGCTGTTGTTGCTATGAGACTAAGCAACACCATCTGAAACACGGCACTCTTTTGCTGTAACTTGCAGTATCTCAAACTCCTGTCACTCGACAATAAAGCTCAAAAGTGTGACTTCTCTAAAAATGAGGACAGAACCAGACAGACAGCCCCGCAGAGCAAAGTGGTTCAACAAACTTTCCCATGATAGAAACCTCACAAAGATATCAGATCAGTCTCTGCTCATCACTGAAGCATCATGACAGCGAATTGGCATGTTTTGGTCTGTTTACTATAAATCAAACACAATTTACTGCTGTTTATTGTTTTGATGATGATTGATTATTTGTTATGATCTGACTCCCAGATCATAATTACATTATATTATCATAAGATGAATAGTTTGACCCGTCCTTCAGACAATCAGAGAAAATCAAAGGAACATTGTATTTTTTTCTAACACATATATAAAAATGTATGTTAGTTTTAGTTTCATTTAAAAAAAACTAGTTTCTAGCTGCTTCTTGTCTTTATGGTATATTAAGTTTACCACCTCTAGCTGCCTGCTGGGTAAGTAGTTACAGTTATCAACATACTGTTAGAATAATATATTAAACAATATGCAGGTAAAACTGCTTAAGATTTAAAATGCAAGCGCAACACTGCAGCACACGGCTTTCACAAAAATCCATTAGTCTCCTAAAAGCAGAGCAGCTATTGTTTGCCACAGCTGCCACATTTTCCTTGTTTGTCAGCAGTGAAATCTGTTGAGCAGAGCTGGAGCCAGTCAGACTGCTGCTACTGTAGCTTCATCCATCACTGAAACACAAGCTACAGCTATCAATCAGCCTCCCAGACTCAGCCGTAAGCGCGGCACTCAGGTTTTTGTTGGTGCAAAACACAATATCAAACTGGACCACATATATCTCAGCGTCTCAGAGCTACACACGCCGTTACACGCGCTCTTTTTCTCGCTCTTCAGCACAAAACATCGCTTGACCTCTGTTGAAATCTGCTGCATGTGTACTGTTTGCGTGTGGATGTTTTATGGCACTGCTGACAGCGTAGTAGAGAGTGACAGATCCAGAGGGAACTGTTAGAATTAGCGACCCCTGAAGCAAGTGGCATGCACTGAAATAAGCAGGTTATTTCCAAACTTGTATACATGGAGGAGTTTAGGGATCAGGTTTCTCCTGTGTTTCAGTCAACTAGTTAATTCATCACCTCTCTTTTTTTTAGAGACTGTTAGTGACTAGGGTCTTTTGTGAGTTTTATTTGTAATTTGCATATGTGTGAATTTGAATGTATATTCTTCTGCCCAACTAAGTAGCTGTGAACTTGCAGAACCTACTACCCTTGTGTATATTTACTTATTTTGCAGTATCCCTCCCTTCATTCATCCAAGTGGTTGTCATGGACTACTAGTTTCTTCTTCAGGATTTTGTGGCTGGATTATATTTGAATAGAAACATCGCAGAACACCCGCTCCAATATGACTACATTCTGATTCGAACATCATTAAATCCTGACTGGTGGATGGAAGAGTGTGACCGCACCATTTTTCCAATAGAGCACAGCCCACTTCAGATCTTCAAAAGAGAGGACAGACGTCTCTCATGTGAAATAGCCAAAAAATGTTCCAGCTTCGGCTGGAAAATACTTGTGTAGAACCACGTTGCCTATAATGAGAAACTGAAATAGGTTTTCAACGCTTTTAAGCCTGATCCCCCAGAGAAAACGGAATCATTTCTTATAGATTACAGCTGTCCGGGTCACTGGAAAGTGTTTCAGGGCGGCATCGCTCGGACACACGATGTGTCGCCATTTCTCTGTTTGCTGACCTTTAATGCTTCTCTGTGTCTGTGTTTGTCCTCTCTGTCTTTAGGTGTGGTCCGTGTCTCCCTGGCGGATATGGACCGGGAGACCAGAGAAAACTACACTGTAGTCATACAAGCCAAGGACATGGGCGGCCAACTGGGGGGGCTGGCCGGCACCACAACTGTCAACATCACACTCAGCGATGTCAACGACAACCCGCCCATGTTTGACCAACGTAAGTGTTGACTTTCTTCTTGCCGTACTCTGTTTACCGTACCTACACATCTGTTTCCTTTGGGTTTCACTGTACTCCCCTTTCTGTACCCTCATCACGTTCGTCTAATCTTTCATGATGCTCTCAGTAGTGAAAAAACAAAGTAACGGGCTGCAGGAATACTCCACTGTGTAATACTGTGTATTATGTACAGTTTCTAAATATTCAGTTATTAGTTCCAAAAGATTTTTCCATTGACACCCCCTCCCCCTCGAACACATTAGAGATGGCATAAAAAGAATTTAAAACCCACCTTTTGAGAACAGCTTTTAATGCGTGATTAATGTCCTGCACTTACTCCTGCTTTTAGAGTGGGTTTTATGTTGTCTGTCTTTTATAAAATCTTGTTTTGTAAAGTCTCTTTGAGCAAAGAATTTTCTTTTACAGATTACTGGTCATTACTTCCTTGATTTCCTTCTTTTTTCTATATCTAAAGTGCAGTTTGTGTTTTAATTAAGATGTTTAGAGAATGTACGGATGTTTAATCTCAATGAGGACTGTCTCACCCAGTTTACTGTGTAGGTTTTTATTACTTATGTAAAGTTATGAATGTAAAGTAGCTAATTTTTCCCCCTTTTCCATTAAAAAATACACACTTTTTACATCAAAGGACAGAATAAACATATATTTAATGTTTGTAAAATTCAGTCTCATGAGAGAGTTCATGAGACTTAACTTTCTCCACATGTCTTCACCTCATGTCTGGTGAAGACGTGGAGCACCCAGCCGTTAGTCCCTCTGCCCTTCTCCCTCTGTCCACCACTGGAGACCAGTCCCCAGTCATTTGCCCCTGTTTCAGCCACCAGTCGACCCCATGCTGTCTCTTTGAGTATCTCCTCTCATTATGGACCTCTTGGGGTCAGGGGTTGTCTAGTTGTCCGCGGTCATCACAGCATGGCCGACGGGTGGCTTCACTCATAGACAAAGAAAATACCCTCCGCTGCCACTGCTGTCCACTTCCACTTCCATCACTAGTCCTCCACCAATTAGTGCCATCACTTCGATGGAACTTTGATCGACTGTGAAGAGCTTCAGGGATTCCCCTCTGTCAAGCGCAATCTGCAGGCATTTCACTTCGGACTGCAGGAAGTGCCACAAATTGGGCAGCTGTCACCTCTTCTTTGAGGCTAAACGGTAGATGAAATTCAACCAGACCCAAGAGGCAGTGTATAACCCAATTGTAAGGTGTTTATGGAGGCTTTTAGTCTCGACTGCCTGAGACGTGATTTTCAGATTAGAGAACCAGTTGTGTGGGAAGACTTTTGGCTCCCTCTAGAGGATAACAGAGTAAAACAGATGGAAACGCTGCCACAGTGTGATCATTCAGTTAATGTATACTCCACAGGGCTGTATCAGATGAGCGTGCCAGAGTCGGTTCCTGTGGGTTCAGTGGTGGGTCGAATCTGGGCGAAGGACAGGGACACTGGGGTCAATGCCGAGATGAAGTACAGCATCATCGATGGAGACGGAAGGGACACCTTTGACATCATTACTGATCCAACCAACCTTTTTGGCATCATCACAGTGAAAAGGGTAAACAAATGATGAATAATATGTTCACGTATGTTTTTCTTGCACAACTAATTGAAATTATACTATTCCAAAAATACTCACTGTCAGTTCTGACTATAAAGTGTCATCTGCTTGATGGTTTCCTTCCAACAGCCGCTGAACTTCGAAAGCAAGCCCAGTTACACTCTAAAGGTGGAAGGTGCCAACACCCACCTGGACCCGGCCTTCCGCCACCGCGGACCCTTCAAGGATGTGACCATTGTGCACGTGAGCGTGGAAGACGTGGACGAGCCCCCACAGTTTGATTTACCATCGTACTACATCGAGTTGCCAGAGGATGCTGAGATTGGGACTGTGGTGAAGACGGTGTCTGCGAGGGACCCTGACGCTGCCAACAACACTGTGAGGTGAGGACAACAAAACCAATGCTCCTGGTTTTGTGTGGTATTTCTATCTTCACTCTATTATTTATTTATATATTCTAATTGTAGGAGGTCTGCTGGTGTAATATGACCTGATTACCAGCAGGGGGCAGCATCACAGCATGATTTGTCAGAGCAGAGTGAGGTAACTGTGGGCTCCACAGTGGGAGAGGTGGTACTGATGAAGCTGAGGATGAGGAGAACAAATATCTAACTCTATCATATGCTCTAACAGATCATATGATATGTGTTGGAGTCCAGGCTGCAGCTTTTCTAAGCTAATTAGACATAAAGGCTTTAATTACGTTATTAAGCTACAAGTTGCACCCTGTCACAGCTGTCCATTTCAAAACCTTCATGGGGGCTAGAATATGGATACAGGAAATAGTCTGTACTGAATATGACACTGCCTGTGTGTGTGTGCTTCTGCAGCTAAACATGTGTCTCCACGACCAATCAGAAGTTTACATTAAGTGCTTTGTCTAAAATGTCTTTCCCTACTCCCTACACAACAAACACTCTTTTGTGGGAAGGACATAAAGATTTCAGATACCTAAGCACCTAGATAAAGTGCATTCATCCACTCATTTGCCTCCATCGGTCTTTCTCTCCCACCTCCTCACTGGACATTTGATCCCTGCAGCATGCCTGGAGTTTGTCCACATAGAGGTGTCCAAGAGGCCTAAACAACTTCAACTGACTCCCTATAATGTAAAGTAGCAGAAGTTCTACTTGAAGGATGAGTCTAGCCACCCCAATTGCAATTTGTTTACTTATATAATCAGATTCTTCTGTTACTATGAGAATGTTGAACTCTGAATAAAACACGTTTGGTTGGAAGCTGAGGAGTTTTGTCCGTACAGTCTTACTTACAGACATTTAAAGTCCCCAGGAGAGAAATTTTTGAGACTTTGGTGCCACCATGAGGTTCACATTTGTGGTTTTTAATGAAATATCTCTGCTGCTACTGACTAAATTAAACCTATGATAAAGACATTTACATCTAGCTTTAGATGAAATGTCATTTTTTAATTTGTGCAATACTTTAGCATGTCTATATACAGACTCACAGAGTTGCTAACATTTACATTTTACATTTAGTTCTTTGGCAGATGCTTTTATCCAAGGCAAGTCAAATATCAAAGCCAGGGAGAAGAACTTTAAAATAAAGTTCTCTAGAAAGAGCTCTTTCTGCTTCAAGATTTTTTAAAGGTTTTTTTAAGGTTTAAGTGAACAGAAAAGTTCAGAAGATTTCTGTTAACAGCACAAGTTGTTGAAAATTGGGAGTGAGGCTGCTGAGCTTACAGAGGTTGGTACATCGTTCCACCATTGTGAAACCACTAAGCTGAGAGATCTGTGCAGAAAAGTCGTGTAACGTGTTCTTTTGACTGTTTTGCTGTATTTTGGATCATCTGGAGAGGTTTGATGGTGCATGTTAGTAACCCCATCAGTAAAACACTGCAGTAGTCAAGCTGAGATATGACTAGAGCCTGCAGTGTAGTATAGTCTGAAAGGTACAGTCTGAGCTTTCTGATGTTAAGAAGGGCAAATCTGCATGATCTTGAGACAGAGGAGATATGGGTGGTAAAGACTGTGGAGTCTTTGTTAAGTTTTAACATACATTTGTTAAGTGTTTAGTTTTGTTAAAATGATATTCCCATCCAGCTGCCTTATCTTTAATTGGCTTCTAAATTGAAATGTAATATAATTTATTATATACTGAAACAGTCTTGGAACTGGACTCAAATGCAACAACTCTGAGACAAATGTAAAAGCAAACACTGTTCCCCTTTAAGAGCATCAGCAAACACAGGTAAAAGCAAACCCTAGGTCAGAGCGTGGGTCAGCAACAGAATTACTACTGGATGAGGAACAAAAAGGACTCGGCTATGTCAAAAGGCAAACAAGGGTAAAAAAAACACAACAAATAAGTAAATACAAAGACTGGAACTGGAACGGTGTATGGACATAGTGGTCAATCTGGTAGGGGAGTAAGGGAAACTGAAAGGTGAGCCAGGTGAGCCCAGGAGGGCAGGCAATGACAGGAGATGTTGGTGGAGAGAAAGGAAACTAAAATAAAAGAAAGCTACATGACCAGCGTGTGTCTGACAGTATGTATTGTAAGAATTGTTGGTCATTAGTATCATGTCACCTGCCACATTCTTCAGTAGTCCTGACTATCCCCGAGAACCACAGCTCTGAACTCTTTGAAGCTTGAGGAACTCCACTGACGACAATTAACAGACAACTCTCTAATTCCTGGAAAGAGTAGGAATCACAGGCGCTGATGCAGCTAAAGCTCCAATCTGAATATCATGTTTCCCTGAAATCCCCTCAGAGCTGGAGCTGCATGCTGGCTGTACATCAGGAAGAGATTTTCAAAGAGCCAGTTTGGAGCATAAGTTATGGCATGAGTAGCAGACAGCCGAGGAATCAGTTGAGGGTGACAGTGAAGAGCTGAGGTCAGATACTGCAGCAGCAGCAGCATCATCAGATCACGGATAACAACAACAAGCAGCAGGTGACCTTCAGTCACTCAGTCTCATTTCCTTGTTACATCTTTACGTCCTTTACCAGCAGCAGAATGACTGACAGATGTATCTGAACTCACATACACACACACACACACACACACACTTTTTCACCTGCTATTTGATGCACACACACATACACATACAGCAGCCCCTCCTCTCGACTTTGGAGGAGTGATATTAATAGAAATCCTTGAGGGAGCAGTGGATGTGCCAGTCACAGCTGTTTCCTGTGGGCACACAGTCCAAAACACATACTGCAAACAACCCAACAGACAGGAATACACACACCGAGGCTCTGCTGGTAAAGTGAACATATCTGTGTGCCAACACCAGTCTCTTATTAAACATTCAATAAACACACATACAGTAGTTTAATGCATGTTAAGTGATCATTTAATGGTACTAGGCGCCTTAAGGAGCTGCCTGCTACCCAGAGAAATTGCTTTAAGATGCTTTAAAGGAAAAAAAACACTATTCCACCTTCACAAGAGCCATAAATATACAATATACAGCAGAATGAAAGCACCACCAAGTTGTTAGACTTTCCTCAGAGCTGCCATCAACAGTATTTAAAAGGAAATATGAATTGTAAGAGAATGAATGACAAATTAATTTGACTGACAGTAGAGACACCGAGGCGAGTGGTGTGGAAGCAAGACATGCTACAGAGTGCATCACTTAAAATGTCTGATTGATTTATTGATAGATGGTTGGATGGATGGATCACTGAGCACAGGCCCAACGGCCCAGACAAAATCTGCATAATGTGACGCCAAACACGCACAACAAACACAAAAAGATGCTAAATGTCCCACAGATGTTCACCGAGGGCCTATAACTGCTCCAAAGAGACACAACTTCTTAAAAAACAGATGGAAAACCATCAAAAACGAGTCCAAGTGGACAGTTGTGCCAGATGCAATGAAAATCCCTCCTGGCATTTCTGAGTTATAGCATTGATGACCTTGAACACTGAAACTAAAGAAACATCAAAGAAGAAAAGCATTTTAGAGGTGGGACTTGCGCTGACAGACACTTATATGCACCTATTCGTCTTCCAGGTGAGAAAAGAGTGAAGCAGCTACCGCTGAGCTGTGCTTGTGTGTTTCTCCTCTGTATGTGTGTCTGGCTGTTGTTACAGTTTGGATATTGGCCCGCTGTGGCAGGAGAGTAGCCAAGGCGGCACGCCGCAGGTCCGTGTATCCCCAGCGTCAGCTTGGCAGAAGCTGCAGATACTTTGATTAAGCCTTAACTGGAGCCTCTTCTTCTTATTGGGCCTTTAGAAGCTGCCAGCTCGTCGCCTTATCGCACAGATACACATGTGCTGCACATGCTGGATTGTGTCTATGTGCCCCCCGTTTCGCCCTCAGTTGGGATTACAAGCTGCCGAAAACACACAACTGTGCACTTAATTCGACACTGACACTGATATGTGAATTTGTGTCACCAGGTATTCCATCGAGAGGTCCAGTGACCCCGAGAAGTACTTCTACATCGAGATCACTTCCGGCTCGCTGATGACAGTGCGCTCGCTGGACCGAGAGCAGATCGGCTGGCACAACATCACTGTCCTCGCCATGGAGATGAGTACGTCATGAACACGGAAACAATCACTCAAATCAATCAATCAAATACAGCATCGTGGGGAGAACAAGCACATTTGTGCTTGAACAGATGATTAGTTGATGAGTCATGTTCTGTCAATCACCTGATTGGTCAACAGATTAACTGATGAACATAAAAAAAAAAAAAATGCTGTATATGCTACTGTTGGTGCAACTGAGCTGCTATAAAGGAGATTTGTGCAGTGGGTTTACTCAGACAAACAACAGATGGATGAATACACATGCACAAATGCAGAACCAGTGATTCTGGAAAACAACTCCTGCAGAGTTATGTAATGTAGAACAGGAGATGCCCCGCAGATCTGCACGCAGCTGGTAGCAGCGAAAGTCACCTTCATCCTTCCTCACTTTGCTTTGTTTGTCTGTTTGTCTCTTTTGTTTGGTAGACACACCTAAAAGGAGACGGTAATTGAATTAATGACTAATTAAATAACTTCCCGCATGGTGGCTAATTAAAGATGTGATGGAGACGGAGAGGGCGAGAGAGGGCACAGGTAGGAGGGAGCGGAGGGAGAGTGAGAAGTGACGGAAACAGCGTGAAAGAGTAAAACGAGCTGGAACAAATTAAAGCTGATTAATTAGCCTAAAGAAAATAAGCATCATTAAATGAAACCAAAGTTTTTTCTTTACTTTCTTTGACTCTTCTTAGTCTGATTGGTGTTGGTTGGTATTTATTGATGCTGCTCCGTGACCATCCCTCCAAAACCCGTAGGAGGAAAATGACGAGTCTGGGTGTGAACTAAGTCCAAATTTGGGTTAAAAATAAATATAATATATTATGAGATTAGAGCCAATTTGATAAATCATGACACAAAATATTTTAATCAGTCAGAGAGATGAGAGAAAAGTTAGTAAGAAGTAAGAAGTTTTGATTTTATGTAGAAACTCTGGATTTTATAGTGACGTACATATATAAGTAAAAGTGAAATGATCAAAGTAAGTAATACCTTTATGAGAGAAATCATTACATCATAATATATGTTGTAATACATGACATTCTTATGAGGGTAAAGTCATGATTTTAGAAGAAAACATTATACCAGTGATTTTATAGTCAAAATGCTAAATGTGAGATTTATAAATTGTCCATAATCTTGCATCTAAAACCCATCACTTCTCTCAGCAGATAATTACACTTTCCACAGCAGGAAACACACATTTGTCATTAATAATTTTAAAATTGTGTCTTATAAGAAGCTATTTTGCTATTTTAATGGGAACTTTTCCTACTGTGACATGTCAAAGAGTCTTCTCTGAACAGTGTGTTGATTTAATAAGCTTCTTTTTGTTTCATTTGGAACAAAACTCTCCTTCCTTAAAGCGACTCAGTTAATTTTCACATTTTAATTAAACTGCTTTGTACTGTACTTGAACTCAAATAGCTTTTCACGCTGCTGATTTCACTTCGCTGAGGTAAAACCTCGGCGAAGTTACATCACTTTCACTTGAGCTGAATATTAAATAACGTTTTTTTTTTCCCGACCCTCAAACACACAGACGTGTTCACAAGGCAACATGGAGTTTTGACCTCCGGAGTCAAAGTCACGCCATTGACTGATCGATCATGTGATGAAACCTGAGAAAGTAGTTACTGCCCACTAATTGCATTTCTACTGCCTATTACACAGCTGGTTAAGGTATGCAAATTGCTGATTGGTGCTGGAGAATCAGAGGATTCTAAGGAGCCCTAATGTGCTGCAGGCTCGCTGTGAACAAGGGAAAGATTAAGAGAGGCAAAAACTGAGCTCAGCAGGATCCACAAAGAGTCATTTATCTGAGTCCATCAATGCATCTCGCAGCCTTTTTTCCTTTTTTCTTTTTCAACTTTGTGACTTTATGTGTGTGTTCCTGCAGATAACCCCACACAGATCGCAAGTGTGTCTGTGGCTGTGAAGGTCCTGGACGTGAACGATAATCCTCCTTCGCTGACACACTATTTGGAGGCTTATGTGTGTGAAAATGCCAAAGCAGGGCAGGTAAACAGACACGAGCACCTGATGTGACAGCATTTTATACCGCAGGATGAAATATGATGTGTGTAGGTCATTAGTAATGGCTGTGTTGCATTTAAACATACATTTGAGGTACTGTACAGCTCGTACCGGTGTACAATACTATTTTAAATGCAGGAATTATACATGCTGAAACGCAATTCAGCATTTTTACCTGGCAATAGTAGGATCTAAATACTTCTACTGTGTGACGTTTTACATTGTTGTCCATGTTATTTCTTTACTCACATACTAAACTGTGCTTCAACACATTGAACACTCTTGATATTGTCATACTGTAAAGACTCATGGTCATTATGTCACACTGTGGCCTGGTGCTTGGTGCAGTGTACTTGTAGACATAAAAACAGGAATATAATATAGTTCAATGTAACAAAAGAGAGATTGAAATAGATTGTAATCTGATAAAAGCTCTTGTGTAACACGTCATGCTGCTTACACAACAGCAGCCAAAGATGAATCAGTGTGTTCCTTCTACTGAGATCTGACACTGTGTGTTGATGTAATCCAGCTGATCCAGACAGTGACGGCGGTGGATCCAGACGAGCCGATGGGAGGACAACACTTCTACTACAGTTTGGCTCCAGAAGCTGCCAATAACCCAAACTTCACCCTGAGAGACAACCAAGGTAGCTTACTGTCTGAGGCTGAACTATCTGTCATGCCATCTTTTCAGTGTCACACAGGCTGAATACTGTTTACTGTTAGATTACTACAAACAACAATCAGAAGAAAAATATATATCCTTCAGTTTGTGAAATGTTACCTTGAGGAGAATAGAACAGATGTGAGGTCACAGTGACCTCGTCACCAAAAAACTATTCCCTTCATCTTTGAGTCCCTGTTCCCTTGCACCCCTGATAATTAACCATGTAGCTACAACATTCTTGGATATAAGAGAAATGATTTCACAGATGTGAGTAATTATGACGTTGTAACTTTGACTAATGGTTTGAAATACTGGTGTCTCTTGTGTCATCCATCCCTCTGCACTATGTACAGATTTTTCTAACTACGTACTGGCCTACTGGTAGGTAGTAAAGACCCTTCTGAACCAGAATAAGTGAGATAATGACTAATTGGTGTGAAATTGCTGCATATAGCACCTTCAATCATCACTTCCTTTTCACAGAACTCTTTAATTCAATCGCCTCCAACCCTCTTAAATCTGTCCTTTCTCCCCATTACCCGATGTGAACTTGAATACTGTACATGTATGTCCTTAGCCCTATTATCTCTAAAAGCCAGCCATTGCAGAACTAGTGACCCAAGCAGAAAAGACTCCAGACGCTCTGTGTCTCTGTGCACTAACTCAACCTTTCCCTGACCTCCTTGTCTCTTTCCAGACAACACAGCTTGGATCCTGACTCGGCGTGGAGGCTGGTCACAGCAGGACCAGACAGTGTTCTACTTGCCCATCTTCATCTCTGACGGAGAGCAGCCGGTCCAGACCAGCACCAGCACGCTGACCATCCGGGTGTGCAGCTGCAACCAGGAGGGCAACGTCATGTCGTGCAACGCAGAGGCCTACAGTCTCCCCGCCAGCCTCAGCAGAGGAGCGCTCATCGCTATCCTGGCTTGTATCTTTGTCCTGCTGGGTGAGTTATGATCCGCCGCTGAGAGGATGTGCAGAGAGGAGCCACTGACCTTTTGTCATACAGTGATATTTAATCTGACACAAGATCAGATAAATCCTTATACAGCCTCTGTGGGGTCTTGAAAAGTCTTAAAAACATTTTTTTCCTAAGGTATTAAAAAGCCTTACCTTTTTTTTACAAAGGCAGTAATAATTTTCTGACCATTCATACATTCATTTTAATATTTTATTAGTTAAGTCATCCATACCTCCTCTTATTATTGGAAATTTGTGTTTTACATTACTGGGAAATGCATTACTGACAAATGTTACAGCCTCATAACCACCAAATAACATGTGAAAATTGATAATAAAAACCCTATTTATTTAAAAGAATGAGCTCACATTTGAAGCAAGCAAAGGCGTTTGAACAAAATTTACTGCCGAGTGAGTCAACCTGCTGAGGCGTCCTGCTTACAGTCCCGCGTCTGCAGGGAGAGATAAAGTGGGTCCATATCATCCTCCAAGGGAAAAGAAAGTGTTCTGCTACAGGACAGCTGGCACTAATGAATGCTAGACTTTCGCCAGGATACAAATAAATAAATAAATAAATACATTTATCCTGCACCGGTGATGTAACACTGAGAGACGCCTTAGCCGGCTGCTCTCGATGATGTAAATTTTTAGATGATAAAATATAATAAATAGCATTTTCATGACATGTATATACACATTTATTTCCCTTAAACAGCACACGCTATGTGTACATTCTGTTTCAAGGTTGATTTTTTTTACTCAGGAGAAATCACATATATTAAAAGTCGTACACCAGCTGAAAGGTCAGGGTGCTGCAGTGATTGTAATCAATGTCTATTTCTGTGTGAGGGTCACCCTGGGTCAGTACTTTCACACTTCAGTACAGAAGTAAAAAATGCACTCTGGCTAGGAAAATGTTTTCGACCTAATGCAGCTACATGATGTTTTTCTTCGTGTTTGACCTGTCAGAGGCATTCATCCAAAGTGAGGGAAATCATGACATGCCATCTGCACAGGCTTGCTGCTTTTCCTGCCCCCATTACAGACATGTTGACTCCAATTACAGGTTGTGTGGGACATGATGGTTAATCCAGCCCAAGATTGCGTCTTCAAATTGTCCACAAATGATTTGAATACATTTAAATCCCTCGTGCCACACATGTATTTTGCTGATTCATCTATGTCTACGCTGACAGTTTCTTTTTATCTTTTCTTCCCACTAGTGATGATCCTGCTCATGCTTTCACTGCGGACTCATCGTAAGAAGCCGTACCTGTGCGACGAGGAGGAGAACGTGCACGAGAACATTGTGCGGTACGACGACGAAGGTGGTGGCGAGGAGGACACCGAGGCCTTCGACATTGCTGCCATGTGGAACCCACGTGAGGCCCATCACCACCTGGGCAAGATGAGGCAAGACATGCTTCCGGAGATCGAGAGCCTGTCTCGCTACGTCCCCCAGGTGTGCGTCATGGGTGGCGGCGGGGACAGCAACGTGCATGGATACGTGCTGGCTAAGCTCCTGGAGGCTGACATGGACCCGTGTGCCCCGCCTTACGACTCCCTGCAGACCTACGCCTACGAAGGTGAAGGCTCAATCGCTGAATCACTTAGCTCGCTCCAGTCAGGGACATCCAACACTGACCACGAGTACGACTACCTAAACGACTGGGGACCTCGCTTTAAAAAGCTTGCAGAGATGTACGGCGTGTTGGAGACAAACATTCCTCCAACGTGGTAGAACAGAAGAAGACTCGCTTTTTTAATCTTAGACAAAACACACCAACAAAAAAGAGAAAAAGAGACAAACACATCCTAGAAGTGACACAAGCAGACACAACGTCTCAAGGACGACACAGTACAGCTGGGATGTGCTCACGTTCACACCCTTGACTCTTAGCACTTGAACTCCTGCTGAAGCCTCGATTGCCCACGGCCTTCAAGGCCCAAGCTGCCCACAGCAGCAGCAGCAGCAGCAGCAGCAGCAGCAGCTGCATCGTGAGCTGGTTTTAAATCTCCCCCAGAGATGGGGCTTCAGAGACGGGCTGGATTGGCAGCCTCACGGGGCACGAAAAGGAACGGCTTCAAAGCACACGTACACTCCCCCGCCTGACCCAGCCACCGGGAGAGCCTCTTTTGGTTCAAAGTGGTGAGGGGTTTGTGCCAGAGATGAAAACGATAGAGTAGGACTGCTTTGCTCACCTCAACACAGGAGACAACTCTGAAATGCTGATCCACCGCTCTGAGTTTGTGCTCTTATACCACTCTGCCACAACACGGAGGGAAACATTCGACTGCCACCTCTGCAGTTGGAGACGCGTTTCTGTTTAGTTTCATCTGTGGCAGGTCTTAATTTATTTCTGCGTTTTCTGTGCTGTATTTATATTTTTTGATAACTTATTTGAACGCTTAGAACCGACACTGTAAACTGCCGCCGCGTGAGGAAATCTTTAAAAGATGACATATGTGTTGTAACATACATGACGTAACTGCCCTTGTTTTTTCGATTTTGTGCGTGATAAAGGTTTTACGTGAATCTCCAAAGGTCCCATGATATGCACAGGAGATGGCAATGCTGTAATCCCATGTGGGTTTTTCCAGGTTAATATGTTTTCTGTATTGTTGTTTTTGTATCTTTTTTAGCTCTTTGTATTGTAACTGTTGTTTTATTTCTAAAACATAAAGCAGACGTACACTCACGAGGATGAGAGTGAAGCCACTTTTGGGAAAATCTTTTGATGGAATTGGATGCATCCCAGCAGACAGACACATGTTGCTCAAGATGCATCCCTGTACCTGGATTAGCACACGACCAAGTCGCCTTTCATTTTAGACCCACCACCGTGCCAGCCGGAGTCCGACGGCAGTGAGGCTTGATCTGTCCTGTTAGAGATACTGTGTTGCTTTCTTAATCCTCCAATCCTGTGGACTACACAGACATTGCTAATCTGCATTAAGTGCCAAATGTAAAAAGGACAAAAATAAAGACATTTTGGAAGAGAGAGAGAGAAAAAAAAAAAAGAATCAGCAAAACACAAACAACCAAAAGACAAAAAAGGATTTTACAAACTGAGATGGAGTTGAAAGTACATTTTGATAATGCCGTTGGGTGGAGTTTACTTGAAATCTATGTGGTCAGTCATGCTACAGTAAGTGGTATGTGAATGTAGATATTTTTTTGTATTCTTGGTAATAAAAACATAAAAAAAAACATGTTGCTTGTCTGCCTTTAAACCATCTGCAGCTGATATATGCACAGCACTAAAGCAACAAAATGAGCGTTTAGGTGGCGGCATTTTCAGAGGCGCCTGTAATAATAAACTGCTTATGCAGTCCCCTGAAGCATAGCAGAAGACACGCAGGTCTTTCGAAAGATAAAGTCGCTCTTTAAATTTGCAGTCATATGGTAAATTGTCCTCCACAGTGTTATTGCAGATGATTCAGTTTTCATTACAGTTTCCCTTAAAGTGCTTCGTTCGCTTGACTTATTTTGTTTTGCAGTGAGAATGCTTAGCATTGATTAAAAGCGCAGCCTCCACACTGCTGCTGTTCCTGAGCTTCAAGCGTCTGCAGCTCCTCACTAAATAGTTGCATCTGATTGCCTTCCCTGTAACACTCATGTGAACAAATGGAACAATTACCATCAGGAATCAGTCGATCATAAACAAAATTCTCTGCTTAATTGCTCGTGTCAGCCGAGATGATACCGCTAAAGTGCGGGAGAGGGAAACGGCAAGAAAAAGCAAGAGGACAAACAAGGAGGGTAAAGAATCAAAGTGATAATCTGCACCATAAGGTATCATCCACTACTTTAAATTTCCATTTCCACTGTCAAAACAAAAATAACTCTGAAATCAGCAGCTCCGGCTTACCTGCTGGGTGGCATTCAACAGTGAAATTGCACAGAAGATGAGCCTATAATATTCCCCTGGATTTAAATTTTCACTTAAATGCATTCATATCCTCTGCATGCTGAGCAGAACATTTCAATTCCACACCAGGAGTTTGTCTCTACTTTGTCCGCCTTTGTTTTAACTCACAACAGTCCACAGAGGCTTCTCAAATCTTTGTCTTTCTCCGTCTTGATCATTTTCTAACTTCAAATTAATGAATCAGATTCTAAATATTAAATAATCAACAAAAATGAACCTGTAACTTCCAGATATTCAAACCTTCTTGCTTGTAGCTATGAATGCAGGTTATAGCTTTTTTATGGCTATGTTCAAGTGGATTGATCACTGCATAGTTTAATAGCAGCCATCCAGTCTCCCTGCTCTCGGCTGGTGTCCTTTTATGTAAATGACTTAACATTTACATTTACATTAATGTCATGATCCTGGTCCTGCTTCCTGTCATCTGCTCTTATTATTGGTAACTCCTTCCATTCCTTACCCGTCCCTCCTGCCTCCAGCTTCAAGTAATCATTCTAATCAGTTGTTATTCTCCTCTTGTGAAATAAATTTGTTCTTGGCCTTAAATGGCGCCTGACTTTTTAACTGGGTCCAATCACATTCCTTACACATTTAGGTATTTGGCAGATGCTTTTATTCAAAGCAACATACAAAGCAGTGAGGTACAAAGCAAGCTAACATCTAAGCCAAGGAGACTAAGTTTAAAGTAAAGTGCTCTAGAAAGAGCTGCTTTAGTTTCATGGGGCGTAAGTGCAAGTTCAGATAAAGATTCAGAAGAGTTCTGTTTTCAGCAAGTTTTTAAAAGTTGGGCGTGAGGCTGCGTGCAGAGGTGGGTTAGGTTGGTCCACCGTCGTGGAACCACAGAGCCGAAAGGTTTTACCTGGGATCTTTTGAGGTGAGGTGAGGGGACCACAAGATGTTGTTCGGTGGCAGAGCAGAGTGAGTGAAAGGGATTGTAGACCAGGATGAGGGGGTTCAGGTAGGTCGGTACTGTTTGGTTCACCAATTTTTAGGCAACGGTCAGGGCTTTAAACCTGATACGAAGCCAGTGCAGAGATCTGAAAAGTGGTGTAACGTGTCCTTTTTGGTTGATTACAAATGAGACGTGCTGGTGCATTTTGGATCTTTTGGAGGGGTTTGATGGTGCAGTTTAGTAACCCTGTCAGTAAGACACTGCAGTAGTCAAGCTGAGATATGACCAGAGCCTGCACAATGAGTTGTGTTGTTTAGTCTGAAAGGTAGGGTCTAATGTTTTTGATGTTAAGAAGGGCAAATCTGCATGATCTTGATACAGAGGAGATGTGTACAATGAACACTGCTGATACTCATATTACACCTGGACAATAATCATAAACCAACTTTACAATGTACATTTTCAATACTGCCATCCAGTAATATCCATATACTGTACATACTCACACTGCTACATATACTGTACTTACATGTATATATTTTATTTATTACTATTTATTAAATGTTTATACTGTCAGGTTTCATAGTCTATTTATCTCGGACTGTGCCAGTTTAGTCTTTTGTCTCCTTTGGTCAGACTGTCTTTCTGACACTCTAGTATTTAAGCTGTTGTAAAAATGCAATTTCCCCATTGTGGGACTAATAAAGGTTTTCTTATCTTATCTTATCTTATCTTATGTGGTTGTTAAAGCTCATTTGATCATCAATGATCACCCCGAGCTTTCTAGCAGACTTAGTGGAGACAGACACTGTAGACCGTGTTGATGCTGATGTCGTGTTTTATTGACGGTCTGGCTGGGAAGACGAGAACTTCTGTCCTGAAGAGGTTGACTTGAAGATACCTCGCTCTCATCCAGACAGCGATGTCGGGGAGGCATGCAGAGGTACGTAGTGAGACAGTGGAGTCATCTGGTGGAAAAAGAAAATAACTAGTGCATATATTTAATGACAACAACCAACAGACCACATGCAAACTCTTTGCTGTGTTCAATTCATGAGCATTAATTGCTAATAAAGCTAATCAAAAACATTACTTCCTCTGTTCATCCACAAAATAAGTACCAACTGTTTCTATCTCTGAGTCTTTGAGTGAAATAAACTTTTCTCAGAGCTGCTGTCTGGTGACACGGTCTTAGGGTTTTTTTCTGCCTGTGTTATTCTCTAGCTTGCCAAACTCTTCAAGCGCTCCTTCAACTCTTTCTCCTCAAAGACAAGAAGGGTCTGCATTTGCTGTGACTTTATTCTCATCACTTCTCCCCACAAATCTCCTGTCACGAGTATTTGTGAGCATACAGAGTTTGTGTCCTTGAGTCTCTTTCCTCCTCAGTGCCCTTCCCTACTCTTTGTCCCCGCCCTGCTGCATACATTGATCCCTAACAACCCCTCGCATGCACAGAAATACCCCATCAAAGCGTCTCTCTCCTTCCTCCTTTCAATTTGCCCCATTGCCAGCGTCTCCCATGGCCATTTCCAGGCCGGAGCAGTGCCATCCGAAAGGCACTGAGGGGGTAATTTGTCTTAAGCTCCGCTGCTCTTTCTAACAGACGAAGGAGCTCAAATGGTAGAAGATAATAAGAAGCCTTCCAGCTCTAATCCTGCTGAGGGTAAACCGCAGCAGAACCACTGAATCATTCCTTAATGCAAAGTGGAAAAAGACACTCCGCTCTGCTGGGAAGAAGGGCAAACTCCAGGCCCCTGGGAGAGAACAGGTTCTTCCCATTTGACATGTGGAGTTAGAGAGCGAAACATATATATACAGAGCCAAATCACTGCTGGTCTTTCTCTTCGTCTCTCCTGCATTTCAACTTTTTCTTTTTCTCTCCTTCACTTTTTCTCATAAATACCCCTTCATGTCTTGCGTTTCCTCAGCTCATGAGTGCTGCATTTATGTGTGCAGATTTATTCAATCGTCCAAATTTGGCTGGGTGGTTAATAACACATTTTCGTGTGGTGGAACAAAGTCAGAACACATATTTATCATTGATTTACCAAGACTTAAAATCTTGGCTCAGTAGCTATTAGTGCAGGGTTACACTCAGCATCAACTCTAACCCTTAATCATGTCAAACACACAATATAAAACTGTGTTTGTCTTGTGTGTTCTTTCAAAAAAATGTCAAATTTGGAAATCAGCAGCAGTAACATCTTACTTTTTAATATTTATCTTACTCTCTCAAGTTTAAGATTGCTGTAGTTTAAAATTGCTACTTGCTTAACAGTATACAGTGGCAAGAAAAAGTATGTGAAAACATGATCTGATCTAAGTCAAGACAAACAACAAACAACAAATATAATGTGCCTAACACAATAACACAAAAATTATGATCTTTTTTGTCTTTAGTTGAAAAATTATGTGAACCCTTGGAATTGATAACTGGTTATAGGAGCTTCCTGTAGCTGTGGATCAGACCTGCACATCGTTCAGGAGGAATTTTGGTTCATTCTTCCTGCAGGACTGCTTTAGCTCTGTCATATAGTTTAGACGTCTCATGTGTGGCTCTCTTCAAGTCGTTCCATAGCATCTCTGTAGGGTTGATGTCTGGGCTCTGACGTGACCACTTCAACAGGTGGATTTTGTTTTTCTAAAGCCGTTCTGTTGTGTTTTGGGTCATTGTCCTGTAGCATCACCCAACTTCTGCAGAGATTTGGCTGACGTACAGACATTCTCACATTATCCTGAAAGATTTTGGGAATTCATCTTCCTGTTAATCACTGCAACCTGGCCAGGCCCTGATGCAGCACAGCAGGCCCAAATCATGATGTTTCCTCCACCATACTTTACAGTTGGGATGATATTTTTATGATGATATGCAGTGACCTTTTTAAATCAGATGTAGTGCTGTGTGTTCTTTCCAAACTTCAGATGTCCTGCAATGTTCTTTTCAGTAAGCAGCAGCTTCTTTGATAGTGTGCTGCCATAGACACTCGCTTTACTCACTGTAGACTCATGAACACAGATGTTAGCCAGTTCTAATGATGCCTTCAAATCTTTTGCTGTCACTCGGGGTAGTTTCTTTACCTCATTAATGAGTGTTTGTTGTTCTCTTGGGGTCATGTTGACTGGCCGCCCACTTCATGGTAGAGTAGCCACAGTCCCAAAGTGTCTCCATTTGTAGATCATTTGCCTAACTGTAGACTGGTGAATTTCTAAAGTAATTGTGAAGTACTGTAGAAGACTGATCTTTATGTTACACTATTGAGTTTGGCATCAGGAGTTCCTCTTTGTGTTCTCAGTAATATGTGACGTTCTTTTCTTTTCTTGTATTTTCTGTTTTCCGGCATCTTTTGGGTGACTATTATTCCCTGGAGCCACATAAAAACAGAAGAACAAAAACTCAAACAGCATAAAGGCTTCCCTCCCACTTCCAGAATAAAACAGAGATAGAGAGCTACAGTGATGCTGAACCATCCTCATGCACAACAAATGCACCAGAAACATTGCTAAGATGGTAAGTATTCTCCAGATGACAGAAACATGACGGAGGATCAGAAGTGTTTTTATTCTTCACAACAAATGTTGTGTTCTGTGCATTCAGACTCTCTTGCTTTGCACAATTTATTATTAATGGCACTGAGAGACACCTTCATCTTGGAGCCTTCACATGTGAATTGAAATGAAGCAGTGGGTCGGGGGACAGAGGTGGGACATGATCCAGGAGGTGTTAAGTACAGTTGTCAAAAGCAATGGATTCGAGGGAGAGGGCTAAGTGAAAAACTCCCCCCGCTGTTCCTGCAATGCCTGCCACTTCCTCTCTCATCCTCTTCCTCACTGTGACCAAATTTGTTTCGTTGTTTCCTTCATCCCAGGAGAGAGAATCCAATGTTCTACTTGAACAAAAAAAAAAAACAAACCCAGAAAAGTGAAGCAAGATAGCACAAGCAGTTGAGCTTGTACACAGAGTATTAGGCATCCAGGACACTTACCATGAAAGCCACTATGTGTCGATAGAAAGTAGAAAGGCTGAAATATTTGTCAAATCAGAGCTGGACTTATATATGGCTGCAACATTGCAGCTAGTGTTTTTAAATAAGCTGCCAATTCAGTAAATCTTATCAAGACTGCTTGTCCACCAGTCTGCTTTATTTTTCCAGACTACAGAGATGACTGTATGGAGATATGACTTCATACAGATTTAAAGGTTAAATGAAACTCTCTACGTCTCTTTTTGACATTTCCATACCCAAAGTAATCTCCATGTTTCTCTTTAAAGTTTTCAAAATAAGACAATACCTATAAAATGTCATTTTTATTGCACACGTACAAAACACTAATATAATAAAGCATTCTTGTCCCTGCATATACCTGAATAATATGATTATGGACAGGGTTAACAAATATTTGTTCAGACACAAAAATAGCTGTAAACATGTTCATATTTTTACTGTATCCATTAACAATCTCACTGCCTTTGTTTTATGTTCACTGTCACTGGCTACAGTATATAGTACACTTAATAAAGGCTGGCTCGCTAACTAGAATTTATATGTTTTCTTCTGTAAAAAGAAAATGTGATGTTTGAATGGGAAGTACAGCATAGCTAATTTTACAGTACAGTGCTGTACGTCCGCTGGTTTAATCGAATAAGAATTAAAAGCTAAATCTGCTGTTTAAAGGCACTATTGTTGGGGTTTGATAGCTTTTTAGGAAATCTAGATCTAGTATTGAAACCTTTATTGGATCTACTTGTCTTTGTCTACTGTACACCACAGTTAGACAAGCTTTCAGATCCAGAGGAGATTTACTGTAGCTGAGGCAACAAAGTTACAGAAGTGAAAACAGAACAACATCAATTAACCTCAATAACTAAGTTCAGGAGTTTCACGTGTTTTTTCACAGTACATGAAAGAAAACAGGACAACTGCGTTCGACTGAGGCCGGAGCCAGCCGTCAGCAGGTTTTCTTTTCAAACTGTCACCTCAGCATGTGCATCCACTGAAGGTGATTTCTTTTTGATGGTGTGCCAATCAGTGACATCAGCAGGTGGACTCTGGCTAAAATTAAATCCTGAGGACTCTCAGCACCCCAGAACACATGATTGTCCATTTGCACTTTAACAGCCAAGCACATGCAACTTGTGTGTTTTCTGTCACACACACGAGCAGACACAGGCTTCAGTGAAACCACCATGTGTGTGTTTTGTGCAGGGAGTGGGAGAGCGTTAACTAACTCATGACATGAGAAAAGCAGCAGGTTTCATTAAATTGCTGCTTTAGATGTTTAAATATAGATGTTTAAATGATACTATATGAAAACAATGAGTAGTGACTTTTGTATGAAAATAGCATATACCTGTAACTATGCACGTTTTCTATTTTCCCATTCACCAGTCGCCACCTTCAGTTCCTCTCTGTTCTGTTCACCTCATGACTTTTTAAACTACCAGAAGAGATTTCCAACAGGCCTCGAGGGCAGAAAGTTAAGAAGGCATTTCCCCTTGATGCAGAACATTAGCGGTCAGTGACGACAGGCTTCTACTTCCACATCATCAGGTGGGAGGACAGTGGAGCACTAAAGGGTGAGCAGGGAAGGGCAAGCCTCGGGCTACACTGTCAGAGGCACAGGGATGGAGAAGGAGTGCTTTCATAGTCAGTCCTTTCTCAACTTGTGAGAAAGGTCGACCCGTGCTCGGTACATCACAGGAGCTGCCAGCGTACATCACTCATGGACACATTCAAGGAGCTCTAATCATATGAGTGAAAAGCAGCTACCTGTGTCTGGTCTTACTGGCTGGCGAGGTATTAATGATGTCGAGAGATTCATATGTAACAATGCAACAGAATGTACAATGAAGCGAAATGGTAATACTAATATTTTAGGTGTATATTTTTCTTTTTTGTCATTTTAAAAACCTTTATTTTTCTAAAAAATGTGTTGTGTGTGTGTTATGTACATGACCCAAGTTTCATGGAAGAGATCCACCTCCAGAAAGCCTGGTGTGGCACAGATTTCCTATACAACAGATATTGTCTGGTGTGGGTGGATCGACTTAAAGGGAATATCATCAACACGCCCACTTGTGTGCTGTGAATTCTTTAGAAATTAAAATCAGACATTAAATAGACTTACCTATGGAGCTACCACAGAGGACAGTTAGAGTTCTGTTTAATGCCTAAGCCATGAAGATAAACATCCAAATAAAAACTAAGCTAATAGGTAAGAGCCTCCAATTGGATAATTACTGAATGGATGATTATGTTTAAGCTGTCAACAAGTTATTTAACCCTAACCGATGCAGTGAGTCTGAAGACCATCCTGTAGTCGTGGAAAAGATGTTAATCTGTTTCAGAAGGGTCAAATTATTGGCATGAATCAAGCAAAGGAAACATCTAATGAGATTGATGAAACTACTAAAACTGGGTTAAGAACTGTCCAATGGAAGAAGATCATGTGGTCTGATGAGTCCAGATTTACCCTGTTTCGGAGCAATGGAAGCATCATGGTAAGAAGAGAGGCGGGTGAAGTGATGCACCCATCATGTCTACTGTCACCTGTACCAGTCTGTGGGGGCAGTGCTATGATCTGGGGTTGCTGCAGCTGGTCAGGTCTGGGTTCAGCAACGTTATATGTCCAAAGAATGAGGTCAGCTGTCGACCTGAATATATTGAATGACCAGGTTGTTCCATCAATAGATTTTTTCTTCCCTGATGCCATGGACATATTCCAAGATTACAATGCCAGAATTCACCAAATTGTGAAAGAGTGGTTCAGGGAGCATGACTCAACATTTTCACACATGGATTAACCACCACAGAGTCCAGACCTGAACCCCATTGAGAATCTAAGGGATGTGCTGGAGAAGCACAGAGCTCCAACTCTTCCATCATCAATACAAAAATTAATGCAACTCTGGGAGGGAATAAATGTTGTGACATTGCAGAAGCTTGCACGATTTCAGCCTCTTAGCTCAGTCACTGTCACTGGAGTTGTACACAGACTCACACGGGCCTGAGGCTGCTCTCTTCCACTGAGGAAAGCGAAGTGAAGCTTCTCTCTTCACCTCTGACTCCACATCTCTGAAGCAGGGAGACAGCATCCGTGCAAACTGTTACTGCGTGTTGTGTCATGGGCTCCCCTGTGACAAATGGGAGGACAGAGGTGCCAGTGCTTACAGACATGGTGAAAAGTGTTGGTCCTTTTACACTTCATTGAAACAATGTTCAGTTCTTAGTGAAAGTGCAGCTGCATGAATCTACATGTCTTTGATTTGCCACTGAAAAAAAAAACCATAAATGAAAAGAGCTGTAAAAAGAGATGATTTGTTTCTTATTCTAGAAAGATCTGTACAAAATAAAAGTGGTAATTAAAAAAATGAGTGGATTGTGCTGTAGTGATCTTCAGCCTCCTCATTTGAGGAAATAGACAAGTATAAACTAAAGGCAAAAGAATGAAAATCATGGTCAAAGGCTGCAGGACCAATTCTAGCTTCATCATCAGCTTCATGTTGCTGTGACCACAGTTGCTAACATTTTTAAAAAGTTGAATGTCCATGGCAGCACAGCCAACCACCCTGGATTCATCTGCAAAAGGAGAATTAGGTACAATGGTCTTGCTTTGACACATGACAAACTGACCGGGGTTTGTTTAAATGGGTGTTTGTAAGTCACAATGCTTGTGGGTAGCAAGTTACATCAGCCCTGTGTTAACAGAAGCATTCAAAGAAGATAACACCACCCTCACTGAGAAGTAAAAGAAAAGAAATCAAGAAGCTCATCAAGTAATTCAGGAGAGAAACATAATGCCCAGAGTCCGAGAGCTCTGACCCGGTTACATCTCATGGCTTCTTCAGCAGGACAAGGGCTAAGACATCTATCTAAAAGCAGCAAAGGTGGAGGAGATGAAAACACTGGAGAATTCAGAAGTGGCCTGTTGGGAGTTCTGATCTTAATCCAGTTGAACATCTGGAACAAAATGAAACTCACAGTTGGGAGAAGGGTGCATGTCACATAAAGAGGCAGAAAAATCCAGCATTTCTTCGTACATTATCTTCAGTTGGAATATTTCAAAAGTTTGAAGTCAAATCAAGATGTCCATTAAAATGATTAAGTAAAGTGGACTTCTTTACTACTAGATATAGATTTATCATGGTACGTCCATGTCCTAAAGGAGCAGTAAATGAAAGGTAAATGGGCTCAACATATTTCTATTAACAAACTTTTTCGACATCTAGGTGTTTGCTCAAGGTCACCTCAGCTGAATAACCTCACCAGTCCAGTCCACAGCATGTCTCTATCTGCTAAGTGTCAGGTTGATACTAGGATGAAGGTGGACAAGAAAACAGTGAGAAAGCCTCTTGTCAGGCACCAGCATACTTGTACACAGAGCAGCATGATGCATATTCCCAGGATTAGTCACATTTGTTTTGAGTTGAGTATGACCTCCTTTAATCCGTCATGCCGCCTCTCCAGCCTCCCCGGTGCATTCATTAAGGCTGAGAAGCGTAAACAGATCGATGGCTTCAGAACAGGTAGAGCCTCAAAAAGGGTCAAATGCTGTTGGTGCTCATGTGTAAAAATGATCAAATATGAGTTTGATATTAAAAAACGTGTATGTTTGGGATTGTTACTGTGAAAGAATGGATGTAAAAAGAAATCAAACTTCATAAATGTGAGCTTCTCGTGTGTTTTTAAGTAGGAAACTCATCAACGTACCCTTTGAGTTTTGTGGCTGAACTGATATTTGCAGTCAAAACAATGTCCTCACAAAAACAAGAGTGCGCCGTGTGCCTGAGTTGGGGACAGACAGGCGGGTTGATGACTTTGACGGTGGGGGATTTACTGAAAATGGCTTGCATAGCGCTTTTCTCCACAACTGATGGATTAGACAAGCTGGAGCAGGGCTGTGAGGAAAAGCAGCCCCGTCTCACGCTGAGCAAGCCTCACTGCATGGTTCATTTCAGCTGGGAATGAAAGAAACAAGTGCGGTGCGCATTTGGTGTGTGTGTTTGTGTGAGGATCGAGGGGATGCAGGTGTTTTCTTGTGTGTGTGTGTGTATGTGTGCATAATATTACTCGTCTGCCTTTATGATTGTGAGCATGAAAAATGCACTGCTTGCAGAAATTTGCTCGGAGGCCTGTGTGATGATGATGATGGCACAATAAAGGTTTCTACAGTCAATACTCCAGTATAGTCCAATAATTTGCACAGGGCCATGCATCGCTGGGAACTATTTGAATCAATAAGTGGGTAAATAAATTAAATCGGTGACGGGACAGTCAAAGAAATACATCGGCAAATGGCAAAAATGTCAGTGAAATGGAGATAGCAAACGTTTTTAATGCTCCTATGGCAGCAGCAGAATTAATTTCCGTTTGTGCCTATTTGGACTATGAAAACCCACAAGTCTGTTCTTAGCGTATAGGCGGAAGAGAAACTAAATCCAGACACACATTCCTGATGTAAAAATATGTTAATTTCTGCCACCTGCAGCAAAAGGTCGTCTCCCAACAGAATTGATGCCGCCACGTGCTATCAGCTCCTTCTCCACTCCTGTCACCACTGACTGCAAATAATCTTTGCCACAAATCTAATTAAGAGAAAATCTAATTGAGGATGAAGTGTTTTGCCAGTAGAACAGCCTTTGGACACCTTTGAGTATCAATATTGTCTTAATTGGCTTTGCAAGTGTTCGCTGAATTCAGAAGAGGAAGAAATTTAACATGACACAGACTCAGAAAGAGTAGAAACGTGGCACCTGAGCACCATTCAGGTCGGGAGAGGAGGAGCAGAGATCGAGTGATTACAGGCCATTCTTAGTTACCTGGTAGGGAGGAACAAAAAGCTGGCTGGGATGTCATGTTTCAAAAGATACCTGTAATCTAATGGGCTAAAACAAGAAGAAATATGTAAGTGTGTCATTTTGGAAAAGTGAACCTCTGCAGCAGCTCCGTCTGTCCTGAATCAAAATAACCAACAGTCCATCAGAGGAAAATGGTTCCTTCAATTGCTATTATTTAAAGAAGCATGTTGGCGGCTTTCTAGCTTTTACAAATCACATCTTTGGCGTTGTTGCTATAAATCTTTCAAAGACAAACATCGACAGTACTGGAATATATGTAGTTAAAAGAACAAATGTTACAATTCCCTCCTCCAGCCAGTTGAGGCAGTGTCCCCGGCGTTCTCTGTCTCTGTTTCCCTGACTTCCGGGGACAGGCCTTGGCTGATTGGAGTTGCAACAGGTGTGGGTTTTAGCAGGTGTTTGTTGTTAATCATTAGTTTGTCTTGTATTTAAGTCCATGTCTGTGTGTTTGTCATTTGCTAGTGTGTCAACCGTCTACCTAGTTTGTTTCCTGCCTCTTCCATTTACCTTTTCCCCGACCTCTAGCTTTGTTCTCCACGGTTTGTAAGTTTTGTTAGTCTAGTCAGTTTGTTTGCTCAGTAGTTTGTTCCAGCATTTTGCTGCGTTTTTTGTTTCTTCTAGGTCCAGCTTTGTATGTGTAGTATTAGGTTTTGTTCCAGCTTCTGCTGTGATTTTGATTTCTGTAGGATCGTGTTTAGCTGTGAGGGTTTTGTTTATTATTATAACCTAGTGAGTTCCTGTTTGCCTGCCTTTTGCAGTGTTTTTTAGTTTGATTCTCCTTTTTGAGATTTTGGTTTGTTCAATTGATTTTGTTTGCATTACATCCCCTCTGTTCTGCATTTTTGTTATTATTTCTGTTAATAAATCTTGTGTGGGAAATCACACTCTGTTGTATATTTTCAGATGTGTTGAAAAACATTCATAGTTTTGTAACACAAAGAGCAATATGAATAATATAATTATGAAAAAACAAATGAAAAAAAATACATTAAAATTGGTCTGAGCAGGGGTGAATCTCAGCCACAGCCACAGTAACTCCTTATACAACATGAGGTCTGAAGCATTACACCGGCAGCTTTACGGTCAGTTTATATTTTCCATTTGCACTTCAATCCATATTCACACTACAGACGGAGGTACGGTTCTATTCATACTACAACAAACAGAATATAAATAACATTTAACATGTCATCTATGCAACACTTGCTGAGGAAGTTCATGAAATTCCATCCAGCTATGGATGAATATAAGTGGTGGACGGATATCATTACTGTCAACATTAACTTTCTTACAGCTTTAACATTAGTGTTGAAAAAAAAAAAAAGATCTGTTCCAGTACATCAGAACTGTGGATAAGCAGCAAACAAACGTCTTTGCAGTAAGATATGAAACTGACTTGTGAAAAACACGTTTTGTTTATTGTTATATTTTGTGGTCAGACTTACATCAATGTTACAGGAATACCGTTGGAAGCAGAAACATTTCTTCACTCCACATTTCAGAGTCAAGTGGCAGAAAAACAACCTTTTACAGTAAATGTAATAAAACATCTACGGTATATTTATACTTGGCTTCATTTACTGACAATAAAGCTGGTGATTACAACAGTTTGTGGTCAGTCAGTTTCGAAACTAACTGGACTAAACTAGATTTAAATTATCCTTGCACCATCTTGGGACAACAAAATGAGTGCAACCAAAGAGTTCACTGTGATGAATTGCAAGCATGTTTCCATTTTCTGCTCCTACTGTAAGTTTTCTACTTTCCATCTTTCGTCTTTTGCTGTATTTTGTCTATATCGTATACCATGATCTATAAAGAAAGATCACTGGATTAATTCAGGGCTTCATGAATAAAAGTGTCAGAGCAGAAATAATAACCTCTTGGTTGTGGAGCCTGGGAGTCTGTGCTCTCCAAACTGCTTACGCTTTGTTTACTATCCTTGTTGTCATCTGCAGAGACGCAGTGTTGAAGCGATAAAGGATGAATGCTCCGTCACAAAGACTGACGGCAATTGATGGTTTACTCTCTAAACAACAGAGGTCAGATTGAAACAAGCAACCCAGCTCCTCTGTGGTTTGCAAATCAACAGAGTCTCATGGAAACACTCCAAGTGTGTGTGTGTGTGTGTGTGTGTGTGTGTGTGTGTGTGTGTGTGGATCCAAGAGGAAAGTCAAGTGACAAGAATAGAGATGAAACTGAGGACACCTGGTGGACGGTTGAAGTTCCTTAAGTGTGCAGGAGTGTGAGCGAGTGCAGTCAACAGGGACAGATGATCAGACTGGACAACGTGGGATGAACCAAGACCGGAGAAGAAAAGGTTGATAACAAATCATGAAGCCTGTGAGCTGAATGTCTGACTCAAGCTTTTACTAAAGACACAGATACATCAGATCTGTGTGTAGCCTAATGCATGAAAGCAACGTGAAGGCACTAATCTCATCAACACATCTGGTATGAGCACGTTTGCATCCCAATATTAGCATTTAGCTCAAAGTACAATTAAATGTACAGCACTACTGTATGCAGCCGTGAAGAACCGTGATGCATTCGGAACTTGATATCACCCACAACAAATGGCACAGACTGATCTACTGAGTGTGTACTGAGCACCGTGTCTTTCAACAGAATGCCTTTGAACAAAATGCGCTGTGGGCTTTGACTCTTTGCCTTCATAAATATGCAAAGTGGGGTGTAGAGTGGGGAGGAGAAAATGCAGATACATAAACCGAGCAAGCACAATGTGTCAATTTGTCGAGTCTGAAAGTGATCTGCGGTGGCTGTGATTGCGTCCGTATTTCGTATTTTTGAAAAGCAGATGCAGTCGGCTTGTGCACAGGTTTTTTGGGGCCACAAGGAGGCCAAACGGAAAGAGGAAAAATGAAAGGAAGACGTTTACCACGTGTAAAAAGATTGTTGTAAATAAATGCTTTGTGCAACGATGCACCTTTGAAGAGAGTGAGTGAGCTACAAGCTGGTTTGTGGTTAGTCACAGAAAGGAACCACACAATTACCTGCCAAGCTGAAACATCCTGCGTTCCTGCATTTCCTCTTGCATTCACACTCACTATTTGGCATCTTATTAAATCAGGCCACATGTGTATTTTAATACATGGAGCTATTGGATAAATGTTTTCATTATCTTTCATCTTCATATTTTTCATCGGTTTGTTCTGGCTGAACATTTCAAATTAATGAATGATTCAAAAAAAGCTGTAAAACCTCATATTAGAGCATCTGGAACATTCAAATATAGCAATTTTATTTGACAAAGTAATGAATTGATTATAATAATTATTATTATTATTGCACTACTTTATTTCTACTGTACATGTTTGTAATGTGTTAAGCTAAAAAGAGAAGGTCACATAAGAAGTTGAGCCCAGCTGAGGAAAAGCTGAAGTGACAGGTTAAATAGAAGCCTGCTGAAAAATACACTGAAGCCCATCTCGTTCTTTCCCTCCTCATTTTTAACAGTGCCTGTGAAGATTGGGAGAGAACTCTCCAACAAAGGGGAGACTTCTTACAGAAGCAACACTCTTGGCTGCCTAAGTCCCCTAATTAAGCCTTCCCTTAACAGGTATCCCTGCAATCCTTGACACCCCTCCTTGAAGATAAGGGGACACTGATGGGCATCGTGAGACAGGCAAGCAGCGAAAAGGAAAAAAAAAAAAAGGCTATGAAATTAGTAATTAAGTCAGAGCCGGAGAGTCAATTGCAGAAGTAAAATCACGGAGAATCCTGGGGCCAAAAAATGCAGCGAATGTCAATCGGTGTGATTAAGTCCTTGAAGTGTAATTGCAGGAGAGAATCGGGGTATTGTCAGCGTCACGGAGGGATTTCCAGGAGTGAAGCAGGAGGGAAGGGGTGGGGAAATCATTGCAGATAAACACTTGAGGTCCTGGAGCCCGGGGAGGAAGGAAGCCTGGTTGGACTACACTTGAAGTAAACAATACTAAGTTCAAAGAACAGCACGAGGGCTGAGTGGAGGAGCTGAGTGCTCGCCGCTGATAAACCGTACCATCTGTTGTTTATACCCCATCGTTACCTCGTGGGCATCCTCTGTGAAGAAAATGAGACAAACACATGGGAGCTAGTATATCCATTCAAATTACAAGCCTTTGTTTTCTTCTTTCAGCGTCCCCCAGTGAGCTCTTGGATAGCTCTCAAACTTTCGTGCACTCTTGTGAATTCTATTGTGAAGTCAGCAGCAGCCACAGCAAACGTCTCAACTTCTCACACTTACTTTTCACTCTAGATGCTCCTGTCCGGCGATTACACTGTCTCTTGGAAAAAAAAACAAAAAAAAACTGGAAGCTGTTCAGGATGCGTTTGGCCACCTGCCCTGTTTGTGGAAAAGGTCACAGCGAGAATATGTTTTAGCAAAAGGTCTGTTGTCGTGCCTCGAATGTTGCGTTCGTGTTGGAGGTCCTGGCAGGGGGACATTAACAAGCAGGAATAACTGGGATGTGCTGAGCTAAAAGCAAAGTGAAACCTGATAGGCTTCAGGATGTTTGGATGCCAGTGTGCACGGAGTAACTCAACACTTTTATCAATTCATGCAAGAGAATTTAGTTTTCTGACGCCTAAAATATGAAACCCAGTGTTAAGTTCAGTGCAGAGAAACATCATGAATGCTTTATAACTACTTTGTTAAACTGTCCTGGTGATGAGAGGTAGTAGGAAATGTCTTGAATCTTTCATTCAAGCTTGCACCATCAGAAAATGTTGAGACATGATAAACAGTATCAACATGTTCCCATATTGGGCTTCACAGAGGAGGTCTTGAGTCTCATCTCATTTCATAACTTATTATCCACTGAATTAGTAGATAATGTCCTAAATAACAGGTTTCATTTACTGCTAGAAAATGTTTTTATACCACAGCAAATTATCATTTTTGCATCATCTCCCATGCAAGAATGACTACTAAAGATAAAGTAAGTATTAATTAACAAAAATACACATACACACATAAAATAAAAACATTTTCAGATGATATTGTTGTGCACATTTGCAAACTGAACATAAAAATCTACACAAACAAAATGTCAATTGGTTACACATCTCTTCTTATTAACAGCCTCTAGCGGGGTTTTAAAATGCAATTTCAATGTCTATTAATTATTATTAATTATGTTTAGATGTGTCTTTGGGTAATATGTAATTATAAAACTAGATCATAAAATTAAAAGTATATTTATTGTCACAAGGTTAATTAGTAGGATGATACAGGAAACATACAAAGAAAAGGCTGGGAGTTGAAGTCTTAGGATGCAAAATGGAGAGTGCCAAGTTGGTATTCAATAAGTGGTAAGATGCTGGGTACAAAAACACAACAACAAAAACAGCAGTGAGCTCAGTCCAAGAACAAGAGAAACAAGAATGAAGACACCAAGTATCTAAAGGGCAGGAGAAAACACACTAAGTAGAGGAACCAAGGTCTGTAGTCCAGGGGGCAGCTCAGAGAATCTGAAATTGGTTAGTTAGGTGAGAGAGCAAGGGTCCAAAACAACAGGGCAAGTCAAGGGCTAAGCAAACAACAAAGGTCAAGAAACACAAGACAAAACACACTAAGCAAAACTCGAGGCAAGATGCAAGTAGTGAGAACTGACAATCCAGAGAGGGACATGATGAACCGGAGAGGGACATGGTGAACCGGGCTAATGAAGGGGAACAACTAGATGCAAGTGAAAACATCCAGGGTAATTAGTGAAGTAGGAGACAAGACACACGGTGGAGAACAGGAAGGAGACCAAAATAAAAGTACAGGACAAGAAATAGAGGCAGCATCATGACATGCTGCTAATTTCTCCAAATTTTAGTTTAGTTCTACGTTCAGTAATTCAAATGAGGCTAACTCTTAATGCTGATGCCAACTCTTCAGTCACAGTTAACTCATAATAAAAAAAAAAAATTGACCAGATGATTTTATTTATGTAAGACTTAATTTGCAGTTTGACTTTTAACGTCTGAGTGTCAGAAGTTAGAATATTAAAAGATTGTTTTCTATCATTAAAATGTTGAAGCAAAGCATGAACCAAAGGTCTTAGGATGGTGTTACTCTAAACACAGAGCCAACACATTTTTTCTTTCATGCCAGCAAACATTTCCAAAGAGTAGGTGTCAATAAATTCAGTTAGGAAGGAGAACCAGTCATCAAATTTGCTCTTGTCATATTGGTGGGAGTTAAAGGGTGCTTGGTGTTTGCCACTCCGGATTCTGCTTTGAAAACATTGCATTCAAAAGACCATCGGAAGTAAATGTTTTTTTCTAATTGTTCTTCTCCTTGATAGTGTTTTTATTTTTGTAATACAGCAGGTTTTTCAGGCGCAGGGTTCAGGAATCCAAATTGTATGATAAAGAACTCTCAGTTAAGCCCTCGAACAAGCCTCTAGAAGAAGATTAGCTTCTGAATTTCATGAGAGTGGATTGATTGGTAAAGTTCTCCTGAATGCTGGACGCTGTCAAAATGCAAATGAGGACTTTCATTCCCTGAAAATCCACCAGCCATCGGAGGAACAGAACGCTGGCTGCACGTATGCACATATAGCCACCCACACAGACACACGCTAATTAACCTGTCATTACCCGAACCGGCACTTCAAAGGATTGATCACAAGAGCTACAGAATTGATTTAACCTCTCGTCCGTATGCTGAATTTACCTGCTAAGTGGGAGCCATTTTCTGACGTGTTGGTCAAAGTGACCTGCTGCGGAGAAATCAGGTGTGGATGTGCGAATTGTAAAGAATTTCAATATGTCTGGCATTGAATACACAAACAAACGAACAAATAAATAGAATTTGAAGCTGGAGAACATGAAGAACCCACAAAGACCATGTTAGAAAAACACTGTCCATCAACAGACATCTGCAAACAGCACAAATCTGTCCAAATTATGAGAAAATCTGCGATTACGTCTTCTCAGTTTACTATTTTTAATACATCTAAAGACATTTTTAAAACACATTTTAACTTCTGGCTTATTGAAGGGAAGGTTAATGGATCATAAGAAACTATTTCATTCCAAATCAAATCTATAAAATATAGCGTGAGAAGTGCAGGTGTGCAAATAGTTTTTGAAACCACTCTACGTCTGAGACACCACCTCATCTAACAGCCATAAAAATTATAAAAGCAAAAGCAGAAGTGAGAAAGTTCACGTAGAGAGGAGGTCGGGGTCGGATATCTTTCAAACTGTTTAACAATGATTCTGTGTGGTTAAATCCTAACTCAGCCACTAGATGTTGGATTTGTATTTTGTTTTTTGTTTTTCTGCGTCACAACATCCAACTACAAACCAAGAAACACCAGTGTTCACCCCAAAAGAGTAGTGTACACAGTATTTCACACATGGATAGTTCCCATTAGGAACATACAGCTGTTGTTGGTGTAGACTGGTTACTTGAGTAGTCACAGGAAGGTTTATCCCCAAAAGTTAAAATGTCAATTTCACGTTTGGACTTCTGCATGTCTTACATTAAATACTGTTATTGATTAAAAGTACTGCATACTGTACACCTCTGTTTTGAACCTTGTCACTCTTAGAACTTTGTCCTAATCCTTTCAAATATTTAAGTTACAGCTTGACATACTGTAGGACTGCTCCCTGAAAAATGGATATTGCTTTTATTCACTCCGTTGCACACTGTCACCCAACACTGCCTCTTACAAATAGGAACCATAACTTTTTTTATTCCAGCATGAGGAAACGAAGTCTTATATGCTGCCAGGCTTAAACGGATGACGGTCTCCAAAGCTTTTGCCAGGAATCTATGATACATCCTCAAGAGTGCTCACATAATACAGTGATACAGGAAAACGCAGCATTTAATACGACACAATACGACCAAGCAGCTCCTCGGGTCACAGTTACAAAACTTGGACAGTTGCATAGTTTTTCAACATTGGATTAATTGGAATCCTCAAATGTACCTTATTTAAAATTTGAAATTAAAGAAAATCCTGAACTGGTTATAATGTGAAAAACATGAAAACAGTTTGGAAATTAGAAGCGAGTTTGTTTTGGTTTTGTTGTTGTGTGGAAGTGAATGTAGCGTACTGCTAAACTACTACAGTCTCTCAGTCACAGCATTAGATAGAAGCACACAAACTGTATGGACAGCAAAGGACATTGAGTACCAACTGTTTGAGCAAGCCAAAAGAAAATGTTATTAAAACTGTATTGTTGTGGAATTGTTGAAGAACTGGCTGTGAACCAGGAAATCTGGTTCCAGGGTGGCACCAGTTCTACGCTGGTCTAGAGCCAAGAAAGGTTTGCATGAGGGGCTGGTGGCAGAATGAGCTTGTCCAACAAGATCAACTAAATATTTTGCTGTAAATTTAGGATCAATGTACAATAATTAATATAGATGGATAGATAAACCTCTCGAACCTCTGACACAGCACTGGCAGCAGCCCAGAACTAGCAACTAGAAAACTGTGGTCAAAAAGGGCACAGAAAGTCAGCATCATCCTGATGATAACAAAAGGAATGGAAAAACAAACGTTTATGATACTTCTAGGTTTTTCAATCAAAAGCTATTGTTAGGCTATTAGCAAACCTACTCTTGGTGTTAACCACAGAGCAAAACCAGGTGACATCGGCAAGGAAGTGTTAAGATGCTACCTAATTGATTTTCTCGTTCCAAATACGATGTCACCTAACTTTCATTTGTCGTATTCAATACAGCAAGCAGTGCCAAACTATATCATGGTACTGCAGGTCGCAATAACCTGAAAGTAATGTCAAATAAATAAAAATAAAAATAATTTCATCTGCAAGCTCATACATTTTCAGGACGAATGGATGGTCTTGAAAAAAAGATTCTGTGGCCATTAGGGAACCTGTCATTAAATGTGAATAGAGTTGGTTATTTGGGGCTGTGCAGTCCATGAGTGTGGTCATCATTAGCAGCTGCTGCTGCCTGAGGAATAGAGGTGTTTTGCTGAAGCAAAGACGGCTGAAATTGGTCCCCGGAGAGCGTTAATTACCTCCCTGACACCATATCAATAAATATTTGAGGAGAAAAGGGGCTCCTGAGGGTAAACAACGAGAGCTTGCTTTCCACCATGTTCACTCAACCTTGAAATATGGAACTTCGATAAATAAAGCTACAGGGAATGAGCTTTTAATCTTTCAGAGACACTTATAATTTAAAATAGAAACATTTAAGAGGAGTTTATTTGTGTTTCCATTGTAGCTGCAGCAGTAAATGTCAAGTAGCACTTCTGTACAAAAGTACATTTATGCTACAGCTGAAAAGGATCCATGGAACATAAAAACAGGTTGATGTTAAAATAGTTAAATTTCAAATGAAGACAGCTGGAGTCGGCATTCAGATTCATATCATTTGCTTTAATAGTTCACCAAAAAACAGCTGCTGCTTGTTTCATCAGTCGTCATCCGACCTGACGCAAACAGGAAACTACAACGGGAACTTCACGGCATTTTACAAACACACAGGCACAGAAATGACAAGCATCCTTTCTACACTTCTCTAGTCATTGCTCTTTAAGTTTCTGTAAAAATGCTGTACAGGGCAGTTTCTGAATTCGAGAAACAGTTATTACAGAGAACAGGAAGGAGATTCAGGAGCACGATATTCCTCTAAATCACAGCCAAAGATCGTGCTTGAAAGGATGAAAAGGTTGAGTTATGACAGGGGCTTCTTTGTAAAAGATCAGATGGCTAAGAATATTCTGTCTTATCATCTTTCAGTGAAGACATGTTTAATTTTACATGGAGAAGTATGAATAAATGGCTGGGGAACGTGTACATCCAACCTTTGCATTCCCTGGTTCTGTGCATCTCCTTTGATTTTATCTCCCTTTAGATCAATAATCTCACATCACTAAGTGTAAAAAAAGAATAAACAAGGTGCATTGGTTTCTAAGCCCCCCTTACATGAAGTGTATATTCATGATGGATTGGCAGAGAGAAAAGACGAAAGACAGGTTCATTTATCATGAACCCTGTGTGTGGTTAATCACCATAAACATGTGATAGCTGCTAAACATGTTCCAATTTAACCACCAACATAGACTAAAATTTACTGCTACTCTGTGGTTTAATGTGCACTTTTCATTCTTATTTGATATTAAAATGTCTTTGACAGATGCTTTTTGTAGTGTTTCATTTATATCTAGAGCCAAAACAACAATAATACAGGAATAATAATAATAATTGCTCATTTATGAATCCCCTTGGGTAAATTCTTTGTGAACAGGCAGCAAGGGTTCAGAGTCTTGTCCAGGGACACTTGAACAAGAAATCTAATCCACCAACCCTGGGGTTCGTAGAAGAGTGCCCTACCAACTGCGCCACAGTCACCCCATGTATGAGATTTTAGAGCCGTCACAGAAATGGTTGTGGACAGATGATAAAACCAAAACAGAACATGAGCAGTAAAGAAGATTGTTGGCGTTTGGACTTTATATTTAGAGGAACTGATCACTTCTCGACAGGATAGATCAGATTTTGATTGTTCGCGGGTTAAAGATGCCAAAACTCTCAGCTTAACACAGTGTAAAATGGTATCTAGTTTATAGGTCAGGTTCTAGATACCATGAAAGTACTTTATTAAATTACTTATTATTTAGTTAAAGAACATTCAACAACACTCTTGTCATTAGAGCTCATATTAATGTGTTCTACAACCTATTTGTCAAACCGTCAGAGGCTGCTTATTCACACATTAAAATAGGAGTATATGTAGTATGTAAATTATAATTTTGGGGTGCCTATAAAGGGTGGGATGATCAGTTGTAGGACTTCATCTATGAAGAATTGTTATTTTTCACCACTGAAAACCTGACAGTCAAATTATTGATGATCTTTTGATTTCCAAGTGACCTCAGATAAAGTCTTCTGTGCCAGAAAAATGTACTGGAGAGAAAAAGACAGGTTTTCTTATGCAGTCTCACGGCAAAAGCAGGAGCTTCGACCACCAGCGTGTCCGACATCAACGGTTCATTTGCACTTAACTCGGCCTCTCTCTGAACCTGCAAATCGAATAGTTGCCCTCTTGCAGCCCAAATGCTTTTACAACAGAATATTCTAATGGGGCAAACCCTGAGTTGCAAAACAGTTGAAATCTGTTTTGATTGAATCCATTTAAGTCTGATTGAAATAACCAAAGAAGAAAGGTTCTGTTCATTTTTAATGATTAATGATTAATTTTTCTTTTGAGCAGGGAGGACACTTTGAGCTTTGGTTGTGTGTTAAAAGCACAATGATACGAAAATGTAAATAGATCAAAAAGGAGAAAAGACACATTTTTGTCATGTTTAACCATAAGTGACATGAGCTTCCATATTTTAGATGCATTAAATACGTGGACAAATTTGATGTTTTTATTTATATACAACAATTTAATACTTTTTTTTTTTTTTCCTTTTTCCACTTTGTTATCTCATGTTGTGTCACTGCTGTGTCTGAGTGGCCCTGAGGCCCTGAAGTGAACTAAATAACTTGCTATGTTTGTTTCTTAAAGAGCAAACACTCTAACTCAGACTCGAACAAAGTAAAGCACATCAACAAAAACAAGTTCACGTCAGAAAAAAAAAAAAGAAGATACAATCATTCTGTACATGACGAGGCTGCAGTACAAAAGAGTTCACCCTGTTTGTGTTGACTGTACACTTCATTGCTTTAACAATACAGTAAACAGACAAATTGCCTGCCTCAACATATAAAAGTGAAAAAAAAGACAAACATCCATCTCCGTGGATGTGAGAGATATTCAAAAGCAGATAAATCGATACAGCCATCATTAAGCGGAACCCTGCAGCGCCCGCCCACTCCTGACCCGTTGCTGACCCATTTCACACACACATAAACACACACCATCGCACTGCTGAGCCCATATATCCAACTGTTTCTAAATGAAAGACGGTATTAAGGTGAAGGGAGTCGGTAGAGTGTGGGCCGCCAGCGAAGGCCTGCTCAAAGCTGAGGAGGATGCTGGCGGTCTGAATGCAGGTCAGGCTGAAGAGCAGATAGACAAATAAGCAATCGATGAAAAATAAATCATTAAGCATCCAAGGGAAAGCATAAAACTGGATGCACCGCAGAACAAAAATGAATAGCTTGACCTTAGATGGATGTCACTGTCATAACTGGATGTCAAGGACAGAGCTGCAGCCAGTTGGTGAGTGTGTTGGGCATAAACACTGCACGAGTGTGGAACAATTATCCCGGCTCTGTGCAGTGTTCACAAAAATCCACCTACTAACACCTCAAAAGCTCTTTTCTTTACTGTAAAGGCACTAAAGGGCTAGCGAGGGTCAGAAAACTGGAATAAAACGTTTTCGCTACGGCTCCAAACTTCTGGAATCACCGACGTCCACAAAATCCGACATAATTTTTCATCCCTGTCTCATAAAAGTTTCATTCCCATGCAACAAACACAAGTGCGTTTTTCTAAGGAATGTAATTGCAATCAGATCTTTTCTATTAACATTACAACTGTTGTAGGTATGTCGACACTACAATTAGCAGTTTTCTTTTCCTGGCAGTACAGCACCCACTTTTGTAACCACAGCTTTATCAAATGTCTTTTGAACTTGAAACGAAACCATGGTCTTTCTCTGACCTTAACTAGAGTGCGTCTGTTGCCTTAACTCAACCTCACTCTGAGGTCAAACTCACATCTGCTCACAGACCTGCGCGCATGACATCCACACCAACCACCTCCCACTGCCTTGTTTCTCTTAATAAACAAAGCACTTAAAAACTTGAGTGTGTTTTTAGTTTAGTTTCAGGGGAAGGTCATTTTTACGAGAGAGGGTTGTAATTTTGTCGTTCCACCCTCTGGTGTGACCTGATCTAGAATGTTTTAAAGAGAAATGTAAGAATGTCAAGTTTAAGTTTTACAGAAAGTTAATACTAATAATCTAGTACTTTCAGTTTATGCTTGACTAAGTTAGCGCTTCCTGGCTCTCGCGGCGTACACAAGGAATAGAATTGACAGTGGTATCAATGTATTTGTGTCATTCTTAGAAATAAAGAACTATAATTATTTTTTTTTCCTTGATCACCCAGTTCTAAACACAATATTGTAAAACATTTCTTAGTCGATCAGGTATCCTGTGCATTTTTGGCATGTAGCATCCCACTAGAAGGCTGCATGAAACGCCCCACTGTATTCACAGGTCATCATCTAGTAGTAATCATCATAATATTGTCATGTCAAAGTTATGATTGCCCACGTGGCGCCCTTAATGAGCTCATTTTGGTGATACCATACCATTCAAAGATACTGATTTGAATAAAATAGGAAACATCTGATTCTGACATTTAAGGATGCACAAAACATCGAATATTTAGTATTTTTGCTTGGTGAATCACTTCATAAATAAAATTTAACAATTACTCCTGACTAGCCAATCAACTGGTTGTTTCTGCAATAATTCAAATATTTACTTTCCCCTTTACTTTCTGACACCACAGTCAAAGTTTGTCCTGAACACAGACAGGTTGTGTAAAAGAAAAAGAAAAGAAAATGAAAATGAAAGTTATGTTGATTTTGAGCTTCCTCAGACAATCCAGATGGAGCTAGACGTGCACATTGTCTTGCACATTGAATTGCAGCATCAGAGAACAGGGTTGCAGCCAAGTTTGGACTGTGTACTGCAGCACCAGCTGGTGACACTGCTCATGGTTCCTACAGTCAGCGAAACAACACTATGATAACTGATGTATTTCTACAAACCACAGACTAAACAGGCAATCCAGCCACTGTGAGTGAATGAGAGTGAATGTCAGACCGGCTCCAAGCCAAAAACAAATCAGCTGGAGTGATTCCCAAAGCCCTCTTTCAGAGAAAATAGATGGAGTAGGAAAGAATGAGAGTTTCAGGGCCAATTTGCTGTTGGACAAAAATGAAGTGAATGTTTGTGTATTTCTGTTTTAATCTCCCAAATAAAAAAAAAAAAAAAGGAACACAACAGCAGAGCATTTGTGATTCTCCTTCCTGCCTTCTTCTCCATCTGTGTTTCTACATTGCTTTGTAGTTTCCTTGGACGCCCTTTAGGTGAGTTTAGTCCTCCCTCCTCTCTTGCCCTAAGAAGAGGCAGGGCTAGTGGAGGAATCCAGGAGGGGTCCACGGCAGTCTGTGCAACCTCCCCGGCCGGCCTCAGCCGCAGGAGATGACAGTGAAACGTTTGGAGATGCAGGACATGTTGTGCAGCACGATGCCCAAGAGGAAGAGCAACACACATGCCACCAGGATCACTGTGCACACGCCGGACCATGTGGAGCCTTTACCTCCTCCTCCCACCGGACCAGCAACCCTCCTCTCACCCTCGCCTCCCTCGAGCCCCACACCATCCAGATCCATAGCAAGCCCCAGAGGTTGCTGCTCAGGCACGGTCACCACCGTCACCCCCTTCTGCTGGCTACCAGGCAGGAAGCGACATCCGAGCTCCCCCGGGAGGCCGAGTGAGCGCTCTTTGGCGATGGGTAGTGGAACCATGTAGCAGCCGTTGCTGGGGAGGCGGATGAAGACGGGCGTGTGCTCTGAGGCATGAGGGATGGCAATGACAGTGATGATGTCGGGGTCGTCCGGGAGGTGGGAGACGGATAGGCCTGGTGGGAGCTTGGTGACGCCACGGCACCAGGGACAACGAATCTCCTTCTGGCTGCTGCGCATCTGGGTCAGACACACTGAGCAGCATGTGTGTCGGCAATCCAGGAGTTTGGGCCGTCGGCGAGGGCTGTAGTAGTTAAAGCAGATCTGGCACTCCAGAATTGAATCCTGGGAAAGAGCATCCATGTTGGCAAGGTGGCTCCTTTTTATATTGATTGGCAGATAAGAGCAATTTAAAATTCAAAAACAGGAGGAGATGTAGGAGAAAGGTTTCACGGCTCCAGGTGAAGTCTGGAAAATACAGCTGTTCCTTATGCCTGATGATTCACCGCCGTCAGTGACTTCACAGCAACATCAAGGCCCTTTGGCGGCAATGTGGCCATCCTTCTGCAACAGAAGAGAAGAGAAAGCACTGTTGAGACAATGACTGCGACGGCGGTGGGAACTGTGGAGTGCGTTAAGTGCTTAGGTGCTTGTGAAATTGAGCTGATTTGATCTGAGACTAAGCAATAAAAGGCAAGAAAAACTGTACTTTCTGTGGAAGTTAATATTATTGTGGTGTTATTTTATTTTACAGCTCCATCACAGAATAATTAGCCGTGACCTTCACAGTGATTTGAATGGGAATTTCTCATCTTGGCATGTTGGGGTGAAGATAAAAGACGGCCGTGAGATTACATTTCTAAAACCTTTGGTTCGTATAAGTTCAACGTAAAATACATACTACAAAATCCACATTCATGTTTCAGGCTCACACTCTCTTCTCTCAGACAGCTAAAGTTAGCATGTTTTTTTCAAGCTCATCATCTGTGAGGTCTGTAATTCCAGGCTGTTTAATTCGTTTCTGCAGAAGGCATCACAAACCCATTTTCAGTCATTGCGAGTGTCATTTCTATTACACACCGTCTACACCAGTACCTGTATAAAATGTCTCACTGGAAAAGTTCACCTTTGACATTACATGATGTTCATTTTTGGTGATTTTGATATTGATCAATTCGCTTTTATGCTGATGTGAAGCACACTGAATTGCCGTCATGCATGAGAAGTGCTGTATAAATAAAAATGATTTGAACAGGTCAAGGGTTTCAGTGCATGATCTACAGAGGACTGTTGGGTTTGCAGTTAAGTCCCTTCTTATCCAATAATTTCAGAATACTGGACAGCCAACTCTAGAAGCAGTCCTTGTGGTATCAAATGTCTTAAAACCAACAGTTTTCAAGACCTTTTGAAGTTATGTATGTTAATGCCCTGGGAAGAGTGAAAGCTCTAGAAATAGTTCCATGCTCATGCCCTGATCTGTGCCTTACCACAAAATGTTATTGTGGAGGTTTACAGAGAGGTCCTAGGACTTCATCTGTCCTGACATGGAGTTCTTTGCATTTAAAGAGGCAAATTGTGCAAACATGGTGCTATATCTCACACCATCTCACGACAGGCAGCTCACATTCATCCCTGAATGAGGGACGGGCAGTGGACGAACGACCACAGTGCATCTTGAACAACTGGCAGTCATTATTATGTACAGCACACATCGTCCATATCAGCCAGTAGCTGACTGCACCAGGAGCAGGTTCATGAGACCTTTCGCCTCAGTATCTGTGTTAAGTATGGCTAATTCTTTTAACTGTCTCCTCCAGGCCACAGACTACATAAACAATTTCTCCTTCCTCCTACTCTTCTTGCATAATCACGTGTACCGCGTTAATCCATGCGGAAGCTGTGATAGTTTGCTTTTACAGATGATTAAACCTTGTCAAAATAGCACCAAGGAAACAATGAATACCAAACAGGGCTCTGCAGACTTCAGATTTTATTTTTCGCCCAAACTGTCAAGTGTAAAAACTGCTGAGGAGGGACTCGATTTTTCTTTCCCTTTCCCTTCGCTCGTCCCTCTGGGCACAACAGACAGAGTAAAGAGTGAGACAGATGGAGAGGAGGGATGGAGAGAAGATAGTGATAGAAATGGAAAAAGGTGACCACTGAATGCTCTGCAACGCCGTACATCTCAGTCCTTTATCAGAAACAATATCTCAGGCAATTAAACTCCTCACATCGCCCTGTGGGGACACAACAACAGATAAGAGGGAGTTCACAAGTTTTCATACAGTACTTTGTTCGGTCTGGAGTCCTTTAAGTTTGGTTAATTTGGACAAAGGAGCACAATCACATTCAACCTTAGGCGGTGAGACACAGTTTGGGACTAGACATTGTATCCAAGTGGAACCCCACACAAACCCTGCTGCTGATCCATCAATACATCATTTTAGAAAACAGTGAAAATTGCTCACTCTCCAATGTGACATCTCCAAATGTTGTGTTTTATCTGAACAACAGTCCAAACAAATGTTTTGTACTGATGTCCAAAAACAACTTTAAATCATTAATTATTCATCACAACAGCTCCAAATACATCTTTTTGGTATGTCTCCATAACAAACAAAGGTTAAATGCAGTCACATGAGAATACAGACTGTCATGGGACAGAATTAGCTCCAGACACTAAAGAGCATTTTATTTAGTAATTTAAAATTTCACTCAAAATGTGAATCCATCTTGCCTCTATCGTCAAGTCAACCCAGACGCTTGTGGGGGCCAGACACTCCACTCCTACTGCCTCCTGACTCGGCACTTCCTGCGTGACCTAGTTCTTTGGCACCGTTACCGAGTCAAAGTCGAGGGAGAGGTTGTAGAATAGTCCGAGCAGCTTTAGGGCGGAGTGAGGAAGACAAGCAGAGGGAGATAGAAGCAGAAAAAGAGACCTGCCCTTGAGGGGGTGAGACAGCCCAGGGTATTACTGACTCCTTTTCCCAAAGATAAGGATTAGCTTTGATCTGACATAAATGCTTTGTGGCTCAATATTCCCATACACCCAGTTGCTCTCTCTCTCTCTCTCCCGCCTTCCTTCTTCCCTTCTGACTGAAACCCCTTTCATTTTCTACCTCACATCAATTCTTCGAGGCAATCTCTATCCTTTTTTCACCTCATTTTTTCCTTTCCACTGCTTTTTTCTACATGTGGAGCACTACAATAATATAATGCTGTAAACACAAAAAACACAATACGCTGACAAAAAATAATGTCAGGTTGTTATAATTTGTTTTTAATGTGTACTAAAATTATGACATACAGCATTCTTTCTTTTAAAAAAATCCACTGATTTGTTAAAATGAAAGAAATTTAGGGAAATCTAGAAATAGTAATATTTTCATTCAGTTTAGTACAAAATGTCAAGTGTTAATTGCTGCCAACTAAAAATCAAACATTTTTATTACATACAGTAGAAGTCTACATCCATGAGGAAATAAACCAGTGAATATTATGTATGAATATGTATGAATGTTTTCAAATGTTCTTCAAAAACCATAAAATAAATTTTCAGTATTATTCAGCAATCACATCTGTGGATTTCAATGAACTCTGTAGCTTCGTCATAGTAGCATTGAAAACAAAACACGACTGTCCCTGAGCAGCGCTCTGAGGTCATGAAACAACAGTGAGGAGCAACCAGGGCTGGAACTTAACAGTATGATTTATCGGTTCAACTGAGCTGTAACCAGGGCAGAGCTTTCTAGCAAAGAGCTCGGTGTGTGACCCATTTTCTATCACACCCACACAACAAAGTACCACTTTGGGTGCAGTGGCAGGTTTAAACAGTCTTGAACAAGTCAGTCTGAGATTTACAATCATAAGGAAAATTTATGATTTGAGTTAAACAAGAAAAACAAATTGGTAATATTTTTTTGTGTGACTCTTGACTGCTCTATTAGCATCATCAGGGGTGCAGGGAAGTAGGTATGATTTAGTAATGATGCAGAATGACGAGCAGTGGTCTCCACCACCTTAACATGCCTGTGGTCCACTGGGAGCAACTAACAGAAAACACACACACACACACACACACACACACAGACACACACACACGCACACAAAGAGGTCTGAATAGAAACACACATTTATGCACACACATTCCCTCAGGGCCTCCACATGCAATCAGCCAAGGAGAAAGTGTACTCGTCCTAGCAGACAGAAGTTAAAAATAACCGCCACAGCCAGAAGTGTGCGTGCGCACACACACACACACACACACACACACTCCACCCAGCTCAATATAATAAACTACCTGGAAGCAGCAGAGGGAGGTGGGCTGTGAGCAGCATGGAGGAGAAGCTTGTTAATCTGCGAACCCTGAGGTGGCTGGAACCAGAGAAATGTCAGAGAGGTGATGATGTGCAGCCTGACGTAACTGTTCATATAACGCATGTGCATGCTGATTCATTACATGACACGAGTTCACGGCGAGCAGGTGCAAAGCAGTTGCTCGAAATGAGCAGGGATTTTTCCAGGTAATACAGTCTCAACCCAGAACGTGCCAGATAAACCACAACACCTCAGCCAGTAGGAAGCTGAATGATACTAGACCTGTGAAAGTTATTTCTGTTGGTGGAAATCAGAACTGGAGAAAACTAAAAACAATAATACTGTACATATAGGACAGTATTGTCTACCTTACATGACACATTAATACATTTTAGTTTTGCGCACATCATGGAACACTTGACTGATTCGGTTCTGTGTAACGAGGGTTCTTATGATCTTAGTATTTCTAAATCTTTGTGATGTCCTTGCTGTCAGCATACATACAGGCAAATACTAACCGTGAGAGATCAATATATACTATAGGCTTATTCTCCCATGTTTCTTACTAATACTAACACTAAGATAAAGATAAAGGCAAAAAAACACAATATAAGCCATGCTGATCTGCATCCGTATTTAGATTCAAAACAATTATGCAGAAAACATGGGAAAATGTTCCTTTCATATACAGAAACACACTGTTTGGCAATTCTTTGAAAAATCCTGGGTCTGTACCAAAACTAATAATTTGTTATGCTCATGACCAAATTTAACTGAAATCTATAAACTGACATAAACTTCCAGGGGGCCTTAAAAATAATGTCACGATTGATGGTCATACTTATTTCTTTATGAGATTTTAACAGTTCATACAATTTAGGGAGTTAAACTTGTCTCTTCCAATAGTTTATTCAGCCATCTTTCATTCATCAGATGTTAAACACCAGACAAACTGACAGGAGCTAATGCACTTTCAAATATGGCAGTCACATTAAAACCAAACAGCTCCGTTTGGACTCTGTCCATGCAGTTTCTGGCACTGCAGCATCACATTTGTCATTTCCAATGGACGTTCACTTACTGAAATGACAGATAAATGCATTGTGCTGTGATGCAGGTGTTGCACGGGCCGGTTTTATGTTAATAGCCTGTCACGTCTGCATGCTCAAGTGTGAAAGGAATTCTTCATCTCTCTGCGTTTAGGCTACTTGTCGTGAAACGTTTTGTCACTGATGGTAATAGAACAGTCAATTAATCTAAACCGTGGGATTTTAGCAGCAACGTCGATGTTACAGTACAAACACACATGCCAAATTAAATTTGTTCTCCTCCAAGTCATGGCTGCATCCAGCGTGCTGGGCCAGCATTTGCATATTATCGCTGTGTCGATTTCCTTGCCCACATATTAAAACTTTGGATGGAAGTCAACACATCTCCTCCAGAGTACATTTAACAGCTAAAGTAGTCATGCAGGAGCTGCCGAGGCTAAAGGGCAAGAGCAGCTCCTTCACTGCTTTTTCCGCTCCACAGTGCGAGTGAGTTAATCCAGAACTCATCAATTAACTGCAACTGCACCTCATTTTTCATATAGCTTTCATTCTAACGGCACAGGCAGAAAGAACAGCGAGCAGACCGTCCTTGAGGAAAGGTTACAGCTATAGTATGAGGGTAGAGCAAGTGTAGAATGTCTTTGTGAAGGCCAGAGAGTTTTAGAATTTAAAGTAAGATATTTCTGCATTGAGTTTGGCGTAGTAGTTATTCAATTACAAGAAACAAGAAGCTGCAAAACTTACTAATCAAGCAAAAAAAACTGACTTCTTAGAAGGGCAGGCTCATTTAAAAGCTTTACTAAAGAATATCTCTGCATGACTGCCTAGATGTTCTTTAGTCTGACTTCACAGGAGGCTTCGACATCACCTTTCCACAGTGAAATACCTTTTAAAAAGTTGAAACACTGTCTGTAAGCCAGGTCTTATCACGCATCATCAGGGCTGGACCTCACTCACTCACTTGTGACTGACTAGAAACTGCAGCCTGGTTCAAAATCTGGTAGAATTATCGAAACCAGTTCTGGTACCGGTTATGGGAGGTATTAAGCCGGTATGTGTTCTAGTTTATATTATATGTGTATGTTGCCCTAGGTGTTTTTTGTGTATTGTTATGTGTGAGCTCACGTCTCGATGCACCATCACCACCACAAGTGCGGTGTGTGTTGCACTGGGTGCGTGTGTGGGCTCAGCACAGATGGAGCCCCTGATCGAGCCCTGTGCAGCCGACCACTGCAGGGAACATTATGGCAATTTCCAGCTTGAGGAGCCAGCGAGCATCAGACCTGGCAGGTGAGCCGGATGTGCTCAGTCCTACAGATCTGCCCGAGCGTGACCGACCACCACACTAACTCCTGCACCGCTGGGAGGCCGACCGACCAGAGGAGACGATCATAGTGTTTATCTGGTACATCTACCCGGGTACTTTATTTCATTCTCTAAAGCCAATATCTGACTAGAGAAACACACAAAAAAATTGAGAGTACTGTTCGTAGTTATTCATTTTTCTCTCTGGTCCTTTAACACACATTACTTTTCTAACTACTGTGAGCGTGAACCATGTTTTCATGGTATCATATTGCTGTAGTTGCTGGATGGCTTCGTCCATTTTCACTATATTGTGCATTTTCACATATCTAAGTAAAACCAGCTTTGTTCTGCGTAATCTGAATAATCTGAATATTAACAATTATTATATTGTTCAATCAGGCAACTTTGCTTATTAGGTACATCTGGCTAAAATAATGAAGTCTAGTGCTACAACACCTTCTTCCTTCATGAAGGTGTTGGTGTGTGAGTGAGTCTTTGTCGTTTACAGTGTATCAATGAAGGCTAAATTAGGAAAACACAAATTACAGCTTCCAACATAATTATATGGTTCAACCTCTCAAAAGTAGTGTGAACAAAAAATGAAGATTGTCACCTGCACAATGCCAAACCTTTATTGCAGAACTGTTGCATTAGACTCTTTTACTTTTATTTAAATGCACCTAGCAAACAGTTAACAGAGCTTATATTACGTGAAGAGGCTTTTAAAGATGAATAACTCTTCACCTTCAGGCAGGTTTCCCAAAGGAATGACTGGTCAGTTGTTAACAATGTCGTGGTGAGCTTTTCCTCTCTAGCATCAAAGGTTGCTACAGTCTAACTGAAAAATCACTAGTTGGTCCCACAAAGAGCGAAGAACTCTTTCTACATTCAATCGACATAAAGCAAGAAATCCATCAGAGAAGAGGCACAGCAGCTTATTCACCTCAATAGACCACAATAGAGTGGGTTTGAAGTAAGACAGGCAATTCCTTACTGAACTGATAAAGCTCTGTCATGCTTAACTGTGGAGAAAAAGCACTATGGAGCGATGTTTCAACACAAGGGCCCCTGTTTTGTTTTTTTGTATTGGGACACATTTGCACAATTAATTTAATGTGATGGACATTCATGCCAATGATTTCACACTGTTCCACATATCCACAGGTGGTGCTAACACACCAAGAAGCAGAACGGTAGCAAGCAAAGGCAGAGAAGAAATAAGACAGCAAATATGCATGTAAACGATGCAGGTTTTGGTGACGCAGGTCTCATTCAGAGTTTCACTCTGATTTCAGTGGGGTAATATATTGGCTGCAGCACGGTCCAGCACCATGAGGGGCTCAATGGTAAAACGTTGTAGCCGTGCAAAGAGAAAAAGTTGGATCTGGTTATTTTTGCAGGAAACTTGATGTAATCTGACAAGACGCATGTCCATAAGCTTATAGATAAACTAGACTAGTCTACAGTAGACTAAACTTCCTGGATCACACCCACCCACACAGCATCATTTTAACGTTAACACAATCTCTGTACGGGTAAATATGTCAGAGAGATTTCTGCCTCCACTCCTGTACAGCTGACAGGAGGCGACTGCAATTTCATTTGTGGTTTAGATTTTTCAAAATGGGCCATTTGTTTATTATCAGAGCATTTTGCTGATGCTCCTATACTGTCCCATCAATCGTCAGTGAGGTCACACTGAGTCCAAACAAATCACCGGTTCTCTCCGCTCTTTTGATGAAAGCCATCTCCTCATTCAGCAACTATGCAATTTTCAAAGCAGATGAAAGCAGTGAATGCACTGATTTGAGCAGCCCCAGGCCTGATCTCTATCTACAAATGCAAATAAAGATTCAGGAGATTCAGGAGGTCGGAGATATAAAATAAATAAATAAATAAAAAAGGAGGCACAGCAGCTCTGACCAAACGCAAACAACACGGATACTTTTAATTAAGCTAATCTGCAGCCAGACTGATTATGAGAACTACTGTCAATAAGGATTATTCAAAATAAAAACTATTAACTGTGTTGACATTTTCTAGGCATTTGGAATAAGAATTACATTTTGAAAATCAACAACCAGTCTTACAAAAACAAAAATATCCCTCGTGTAAACATTCTCCATGTCAAAGTCATCTCATAACTTTAACTTCACAATACGCTCTTTACGCTTGTGCCAGAAATCTTTTATTAAAGAGCAGGTTTCATTGCTTCAAATGGGGCACATCTCACTGTGGTATGAAACACTTTGATTCACTCATTAAATAACAGCGTTCGCCAAAGAGAGGCTGATAAAAAATTACTGCTAAGGACAGGCCTGAGGAGACGGCTCTAAAAAGACCTTTCAGAATAAGAGTTCTATGGAAAGGAGCTTGTATATTTTGCCTCTTTGCTCTACTCGGGCGTCTGGGCTCGTGCTTTTTAAGTCTGATAGGAAGTGGTAAATAAGACTCACTCAGAGCAAAAACAAGTTCTAACATCATGCATCTATCCAGCACAGCAGGCGGCGAACGCTTCCCAATCCTTGTCCCTCCGACTGAGCACGGGATCATTTGCACAGCAAGAGAGTGTGTGGGTGTGTACGGATGTTTGCGACAATTTGCCTTTGTGGAATTTCACAGGAATATAAAGACTCCAAATTTTTAAAAAAGCTCAGCAGGTAGACATCTGGGGAAAACAAGAAATAAACACTTTCACTAGATGCTCACAAACAGCCTGATTAGATATTCATCACATGCATCGTCTTCTGTTCAACTCGCACTTCTATCGCACTCACGGCGACGCTGCGAGCTAACACTTTCAAGAGTCTATCAGTCAATTTGAACTACAGATGGGAAACCTCGCACGGAGCTAGGAGATACAAGTTGTCACATTGCTGCTGTTTTGACAAAACCTTGCTCCGAGGTTCTCGGGGGGGAAAACACCAGCGGTGGTAGAAGTGACGGGGTGACGGCGCCGCACATTTTTAGATCTGCCCTCAAACTGTTTCGTGTCACCTTGTCACCATTAACACTTCAATGTCTTCACTGGCGTGATGACACATTAATTATGAGCAAATCCAAACAAATGAGGCAGGCAACACGCATCGTCTACTCCACATCACAATTGTCAAACACACGCAAGCGTGCGCACACACACACACACACACACACACACACACACACACACAGACAGACAAACAAATCTGTTTCCAGGAAAACTACTGTAAGTTGCCAGGTGAAGAGAATCAGTAGCAAGCCTGAGGAAACAGTGAAAAAGCCACCCCCAAGAATCTGTTTTTGATACAATCCCTACTTTGGTGTCTTTAATACTTTCTAACAACTCTGTTTTCCCTGTAGTTTTAAAAATTGAGAAACTATTTATTTAAAAGCACATGTTACTGCACATGCACATGTTGAACTGTTTCTTTATTATTATATATAAATAAATGGCTATATAAATCTGCAAAGTGATCATAATGTGAGAAAGTCTACAGTTGTTGCCAGGACCGAGACAGAACAGAACTTTTATTCCTGCAGAAGTCTGAAACACCTATTAAAGTCATCTTCATAATCAAAAACACATTACTACAGTTTTATTAGTACTCTGTACTAAAAGGTTACATCGCATACACCAAAAAGTCCCTGACCCTTAACTAAGAGGTAAATGTAGCTCCTGTATTATTCAATGGGGAGTTAAACCTTCATGCATAAATGTTCCTCTGCTGCGCGAGTCACATTTAAATTGCTTCCCCTTCTTCCACTAGTTTTGATTGTGTTGAAACTAAACCTAATGCATAACAGCTACTTTCCATTTAATGCAATCAAGATTTAAAATGCCAATTAAACATGGGAATACTGTTCTGAATAACGTAAAAGGTTTCGATGGGGTTCAAGCACCTCGACAATGCTGTAGGTTGATGGAGTGTGTGCTGTTGCCAGGCAATAGGAAGCTGCAAAACCCAGACTAATAAAACTCGTAGGTTTAAAACAACAAACGTAGTGGAGCAGCCAGTGCAGCATGCAGTGGACTGTCCTCTATCAGTGACGGGCTGTGTGTGCAGTAGTCCACACTGAGTAAACAGACTGGCCCCCAGTCATTAACAGACACAGGAATCAGCACAAAGAGTAAATAATTAGCCTGTGTTGTTTTCAGTCCGACATCAGCCACATAAAGAGGATGTAAACGGTCTTTATCCGAGCACAATAGACTAATTCAACACGTGATTACTATGACCAGTGTGTGCAGGAGAAACTCAACAAGAGATGTCAATATAATCACCACATCATTTGAGTAGAATTTGGCCCATGGTGCAGCAATTTGTTTACAGAATTTTTACTTCAAGGTTTCCACGTGTCTATACAAAATACAAATAAGATGAAATAGAAGTTTATTGAACCTTAATAGTTTTCTAATCTGATCTAATCTAAAAAGGGTACAGTTTTTTTATTTTATAGTAATAAAACAACTCAACAACTTAACATATAAGAATCAAATTTTTTCTACAGTACATAACTATCAAAGAACAAAACTATGAACCTGCTGCTGTGTTAAAGAGTTTTAGGTATTTCACCACATACTTTGTCATTAACCTGTTGCTCAGTAAATAATAAATAAATATCAGGTAAATCCCAGATTTTATGCTCTGTAGTGCACTTTACATCATACTGATATCCTGACATCTGTTGTTACAGGTCACAGCAGTCAGTGTGTTTTTTCATGTTGCTAATTAATCACACGTGTTTTTCTCTGTCGATGTCAGAGAGATTGTGGCTGAACTGTGAAAATGTGAATAAAAACTCTAATATGTGAATCATTTGGATGCAGAACAAATGCAGGTATTTCACCAACTTGGAGCCGAATCAAAACTGCATCAGCTATTGCAACTCACCCCTCGTCATTAACATAACTGGTAGGTTGGAGATTCATGCGAGAACAAGTCGGCATATTTTCCAATGCTTTGAATACTCAGCATGCTCTGACACTTCAGGGGTTTTTTTCTGCTTGGCATCAACAACAACAGGTTGTTTTCCCTTCAACTCTTCATGGTAAAATGTAATGTGATTTCCAGCTTGGCCCTCTTCGCTCTATCTTCTTTTTAAAATCCACAATGTGTCATTTTGGATGGATGGAAAATCAGAAAAGACAGTCGAGTCTCAGTCAGAAAATAATAAACCTGTAGACTAAGCTCTAATCTCCTGACTAGACAGAAAGATAGAAGTTACTAAACATAATAACGCTCCACTACTTCAACATCACGGCTACTCTTGCTGGTTTATTAGTTTGCTTTCTTACCAGAGGTCGATGGAGAGTTTCATCTGTGTGTTTTCAGTAGATAGACTGGTCCGCGATGTGCCGGCTTGCTTCACTGTCTGGAGGTGTGGAAAAGCTGCGAGTCTCTGCCAAAACAAGAGCAATACACATTTTTAAATCCCCAAATTTGTTTATTTAACATATTTGAATGTATTAAATACAGAAGGTGTGATGTGTGGGAGTAGTTTAGAGGCACTTTAGACAGAGCCCAGCTGAGTAACAGAAAGTAACCTCACTGCTTCTGCTTTTGACAAATTGGGAAATGAATACAACAAATTTTCCATTATAAATAATTAATTGATTACAATGTCCAATGTTTCCCATTGTGGTGCCAGCAACAGATTTATAAGTATTCACACTATCAGTTACTTCTAAACTGTTTTTGAAGTGTTGCTGCTGGTTTCCACAAACACTCAATGGTTGAAGTATAAAAACCCACCAGGGCTCTAACATCTTTAGGAAAGCGTCAGCTGGTGAAAAATCCAGAGGGTGAAGCTGCTTTCAGCATCTATGCTGCACAGATGAAACCAACTTCCCCAACTCCAGTCACTTTTAAACTTGAATAGAACCTCCTGCAGTTTTCCAAGGCCTTTGATTGATTGGTTGCTCTACTGCACTTTTATTTTCCTGCAACTTATTACTTCACAGTAATAGTATTACTATAACAGTATTTCTATTCTGTTTTTCTATTTTTGTTTCATTTTTAAGTAATTTGATTCTTGCCTTAATTCATTTATCCTAGGTTTATTACTTACAGCTGTAATTGGATGATTAGTTGATCTATACAATAATGTTTCAGTTCGTCGTGTTCATGACAATAATCTACCCAACCCTCCGACATAAGCAGTTCTTGATTTTAGACCTGTGAATATTTGGAGCTGTTCTGAACCAGTTTTGCCGTAAAAACGTAAGGAACTGGTTTGAAGCCACTGGCTTTGAACTAGTCCTTAAACTGACTTGGTGGAAAAGAGTTGCTGCACAGACTGCACAGCAATTATGAACAAATAGTGATTTTTAGCAGCAAGCGACTGCAGAAATTTCCCGGTACACCTGTTTTTTGCTGTTGTTGTATTTGGTAGAAGATACTTCCAAAATGTGCCACTTTAACTGTCCTTTAAAAAGCCTGTTTTTCTAATAATTCCATCTTTCGAGCAAGTTAAAAACCTTAATTACATCCTTTATATTAAGTATAAACCAATTAAAAATATTTAATCCCTCTATTTTAAAAAACAGCAATATAGATAGCAGAAATCTGTAAGTAGCAGCTGTAGTGTCCTTGAAAGGAAAAAGGGAGGGTGTTTTGTAAAATATATTAAAGGAACTTAAAACATCCATTATACAAAAGCTATTAGTGGCTATTTTCCTGAAGGACTAACTGGCAAGCTAAACAGTAAAAAGCTGTAAACCGAGGTAAAGTATGCGGCAGTGCTTTCTGTACAGTATTTGCTGTAAAGAGTAAGGCCGCCGGCTGACAGGCCACCTGCTACTACGCTTCTGAGTTTGAGAAATGGCTGTGACGTCTTCCACCGGCGGTTTTCACACCCTCCCTCCCTCTCGCTTTCCCCCTGCGCATCTCTTTTAGTGAGACAGGCAGCGGCAAGGCTGAGGACACATTTGATGCTCAGCCAAGGAGAGGAATCTTTCACACAGACTGATGTCAGCGTGGACACCTCCAGCTGGTGAAAACAGAAATGGGTCGATACACTGATTGGCATGTAGCTGCTGCATGATGGGTCAGGTCTTCCTCTGACAAATCCATCACGACAGACCACATACTGATACTGTAGGTGTTCACTGTCGGCCTCGTGCTAATTTCCATTTCTACAGTCCTTGTGTCACCACCTGCACAACGGGAGTTGGGTAATTTGAATCTTAAACATGGATTTCTTCAAACTGAGTCAGTCAAACGAAATGAATGCAATGACCTCACCCAAATAAGACTAGCACAAACATTATCAGTGTAGTTGGGATTCATAAAAGATGAAAAACTAATTAACTGTGACTCTTTATTGGATGGATTAGTTTAGGCCAATGCCCCAAATATATCAAATTACAGACTGCATCAATCTCTTATTGTTCTAAATTCACTCAAATCACAATCTTCAAACAGCTAATGGTATCATTATAGTATCCAAACTCTCTATAACCCCCAAACCAAATTCAATTAACCATCTGTTTTTGTTTTTTTTAACATCGTTAACTTTTAAAGAAACTGATGGTTACGACTTTGACCCAAATGGGGCACAGACAAAGGTTGCTCTCACAAATGATTGACTGGAAATTGCAGACAAATAAGAGTCCAGTAGGACTTACATGCTCATGTATGGACTGCATACAGGTACAATATGACATTTCAAATTCAATAGGAGAGGAGATTATTTCACGTTACAAATTGTTTGCATGGTGCAACTCTAGCCACTTGTCCCCAGATGTCAAGAGCTGTAAATTAGTCAACCTGTGCATGTGTGTTTAATTCCACTTCATCTGCAGTCTGAAACAACCAAATCCAAAAGACTAAAATATCATGTTTTCCACAATGGTCCATGCTAAGTTCAAGAAGCTGTAGATGTAAACACCTGATAACTCTCCGCTTAAACATCAACGGTCACGCAAATGCAGCCTAGAAGCAGCGCTGAGCTCTTCCTCCAGAGGAAACTGTAACGAAAACACCCAGGGTGGTTCTGAAATAAAAACCCAATCCTCTGTGATGTACGGGGACTGTAAGTCAGCATTTGTCTTCAGAGGAACCATGGCTTGCTAATTCCCACTTTAAGGACACTTTTCAATAGGTTCCCTTCTATTCAGCCTGCAGGAATTGTCCCCAGACGTTGCCAAATAAATAAGCTTTGATATTCCTTCATGCCTTATCCCTTGCTGGCAAGTTTGCAGTCTTTAAAGGGAGCGTGGCGTTCGTGCGCCTGACAGCTGAGCGCAAGTCTGTGCTCCTAGTAACGACATGCGAGATGACAAAAGAAGCTCCTACATCAAAGCCTTGCAGCTCTCTCATACATACATATACAAGCAAATTTGCAGATTACCAAGGCCAGTTATTCATGAGTACTTACACGAGCTGGGTTACAAGTCAGAACACACACACACACACACACACACACACACACACTCGGTGCAGCTTTGAAATGACTCCTGCTGCTCATTTGTACATGAAGAAGCAGCATCGACACTCACTTAAGATAATAGGCCCTGTTGGGGAGAATATAGATTGGTAAGTGAATCTCTGAGCTTCTTTATGCCGGTGAATGGGCAGGAGAGGCAGATAAAGAGCTGCACAAAGAGACTGCAGTACCCATGGTGGCAATTTGTCAGGATTAAAGCTGGATGGTGTCTGTCAACGTCTGTATGTGCGGTTGTCGCAGCATCAGGTGTTGTTCATTACTGCAAGGTTGTCAGGGAATCGCAGCACTGATCTGTGAGCACGGCAGGGTCATCTGAGGCGGCGCTTTCATCCTGTTCGGCTGCACAACCTCCTGCACAGATCTGAACAGAGCTGCGTTATTTTTCATCTTTGTGTAAATCCGATTTGATTAAATTTGGTTACATATCAAAAAATACAGAAAATATTTGTCTCACCAACAGTCCACAGTCTAAAGATTTTCCAATTTACAATGATACAAAACAGAGAAGAGCAGCAAATCCCCACATTTGAGAAGCTGGAAGCAGTGAATATATTTTTTTTTGTTTTGCTTACTTTAACTATTATTAAAGGTCTATATGCTTAATTATCACATTACTATTAACATTAACATCAATAGAAATTTGTCCTATCCTGGGCTTGAACTCTGGTCTCCAGCGTGCTTCGTCCTGTCATTATGGTTGACAAAAGGTCATTTCAGTTCATATAACTTTTGCATGTCAAGTTAGTAGTAGCATGCAACTGCTCGCCTACGCTCTCCCCACCCCTTTGGGTATTATTCATGAAATTACGATATATAACTGATATTAGATAATATTTTGAAAATTATCAGTCAAGCAGAAATGACCGACCTCCTCTGCACTTAGGTTTTTGAGCGTATTTCTACTGAAAATGATTTCTGGTTCCAGTTTCTAAAATAAAGTGATTGTCAGGTTTTCTATCTGTTATCTGGCGATCTGTCGGTCTACAGAATAGATTTCACTGAGCAGTATGACTAACACGATGTTAACAGCTCCGGTTCCTTTCTACTGACTGGAACAGTAAACACCTCATGTGAACACAACACCCGACTGTAATAAACTAGACACAGATCATTTTCAGATTGAATCACAGCTGAAAAAAGAATGATCTGTAGCAGCCAGATTCAGACATTTTTTGCAGTGAACAGGAGCATTAAGAGGAGGTGGGTGGAAAAGAGAAAGAAATAAAAGAAGAAAAGAGACGGAGAGCCTCATATGGTCGTCTCTGTATCCACATGAGCTGAAAGACGCCCTTCGACCTGCATAGACATCATACACACACCGTCGCTGATGAACCTATCATTACCTCTCTCTCTCCATCTCCAACAATATGCTCTCTGCTTTCTCTTGTAGCATCATCATCTGTACTGTAGCTCGCTCGCTTTGAAACTCCACACACACACACACACACACACACACACACACACACCTCTGATGTAAGAGCCCTGCAGCAGAGACAGCCTGGAAAAAAATAAAATACACACATACACGTGCTATACATAAACAGTGGACAAGCTTGACCTTCAGCAGCATCTCCTGAGGCCAAACATGTGAAAGGCTACCTGTGTCCAAGCAAAGAGCCCTGACGGCCTTCTACACATGCTTTCAAGGTACCACGAATTCAATTGCTCCAGCCTCACAAAGCGATCTTCGTGAGCCGATTCTGATTGAAAGCCTGAGGAAAAAACAGAAAGCAACTCCACAAAGACGTGAGACCTTCAGCTGACGTTGAGAGCGCTTGTTGTGGTAGTAAACAACATGTAGTTAACATTAAAGTAACATCTAAACCTGAGCACAGACAAAGGGATACACTGTCCCTCTGCCTGCAGAGGTTAGCAAACATGCTGATATTATGCAAAAAGATGCCCCAGTATTTCCTCCTTCCTACACACAAAGCCATTGTGTCAGATAAATTCATTACAGTAGCTGTCAAAGCAATTTCATTACAACCAAAAAGAGGTCCTCACAACTACGGGTTTCAGGCAGTGTGGGAGAGCTGCATGATGTAGCTCTCTTCTAAGTTGTCCTAGATATTCTCTCCAGGAATTTGAATTTGGGTCTGCAGCCAAACCTCAGTCTGACAGGACAAATAAACAGCCGCACATTTTATTCTACACACTGCAGGAGGATGTCAAACGTGGCTGTAATGTGACATTTTTTTTATTGCAAGTGCTGGTATGACACTTTTTATAAAAAAAAAAAAAAAAAAAAGTTCTTCAATGTTAAATTGCAGAACTCATTGTTTACATACAAGCCACCAAACAACAATGTATGTAAAATTGGTAAATGTATTTTTCAAATTGGAAGATGATTGGAAGATGGAAGCTCAGAGCATAAACCACAGCTGGAATGGCCGGCCAATCAATGAGTGGGTAAATTCACTGAAAATAAATAAGTGTGAAGTGCTGGGACATTAAATAATGTTCAAGCACAAATGCCACATTTTCAAAATAATTTTGAGATTGTTGTGAACATTTGCTGCTTTTCTTAATCTTATCGTCCCTTCGAGCAGGTAGCTAATGCATCAGATCCTTCAAGAGGAGGCTGTTTTGTGGAGTGTTGTCCTAACTGACAGCCGTCTCATCTGTACCTGTTTTTACAAAGATGCTGCATCAATAGTTATTTGCAGTCAACGCTAAACACCAGAACCATGAGAAGATTCTCCTGGTGCAATTAAGAGACCACTTTTTTCAATATTCACAACTTTCCTTGTGCGCCTTTAAATAAATTAGCCCTAACAGCTGCACAAGAAACAACACAGGCCTGTCAGTGTTTGGTTTCACTGCATCTATCCATCACATTTCCACATCACACTCTGTTCTCTGACAGCAGCGCAGGTGTGGATGGACTCTGATGAGTGAAATGAGTTCCAGTAACACCTGGTGAAGCATTTTGCACAGTAACCTAAATGTTAATGACTCGAGCAGTTGGTGAGAAAATTGACAGGATAACAAGCTCTGATGAGACAGAGTTAATCAATGCCAGTGACACCCAACGAGATGGTCGTAAAGGAGCAGACAAACACACAAAGACACAGTCGATGGGAGGGAGTTGGGACCCAGCGTACAGTCAATGAAGAGCAAAATGCAGTCTCAGCATGAGAGGGCTAAGCAGCCTCCAGCAATAACAAAAGAAGTCTAGTTTTACAGGGTCAGTGTCAAATGAAATGTACAGACTCCCCTGGCAAAAAAAAAAATGTCCTCAAATGGAAGCAGATGGGAGAGAGGTTTCACAGCAGGAGCGTGGGAGTGCTCCAGAGGTCATAAATCAGCCACTTGAGTATCATCAGTCAGGCAGCAGAGTCAGACTGCGGGCATGTTTCAGTCAACAAGACGAACTGACAACACGAGACAGAGGAAACACAGGTGCCCAAGGACTACAACCAGCTCTACTGAGATATGAGCAGCAACAGACGTGCACAAAGCTTTTAGAAAGGAAGAAGGAGATGAGACCCCGACAGAAACCACAGGGATGCTGGTGTCCAGAGCATATAATCATGGTAGTTTTAACGTGGCTTCAAATATACAATAATATCCTTCATCATTTAGATTCTAATTGAAAGTCAGATAAATATGAAAGTGAGGCTCATTAAATTTGTTAAAACTAATGAATAAATAGATTTAGAGCAGTTTTACCCATCAAATAAATTCAAACTACATTTAAATCCCAGAAACGTGGCACAGAGCATACACAGTTACGACCTTCATCTCCATTTCTCTTCCTCTTTAGCTCATCAGTCCTGTGCCTCTGAATTCAGCTGTAACAGTCGCCTCAAAGCAACTTTAATCACATAATCAGATCTGATGGCAGCAGTGGAAAAAGCTGAGAAGACAAAACGTGAAATACGGAAAAAAAAAAAAAAAAGAATTAATATCTAGTCTAGTTGAAACTTTTGTTGGTATCAATGCATCAGCAGAAATTATAATAATATCACCTGATTGAATTACATTGTTATATTTATGTGCTGATTATGACGCACCACACGTAATTATATTGATCCTCAATTTCTTCCGTAGACAAGGACTAGGCACTATTTTCTGCTCTTACTCCAGCTGGCTGCCCTCTGGTCTCTGTGTGATGCTTAGAAGTATTAACAACATACTTCACCTTCACCTCTCCAGTTAATCATCAAGTTATTTAATCCAAAATCCATACAAATGCTTATTATCACTGAACTGCGTCTGTGTGTGTGCCGTCCATCGCACCCTCGGGTGGAGTTTTGCCTTTTTAATTCAATCAGTCTGTCAGTCAATGTACAGATGCTTTATTAACCTCTGTTTGTTGCTCAAACTAAATTAGTCAACAACCAATAACTGAACCAAGAAACCAGGTTTCTCTGGATGGCGTGCTCACTCACTAACACCATGTCGTGCGATTGGACATGTCCAAACAGACACCAGCATTTCACTCCAGCAAACAACAAATCTACACACCTAGTTCAATTAGAGGAGGCTGGAACAGCCCTAGTTTAGGATTTAGCTGGATTTAATGGGTATAATTATACATGAAAAGCCTGCCTGGTCCAGCATTAAGTGAACACAGCAAAGGGAGAAGCAAACACTCATTTTCATGGACATCCATAGATGAAATCTCATAAAATCCTGTCTTTGGGATTTCAAAAATAGTACGTGCTCAAGCAGCCAAAAAGATGGGCTCGATTCCTGAGAAAAAACACATCAATACCACTTCTGGAGATTCTGCGATTACAAAAACTGCAGCTTGTGAAATGAAAACTCCACCTGCCACCCTGGTTATCCACCATCTTCACCTGTGTTTTTGGCAACAAAGCCGAAAAACCATTTATTTTCCAAGAAACATGTGGAGGGAAGCAAGGAGCTGGTTTGTTTGATCCAGCAGCCAGCCGGTGCCTTCACCCGGGCCACCCGAGGAGTGGACAGATTATCATCGGCTGTCTGGGAGGAAAGCAGAGCTGCGGGATCAGTCTCCAGCTCGCCAAGGTTAGGCCTCTGGATGCAGATAAAGCTTTTGTTTTTAATCAAACTACTTGCAGAAAAACAAATCCGAAGGCTTCTGTGTGGTGCGACAGGCTTAATTCTTCATAGTGGTTAAATTATTACAGAAGTTATGGCAACATTGTAAAATGGCAGCTTATAAATGTGCTGCTCATCTTCGAATATAACTGAAGTGACATGGTAGGAAGTGCTACCATGCTATATTTTTATTATGGGAAATGAATACATGTAATTCGGACTTTAAAAGATGTCATCATCTTGTCGTTGCCCTTAAACCTCAACTTTACACACTGGCAGCCATACAAGCGGTAACTTTTAAGATCAATACCCAGAAATCCTACAAGGTGACATCAAGAAAAGCTGAACACAGCACAGTCATGTCAAACTGTGAGGCTTTAAACCAAACAACCACAGGAAGCTCACAGGCGACACATCTGACGCTGCCGAGTCCAGCTTTCACCAACTCTCTAATTCTAATTCGTCCTTTCCTGTGAGCCAGGATCTGTTCACAACATGTGCCAGAATTTCATTTGGACGGAGTCCATGTTGTCTCAGTTAGCAGGAATGAATGACACACTCTTCTGCAGCCTCATTTTGTGATTTAGGCTGATAAACCAGCTGTATTTTTACAGACAACTCTACTGCAGCTTCTCTGCCATGTGGTATTTCTAGCATTAGTCTGGTATTAAAGTGCACATGTACAGTGTAAACAACCTGTATTTAAACTATCTTTAGATTATCATGGGGCAAAAGAAGACATCTGACGAGGTCACCTTGCGTTCTGGGAAACTTTTACAGACATTCTTTGTCTTTTCACATTCAGTAGATCAATGTGAAAACAAGTGTCAGACTAACCAGTAAATAAAATAGTCAAGGTCCAACCTTCACAGACATACATACAGTTCCTAAACCACTGGAACAAGTTATTGTTTTTGCTGCACACTGAACTTTAAGATCAAATTTTAACTGAGATGAGAACGACGATTTCAGTTTTTATTTGATGCCATGTACACCTTGATATGTTAAACAATGGAGAACAGACCTAAATAAGAAAAGTTTTGGGTGAACAAAGGTACTGAGATTGATCTTCAAACCATAACTAGGTCTAAATGACTACTGTTGGTTTTAACCGGTGAAGACTGCATTTGTTGTTAAACAAAAAAACAAGACGATACTTTCAATCTGACAAAAGCAGATTCGTCTCTGTCTCTTTATTCAATAATGAAGTCTCATTTGACAAAAATCTATTCCTCGGAGTGTTCAGGCGAACTTCCCTTTCTCAGTGGATAAACAGCACCTGGTGCAAAGTGCTGAATGTAAATCTATCCCACTGTGGGAGCAGCAAGCTTGACAAAGATATCAATATGGACACCTGTGGGCCTTCCTGTTGCCATGACCACCAGCAACAGCAGCAGCAGCAGCAGCAGCATCCACTGTACCGCTTTCGTCACCGGCTGCCGTCAGGGAATCAGCGCTTCCTAAACAAATTAGCCCTGAGAAAACCGCTGAGGACCGAACCTTTTAATTACATCAACCTGAAACAAAATGATAGGCTGGCTATCTGACGCGTAATAACTAGTGTACATCATCTCCACCCTCCTCCTCCACCTCCTGTCCCACTCCATCATCAGTTTGGGACATTTATATCTGGGTGTTCATTCCCAGGAGAGACAGAGAAATGTCAAGACAAAGGAGACATGGCTTATCCTCCCTGCCTGGCCTTTTCGTTCCCCATTCTATCACTCCCTCCATTCTTTTAGCTTCCCGCTCCCCGTCCTCATTCATTCTTCACCACTCTGTCTCTTTCCCCCTTTATCCTGTCATCTACATTGTGAGCAGCGTCTGCGGTTCCTCAGAGCTTCAGCTGTGTAAGCAGAGCAGGCACGATGAGAAGCAGAGGTGCCGTATTCAGAATGGTGACGCACAATAGCCGGGGAGGTTTCAGCTGGATGGGATTTAAAATCCTGTCACCGGTGAAGCAAAGTAAGATATCTGCTGTCTGAAAGGGCTGCTGCTACACAATATGCACACATACCACTGATGCTGCTGTGTGACGGCCACACATTTAAAAAGAAAGCGATTCTGCACTCTACATTTGTTTGCCAAACTGAGACTCTGAGAATCTTAAGGCCAAAAACTTCATGACAAAGCTGTGATGCTGAAGCGGACTGAGCTGAGCTCGAGCACAGTGTCACGCTGGTGTCAGGAGCTGGAGCTCAGCATTCATTATACGCACCTTTTGCATAATTATAACTCATAGTGCACAATGAATCATGTTACAATATCCGAACTCCCTCTGCCCCCCCCAAAAGTTAAGAATTAAACCTCCTCCTCCTTCATTTTGCTCCCTAGGTGACAGGATATGTCGCCTATGCTGCTACATATATCTGTCATTTCTACTGCACCAATTTGTACTTTTTCCCCTAGACTTTCTTTAATTCTTACCCTTTTAATTATGAAATATTAGATAGTTTCACCTCTGAAACTAATAAAAATGAAACAATATAAAAATTAAACATCATTTTGTTGAACTGTGCCCTCACCTCTTTCAGGAAATCAAATACTCAAATGTAATAAGTTAAAATCTAGAGTTTCCTTCATTTGTGTTTGATATGACTGTAAATTTAATATCTTTAGGTTTTGTGCTGTTGGCAGCAGTTAATTATATATTTAAAGGCGTCACATTTGCCTGTAGGAACATATTTGTGATTAATTTCTTACATTTTATAGACTTAATTATTATGTAAAGAAAACCACTATTTCATCAGAAAAACAGTTTGGGTGCAGCCATAAAATTCTTCCTAGTTACATACAAGTTACATTCAGACAATTTATTTTAACATTAATATATGAAAGTGTGTCTATAACCAAGCATAACCCTGAAAACCTTTATTTAATTCATCATAAAAAATTACAGTTCGACTCCATATGATTCTGAATAGAGCGACAAGCAACACCACCTCGTGAAGGGAAGTTATATTGTTTATCTTCAAACCATTAAAGCGTCATCCAGGCACTAAGGTAATTAATTACTGAGTTATACCAATCTGGTGCTCGGTGAATGCAATAGGCCCTTGGGGCTTTTTTCTCATTACCAGGTGCACACTGTCCTACACAGACAAAGCAGGGGAGGGATTTAATAACATTTAGTATTCAGATTAAACCGTTGTATGCAGCCAAAGCCCCGGCTTCCAGTGTTTCAGCTCTAAAGTAGGATCAATTTGCAATCCAATTAATTCAGATTGTGAGGAAACATGCTCACTCTGAGGAAAACAATCAGCTGTCCCACTAAAACAAAGACAAATGCGGATCTGGAATACAAGGGGGGGAAGACACCCGATGAGTTTGACATGCCTTCTCTGATGATTCAGCGCAACAATAAAGAAATCTTTCTCAACGTAAATGTAAAGACTATTAGTTGCTGCTACCATGTTTGTTTGGATTGGAAGTGTGAATGTAATGTACTACTCTGTTAAAGCTCACCAAACAACACCAAACACCAAACTTCATCTGCATACTTGACAAAGCTAACACATGTACAGTGTATATCAAAGACAAAAAAGAACATTAGAATAAGAATAAATCACCTGTTCAGTGACTTCAATTATCTGTATGTTTAAATTTAAATAAGAAAAAACTACTACTACCACTAATACTACTGTCACTGCAATCCAACTATTTGCAGACAAACTCCCACTGATTGTGTATCTTCCTGTGTATATATGTGCTCAAGTGTGTGTCAGAGAGGGTCAGTCCCCACTGTGCCACACGTGACCATCAACCTCCCCTCTGGCAAGGTGCAGGATGAGACCTGGTAAGCTGCTGTGGAGACAAACAGACGCCGAGACGCCTAATGCAGCAGAAAGGAAAGCAGCGTGGCCCAGTTTGTCATTCTAGTTGTGTGCTGATTCAGACTTAAAAACAGGTAAAGCAAAATGAAATCGGTGAGGGGGAGGTGGGCAAAGTCACTGAAGCGCTTCTCCGGCGGCAGTAAAGACACATTAGTGGCCCAGTGGAGGATTTGTGCGGGATGAAGTAAATGCGATGTTGCTGCAGACTCCCTCGTGGCTACAGTGATATGAGGACTTTTTTTTTTTTTTTTTTTTACAGTCTTCTGAGGAACATGTGTGAAATTCTCAAAGATATCCTCTTTCTGTATATTATAGAAAACCATTTTCAGTATGTGGATTGCATAAAAACCAGCATCCCCCTGTGACATATGTGACAGACTAGTCTATCAGTATCAAAGTCAGTCACTGTTACATCTCATTTTAACACCCCACACCTCATGGCTATATGATTTCTGGATGAAAATGAAAGAATTAAACATATTCATCCCTCCATCCCCACCACCCACGGTTTGTTTTATGTCCAGCAATGATCTGGGGAACGGCTGCCAAGTAAATAAATTTGGCTACGAAGACAGGCTCATTGGCAGCACTGAACAGAGTGAGCGCTGGTATATCCAAAGACAGTACATCTTTATTATGGTGTGAATGGATGGCGCGACAGAGGCGGCGCAGAGATAGTGATTTGTGAAGTGGTGGACAAAGGATAACGGATGCAGAGGAAAAAGAGAGGACATGTATCATGTTTTCCATCTGGCGCTGGAACTATCACCTGTCACAGAAGTCCATCAGTCACAACTGTGAGCTAAAATAGATCCAGACGTGAAAAAAAACCTCCACAGATTATTCAGCGTTAGACTCAAATGTCACGTGAGGGAAATGCAGTGTGCAATTTTGCATCCTTTTAAAGTAAAGAAATAGTTTCAGAAGAAATGTGTCTTATTGTGGAGAGGTGAAGTCAGACTTCAGACAGCATGGCAGCACAGATAGTGACGTCTAAAAAGTTTTTAAACAAGGCTCGCCTTGCAGCGCAGTCTAGTAGAGCAGACGTTTCAACTATATCTACTAACAAATACACTTAACAGCATAATTATCTACTGCAATTAAATAATGAGTAATACCTGAAGGACTGTGCAGAGCATAGTGGAGCAGGAAGACGGCATTAGTAGCGCAAGATTCCTAATCTCATGCTACAGGTAGGTTACTGTATTTTGCATGCTGTACACCAATAAAGCAAGAACACAGTTTCCAATAATATAATGTTTCATTTGCAGTTATAATTGACAATGAGCGCCTGTGACACTTAAGATAACGCAAAGGTTATTTCCAATTCAAATGACTATTTCGTCTGCCGACCTCTTAAATTAATTAACATGGAAAGATAATCAGCACAAAACATTTGAAAGGTACCTGAACTGTCCCTTATAATCACAAGCCCTCGCTTAGCATCCAAACTTTAATCTTCGACTGACACACCTGATTAGCTGGACCCGGTGTTCAAACGCTCGCCACTTAAAATACCCACTTTAGCTAATAGAGAGAAAAGAATATAGAAATTAGGTAGCAGCTCAAGTCGAGCAGTTACCTTTGGTCTAAAAAAATTATTTGAAGTAAAACGGGTCATTAGATTTATCCTGTCTCGCGCCACAGGTTTTTACCTGTTTGTGGCGCTACATAAATTCAGGGGTTACAGTGTTCGTCCTCTGGGGATCATGCAAAATTTCTATCCATCCAATTGTGGAGCTGTTCAAACCAACGTGTCGCCAGGCTGTGCCTCTAGCACGGTTAAAAATCAAATAAACTCCCCTACTGCTCTTCTGCCTTTGAGCCTCACACGGTCTTTCTTTTATCCGCCCTCCTCAGCTTTCCCTGATCTACCCCTCCTCACTGGAGCTCACTGCCAAAGCCCCATCCCTTCAGGGCCTGTGTCCTTGTGTATCCATGCAAAACGTAGGAGGAAAAAAAAAAAAGAACAAAAAACAATCTCAATCATGGCAGACGTGTGTTGTGACTCCTCTACCCTACAGACACAACACAGCACGCTGCCTTTTCCACAGAACGTCCCCAAATGAGCTCAGCTGGCTCCAAAAGGGGGGGGTCCCCATGAAAAAATAACATTTTAACAAAGACCTTGTCCTCACTGGATAAGAACCACATTAATATCTCTCCTCCTAGACCTCAGCCTGCCAGAACCTGAGACAGAAAATATAAATATAATAAAACATACACCCACAACACCCAGCTCAACCGAGCCACCACAGCAGCAAGCCAATTTCAAATCTAAAAGTAAGATTTGATGTCCATGACTAGGAAGGGTAGACAGTTTCCAGCCAGAAAAAATACAAAACACTAATAAAACAAGAATAAAACATGTGTATAATCATTAACCCACCATATGCTGCCATTGTTAGTATCCCTTTTCTCATGATGTGTTCATGAAGAGTAGCTGTCACAGATTGTACCGTGCCCGCATAATAAATAATGAAGGCATGTGCGAGCTGGCGAGGCAGACAGCCCCAGATGTTGGAATAAAAGAAAAAGTGGGTCAGGTGTCTAGCTGATGCTAACCACAAAGAGTGAGCAGACGGCGCTGAGCATTCGACCTAAACAGGCAACGACAGCGAAACGATGAACGGTTACAGTTTGTCCTGCTTTTAATCCATATGCAACACTGATCACGTGAAGGACTTTCACTTGAGGCAAGTGGTGTGTAAATCCAGGACATCGAGTCCATGAGCTACGGTTTTATTGTCTGGCTTATTAAAAGGTCAAGAGGTCAGGTGCACAGTTGGCCATTTTAGGAGAAGGAGAGCTAGGAGGTAGCCTAAAGGTGGAAAAGTAGTTCAGCCATTTGATGCACCCCCAATATTATTAGAAAGAATAACAGAAAAAACAGCTCACACTGCACTAGACATCACCAGGCAGACTCTCTACTGGTGGTTTACACTCACTCCAATACCATTAACCTGCTGCTTGACAGTTCACTTGCTCACTTGCTGTGTAATTTGCGTGCATGTGTGAATTAATACTAATATGTTTCAGTCAAAGAAGTAGGTTTAACAAAAGAAAAAAAAAAACAAGTAGAGTCACTTGTGTCCAAAACCAGAGAACCCAGTCCTTTTAATTATTTCTATCTGCTACAAATCCAGATGTTTGCTCTTGGAACAACAGCTGTCAAAACCCCCACAGAGAACTGCAAGTGAATGACCTACTAAGCTAGTTTATTGCAGCAGAAACAGTGAAGAATATTATGGATTGTTATCAATATTATGGAAAATACTAACACAAAAAACTAATATATGAATTTTTAAATTATTTGATACGTCAGTCTATACTCTCATGGATCTAGTATCTGTCTGTCAATGCATCATTCACTGTGCAGCCGCGGTGTTACAGGGTCATGTACTTTAGACCTTCACAGCTCAGCGATGTTACACAAGCTCATTCATCTGAAAGACCACACATCCATCACCTTTCATATCTGTCTCAGTCGCCGCACCCTCTGGTCCAGCATCCCACAGGCATCTGATCAAAAAGTGAGATAAAACACTCCTCCAGCCATCGCTGGACCATTGTGCAAATCCCTGCCGCTTGCGACGTGCATCTTGTAAATGGGCCGTAAACAATCCTGCTCATCAATCACAAATGGATCATTTGATGTGCCACGCCCCTGTCAAAATAAAGCTCCTTATTCTGGGTAAGAACAACAATTACTTACTCAAACAAGCCTTTGTCAGTATTTAAACCATAATGTCAACAAAGTGTATAGTCTCAACACTGACCTTTTAACAGTAAAGTGTAGCATAAGTAGGATTTAATTTACAGTTTATTTCACGTAATTCAGCTGTCTAAGCAGGTTAATGGGGTTCAGCAAACAGCCGCCAAAGTAAAGAGTGAAAAAGAATTAATAGCATTGAATTAAATAGTCTTAGTTACTGAAAAATACTGAACATTTGAATTAACTGTGTAATTCTGTGTTTGGAAATGAAAACGACAAGATCAGTAAAACTCATTCTTTCAAGCAGGAGCCCATTGAATTCCTGCAGGAGAACTTAGTCACTAAGGCTGCTGTTTTTTTTACGGGTCATAAAAGTACTGAGGTGTGAGGATCTGTCCTTCAGACAGGAGGTGACTCAGAGGAGCAGAGACCTTCGCCCTGAAGGCTGGAACATGCCTCATGAACAGTGGTCTGCACACAGAGCACCCACACCCACTAAAGCACTAATTTACTGCAGTAGGGTCCTTGTGCTTTAGGGCAGAGCGATGAAATAATCTGTATTATCTTGGTATAGATAGGAAATACTCTGGGCACTAAAGCAATAAACAAACTTTAGTTAATGGCCATTTGTGTAATTTTTACAGTCCGTGCTGTTAAAAGGCAACAGTTTAGTGCTGTCAACAAATAAAACCTGCTTGTGTCTTTGGTTTGAAGAAGCAACTGCATATCACACAGTGATGTAATCACCAATAATGTGCTGCATGCAGCTGGCATTTCAGCAGGCCTGCAGCAAGGTCTTTTATGTAATTGTGCACTCACACTCACATAAACGATTCTAAATCCTTTACTCAATCTTCTGTCATAATTACACATCCAACAAAGAAAGCTGGACTAAAAAAAGCACTTTTTACAGACACTCTGACGTGAGACTACACGTGAAGCTTGTAATGATCCTCTATTTACATGTATTGTGTATGCAGGTTCATGGACATCTCTTTAGTGGAATATTGCCATCACTGAGTCCTTAAACTTCACTTTTTAATCTATTTAATCAGGCTGTTGCCTAAAAAATCAACTGTTATGATCTGTTATGGTCATTGTTTAAACAAGAACTTTAAAATATTCTTTGGTTTCAGATTTATAAATGTGATGATCTGCTGCTTCTTGTGAATAAAAACCTCAAATTAAATATATTATGTACATTTATTAGTTTATTATCATTATTTGTTGACATCTTATGGACTAAACATTGAAATCAACTGAGAAAATACTGCAAGTGCAAAGTGAATAATTCAAATAGCATTTAGCTGTCAAGATATTTTTATAAGTCACTCATTTAAAAAATGACTTACATGTACTGGTAAGGTTTTTCCACTTTTTTCATGATTCTGACTTTCATATGCATTTTGAACAAAAGTCTGGTGATTAAAATTTTAATTACTGAGTTTCTAAAAACGTGATTTGATGTTTTGCAGGAGTCTCAAAAATTTGAAACAATACAAGGCCTTATGTCACTGTGGCAAATATTGAACATAATAATAATGAACATAATTGTGAGTACATCCCCAAAATATCATCCCTCATAGTGCCAAAAATACCAAAAAAAGTTTTCTTTTTTTTTTTATGAGGATCCCAATCAGTGTCAAACGCACTATGCTGGTCCACTGGCTTTGCACACACTGACCACAAGTCAGTCTAAATTGGATGTATTATCACTGGTTAAGCTGCAAGTACAGCTTATTTTAACACATTTAACAAGCTTGTTGTAACTTTCCCCATTTGGACAGAAATGAATTCTCTTAAAGACCCATGTATTGTGTGTAACCTGCAGATATCATCCAGCCTATATTTCTGTCATATACAGAGTGAAACCCGCTCTGCACATCCAACATCACTTCTTCACGCCAACTTAATGGATTGTGAAAGAAAGGTAAATGATTTCCCTCTGACAACAGAGGATGCATTAGCCTTCGCTATTCGTCACTGTTTACAATCCATCCTGCGAACGGAAATAACAGCATCTATCATCGCAGGAGACATCCTCAAAACAACAGCAACACCAGGGAGACGATGATTGATTCAAATTGGATCCTTTTCAGGAAGTCCGGGCAGGAGCAGAAATGAGCAGCGCTAGGTGCCACAGGTTCGCGGTTTTCCTCAAATAAAGCATTAAATAAAGTCATTAAAGATAGATGGACAAGTCAGCAGGTGTATCAGTATATACCTGTGTCTGTGTGCATGCAAGCTATTTCAGATAGAGCCGGTGAAAGGAAAAAAAAAAAAAAGAGCATCAAGCTGCAGAAAAAAGAACCACACTTGCTGCAGACAATCAAATTGAGATCAGGGAACTAAAAACACAATAATAACAGCATTAAATAAGACATCTACTGATGTGTGCAATTCTCCGAGAGCATCTCAATTTGCGTGACAACCTTGGAGGTCCAACGGTGCAAGTTACTTCTGTCATCTTCCCTCAATTGCCACTTTAAACCTCATCTGCTTCTCATCTCTTCCTCCTCGCTCCTGTTGCCTTTTTTTTTTTTAAATAGCAAATTGCATTTACCAAAGCAAAGCAGTGCTGTATGTCAGCCTCTCCTTCCACTGAGGAGGAGGGGAAAAAAATTCACTTATTTTATTCTCTCTTTTACCTCCACTGGAAGATACGGAAACCTTACCTCATTACAGAAGGTCAACGCTGGCACCCCATCAATTGTCAGGAAGCTCTCAAAAAGAGCTTGAAATTGATTCATCAGCAGCACTAGCAGCTCTCTCGGAGGGGATCACGTGACAAACATTATGAATACAAATGCACAGATGCTGCGAGATGAGGTAGAGGAAGAGGAAGAGGAGGAGGAGGAGAGGTGAAGGCCACAGTGGAGAGCCCGGCATGAGTGCATGTGTGCGTTTGCCACAGCTGGGAGAGCTGGAAAACACGCTGATTAAATATTGTACCATAATATGAGTCTAGTGTAAATTATATAGCCTTAAATTACACCCTTTCATAGTTGGTTGGGTTTTTATTTATTTATATAACACTTTTTTTTTCTCAAAGGAGTAAGAGCAAATCCAAATGTTGATTTTTATTGGTGTTAAAGCTGCATTTCAGTCAACAGAGGCACACTTCTCGACAGAAACCACTGTTTTACATGTAGAAAAGCCAGCATTCTTTCAGAATAATAATAATAAGAAGAAGAAGATTTTTTTCTTTTAGAAGACGTTTCAGCCTATCTCCAGTGAGGCTTTACTGGCTTCTTGGAAGCTTTGTGACATTTGTAGAAGGCAAAAACATGTGTGGACAGCAAGTCTGGAACAGCACAGACTAGAATCTTGTATGGGTCCAATTTTGCAGAGCTCTGTACTGGAGCGATTCATTAAATCCACACATGAGCCAACCTGCACGCCACCGTTATACGTTATAGTCACTCACTTTAAAACCCATCCAGGCTTTAGGTCATTTTTATAAACAGGACTCGTTCACTGAGGATGACTGACTGAGGATACCGTCCCATTCAGTGCACAGCACACTCGCTGAGCTGCAGTTGTTGTTTGTGGAAGTACTATGACACTGAGAAAACTGACTCATACCACTTCATCCCATTTTTCTCTGCTTTTACAAAGCCAACATAAAATGAAAGTTATTCATGAGGATCCAGCTCCTTTATATAAAACACTCACTTGTATTAGCTTTGTCTGGACGCCTGAAAGCCTGAAGATTTGACTTACTACTTACTTCCTACTACGACAGGTTGGTTTACTTTTACAATAACTGCACTGCACAGAGTTGTTGGGGGGTCGGAGTTTGCATCCATGCCACAGTGTGTTGTGCAACTGTAATAATGACAGTTTGGTTTAATGCATGTATCAGATTTTTCCTTTCAACATCTTGAAATCATGTTGGTAATAGGTAAATGTTTGAAAACTAAGTGAAACTACTGGACTAACTAAGAACTGTTTAAGCCCTAGACTAGTTCCCAAAATATTGCATCCTTAAAAGAAAAATCTGAAAAGTGATATTTCTTAAAGTACAAATAAAAAAAGGCAAAGTAGCCACAGAAAGATGGTACATATCTTCAAAAACATGCAAAGACATTAACAAGCTGGATTTGGTTCTCCTTGATGAAAAATAAACAAGTCTAGACTCTTCATAAATTCCAGTCCTAAGAGACAAAACTAATTATCCTCTGAAGATGCTGAGTGTTAAATGGATGCAATATAAGTCGGGTAGGGCACTGGCACAGCTGAGTGAGTTTATGTGTTCTCTTAACTTCAGCACAGGTAGCGCGGAAGTAAACAGACTGTTCTTTCTGTGGTTCTAGTGTCTGTCTGAACAAGCGTCTCCGTTTTCTTCCTGCCACTTCCTGTTTTGGTTGTTAATCAGCATTTCGACCGCTTCCTCCTCTGAACCAGATGTTTACACGCGAAGTAAGTCAGACTGCAGATACTAATTTTGAAATGAAAGCTCCAAGTGCGTGTGATCGACCTACTGTGAGATCAAAACAGCGATTAGGATGTAACGCTCGGACTGAAGTGGCTGCAAAATAAAGAACCGCTGCATCATTTCTGTTTTCTCCTCTGGCCTCAGAAAACTCCTTCACAGCTTACAGAGGGACAGAGCGAAAACTAAATAATCCAACACATGCAAACATGCTGATTAAACAGTGCTGCAAAGTCTTAGTCCTGCATGAAAAACAACTCAAGTGCTGCAAAAGAAAACAACCTCCAAAGGCTTTATGAGCAATAATTAATGTGTTTAATAATATTGCTTTTCATGCGCTTTGCAGATCAGTTGTAAACTGTTTGCATTGCCAGAGTTTGGAAAATCCTCTACTTTGTCTTTCCAGCTCTTAATTTATTGGAGACTTCAGAGAAATTGACCACTGATCTTCAGGAAACCATCAAACTTCAAAACATTCATAAGTGCGACTGACAAACTTTTGGCTTATTAGTTAGTGAGACCCTTAATTTACAGGTAAGATTCATGGCAGTGAAACCAGAACCTGATTTAGCTCATCTGTGGCATACAGCTCAAGGTTCACAAACTATTAAAACGATGGAGGGAATCATTCTGAATCCACAGTTCAATTCATGCCTCAGTTTTTGTTTTCTCTCTCGTTTTTTTTTACAATACAGATGAACTGCAGTTGAACTTGAGCAGCAGCTCATAGGCCACACTACCCCTGTCACAGTGTTGCTTTCTCAGTGTAAAACCTGCACACAAAGGCAAATAATCTGTTGTCTTACAACAAGAAATACCAGGTTCTCAGGATATTGTATTGAATTTGAGTATTGAGTATTAATATGCAAGAAACTTCACCATGTGAGATGGGACGTCTCCATTAGACAGGCAGCGGGTTGGGTTGCCTGTGTCTGTCGCATTAATGAATGATGTTTTAAACATCATTTATATTAGTATATTAGTCTATTTATTATTGCTAAAATCATTTATAATACTGCCTTATCAGAAAGAGGTGCCAAAGCATTTTATAACACAAAAGTCTGAAATGCTGCAGCAACAAAACGAAGACAACCAAAAGATAACAATCTCAACAAGAGATAAACTAATTCAGTGTGGTAAAACACCTGATACAAATTAACCAAGATCCCGTAAAGGCCACTTTCTCCCAACAGATGGGAACCAATTAGCCACCTGACTCCCAGAAAACACTTGGGCAGCCGTGTGAAGCCAAGATGCAAATGAAGCAGAGGGAAAGGTGGAAGTGAACCTGCCAACATCTTGGGAGAGGCGAAATTAATGAAGGAGACAGCAGAGGTGCAGTTTTGGAAAACAGAAAGAGAGAAAAGTGAGAAATGATGTATGGAGGGCACGCAAAGCCGGACTGCAGGTCTCCAGAGAGGTTACAGAAACAAAGAGCGGAGGGCAAAAATATCTGTTGATGGAGAACGTTGTCTTAATCCTGCAGGCAGTGACTCATCCATCAGCTGACATCAACATCAACCCGACATTTTCAATTTGAGGCTAACATGAAATCATAGAGCTTGTTAATGAACATCTTGTCGTATTTATTTAACTGATGCACTGACTAGACCAGAGGCTGCTAGCACTGCAGAACATCAGCGCGTTCACCAAGAATTCAGAGGACAAATTAAGCAGAATCAAGTCGTCCCCATTTTCTATAGCATGTAATTGACTGCAGGCCAAAACCCAGTGCTTGAATAAGAACGTCATACGTCATACCTTGTTAGCTTGAGATTTCAAGATTTGCAAACAAGAATTGACCTCAAGTAATTAGAAATCTCAAATCAGGGGACACACAGTGCATAAAATGTTTAATTTCAGAAAAAAGAAGTAGTTACTGCACATTACCTGTCTTCATTTAACATCAGGCTTCTGTAACGTCTCAATCATCTGATGTGACTTCTTGGATAAACTTAATGTATATAACCAAGTGTATTCATATTTATTTAGATTTAGTTCTGGTAATAAAAGTTAATTTATATTTTCACATTATAAGATTGAAACTCAAAACTAAAATAAGATGCCGAACAGCCTTGAGGAGTTAGCATGGCAGTAGACTCTTGCCTTGTTAAAACATGCATTACAACCACAGCCTTGCAGGTGGTCATGTCTTTTGCAAGATTCCCAAGACTGACTGTTTTATTATTTGTCCGTATCGCCGAACCTCACACGACAATAAAAACTCCTGTAAATGTTCATTTTAACTGCATAAAGAAAACATCAAAACCGGAGAGACGGGTTCTCACAGTGACAACATGCAAAGGGAGGATCTGAAACCAATACATTCTTTCGGTGTGTTGCAGAATAAACTCTCAGACCCGCATCTCAAACATCTGACACACCTTCAAAATGGAAAAGGGCTGGAATAAGATGCGAGGATAAGTTAAGCAGTAGAGGACAATTTAAAAGGTGTGAGCATGTCTAAAGCTCTGTGCAGCAGCAAACTACAACAGAGGCAATGTTTACCTTCATTCCCTGCGGCTGCTCACATACGGCACGAAGCAGCTGTTAGATAAAGCCAAGCAAATATTGGTAAGTGTAGGTGATATAAGGCGACATATTCCCTCAGAGAAGTAGTCGCGCTGCCTGCTGAATACTTTAGTCTGCATAAGCTGGAGCTCTCCTAAGGACAGGGAAATTTCTTTGTTTCTTAACATTTTGTGCTTTTAATATTAGAATATCATCAAAGCTGCTTCTTGTTAGACATTATAATGTTCCCTATAGTGGTAAAGTAGCTTAAATTAATAGGTTGATTTCATGTAGAAGCAATGGACAATATAAAAAACTATTTAAAACCTTTAGACTCCGAAGACAAAATCTGCCTACTCTCCGTCTACCTTAATCTGTAATTATCTCACACTGCTGACGCTTGGACATTACACTTATATGGGATTGTTGAGCACCTTATTCCAAGAAAATGGGTTTTAATGTGCCTTGTGCCCAGGGGCTCTGCTGTGTTGAAATAGTAAAAGGGCCTTAAACAAACACTGTTTTCTAAAATATCACCGTACACCATCTCTTACTGGAAAAGCCCTAAATGTAGCTATAACCCAAACACTATCCACATGCTTTCAGCAATATACTGTACAGTATATTACAACATACCTGTGGGGAAATGTGTGAAAACATGTCATGCATGTTGGTAAAACCTCTAAATGGACTTAAAATGGAGTAGACAGAGTAAGGACCAAACATTAAGGTTAACAAATGCCACATTTGTGCAGCAATACTGCACTCGTTTCCACATTTTGTTCACCCCACCTCAATATGAAAGTCGTGTTAAGGGGATCAAATACAGTATAAGGCCAGATAAAGCATTACCTGACAAGTCATCAATCAAACATCAATAAGTCTGTTCTCAGTGAACATGTACGTCTGCACTTCATGCCTTCAGTCAGTTGTTTGGGTAGAAGATTTACAAACGTTCCAAGTTAACGCAGATAATAGCTGCTACGCGAGCCAACTTGAGTCACAATGGTTCTGTAAACTGTGACATGAATAATTACAGTCTGTGTGGACCTGCTGCAGTTTACAGGAATGCCGTGACTCATGATGGTTAGCTGACTCTGGCCATTTCGCAGCAAATCTACAGATCACACGTACAACAGACTAAAATGAAGGACTCTGCACACTGATCCGAGCTCTGCCTCCACGTTTGATGATGAGATATTATCACTGGATACTAGATGTGAAGCCACGCAAATTGACTGAGCTGGTTTCCTTGCAGCTCCAGAACTTTGCTCTTTATCACATTGCACGTTGTACATTACGCTTTATACAAAGGCTGCAGTGTTTATCGAACAGCCTCAGCAGCTTTTTAATTACAGTAAGCCCTAATCTGTGAAAGGCTGTTTGTCCAGGTAAGATGTGGATATTAGCAGCAATCGCAGACCAGGATGTGTGGGTAAAAACCTGATTTAATCTCAGATTGTATAAACACACTAACAGCCTAAATCCATCACGTTTCACTTAAAGTGCAGGGTGCAATCGGATTTGTGTTGATTGCCTGCCCCTCGCTGCCAAAATCTCTAACCTGGCACGTTGACAGGTTAGCACAACTCTGTCCAAGCAGCAAGCCACTTATGAATTCATGTGACTGTTGTTTGTCGGGATGGCTTATAACCAGGAATTGTAAACTGTCAAACATGAAGTTTAATCCAAAGAGTATAAACATGTATAAACATGTCGAGGGCAGGATTTCACTCATCTCTCAGAAATTCAAGCACATCAGTGCACCAGAACAATTCAACTCTTACGACTTCCTGCACTGTCTGACAGTCTCTTGTTCATGTAACATGCAGTGCTGTTTGTACCCGTTACAACATTTTCTCCTCGTGAGTCACCAACACCAATCCCATTTCATTTATCGCACTTGACAAACTGCATAAATGTGCATATTGGCATTTATGATCCAACTAATCACCTGCGGCTTCGATGTACAGCAGACAGAGAAATGTTTGACTGGAAGCATTGAGCTGCAACAAATGACTTTTTTCATTATTGACTATTGAAAATATTATTCCACTTACTAAAAAAACACAAATACAAATAAAACTGCCCCAAAATGACTAATTTATGGTAACTTAATTAAAATTTTATTGATTAAGAATGGATTAATGTGTCACTTATTTTGTCAATTAATCGTTTAGTCTATAAAACACTGTGCTATTTCCAGCATGGTTCTGTATTTGGTTGTGTTTTTTCAGCATCAGGGGCCAAAGTAGTAAAGCAAACTTATCACGTTTTAGAACCGTGACCCATCAAGTGCAACCAATGTCGGGCCATCTGTGAGCATCTGTCAGCCTAGTTATTGTGATGCACGCTGCACCATTGGCACTAGTCAGACCCCCGGCTGCACATTTTCAGCCAATTCAGCATGTTGAATTAGTGGCAGTGATTCAGAGAGACCACTCTGATTGGCTGTTGGAGAAATGAACTGCAGTGACATTTACATATTCTTATCAGATGTATTCTTGATTAGAATAGCTATAAACCAAAAGTAGCAAACAAATGTTGCATGTGCAGCTTTACAATTTGTATATCCTCAGCCCTGGGTCTTCTTCTGCTTTCGCTTTTGAATCCAAAATGCCAACTACCACCACCTGCTGGCATGGGGAGTCATCACCTGCTGCCACAACAGTCTGTCTAAGTCACCTCTAGCTCTTCGATGTCAGCTTGGTTTGTCACGGTCCTAAACTTAATTAGGGGATGCTAATGAATAGTAATGTGTAAGGGTATGAATTACCCTAGATGCTAAATTGTTAAACTGTTCCTCCATCAGTGCATGTAAATACAGGCCTGGAAGTGCACACTCATGGAACCACAGGCAACCGCTATCCTAATTAAAAAAGCATTACTATAGGGAAAACACTAAGCACCAGGTAGTATTTGAGCACAGAGAAGAGGTAAACAGTGTAAATAAAGTGTGAGAAACTGTGAGACAACAGGGGCACGGCATCATTGCCCCAGGGCCACCAAGCTGGTTAATCAGGACATGATCAGAGGTTGACACCTTTCAGGTTCGTCCTAATAATACACCAAACCCAGAAGGTATCCAATTAACAACACTGAAAACACATAATAGCAATAAATCCCCCATTGTTGATTCAGCACAAATCTGAACACACATGCATCTTAGATAGGTAGAGAATATTTTGAATTTCCAGTAGATACCATGGTGAAACCCACTGCAGGGAGACTGAAACAGCGGTAAACACAACGGTAATAAATAACACACTTCATAGACTGCCACCTACTGCATGTCATCATCTGTGTAACACACACACACACACACACACATACGACTGATGGAAATTATTTTCCTGCAGGAAGTAAACAGCTCGCAAAGCAGTAAAGGTTTACAGCTTGGAATAAGAGAACAAACTCTCCTTCGAACACAGTAATCCTGCAGGCAATTAAGTTAGCTGAGAATTAAGTAAGAGTGGACACATTCAAAATGTTGGAAGAAGTCCAGCTGCAGCAAATCGGGCGTTAGAGAAACGCAGGGGGATTACGAGGTTTTTCTGAAATAAAAAAAAGACCTCAACATAAATGTAATGGGAAAATGAGAAATACAGCATCCACTGAGTGGCACCGAACATGAAATTCAGATAAGTGGCTAACAGCATGCACAGCCTGTGCCTCAGTCTCCTGTTCTCCTGCTGAAAATCTTTCTCATTGCACCGTTTTGTTTTTTTTTTTAATTTGCATTTCAAAAAACAGAAACAACAAGTACCCTGAAGGACAGAGCATGGATTACCTGAGGCACAGCTGGAGCACTTATCAATTCCTATTCAGGGACTGAAATCCCACTGGAAAGACAAATTAAAAGACCACTGACTATTTCATTGCTTCCTTTCTTTTCATGTGTGAGCTGTTTGAAACCAAAAAATATATATATATATTCTAAGAAACAGAACCCAGCTTTTGAATTTGCACTAAAAGACTGATCATCATGGAAGTATCACAAAACTAGAATAAAAAAAAGACCCAAACCTGTTTACGCGTGCTGTCCTAAGGTAAAAGGTCGCTTTACTTGTTTCCTCGATCACTGTAACAATGTGTGACAAGGACAGTGGTGCAGACAGTCGCTGCTAAAGGTAAAAGAGTCGAGATAACAACACAAAGGACGCGTGATAGTGAAACAACAAAAGGAGCCACTTCCAGATAAGACGAATGCAAATGTCCTGTAGACCAGTGTAAAGAATCAATTATGTTTAAGTAGATATCACTGGTAGAAAACCGAAACAAAACGATTCAAGTCCATTAAAACAGAGTTTCTGAATTCACAGACTCCTATGATTAATTCTTTATTCCAATACTTGCCCCTATACAATCTATCGCCACTGAGCGCAATGCACATGCAAAAGTGTTTCAAGACAAAGCCAAACAACAGGGATGTTTCGTGCACAGTGCAAAACAAAGCAGCACCGCGCACGGAAAAAGAACTTTTATTATTTCCTCAATACGCCCAAGTCCTTCAAGCCAGACTCCGTGGAATAAATGGCAATTTTAAGACAGGTGAGAAACCCAGCGCTCACCTTTTGTTAGTTCCTCCGTCTGGTTGCAGCAGCAGCAGCAGCAGCAGCAGCAGCAGCAGTGGTCCTGTCTGTCTGTGGGTGTCTGCTCTCCTCCGCTCCCCTCCTGTGCGTTCACACGGGGCAGCAGCAGCAGCAGCAGCAGCAGCAGCGCTTCGCCTCGGTCGGTGCGCGTCGCGGCTGTTCGCTGTTTTCTTCCTGTGTTTCAAAGCAGCACAGACGCCGAACAGACCCTCCCACCCCCTCCGCCGGCGCTCCACTAGCTCAGCCTCTTTCTGAACGCGGATCCGCCCTCTCACCGTCTGAGAGACGACATAATGGAGACGCGCACATCACGGGCTCCAGGTCCAGAGTAGAAGCCGTGTCACCACTGGAGGACTGTGTGTGTGTGTGTGATGTGATGTGTGTGTGTGATGTGATGTGATATGATGTGGTGTGAGTGCGCCCGGTGATGTACCGCTGCGCTCTGCTGGTTTTGGTGGCTCTGACTGCACTGCAAAAAATGTCTGTGCCCTGACACAGTTTTAAAGTCACAGCGGAGGTGCGCACAAAGGGGGGTACAGTCTGTCCTATTTGCCAAGTGTACCTTAAATATGTCACCTGGTGGCCTCTCTGATTGGTCTCGGCCTCCCTCTTTTCAGGCCACATGTCCCACCGGTCAGCAGGCCATGCTCCCTTGATGACTAAAAATGTTGTTTTGTAGACACTCAAGAGATTTTTTGTCACACAGATGCCCCTCTGGTTAATCTTTAGCCCAAGAGCCCCTCGTTTTGGTCCAATCTCCTTCAAGTCACTTATTTCTTAGAACTAAAATGTCTCTGATTGGTCCAGGTGTGCCTCCTTTTAGCCCAAATGACCCCCCCTTATCGGAGGTGCCTCTCCTACTCAAGTGTCTTTTCCATTGCTAAAATGTCCCCCTGGTTGGTCCAAGTCTCCCTCTGCTTGACCTAAACGACCACTTGTCTCCAAATGCTCCAAAAGTTGCTCAAGTGTCTTTCCTGTCAAAGAAATACCGCTCTAATTGGCTCGAGTATCTGTCCTTTCAACTGGAGGAGCAACTGCCCCTTCAGCCACGCAACCCCACCTCTGATTGGCCCTTCCAGTTTCCTTTCTTCTTGTAGCTCAAGTGCAGCTTTGACTCTAACACAAATGCATTTACTGGAACATACAATAGGCTGCGACACCCATTTTTTATGTAACAGTAACACTTGAAACATGGGGGCCAAGCCAGGAGCGTCGTTCTATCACCCCCATCTGCATATCAAACCACAGGGAGGGTCACCGCAGCTTTTACTTCATGCACTCATACATTGAGACATCATCTGTTTTATTCCAATGGAAGAAACTACTGAGAAAATATTTGATGAACATATTGCATCATGTGATTTAAAGCCTATAATTCTGCATCTGAAATGAGGGAAATTCACTTATTTTCATTGGACTTTTACATGTTTGTAACTGTATTGTTTTATAACGACGCACAATTTTAGTTAAAGCTGGATTTTGTCACTGTCTACTTTGATTTTAGCTCTAATGAACTTGATTGCTATTTTTGCAGTGTGCTAGCTCTCCAAAGAAGTGTTTCGTCTGTAAGGAGTCGAGTTGGGTCAGATTTACCTTATTTAGGCTGATTATCACTCAACCGTGGACAAGTGCTGCACGCATGTAAGTGCTGAGGTGTGTTACTCTTAAAGCACTCTGCCATTCAAAAAAAAGAGGACCCTGTTTGATATAACAGACTAGACAACAGTTGGATGTTGTTATATTCCCTCACAGGGGATAAAACTGGAGGCCTAAAGGTGGAATTAATTCTTTGTTGAGCGTCATAGTGTGAGTGAAGAAGCTCTGATTTGCACTAAAAACAATTTCTCCGCCATCAGGCTGAACACTATAATTAAATGTGGTGACCACAGTGCTATTACAAGTATCAGCAATGACATTTCATAAGAAAGCAACTGAGAAATATGCAAAGATGCCTCACAGTTTGGGCTTAAATTATTAAAGGGAACCCTCAGGATGCATTTAACAAGATGCTATATTTATATATGTATGTATGTGTGTGTGTGTGTGTGTGTGTGTGTGTGTGTGTGTGTGTGTGTGTGTGTGTGTGTGTGTGTGTGTGTGTGTGTGTGTGTGTGTGTGTGTGTTAGAAGCCACCTGGGTGGCAGGCGTGAGCCTCAGTCCCTCTGGGGTTCACTGCCGGCATCGCTGCAGTGTAAGCAGTCTTTGAAAAATTTGCTTTAATTATGGAGGATAATGAATTTAAATTTGTGATGCATCAAGACTCTGAAATGGCAAGCCACCCCTGGAGCCTGTAAATGTCTGATACAGCTTCAGACTCCAGGGGGAGTTTGGGAAATTTTATACAAGACTGAGTTAATGAAAATAGATAGGCCTCTGAAATGCTAATGTTGACTTTTGGTGCCTAAATCTAGCTGCAGCCCATGAGATGCATCGAGTTGCAGTGGCTCACTGGTTCAGCTACTGTACATCAGTGTATGCGTGTGGAGGAGACCACTTCTCCAGGGAGAGTAAAGCAGACCTTTAGCTTACCCTCAGATAAACACTGTACTTTCTGTTCTTCACTCGTGGACAAATTGTTCTGCAGAAACCAACAAATTGTGCTTCTGAGATCAATCACAGAAAAAAAAAAAAAAAAAAAGGCGAAACACTCATTCTGAGGGAAAGCAGCGAAGCTTCACTCTGCCCCAATTTCTCACCCTTTGTTTCACACAAAACTTACACGAAGCATGAGCTCTGCTCTCTGTCGACATCCGTATTCGCTCTGTCCGCCCACATGCAGCCGAGCCACTGGCAATTAATTAAAGGAACCACATGCACAGCTCAGTTGTCAGGCCTGCCAGTCTTCAGTGTGGCGTGACAATGATCTGACTACCACCAGCTTAATTGGCATTCGGAGGACATGCTCTCCTCCTCACTGTAGGCTAAATAAACACACAGGCAGGCAGGATGCAACCTTCAGTCCTTATCTCTCTTGATCAATAACTCTGCAACACTACGTCTGACACACAGAAGCAGCCACAGGAGCATTTTTTCCTCCCCTGTGCTGCTGCATTAACTCACACAATTACATTAAAATGGAAATGGAAATGTAAGAAACTGAAGGCAAAGTTAATGTTTTTTTTATTTTGTTTTAAATTTGGGGTTTGGTTTCGCTAAAAGACAAAAGAACAGAGGTCAGATCTAGTTTCTCGAATACATTTTCCTAACTCATGTAGATGCTTGATGTAAACGTGTGGCTAATTAGTTTTCTCATCAAGTTATATTATAGTTTTTCTCTATGAGGATCATGCTGTTTCCTCCACTGTAGCTAAAATGAATAAATGATGACCAGTAAGATAATCCTAGCTCCGCTGAATCATGTACGGACCGAGTTCAGGGCCTCAACTGAAATGATGTTTTTTCAGTGTGTCACTAAATTGCTGCTCAGATACAGTTTGTCCATCATTTCCATTCAATGGGTGAAACATAATTTTGGCAGCATAAAAGCAAACAAGAGCTATCTGTTGTCTCTTGGCTGTGTTGCCCACAAAACTCTTAGTATGTGTTGATAAGGGAGTCATGTGAAGGCCAAAGGGAAACGTGCTGCCGGGGATTTTTGTTATTGTCAACAAATCCTGTAAAAAAAAAAAAATAGTGTCTGCTCACTGATTACTGATCACGTGGAGCTCGATTGTTGTTAAAACACGTATTTCTTCACAAGAAAATCAGGCTAAAAAGTGATGGAGACAAATGTTTTTTGGATCTGGATCTGGATCTGGATCTGGATCTGGACGACAGTGTCCTTGTTTCATTTGTATCTGATGTTGGGTGTTTGACGTGTGCATGCAGTTGCATGTTTTGGTTCTATTACTTTTTGATGAATGACTGATAACAACACAGAGCACTTACATTCCTGGAAAAATTAGGTCAGTCTGAGCGACGCAGGAGCCGAGATGAAAGCCGGCGCGCTTCTGAAGAAATTTCCCACTACTACTGTCAACTTTTACATCACAAAAACATCAACCACCTGGTACCACTTCAGGTTGAAAAGAGAGTATTTGAGGGGGGGTGGAGTGGTGGAGTGGGTTGTCTTCTTCTTTGTCTGCACAATTTGAGACATCAGAGCCAAGCGTGTGACTGCTGTGTGATCGTGCTAAGCAGCGACGAAACACAAAGACAAGCTCCTCTAGCTCGCTGTGTTTTCACCGAGTAAATAAAGGTGATTGTGTTTTTTTTTTTTCTCCTGCTGGGATCAGATGTTTCAGAGGATGCAGCATCCCCATCTCACCCTCCCCGCCTCCCCACATCCACCTCACTTTTCCCCATTATGCAGGCTGTGTTTCCTGTGCTTCCATGGGAGCTTCTAATTGCCTATTGTGCTCGCTGTTCGGCTGTCTGGGTGATGTGCAGTGACAAGCTGCATCCTCAAAACCATGACGTGTGCTCCTGAGGTTCTGCGGGAAGAGCTTCATCTGTCTCTCACATGATTTCTCTCCCACACAGATCTCTCCCCGCTCACGTCTCTTGTAATGTAAAGTACGTACTGTATGTCAAGTGGAAGTGTAATGTATGTCGAGTGGAAAGTGAGCGTGGATGCCTCGTTCCCAGGGCAACGGCATGACAAAAAAAAAAAAAAAAGAGTTGAACAATTTGTCAGTTGTTCTCGCCGCTGATCCACAGAAGTTTGTTCAAAGTTTTTCTTATTGTAGAAGCTGTGAGGCGTTTTGCTTCAGTCAGAGGAGTTGGAAAAAGTCTGGAGAGGAAAAACACTGTTGGAGAAGAATACTAGATTATGTAACAACTACTATAAAGATAATTTCACACACAATCAAAGTCCATGAAGTCTAATAAATCACAGTAAACAGAACATTTACAAATGATCTCACGTGTAAAACGTGTTACATGCAGCACATTTACTCACTGTATTGTATGAACACAAGGTGTTTGTCATGTGAAATAGTACCGGCTACGTGCTAAATGTCATAAATGCCATAAACCATATGTTTGACTCTGTTATGAACCAGGTTTCTAAAATGCTTTGGTGAGACCACGCTCAGCCGTGTGAGGCATTTAATTTTTATTCGGTCTCCAGTCACTGAAACACATAAAAAAATAATGAAATGGAAGGTGATCACAACAAACACAGTGGGGAAAATGGAAAAGCAGCCACTGAGCAAAGAAGAAAACAAGTTTGGCTGAGGATCAACAAATCAAACAAGAAATTATCAAGCAGTGGAGCAACATCTGAGTCAGAGATGGCGTGTGTTTACTCAGCCTATTTCAAACACGGCTTCTACTGCACTTTGGTTTTAGTTCAGTTTTAATTTACTGTCCGCACTGGGAAGTGCAGTTGCTTGAACCATGAGACAGCAAACATGGGTTAGACACTAACCTTAACCTTTTTTCTCATCTATGATCTTGATTATTTCTCTTTCCTGGATCTGATCCACTCAACGTTTCACACGGAAGGGACCAAGAAAAACAGAGGGTGCCATGTTTTAGCAAGAAAGACTATTTGGTCAGGTTGATGGAGCATTTGTGTCCTGTGTTTTGTCGCCCATACCTTCATCCTGACCTCCTCGTTTCGCAGCCTCTTTGTGTTCTTTAAACAAAGTCACTGTTGCATAATTACAGCACATATCAGTGATAAGCACCTTCTGGCCTACTTCTGATAGCTGCAGTTCGTCCCTACTGAAGCATAATTACGTGCGTAACTGCTGTTTGATTACAGGCCAATTATAGGAACTGCAATCTTCTATCTAAACTTAAAAAGTTAATATTTTAACCAAGATTCCCAGTATTTGGATCAACTAGTTCACAGGAACTTTGGTGTGACAAAAATGTAATTCATTTCATGTGCAATTAGAGGATTTGCACTGGGGCCAAAAAGCTTGATCGTCACATCCCTGCCAGATATAGAAAATGTTACATTCTGTGATTTTTCTTTTAATTGTCAGAAGATTGGATTTAGTTTGTTTGGTCTTTCTAAATCCCTCTTACAGACATGAACACATACTTAGCAAAACCCAAAAGAAAACAACTGAAGTCAGCATTGTGGAGAGACTATATCAGACGTGTAGATGCAAAAATGACACAGAGGTAAAAGTAGGCAGCTGCACAAAAAAAGGCATGAGAGGACATGTGCAACATCCCTGATTCATCCAGGTTCTTAAATCCAGCATGAAAATGAAGCTCATCAGTTAAATTAGTGTAATCAGTGAACCTTTCTCAGTGGCTCATCAGAGGGATCTGCTCCGTCTCCCATCTGCTCCCTGTCAGCTCCACTGCGGCGCTGCCTCGGCCTCAGCAAACTGATAGGTCCCCCCAAGCCTGGCACCAGGTTCAGCCACCATGATGAGGACATTTACATTTTAAGCATTTGGCTGACGCTGATATCGAGAGTGATTTACAGTTAGCAGGTCCGGAGGGCAGAGACTGACCTTGTGCAAATCACTGGTCGTCTTTGTTTTATGATCTAAGCTGGGGCAGCTTGCGCACATTCATGTTCCCTGTTATCACACATCAGGAGAGGAGCTGCAGTTTTCCCACAACATCATACACTTTAAACACTTTGTATCTCTGGAATGAACTAATCAACCTTGAAGCGGAGCACTAATGAAATGAAATGTGCTGCTGAGGCCTGACTAATGAACATACAGATTATATTAGTGCAGTAACTGTTAGTGTTATTCCAGGATTTATGATGTATAAAGGATAAAAGGTTGTTTGAACAATAGTTCTCCATTCATACTAGTAACTACAGCCCCTTTTACAATGCATAGTATTTACATTGCACTTGATCAACCTCCTCTCGACTCCTCTGCAATTAAAAGTTCAATATTTCTGCATTTCTGGCATGAAAGGGAGTCTGTCTAACTTTTGCTTGATAACACTGTAGCCTCAAACAGTCACTTAATGACACGATCATTAGGCAATCTGAGTGAGAACCATTCAAGCCAGCACCCGGGAGCAGCACTGAGCCAAAGCATGACCTGCATAAAGACTTTTATTGCACACCCCTATTATGAAGATGGCTCTAAATTAACAAATTGCTCTTTGTATTATCAAAAACTGAGGGAACAGAGTCCCATGCAGGAGTATGACCATGTTATTTTTATACCACTTACTGCGCAGGAGGTAACAGAAAAACAGCTCAGACACAGACAGACTGTGTTCCACAAAACCAAAAGATGCTGAATATTTTTAATCATCATTAAAAAGAAGACGGGGCTGAATGCAGCCATGAATAACAGCCAGCCGTGGAGTGTTCAGCTCCATAGTTTTACAATGGTGTAATTGCAGAAGTTGCCCCTGTTGCTTATTTGACACATTCAGCAGTTGAACAGTCCTTTGTTTGGAGCATGCTGCCGCTCCACCTGATGAATGTAAGTCCAGTATTACCTGTTTTAGCTCTGTTTTTGGTCACCACCAACTCCTTAATTAAATGGCTCTTTAGCTGTTAAATGCTTTGTTCACTAACAAGTTTCCAGCTGTGTCTCTCCACTGTTGGGCTGGTGGTGTGTGGTCGATTTTATAGCTGTTTTTTTTGCTGAAATCAACCGCCTGCTGCAGCTGAAACAATAAAGCTGTGGGTCGTACAACTAAACAATGCACTGAAACACACAATAAAGCTCCATAAAGGTTTAACGTGGCTGTTGCAAGTGGAAAGTGAATCAACCTACTTTTATGTTCAGGGCTGCACAATGCATTGTTGCACACCTCTCACTTTTTTCTGTGAAATCCACAGACATGTTTATCATCACAGAAGCAGACTTCCAACTTGGGTTCACTAAACTGCATATAGCAATGAATAATTTATATATTATTCTGAAAAGCTTCCTATAATACCGGCCTGCACTTTATCTCCTGACTAAAATATCGTACCTGCTGCCAGGGGGTTTTCTGCCATGTAAAGGAAAAAGTTCCTCCCACCACCTTCCATCACTTTCAGCTCAAGATCAGGGGAGGATAAGAGGATAAAGAGTCATTTCTTACTAAATCATCACTTTTCAAAGAGCCCTGTATGACCCTTATGAGCCACTGCTGCAGCTGTACACAGTCAAGTCTCTCATTAGCTTGTGCATAAGTAATAAATACAATTACAGTAAGTGCAGTTTACAGACACATCAACACACAATCACACGAAAGCTGACTGATGGTGACAGAGCATTTGCTGACTCATCCCTCAAATGACCACCACCGTCACTTCACACTCCATTTGGCAAGACGAACATTTTGCTGATACCCCGCCACCACTAAACCTAACCACTATCAACCCGATCAAATCCACCTTCCAATCTCTGCTCGATGAGGAAGAGATAGGAGTTAAGGTGACCTCGCTCTGAATGAAGCCTGCAGGGCTTTATAATTGGATATTTTCTGACGAGATTGGGTTTATCCCAGGTTGAAAAAAAAAATCATAAGCTCTGACTGGCCTGCTTTCCCAGATACCTTGTTGGCAAACCACAGCAGTAGCTGGGAAACAATCCACATCTTGAGTCTCTGAGATGGATGTTTGTGAATGAAACTAATCATTTGACAGAGGCTGACACGGGACACGGAAGCAGCAATCAATTAAAACTGCTGCTCCTGCAGTTGCAATAACTCATAGCCAGGTAAACACACCAGGAGTCGACTTCAGTTACCTTTGACTGCTGTTAGTTATGTGTTAATCAACAACACACTTGTTCTAGTGTTTTCGCATGTTACCTAATGATAAGTCAGTGTATCCACCACTTTCCAGAATGATAGTGCTGAATGCTTGTGCACAATTAAACCACCAAAACGTTAGTAGTGTTTTTGTGTTACTGTGCTGAGTTTTCGGTGATATACCACACACAATGGACACTGAATCTGAGCAGATCATGTTGTTGCTGGAATTAATAGACACAGAGCAGCAGTTCCCTTCCTACCATCCCACCTTGGTGGATTAGATAGTTTTACTATGTCCGGAGGAGAAGTTACTGACAAGTAATATCTGCAATGTCGATTAATCATTCAGAAAAGAAAATTAGGATTGATTAATCATAAGTAAAACAGGATGATTAGGTAAAACTGGCGATTCCTGTATTTTTGATGTTGCTAACAAATGTTATTAATTGTATCATCTGTGAATGCAGAGCTTAGCTCTTCTGTCCACTCTATTGTTGTTCGCATATCAGTGCACAGAGTAACACGCTCCTTCATTTCCAGAAATATGGGCATTGTTTAACTAGAAACAGCTCCACAGACTGATTACAGTGGTGACTTTCACAGACTCTCGTGGTCACTGCACATGTCACCAGCTTGTTCTTATTGTAAACATTCACAGTTTTTTTTCTTTGTCTTTCATTACAAAATGAAGTGATCTGTACCTGGTTCAGACCTCACAATTCTGGTGTCTTCTATCTTGCAGGTCCTTCAGAATCAGTATCTGATCTTCATCTCAGTAAAGAGTAATGACAAATATAATATAACACTAAAAGATTCAGATCTTCTATGTCTTTATTGAGAATATTCATAAAAACCTCATCGTAATAGTGGAAAAAGTCTGTGAACCCTTGGAATTAATAACTTGTTGACCGCTAACTGACAGTCCCAAATGGTCTCTATTTGTAGAAATATGTGAATATATGTAAATAAATAAACATAAAGTCCTCCAGTCAACACAAACGTGTGGATCATTTGTCCATACTCACAGACAATATACAGGAGTGCAGCATGACACAGCACCACTATGGCAAAAATAGCACCCCTATGGAATCAGGTGCATCTTGAAATAGCACCCCCATCGCAGCTGACCAGCGAGACCTTCATCATCATGGAAGCACCAAAATAACACAGTTAAGGTTTGGTACAAAAGGCACGAAAAACAACCTGCTTAGGTTTAAATAAAAGGCAGTTTGTCTTCAAATATGTACTTCCTGAATTTTAGAGGATCTTAACATTGCCAAACTTCAACCTTCAGTGGAGACCCCTGAGATCACCGGCCCCATTTAATACTCTGTCGTTTAGAGGAGAAAGTGTAAATAAAATGCATGCTGAAGTTTGAAGGTAGGTTCAGATGTATTTTGTTAATTTAAAAAAATACAGTTTTAAAATAACCAAATACTGTACAACATAATATTTGAATTCTGGAAATACAACCTGAAAGACTAAACTAACATGCTGGTTGTTTCAGTGTGACCATCACTAAAGGTTAAACATCTAACAAGACTTGTCTTCTAAAGTTTACTTACTTACTAAATGAGATGTGGGACACGGGAATTCAACTGATCTCTGACTGCACGGAATTACAGATAAAACAGCCTCTTTGTTTTAATTTTCTTTGGAAGTGATCCATCGCTTTGAAAATGTCCTGATAGGTTCCAGAGTTAGGTTTTTTTTCCTCAAAAGCAAATCAGCAGCACCTGAAGTTTCTTTGTCTTTGAAGCCAAGTTGAGCTAAATTTGGGGAATATTTCAGTGGAGGTCAGATCAAACGCATGCCTCTTCAAATCAAAGTTCTGGCAAGGTGAAAATTAGAAATCAAATCCCCTTAAAGTTAGAATATGCAACTTCTTCTGACCTTAAAATAAAAGATGAATAAAAGAAATCTCATGCATAATCTGTCTCGAGTTCCCAGTTTTTCTTAAGTTTGATTTGGAGTGATGTTTTGGAGTGACCATGAAGCTGTCGCCGGGTAAAAAGTCAAAGGAAAAGAAGAGATGGAAAAAAGAAGTAATTGGCTATCCGTCTGGTTTCAAATAACAGTCACAAAACTGAGGTTACCAATGGTCAAATTCACTAAATATCACTAAGAAAAGTTAAAAAGTATTACAGAGAGATAACAGAAATAAAAATACAAAACACAGTCACACAATCAAAGTTGAAGGAACCGAGAAAAGCTTGAAACCAGAGGCAAAAAACAAAAGCAGTGGCTGAAGCAAGAACACAATGGTTTGATGGTGTTTTTCATTTGTTGCTGCTGTTACAAACAACATATAAAGTTCCAAGATGGATGATCCACACATCAACACTTCACGGTGTTGATGTATGAATATACTGGTTATGTGCTCCTGTGTTTGTATGAACAACGAACAAAGCGGCTAACAATTGCTAACCTCACCAAAACTGGTATTGTTATGGTTAACCTGGCTGGTTTACTGGAATGCCATGAGCTAAGGTGTGCCACCACTCCCATAGGGGCGCATTCAAGAGCTGTTCCACCCTTCAATGTAAATCTAGTGATAAGTGTTTGAGGTTCAATGTGCAGTCTGACATCTCTCAGACATTATCTCCAAATCTGACATAGTGATCCTCTAGAGAGACAAAACTGTGGCTTGGTCTGATCTCTGAATGAGATTAGTGCATTGCAAAACCACAGTGCTAAGATAACACTGTGCCGGAGCAGCTTATTACATGCAGTGACTCGGAGAATGACTGGTTCATCTTGATGGACAACGCCAGAAGTTACACTGTTCAGCGTCTGACTGCGGGAGCTGTAAATCCTCACAGTGTCTGTATCTCACTCCGCAGACACACAGTTCCTCCACGCTTCAGTACATATCGCTCTCTATTTTCCACTCATTCTGTCTCACTTTGTTGCACCGTCTTTTCTCACCCAAATTTCGTCTCTCTTCTCAAAATCTTCTCTTTCCACTTGCCTTTCTCACTTTCGAACGCCTCTGTCAGTCTAATTAATTCTCTCCTCTCATCGTTCTCAGGCTGTGGGTGATCAATGATCTCTCACTAATTTAGTTGGCAGTGTACGGTGCAAGTTGGACACCTTCTCAGGGAGTTGGTGGTGGTTATATGTCAGTAGGCTCCCATGTGCATGAGTATAAAATACAGAAGGCTGCATTAACATCTCTGTCGCGGCCTGGAAATGAAGCAGAAATTGAATTTTGAGGCCGACCACTTCTTATTTCAGGAAGCTGACCTTCAATTCTATTACTAAGTGGAGATGGATGAATATATTATACAGTGTATTGTGTATACAGAAGCAGCAGACACACTCTAATAGCAGAGCAGCAGTAGGAGGTTGTGGGAGGTTTCTGCACAACCTCCTGCTGGGTCCAGAGGTCTAATGACCTTGTGATGAGACTATCTCCAGCGAGAAATTTCATGCATTTTGAAATGAACCAAACCATGACAGTAAATGTGTGCACTTTCACACCTGGATGGCACCTCTGCCCATCGGCTCCATCTCCTCTCCAACTCTGATTCCAATTCAGCTCTGCTAATCCATGATAGAGGCACAGCAGGGTCTCCAGAAATCAGCGGCTGGGTCAGATATTTCTTATCCATGAGGGATTATCTTAGCCTGCCTTGGGATAGTAGGGGGAAAAAAAGCTCCATATCTTGTGTTAACAGGCCCCAAAAGCAGGCAGGAGATCAAGTTTTTCCTTGCTCTCGAGGTTTAGTCATCACAGTTAAAAGGATAAGCAAATTTCCTTCATTACATTCAGTGAAGTTACCTTTAAAGAGCATCGGCTGAGAGAAAACTACAAGATATAACATTCTGAGTTTAAGTATAACAGATTTCATTTGGTTGTGAAATGCAAGTGTGTGTGTTGTGGAAGTAGCAATACTGGCACCATTGTTCACAGCATGGATCAAAATGAGAATGGAGAGCACAGTCGAAGTCTGGGAAGAGTTTTCTGTTCAGTTCTCTTAGCAGACCACATGGTGGAAGCTTTCATGCCATCTGTGCTTCGGTTTCATTTCTTTACTGAAAATTAAACGAGGCTTATCACAGGAGAAGCACAAAGAGAACTCGGCTAAAAGAGGACATTGTGGTAGCTGACAGGATGAGGGCTGATTATCTCAGTGAGTAAGGTCTGAGCAACAGTTTGTTGCCTAATAATACACTGCTGGCAGTTGCCACAGGGAGATGTGGGTCATTTGGGCCCTACTGCACCTCCCTGCCAGTTCGGTACACCGTTATGTGCAAGACATTGAGTGCACAGATTTTCTTTATTCATCAACAGAAGAATTTGCCATTGTAAGTTATTGGTTAGTTGTTTTTGTCCAAAAGCTAATTGAGAGTCTCATTAACATTTTAATAAATTCCCATGTGTATTTGAAATATTCTGACTTCATATTCACAGACAGCAACAGATTCCAAGTGCAAATGCCACATTGAAATCAGCTTTGGATCTTTCACACACCTGTAAATAAACTAATGTGGAAACAACACATACAGCTTTGGAAAATCAGAGCAGCCAACTGTCCAAGGACTTTAAGCTACTAGATTTGCAATGGTTGCAATTCCAACATGGTTCAATTCCTATTTTAACAAAACCTTTAAAAATATAAATTCACTTCTAATCTGACAATGTACGCTGAAAACCCATCTTGACTGTTACTCTTAACATCAATTATGGGTCAATATGACGTAAACACTGCCTCACTGTTTGGATGCTACAAACGGTTCAGAGGCTATGGTTGCTGTGCCCCCAAGGCCCCTAACTTTTATGAACCCCCACTAGAAAGAGCAAGACGCTAGACCACTGTTATGGCTCAATAAAAGAAGCTTATAGATTAGTCTGTCTTCCACCGCTGAGCACTCCCAATCACAACCGAGTGCACCTCTTCCCTGCCTACCACACGTCTACAGAGGGGAAAGGTGTGTTGGAGGTTTCGTCGAGGTGAACTGAATCCTTCTGAGACTGAGTCTGCTAAGATTTTATAATATTTAGAAGAAGAGGAGAAATTTCTATGACAGGTGACCACAAGAAAAGTGAAAATCTGGTCACAAGAGGCTCTGATGGAACTTCAAGGCTGCCTGGACAGCACTGTGTGGGATGAATTCATTGGATCATGCAGGGATATCGATGAACTAAGAGATGTGGTCAGCTCGTGGGTGTTTTTCTGTGAGGAAAACATAATTCCTGAAAAGGTGATTAAGGTATAAGGAATAATCTGAGAACTTCCTTTTACACAAGTCCTGTCTTTGAGCAGTCTTTTAAGTACTGCAAAGCTGGAGTCAACCGGCTGAACAAGAGTCGTCTCATGGTCCTGTGGTGGGTGAATTTAGTAAATGGTCCTTTGAATCCTTTCTTGAGTTGAATGTAATTAAAACTAGGAATATGTGTATTGATTTTAGATGTAATGCACCAGGTTAGGACTGAGATAAATGGCCATGCTGTAGAGTCCTTTATATCCCTGGGCGCCATAATTGACAGGTGAACAAAATCCAAACGTGCTGTGCAAGAAAAGTCTTTTCAGTCTACGAAGGCTAAACACGTTTCAGATTGACAGAACTGTGATGACATTGTTCTACAGAGCTTCCATTGAAAGTGCCCTTACATTTTCTTGTATCTGTTGATTTGGCTCACTCAGTGTTAAAGAAGTTCATTAAATGTGATGGTTAAAGTTTGTAGCAAAATCATTGGAACTCCATTAAGCAGCCTGTCTGACCTCCATAGGAAGCAGCTGCTGAACAAAGTACAGTCGATCCTGTCTGACAGCTCCATTTCTAACCAACAGTCAACAATCTCCTTCAAATTAAACCATTACTCCTATAGTAAAGGTTTAATGTCAAGGAGATTGGTCCATTGCACAGCTAACAGACACTCAGATTCACACAAGATATAATCATTTCATGTCACTTTCATTATCAGCTTTTGCCTTTATTTGCCTTTAATCTCTCGTGTGGCAGCGTAATCAGCTACTAAACCTGCAGATGTGATGGTAACACAACAGCTCAGCTCCTGCTTTGCAGGTAGGTGTGTGCATTTCTCCTGCTTGCTGTATCCTACCTCATTTCCCACCACCTTACATAACCAGGATTACCTCATTGCTCCTTCCTGTGTGTTATTGTTTTCTTCGCCACCCTATAATCCTTTTCTGCAAATGAGTGCTCTGCCTCTGATAGCCACATCTGGTGCATGTTTGTGGCAATTAGGCCTGTAGAGGAACACGATGTTCCTTCATGCTTTCAGGACCAGAACTACACATGTTTGCAATCTCTCTCTCCTTGGATTTGCTCATCACTGACATTCTCTCCTTTGCTGTGTTTGTTAGGATCTTGTTAAAGTCGCTCAGTGTGGCCCTCAATCCCTGTCAGCCAAGTTCTCACTTAACAACATTTATATGGAACTTATGACTAAACTGCATTTTGTTAGCTGTCTCAGATCTGTTCCCATTCTCCTCACTCGCTCCTGTGCATATATGTATATTTTTGCCACTTCTTGTTTTGTCGACTTGTATCCAGTCACTGGTTCCTGTTCCCTGTTTTTGGTTCCTCTTGTGTGAATCAGCCTATTCACCTGCCTCAAAACCTTTGTTTTCACCTCAGCTTTAAGCCTTAAAATCAGTTTGTTACATCGACCCATGAGTCTGGGTGCTTCTCTCTAGTTGTCCTGTATTTAATAAACTTAATAAACTTAATGAAATCACAAAGCTGTTTAGAAGTTGAGCCTCAGTTTTACAGTTCAGGTTAGAATTAGGTTCAGGTCACTTATCAAGGTAGCTCACTGTTTGATCTGACGACCACAATTTTTGTGGTGCAGGACCTGGAAACAACTTTTTGTTGCTCAAACCAGTGCTTTCTATGCATTGCTAGATAAGGTTGATAACATTAACAAGTTGTTTTGACTGACAGGTGAAAACCTTCCTGCAAAGGCCAGACTCATCCATGTGTACGTCATGGTGGACGTTAACCCCAGTTTGTGCCTTTGTATTACACATTTGAGTCCAATCTGGAAAGATATACCTGGTGACTGTTTCTAACTTGTAGAGTCAATGACAGGTGTAGCTAAACCAGAGTGTCTCTGTATGTATGAATATAGTGTAAAACTAAAAACTACACTTATCCTATGGTTCAAAGCCCTGACTGTTGTCTATAGAGTGGTCAACTACCTGAATACCCTCATCCAGTCTATAATCCCTCCCATCCTCTGCGCTCTACCAATGGTGGTCCTCTCATCTCACTTCAATAGATTGCAGGCTAAGCTCTTCAGCTCAGTGCTCCAATGATGGTGGAACAACCTTCTCACCTTCTGCACGCTCAGCAGCTTCACTCCCAATTTAAAAAATCTGCTGGAAAAAAAAGAAAGGAAACTTGCACTTGCACCTCATGAAAGTGAAACAGTTCTTACTAAACCACTAATGTTTTTCTCCAGTGTCTGCCAAATTGAGGATTATTTCCGTGTTCTGGTAGCACAGTCTCAGGATTATTAGTAAAGACTGTTAGTTAAACATGAGCTGGTATAGTGTGTGGTAGCAGGGAACTGTTTTCACATAACAAAAAATAGTTCAGCCACAATGACCCTCAGCCATCACACCATCAACATCACCCTCTGAAACAACCTGGCTCCATTAAATCCCACTTTTCTCTGAGTCCCATGATTCCTGCGCCATCCTGTTGGGGATCACTGACACTGGCTGCTCTAGGAGGTCAGCGAGGTGCTCTTTATAAACACAGGTCATTTGTCAAGTGAAAGGCATTAAAGTGTAAAAGATATTAAGACCGCGGAGCACAGGCTGATCTGTCTAGCATCACCTCAGTGGTGGAGAAATGCAGAGCCTGCAGCAGGCGGTGCTGAGGCTCGTTTCCTGCCTCTGCTCTGTGATGGAGCTGTTTTATCGCTCGCTAACAAGTGGACACGCTGAACTTTGCCGCTTCTGCTTCCCTCTGGGCTCAGCCAGTACATTACAGTACACAATGCCTGGAGACCTTACACCTTATTCCTTTTCACAGTACACTTGCTCAATATCCGACAAGGCCACGCTTTGTTCTCGTGTTTTTGTTTGTGTCGCAGGCGAAATGCAGACAGGAGAGTGTTGTTGTTCTGATGCTCCCTGGTGTATCTGAATAAGGCTGAGAGGGCTCGGTTCCTTCAGGTAAGAGGTGATTGATAGTGTGAATCATCCCAATGAGCAGAAAAAAAAAAAAAAACACCCTGACATTTCTGTGTGGAGCTCATAAGCAGTCGAGCATCACCAGCTTTTGAATTTGACCTTATCAATAAACAGGTCTGAAACAAGACGTGCTGTTAGATTCCTTATTTCCTTCTCAGTTCAAACTGTGAACACAGAGGATCAGCCAGAAATTTAATTCACAATTGTTTCTTAATTGTTTAATGTCACCCTTTAAAACACTCATGAGGCTGTGCGTTCAGGCTCCTGTCTCGATGTAGTCAGTGCTGCAAAAGAGCAATGATACAGTCAAGGTTGAGTTTCACTGTATGTTGGCTGATCTACATTTCCTCCAGCTGCAGCACACTGCCAGTAACCACAGCGCAGAGTGACCTTCAGTATGTTATTGCCTAATTGAGTGCAAACACCTGAGTGTGGGAGGCCCCAGCGGAAATCAGAACCCCCAACTCTGCCGATGTTAGAGCCGCGGAGCCATTTTGCAGCAGCACACACACGTTTGAATGTATTAGTCGAATTTTTTGCAAATGTTGCACTTCTGCTCTCACTCATTTAGATTTTTTAGTCCGTGTTTTACTGAACACGCAGGATCTGAAGTGGATTACTGCAGTGTTACTAGCGATCCTATTGAACTGTCTAATTGTACCCTTGCTTATACACACAATTGTACACAATGTACAATTTATTTTCTGTGTACAGTAATTGAATTTGCAGCAATTCGACTTGAATAAAAGCCATGTTTTAAAACAGTGCAAAGGGGCTGCTTTGGTGGAAACTTACTGTTTCAGAAACATCAAATGTTATCCAAGAAAATCCAGTTTAAGCAGAACACCAAAACTTGTGACACAGCCTTTTAGACAATTGCAGTTGTAACAGGTAGATTAATGTTAGTTAATGCAGGAGCTCAAATCAAGCTTTGAAATCAAGCAGTAGACATCCCTGATATGATTTTGCAGAAATGGATAAAAGGTCAAAACAATGACTGGGTTGTGAAATTAGCTTTTCATTGGTTGCGAGGGTTTTCTACACCTACTTTCTTTGTAGTTTACTTAAATTGTAAACCAGTGCAGGTGTGATCTGACAAGAAACTGTCTCCCGCAGTAAATGAAGATATTACAGGTGTCAACTTTGACATACTGACTGTCAAAGCCTTGTTAAGTTCCCTAGAGAGAGCCACGCAATCCACCGGCTTCACAGATGCTTTTGTTGCTGTGTCGGGTCACCAATGGGCATAGCTGTCAAAAAGTCTGTGTGGTCCGCTGAGTGAATGATGCTGCCCTCCTACCTCTCAGTCCAGAGTGGCCAGCCTCTAATTGGACGTCTGGGTGACAGAAGGAATCTTTCAAAAAAACATCCATCATGCCCTTCAGGAGTTGGAGAGAGCAGACGGCACTGTCAAGACCACAGCGGTGTTTGTCTCTGATAATGCAGTTTTACTATATTCTGATGGTGGAGGTGTCGTGCTGTCGTGCTGTACTACTAAGCTACAATAAGACACATTTTCCTAATATAGTTTAGCAGAAATATGCTCTGAAATTGGAGGAGCAGTGGGGTTCGTCCATCAAAATCATCAATCTACCTGCTCTACTGTATAGTCTATTGACAGACTTACCTTAAAACTGTTTTCCAGCCATTTTCCACCTGTTCGACTTTAAAGATGTCAGCCCAGGACTGTCCATAAACCAAATGTGACAAAAAAGTATTGATCATTTATTATTATCTTGTGTCTCCATAGTTAGTTATCTTGATAATATTTAAATTATAATAGGTACTTTAAACCCTCCGGTGCCACAGTATAATCTCTTGCTGTATTTTTATCCAGAGCTCTTTTTACTTGCTGTAAAAGGAGCAGAGAGCATTTGAGGAAACTCTCCTCAAAGTAATCTGGTGTTCTGATACCACTTAGTCATCTCTGAGACGTCGGTTGATGATGAGCATTTCAAAACACTTGAACCGTGTGACACATGCTCCGATGTTTTCCAGGAAAACCAACTTGACAGCTTGACAGAATCACTCCGACGGCTAAGGAGGCAGGATGGATGCTCTTAACCTCTCACAGCTTTTATAGGCATCTCAAGCTGTTACACACACCCCCATTCGCATACAGAGTCGTACACTGACATTAACACAAGCTACTCAAACACACTCAGAGACACTGTCAAGGGAAGTTTTCCAAAAATATTTCAATCCTTTGTTGGAAATGCACAAATACAGCAAGCACACAGAAAAAACAGCATCTCATTTATTTACTTTAACCTGAGATACATCAGTCAGTTCAACATTTTGGAAAATACACTCTTGAAGTCTCACTTATTTCATACTAAAGCAGTGCTGCAGCATTGGCCTTTCAGCATTTTCTTGATTACATTGCTGAACTAGTCCATTGGCAAATTTGTGCATGTGCATGAAGAGATGTATTTACATGTATATATCTGTAACTGTATACAGTCCTTACTGACAGCACTGCGACAGCAGGGCTTATTATAAGATAGAACGATATTTGGTGCACAGATTAAATGATATACCTCCAAATAATAAACAAAGAAGTTTTGTATCCTTTTGTTTTAAATCACCCAAATTCTAGGTTCTAATACTAAAATTGACCATTTAAACAATAACTAACTCTAAATGACTCCTACTGATTCTAAGCTTTGGTTTTACCCGTGTCGACTCCATTTAACAATCAGAGAGCTGTCAATGGGAGAAAAGGTGGCCATTCTGAATCAGAGAAAGAGGGAAAAGCAATCAGCACTGCACAAACATTGAGCGTAGCCAAAACTACAGTTTGGAATGTGCTGTAAAAGAAAGAGACCACCGGTGCACTGAGCGACATACAAAGACAGGGGCCAGCCAAGAAAAACGATGACAGATGACAGAAGCATTGTGCACTGGTACCACCAACAACCTCCAAACAAGCATGGTCAGCCAAAAACTGTCTCGTGAGCACTTCGCTATTGAATTGAATTAACTATTTGCACAACTTTCTGTTATGAATGTTGATGAAAGATGCTACTTACATAATCAGTTTGTTTGTGCTGCTCAAGAAAAGGTTTAAAATGCTCTCACTTCTGAGACTTGTCTCCCTTTTCCTGGTGTTAGGAGAACAATTTAGTGTTTGTGCGTAGTAATACATTAACTCACACCTGTCCTGTTATGAGATATCATCACTGCGGGATGTTTCACCCACAGAGACCACGGCTGTTTATGTTGCTCTGTGTGAAATACACTGTGTGTGCGTCCTCCAGCTTCATGTCATACACACAGCAGATCAGACATGCACCTTACACTGTAAATCCCCCTGAGAGCCAATCACTCTGAAGCCTTTCACATTTACCGATAATGCAAGCGTCATGAAGATGGAACTGCAGCGTGAAGAAATCGTCTGCAAGATATGAGCTCTGAGACGGTCCAAACTGGGCTATCCATCTCCGGCCTGAAACTAGTGAATCTGAGGGGAAATCATGTGTTGTTCCGGTGCTGCAACTTTCCTCATCCGATCTGTCTTCCCCCTCCACACGTTGTTAGCTTCAAAGAACCTCTGCACCCCATTAGCCAGAAATCACTTAAAAGGGTTGTTTCAAATTGCAAAAGCCTTTCACTGTCTTTGTTTCAAACAAGGAACAAAAGCAGGACTTTCTCTGTCTTTGAAAGCAGCACATTGTGTGGGATTTCTGTGCAGAGCGAAGAAGAATCGGGAGAAGAAAGCAAAGCAATATGAGGCAAAGTAAGAAGTTATTAGCCTGTTGCAAGAGCCTGAAAATAACATCCATTGCTTTAACTCTCTAACATGAAGCAACTCACAGAAACATAGTACATTATATTTACCACTCCTCCAGACAGGAAAGCTATTATAGATGCCTTTGCATTAGATGTTTCATGCGAAACAAAGTCAGTACAACTGGTTTCATTACCAAGACCTGCTGATCACTGCATAAACTCTAATGGTCTGCTCCAACAGGATTCATTATTTATTGAATACATGTTTTTTTTTTTTTTTTTTTTTTTGCTTTGGGAATATGGGCTTCACAGTTGCCTTCACTGCTTGACAAGAAACATTTATTTCAACAAAATAAAAAAATAAAAAAAACAGCAGCTATGGGTAAAAGCTAACATCGTTGACAGTTGGTTGATGTTTAGCAGTTGCCATTTTTTGATGTCTCATGGGATATTTGTAGGTTGTTTCTTAATTTTCACGACAGCTCATTGCAAGTTGAATAAAACTTAAATATCTCATTAAAACATTTTGTTGCACAGAAAAGACACAGGTAAATGAGTTTCAAAGACATTTTTTCTGTACTTTCTCACTCTGTCATCACCTAAATATTTCCTAATTTAAACATCTTATATGGAAGACCAAAAGACAAATCAAAGAACAAAGGCGGAATACTGGAATACCATAAAGATTATTACACTATTTGTGGATTGTTATGCATGCATTTATGCTTTGTTTGTTTTAGACATTTTACCCATTTTTAGATTGCTTGACAGCAGAAAGGCAGATAGGAAACATGGAGAGAAAGAAGGTGACATGCGACAAATGTCTCCAGCCAGACAAACCATTAGCCTGTCAGTGTGCTCCATGGTCAGTGTTTGAGAACTGATCTGTTGATGTACAAAAACCTCTACAAACTGTTTCACTTTGCTTGTTTAGTTTGATCTAATTAGGCATTTTAAATCTTCTATAGCCTACATATTAGGGATGAATGCACATTTGCATTGTCATGGAGATGCTGCCACATCACAATATGGTCTGAGCTGATATAGTTTATTTTAGCAATGACAAAGCTAAATCTCCCTGTTAATAATGGATACAGGCCAAGGGGATCAGTGAACTGGGACCTGGTCTTCACCAAATATACCAAAAAAGAAAACGAAACAGCAAAACCAAATCGAAAACCAAAACTACAAAGCAATAAAAAGCAACCACAATGAGACACGATATCTACAAAGAAATGTAAAGGGTCCTCAAACAGCATTTTACACGTCTGTGCCCAGGGTCATAATTCATCAATGATTCTGTATATAGACAAAACCAGTTTGTGAAAACTGGTTTAAAAGAAATGCAACAGTGTCCACCTGAGGAAATACATTGTCAAACTGCAGGATTTACATCTTGCCTCCAAAGGGTAAACTATCTGTAAAATTGCCGCTCTCCATGTAGGAGACCGGGGTTTGAATCCTAATAGTGGACTACCTCCAGTAAGGGTCTTTAAGCAAGACCTCCTTACACTTACCCTGCAAGTTGCTTTGGATAAAAGCTTCTGCTAAATGACCAAATGTATCTTACAGCACTTTATATTAAACCTTTCCATTTAAAAAGATTGTTTGCCTTATAAATAAATGTATAAAAAAAAAGAAAAAACAATAGACCAAGTTTGACATTACTTCATGAATGGGTTGTTTAGTTTATACAGAAATGGTTCCATCTAGTGGTCAAATGATTAAACTTTAAACTTCATTTTCACTACTGGAATTAAAAAAAAAAAAAAAAAAAAAAGACAAACTTATATCAAAGTTGTGTTTATTTGAATATTATAAATAGTGAACATAGTGAATATACAAATATATTAAGTGGAAATATTTAAATTAAGTGTCATCATTTAAAAAGTGCTTTTTTTGCTTTTGATTTGTGCTCTTGTGCAAATCAACATCTTGTGTCTTTTCTTAGAGTTCCTGCAGAGAAAAAATAAAATTACACAAAATGTTAAACATTTCATATGTGCAAATTTGAATAATGTGACAATTATATTCACCCTTTAAAACAGCATTGTGGATTATATTACAACAAAGCAGCAATTAGGGACTTAAGTGCTAACATGCATTAATCTCTCTCAGTATTAGGTTAACATTTAGAAGCCTGACTTTGACTGCAGAACACTAGAGTGTCACATACAGATAACTGCTAAATCCAAAGTGAAATGGCTGTAAATATTTTACAGAAAATTAAAGCTCCAAAAATGTCAAACAGCACACAGAATAAAAAGCCCAGAGGAGTATTTAGAATACATACGTGTATATGATATGTACGCTGTCACAACATAAATTGTCACAGCATTCATTAAGTTGAATTTTGTGTACAGTACAGTCAAAGTGAAAAACAAACCTTGTGACTGTGGTTGTGATTTCTTGTGTTTGTTCTGTGCTCTGGCTTCATTGTTGGAGCCACCAGGGTTGGACATCACTGATTTCCATGACCTGTCTGGTGGATGGGAAACTGAATAAAAGACAGAGGATAATTATCAATGCTTGATCACCAACTGGGCCCCAAAAGGTTTGGCTCATAACATTTGGGTCCTTATTGTACTGTAAGGAATCATTATCCCCTGACTAAATAGTTAAATATTCAGTGATCAGCAGCAAAAACCCCAGACATTAATGCCGTTTTCCAGTCTCTTCTAAGCACTGACCTAACATATTTTTGCCCTAGGGCTAGAAGTTTAATATGACAACAGTGCACAGTGTAATTTTTCCTGATATCAAAATGAAAGCCATTTGCTTACCAGTTTGCCACATTTGTGTCAGGTAAATCTGATCCACATTTCTCCATTTGTCCTGAAATGAAGATGGCATGGCACAGTTTTCATCCATTTCCCTTATGGCATTGCCATGTGGACAACGTTGCAGCCTCTCTCGTGGCTCTCGAGGCTGATGCTGCTGCTCATTACACATACAGTTCTTTTCCCTCAGCTTTGGGTACACTGCTGCAGGACACCTCTCTAGGTTTTGTTTTGAGGCCAGAGGCCTTTTAAGGTCTGTATGCTTCCTGGGATTGTTAACTGCCCTCCAGTTTTGTCCCATGCGACAGGAGCTATTCTCAGAAGATTCTCCCTCGGTGTCGTGTCCGTGATAAGAAATACGAACATCAGGATTAGAACCTTTCCGCATCAGTCGCCTCTTGCTGTGAGATTTACAGGTTTCACAAGTTGGTAAGAGCGCATCATTCCACTGTTGGAAGGGAGCAGCTTTTCTTTTTAGGCTTCTACCATCAAGTCCTGGACTGGCAGATGTGCAGATCCTGTGTTTTGCCAAACATCTGGAGCAAAGTCGTTCCATCTTGGACCCATAAGGGGAGAATGTGTTCTCGTTGAAATTTCTGCTAAGGCAGCATTCATGGTCAGAAAGGCTTCGTTGATCCACCTTGCCTTTGGGTTTGTACCTCTCTTTTGGTTTAGGACCAGGTGGTTTTTTGTATTCCAAGTCTAATTTTCTTCTTCTGCTAGGTACATCTAAAGTGCGGTTGGTCAAAGGTTGGTTCTGCTTCTTGGGAGGTGGTGGCATCTTGCTACAGTAGTAGGCTTTATCAAAGTCAACTAGCCAGCTTGTTGAGGGAAGGTATGCAGGTAAGGACTCAAAGGAAGTGTCCTGGTGATCCTGCACATTTGTTTCTTGTCCATGTTGGTTTCTATTTCCCTTAAGAGGGGAATTATCCAACAAGAGCAGATTACATGAAAGATCTACCTCTGCTGTGTGTGTTTTGATGATCATAGGAGCTTCATCTTCAACATCCCTTACAGAACACATAGGTTCAGACACCATCTCTTGTCCAGGACATTCCACAGTGGGGACCATGTCCTCCAGTTCAATGTCGGGGACAACCTCTTCTGTAGGAGTAGCTTCTTTTACTGTCAGCACATCTGCTGAGGGCACTACAGCAGCTTCATCATGAGAGTCTGTGCAGTTGTTCTGCATCAGTGATTCAGACGATGGAACCAAAGTTTCTTCCAATGACCAAACAGTAGACTCCATCTTCCGCAGCTCGTCCAGGTATTTGGGATCAAAGGGTAGGTGAACAACTTTAAAGTCATAATCCTTGGAAGTTATTCTTATATCCTTCTCAATGTTGGTCTCATCAAAGTCACCATTTACTGGCAAGTCAGAAGCGACAGTCAAAGGATTAATTTGGTTCTCTGAAGCGACAGTCAGAGGATTAATTTGGTTCTCGCACTCCTCCAGAGCAGGGATCTTCTCATCAGTGCTTGATGTCCCACCCAACAGTATGTCAGGACAAACTTGAAGTGCCTGCTTCGACTGGTCTGGAGAAAGGCCCAGTCCCTCATCTTGCAGCACATGACCCTGGAGGATGGAGCTGCACTGGACAACATCTTCAGAAAATGTGTGGGACATTTCTGCGGTCTCATGAGAGTGCAGGAGCTGGAGTCCCACTGGTGTGGTGCGGCATTCGATCCTCACTTCCTCAGTCTGAATCACAAAGCCACCATTTTGTGGTTTTGTGGTAGAAGGCACCATGTCCTTAAGCTCCAGAGAATGATCCTCCTTCTGCACAACCAAGGCTGGTGAAAGTGAATGACTGTTGGCGATGCTGGAGGGATCACTCCTACAGACTGGGTGGACAACAGAGGCTTCAAAATCACTGGAAGCTGGAGTGCTGGTCCTCTGGGGTGTAGAGAGGGGCTCAGTTTGAACCTCAGAGCTGGTCATTTCTCTAGTGGGACCATTGTGCTGATAGCGGAACCTGCGGGAGTGATAGGCCATGGTCTGGTAATAATGAGGGTTGAGCATGCGTCTGTAGTCCATCAGATGGAGATGGGTATGTGGCACAACAAAGCCAGGTGGCTCAAGGCAAGGATTTGCCTGATAGTGTGGCATTACTGGCATGCCATAACCTTAAACAACAGAACAAAATAAATTAATAGGAAAATGCTGTCAAGAGTTATTTCAAAAGAACAATTCTGCAAAGAGGTGAGATAGGTACCCTTTAAATCACAACTTTCAGTTCTACTAGCAAACCAAACAGGTCTCAAAGTTTTGTATTGGATGTATATGGCATAGCTAAAAAAGGCTATTTACCATTAACTAGACATGCTACAAGTTTTGAAGATGTTTCACGTGTCATGCTGAAGAATTAAAGAAGTCTTTCTGATGAGAGGTGAAATGTCTTCAAGAATTGGCAAGTCCAGTCCAACAACCAGCTCTTTAGGGATAGCCATATTATTTAGAATTTATTAAAAATCAATGCATCGTATCTTTCAGTCGTTGGTGTCCATGTGTCAGTTGCTTAAAGTAGATATAAAAATGTGATGAGCTGGAAGGGCTCAGCAACTACCATAGCAATACAAGATACAAACATTTTTAGCCACCCTCTAAACCAAACTAAGCCCTACTAGTAGACACAGCAGTGCATTGAGCTGTATGCCAACATTACCATGCTTACAATGACCATGCATCATTTCTTGTTCGTCACTTTAGTTAAGCATGTTACAATGCTTACATTTGCTAATTAGCACAAAGTAATTTTGTCAATCTGAGCAGTATAGACTTCCAACTACTTATTTAGACATGCCTTTCATCGTTAAGGGAAAACTGGAGGATTAGAAAAGTCAGAAGGATTCTCTGGGCAATTAAGACACATAATTAAATTACTAATTATTTTATGGGTGATCACCTCGGGCATTATGGAGCAGTGATTGTGTCTACACGACTTTGAAAACAGTTGGCCAAAAGACAAAGATACTTTTTCTTATTTACCTAAACCAGGATAGCCATAAAATGGGTTGTAGGACACAGGCATGGGCACGGGTACAGGCCACTGCAGACTCTGCATGGGCAAATATGGCTGCGATGGCTGTATGTAGAAGAAAGGTTTGTGGTGCTGCTGCTGGTGGGGCTGCTGCTGCTGCTGCTGCTGCTGTTGTTGCTGTTGTTCCTCTGGAGCTCCTGAAGCCGGTCCTGGAGCTGGTTGATTGACCCCCCGGGCTTGTTGAGCTCCATGTGGCGGGCCTAGACCATAAGAGTGTTGCAAACTAGATGTAGTTGCCTCCATATCTGACAAAGAGATAAGAAGCAAGTTGAAAGAATTGTTTGCTGTTCCTTTGGCTCATTAGCTTTAATGTAATTTGGTAGCAAAATAGGTACTAAACAAACCTACCTACAAGCAATAAGATAATAGCTAACAAACCAACCAAGCTTTTCTAGCATGATTTAAGATGGAAATCAGTGGTGTGGACTTACATTTAGGTTTTTTTTTAGTTAAAAGCTACTGTGATTGGCTAAATTTCGGCACCAGGTGACAGATGTCTAATTAAAGCCAATGAAAAATGTTTGTTTCCCACTGAATCCCTCCCACCAGGGTGCATTAACTCACCTGAGGAAGGGCAGGCAATCGATCAAAGATAGGAAGAAAAAGTAAGACCACTGTCTTAAAACTATTTGCTATGACCTGAAACCTAAGGTAGCAGATGTGGGAAGTTGATTGTCTTCAATAGACAAAAAAGGTCTGCAGCTTGTTGTCATCACCAGCTTGATGATAGAATAGGACGCAGAGTTTACAGCACTCATACAAAGCTAAAAGTCTAAAACATCTTGTCATTTTGAGCATCTTCATTTAATCCTTTTCTAGTTGATCACCTCACCTGCAGCAGAGCAGAGCTAAAATGCAAAACACACCCACACATCGTGTGCTAGGATGCAGGTGTAAGAGTCACTCATGTGCGTGTTTGGTCGCCTGGAGCTGTGTTTTTATATAGAGAGTATTGTTGACAAAGAATAAACCTGCTATGAGCTTGTTGACTTGAACAGTGGCTTACAATCAGTACTGTTTTCTAGCAAAGGTGTTTCCAGATGATCCAGAAATTCATGGCACATTCATATCACTTATTTTTACACATATAAAATCTACTTTTATTAATTGCTGTAAGAGCACACTCTAGTACTAAATATGCAATGGCAAAAGCCAAAAAGCCTTTCCTCTTTAAGAATGGCAACTTACTGTAAATTAGTGTCTCAGCTTTCTGTAAAACAACTGTCTACAAAATAAGCATTAAGATAGTAAATAAAATGCCTGCAGTTAATTTTCATTGTCAAAATCCACAATTGCATGATATTCATTGTATCAAATGTCAGAAAATAGTTTAAAATGCCCATAATGACTCTCAAAGTTCTCTTCTATCTTTTTTTTTTTTTTTACAAACAATAACAGTACAGAATGACTTATTGGTAGTGACATTTTAAGTCAAACATTTATGATTTAGACAAAATCAGTAAGTCCACACATTTGAGTAGCTGGAATATGCAAATGTTTAAGATATCTACTTGATCCTTCACTGAATTCATTATTTGTAAGTAGATGCAGGATGCACATTTACTGAACCTACAACCTGACATTTCCTATTGCTGCTAGGGTCTATTGTATGCTTTTGCTCTGTATTACTAAACATTCAGACACCTCATGACTTTAGTCACTGTTAAATATCAACTAGACCTCCTCTGCACCAGCATTTCTAAAAGAGTATACATCTACAACAGATACATTATATCAGTTGTTTCAAATGTGTATAAAAGAATTAAACACCAAGCTTAAATAATGACTCTTTTATTGGACTGGCCCCAAACAGTGGCTCACCATCTGCAACACAATCTTTCAGCCCATTTGCCTGTTTGTGAAATTCATTAATGAATAGTGTAAGGCAGTGTCACCACATAAACTTTACCTTCTTTCTTTTTTTTAGTTTTTTACATTTAGTTAACAAAAAGAGGGTTCCTGTGCAGTGCATTTCACCTAGTGCTTTAAGTATAAATATATAAGTTTAAGTATCCTGGAACATTTACACCTCTGTGGGGACCTACAGGGGAGAAAGAAAAAAACATTTTTATCAAGTCTGTCTTTGAAGATTGTACCAGTGCATATGAAATCATTAGTCATTGAGAAATAATTAATCCTCTTTTAGAATATTGTGATTGATGGGGAAAAGCTTAATCTCATGCTGTGTTTTGCAACTTTCACCTACAGTTCACACTTTGCTCAAAAGTCAGTCCTGGGACATTAACGTCTTGGTTCTCCCCTCATCGTGGAGCCTTAAAAATGTTAAACAATAACAGGAAATATAGTCAAAAAAGTCACACATTGCCAGAATTACAGAATCATATTATAAATAATACATATTAACCTCTTTCCCAGTGTAATGGCGGTGGCTCGTCGTCATCATTGTCTTCATCTCTTGGTCTGTGGTACATCAGTTTCCTCTGAGAACTCATCTCTATCAAATACAGTTGATCAAATCACCAAAGGCTTAACAATTAAAAAAAAATAAAACATTTATCCTCACATCAACTGTCACTGATTTTTAACAGTCTACAACATCTCACATCTCAGCTGTGACTACAGAAACAGAGTCTCATGAACCTTAACTTAATCTGTCACACGTGTGGGTGCAGACCTCGTCATGTGTCTTTTGTTTTAACTTTTACACTGTTAATACACTGATGTGGAGAAACCAACTCAACTAATTTCAATGCAAGACATTCAAACCTGATCTGTCCAGACAACATGACATATGCAGAATATACTGTATTTCATGCACATTGTTGTCTGAATAATTCAGAGTGTGTGTGGCGCTAAATACAAGTAACTGAATAAATTAAAAACTGCACTCCATTGGTGGCAAAAATCATTATTATGCTGCTCAAGCTGTTTGGACAAATTTGTTTGCCAATTAAAGCTGCAAAATGGCACCAAGATGGAATTAATTTGTTTAATTTTCCAGCTGTAGAGTTTTTGTTTTCATTTTTCCTTTAGTCATTCTTCTAACCTTGTTGTTGCAGGGGAGCTGTCTGTCTCCGTCTGGGGATTGCGTCACAGTCTCCCCACCTGTCGTGGTCTGCAGTGGTCAGATCTTCTCTGCAGAGTCCATCTATGGCACATTTAGTACATATTTCTAAAGACAATTTAACCACAAAGTGCACAAAATGTTGTGGTTGTCAAAAAAGACTTACCCTGACAGGTTCTACAGTGTAGCTCACCACCAGCCATGTCTCGAATCTCCCCATCAGCTGCCTCCTGCTTACGAATGTCGCGACCTTCCTCCTGGTCAACTAGATCTGAGGGATCCTTATATTGACCTCTTTTATACCAAGACTTTGGTGCATGTCTCAGTGGAACAGGATTGGGTTTCCTGGGTGCTGGATGTTTCCTCACAATCACTCGAGCAGGCTGCTCACACCCTCTGCCAAACCTGCTTTCCTCCTCCGAGTCTCCAGCTTCTTCTCTGTAGATCTTGGAGCTGTGGACTTTGCTCCTGCTCGGCCCTTTTGACAGGCTTTTTCCGCAGCAGGTGCACACAAGCCTCTTTGAACCTGGCAGCCACACTTCTTCTGCGTCCTCAGCAGCTTGAGGAGACGCACCCACGACCTCTGCGATCTTCCTGCCTGCGTAGACGTGTTTCGGGAAGAGATCTACATCCTCCAGATCTGTGGAGAACATCTCATCTCTGGAGGAAAGCTCATCCAGAGACGGACTGAGGACGCTCATCCGCTCATGGGTGGTCTGCATGGAGAGGTAGTTGTAGCAGTACGGGGCTGCAGGGGAAGAGAGGCAGCCAGCTCCAGGTGTCAAAACGTTGTCAAAAGGCAGCTTGAGGATCTGGTAGCCTGGGTCAGATTTGGCTTCATTTACCGACACTGCCTGATGTTCTATCTTTGAGCGTTTTGACAGCTTGTCGCTGCTCTTACTGGAAGAAAATGAAGGTGCCAGGGGTTGTGATGGCTGCAGGAGCTCTTCATCATCGCCTTTGGGAACACACTGGTCGGTCACTAAGCTATCTGACTGGATACCTGTGACCTGCTCTTTCTCAAGAGGGAGGCGTTTGTCTCCTGCAGGCTGCTCGAGCTTAGGACAGTCTTCATGAACTGAGGAGCTATCCAGGGGCAGTTCTTCTTCCAGTCCTCCTGACCAACATTCCTGAGGGTTCAGGGCATCTGAGCTCCGCCGGCTGGTCTCACCATCGTACACAGCTGAGGTTGAGTTAATGAAGGTCACGGTGGGAGAGTCTAAATGACTCTCATCGGGTGCTGCACACTGCTCTTCACTTTTCTTCTCTTCCTCTGGAGAAAACATCACTGAGGACTGCGAGGCAACACCAGAGTCAAGTTCTCTGTCAGCACCCTGCAGCTCACTGGCTCGGATTTTATCCAGGCACTCGATGAGCTTGGTTATGGCATCGCTGGGGTCGGTTTGAACCTCTGAACAGGCCATTTCTCTACGGCCCTGAGGCTGCGAATGATGCTGCTGGCGTGGCATGTCATTCCAGGTAGGAGCAGGGAAGCGAGGATCAATCATTCGCCTGTAATCCATCGGATATATGGGGGCGTGTGGGAAAATAAAGCCAGGATACTGCATGTACTGGTAGGGGTGCATGCAGGGACGGCCAAAGTTAAAACCTGGAAAAACAACAGAGGAACAGTGAGATTTCAGGCAATCAATACTGGTTTAAGGAAACAAAATCACTGAAACAGCTTGATACCTCCAGGCAAACCATACTGACTGTATGGGTTGTTCATTTGCCAGTGCTGGTACAGGTAGTAAGGTTGAGATGGTGGCTGGACATAGAAAAAAGGTCTGGGATGGTGAGTCCTCTGTTGTCCACTCCCAAATGCATGTGGCTGTTTGCCTCCATCTACAGGAAGGAGCAGGTTAATAAGTGTGTTTGTTTAGTTTTTTTTTTAAGAGTTATATAACTTTCTAATAATTGTTTTTGATAATGACACAAATGCAAAGTGGTCACAGGTCAAATGTTGATTCAATTTGTAAGAAAGAAAGTCTGTCGCTACCGTCCATTTTCACTTTCGCGCTGATGCTCAACCTGTCAGAAATAAAACACGGCAGCAGTAAAAGCCAAAAAACATCCCCCAGCTTGTGAAAGTTCAAGACAGTTTGTTTACTGTCAGTTTGTCTTTAAAGTAGAGACGCTTGACTCTCGGCTCCACACGACGTCCTACCAACAAAAGGCCAAACATGTCCGCTAATCACTCAAATAGGAAACAGCTGCAGCTCCAGGACTGCACTGCGAGTCACTTATCAGAAGGTGTTTTAATGATTATTATTGTTATAGTTATTATTATAGGAACACATTATTATTATAGGAATTATTGTATTACCATATAGCCATACAATGTTCCCCACCAACTACCAACTGCGACATTATTAATACATATCTATTAATATATCAACTATAGTTCTTCACTTGGGTTACTTCTTGTGCTGTTTTTTAGGCGAGTACCTGCACTTTTACTTTGCTTATTGTGTATTTATGTTTTTACTAAGGCTTTGTAAAGGTTTATTTCTTTATTTATACACAGTCCCGCACGGTTTGTTATGATTGCAGTACCGCTGTGTGTCTGCTGTACGTCCAGCAGATGTCGCTGTTTTGTCGCTGTTGCCGAGTTCCGGCGCATGCGCAGTATCCTCACTTGGCCTCTGGTCTTTGAGGCGCTTATGATGTGCTGAAAGGTTGTTCGCTGCTCGGCGCTTCTTTACAACTGTTTAATGTCTATATTTGGCTGGTGGAGCTTACTTGGCACTTTCACCTTACGAGAAAAGCATCTGTGACGGGTCAGTGTGTGGAGTCCACCAGCAGTTACTGTAAGAAAGCTTGTATTTAGATTATTGGGATAGAAATGTGGCTCAGTCAGGTAGCTAGCTTACGTATATTTAGCTAACCCTGTTAGCCTAGCTAGCTGTGTGTCTACTACTACGAGCAGCACGACCGCTCTTTAAATTACTTTCTGGATTGGTGTGTAGCTATAATGTCCCTTCTGGAACTATTTCACAACTGGGCTGATGGTGTCAGATGGCTGACTTTTTAATAAGCAGTAAGTGTGCATCAGCAGACATGCTAACCCATGCTAGCTAACCCCGGAATTGTGCAGCGAAGAGAAGCTAAACTTGCTAACTTGCCGCGAGTGGCAGTAGTTAGTGATATTGTGTGAACATTACATCGTATATAGCTGATTATAGATGCACAAGTCAGTTGATCTAAATAAGGATGGTCACAACCTTGAAGTTGTGCTTTAAAATGTAATGAAAAGAGAAGTTGATGTTAGGGTTCGCTGGCTTAGCTAACCTCAGAGAGATATGTGTTTTGCCACAGGGCCTGCGTGTCTAATGTTACTTTGTCATGTTTTAAATCGTAGACAGTGTTTGTTTTGGACATGGTGGTTAACAGTGACTTGCTAACGTTGCTAACCGGAATCAGACTAAATATATTAAGAATCGTTTCCAATTTTCAGTCTTCACCTTTAGCTCAGCCCGCTAGTTAGCAGGTTTAGGATGGTAAACAGTCGAAGGTGGACTGGTGTTTGTTTTGTAGGTGGCTGACTAGTGATTTATGCGTGATTTATGTAGATACTCTAACGTAGGTAGGTAGCTAGGGTGAGGGATGTGTGTGTCTTGGTAAGGTAAATGACTGATGCTCGCCAAAATCTAACGTTAGCAGCTCTAGATTGCACACATTGTCAGCAGACAGCATCCCTAATGTTACTTATCTGTAGCATAGACAACATATCATAACACTGACCACACATGTCGTGTCAGTTCCTTTGAAATCTTATCCATTTTGTTAAATGCTAAGTAACTAGTTCCTCACATCACTTAAATAGTGTTCACAGAAACTAAAGATGATATAAATCTCACAGTGACAGCTGTCGCAGGGCGTGTTAACAACAGAAGTGTTGAGGCGAAAAAGATGACACCAGATCAGGGGTTGTGTCGTCTGATCGCCAGAATCAGCCTGCAACAGATCAGATTAAGTGTGCTGTGGTCATGGTTGTAAAATCAATCGATACGCAGTCTTGAATTTGACATAGATATTCAGCTGAGGGGATGATGTGAGCTGTGCTATTTTATTACATTCATAGTGGCTGTGTCATTTTAACCAGCAAAAAGCCCAGTTCATTCAAACTGGGTGCAGTTTAACTCATCTCTTACAGCCAACAGCATCGTTTTTTTTTGTTTGCATCATTTATACATTACATTTTTCTCATTGGCTTTTATTATCTGACAAACTGCAGGACTCCACTTAAAGGCAGTTGTTATATATCTGTATTGACTACGTATTACCTCTCTGGACCATAAAACCTAATTTTACCCAGTAAAGACAATATTAGTTACTAGACATGTTCATATAAACTCATGCTCTCTTCACTGTAACCTGCAAAAATCATAGTCAGAGCTGTGCATCCCATGGAAAAATGTGCATTTTGCCTTGAGTGAATGTATTTACAACTTCATGTCCATTAATGTGTGTGCATACATATAAATCTAATTGAATGAATGCTAACATATTCATTAGTACCATTTTATCAAAAGTTTTAAATTAATCTAACAAATGGCTCTTTGTAGACAAACACTGAAGGTAAACTCAACTGTGGCAGAATGTGATGCATCTTTATCTAAAAAACAGAATATGACTATAATAATATACTATAATATAATGTCTTTACAACTAAAACCAATGATTCTGTATAATTCAGAAGATTTATTTAATAAAAACTTAATAATAATAGTGACATGCTTTATTGAGCAACTTGGGGACAGATGCACAAATATGATGGCGCTGCTACAGGTTCTCAGTGTCTTAAGGACACCTTGACACATGTGGCCAGGAGGAACTGGTAGTCGAATCACTGGCACTGAGGTTTACAAATATCTGCACCACTGCCACCACGATCGGTCATTATGTGTCCAACTGTCTGACAATTAGAAGAAATGAATAAAGAGAGTAACTGGATGTAGTAGGAGTTATGATTTTTCTGTACTGCCACAGTTGTTTCCATGGATTCTAGACTCATCGTCTCTTGTTTTTCCTCTCTGTCTTTTAGACCCAGCACTGATGTAGCAGTGTTGCGACAGCAATCGCACTCTCTCTCTACCTCTGGTCAACAACAAAAGATCAATCCACGAGGGGGAAACTACCCTTCCCTCAACCGGGACCCCTTCCTCTGGACTCCTCTGACAGTAACACCAGCTCAGCACAACCCTACAACCTTCTCATCTTTCAAGTCATCTTCAGCGCAAGGAGAACCAAACATTTTCTACATAAGACCTGAACACCTCCACTTGGGTGAGTGGAGGTGTTGGAGAGCTGTTCCACCATTTATCCTCTTCAGTCATAAAAAATATATACGTTTTTTCTCCTGGTTGTCTTGAGTCCGGTTCTGCCGGCTGTGTGACTTTTCAAAACTGGGGCGCGATTCATGGGATGCAACCATGTCGGATCTCAGTGAGCGCAGGCCGGTCAACACGGAGTATGCTGTCACCCTTCTGGAGCAGCTCAAGTTCTTTTATGAACAGAAATTACTGACTGACGTTGTCCTTCTGGTGGAGGACACGGAGTTCCCATGTCACAAGATGGTCCTGGCCACATGTAGCTCCTATTTCAGGTGAGTGTGCCACACTGCTGTCAGCCTCATGCTGCAGATATGGGATAATCACGTTGTATGTTGGAAATTTCAGTTTTTAACAGTGTTAGGGTGGTATTGATTATCCTTTGTGTAGTATTCAATAAATAATGCAATGTTCAGCATTGTTTTATGTGCATAAAGAAAGGAATTTCTCCCCACAGTTTTATTGTTTTAGTTTATTCATTGTTGTACTTTAGGCACGCTGTCATTATGTAGCATGGTTATGTCTGTATGTGGTCGCCTCCTATGGTTACAGTGAATAATGCAACACGTTGTAGAGCAAGTGTTATCCGCTCTATACATGCAGGATGAAAAACAAAGGGATGGTGTTTCCTTAAAAGCAGGGACTTGGGTCACTCTGTGCTCCAGTTATTCCGCCTCTGCTATATTTTTGCATGGAACAAATGACACAATCGTTAACCTGTAGTACCACAGATGTATCCCTCAAGTCCCAAGGGAGGCCTCATTTGCACGCACAACATTGCATAATGAAGTGTGTGCACTGCAGCAAATGTGACAGAACAGCAGCCTCAACTCTGGGAAGAGTCCATCTGTACATGACAGGAGCTCATGCAGCATTTGAACATGCTGTAAACCTCTGTCTTACCACTCCCTCCCTGCTCGTTTTTCCTTGCACACTCTAACAAGCATTCCAAGAAAAGGTCCTAACAACTTCATGCCTTCCTTACCCTCCCTCACCCTGATATTCCAGAGATTCTCACGCACTTGTTATCTGGCGCGAACATGCAAAACATTTCCCCTCTAGGGTTTAGAGGTGTCGCAGCGCTTCCTCTAAACTGCTACTCCTTCCCTATTTCAGTGTGTGTCTGTCGCCTCTCCTCCCACCTCCTCTCACTTCTCCTTGCACGCATCGCTTTAGGGAAGAAAGGGGGGGACTCTGGAGAGAGCTTGCATTTGGAGGGGAAAGTCTGGTCACGTAGGTCTTGGTGAGAGATGGAGAGAAAAGGGGAAGAAAGGGGAAGAAGAGGGAGGGGGGTGCAGGGGTATGCCTGCAGGGTTGCGTAATGCAGCCTGGCAGGTTTAGCCCCTGCTGTGATCAGCACACAGCTACACACCCCAAACCTCCTGTTCAAGAGGGCAGAGCTGTTTTGCAGCCAAGTTACTGTTAAAAACTAGAGTAACAATTATTTTAATAATTACATAATCTATTCATGTTTAATTAAATCAATCAAAAATCTATAAAATGTTGTAAATGTAAATGGGCTCATCAAGAATGCAGTCTCTCATAAGTGATTGCTTTGAGGGCTGCAATTGATCATTCTCTCTTTCAATTATTTTCTTGATTAATCAATCAGTTCTTCAAGAACTGAAATGATTATAGGAAATAAATATCACAAGTTCCCAGAGCCTACAGGGTGTTTTATTTGGTCAGATCAGCACTTCAAACCGCATATATGTCTAGTTTCCCATCCTATAAGATATGTAACAACATGTTTTTGTCTAAAAACGTCCTCAAAGGATGGATGGATTATCAAAATAATTGCTGTGGCTGAATTAATAAACTATTTTTACTTATTATTTTGTCTGTCCAAAATCAATAACTCAGTAATATAAAAGAGAAAAGCAGTAACCCTCACATATAAGGAGCTGGACCTAGAAAATATATTTATTATTTGATGAATTAGGATTAAATAGTTGTGAAATATGTCAATAAACCATTGATTATAAAAGGAAACTATACACTAAAAGATTCATAGTGCTCACTAATGCTTTGTTTATAGTGCACATTGTGCACATTTACATGATTGTTCAAAATCCTTTGGTGTCTGGAGGTAATGTTTTGACATTACTCGCTATACACAGAATAAAGTAGAATAATTGTGTAGCTACTTTGTGCTTTCATGATGTACAAGTAGTAAAATCTAGACACAAACAATGAAAGCAATATTGTCAGCACTTTGTATTTAACATCGTCGGCTCAAGCTACTAACACTTCCACAGTCACATAAAATGTGACTAACTGGTGTAGTGAAAGAGGTTAAAGATGATCAGAGTCACTGCAAGTGCTGAAGAATGACAACATTCGAGTGTAGGCGGCCTGCGGAGGCTGATGCAGCAATGTGTGCACAGAGAGCCCGTCACTCTTTTGTCAGTCAGTGTTTGGAAAACTGTGTAGATGGGGAAGCTAATCAGTGTATGACAAGTGCAAAGTATCAAAGTAGTAACACTTCAAAATGTTCCAAAATGTTTGGACAAAAATAAATAAAAGCACTTAGTGAAAACTGTGCCTGACTTAAAACAAATGGAGAATTTCATCCATTGCCTGGAGCTTATCTGGATGTTTGGTCACTGTAACATTAGGTTTAACAAGGTAGTCCAGGCTCCTCTCTCCCCAACCACGTTTTTCAGCTCCTTCTGGAAGATCCCCAGACAGATGGCATATGTAATTCATTCAGTGTGTTCTGGGTCTCCCCCTCTGGTCTCTTACTAGTTGGACATGCCCAGTATACCTCCAGTGGGAGGCCTCCGTCCTAATCAGGTGCTCAAACCACTTCAACTGGCTCAGTTTGACACATAGCAGCCGTGGCTCTCCTTTACTATCGAAATTGGTATCATATCTCTAAGCCTGAGCCCAGACGCAAACAGAGAAAACTTATTTCAGCTGCTTGTGTACGTGATTTTATTCTCTGAGCACATGACTATAGGTGAGAGTTGGAACGCTCTGTTTTACCGTCACTCGTGAACAAGACTCTGAGGTACTCCTTCCTGTGAGCAAAGACTCCCAAGCTATGAGAGCAACCACTATTTTCTAGCAGAGAACAATGGCTTCAGACAAAATCATTAACAATGTGGAAAAAAATTGGTAAAGACACTAGTGCAATTCACTTTTCCATATCACATTTTTTTTAGTGTGTTACATCTTTACTTATAACATATTATTGTTAATGAATGGAGCTTTTGAGCTGAAATTATCAAAAAATAAATGCATTGGCAATGACTTTTGTAGTTGATGGTTAGTAGTTGGTTTCACATTGCTGTTTGAAATGAATGTGATGTAAATAAGATTCTGGATTCACAATAAATTTTAAATTTTGACAGATATCCTACTTAATAACTTTCTAACATCCCAACAGTTAATCTAGAAAAAAACTAACGTATTAATCTTGGTGGCTTTTAAAATGAAAAGTTCTCATTGACGATGTATTGCAGTATTACAACGTCTGGTTTTGTATCAGTACACAGATGCGTGTAGGAACATTCAGTCTACATGGTGTTGGCTTTCAAATGACATGACCACAGTGGGGAATTAACTCCAGCAACAGCGGTTACATGTACCCAGGCTCTGGCTGCAAACTTTGTTTTTCCATCCAGTCTGGACATTTGCCAACTGTCATTAGGAGGCTCTGTTTATTTAAAAGAAAAACTTTGGATAGTAAAACAGTGAACAAGACTGAACTAGCAGTTGCTTTACTCTCTACGGGTTTATCAAGAGCTCGGGCCTTTTTCTCTAATTGAGGAAGTTGACAGAAACGCTGGATACTTTTAGAATAAATAAAGAAATTCCAACAATGCTATGAATTAAAAATCCAAAATCCAGCTGCAAAATACTCAGCATTTATGTAAAAAAAAAAAAAGTTTAGTGGAACTCATAAGGACGTCTTCACTGTCTTTTACGATCACTGTCAAGTTTTAAAATGAATATAGGCTAATTGACAGATGAGTAGATTTGTCATTTGTGTCTAACTTTGCACTATCGACTTATCTGTCTATCTATGCTGCACTGAAATATATCTGATGTGATGTTGCCACTATCATGGATCAAGTTTCACTAGCAAATGCTGGTTTGGATTTGCAAAGTACGGTAGAAATCTGACCTGGCTCATGTTACAACACAGTTACCATAATACAGGCCTGACACGAGGTGTGCAATTAAATTCTGCCTGTATTGAAGCAGCTGATGAAATCTCTTCTCTTCATGGAAACATTAGTGAATGGTGTGAGATCTCATTCAGTAACAACTGCTAAAGCCTGCGTCGCCGTCTTTCTCCTGCAGGGCGATGTTCATGAGTGGCCTCAGTGAGAGCAAACAGACCCACGTCCACCTGAGGAATGTGGACCCGGCCACCCTGCAGATCATCATCACCTACGCCTACACGGGAAACCTGGCCATCACTGACAGCACGGTGGAGCCGCTCTACGAGACCGCCTGCTTCCTACAGGTGGTTAAAACATTTACAGAAAACGGTGCATGTTGTATAGAAAAGACCAAAACCAACAATGAAGTGCTCCTGCTAATAAGTATTAATATACACTTTGGCCTCAAAGTATTCAGACTCCTTTGAGAATTTGAAAAATAATTTTTTTTACTACAATGGGCAGCAGTTTCAGGAAATTAGTGAGCCCTTTTCTGTGAAACCATATTTTATAATCAGTTTTAGAATATTTAAATATTCAGTTGCAAGTAACAAGTGATACCAGTTAAGCATAAACTTTCATACACTGGTGTATTCTGTTTGTTTTAAGTGTTCTAATAATAAGTGCCTGTCAAACATAGTTGGTTCAGTTGGTAAGATTATTCAGCGTGCTAGGAACTGCAAAGAAAACATTTAATAGTCCTTGTTTATGTATTTTACCAGCCAAAAATTAATCATAACATGACGTGTATGTTTATAAATATGTCTCTAGATGCAAGAGAAATGTTTTTTTCCTGACTGACTTATGACTCTGTCCTGTTCAGGTGGAAGACGTCTTGCTGCAGTGCAAAGACTATTTGGTGAAGAAGATAAATGCTGAGAACTGTGTCCGCATGCTGAGCATCGGCGACCTGTTCAGCTGTAGCGAGCTAAAGCAGAGCGCTAAACGCATGGTCGAGCACAAGTTCCCCATGGTGTACCGACAGGAGGCCTTCCTTCAGCTGTCCCACGAGCTGTTGATAGACGTCCTGAGTAGCGACAACCTCAACGTAGAGAAGGAGGAGACCGTGCGTGAGGCGGCCATGTTGTGGTTAGAGTATAACATGGAGGCCCGCTCGCAGCACCTGTCCTCTGTGCTCAGCCAGATCCGCATTGACGCACTATCAGAGGTGACACAGCGTGCCTGGTTCCAGGGTTTGCCACCTAATGACAAGTCTGTGGTGGTGCAGGGCCTTTACAAGTCCATGCCCAAGTTCTTCAAGCCTCGGTTAGGCATGACCAAGGAGGAGATGCTGATATTTATGGAGGCCATGTCAGAAATGCAGGGCGAGGGCTATGTAATGTCCGGGTCCTTGCCTACTACAGTGGTATGTTACAGTCCGCAGGCAGAGAAAGTGTACAAGCTCTGTAACCCCCCAGGAGACCTGCAGAAAGTGGGAACCCTTGTCACTCCAGAAAACGATGTGTTCATTGCTGGCGGACAGATCCCTCTGAAAAACTCTATCACCAACCACGGGAAGAGTGGCAAGTTACAGGCAGTTTTCCGCTCAGTCGATAGTTTTTTCTGGTTTGACGCCCAGCAGAATGCTTGGGTACCCAAAACCCCCATGTTGTGTGCCCGAATCAAGCCCTCGCTTGTCTACTGTGAGGGCTACATCTATGCAATAGGAGGAGATAACGTGGGAGGAGAGCTGAACAAGCGCACGGTGGAGCGCTATGACTGCGAGAAAGATGAGTGGACCATGATGAGCCCCCTGCCTTTTGCCTGGAACTGGAGCACCTCAGTGGTGGCACACAACTGCATCTACGTGATGACACATGACCTGATGTACTGCTACTTCCCCCGAGCGGACACTTGGGTGGAGATGGCCATGCGCAAAACCAGCCGCTGTTTCGCCTCTGCAGCTGCCTTTGGTGACCTAATTTTTTACATCGGTGGCCTCCACGTTGTCAGCAACTCTGGCATTCGGCTGCCAACCAGCACCATTGACGGCTCCTCCGTCACTGTAGAGATCTATGATGTCAACAAGAATGAGTGGCGCCTGGGCGCCAACATTCCTGCCAAGCGATACTCGGACCCATGCGTGCGGGCAGTGGTGCTGCTGAACTCTCTCTGCATTTTCATGCGTGAAACCCACATGAACGAACGTGCAAAGTACGCCATCTATCAGTACGACGTGGAGCTGGACCGCTGGTACCTGAGGCAGCCCGTGTCTGAGCGAGTGCTCTGGGATCTAGGTAAGGACTTTCGATGTGCGGTGGGGAAGCTGTATCCCTCCTGTCTGGAGGAGTCCCCATGGAAACCCCCAACCTACCTCTTCTGCCCTGACGGAGTGGATGAGTTTGAGGTGGACGGGGAGCTGGTGACCCTCCCTCACGTATAGCTCTCGATCTCCCCTCCCCTACCTCACTGACTGAACCAGCAATCTGTAAAGCTGAGGGATGAACATGAAGGGGGGGCTCATCAGATCTCTGAGAAATGAAAGGGTTTGATGTTAGCCGTGTTGTGGAGGGATCTCTGGACTTTGCAGGGCTGTATTACCTACAGCTGTTGCTGATGAACAGTGCAGCCCAAAACGAGCTTGGAGCGAAAAGATGCCTCAAAAATATTAGTAATCTGAAAATGTCTGTCTTTTGGTTCTTTTTTCTTTTGTCAGTTGTGACATCTGTTAGATATTATTACAAGTCTGTCATACTGTTTCTACAATGTGATAATCTGAACAACAACTGATTTTGTGATTAGGATGATGATGCACTTAACTGGTAAACTTTCTCGGAGTGACAATGGCAACTGTACCAAAATCCCCCAGCCCCACCCTCCAGTCGTGGCTTCCCCCTCTTACCCCCCTCTCCTCTTTTTTCTTCTTTCACCACTGGTAAAGGAATACTCTGTGGTAAATCTGTGTTTAGAATAACAAACACTCGTGTTCTGCAGGCTTTGAAATTTGGCTTTGGAAAGTTTGTATCTTGCTCCTTGGGTTTAAAATTCTGGATTCTCTGTTTTTCTTTGATTTCTGGTCTCCGATATCACTTTAGACTATAAATCTGTGTTTTCAAACTTGATAAATGACTGGATACCAAAAATAGCAATAGATGCCTACACAAAAGAAGGAAATACAGACTTTTCTGACCCACATGTAAAGCCAACAGAGGCAAGTGTTTGATAATCATAAACACAAGGTTTTAGGGTGGAGTATTCCTTTAAAAACAGGATCTATCTGTTTCTTCATATAGCCCTGCAGACAAGAAGAACAAGGGCTGTGGTAGAGTGGGTGGGGGATTCTGATGACAAGGTGGACAGGGTTTAAAAGAGGGTGACTGCAGGTCCGGTCGCCCATCACCTCTCCTCCCTCACCGCTCACTCCTCCACCCTGACTCCACTACAGTACCTCCATAGGCTTTCAGTCTGTTTGCACATAGGTCTTCCACTCAACCAGCAGTTTACACCTCACCTTATCCATCGTCACATGGTCATATGTTTTTCTTTCCATGAGGGTCTCTGCAAATACACACATCTCCACTCTCATTACAAACATAGGTTTTGGGCTCATGCATTTTTTTTTATTTCCAAGCTGCTGAAATATATATAAATAAATATATATATAAATAAATATAAAATAAAATATATTTTTCATATGTTTAAAAGATAACTGTTATAGTGTGGGGAAAATAACCAGGTCTATTTTGTATTAGTGTCTTTTTTTAATTTAATATCAGACATTACTGTAGTGTGATTGTGGGTAGATGTCCATTTTCCTATCAGATTAAATTTTACAGAATGAATATTGAGGATTCTTGCTGCTGATTGGTTGTAAGAGGAGAGGGCTGGCCCAGGGCTGTTGCTATGGAAAGCGTCCCGGCAACCACTAGGTTGGAGGGGGGCGGGATGGGGAGGGAAGGGGTCTTCCTCCTACCGTCAAAAACATGAGCACAGGTGCTTCATGACAAACCTTACTAGCATGTTTGGCTGCATCATATTCCTTTGGCACTGTATTTTGAATGAACGTTAATTTATTTAAAAATATACCAAAAACGTTCCTGAAACCGTCTCCATGTTTGGTTTGTCTGGACTGAAATGTGGTGTTTTTGTAATGCTATTAATATCTTTATCATTCTTTTTATTATATACTTTATTATTTCCTGTGGGAGAATTGTTGTGGGCAGCTATGGGTTTGGGGTTCTGTGTCCTACTCATGGGCACTTTGACATGTGACCAGAAGGAACTGGGAGTCGAACCACTGACCCAGTGGTTCATGGATGACTTAACCAACTATACAAATCCCTAGGGGTGTAATGATTTTGAAACAGATACCAGAACCACAACAAAAATGTCTATGAAACACCAGATCACACTGTGTTTGAGGACAGTACAAAAGTGTAGGTCATTCATGTTGTGAGGTGTTTAAGGGCAGTACAGAGTGTAGGGCATTAGTGTTTTGAAGTCTTCCAGCCCTCAAGAGAACCAAAAGGAGGTATGAACTGTGGATTTAGAGAATGTTTACACTATTAATATTTATAGTGATGTTAATCTGTTTATAGAAATATTTACTTGCAACATTTAGGTTTTAAAACAAGATGTGGATCAGTTTCAAAAAATTGTCTTGTGCGCAGCCCTATGGTTGAGAAATGAACATCAGAAGCCATCATAAGGTTTCAATCAGCAAGTCTTTAGATAATACAACTTGGTTGACCTGCTCCTCCAGAACGCATTATTTGCTAGAAGCAGAGTAAACATCTGATACAGGGAAGGAAAAGGAACGTGATACCAAAAGAGAATCATAGAAAGCATATTGAAGATTGGTGAAGTTGCCCTTTAAGACACTGCAACTATAATCAGTTTTATTTATGCATGAGATCTTCTACAGAAGCTAGTTTCATCAGCATTGTGATATTAGGTGTTATTCATTATTATATCATATACTGTGAGTTGAAATGTTTGAGAGGTCAAAATTATTTTTATTGTTTATTAAATTTTTCTATTAAATTTAGTCTGCAAGATGTGAGAAGTTCCCACAGCCTATGGTGATGTCTCGTAATGGCATAGTTGTCTGACCAACAGCCCAAAATAAGAATAGAATCACTTTAAAATTATATAAAAAAGGAAAATCCAGAGAGTACTGTGGAGTTAGATGGAAATAGTGAGTTTAAGAAATAAGCTGAAACACTGATAACATGTTGAGCACCAGCACCTTTTTAAATTATTGTTGATTATCTGACTAGTCTGCCTTCAGAAAAAACTAATTTCAGCAAATTTATCAAGAAATTAATGTTTGACCTATATATAAAAAAGTGCCTTATTTACCGTTTCATATTATTATGAACTTAAATTCCAGCGCTGCTCATAAGAAACAAGTCAGGTTTCTGAATCAGTGATAAAACATTGCTGACCCTGTGTGTACTGGCCTCACTGGGAAGTGAATTTCTGTTTGCCTTGGGCTAAACCTTCCCTCGGGTCACTAAGTGCATGCGTCCTGGTGATGATGTTGAATTGTTGTGCGTTTTTGTCTGGTCATGTGCCACCACTACGACACAAAGCCTCTCTACAAACGCACAATCATCACAAAGTGGTGGCTGTGAACAAATATAGGTTGTTTATGCGCAGACAAACCCAGAGGAACAAAAGAAAATAATTGTTTCAATAAAAATAAAAGTCTGCAGTCTTTTAATTAGGTTTTAATACAGCAATATAGCATAGGATCACTTTCTTTTCAAATACATTAAAAGGATCTGTCAAGAAAATATGTGAATTTGGATTCACAATACATTCATATCTTATAAATACAAAAAGAAAAATATATCATCAGAGTAGAAACAGAAATAACCTTTGAGTTGATATTTTCTTCAAAATCCAGAAATCAAATACAAATTGAGGAGGAGTTCTTAAAAGCATGGTGAAAAAAAACAAACATTTAAAACACGTTTAAAGACAGAAGAATGGCGCTTGATACAGCTGTAAAACTGGACTGGACAGAGCATGCTCACTGGACCACTTTTAACTCAACGGTTGTTGAATATTTGTAGGAAGGTGGAGGGAAAACATCCTGTAAGCAGTTAAAAATTACAATGATGGATAATAATATCTGGGTTCACATAAACAGAATATAGTTACTGCTTTGTGCAAATACAAATACACACAGTGGTCCATAGATAAGGACTTGTTCCAGTGTTGTCATGATAAAACATGGATGTTAATGAGATAACAAGTTCATACACAACAAATAAATAATTTATCCGACATTAAACTACCTTTAGCTTGACTAAATAAAGTTCTCCCAATATATTTATATACTGACAGTACAAAAGGCCTGGGGTGGTATTTAAATAGCACCCTGCCAAACATACAGCTGAGTGAAGGTTCCTTCATAGGTAAGGAAGATTATATCGTGTTTATCAGGGCACAAAACCGGCATCAGGTTTACAAGAATACATGTTCTCACACTGTGGTTATTTCAGAAACAGTTTCCAGATATAACAATTCACTGTGCGTTGTTTGTGTGAGTAGTAGCGAAGCCCAAGGACAAATAATGAGTAGTAAGTCTAAGCTATTTTACTTAAGGTCCTGTCAGTTAAGGTATTTTTATTTGTTTGTTTTCATATAAAATTAATAACACCTGCTACGCTCACATTGGAGAAGCAGGAAACGCTCTATCATCTATCAGCTTGAACACTTTACTCACATAATGCTAAAATAAGCCTTCCTTAAGGTGCTCTACATATTTCTTTATGCAACTCTACCCCACACAGGAATCTGAATGCTGTTTCAGAGACAACCACAGTGTTAGTCAGATGAGACTCAGACTAAATTTAAAATTGAAACCATTAAAATCTTCAGAGGTGCCATAGCTCTTGCTCTTCTGTTAAACCCAACACATCCAATTTATATTTTCTCAAAATAGTCATTTATATATAGGCATACTCTAGGAATACACAGCAAAGAGTGAACACCACAAACCCAGCAACAGCATCTTTAGTGTCTCACAGGAAAGCGACCAGCAATAAACTGCGAGGAACAGATGGTCGGACGTGATGCAGCCTGCAGAAATTTCTGGTTTTGATAAAAAAACGCTGACAGCCTCTGCCTCACAGTGAATATGGACTGTACAGTTAATATACCCTTGTCCAGATTGGCGTCGCGTTAATGTGACGCTGGGAACCTCCAATCAGGGATGAGACTCTCAGGTTTTATGGGTCAGACTTTGAACTGCCATATCATTTTGACCATTTCCTGCTCACCTCCTTCTTAAAATCAGCTCTCTCCCAAGAGTCAGAGTCATTAGGGTCTTTCAGGGAACTGGTGGTCACGGTTTGACCTCAGTGGCGGGCTCAGGACATGCTGGGGGGGTTACGGCTGCAGGCTGGGCCAGTGTGGAGAACCAGGAGGACATGGCTGACTTGGCCGTGGTCAACGCGCCACCGACTGACTGACCTGAGTGTAGATATGGTGAAAGGTGATTGTTAGAGTACAGTGGAAACCATAACTAGAAGAGTGTCTTTAATGGACAGTGAACTAATACAGAGGCCTTTTTATCAGTAAACATTAGTCCTGTGTTCCAGTGACATTAATTGGAACAAAGATGTCAATAAAGTAAAACTAATGGCACAGAACATGCTTAAATGCATGAACTGCATAACTACAGTGTCCTGGTTTCCAAAGGTCAGGGGACTGACCTTTGGAGTTTTGAACTGGTGGACAGATAAAATCAGAAATTACATCTTGTAGATAAACCAATAATAATTAGTTGTGTGACCCCAGGAGACAGAAGATTTGGGTTCACCTGGTTTAAGGTGTTGCTGGGCATGATTTTGTTACATTTTATGAACTGCGTCTTCTCTCCAGTGTTACATTGGGTTTCCCTCTGCTTACTTACCCACTGCCTTCCCGGTCTGAACCATGCTGCGACTGGTCGTCATCATGGCATTGCCAATCTTCTTCCCTCGCTCGCTGTTCTGGACCGAGCTGCAGTGGACAATGAGAGAAAAAACACAAGGGTCTAAATGTTGCACCAGCCTGTTTCAGGGGATTGTGTAACAAGAGAGAGGCTGAGCACAAGTCACAGGTGGTGTATCTGATGATCGGAGCCGACCTGTGAGTGGAAACAAGCGAGCTACATTTCCCGGTCAGCTAAATGCAGCCCCACCTGGCTTCATCGAAACAGCAACTTGGAGCGATTCCAACGCGCAACCTTTCACACGGATCCCCACTGACCTGACATTCAGTAGGAATCTCGCTCCTGCATCATCTCGGCAAACAGCAGCGCTGGTAAAAAGACTACGTGGAGACATGTCAGCAGCTGCGGAGCACAGATGTCTGTCACTCCAACGCTCAGAGTTTGCACCCTCTAATGAGCCAATTATTTCATCTGCAAGTAAACCCACTGTGTCCCTGTGAATTACACTGCAGTATATGTAAAAAAAAAAAAAAAAAAAAGCTTTTAATTAGTTATATATAGAATATAGGGATTCTAGAAATGTACAGGAATCATGTTCATTTATATTGTTGTGGACATCAGACGGCCACTGTTTTATTTCTTCAAGCTAAGGGAAACAGATGCAGCACCAGCTTTCTTTTTATGTTACCCTGCAGGATATCTTGATAAACTTTGTCCAGGTCTATAGGCAGCAAAGCAGCCCCAAATCATGATGCTCCCTCGACCATTCTTCACCACTGGGATGATGTTTTCATCGACTACAACTGGCTTCAGAGACACAAAAACCCTGCCTTTTATAGTGGCCCTGACAGAGCCCACACCTTGAGAAGTGCTTGTTTGAGATTACAGCTGTCAGAGGTGGTTCAACCTGCTAAAAAACTGTTAATATTTTCCATCATCTCCCTGTATGTTCATGCGTTTGTGTTTTATCAGCTAAGAAATATCAAGTTTGTTTATCCCTGTGACTTTGATGAGGATCAAATTTCTCCAGAAGCTTTTGCAACTAAAAGGAAAGAAAACTAATTCAAACACAAAAGAGAGAAACACAGATCTTAGCTTGAAGGAAATAAATCTGATTTGTCAGAGCCAAGATTCAGGGTTAAAATAAAATAATGAGAGCTGCAAGACGTTAAGTCTGTGTGTGAAACCTAAAACTAAAGAGAGAGTATGTGTGTGTGTGTGTGCTGCTGGCGTAGCTGCTGTCATTCCTCCACACTACAGACAGATTCACTGTTTATCTGACTACGGCATCAACATGACACCGCTCAGTGCAGCACGAGCCCGGCTGAGCGTGAACTGGCAGCGTGGCTCGTAGCCTCCATGGCGTCTCAGAGTCAGACGTCCGTCCCGCTGCGCCGGCATTCATGGGACACCGAGTGGATCCAGCAAACAAGCTGTGGTTGCTAGGTGCTTGTTGCTAGGATCAATAACCTGGCTGCAAGTGCAGCAGGAATCTGCCCTCACTGTGCCAACTTCCCTTTGTCTCGATTTTCAAAGTAAGAGAACCGCTGTTGTGCATTCCCACCACTGCTGAGGAGCTTAGTGTTTTTTTTTTGTGCTCCACTTAAAGCCACCATGTGAAGAATTTTCTATTTTTCCGATGGCAAATCAAAACAGATTTAATTTCCACTGAAAATTTACCAATGTGGGTTCAAAAAGAAGGGACTTTATATAAATAAAAAAAAATAAATATCACCATAATATAGCAGGTCTGTGCAGTATTGATGACATTATTGATCATTCTTGTAACATAAAATTGTATCTTGTCATTACTGATATTTTATCTTATATTTTTTATATATTTTATGTTGTAATTCTTAGTATATGCAAATAACACATAACTACTGTAGGTTTTTTCCAAGTTAATATTCACAGTTTGAGTTCAGAGGGCAAATAATGTTTAAAGTTTGCTTAGATCAGTAATTTCCAAAGATTTTCAATTAAAACGGAGCAGTATTTTATATTCTGACATGCAGGTTTTCCACTAATCTTATACAGTACTGAGGTTTATGTTATTGCAAATATTAAACTGTTCTACTAAAACGTTTTTAAAAACCTTTCATTATTGTAATGTGTTTTTACATTACAGTTAGCCACAGTTTCACCTGGCTTCACTGACCACCTACAGCAGCTCTCAGGACTCATAGAAATACGTTTCCCTTGGGCAGGATTCACAAGTGAGGATTCACACTGCGCAGGGAAAATCATGGCGTGGTGATAGGCTGACTGCTCGCGTGTGTGAGTGTGTGATTTACGATGCCGGTCGCTACATACAGTCAAAAGAAAAACATACGTTTTAAAGTTCTACTCAATTCCAGGCAAAGAGGTATAAAATAAAGGTTTTTCTAATGTTTTGCTCAATTTACATGCTCAGTATGTTTTGTGCCACTGTAGCACTGGAAAAATGTTAATAACTGTTCAGAGAGAATCTGGGTGGAATAATGGAAACACTGAGGTTCACGTGGTAAAATGATATTTCATCTTTTTTCAGATGCCACCCAGATTCATAGTGGCTGCTAAAATCCTTTCATAACAGAAAGCAATACTTTCCCTCAGTTACTGTGGACAGCTCAGAGAGGAGCCCAGCGGACACAGCGACTCCCCGTCTCGCTGGTTGACCCAAATAAACAGCTCCTTGTGAAGCGGTCATGGGCTGACAATAAAGAAAGATCCTCTAACAGCGAGCCCGCCTGCAGCCGTGCAGCTCGTCATGTTTTCTGAGGACGTCTCTGCCACCGGCTGCTCTTTGTCCAACACTGATGACATAGAAACATGAAAAAGAGATTGGCCCCCAGTGCTACAATACTGCACATGCAGCACAGAATATTCACAAGGAAGTCGAGCGTGGGTTTCTTTCCCTCTTTCTTTTAAACATAAAGTATAAATAGTGGAGAGGACGAAGAGTGAACGTGACGAGCTGAGCAGAGTGGACCGGCACACAATAAATACACTTGGCAAAATCATTTGCTGGGGGAGATTATGATCAGCAGGTGGATTTACAAACCCATCAACTAGAAAACATGATTTTAAGATCTCAGTTAAGGGCTTTCTTTTATTATCATGTGATGTCATCATGTTACTGTAGCATGTTAACATGCTTTTTTCCATGGCAACAAGGAGGTGTTAGTGTATCCAGAGTAATTCTACTTTAATGGAGCATTTCCATTTCAAGCTTATTCACACTTGAACTTCACTACTTTTCAGAGGCAAACACTGTACTTTCAAACCACTGCATTTATTTGACAACTATAATTACTCGTAGTGTGAAACCCACAGGCCACCCAGCAGTATGCAAAGTACTTCAAATCCTCATTATTACCCTGAAAACGTATGATCATCCAAACAGCTTAAAAAACCTTTAAAATAAGTTCTATTGTTATCAGCTGCAACAATAAAGTGATAAACACTTACACTCTAATAATATGAGATTCATTTATGTGTCAAGTTTTAAATACGGGACATTTACTTGGAACAAAGTATTAGTACACTAAGCTACTTTTACTAAAGTACATAATTATACTAATTATTCCGTTTTACTCAGCTTCTCCATAAAATAGTTTTTGTTATTTCGTGAGGTACACATCTCTCCTTCCTCCTGGTTCTTCTTGAGCTCATCCATTTATCAGCGGTTCTGCTATTCAGTGCTGTGAGGTTGAACTTTACTAAACCCAGTTTAAGGTTTCTCCACAGTTTGTTTGTTTGTTTACTGAGGCATTACGACAAAAGTTTACAGCAGCAATGACACCCAACACCTGCAGGTAAAGTGAGTCCCTCAGAGTATCACGCTCAGGCAGATCTGGTCCCGTGTTCTAACCACAAAGCTAAGTTGGGGCTAAGACACACTTGACTGTGTGTGAGAGTGTGTGTGGTGGAGGCAGCATATAGCTGACGCGTAACACTAGAAGCGGCGCTCCAGCTGTGGACGGAGTCACCTTTCATCCACACTTCCTGGAATGAAACCGGAGCCGCAGCTGAAGAAGATTCCAGCTCTGTTTTTGAGAATGAAACTCACTCATAATTTATGGCCTTGGCTGATACGAGACGCCCGCTGCCAGCATAAAAACCCACCGCGACCCCACCCCCGCCACCACTCCGCTGACCACAGAGCTGCTAAATGCATCCACAAACACAGCATGAAGTAACACACTGCCAGAGGCTCTCTGTAACATACACTGGTCATAAAGTACTTACAACTGCGTGTTCGGCTGCGCTGACTGTGACAAAGTTTGGAAATTTAGGACAACAACAAAGAATATAATATTATGAAACTTAGAAAACTATTTCACTCTCTTCAAATGTTTTACTCATTCTACTTTTCTTTTTTCATTTGTGTGGCTAATCGCTGCAGACTGGAACGAAACACCACTGCACAAAAAGTACAATAATTACAATTAGTCAGAGCAGAGGTCTTAAACTAGATGCCAGAATACACCCATGTCTTCAAAATGCATTGTTGAATCTAGCACACAAATATACATTTTTAAATTTCCCGTACTTAGTTTATTTCAGTTAGACACATTGTTATTTCTTCTCCTGAGCAGCTCAATTCTTGCTCCACAGTTAATAAATGAAGGAGTTACACAACATTCACTACATTTTAACTTGTGCGTCTTGTACCAGGAAAAATCTTAAGTATGTAAACATGTATCCTTTCAAAAATCTAAAGGGAAATGAATTCAAATCCTGCCTCTCAGATCCACATAAACTCAACCTGTTCACCATTAGAGGAACAAACATGGTGGAACGGTTGAGTGAAATGTGCTTAATGGTTGAATTTAGTTCAAACAAACACATCAAAAAACACAATTTACCACTAATTATAAGGTTTCATGGTAACCTTTTACATTTAAATGTAGTACTTACAGTTCTTTTTATTGTGTTTTCTTTAATTGTCGGTGTTTTATCAGCTTGCAGCATTTTTTTCTAAACGTGTCACATGTGATGTTCTTAATTTGCTCGTCTTGTGCATCTCCACATTTTTGTGCACTGAGCTCTCAGCGCCACCTTATGAACCTGCCAAATGTCATTCGTGCAACTTGCGTCATGCTGACTTGCATATCATCACGTCACCATAAGAGGGCGGCAGCCTGCATGTTTTGTTGGACACTACAATAATGAACTTTGACAGAAAAAATACGCCCTTGTTTGTTAGTAATGGTAATGTTTTAAAGGGGCAGGTCATCACGTGCTAATATTAAATTAATGTTTGCCTCCTGGCAACTGAGAGAACAACCACAATGTCACTTGTCTGCTACTTTGGTCTATATCCCAATGGCAGTTCATACTAAAATACTATTGTTAAGGCATTAAATTACAAGGCATCACCTGTGATCACACAAAATAAAAAGGAAATACTCTTATACAAAAAGGTTTTATTACATAAAATGTCATATGCTATGAAAGGTAAGCTAGATGTTAACTGAGGGCCGTGTGTCACACAATGCAGCCATTTGATTTTTGAGGTAGTGCCCCTAGTTTTGGAAAAATAAACTGTGTGACATTGCTCCGCTCTCCCCTACTATGCGCATCAGTGGATGAAGTATTAAGTGTAAATAAAGCAGGATGATAAAACAGTACTCACTGTGAGAGCCGTAGTTTTACATCTGCAACGCTGTACTGTCCCTGGAACGGATGTCTGCAACAGAAGAAAATCAGACATCAGTCAAATGTTAATGATGTGCTGCACACAAAGTTCTCCTTTGGTGAATTGTGTTTTTATTTTTGGTTCGTCTACAAGAAACATAAAAATGGAACAAATAATCACATGCACATTGAACACATGACAGATAAAGGCTGCTGATTGTTATTGTGTTGCCGCCTTCTACCTTCACTGAACTCACAGTGGCCCCCCTAACCCTTGTTAACATAATCTCTGCTGAAAGATTCTCTGCCAAAGTTGAGTTATTTACACTGTTAGTGCTTGTTAGGTTGGAGATACGCTTTAATTTATATTTACGAGTAGGCGTCATTGTTCATACACTTTTACGGCGTAGTTTGCGTGTGTTTGGAAGATATAAAAGGTTAACCACAAGGGGGCAGACTAGAGCCTAATCATCCTAGACCGACATTTCTTCCTCTTGAATTTCAACCTTTACACAACATAAACAGAAGCATCTCGCATACACATAGGATTTCTCATCTTTATGTAGCTGAAAGCATCATATTTGGGAGGATAATAATTCAATTTATTTCAATTTGACTTATTGGTCGTTGATCTTCTTGTGTCCTGTTTTATGTCCAACAATGTTCATAAACTTTCAGATGATAATGATGCCACCAGTACAGAATTTGATCAAAAAACACTGCCCTCTTACACATATTTATCTAAAAGTATTTCTGGGAGGGGACAAAATTTGCAAGCACATTGTCCTTTCCACCTACCCCGGGGTTATGGTGGTCATGGCAGGATGCTTGTTGCTGTACCACACCCGGTAGTTGTGGGTGTTCTTCCACGCTGCAATGAAAGGTGCGCCATAATCAGCCAGCAGCCGCTCGTTATCTAAACAGAGATGACAGGAAACAGAAGATGATTAGCTGTGTAACCAGATTGACTGTCATTTTCTCTACAGGGTCATTATGTGCAGTGATCACAGCGTGCGTGACGTAATGATTACAGCATAGCCCATCATTAGCAAAACCTCTGTACAAGACAAGAAAATAAAAAGCTAATATTAATGCAGGATATGCAGGTTTTGGAATGACTTGCTCTGTTTGTTCTGGATGGCTTCTTCCTCTAATCATTCAATATCATTAATTTTATGGGTTCATGTCTTACATAGGGACATGTTTTCATTACTATAAACGAGCATCTTAAAACTTGCTTAAATACAAGTGAACATTTGAGATTGACCAGGACAAGATCTATTTTACTTTAATGTCTACATCTGTACAGTAAATAGGCTACCGCTACCATAAAACAAATGTTTTCTCCACACTTCCTGTCTATATCTCTACTATTACTGAATAACTCTAAAGTACTCTGCAATAATTGTGGAAAATAAAGTTTCCACAAACAATAGCACCAGCTGACACAGAACCTGGTAACCCTGTACCAGTCAAAAACACAGATTTCTTTTTGACAAAGTGGAAACAGAGTCTGACTGTGGTTTTCATTTGTTCGTCAAGCAGCATTTCAAATACTGTTTAATAGAAATCAGGTGGCAGCTGGAAGCCCAGGACATCAACATAAAAACAAACTAACGCTTTAGAAAATGGCCTCCGTAACCAAAGCAAATGCATTTCATACACACGTTTTTTATTTGTTATGAACCATTTTGTTTTGGAGAAAATTTTATTTTGGAGTCATAATCGCAAACACGAAGGAAAGTTCTATCATTATTATTAAAAGATAATGGAATTATTAAACCTTGTTTATTTTTTTTATAAATTTGCTATTTGTATGTGTACTAAGCTCTTGTTTTTATTTTCTTTGAGTAAATTCAACACTGTATAAGTTAAGTAAAACTATATGTACTGTACATGTTTGATCTTTTAACTGACACGATCAGGGCCGTTTTGGAATAATTAAGCTTGAACATCCTTAGAAAGTTAAAGCAAATAAAACTACTTAAAAATGACTTACCACTTAAAATGAGATCAAAGGTATTTAAAGCCTTCATGCTGATTTTTTAATAGCCTACAGTTCAGTGAACCAATTAATGAAGAAGTGAGTAAAATAACCACTTAATAAAAATTAACACATTACAGAATGACAGGGACAAAATTAATAAAACACAAGACGGAGCAGATGAAGGATCTACCTTCTTGCAGTGCAGACGACAGTAAGGAGTGGAGGTACAGGGTGAACTGGGCTCTGATCCACTCGTCCCCGCCCTCCCAGCCCGTCCCGTCCAGGAACACGTCATCGCGGTTCTCCGTCACGTGTTTGACCACGTAGTCTGCGAAACGTAGATCTGCCGTCGTCAAGTTAAGTATCTTCCGAAGCTCAGGGTCGTGGATCTGGATACGAGCTTCTTCCACCTGCAACATGAAACACATGAAGCAGTCAAAGGTTAAACTCCAAAAGGTAACTCAGTTGCTAATTAATAAATAAATAATTTTAAAAACACACAGGGCTTACCTCTACAATAGCATCACTGAGGTGCCGCTGCTGCCGAAAGAGAATGTTGGTCGCCCCAGCAACAAAGCCTCGCACCGTCACGTCTGATAGGAGGTGGTGCTGCTGCAGAGCCATGTACGGCAGACAGAGGTAACCCTGGCAACGACAAAGGGGCAAAGGTCGCTGTGTATACTACTCTCAGACAGTCTCTACCTTTATGAAGCAGCCATCACCTAACATTAATTTGTATTACTTTGTAGAGGTCAGTTTTCAATCAGCCAAATTAAATCGACCATGATGAAATGTTTTTAAAGCAATTTCTTCTTTTGTGTCAAAAAACAAGTGGAAACTTGTTACAGGATTCACAAGGAAAAACACAGTCATCAAACTTTTTTCAAACATTATTTATATTTTATTATTTACATTTATATGAAAAAATGCACAATATTCTCTGGCACGTTCTATATTTGTGTTTTTTCAAACAGCTGAAGGCATTGACATTTTCAATATTTAATTAACGATCAATAAAATAGACATAGTTAAAACACTAATCACTTGTATCTCTTGCTACCTTCGTGAAGATGGCCAGGGGCAGGCCATATTGATCCTCCTCTAGACCAGATACCAGGCCCTGGATGACCCCTCCCTGGCTGCTGGCAGACTGCGGCTGCACTGTGATCGGGGTCACTGGTTTGGAGTCGAAGGTCTCTGGGAACTCTGACCCCGCCTCTTTCCCGTCGATTCCCTCTTTAGAGCCACCTTCCTCTAACACGCTGGGGTCCAGAGTCTCCCAGTCACTCTCTGAGGACTCGGGTGAGGTACGAGATGGTGGTTTCAGGAGGTGGTTGTCTCCCTCCGTGCTGTTCCCAGAGGACAGGGACTCTGCCGGGGGCTGGGCGGTCTCCTCCCCCTCCAGCTCTAAGTTAGTGTTGGCAATGTCAGTGACGGACACAGAGACAAACTCCTCAGCTCCTAAGACACTCTCTGCCAGACTCGCATCCTCTGACACACTGCTCTTAGGCCTGTAGTGAGAGGAATCCACCAGACCGTGCTCAATCATACCTGCACAAATGAAAATGTCATTATCTTGTATGTATCTAACAATCTATAAATATCCTTACACAGTAACTTTAAAACTGGCTGGTTCAGTTAGTTTCTTTGCTGCAGTGATGTTGACAACATGACAGATCAGCGTGTGTGTGTGTGAGTTCAGCAGTGAAACAGACTGGAAACCTGAATCAGAGAGGACGGCTTAACACTGTCCAGTCTGGTGTTAAGTTCTTAAACCTGAGTCCAGCTCTGCTTTGTGATTCAATAATGAAAGAACACACAATATATTTTCATATTTCTAAAAACCTATGATTTTTAGAAATAATTTAGAATAATGTAATTATAATAATTACACTACTGATTTTGTGTCATTTTGTTATCACCTACACACGGTGCATGAAAAGCCTTCAGTGCACCATCCTTACAAAAGCCTTGTTTAATGTACAAGATCAGAAGAGAAAGGCTTTCGTTTTTCTTTCTGTCTTTTTGTCTTTTGGAGTCACTGACCTGGAAACAGTGACAAAACTGTCATCAGAGCTCCCACTAGTCTGTTGACTGGAGACACATAAAACAGGACCTGCAAACATAAACCACAAAATCTACACATATAGATAAAACATACAGGTAAATACAATGATTACTAAGAAGAATCATGTTTCAGTTTGTGATTTTACCTTCTTCTCCAGTAGAATGAGCTTGAACATGATGAGAGCCTGTAAAAACAAAGATTAAGTAAATATCAATATATCGATCTATACAGGATCAATAATCTTGAAATCTTTTGTTTCCTACCTTGTGTCGAAAATGCAGTATTAGATCTCTTGGTGATAACCCTGAGTATCAACAAATAAGGAATTTACCAACACAAATAATTATGCATGAACATTTTTATGTAGAAAATATAACACAAAATAACAACACAGTTGCCTTGTGCATAATTGATTTGGAGACACCTAAGATTTTTTAAACTACATTTCCTGAAAAATTATATTTGTGTGAAATTTATTCAGTAATTAATTCTTTGTATTTGTGTCACCAATAGGAATGTAGGCAGGCTGTGGTGATATAGACGTAGAATTCAGTATTTACCCACCTAAATAAACCTGTGATCCATCCAGAGCTGAACCCTTCAGAGAGCTGTTCATGTGGTCATACAGTTCCTGCAGTGTCAAAGAAGGAGGCAGGAGGTAAATCGACAGAAGTCAAACATTAACAAACGTGTTTCTGTCAGAAAAAAAATTCTCACCTTCAGAATAAAGATCTGTGAAAAGTCTTTCTCCTCGAAGTAGGCATGTGTGATGAGCTGCAGCTTAGCTTGTAGCAGGCCGTAGAGAGGCTGTGAACCAAAACAGACACCGTCAGCAGCAGACGCACCAGTGTGTTTATGTCTGAGACGCTCACAGTACGGCCCATAAAAAACCTCTCATGCCTGGGAAAAGCAACATTCAATCTAGACTCCTGTTTAGCTGGTTTAGCTCTGTTTACCAGGAAGTGGATGATAAAAATCATCATTTTCAGGACTGCGACCCATCGGAGCAAAAGAGTGTGGGCTTGCTATGTTGTAGCTGAACCTCTATATTCTATATTCTTCTATATTCTCCTGTAAAATGCCAACTAGAAACCTGGTTAAGACTAATATGACAGAGGTTTCTCTAGCCACATGCAGAGTAAAATAACCAGGTTACAGTCGACTTTCTTGAGTATGCTGATTTCTTAGCTGTCATCTGAGAGGATTTTTGCTCTAGAGCGTCAGTGGATTCATTTGGGAACATTAGGACAAAATGCAGGGAACTACATTTTCCTGCTCTTCTTTGAGTTTTACACGATCATAGTAAGGACAAGGCAATATTTCACAGCCCACTGTCTTGACTCTTGATATCAGCATTTCCAGCTTGTAAAGGTACTGAAACCTAAATCGACTTTTTCTATTATATCTCTGGACAACAGCATTGTCTTCTGGTGACTCACCACTCGACTGAGGACGCAGACACTCTTCTGAACTGTCTCCCTCGTGACGTCAGCCTGTCGGACCTTGAGGGCCTAAAGAAGGATTTAAGAAATATAAAACTATAAACTATATCTACAGTAAATAAAACTATCAAACAGACAGCGGCAATGTGACTAAGTGCCTAAGATGAATCACCCTGCAAACAATCTCACACTAACATCATGTTGGACAAAAACAGATCCGCATATGTTGTCATTTTATTACTTCTGATCATAAATACACGTGAAAAAGGAAACAGTGATGCTTTGGTTTCATACCAGTAAATACACTATAAGACCAAAAGCATGTGGACACCTGCATCCTGACTATTTACTGACATACATGTTAATAAAATGTAATTAATATGAACATTACAGTTCTCTCAGTAGGTACAGTGAGTGGGTAAATACAATAATGTCAAAGTGGGAGCATGAGTTGTCTTTCTGTGAGTCAGCCATGTAGCAGCCTGGTGACGTGTCCAGGGTGTACCCCGCTTCTTGCCCGCTGTCAGCTGGGATCAGCTGCAGCCCCCTCACAACTCTTGACAACACAAGCAGTTCTAAGTGATGGACATGAACTCAACTTCCATTAGTAGCTTCACTTTAGCCTTACTTTGTATTTTTTGTTCATTTATTTACAAAAGATTCTGACTGTGATTGCAGAATATTCCAATTATCCCATCTGTGTAACCAGACAGGTTTGTCTTTTATTTTGAAAGTTTAGTTATTTTAATAAATCTTTCCCTTATCATGCCGTCATCCTCCTCCTCTCCTCACTATTTTTATCTCTATCTATCTACATCTCTCAATAACATATGCAAAATACATATATATAAAGGGGAAAACGATTGACTGACCTTTGCTTCTATTTGGCGATAACAGGACACTCCGTAGACACACTTCATGTCTCCACTAAGCGGCGGCAGGTGAAAATACACAGTGTCTGTAATAAAGAAAGTTATATTTAAATACACTGTAGACTATCATGATTGTTACGTATTGTTGCATGTTGTAATGCTTTTTTGCATGCACACTTGCTCCCAGGTAAACCACTGAGCATTTAAATCACAGCATCACTAATGTTTCCCTCTGTAAATCAGTATAAAATTATAGTTAAAAGACTTTGTCTAAAAAGACAAAGTTCCTGATTTTAATTACAGGGGCTGCAGAGTTTCGCTTTGTCAGTGTGACAGTGTGGAGGATTCGCTCAGTCACTCGTGTGACTCTGAAAACCTGCAGATAATTTGTCAGTCAAGTGTGTCACTGTGTCAAAACAACCCATCCACACATTCCTACACAGGTGGAAACTCCCTGCATGGGAATTTGTGTTATCTGTTACAGGCCTCAGGTTAAAACAACTTTAGAGCCACTACGGTTCGCCTATCGCCCCAAGGTTGGAGTAGATGATGCCATCATATACCCACTCTCACACCTGGACAGAGCAGGCAGCACTGTGAGGACCATGTTTTTTTACTTCTCCAGTGCCTTATATACAATCCAGCCTGTCCTGTTGAGAGAGAGAAGCTCCTGAAGATGTAGGTTGACTCCTCCTCTGCTTCCTGGATCACTGACTACCTGACAGACAGACCACAGTTTGTACGACTGCAGGGTTGTGAGTCTGAGTGGGTGATTAGCAGCACAGGAGCACCACAGGGGACTGTCCTCTCACCCTACCTCTGACTTTCAGTACAACACTGAGACTTCACAGGAACCATTGGAGCAGGTTGTGGAGAGGAGGATGGTAAACAAGCTGTTGAACATCATCACTTCCTCTCCACAGCCTGCTGGTCAAACAGCGGAGCAGCTTTGGTCAGATACTTCTCCAGCTCCTCTGTGATGAGAAAGGGTACAGGCGGTCATTCCTGCCATCAGCCTGTACAACGACTATATTCAGAGAGCTCTGCACCCACCTAGCCAAACCAACTAGTGGTTAAGCCATTCATTTATTCATTATATTGTATTAGAGTATATGAATTTCCGCATTCTTTGGTATTGCACAATCTTCTCAACATTCAGCTGCACAGAATACTTAACAGTTGTCTGTTTTGTTCTGTTGATGTCACTGTGTGCAATTAGTTTTTTTCTCTCTAGTTCAGTTAGATGTTAGGTGTTTAGATGTGATTTTTTTTTTCCTGCAATCCTCCTATTATCGTCTGTGTGTGTATTTGTGTTTTTGTGTGTAATGGCTACAGCAACACCTGAATTTCCCTTCTGGGATTAATAAAGTATCTATCACTGCAAATTGACTTGTAAGGCTTTTGAACCCTGGTATTTCACCCGCCTTGGGAAACGCAAGGTGTGGCTGAAACACTGGTTATTAAATTAATTATGAAAACGTAGTGTGCAGCCATCATTATTCAAAACTGTTGGGAGGATGCACTTTCAAGTCGAAAGCTTATCAGTCAGAGACCTAAACAAGTGTGTGAGTGTTTTAGTCTACAAGTAACTATAACTTTACATGCCATTAAAGTACTGAATAACATTTTCCACATTGATTTCCAGCAAAACAATGCAGCTAGTGAACTCATTTAGTTAATTTAATTTTTGTTTTGGGAGTGACATCATGCCGTCTGTCAGCATGGTGCATTCAAAGACACTCGCTGACGTGAGATGCTGAACATGTTGCTGCAACATAATGACCAAATTAACATCATCTATTAAAGTGGCCGCATTGTGTTTGATTCGTTAATTCTAAATTTTCAAGTTTAAAAGGTGCAAATACATGTAAAAATGACATGAATATGAATATGCATCTTTTTGGATATTCTCTAATATTTTTCCTGTCAATAACTGGATTACGTAACCCTTTCAAATCCATAAAATGAGTTCAAACAATTTAACCTCTTCTTCTTTCCAACTCTGATTAATCATCTCACAAGCCTTTAAATTTAGGGTTCAACCTCCCGAACAAGGCATCATAAAGCAGTTAAAGCTGCACCTGAAACAGCTACAGCTGTAAAACACTTTATGTTTAACTAATGCATCACAATCTGTTTTTCTGCACTGCAGGTACTTTTACTTTTAATACTTGAAATACATTTTGCTGAGAACACTTTTGTATTCTTGTACTTCTTGTATTCTTGAGTATTTTAACAGTAGATGTCTGACACGTCAACTTTAGTAAACCACTGCTTCTTCAAACACTGTCACACTAATCTTCCGACATGAAATCCTATATTTTCACTCCAGACACAGTGTGGGGGCAGGAAATGTGAAACTCTCCTGTCCTGTGTCATGACCACAACAACAGCGCTGATGGGTGTAGTTTTAGTTGACAGTGTAGATGTGAACTTTGCCTCTGTTCCTGCTATTTGCCTTTGCAGGATGGTGAAGCTCAAGACTGTCACATGACAGCAGCCACAAACACACAACACACTTTGATACTGGGTTCTCTCTCTCTCTCTCTCATGCTCTCTCTCTCTCTCAACACAAAACACAAAACACCTTGAAACAAAAGTTGAAATTCACCCTGAACAGACTCATTTAAACTCACTCATTCCTCGATAATTATGAAATAATTTTTACCCGTGACATTTTTCCACCAAACAGACTTAATTTCGTAATTTCTACTATGAGTATGTACTTGCATTCCCCTACTTGCACAATTTCCATCTTGATTAATTCTCTTTGAAAATGTCTCCTCTGACCGTCCAGCTAACATGAGCATTAATAAAAAGGTTGAAAATTATTTTTAAATCATTTTCTCAGTTAAATTATTAATAATCTCATTTAATACTGTCACTAATTACAACAAAAAGTCCAAAAGCCTGAGGTGATGTTCTTACAAGAAGAAGTTCAACTAACTTACTCATCATTTCAGAAGTTCTTATCAGGTTTCTAAACATCCGAGCCCAGCAAAATGGTAACCAGTTCATCTTGTTGGGCTACACAGCTTGCACATTTCACATTCATTACTCAGGCTGGGCGCCTAATTGTTTGGGAATCCTTCTGAACCTTGTGCAAACATTGCAAATCTGTGAGATCAGAATATTTGAGAAATATTATAATTTTAAGCATAAGACTGTGTAAGCGTCACTTTAATGCTCAAATGACTGAACACTGGTCTAATTTTTTTGATTGTCATTTGAGCCAGCAAAACAAACATCTGTGCATTATTATTTCTCACATTTCACAAGGGGTGACTGTGGATGTTTGATTTCTCAGAAAAAGTTTTTTTTTTATTTTGCATACGAACAGGCTCACATGGTGCACGAACAAATACAAATGTTTGGTTAATATCCTGATAATATGAGGTGGTGACTCAAAACTGGTAAACTGTACACGTCTCTTAAGTGAAATATTAAGAAAAGTAAAGCAGTAAAGCAAAGAACTGATGCAAACATAGGTTAATGAGGAGACATTTATTACTGCAGCCTCCAGAGCCCTTAAAGTGTCAAAAGCTCCCAGTTCATTAAAGCATGTCACCCCACTGCACTGTAGACGTGACGTACCTTCCTGGTAGTTGTGTGCCCCATCAGGCAGAGCCAGGAAAGGGAGGTACTTCCACTCTTCGGGCAGCAGGTTACTGTCATGACCCTCGTCTGGCATCAGTGGTGGGTAAGAGAACTCAACCTGAAAAGGACCGTGTGGTTAGATCAACCAGAACTACTGTAGCGTCTGAGTTTGTGAAGTTTCAAATCAAATTGCCTGTGATTTTTCTTTTTTTCTGATATTTATTTCTAAGCACTGAACCACTCAAAATGAAAAGAATTTTAAAAATGTAAAAGAAAAAAATTTAAAGCACAGTGTGTATGTGAAATCAGAAATGCAAAAATTTTAAAAAGTCAAAATTCGGAGACTCAGAACTCAAATAACATTTTATGTCGTCCCTAATCTTCTTCTGCACATTTCCATTTAACGCAGACAGTCAAGTAGTGTATTTCACATCTATCAGCTCAATATTTTCCTGCGGTGCCGTTTTCTTAAGAAAACACTCACACAAAGCCCAGCCTGCTGCCAGCAGTGACAGTTAAGAAGTGCCTGCAAGTTTAACCTGAAACCTGCTGGTCCTGAACGCCACACACACCCAACGATTCACTCCCTCAGGGCCACGTGCTGCTCCTCTGCAGGAGTGATGTTCTTTGTAAGAGCGCCTCTGTAAGCTTCACGCCAGAGAAACAGATGGGCAGCAGGTGCATATAAGGAGGAGACGAGTAGCAAGAGTGAGAGATGATGGATGGATTAAAGAGCCAGGAACCCAATCTTCCGATACCCAGCAGGAGATCGCTGAACCCTATCAGATAACCTCCACCACCAGAGGCAAAAAACGCCTGAAACAAAGAGTGTTCGCTGTCTGCTTTGTTGCAGCTTCAGCCTCATTTTTATGTCACAAACTGCCTTTTTTGTCTTTGGCCTCAAACAGCAGCTGCCTCCGAGTTCACCGAGTTGAACCAAACAGGCCCCTTCATCTTTTACAGACAGATGGGGAGCAGGCATGACAACAAGGGGCAGTGTTTAGCTTCATGGCTGCCTGCTCAGCCTGTTAATTTAATGAATTTCGAAGACAAGAGCTGATAATTAGAAGATGCATTGGAGCCCCTTGGTGCTGGATGCCTCACGTGCACTCTCACTAATAAGCAGATGCTAAATGCCGCCTCTGTCATGTGGGAGTCACAAATGCCAGTAAGAGATGCCAGTGAAATGTTACTCTTTGCAGAACAGGTTTGCAGAGGCAATAAGGCTTAAAGCAACATGTAAGCTTATACTGAACATGTGGGTGAATTTCTGTTCAATTTAATTAAAAATTAAACCAAATCAAGGCTTTGTGGACAACAAATTGTGCTTGTCCTCCCATTCTTTTAACTAGGCAGTAAATCAAAAGTATAATGTTTGTTTTGGTAAGTATCACCTAATTGTGTTTGCAGACTGAAGTCTTAACAATCTTTGTGCTCTACAAAGATAAATGTTGAACCTAATAACTGCAAAGAGCGTGCAGTAAAAACACTAAACTGGAAATGTGTTCAAGTTGGCAGCAGAGCACATGTTATATAACCCTGGGAGCCCAAAGTAAACAGCTGATGTTAACTACAGCCTCTCTTCAATGCATGTCAGCCAGGGAACAATTATCCCGCCTGTAGGGTTATTCATGCACAACTAGATCTTTAAATATACTGTTAGTGAGCTGGACTACAACCCTCCTGCTCCCTGAGGTCTAACCTTAAAGGAATATAAGGAACAAATGCCTTTATTTCCAGTTAGCAGTTAGCTACATTAGCTAGAAGGAGGAGTTCACGCACCTGACAGCCCTTCTTGTGATGAAATCCAACCACCACAATATGCAGCACCGGCCCTTTTGCTTCGTCTCTGCCGTGAGACTCCATTACCCCCACGGTTTCTGGCAGCCCTGTGTTTCGATCGGATGTACACAGTTAACAGAGACAATGTTTCCCGTCCGCAGCAGACAGACAGGCGGACAGCGGCACACACAGCCTCGGGGCAGATGAGTTTCTCTTCCGCTTCGTTCAACAGAGAGCCGCCATCCAGGACGGGAGGATTCACTGCACAGCACTTCCGCCTTCGTTTGGCTAAACGTGAAACGTTTTCTAACATCGGTAATAACTAAAATCGAGCCTGAATGCGGAGCTCTTTTCGATATAAACACGAATATCGGCTCATTTGTGGTAGTTTTTCTTTCCCGAAAATGATCCAACATCGCTGTTTGTTTTTGTGTTTACGTTTCAATAAACAGCATTTCCCATGGCTCTCAAGGGTTCGCGGGCTTATTAGTCTCTGCTCAACCGAAGAGGCGAGTCCATGAGCGAGTAGAGGGGTGGCGACGAGTCCAGAAATATCTGTAAACTGTAAATGTAAACAGTGGAACATAAATGAGCGAATATTGTAACGTTTTAGGACAGATTTTATAGCTGGATGTTAAAAGAATTACTTTGACTTGAGCTTTTGGTTTAATTTTGGACGAGACTACATTATGATGACGCAAGTGTCCGCACTTCCGTTTAATTTCTTTGGAGTTGTAGTTTTTCAGATGCTATAAATAAAACTGTTTATTACAGAAATGGCGGTTTTACAAAAGGTGTTTTAAATGTGATTGATTGAAGAACTACTGTTACTATGCTGTTTAAGTATTGTTGCATCAAACATATTTCATGCTACTGGAGTACAACTGCAGGAACTGTATTCTATCAAACTATAAAACAAATTACTGTTTTAAATACTTCACTAGCTGTGTGTGCGTGGAAAAATGCTGATGGACACAATTTACAAACTACATATTAACACTACACAATACAGACATAATATCGAAAAAAATATATTAGTTTTACGTGACAAGGTTCCTAGTCTGTTTGATAAATAGCAGTAATTATCTACTCTTTGTGTTTCAGTGCAGTAATAATGTACTTATAAATGTTGATGAACATCTAAAAAGGACTTTGAGTTTCCCACCTTTTTAATTAGTTACCAGTTTTGCTGTTAAGAGGACTGTTTTTCTCAATTTCTAATGACCACACAAACCACAACAATATTTCACTTGTTTTTAACTCAAAAGTTTGATTATCAATTAAATCTGCAAGAATAAATGTTAAAATAATTAAATAACTGAACAGTGTTTTACTCGGGCAATATTTTCCATAATCTGGCAACTCAAAGGTTATGGCATGTTTCAAATCATGTAATAATCATATAAGGATAACTTATAAACCCTTTTTAAAATGGCATCTATCACATATAGTATGTGCTCAGTACCATTTATGAACACATGGTCGTGTGTGTGTTTGTGTTTGTATATATGCAAATGTGTGGCACAGTGGTCAGAGATTGTTCCACCCCTGAGATCCTGCTCAAGTCCAGTTCCAATCAAGTGTAAGAGATTTTAAGACTTTATCTCCTCCCATGTCCAAACGTCTTCAACGTCTCAAAATGCCTGGCTCCATTTAGTCCCCCCACCCCCCAGATGCCTCATTTATACAGGAAGCTCAGTTTCCCTCAGTGTCACTGATGTATCATTGTCTGCAGTAAGGAAACCTGAGTACAACATGCACTGGGATGTTTGTCTGTGCAGTCTGAAAGTGAGTCAGTAGGTTACAGTGGAGAAGGTGGAGGAATCTGTTACGGGAGTGAACTATACTATCACAAACACATGCCAATCACAATCTTACCCTTGAACCCTGATTCTGTACTGTTCCTGTACAGTGTGACAGGTCTGGTGTCTCGCATGAACAGAAGGGGATATGGTTTACAGGATTGTCCCTTGGAACAGGAGACTACTGGTCCAACATCACAAGAAGCCTGCAGGATGATGTGTGCATAGGTGGATGTCAGTTCTTGTCAGTAGCTCATGTGAATGATAAAGACATTGAGTTTATCAGTCCTCATAACATCACAGAAACATCACAGGTTAAGATAATGTCAAGGGTGAAGTACACCTCCAAGTGTGATGTTCATAGAACATCAAAAAAACATGGTGATCATCTCAACAGGAAATAGAAATGTACCAACACTGCCCATCTGTCCTGATGAAGACTCAGTTATATTTCAGCCAAAAGAAGCAGAATTTAGAGCAGAGCCGACCAAAGCATGACCATGAGCAGTATTTGAGGAGGTTTAGAGCCACCTGCTGGCTGAAATGAGATCCTGATGATTTTTTTTACGTCAATGTGACATTTACATGCTGTAGATGAACTCTGGTTTAAATTAAGCTAAGCACTGGGAGCCTTACAGGAAAATTCGCCCAAACTGAGAGATGAATACACAATGAATTGGGTCTGGTTTTATGTACCCATGATTTATCTGCTTGTTTTTGCTGTCTATATTCTTCCTTTGGGTTTATTGTGCAATCCTCTTCTTATAATATTTTGAGATATTATTTTTTGAGTTAATAAAAATACGTGATGCAGCTAATTTCAGTAGATAATAGAAATGAGAGGCTGATTAATTCCTATTTCGGCACGTACATAAGTATAACTGCACAACTAACCTAAATTTCCAGTGGCGTTAAATGCAGCATGATGACGGAATCGAGCTTTCAGCCAATACCTGTTCAGGAGGGGAAGGACTTAATAAACCCTGCGACCCTTACCCATGCTGTCTGTGCCCACCAGCACCAGAATCTCATTCATTTAATCTGACCTAGTCGGTTCAAGGAATTCATTTGTGTTTGTGAACGAAATGCCAAGATCGCAGCCGTCCAGCGCACGATGAGTCGCTGTCACCCCCGGTTGTTCTCCCACCTGTGCTGTCAGCAGAGCAGTGGGCAGGTGGAGGAGGCAGCATCCTTTTATTGAAACGCTACCGAGGTGACAGGGTTTGTTGGCACAAGATTGAAAGACAATAACTAAACCACTATATCCATACGTGTAAAAAAAACAACAACATAAATAAATACTGAGCCAGCTATAAATAGATTTTGGACTTAATGTCAGTCGTAATATTATTGTGAGACGTTTAAGCTCAACAATATGAGTATGATAGTTAACATGCGATGCCGACACTGGTGAAAGACTAAAGATGAATTATGAACATTTATAATTTAGCTGCCAATCAGTCTATTTTGATTTTTATTCCGTTGACATATGAGAACAAAGGGAACCTGTGCACATGTCCCCGTTCCAGGGCCCCCGCCGCATCTCTAGATCTCATTGGCTGGCATCCTGATCCCAATCGAGCAATAGCGTGTCGTCTTATTGAGAAATCCTAACATCGGCTTCTGTGATTGGCCCAAACGTTTGGCGCCTCTTGAATCTGCTGCAGCCGTAGTGGGCGGTGAGTGTGAGACGGTGAGCAGTTAGAACAGTAGCTGTGCTGAGGCGGAAACATTGAAATTGGACAAATTGTTTATAGGCTAGGTGAAATTAAACGGCGTCGTACCCATCAACAAACACAGTATATTTTGTGTTAAAAATAGGCTTAAAGTGAGGAAACGGTTGATCTTTCTGTTAGCCGATTCTGGGTACGTAAAGCCGGTGTCGCGTAAAGTGAATCGCTCCCTCCTCCTGAGCTAACTCCTAGCTAGCCGTAGAGCTAACGCTACAGCTAGCCGGAACACGGAGCAAGCTAATCCGCAACACAAAGGACGACTTTGCCCGTGTTTGTTTAATCGACTCCGAATCACTTCATTGAATGAGGACGGAGCCCCTTGCGCAGGTATGAGAAGCTGTCAATGTTGGTGTCTTTATTCTCAGTGGGTTTTTTTTGTTGTGATTCAGGTGCCCCGGGTCTGTTCTTGGTGTTTTGCGGATGCCTCAATCTTGGTTAAGTAACGTTAACCAACTGTTAGCTAGCTCGCCGGTGTGTCGTGCCAAATTGTGTATCCCTGTCACAACTGGTTATCTCAAAGAAGCGAACTTTTGAGCCTAGTTCTGGAGAATGGAACAACTATGACAATATGTACGCAAACACTTGAGAAAGAGCCACTCTCCCTTATGTTTTGGACCATGATGGAACTGTTCTGTGCGATAGGAAACACATTTGGAGAGGACACAAACTTGGCACGACATCGACAAGCTATCGTTAGTTAGCTTGAAGCTTGCTTGGTTGTTTGTTGCTAGCTCTTTCAGTGGCTGTCAAAATATGATTTGATGTGGTTTTCTGTTTATGTTGTTAACCATTTCCTTGGACGTTTCTGTACAGTTTACCAATTGCTGTGAATAGTTAGAGGACGAGCTAGAATTGGAAATAACTGCATTAGCCGAGGTACTACACTAAAGTACAATTCTAAGATGTTAGTTCTTTAACTTGAGTATTTAAACTTCAGCTTGGCTACATTTCATAAGGAAATACTGTACTCTCTTGCTTAGAGCTACACTTCATGTCGACCTTTTGGATTAATTATAGCTATATAAAATATAATAATCCTTTAGTATAAATATAAAGTAGTATGTATTGTTTCATATTAAATACTACCCACCTTTATCAGCAGTAACTGTAACAGTAATGTGAAGTTGATTGCTCATGCTGTAGAGGCTGTAATCTCAGTGGATCAGAACTCCTACAGATGAGGCCATCACTGTCAGTAATTTCTCCAGCTGATATAATGTGGAGGAGTTTCTGGGATTGAAACAGCAATATTTTAATATTAGGAATGTACAGTAAAGTGTAATATGATTTATATAGTTTAATCCCTTAACTAGAACAGTAGGAGGCAAGTAAAAATGGCTGGCCTTTTATAAGGCAACTATTGCTAATCCAAACATGTAAGTTCAACAGATTATAATTTTCAAATCTGTTTTGTTCCATGCAAACAACGTGAAGGATATTTGTGAAAATAGAATGCTTATTGAACTTGAGGAAAATAATTGATGATGCTTGTCACTTGAACACACTTGAGACAAACACTGAGATTGTCTTATTGTGATGATTGAGAAAAATTAAGTAAGAACTGCCATTTGTTTGTTTGTTTGGCTCACACTATAAACAGGAAGAACAGGGTTGTTTGTATTCTTGACACTTGACCCAAGAAGGTTTTGTCTTGTATCAAACTGCCAGAGTCATAAAGAGGATCATGTTGACTGTTTTGCATACACATTATTGTAGGCAACTGTTTCACAGTAATGTTACACTGTTGAGCTTTATTAGGACTGTTTTAAAAAAGTTTTTTTCAGTCTTATTCGTCAGATATTAATATGTATATCTCATTGTTTTCACTGTCAGAAATGATAAATAACCTGGTCAACAAAACGTATTGGGCCTTGAAGAGTTTACTGAAATATTTCTTTTTTTTGTAATCTCAACTCAGTCTGTGGTTTGAAGATAAAGTTTGGCTAAAAATATGACATACCAGTTCTGTTACAATCCTGACGCAAACCAAACCAGCGTGTCTCCATGACATCCGTCTGACATGTCTAATCGAAAGTGTGAGGGTTGAATCACACACCAGCCAGGCTGGTAGGCAGCGACTCACGCTGACTACCGGGGTGGCAGATGGATATTGTAGCCACACATGGACAAGCAACTGTTGTAATTTACACAGAAAGTTGTGAAAGAACAAAGGAGCGAATACATGGATTTCCTGTCCAACTTCCTCCGAATAAATAGCTGATTTGCCCAAGTGGTTCTAATAACCTGCATTTGAACCACCTTCTTTGTTGACAGTTGAGGGCAAAAGTAAGAAATGAATAGTTATTTCTTGTTGTTGGAAAACATCTGTTTTTGTTTGTATTAGCCGCTCTAGTTCCAGACATCTGATTCACAGCCCACATTTTTTAATTGTATTTTTTCTCAGCAGTTTGAATGGAACGTTATAAATGGCATTGAGTCTGATTATCAGGCTGTCTTTTGACACAGTGTGATCTGTGGGCCTAATCTAAGGTTTACCTGCATGGAGACACATGTAATGCTTTATTTTATTTTATATTCTAAGTAGCATTTCTTATAATTTCTTGATAATATTGTCAGATGGTATACATAAAAAGTGTAAATTCTTACAGGTAATAAGTATATATACTTACAGGTAATAAGTGTGTGTATATATATATATATATATATATATATATATATATATATATATATATATATATATATATATATATATATATATATATATATATATATATATATTTTTTTTTGAGGGGGGAAATAAGTTTCTAGTGGGCAAAATAAACAAAGGTTTATAAGCAGATATCAGTGTATGTTGGTATGTTGAGGCATTTTCAGAAAGACCATAATTCTTCATTAGAAAGAAAATGGGTCGCAATGAATCACTTAATTTCCATTCAGTTTCTGTACATTAGGTGAAGATATTTGTGTATTTGGAGGAAAATATTGATGTTATGATGAAAGCACCTAGGCACCTGTTATGTCTTGAAGAGTTTGCTGCTACAGACAGAATTAGAAAATAACCCTGTTAGTCCCTTTTAGCCAAGAGTTAACCCTGTAGTCTGAAGATAAATACAAAGAGAAGAAGGAAGGTAATGCTAACAACATGTGGTATAGTGCAGGCACAGCAACACATCTGTTGTACCCTGTAGAGCAAAAACACTCCAAAAGTCACACATGGAGATATGGTATGAATCAGGTGATAATGGAAAGTTATGTAGTACTAAAAGATGATAGGTCTATTTGTTCATATCGTGAAATGCTACCATTATTGTTTGTGAACTGCGATGCATCAAAGGCTCAAAGGCTAACATTAGCTTGCTTAGGCTAATGAAGTGATAGCAATAACACGAACTGGGTGCTGCTCATATTGTGTGTGTGCAGCAACCTCTGCAGTTTTCTTTGTCTAACACCTGATAATTGAGATCTTTTAATTATATCTTTACACAGTATCAGGTTTACACCCAGGCTTTTGGTTATTTGCATTATGCTTTTCATATGTCAGACAGCTGGGCACTGCCTTAGAAATGCTATGCCAGCAGAAAATAGTGCGCCTATGCTTTCTCGTCCACAAATGTGTCTTTTGAAACACTGAGTGACAGACAGGGGTAACTTTCATCACACATTTTAAATATAATTGAAGCTGCTTTTTCTTGCTTTTGCTTGTTTTTGATTGTAAACTAGCCATAGGAAGTAAAAAAAAAAGAAGAGATTGTGTCACACTTATTATTTAAAATGGCAACCTGAATTGCATCTTGTTCCCAATTTTCAAATATACTTTAGTGAACTTCCTATTTAGAAATAGCCAATAATGCATGACATTAGGAGGAAAAGTTTAAGAAAAGGTAAAGAAAATCACATATCACATAACCAGCTGATGTTTAAAAGACGTGTGCACTGGCACTCTCCAACCACACAATAAGTAGTTCAGCTCTTTCACTGGGTACTGTGTAGGGGATGTTTTCACATCTGTCCCGTTTTCCTGAATACAGTTTGTCACATGGATTAATGCAGTGCTGTCATTTGTTGATGCAGCTTAGGGAGAGAAACAGAGCTTGATTTCATGCAGTGAATCTCCCTGCTGGATGGATAAAAATCAGCTTTATTGTCATTGTGCAGTGCACAGGTCCAGAGCTAATCAAATTCTAGATGGCATTTAACCAAAAGTCCAAGGAGATAGTATTATTTACAGATGACCAGGTTTGTAAGTGTTAATAGTTTTAATAATAATAATAATAATAAGTGTTGGTTTACAACTTACTGTAATTACAGTGTACATACAGCATATGTTCAATGGAGAAAGAATAAAATTGTCTAAATATATGTATTTACAGGATACATGTTATAAGGTTATGTTTGTTTGTTACCGAGGCAGAGCTGTGATATGGATGTTGATGCAAAATAATAAAAAATGTCAGATTTTTCTCTATAGTCGTTCTATTTTTATTGAAATGGCTTAAAAAGCTCTTACTGTGTAAAGGGTACCCAAATGATAAAAGTGTCTGTGGGGATTTTAGACATATGTCCAAAAATCACTGCTGTCTAATGACATGCCAGCCTTTTAGAGTGGAGCTTGTCCTTGAGGACAAAACAGGCTTAAGTCTGTGAGTGGAAATTATTAATGCAAAAGTCACAAATATGGAAGCAATGCATATATGAGTAACTAGTAGGTCTGGAGCTAATCAAAAGCTGTCCTGCACATGGATGGTTTCAGCATCAAAAGCCTTTAGAGAGCTATAGGTTTGGGCCAAGTGTCAAAATATTAAATCTACAGGCATTCAGTGTGAAAACTTAATTTTTCTCCTGATTCTCTGCAGGTAGATCATGGTGCCGACAGGGAAACGCTCGGAGAAGGGTCCTGCCTGCTGGAAGAGGAGGGTGAAGTCTGAGTACATGAGGCTTCGGCAGCTCAAACGCTTCAGACGGGCTGACGAAGTCAAGGTTAGCTGCCACACAGAACTTCCATCACTGTGGAAATGTGTGAAAGTCAGCTAAAAAGTTTGTGTGAGAATATGGCATTAGTTGCTATATTTTGGACAGATCTTATTAAATGTTTAGTTTGTTACTGTTTTAAGTATGACATAATGCTATGGAAATGCAAATGTTTAGGTAATTTAGTCGTTTTTAATTCAGAGACATGTTTGTCTTTGAGAATACAAAGGAGGCTGTTGGTTAACTTATCTATCGTTATCTCCCAAGTTGCATAATGACACTCAGATGCTTTTCATAAATCTTTGGCTACAAAAGAATTATAGCTTCAGATCTTTGTCAACACTGCAATAACATCTGCAGTGGCAAGAAAAAGTATGTGAACCTTTTGAAATATGGTGGTTTTCTGCATCAGTTTGTCATAAAACATACTTTGATCTTCATCTAAGTCAAGAGTATTAACAAATATAATGTGCCTAAAATAATAACACAAAAATTCTGATCTTTTTTGAGAACAACCATAAAAACCTCATAGTGCTAGTGGAAAAAGTATGTGAATTAATTACTGGTTGGCCACTGCAAAGGGTGGATTTTGTTTTTCTGAAGGCATTCTGTTGTGTGTTTTGGGTCATAATCCTGCAGCATCACCCGACTTCTACAGAGTTTCAACTGACGTACAGACATTCTCACATTATTCTAAAGGTTCTTTTTGATACACTTGGGAATTTATCTTCCCCTCAATCATTGCAAGCTGGCCAGGCACTAATGATGATGTTTCCTCCACCATACTTTATGATTGCGTGATGATTAGCAGTGACATTTTTATGCCAGATGTAGTGCTGAATGTTCCTTCCTGGTAGTTCAATCTTAGTTTCATCAGTCCACAAAAGGTTTTGCTAATACTGCTGTGGAGTGTCAATGTGCTCTTTGCAAATTTAAGGTGTTCAGCAATGTATTTTATTTGGCAGCAGCTTCCTTTGTGGTGTCCTGTCATAGACACTCTGCTTGTTCAATGTTTTACCTACTGTAGGCTCATGGACACAGATGTTAGCCAGTTCCAATGATGCCTTCAAATCTTTTGCTGTTACTCATGGTTGTTTCTTTATCTCATTAATGAGTGTTTGTTGTGCTCTTGGGGTCATTTTGATTGGCCACCCACTTCTTGGTAGAGTATCCACAGTCCCACAGTGTCTCGATTTGTACATGTTTGAAGTATTTGACATCGCTTTGTAACCCTTTCCAGCTTTATGTAAATCTGAAAGCTCCTTTTTGCGAGGCATGGCTCACACAAGCACATTCTTCTTGTGCATAGCAAACTCAAAGGGTTTGAATGGATTTTTTCAGTCAAAGGAGCTCCAGTCCACGCCTCCAACCTTATTTTCTTAATTCCAGGTATGCCTATGCATACTTTTTACTGATTTTTATGGTTGTTCTCATGACATGAAAGATCAGAATTTTTTTGTGTTATTATTTAGGCACATTGTTTTTGTTAATACTCTTGACTTGGATGAAGATCAGATCACATGGTATGACAAATTAATGAAAACCACAAATTTCCAAAAGGTTCACATACTTTTTCTGGCCACCCTATATCTTTTCCCATTAAGCAGAAACTCTGTATCTTCAATTTATACAAACTTCATTAGTAGTAATCATAGTTTTCACCATGGGTAAATGTTTAGATATGTGTTTTGAGTATGTAAAAGACTTCCGATCCATATTGACTCAGATGCCAAGGTTCACAGTTTGTTCTTAACCTCAGATAAAAGCAGCTTGAGCTGCTGCAACTGAGACATGACTTGACAATAAGATGTAGACAGACTTCTGTTGGTAGTAGTCTGTAATTATGACAAGTAGGAACAGAAAATGTCTGCATGCCAACATTTCTCACACATTTTTAACTCTCCTGTTTTTAGGTAGTCAAAACAACATATGGCACTTAGGTTGTGGAAAGAGTGGCTTACATTCACTGACTAGATTTCAGACAGTTAAAAATATATATAAAAGTATATGAAATTCTATTAATTTCCATTATCGAAATGGAGAAGCTGTGTGTTAATAGGCATACATCTGTAATTAATGTTACCTTAGTGAGCATCAGAGTAAAGTTATGTTTCTGTTACTTATTTGGTGCATTGTACCTTAAAACGTGAAACCTAATTTACATTTTTTGGCACTCTCACAGAGCATGTTCAACAGCAACCGCCAGAAAATAATGGAGCGAACTGACATTTTGAACCAGGAGTGGAAGACCAGGCGAATCCAACCAGTTCACATCATGACATCTGTCAGCTCCTTAAGAGGCACCCGAGAGGTCTGCTCAACTACATGTTCAGTATGCAGATATGTAGATAAGATCAAGGTGAAAATACAGGGAAAGTTTTCTGACTGTTCTTTCCTCTGCAGTGTACTGTGGACAGTGGTTTCTCAGAGTTCCCCAGACAGGTCATCCCTCTGAAGACTCTTAACGCTGTGGCCTCTGTTCCGGTCATGTACTCCTGGTCACCGCTGCAGCAAAACTTTATGGTGCGTGAACTTTTAACTTCTGCATGTAGTGGAAAACATTATACTTTATTGTAATTTAATTTCTAGTTTTAGATGTATCCTCAGTGTTAGTATTGTTTTGTTTTAAACTTCAGGTGGAAGATGAAACTGTGCTCCATAACATCCCGTACATGGGAGACGAGATCCTGGACCAGGATGGTACTTTCATAGAAGAGCTCATCAAGAACTATGATGGTAAAGTCCATGGAGACAGAGGTGAGTGGACTCAGTTTAGTGGGGCGAAGAATGTCTGGTTCTATACTAAATAACTTCTCATTGTGTTAATTTTTGTAATGGCTTAAGGAACAAGATGGTTTTTCTTGCACTTAATATCTTAGTGAATATTCAGACTGAAAATAACAAGGTATGCAAGATGTTTTTGCTGTGGTTTTCCTTCATCAAGACTGAAGGGTTGGCAAAAAGATAAGTCCAGTTTTAATGAGGCAAACATGAGTTTAAAAGCTTGGTAGACATCAAAACTGTGATTCTTACATATTTTAGTAAACATTTATTGTCACTGTTAACTATTGTCTGAATAGTAAAATTAAGCTGTCAGATTATACAGTACTCTGTCAGGAGTGTGCACAAGTCAGGGCCATGACTGTGTGTTGCATTACAGCAAAAACCTATTCATCCGCTTCTCTGCAGCATTAACCTGAGAGGCATTAGGCTTCATCTTCTGCTTTTCTGCTCTAAACCTTTAATAAATCTTGTTTTTGCAGAGTGTGGCTTCATAAACGATGAGATCTTCGTGGAGTTGGTCAACGCTCTCTCACAGTACAGTGAAAACGAAGATGAGGAGGAGGAGGAAGAACAGGACTTCAAGGTTGACAAGATGGACATGTGTGATGGCAAAGAGCATTCAGAGGATCCCCGCAAGGACGGGCTCGTCAACAATGAAAGTAAGTCCATTAGTGAGATTCCGGAGATCTGTTTGGAGGTCATGGTGACTGCATGCAATTTTTTTTCTGTATCATATCATCCAATCACAAAATTTGAAACCTTTCCAAAAATGTACTTCTTAGACAACTTAGTAACATAGTAAAACTATAAACTTGATTGAATGACACTTTGTGTGTGTGTGTGCGCGTGTCTGTGTTGTCTCCAGGTCGAACCAGCAACGACAGCACCAGGAAGTTTCCTTCTGACAAGATTTTTGAAGCCATCTCCTCCATGTTCCCCGACAAGGGCTCTACAGAGGAGCTCAAAGAGAAGTCAGTGGGTTTGTCTGTATGGTGGTTTTAGTACAGAGCAAAAAATGTTATGGCCTTGTTTGAAGAATTGAATAATACAGTTGAAAATCAACAGAAATTGCATTTGAGTCTCATCAAGGTCACGACAAAGTGCTTTAGCTTTGATTTGCTATTTTTGTGTATGTTTCAGATACAAGGAGTTGACAGAGCACCAGCTGCCTGGTGCGCTGCCTCCTGAATGCACACCAAATATTGACGGCCCCAACGCTCGCTCAGTGCAGCGGGAGCAGAGCCTCCACTCCTTCCACACTTTGTTCTGCAGACGCTGCTTCAAATACGACTGCTTCCTTCACCGTTAGTAGACACACAAACGTGGTTCATATTGGAAGAGAAAACTTTGGTGCATCGCTATTTAAAAAAAGCACAACATGTACATCAGGTTGATAAGTTGATTAGCTGCACTGGATTTAATTTCCTTTTACTGGTGAGAATGGTACTACAGAATATACAATCTAGGAATGTGTAAAACTTTCAAACTCTTCTTAAAAGTGGCTCAAGCATCTTTTTAACATGCAGCCTTAGGTTAAAGTTGAGCTCTAATATTATGTCTAACGACCTCAGAGTACACATCAAACCTAAGGCATATGTCTCTTCCTTTAGCTTTCCATGCAACTCCAAACACTTACAAGCGCAAGAACTTGGAAATCCTGGAGGACAGTAAACCCTGCGGCATCGACTGCTACATGTACCTGATGCAGGTGAGTAAAATAATTTTTAATCATTTATTATAATTTATTTATATTGCTTTGTTATATTTAAATAAATAAATATATTTTAATATTTATTTATATAAATATATTGAACGCAATGTTTTATTCTGGGATTTTTCAGGATGGGATCGTGAGGGAGTACCCTGCAGGTGTAGTTGCAGAGCGGGCAAAGACGCCTTCCAAACGCACGGCAGGCCGTCGCCGTGGACGACTGCCAAACAGCAACAGCCGACCCAGCACACCCACCGTTTCCTCGGAAACCAAAGACACAGACAGTGACCGTGAGGGCAGCAAAGAAGATGAGAGAGACAATGATGAAGACAAGAAGGACGAGAACACCAGCAGCTCAGGTACAGTCCTATCTATTGGATAAAGTAGATTTTACCGGTCCAGGAAAAACCTTTTGACTTTGAGGTTTGTCAACTGAAACGGGAGTGAAATCATATGACATCCCTCTGAGATTCATAAGTTGGTGTAAGGTGTCAGCTTTGGACCTGAAATAAATTATAGTTTGGTCCAGATCCGGACCAGACTGTATACTGACAATGTAGGAAGTTGCATCGACTCAAGAAGCTGTCAATATGTCTCTGTTAGCTCCTTGAAAAAAACAATCCTAAGTCAACTGCAGTGATTTTACATAAGTTAATAAGTAAATAATAGTATTGACAAAAGTGGTTCATTGCCAACAACAGGATTAGGAACCAGAGGAACCCCTTCCAGGAAATGCATTCTTTTCTGTTTCCCACCTTGTTTCCATTTCGACTGTATGTAAATAACTGTCTCAATTAGACAAAAAAAAAAAAAAACCTCAGTGAACGATGACAACACCATGGTGGCATTTGAAATGCAGTTTTATTTACTGTTGTATGACTTATGACTACTTTCTCTCATGCATTTGAATCGCTTGTGTTAACTTGTTAGAAAAAGTAATCAAATTATAATCAATCTTACTCTCTCTCATATTGATGTCTTAAATACTCGGGTTGAAGCTGCAGTGTTTAATCAGCCATAATTAGCTCTTCTTAGTTCTTCATTGTTGCTTCTAAGGCAAAGTTCCTGAATTAGAAATGCCTCAAGTGATGTCGTTGTGTGTGTGTGTGTTTACAGAAGGTAACTCGCGGTGTCAGACTCCTGTGAAGATGAAGCTAACCAGTGAGCCTGAGGCAGTGGAATGGAGTGGAGCTGAGGCCTCTCTGTTCAGGGTTCTCATCGGGACGTACTACGACAACTTCTGCGCCATAGCACGGCTAATAGGCACCAAGACCTGCAGACAGGTAAGCCCTCAATCACATGTAATTTGATGCTTATAACGTTGCTTCTGTTTCATTTTATTAGTCACCTGAGATGTTTAATAGGGACAGGCTCAATATGTTTTCTTGACTGTCCTCCTGCAGGTTTATGAATTCAGGGTCAAGGAGTCGAGCATCATCGCTCGGGCTCCCACTGAAGATGAGGACACACCACCAAGAAAGAAGAAGAGGAAACATAGATTGTGGGCCACTCACTGCAGGAAGATCCAGCTGAAGAAAGGTCAGATGTCACCTCACTGACTTTAACCACTGTCAACAAATGTGTGATTTTACTATTATTACTTTAGCTACTTTAGCTAACTCGGCTAAGGTTACCATGAAGTTAATATTGTGCATATATGGTACATTTGCAGTTAGATTGCTTATTGTGTGTCTGGGATACACAGCAGGCATTTAGCAACTTTGGCTCCAGTGCAAAGAAATTAATAGTGTCACACTTTGCTGTGTCCACTTTTTGGCCCAAGCATCTGCTGAGTCATTAGGATTCATCTTCTGCAGATAATTTTTAACATTTTTTGGCATAATTTCTTGGGTTTGTTTAGTAGTTGACACATGGAACTTTGGACCACGACTAACATCAGCCTGTGCATGTATAAAAGTATAACTAAAAGTTTAAGTATGGGAGGAATGGATACTTTTGGAATAACTCAAATCTGTATTACGCACATCTTGTCTGAGCTATGAAAGAAGATGGTGCAGGGTTGATTTAATTGTGTGATTACGCACATGTGGTCATGTGGTTTGGATTCTCTTTTAATTACATCATTACACACCAAAATTGTGAGTTTTATGTTTTTGTATTTTGCCTTAATTAGGGAGTAAAAGTGTGGATACAGAAAGGAAACAAGCAGAGAGAGAGAAAGAAAGAGAGCAATGTGTAACAGGCCAAATCTAAATCTAGTTAATGATGAATGAAATTTATTTGGTGTTGTTGAGTGGAAATACTCAAAGTATTCCTGTCCAAAGAAATAAATCACTGATTTACAGAAAACTCAGTAAAATGCAGAAGATGATGATTTGAAAATGATTTACGCGTTTCTCCCATCCTCTTAAAGACGGCTCGTCCAATCACGTGTATAATTACCAGCCATGTGATCACCCCCGGCAGCCCTGTGACTCCTCCTGTCCCTGCGTCACTGCTCAGAACTTTTGTGAGAAGTTCTGCCAGTGCAGCTCTGAGTGTAAGAACATTGTTTTGTTTAGTTTTTTTCTTACTGTAATACTAGGTGCTTAGTTCAGCTACAATAAAAGTTATTATTTGTCTAATACATTTACACTTTGCATTTCTTGCTTTGTGGATGCAGGTCAGAATCGTTTCCCAGGTTGTCGGTGCAAAGCCCAGTGTAACACCAAGCAGTGTCCCTGTTACCTGGCAGTCAGGGAGTGTGACCCCGACCTCTGCCTGACCTGCGGCGCTGCAGACCACTGGGACAGCAAGAACGTGTCCTGCAAGAACTGCTCTATCCAGAGAGGAGCCAAGAAGGTAGCACATCAAGTCTCTTTAATTGGAATCTGTACGCCCAATAACAAAATATCTAGTATGAAAGGGTTTGTTTCAGTGTTTAGGTCAGTGGGTGTAAAATGTGTTGTACATCAGTAGATCTTTAGTTCAAATGGCATCATCTGATGTTTTTGTCCCTCTGTCTCTCAGCACCTGCTGCTGGCCCCGTCAGACGTGGCAGGTTGGGGCATCTTCATCAAAGAGCCGGTCCAGAAAAATGAGTTCATCTCTGAATACTGTGGAGAGGTAGGATTCAGTGTTTTCTCTTGGCCTTAAACTGGCCTTAAAGAACAGTTTCTACTGGAAGAAATATTTGATATAAACACATTTTGGTAATGAATCCGTTTGGCTGGCTGGCTGGCTGAAATTCATTCTGAATGAAGGTAATAATAATATATTCTGAATCATACAATACCTCTTTTGAAGAAAGAATGAATGTTAAAAGGCAAGTGTGTGGGAGTGAATGTCTAATTTGGTCAACCTCTGTCTTTGCAGATTATCTCTCAGGATGAAGCCGACCGCAGAGGCAAAGTCTATGACAAATACATGTGCAGCTTCCTGTTCAATCTCAACAACGGTAAAAACACAAACACCCAAACAAGGTTGTACATAGATCTGCAGATCGTATTAAGATAATCATCTCTTTTGCAAGAAAGAGCCTCGTGAAGGCTGCAGGTTTCAGTTTTTTATTTTTTTGTTTTTTAATCAGGTTTCTTCAGGCTCAACTGTTTGTGAAGGACAATGTGTGATAGTTATTAACTAGAACTGTAAATGTTGTACATTATGTTACTAACAGCCACAGAAAAATGTAATATGAATACATGTGAGGGGGGCTCATCCACAAGTTGTTTGTTTGGGGTTTTTTCAGACTTTGTTGTTGACGCTACAAGGAAAGGCAATAAGATCCGCTTTGCCAACCATTCTGTCAACCCTAACTGCTATGCAAAAGGTAAGAAGAGGGAAATGCAGCACACATAAGCTTTATGTTTCACGTCTATGTGCAAACTGATCCGTCTGTTCTCTGTAGTGATGATGGTAAATGGGGATCACAGGATAGGGATCTTTGCCAAGAGAGCCATCCAGACTGGAGAGGAGCTCTTCTTCGACTACAGGTCAGTAACAACGAGGGGGAACATGCAGAACAGTAACCCCAAGAGCAGGTTTTAGAGTTGGTATTGTCAATAACAAGAGAATAACTTTCAGGGGGCCTGGAGTTATGTTTGTTTTTAATTCATTTAAAATTCTTGCCTTCAGAGCAGGTGGTTTTGAAACTCAAACCCGAACCGAAATGCAAAGATAAGCACCCACCCCACTGCACGTTTGATGAGTAAAATGTCTGTTATGTTCAGAATGACTCAAACATTGAGAAAAATGAGTCTAGTGCCTATAATCTAGCTCGTCAAAATGATTTGAGGTTGTTGCTTGCTCGCCGTCTTCACTGAGGCCCTAAATCCAGCTTTACTCATTGTGCATCATGTTTCCCTATAAACTCCTATCGCCTGAACGATTTTTGTGTAGAGTATTTTTGTTTAGTGTGCTCCTTACTGGGTCAGTGACAGCTGATCACACAGGTGCATGTGAGAGAGCATGGAGAGGTACAATGTAAAACACTTCAGCAGCTCTGTTACGAATTCTAATCTGACATGGTCGTAATTTCTCAGTTTTTGATTTGAGAATCTCATCAAGCTGATAATTCTACTATATGGTCATTAGTGACTAAACTAATTGTTCAGCACCATGAAAAAACACAGCTCTCATAATTCTTAACCCAGAAAAAGGAGGTAGATCTACTCTACAGGAAACAGACTCTTCAGGAAATATCTTAATTTCCAATATTTATGAAATAAAAAAAACAAACAAACTGCCGCTTCTTCATCTATTTAGCAGTGTTAACTAGCACCGCTGCTCTCTCCTTAAACCTCCTGACAGTCTTCTGTTCGTGTTTCAGGTACAGCCAGGCGGACGCTCTGAAGTACGTCGGGATCGAGCGGGAGATGGAGATCCCCTGATTGTGACTTCTACCTCCTGTGGATCTACAACACAAAGGCCTTACACACAAACACAAACGTCTCTTTTTTTTTTTTATCTATCAAAATTCTAGGAAGCTTCAGGAAAACTGGGAATATTTGAAAGAATTTTATTTTGTTGCTGTTTTTCTCCACCTTGTTTTTGTTTTTTTGTGATTTTTCTGCTGTCAACAAATCTTCCTCTTCTGTCGGTGGGATGTTCGGATTCATAAATCTTCCCTCAGATGAAGGTGCAGATCAACTACAAACTGACTCTTGCCTGTAGTGTTTTTTTTTGTTTTGTTTTTTTACAGTTTAAGTGTTTTACAGTGAGAGGAGACAAACCAACGACTTTGTCTGTTTTCAATTTAAGCTTCAGGGACCAAAATCTCCACCAGCCGCTTTCACACAACTGACTGGACTCTTGTTTGTCCTGTGTGCCACATGTGGGTCAGTTGTCACGTAAATATTTATGTTCTTTGTTTTATACAGTGTGAACTCTTCACACACTCCTCAGAGTGCAGGATCACTGTCTGTAAAACGAGAGGGTGATCACAGAGCAGCGTCACACCAGATCCACAATGGTGCAGCTTTACTTTTAGAACTGATGGTGAAAACATCAACAAACAGCAACAATTTAATAACTGATCTATTTCAGCTTTTCTGGGTTATATGTTGTTGTAAACAGAATTGGAGCTGCTGTATCCGTCAGTGTTTTACAGACAAAAAATGATCAACAGTGCGATTCATGTGTTTCCAAGTCAGAGAAACTCCCGTTTAAACTGGTTCAGTTTATTCATCTGTAAAGTTACAGTTCACTCATTCTAATAAACAAACTCAGAATATAGGACATGAAATATGGAGTCAGTTCCTCTGAGTGTCTTTACACCCCCTAAGATCGTAGAAAACATAACGAGTTAATTTAGTTCTTCTCTGTTAAAACATTTGGTGTTTTCACCACAGTTTCTGATTTTCAAAGTTGCACCAGGAGACTGATTTCTTAGTTTTCTATCTACTACAGAGTAAGACTGGATATAGAAGTATTCCACATGCTTTGTAATTTTTCACATTTTTCACAATATTAGGAAATAAAAACATCTGCAGGTAAAGTGTGTAAACGAGGCTGCATTCACACAGACTGAGACTTTGTGGGAGGGGGAAAAACACATTTATTTATTTGAATGAGTTTAGAGCAGAGGGGACCTGCAACAGCAATATGACGTGGTCTTTTGCAGAGAACAAGTTTGACCTGGTTTAGCTTCTTCAACATGTGGCAAGGTGCTAGGTTGGCCAATCATATACGTGCACGTCTGCCACATTTCTGCTGTTCACCTCAAGTTGTTCACTCCTGAGTGTTACAAACCACGGTGCTGAGTTTAGGTGTCTAACGAGCCTAAAGGTCATAAATCGGCTCCTATCAACAGGACTTCCAGGATCTTATTTTATTTTCTCACTAGTAAACAACAGACCAACTCTGTCTGTGTGAATCCAGCTTTAGAAGACGTTTCTTCAACTGCACTCGCTCATTATTTGTGTTGCTTGTTCTGGATTAAAGTAAAATCCAACTTTAGCTTAAAAGCATCATAACCTGCAGCTCAGAACATCAGCAAACTGTGGCGTCAGCTCTCACAGAGCTGGAGATTTATTAACGGTTGTGTGTGGAGCTGGTCCTGACTCTGCTTTGTGATGCTGCCTCTGCTTCAGGTGCTAAAATGAAAAGGGTTTGTAATCGGAGAGCCAGCCACCCCTTCCCCCACGACATGGAGACTCCGCAGCAGCCAACAGACGGACACTTGGGCCGCGTGTCTGGCTGTCGTTAAGTTTCCCCTCCTCAGTGAGCTCGCTGCTTTTTACCAAACTCACTCGCCAAATCCACAGCGATACCGATTCAAGGTTTTCATTCATTCTCCACTGATGCTAAGCTCTCTCTCCTTGTGTCTGATGGTTCTGTTTTTCCAGTGAACCTCAGCAGCACTGTGCTCTACTCACACTGATCTTATTTTTCTTTAAGCAAAGAACAATGTACTTTACATTCAGCGTGTCATTTAAAGGTTTTATTACCTGGAACTGTAAAGAATCCAGGTTTTAGCAGCAGGTTCCCCATTTTATTCTGGAGCAGACTATAATATAAATTATTATTTTATTGGAATACTTTCTCCACATTAACACAGTCTTACCTACAAACTGTGACAAATTCCTGTTAACGTTTCTTCACACATCTTGTTTTGTCTGATTTTTAAATGACTAAATCTAATTAGAGAGTCTACAACCAGCAAACATTTGGCATTTTAGAGTAAAAACGATCCTTTCACCTCTTAAAGTAATGTTCATAGAAAGGAATTTGTGTCATTAAAAAAACTCTTGTCTAAAAAACATTTCCTCAGTTTAAATTGCAGAAATCATCAACACTGTGAATTTAGTGAAGGTTGAGAGTTGATGGTTTGTTTTAGGAATGATCAACATTTTCTCTTCCAACGTCGATGATGAGACCCAGTGTCTGTAAAATCACTGTGGACAGTAACATGTCAGGGATTGTTGTGCAGCTACAGTTGTTAGCCCACTGTGACTTTATTCATGTCATTTGCTTAATTCTTGTAAAATGAAAACAAATGATCCAAATCTCCTCTTTCTTGCTTTGAAGCTTTTGCTGATTTTCTGCATCGACTGTTGAGCTACAAAATGAGAATTAGCCTAAAAATACCCATCACTGTATTCTGTAGTGTGAAGAAACGGGTTCAGACGTGTTTAGTTAAACCAGTTTGAGGTTTGAGCTGGAACAGTTGTTTGTGCAGGGTTTAATTAAATCACCAACAATAAGCGCTACTGGGCTCTGAAGAGCTCTTGAAACACAGATGACCTGCACTCTGTACTGTCCCTGAACTGATCTTACTCAGTTTAAACTGATGTGAACTAGAAAACTTCGTCTAATTGAGTTGCTCCAATGTGGGAATTTGCTGCTGTGGACGTTTCCTTGTAAAAATGATAAATAATGTTTATTAGTTGACAGATTGTTTGAACTGAACCCCGACGATTGAAGTGAGTAGAGCACAGTGAGGGCTTGAAAGGCTGGGGGGAAAAAAAATGGTTTTCTGAAACGTGAAACGGTCTCCAGATGTTTGTAGATGTTGTCCCACTCTCTGCTGTGCCTTCAGTCCTCCACAGGTCACTCAACAAGTGTCCTGCTTTTCACTTTCTGCATGATGAAGTTCCTAAAACCCCCGAGGATCCTCCGACACGTCTCCGTTAGAGGACCTCAGGTCACTGTACTGCCTCCTCCACGTGATGTCCAATCAGTAGGATGTAATCTTAACCTTGCTCAGAGCATTCCTCCTGTAAGCCTTATAACAACGTACCAACAATCACTTTGACTCTTTATCTTGTTTGATGTGAATTCTGGTGCTTGTGGTGTCTGACCAACTTGAAGCAATACCAGCCTGTTTTCTGTTTTCATTTCTCTTCCCTTCCTCTTCTATCTTCCTGCTGAGGAGATGTTCTTTATCTCCACCTGTAATTTATTACAAACGTCAGAGACAGAAGGGCGTCTCATGCTGTTGTGTTGTCTGTAGTTGATGGATCAGAGACTTCAGGGGCTCTGAAACCTGGTGCTTCACTCGTGGGGTTCCTACACGTCTGGAGTTGAGGTTCGGGAGGGTGTATGAGTGACTCTGGGCTGGGTAACAGGAAAACCAAGAGCCGATCAGAAACAAAACAGATGTTTCTACAAACATTGACAAAGTATTTAAATGTGGCATTTTGAGCGTTACCCTGCCCTGTCTCACATCAAAACTGCCTGCGTTAACTTTTCTCTCGTCAAACCAGGACCACTGTTTCCTCCGATGACACGGTGCTCATTTTGTAATGTTTACAGGGATTTTGTTGTTTCAAAGTGTTGCAGATTAAAATATTATAAATGGTTCTGTTTGGTGTTTTTTATTTTTTTATTAGTACCTCACATCCCTGTAGAAGTTCGTACTCCTGATATGTTTAAATTTGTGAAACATCCTCAGTCACAGTCCGTGAAAAGAGACTGAAGACTTTTAAACCTGATCGAGCTGCGTTTGAGGAAACTTCACTGCATGCTGTTGATGCCTAATGACAGGACCCAGCAGCAGCTGTGAGCTGATCTGAAACAAGATCACACAGAGCTGGGCTCTAATTTGAACCATGTGATCACAGATACAGTCGCATCAGATCAAAAGGTGTTTTTAAAAACTAGAAGTCAGTTTGTGCAAATTTGCATTTCAAATGTTCCAAACTAAACACTGAGCCTCAGTGTTGTTGTTTTAAGACAATCTCACTTTACCACAGAACAAAACACTGAAGCAAAACTTGACCTGAGGTGTGTGAACAGAGTCTCAGGAGAGAGAAGAAGCGTTAGAGAAATCTTTCCTTTTTATTTATCACACATTTAGAAAATGAACCACACTATACAAATGTCCACCGTTCAGTAATGAAACAGGCCTCCTGCATGAACCCAACCGACCTCAAACCAAATCTGAGACAACTGCAGCAGACGAGGAAGCGTCGCGGCTGCTCTAAACTCTCCTCCACCTCCGGTTATGTCGCAGACTTAAATTACAGGGCCAGGGTTATTCTTGTCGTCGTACGGTGGACTGCATCGGCTGCCCAGTGACTCGACTTTTAACTGTTACTTTTCATCTTTTCATCTTTTTGTGGTCACTGTGGTGCAGGTAGGCAGTAGCATGCAGAAACCTTTGGATGCGGCTCTCCTCTGATTGGCTGTAGGCTAATTCATTACATTTGCGCTATGTAAAGAAGGGAGAAGGGTTTTTCCTCTTGGAGTCTGTGGTTGTTATTTACAATATGACAGCAGGGAAGTGAGTGTGTTTGAGTCCTACGGATGGGACGGGACGGGCGAGCGCGTACATGGGGCCTTCCGGTCTCGTTTATTCCTTCATCGCTGAAGGGAGAGCAGAAAGTCCACGCCCTCCTCCCCCCTCAGGTTTGGTTGTCATATCGGGGCGGTCACATGGTCGGCGACACACTCAACATGTCCGGCGCTCAGGGGGATCCACACTTTATTACTCAGACATAAAATTAAAAAAAAAAGTTATAATAACAAATAAAATAAACTGAGGAGAGCCGGCAGGTGGGTGGGCAGCAATCAGGCCAGGTAGCTGTACGTGTCCTTCTCACCGTCCACTCGCTCCAGGTACTCCTTCTCTATCAGGATGTCAATGCATTTCTGTCCATGAGAGAGAGACGAAGCCAAATGTGAGACTAGAAAACGTCCACATCAGTATCGTTCCAGACTACAGTTCAACTACAGCGCTCATAAGACCAAAGCCAACAATCGGAGTTTCTCCGTCTTCCTACTTCCTAATGGGTGAATAAACATGTTTATCAAAGACCGTGTGTGTCTGTTACCTTGATGACGGGAACTCTGGGCTTGAATCGGGATGACAGCTGGTTCAGGACTTCAGCCAGGAGCTGCTGGTGCTTCAGGACCTTCCTCATCTTCATGATCCTCACTATAGCAGCCTACAAATACAAGTCCACGTGGTTCGTTAGCCCCTCATTTTAACCCAGCAGATTAAAAACCTGCAGTGAAGGTGCGAACATTCACCTGGATGAGGAGCTTTCGATCTTCTTCTATGTTCTTGTGAGTCGTCTCCTGCTCCTGTTTCTGCTCCGTCTTCATCGGGACGTTGATGTTTACTCTCAGTTTCTTACTGCAGAGAAACAAAGAGGGAAAAAAAAACAGCTCAAACTCTTGTAATAAACTAAAAGTCCCGAATAAAGTGACAGTAAAGAGGTCAATCAGAGTTCATCAGTTACAAAAATCAAAAGCCGTTTCTCACTTCTTGTATCCAAGGAAAAGTTTGATGACTGTGTCGGGTTTGAAGTCAACCTCGTCCACGTTGGCGTTCTCGTCCTCCAACACCTGACGGACACAAAATCTCAGATTAAACTTTACACCTGCAGCTGTGTTAGAAAACACTAAACACAGGGTTTAATAACGGGGTAATTAATTATACATTACCAATATATTTAAATGTGTTAATATTAATGTGTTATATCTCAGTGTTTATTAATGAAGACCAGCTGCACCTACTCATTTATCACACGGTGCCATCTCCTGGTAACAGTAAATTATAATTAATTATTAAAAGTAAAATTTGACATAATATTTTGCTTTTTACAACATTTTAATAAATCTTATCAGCTGCAACATTGAGGCATTATTAACCCTAATCTACTAATATTAAATATATATTCTAAGAAAAATGGTAATTCTATATGTTTGCTGTTAGTACTTCAGGACTTTATTCAGTTCAGGGCTTGTAACAGCATTTATACGCTGTAGAATGTGTAACATGAACCGACAGTGTAACTGTTGACAGGAGCAGAAACACTCAATTCTGTTTTTTACTCACCAGCAGCTTCGACTTTAACAAGATTTGCAGAACCTGAACCAGAATGTCCTGAAAATCAAGGAAACATTCAGTAAAATAAATTAAAGGTCACACCAAGTAAAAAAAAAAATAAATCAGTGCTGGAGATTTAGGTCCAACCTATACCCAGGTGTAAATGTCGTCATGCTTACAGTTTTGATCTGCGTGCTGTCGGTGAGCTGCTGGACGGTGTAACTGTCCTCGGTGTTGTACTGCAGCAGGATGGCCATCTGGAAGGTGGAGGCCTGCAGTGTGTACCTGTAAACAACAACAGATTCAGCTCAGCCTGCTCCTCACAGCTGGTCACTGGTACTTTGTCAAAGTGTGTCGACTGTTCTGCAGGTTCAGGAACTAACTTCAATTTGAACTTCATTCTGATGCTTTAGGATCCGAAAATAAGAAGTGAATTTATTTATAGAAGTGGTTTAAGAAATTAAAGCCAGGTCAATGTTCAGACTCAGTTTCTATATTCATTGTATATCAAGGTGTGTGATACAACAGCAGCTTTTAGCCAGATGTTCTTTGTGTAGCAGGCAGAAAACCTGTTGAAGGAATCAAACCAGCAACCTCAAGTCAAGCAACTGTTCTACTACTAAAATTCTCCAAATCCACGCTTCAGTGTGAGACCTCAAATTGTTTTGACCCCTGAAAAGAATTGATATGATGTTGTACTAAAAGCCACAACCCCCTGTGCAGCGCTCTCTAGCGGTGACTTTAAGAACACACTAGCAGTGTACTGCACCTGTTCTTGAAGCAGTTGGTGACCAGCTCTCCTTTGGACAGATGATAGAGCCAAGTCAGCTTCCGGCCGCTGTGTCTGCTCGCATAAAACGCTGTGAAGCGCTGATAGCTTCGCTCCAGCTGCACAGAAAGAGAAAGAAAAGGAAAGGAAAGGGCTCAGAGGAGGAGTTCACAACCCTTGAAGGTACTTCATTTTGGGTTTTGCAGTGTTCAAATCTTGTACTGTATTCTGACTAGTTTATACTGTACAGACCTCGGAAGGCAGAGCGAAGGTGCAGGACTGCTGGAAAGGCCACGACCCAGAGCTCAAAACCTGGATGCTGAAGTCCACTGCAACACACACACACACACACACAGGTTCATTTTATCATGTGGATTTTGTGCGATTTAAAAGTTGAGCATTATTCCCCTGAAATTTAATTCCCTGTTTCATTTGGACCGACGCATTTAACATAAAATTAAGTTCAAAATGAACAATTTGTTTAATTAAATTAAACTGTTACAAATGTATTTGTTGCTGTTCTTCAGTGTTTTATGTTCTGTATGTGTGAAATGACAGTTTTATTGTACTGAGCCTTCAAACAGCTCAGTTAAATTAAGCACTGTTCCTGAGAAAACAATGACGATATTTATTCTTACAATTTGAAAAACATATTTTCTTGTGCATCCATAAACTGTCTCATTTGATGACTGAACGTGTGTGTGTGTGTGTGTGTTTACTTACAGTCCAGCGGCTCGGAGTTGCTCAGATGTTTCTTAAACTGTTCATTCAGGTCTTTGCTGACTCCGATGTCCTGGAACATTCGCTGTAGTTTGGATGTGTATTCGAACCCACACGCTTGCTGCACGACAACAAAAACAAATCAGATTCTGTCTGGATGCAGAAAGCGACACAGGTTAGCTTGGAGATGTTGCAGTTTGTCAGCCTGTAAATTGGACCTTGAGTTTGGAGATCATGCTGGCCTCGGCGTCGTCACTGGCGCTGTTCTGGTGAACCAGACGTTTGGCCAACATCTTGGCGTAAAACTTCTGGAAAACATCTTTGTCCTCGATGTATTTGAACACAACCATCTGGAAGAGGACACAGAAATTATACTATATTTGGAAGTAGAATAAAAAAAAAAAAAAAAAAACAGATACCACAATAGTTTTGTGTTATAAAGTTTAGCAGAAGTTATTTACTAAACAAATGAGAAAACGTGTTCTGTGGGGTTAATATATAAACTGTACTTCTTTATGGCAAAATTCCTGGTACAGCTCTGTGCATGCACACACAGCTGCAGTTAACTCACCACTTGGTTAAGTGTGTCCTCCAGTTCTGCCTCCTCTGGGTTTTTGGAGCTGAAGAGACACAAAGGGCAAAGTTCAGATTTCGAACACTGATAGAACATCAAGACAAACCCAAAATGCTGCACATCATTCCTTTCACTGAGCTCAGGAACTGCAGTTGCATGTTTAGATTTCACACACACACAGACACACACACACACAGCTCTTACCTCTTCTTCAGTAAAGAATCGCAGTATCTGGCCAGCAGCTCAGGAGACTTGCTGGACGACTGAGCCATCCTGGTGACGGCGTTGTTGTTTATGAACCGACCACATGCCTGTTAACGAAGACACAAAAATTTTTAAAATGAGATGTCAGAAAAGATCCAGACAAACGTTTCCAATCTCTCTAAACATGTCGTTCTTTAAGTTCTACTTCTCCAAGTGATGATATACCTTGTCCAGTGCTGCCACAAAGCCAGCGTCGTTGTTAAAAGCAGACATGACCAAGGCGTTGTACTTCTTATGGACGTCGAGGGTGGTCTGGACATACACTTTGGGGTCCTGAAAGAAAGACACATATACATGTTTTACATCTTACCATATGACATGTGGCCCATTTTCTGGACCTCTCTCTTACTTCTACTAAAGCTTAAAATCTTCTAACAGATTACTGTACTTCTTGTTAGACAGTGATCAGCCTGATAAAGATAAGAGTAATGTGTTGTGCTTCCTTACTTTGGGCTGTATGCTTCTTTCAAATCTGTCAGTTTTTAAAATAATTTATTTTATAAACAAATTACAAAATACTGAGAGTTTGATTCAGAGGTGAAAAAGCGGTCCGTACATTAAGCGCAGCCTCCCCACACTTCTCAATGGCAGCCAGGCCCTGGTTGTGGATGTGAGTCTCTAGAAGTTTCTTCAGTTCACCCAGACCGTCTGTGATCCTCGACACCAGGTTGTACATCCGGCCCAGGTCTAAAACAAGGCAACAGAGAGGAGCGTCAACACTTTTACAAACTGGGATGAGAATTTAAAGTTCTAGTGAAAAAGTAAAAACTGGTGCCTTCGTTTAGAAACAAAAGCCTCTGCTGCATCAGCGTTAAGAGAAGACTTCTGCCGATCTTTCTTTAGTAAGACAATTTAAGTATGTAGTTAGCTTGTAGAATTAAACATTTTAATTACACTGTTAAAAAAATGTCCTTGGGAATTGTGCCTTACGTATAAAGATGTGTAATCAGGAATATTCACTCAGCTCTGCCCTGTAAGTCCTATTGTGTGTGAGAAAACGTGTGCTGTAAAGGCAAAAGAGGTCAATCTGTGTCTTCTTTTCAGATGTGATACAAGGGGAGTTCAGAGGTATGTGTGTGTGCGAGTGTGTGAGACTGCCACTGCACTGTGTGATATATAGTATGGTTCTGAGAGTTTCCTATAGGTGGCATACTTGTGTGAATGCAGCCTTAGATTAAAAAAAAAAAAAAAAAAGATCAAGCCCACAGGTGGAAAAATAATTGGGTGTAGCTTCAAGTCACCAGAAGTTCAAGGCCATGCAGATGGCAGATGAGAGGGGGATTTCTTAGAACAAGAACATAAATTTAAAAAATGAACACCATAGGAGGGGTACGGGCTAAAAGCAGTGTATTCAAAGGGTGTCCACACTCAGCTTTTGATTTTTATGAAGAACATCTGCAACATTTTTGACACCATCAAGAAGAAGAATTAGGCCGAAGAAAAAAGGAAAACTGTGGCACCACAGATTACAAACAGCATGAAATTTGCAGATTTCTCAAAGGTCAGAGTGTAATCCCGTCTTTGCCCCAAGTCCATGTCTGTGACTGCTGTTCTGAGGTAGCACTTACACACCAACTTCACACCCTTCTCTCTCTGTATTTGCTTTGTGCCTTATGTGTTGAAACTGTGGTTGATGTGAGATGATTATTTTCTCAATTTTATTTGGGCTCTCTGCTTCACACTGGACTTTGCATTTCACGCAGCCTGGTAACACAGCTGCGTGTCCTGCGTGTTTTGAATTGTTGGTGATGACATTAAATACACTGAAAAGTTCATAACTGAACTTTTACCCCTCTTGAGGTAGTTTTAGGTTACACTGGTTCATTTTATATTTTTTTTCCATTGCTCAAAAACAGTGTTCTGTAGAGTTTGTTCCTGGATTTCTGCTGAAAACTAAACAATCCACAAATTCCGTCTAATGATGAGATGATGATAATGTAGGAAACATTTAGACAGATGCCTTCTTATTCCTAGCTGACACTCAATGTCACGGGTTTAAATCACAAATGTCACCACTGGCTGATTAAATCATCTGTAGCTAATTAATGTTAAAGCCACAGCAGCTAAAGTGACAGTTCCGGCTGTTTTGTTCAAGCTGCTGTTGCTACAGGGATTTTTAATGAGGGAAAATAAACCTGAAATCACTACACAAACATATCAGCTTCAACATATTCTCACTGTTCGACTTCTGTATATATTATATATAGACCAAATTAAAATCACCAATTTGTTTCAGAACACATTAAACATGTTAAAATTAAAGCATGTCAAAAGTCTGTGAATTATGTCGCACTGCATTGTGTCTTGGTCTTTCTGGTCAGTATCTTTTTGGGTGGAGCAGAAACGAAGCTTGGTGACAAACTGAAGCCACTGAACTATCATGAACCCAGAACAAGTGTAAACTCCATTCACAATCTACATCACTAATAGACTTGAAATGCAGCTTTCTTTTCAACACCATGTCAGGTAACTTACCTGGTGAGTTAAGAAAAGTACATAAAGTTTTTGAAAAAATAGTGAAATATCTTTGTTTATCCTGCATTTAGTTTTATAGCTGCCTTTAAAGAACTCCATTTCCCCTGAGCCATCAGGGGTCAGCTAAACATCATGTCTCAACAGAAAGACCATTTTGCGCCTTGAGTTTTTATTTCATTACGCACACTAACATAAGACATTACCTTCATTCTTGTCAGCATCTAGGAGGTTCTGAAACTCTGTGTGGAAGATTTCCAGGTGTTTCTCTATGAGGACCTGCTCACACTTCCTGGCCAGCTCATCCTGGGTGGATTCATGAAGGTAAACCTGCACACGCCGCTGCTCCTCCAGCAGACGAGCCTCTGCCTGGAGAAAGATACACAATATTCATCAAGTACAAACACACATATAGACATTGTTATGTCTTGATAGGAACATCAGATTCACTGCAGTCTAATGTTTGCTCTGTTTCACTCTGTTTCATACCTTCTTCATGTACTCTGTGACAGGGTTCTGCTGCAGGAACTCTGTGCTCTCACGTGTGTAGAAACGTTCTGTGTCAGTCAAGAATTGACATTCAAAGTATTCTTTGTAGACGGACAGCGTGGGGCCTTTAGCGAAGGCATCTTCTTCATTTAGACCCAGTTCAACTGGAGGAGGAGGAAGAGAGGTAAGATACAATAACTGGTATTAACGTATGGTGCTACCAGAATGAATGACATTATTGGTTATTTGTTTATATACATACATACATACATACATACACATATATCATAATTTATTTTAATTTTTCTCTTTCTACTTAGGATACCACTCGCAGATACAGGAAATGATTATGCAAGTCCTCAGAGATGGAGGAAAGTGTAATTCGATGATAATAAAAATAAAAACAACACAACAACAACAACATTTTTTATTGATCCCCTTTGGGGAAATTGTGGTTGGACAGCTGCCAGACAGTACATTTCAGCTACTACAGGGTTTCGGTGTCTTGTCCAAGGACACCTCAACAAGTAGCAAGGAGGAACCTTGATTCGAACCACTAACCCAGTGGTTTGTAGACGATTGCTTTACTACCTGAGCTACTGCCGACCCCAATATTAGGTTTTCTATAATGATTAAGATTTTGAGTGTAGAATAAAGTTTAGTGTAGTTAACATCGGCAATCGGCAGAAAAGAACGAGCTCCTATAAGAACAGACTTTACAAGGCAAATTTATAAACTATATTTTTATCTGTTTAAATCATGGTATAAAAAAGTTATATTGTTGACTTTGAGATTTTTACCCTGAAAAAACATTGTGTATTTATGGACCTACCATAAGACTGGACTACTCCGCTGATCAGTCTGGTATTTATGGTCTCGCCATTCCTCTCTCTCTCTATCAGCTTCAGCACAGCGTTTGTTACCTGAAGGAAAAAAAATTGTTTGTGTCGAGAACAAAAACAACACTGATTGTTTCTATGTATTTGCATGTCACAGACCTGTTTGTTGAGGGGTCGGAATAAACACTCCCTCCAGGTCACAAGTGCCAGCTACGAGGAAACAGCAGGGAGGAAGAGCAGAGGGGGTAGACGGAAGACAAATGAGATGGTTAACAAAAGCTCAATACTTTCTGCTGCATGTCTGTAACCCATCACCTAATGCAAAGACACCGAGGTAAGCTAACACTACTAAAGAAAAGTTAAGTTAAAGTCATCAAGTGTTGCTCTTTCCAAACAGAACTGAATGTCAAGTTAGATCCAAGCGCATGTTTAGTATTGACTTAACATTTACTGTTACCAGCAGTACCCACAAGCATCTGTTCGGAAGCCCGTACAGATATTAGACTTACAGAGTAAATCTCATATATGCCCTTGCGTCCCTCATCACACTCTCGTCTGACCCAGTGGCGGTTGAGGTAGGCGCAGATCCCGTTGAGGACCTTACTAGAGAAACGGTAATCCTCCCACTGCTGGGTGTAAAACTTCAACACACACTCATCCATTAGATCCTCACCATCCTGAAGGGAAGAAAAATGAGTAAAGGGTTAGAGGACATCAATTAAAAGGACATTGAAGGGAAAAGTAACTATAACAGTGTGTAAAAACATTGAAAACAATGTAGATACATTTATACAAAACAAGTCGCCTGGAGTGTGTGAACTTACCTTAAGCAGACTGGTCAAATAGTTCTTCAGGAACTCCTTGAGTCGCTTGTAAAGCTCCAGGCCTACAAACTGAGCCCCACCTGGTGTGGTGGACTTTTTGGAGGGCTTAGCTGGAGGCACAGAGCCCCTGCCCTGGCTAGACTGGTGGACGCTGGTACAATAGTTATATACATGTCTGAGGGAGAAGGTTAAGGAGAAAACACAGACACACAGGACTATACAGCAAATCTAAAAACTTAACTTAAGCTTTAACATATCTTGTTGCTTCCCTCATGTTTTTGTTCTTAATATTCTGTCATTTATGCAGAACTGTCACGGTATAACAAGCTGTGAGCATTGGTGGAAACATCCCTCAAAAGCTCTGAAAAGCAACTATATACAAACACATTCTAGCTTCTGTACAGTTTAAATTAGTGCGGTTCTTTCTGCCTGGTAGGACAGGATTACAGTTTTGAGATTCTCTGGCTGGGTGTGTATTTCATATTTTAGAAACATGATGATGTCCTGTAATGGTGCTACAGACAATCAAGCTTGTCAAATGACTCAAAAACCGTGGTGGTAAAAGCTTAATATGCTTTTCTACATTTAAAAACTCCATCTGATGTTCAATTGATTAAGTAGATCAGGAAATATGTTAAGATGATGTTCTGTAGGAAAGCTTTGTTTCCTGTTATCATGACTCTGGTCTGCTGAATGCCCTTTGTTGTTACTTTACTACCTGATCACACAGCTATAAAACAGGTTTTGCTTTCTGAGAAGGAAGTAACAAGAGAGCGCCAATGAATATATCACACAGCAGCTACCAACTAAAAGAACTGGCATAATGATGGTAAATATTTTCTGTGCTATGTTTTTCTGTACCTGCCACTGTAATCAGCCATCCGTGTATGAAATTGATGATCTTGCAGGTAAACTCTAGGATCACTCCAGGTGGGTAGAATTAATCTGACACTTTGAAGAAGGCGAAATGTGTTTTTGCTCTAAAATAAATAGGTAATTGTGAAAATTAAAATGTAAAAAATATATATAATTTATGGACAATACAACTATCAATTACTTAATCTTAATCTATTAGTCTACCTGTTGTTTTCTCATTTAACTGTAATTTTGTACAAGACTAAGATCCCACAGAATCTGTGAATACTTTAAAAATAACCAAGCACCAAGAACTTAATCTTTCAATATCTAAACTCCTGCCAATACATTTTCTGTTGATTGTTTGTTGGATCATTCAGGAATAGTTTTAACTTTTGAGACCGATCTGTTAAAATCCACAGCAAAGTATCAACCTTCCCTCAGTCTCTTAGGATACGTGTAGAGTTCCATGTAGCGTGACTTGGCCATGCTTTGCCGTGTGTACACCTGCTGGATTCCAGCCCGCAGGTCGTCCCATATCTGGTCCAGGCCTATCTGTTTCAGTCCATGGGGGTTCTGGGTCCTGTTTGACGACATCGTTGAGCCCCTTGTCCTCTCCTCTTCCTACCGAACAATGCCCTCCCTTTCCTGCTCCGGTGAGCGTTCTCCCCCAGGCTCCTCTCCTCGGTTGATTTTTGGGCTGACTCGCTCTGCTCTCAGAATGTGCAGTCCATCTGGCAGCAGCAGTAGCACTTCGGGAAGCTGGTTGTCAGTTGTGAGACAGGATGCAGTCCCACTCTACACACTTGGGTGGCGCAGTCGTCCACTCCTCCACCTAAAGGCTTCGGCACTCCTCACCAGATGACCTGCAGAGGAAATGAAATATACATTTATTTATTTCAAATCACAGAGTGAAAAATCAATCATTAGAGAAGCTTCCGTTTCATCAGTACTGTGTTGATAGCCAGGTTGGTTATATTGGTTTATCGGCTGACACCTGGCTCTGATCCCTGCAGACACGGTGCTGACCAGACCCTGACATCACCAAGCTAATGACAGATTAGTCCACTTCAGCGGCTCCAGCACGGTGGAGAATGCATACAGCTGGTTTTCAGCCACGTCTACCTTGCCTTTGTCTGCAAAATTTTCTTCATGAACACTAAGCGTTTTTTAAGTTCTCATGCAGATAATCCATCCTTTAAGTAGTTTTATGTTGTTGATAAAAAACTTCGACATGAAAAACCACCTTATAAGCAAACAGTGCATTAGGTATTGGGTATTTCAGGCAGATTATATCCACTTATTCATAAAAAAAGCATAAGAAATCTGAAATCACTAAACTGATTGAATATGAGGTCAGGTCATGACTGCAACACTACCACAAGAGTGAACTGACGATAGTCCAAGGAGGCCAGGTCACTAAGGCTAACAGACAGACCTACAGCTGTAATTTCATCCCCACCAACCAGTCAACAGGAGAAGGTAGATGAATACTCTACTCTCTTGATGTTTGCAGCAACAAAATCTTTCAAGCTGTAGAAAGTGAGGGAGAATGAGACACATTGACCTTGAATGAAAAGCCCAACAGACATTTCATACTGGGCATGAATGATTGTGCTGATTATTTGCACTTACAGCATCTAGAAAAATACTCAAGCCCTTGACAAAAAAATGTCAAATTATGTAATTGAGAAAATAAATATCAGACTACATGATGAAAAATTATCATTAGTTAAAGCATTAAATCAAATCATCCAGTGCTAATGGAAAAATGAGAAAAAGGCCAAGCATTTGACACCACAGTAAGCTTGCACTGATACCCAGAACATTTAGGAGGAACAAACCAGAATTATGTAGCTAGTCCTGTGTAAATGCAGCTTAAAAGAGCCAGAGAGAGTAAAGGGAGGGCATATGAGTAGAAATTGCTGTCTATATGTAGGCAGTGCTGCTATATTTAGAAAGACCAGGCATGCAGTGCTGCCCGTTTCTGGCCATTCGCAGCTATTAGGTCCAGAGACTCTGTACGTGACCCAAGTGTAATAGTCTCTCAGTGAAAAGTGGGAGGAAGCTGAGCGGCCTGCTCTGTTTACTTCCTGTCCTTGTTGACAAATCCAGACCGGTGCTGTCGACAGTGCATGAAGACTTCACATCTGAGCAGCTCCAGTGATCGGGCAATGAGAAATTTGTTGATGTTTGTAAAGCTGGGGTAGAAAAAACATTAAAGACCACAAATGTGTGCTTGTGGCGGGTTGCTCCTTGCACCAAACACCAACCTATATTTAGATTTTCAAATGGCATGATCAGAAAAACGACTCACAAGGCAGGTTTGTTTTTTTTAACTGTACTGAAGAATTTCACTACACTGCAGCAGCACAAGATCACTGTTCTTTAAACTAGATGTGAGAGTCACACCGTTTATCCAGAACATATTTTTCACTAAATTATTTACAATCTTTATTTAATTTTCACATTTAAGATGCTGAAACAAAAAAACATTTAGCTAGACAAATTACTTAGATTGTTGGGGAAAGATGCACAACACAACATGCAACCCAGCTTCAGTGCCAAATGTCCATAAAGTTAGCAAAAAACTGCTTCTGAACCAGAGGCTGGTCCTCTACCTGGCTGACAGCACTGCCAGCAGGACAATCATTTCAAGATGTGCTAAGACTTTGAAAGTGAACGCCGGATGCACCTTTTCAGTTTCTGACTGTTGGTGTTTTAGATATTATGCCATTAACCTTTAGGGGTTATCACTGATGACAAAGTGAGCTTTACCAACCACATCTCCTGTGTTTCAAGGGCATGCAAACTTGCTTTTTCAACATCACCTAATGAGTTGTGCTGCATATATATAAAGGAAGGGTCTGATCTTTCTGATGCTGAAAAGTACCAGTAATGAGAAAACTCTCAGCTTCAAATCAGTTTATCAAATAATTTGTAGCAGGTTCCTTTTCCAGTCCTGGTTCTCAGAGGAACACTATGGACCAGGATGATAAAAAAAAGAGGAAGCTCAGAGGCAGAGGAAAAGCTGGGACACAGCAGTACACTCCAGGCTTTGATTAGGCCTTCATCAGTCACTGAAATCTGTCACCCTCTCCACATCCAACCATCCCTTCCCCCGCTACCACAGACTGACCACAGCACTGCAGCTGCAATCTGCTGCAACTGGTCTCCAGCAGCCACAAACTGTTGTGACTAGACACACTAAACGACACTTATGGTTGACCTGACTTAACAGTCATAATTTAGAAGATGCTGAAATCACAAATGTTTAAAATATTCCATTATTTGACCAGTGTTCTCTCCAATGGGTCACAGGTTAATACAAAAAACAAAAAAAATCTGTTTTGTATTTGTAGGCCATGTTGTAGGTGAAACAGTGTTTCTCCATATATTTCATGTACAGGTGAACAAACAACTTTTTACAGTTAAATATTTACTTTGAAAAAGGATTCACTGAGGCCAACATTTAATATAAACACATCTTAAACATTTAGAATAAAGGTTTTGATTTAATACTGGCAGAGGTTTAACTACACTTCTAAAAAAAAACTGCAAAAGAAGGTGCTATATAATGCGCATTTCCATCCCCCGTTGCTTGAAATAAGGAGAAGAGCACACATCTGTGTCCTTCAGCTCATCTACTACAACTATGCATATATTAGGGATTCAGTACATATGTAACAGCTGGTGATCCTAATACTCTACTAAATAGATATTAAACCAATGCATTTAACCAATACTGCATTAAAAGATCTGTAGCATTTCCAGAAGCAAATTGAAAATGTACACAAAAAAAACTGATGTAAACAGACCTACTGATTTGTTGTCTGTCTATTGTTTTAGCTTCATTGATGTCATTGATGCAGAAAAATAATACACATCTCTGAAATACCAGATCTCTTGGATTTGGCATTTAAAGGTCAAGTAATGTCGTAGGTTTGCCTATACAGCTCAGCCCAGACTCTAGACCAGGGGTGCCCAATCCTGGTCCACAAGGGCCACAGTCCTGCTTGTTTTGCAACCAGCCCTGCAGTTCTAGCTTCCGATTGGCTGAACACACCTGATCCAGGTAATCAGCAGTGTGTAGGATAGAGATGGTAAGAAAACTAGCAGGATAGTGGCCCTCGAGGACCGGGATTGGACACCCCTGCTCTAGACCCATTTCAGCCTCCACTTCTCTTCAGCAGATCATTGCTCAACTTGGAAAGGCAGCCCTACCTACCTGAGGTGCTCTGGCAGTTGCCATGGCAACAGGGGCAGACAATGCTTCTCAGTATCCATTCGACTACAGAAGGTAGTGTTCAGCCTCTCCATCTTTTGCGCTTCTATTCAGCGGTTGTAAGAAAGGTGCCCTTCACAGCAGCACTGGGATCAGATTTCAGATTCCCACAACAGAAGTTATAAGATAGGTGCCCCAACTGTATCTGACCTCTAATCAGCTCAGCAGCTACATGCCCACAAACGTGTCGACAGCTTCTTGAGTGGTAACGGTTTCTAAAAAGTTTGTTGTGAAATAGGAAACCTGTGCCTGGACATCCATACAAAACTATGATCAGCACGTTGCACCAGTTCAAAGGTCATGACTTGAATTGTGACATAACCAGTCTAAATGTGTCTGAGCAACGACATTGTTTATGAAGGCGCCACTTAGCCAGGAGAACCAAAATAACTAACAATAACTGAGTTTAGTGGATTCAGATTTCTGTTCTCGTTCATTTTTCAGAAAAAAAAAAAGCTAAATATGAAATATATAAATTTTTCTGCACATCCTCATTCTTAAGACTGCGGGATGTGTAAGCAAGGAATGTGAACACAGCTCCACAAGCTGTGGAAAATTACAAAGGTCGTCTTTCACCAATTTTTTATTAACCACAAATTTATAAAACAATTTGCAGGTCAATCAAAAAGTACAACTGCTAGTGGCAGATTTTGAATGTGGGTCAAAGAAGAAAGCTGCAGTGGGAAAGAAAAGTTGTACTGGTTTATATGTAAGTGCCATTAGTTCCATTTGATCCTGTTTTTTTCCAAACATTGTGATTAATCACACTCACTTCCAACAGCAAACAATGGTCTTTCCACTGCATTATAAGGAATATTACACAGTGAAACTAACTTTAAAATGTATTTTTTAAAAGCTAAATATTAATGTCTTTTACAGTACAGTACTATAAAAGTTCTTACAGTTTCCTTGGCAGCAAGCGCACAACACAAATGTTCAGCAGCAGACAAACTTAACAGCCAAACCGCAGCCCGAATTCAGCTCTTCACTCTCCCACAATAACTTCGTCTTTAGGTCGGCAGGTGTTACCACAATTCATGAACCAGAGTGTGTCTGGCTGTGAGTTGAGTGTGTGAGAGATTTGCTGAACGGGAAGGATGCAGGGTAGTGGAGAGCGAGACAGAGAGAAGAAATAGAGAGAGAGTGGTGCTTGTGGGAAATAAACGTTCAGCCTGGTAAATCTGATTACCCTGGTTACCGTGTGTCCTGGCCAGACTCAACAACCTAATACCCTACATTTAAAATACAAACAATACAAACCACAGCAAAAATACAGATGGAAGAACCCATAATCACGGCGTGCAGAGTCAAAAAATTCCATTACAATCACTTTGATTTTAGGATTTTCTCAAATTTGAGTTTTGGGGACGAGAAACAAAAACATCACACTCAAAGTGTGAGTCATGAGAAGTGATAAAGCTTCACTTGAATCTGAATCACAGTGAACGACATGCTTGTAAGTCATGTGTTTGTGTGTGTGGATGCAAACCGATCATATGCCAGTTTAAGCAGCGAGGGAGAACATTTCATTAGTGTAAGCAGCTTTTGATTTCTGTTGCTCTGCTCAGCATTCACTAGCGCGGCCAAGCAGAGACTCACAGACCCTTTAGATCGACTTCACAATCACTGCCCTCAGACGTCACTTCACAGCACCATCCACATATTAACGAACAGATCGGAATGGGTCAGAGAGGGTAACTTCCGATTGGGATTTCCTCTGAAGCAAAATTAACCCAATGGATGTTTTGAACTCAATATCAACAAGCAGAATATTTAAATGACTGCAGCTATGTCTGGAACCTATTATTCTGATCACTGATCGATTTATTGATCAGATAGGTTGGTATGTTTATTTAAAAACTGGCTCGAGTTGAGTTCTGAAATTCACATTTTTAAATGCAGTGCTTTATGTGTGTGTAACACTCCAAATCCCAAAGACATCCAGTTCACAATCACAGAACGGCAAAAAAAAAAAAACTTTTGGGGGAATTTTGTGGTTTTCTGCATTTATTTGTCATAAAAGATTATCTGGTCATCATTTAAGTCAAGAGTATTATCAATTATGATGTGCCTAAAATAATAAAAGAAGCCTGAAGTTTGCTAAAGAGCACACTGACACTCCACAGCAGTATAGTGTAACTCTATAGAAGCTGGGTGACAGGACAATAACCCAAAACACCAAAGCAATTCCACAACAGAATGGACTGGAATAGCTTCAGAAACACAAAATCCGCCTTTTGGAGTGGCTAAGTCAGAGCCCAGACCTCAACCCAATTGAGATGCTATGGAATGACTTGAAGAAAGCCACGCGCATGAGACATCCAAAGAACATGACAAAGCTAAAGCAGTTCTGCAGGAAGAATGAACTAGAACCAGTTATTAATTCCAAGGGTTTTTATTGTTGTTCTCAAAGGCATTTAAGATCTGACTTTTGTTTTTGTGTTATTTTAGGCACATTTGTTAATTACTTAGATGAAGATAATGTTTTATGAGAGATTAATGCAGAAAACCACAAAATTCCAAAAGGTTCACATACTTTTTCTTGCCATATTATATTACAAGGAAGAGCATTAAAGCAGCAACTCTGACAAGCTTCAACAAGCATTTAATCATTTCAGCTTTAGCTACAACTAAAAATTACAATACTGTCATTTATTCGTCTGACAACAATTGTCTTGATTGATTGTTTGGTCTCTAAAACAACAGACCACAAGCTGACCTATTTTTAATTCTGTTGTTTTTGTTCAAACCATGTTTTTTGTGCTAAATGAACTTTATTTCATTTGACTTGTTGGTTCATTGTTTCAGCTTTATTAAAAGATAATAGAATAAAAATACTGCTGATTTACCAATAGCTGTGCCCTCAAAGGAGCTGCCAAACATTAATGCAGACTGAGTTCAGTCGTGCACGCCCGCTCGATGGTGAGCAGAAAAAGAATCTGCCCATAAACTCAACATGTACCTCCTCAAACTGACGATCCATGAGATATGAAACAACAGATGTAAGGGAAAAACAGAAAATGTTTTTGTTGTCTCGGAACAACAAAGATGTTAAGAGAAAGACACCCGCAGCTTTTTTTTTTTTTTTTTTTTTAAATCACAGTGAATGTATAAATGCATATTTCTATATTGTACTAAACTAAATACACACTATTGCCAAAATTATGGTCTGTACAAACACACATAAATCCTCGAGCTGTAACAGGTTGATGTGTGTAAGACGTGTCTACACAGGTACATTTTAGACTCATGACTCAACTGAAACAAACTGTAGCCTCCTTATAGAAAGACGTCACAAAATCAATGATCAACGGTTGCAAGCCAACAAAATGAACATAACCCACCTTTAGTCCTTATTTCAAACTATATGTATGAAATCAGTAAATGGTATCAATAATTGGCTAAATTGGCTTAAAAGGCAACACTATACAGGTGTAGTGTCATTTTATTACTAATTAAACTTATTGTCTCATGATTTCTCACTAAACACAGCAAACTCCAATCCTACTAAGGAGAGAATACCAACTTATAGCTAACAATTTACTCAGTCTTGCTATAAGTAATATTTCCCTGAAATACAGGGATACTTTTTAAGTATAAGCAACAGAAATATAATTAAAAGACACAAAATGCCAAAATTCTGCTCCCTTTTCTTAATACCCACTTGCCTGGAATATGGGAGCCCTATAATCAACTTCAAATCAAGTCAAACGTCCCTTAACTTGAATCAGCCTATACTGGTATGACGATGGACAATACTGCCTGGGTTTGTAAACTAAGAAACTGCACAACTGGTCTATATGTTTTCCATTTATAAACAGGCAAAAAAGCCAGTCAGCAACCAGCATTTTCATTAATCCTGATTATTTGGAGAAAACAAAAGTAATATCTTCATAACTTAACAAAAACTGGTATCTCCAGATACCAGTCAAATGATTGATTAACTGATATGGATCAATCAACAATGGTAAGACAATGATAATATTGACATAAAACCAGCCAATAGCTAAGCACTGTATCTGTTTATGTTTAGGTAAAACAGCAAGTTTACACAAAATAAAAGTTGATAACCTTGTGAACAAGAAACTCCACAAATTTTCCTTTGCACTTTTCCCAAACCAAAAGTAATTAACTCAATTTAAAACTCGTGTTTGCCATAATAAATGGAGGACAACGAGTCAGCATCTAACAAATTGATCCAGCAGTTGAGTTAAAACAGAAAGTGTAAAAGCTCATCAGAAAGCCATCCCGCTTTCAGGAACTCCTTAATGTCCCCAGGCCTGGGAATGAACAATTTTCCTGGTCTTCCAGGAGTGTTGGAGCCTTGTATCAGGTTCAAATCACTATCCTTCAATACAAAGAGGCAGAGGACCGAGCTGGTTAATTTATACAGTCTGTGATCACGTCAGCTCAAGGTGGACTTTCGCAAACACCACAAAAAATATTAAGAGGCTCTACATTAGCCGCTTTTGAAGATATCTGTTGGGGTTTCTCTGGGCTGAGCTGCGAATGGAGTCAGACACTGCTACGCAACATTGCTAGCTTTATTAGCTTCTCAGGCTCGATTAGCCAGTTAGCTTATTAGTAGCTCGGCTACCTGACGCTGGGTGGACGATCTTTAAAGCAACGTACAGCCTCGGCTTAGGTCACCGTTATTATCCGTTTCCCATATACAGGTTATATGATGGATATAGTTTACATAACTGCTGTGTTCATCGAGCTAACAGCAGTGATAAGGACAGACTAACTGTTTGTGTAAAATGGCAGCCTAGCTTCTCGGGCTGCTCAATAATGAGTCAGGAAAACAGTCCGCTAGCTTACAGTTTAGCATTAGCCAGCTAGCTGTTAGCTAGACTGACTGTCGTACGAGAAGAGCGCCACCGGCCTACGTTCACAACTCTGTAAATGTCTTCTTACCATTTTAAGGCCGTCGCCCGTCACTGTATAAGCGCAGTGGGTATGAATTTTCGGGCCCAAAAGCGGTCTCCTGTGCCGTCTTTCGAGTCTCTGTGTGTGTGTGTTTGCTTGTCCGTTGCTAACTGCGACCGCTCGGCTTCGTTCGCACAAAGATCAGTTCGGTAGCCACCGAATCACGCTGCCTTCAGGGACTGTCGGAAATACGCACGCTACAGCAAAAAAAAAAAAAAAGCGTAAAGACGAACAAGCAGATGAAAAGATCAACAATATTATTAAATCCACCAGTTATTCAAGGAAGGTGGGAAAAGTATACACTCTCAATGCTCAAGTAAAAGTACTCCACCACAAGTAGAAATAACAATTCAAAATTCTTACTCAAGTTGCTATGAAATGTACAAAGTACAAGATTCTTCTAGACATCAATACCACTGAGTTACTGATTAATAACAACCTATTTAAACACTGTTTAACCTGATCGTATAGGTCTAGTCCAGATTTGCTCCACATGGGCCCCATGAATAACATGCCTGCAGATATCTAAAATGTTCAGGCCTTATATTTAATTTATATGCAGATTAAGGGACTTAATTCAAGCGTTTAATCTGAAAAATCATCAACATTCATTTATTAATATTAGCTCACTCTAAATAAGTCACCCTTTAATTAGTAGCAATAAATAAGCAAATGTTAGGAGTTCAATTTTAAACAGTCACCATCCCAATTTTCATCTAATTGTATTATTTATTATTATGTTTGCGTTATGTACTCATTCCCTAAACATTGCCCCTGTGTGTTTACTTGTACTTATGCACATGTACTTATGTCTTTCCTATATATATATTGTCCTAAAATACGTGCATTGCTATGATCAATATTTTGGTTTAATAAGATCTGGGTACTTCTTGCCATAATTAAAGAGCTAATATGTATGATAGACATGTAATTTTTCTCCTGTGAAAAATTTAAATAAGAATACATGTCACAGTAGAAAAGTCTGAATGATTGCATTATACATCTTGCGCACTTAAAATAAACCGTTATTCGTGGATTTATGTATAAAACTATTTTAGATACACTTTGCTACAGACGTCTCTGTTATTTTAATATATGTATATATTTATTTATCAAGGTAAATCATAAATTAACGTAAAACTCTCACATTTTAAGTAGTGGGCACTGATATTTCGCAGCTTGTGACGATACCCGGAATGCAGCATCAGCGTCACCGAATGGCGTCGGAAAAAGAACTACAAACATGGCCGCGCCAAACAATTACGCTTGCTTCTTCTACGGACATTGCAATATCTGTCACGCATGCGCTTTTGTCTGCTTAAGTCACCTAATATGACATTTTAATTATGCATGCCCGAGACAGAAGCACGATGCTGACATTTAGCTCCATGCCCTTTAATTTGTTTATGTGCGTGTTGTGCGCAGACTGACAGTTTATCATAAGAATTATTCTTATGAAAATAAAGCTATTTGGCTGCGAATGTCCCGCAGATCAGCTGTGACCTTATGTTATTTCAAATCGTATTCCCTGACTATAATAATGAGCATTAGTTAGAATAGCTTAATTTTGCAGGTGACAAAGTATTTTCCAAACACTGCTCAGTCAGGATTTGCACGATCTGCTGTGTGGTCATTATCTCAGTCCCACCCTGTGCACCTTCAGAGCCTCTAAACCAGGCAGAACACGACCTCTGTTGGTGGATGGCAGAATGACAGAAACCTTTTAGCAGGTGGACTGGAACTACCTGCGGAACGTGAAGGGTCAATTACATGTGTATTTGACTTTATCTGTTCATTAATTAGGCCATTTATTTTACATATTTTTACACATAATTTCCCCACATATTCCATGCATGATGCACACCAATAAACCAAATGTAATTCTGCAGTGACCACAGTGCAACAAGAACAGCAGACTGAAACTAAAAACTGTGAATAAAAATTAACATGTGCAAACATTGCTGCAGGTTTAAGGGTTCGAGTGAGCACTCTTAGATCAGCAGCAATAACTTGGCTTGTTAACATCTGTCTAATTTGTTCCATGCAAGTAGCGAGAAGATGTGTGTTGTGAACAAACAACCATAAATTGCCACAGATTGTAAGGTAAAGTGATATATGATGGCATAATGGTTTTGTTTTTGTTTTGTTTTTATTTCCATTTACCACCTGTATTGGAGTGCAGACAGAAAGATACTTCAATTTCCTAGAAACTTAAGCCACAACTAGCTACATTTGTAGATCCAGATGCAAAAGTAAGTAAACAAACAAACAAAAAATGTTTTGGTTGAACCTCAAATCAAGCTCTTTAAGAAGCATGTGTACCGTAATAAGACACACACTGTCAAAACCACTTTAAGGGTGACACCTAAACATAAAATTACAGTGGCTGGTTGTTCTGTGGTCCACAGCTTTTAACAGGGAACAGGAACTCTGCAAATCAAATAGTGAATGCTACAGAAATGAAGAATACACCAAAGCAAACAAATGAGGTTTTAAGATGTTTTTTAATTATGTGCACAGATTCTGTTTCTGTGAGCTTGCAGGGTTAAAAACCACAGCAAACAAAGTCACCTTCAGTTTTAAGCCATGAACTTGGAACAACCAGAAAGCTCCTTTAAATACAGGGGTGTGACCATTTAAATGTCATATACTGCATGTGTTGTGAAAGATAAAGACACACAACAGTGTTATTGCTTTATGCCACATGCTTTACGTTCCTTTTTTTTTGTCTGTGGTTTTGCTTCAGTGCCTTTCAAAAGGTGCTGACAATGTAGAACAGAAGTATTTTGTATGTCGGCTGTCGTTTCTCCCAATAATCTCTGTAACACCTTATGTAACAGAGAAGAATGGCGTGATGTGCCTTTGGCCACGCCTTGAAGTAAGTACTGTACTGTTTGCTGTGAATCAGCTAATTGTATTATTTATTATCATGTTTGCATTATGTAATCATATTCTGCCTGTAAACAGTATCTGTACGTAAAGTATGTGTACGTTTTCTGTGTTTGAATAAAGATATTTACAAGAACATAGTTTATATGATAGCCAGATTTTTTCACAGATTTTCCATCTGCTTTGGTTCTAGTTTGAGGAGCACTCCTGTCTTCCCAATATCTCTCTGCTTCTAGCTGAAAAACTCCTCCACATGACGTCACCTGTATGAGTTCTGGAGGAGCAAGTGGACTGTGACAACAGTCTTCACATTACGACATCATCTAAACTGAGATACCTTCTCCTGATGACGTCATTTGGAAGAGTTTTACAGCTAGAAGCAGGCGGATGTGGTAGAAGTACTCAAGCTCGATACTCAAATAAATATTTGCCTAAAATAATACCTCACTACAAGCAGAAGTACCACTTAAAATCTGTATTCAAGTTGAAGCTAAATGTACATGTTTTAAAATGTACTTAAAGTACTAACAAAGTACAAGTACTGCACTAAGAAAACGATCTATTTTAAACAATTTAAATTTCATAGTAAATTTGATAACTGTACCAGTGTGATTAGTTTGACAAACTTATGAATATGAAAAATATGGCAAATAATATGTCTAGCAATTAATAAATAATAAAGATCTTTGACCTTTAACCACTGTAAAACCAGTAGGTGCATAGTTCATAATAATACATCATCATTTATTAGTTGACAATATTTTCAACAATCTGTAAAAAAATCCAAAAAACAACTATAGTTGTCAGACAAATATAGCAATATAGTAAAATATTTCCCTCTGAATTGCAGTAAAAGTATCACAAAATTAAAATAATCCAATTGAAATGTACTTAAGGACAGTACTTTAGTAAGTGATGTACTTATATAGTTTCTTACCACATATGGAAGCAGAGACTAACTATTAGTTAGTGTTATTCTAATTGTCCATGATATAAATCTACTATGTTGCTCTGTTGCGAACACAGAACATCTATTTCACGTCTGTGCTGGAAGAGGGATCTCTGCTCTGTAGCTCCTCCTGAGGTTTCCTCCACTTTGTTTCAACTATTAAAGCTTTTTCTACATGATGTAAAGATGCTTGAGACAATTTGGGTGAACAAAGCAATGAACTTCACGTCAAAACATGAAGCGTAATGTGTGAAATATTCAAAATAATGTCAGAAACAGAATACTGTACACGAGCAAACATTTATAATACAAATTTCAGACAGGCTTAAAGTTGATCTCATATTCAAATGTATGATTTTAAATCAGTTTTGTGCAGTTACATCGAGGTGTTGCACTGTCAGCAGCCGCAGGAGAACGATGCTCAGCTTGTCAGGACAGGTGTCTGCTCCATCACCTGCTTCTTCACCTAAAACAAAAATGAAGCAAATACATACAATAAGTTGTCTATATGTGAAGTGTGCACGCTCCAAAAGCATATTCGAAGCCACGATTTTGAAAATTTTCTGCTCTTCCCAGCCCTCCCTCTCCCTTCTCTGCTATACTCTGCTACCATCTGCCACTCTCTGCACAGGCGCTGCAGATCTTAGTTATTATCAAATCTAAAAAAAAATCGAATGAACTACTAAATAAAGTAATGAAGTAGCTCTCATTTTTATTTAAATACTGAACATTTTGTTTGTCATTACTTTCTCCTCTGAGAGTTTGTCAAATAAATCTGACTGAATTTATATCATCAACAGCATCATATCCAGTGTGGTATTGAGTACTTTTGTATATTTTACAGCATGTACTTTAACTTGGAATTTGAAGAGGTACTTCTACTTGTAGTGGAGTACTTGAACCTTTATGTGACTATTGAGCTGGTGTGTGTTCTTCATGAGAAGGATTGACAGCATCTCTCCAGATTAGAATAAATAGATATAGTTTCCATAATTTCTTAGTTTTAAGCTAAATGCCTATTTACTGTCTAGTATCTGTTGTTGTTTTGTGTTGTTTATGATTGTGTAATCATGTACTATGCTGTTTTTTTAACTGCCTGCTCTTGCTGAAGATCATTTTACACAGCGTGGCTGATAAAGTTCCTAATCTAACCTATTTTAGAATAGGTTTTAAAATCTTTCTAATGAATTAAATATGGGGGAAAATATAAATTATACTGTATGTACACTATACACTAATATGTGAACTGATTTCTTGTAACATTTAGTTTAAAATATTTATCTGTAGTGTCTTGTAAATGCTTGAAAAGTAAAACGTGAATGTAAATAAGTTGTTTGTTATCAGACCGACTTCTGTTTCCTCTTCGCTTGCATCATTTCCTGCTGCTGCTTCAACCGTACTTCCTCTAGACTCATACAACCACCTGTTAACACACACAGTGAGAGAAACCCCTTCACACATCATGCTGAATGTCACACATGTTCCTTTGTGTGTGTGTGGGTGTGTGGGTGTGTGTGGTGTGTTGTGGTGTGTGTGTATCTCACCAACGCTGCTGGGGTTAATGGAGACGTAAGCCATCGCTCTGCTCAGCCGCAGCTCCTCTAGAGCAGCGAGCTCTGCCTCCGCCTCTGCTCAACCAGTCGAACATCACACAAAAATCAACCAAACACAGAAAACAATAATAAACAGGAAAATGCTGGTTGGATACATGCACAAAAGTGACAACTCACTTCTCTGGATCTCTCTTCTCTTCTTGGGATCCGGGGGGATGACAGTAAAAGCTTTGTGACTGAAACAGAAAAACACACTCTGCGTGTCTAATCTACTCTTATCTAATTTGTTCTCTGAGTTCATTATTTTGTGTCTGGTTTATTTTATAGTTAAATATGGTGTATAGATGTATAGTTGCAAAAAGCAAACATGTTTGCACATACAGATACATTTTTCTGAGTGCTATGCATGTTATTGCACAACGTACAACTATAAAATTGTTATAAAAATACAATTTTACTGTTTTTTATTGTAAGTGATAACAAATATGAGACATATGTCCCCATTTGTTCCTGCTTCCTGTAAGATACTACCTTTCTAATTCTGGAGCATTCAGATGATGAAGCAGTTTTTAAAATAAAGAGAAGAAGCACAATTTTTCTGAAGTTTAACCTAAATGCTAAAGAAGTAGGGATATGCACGTATAAAAAGACAGTTGTTGAATTCATTCACAACCTTTTGTGGCTTTTATACTTACTGGTTAATTATTTTTGGTAAGTGTAAAAGTAAATGTGGCCACAAACCAAGAAGGAACTGTGTGGAGCCACTGTTCAGAAACTAATTTGATGTTTGACATAGTTCTGTAAAGTACATGTGGCTCCTGGTTGCAGTGAACTGTCCAACAAATCACCAGTTATTTCTGGATGTTTACACTGAGTTCACCTGCGCGTCTGTCGTGCCAGTGGGTGGTAAAGCGTGTGGGATTAGTCCACTGCAACAGATGGCTGCAGACAGCAGCAGGAAGCTGGATACTAAGCTAAAGTTTTTGCCTGTAAGCACTCTGATACATGTTCTCCACGTTTTTACAGTTATCGTCATTTTGTGTCTCTTCATACTTGTTTTCTTTCTCTTTGCAGCCATTTTGCATCTTTCTGCTGTTTTGTCCACAAGGAAAGTTTCTTTTGTGCCATTTTAAAGATATGTCATGATTATAACAAAACAAATTACATGCATAATGGCAAAAAAGAAAGAAAATGTTCTGTGTTTTCCAGCCACAAAAGATTTGCACAGTCACTCCTAGGAGCAAATACAGAAGATGATTTGTATCTGTATGTGGGAGGAGGAGGAGACAAATGAAGCAGCTGACACTCTTGTGTTTTAATGTTTTTTCTTTCATCCTTATGTCTGTTATTGTCTTATCAGCTTGTTGGTAATGTAGACATTAAGATCTTATGGACCTGCATAAAAACATTTATGAGCACATTTTAACATTATTTGAGTGATGATACATTTCTCATGGTAAGAATATATCAGTACAGCTTCGCTGGATTAAATTCTACTATTACAAACCGATAAGAGCTCAGCCATAAAATAAATGAAAATAAAAGTGCCTCTGGATTGATGAAATCTATGTCTCACCTTTGACTTGCATACTTCGTCTCAGCCCTGATGCTCCGCTGATCCCTCTGGACCGGACCAGCGGCCGTTTCCCGGGACTTTGTGTTGACAGCGGCGTGTTTCACAGAGCCGGTCGTCCCCCGGTAGCTCGGGTTTGTTTTGGGACAGTTGTCCGTGAGTTTGGGGGCAGTAGAGTTGGACCTGGTTCTTCTCTCACAGCTCCTTTTGGAGGTTGCTCCCTTCCCAGCGGTGGTCCTGTCGCTCCAGTCCCGCTGTGGGCACCGGGAGCAGCTTGACGCGCGACTTTTACGCACAGCGGGCACTTTGAGTTCACTTTGCGCCGCTGTTATCTTCACCGCTTCGGTTTTCTCCAGGGTTTTTCCCGTCGCCTCCACTGGTTTAGGCTTGATTACCTTTGTGGATGGCATTTTTAATTCAAGGTGACACTTCTGTCTCCGACTCCACTTCATGTAAAAGACCCGTCATCGTTTCCCGGTGTTTTCTTCCATTAAATATAAAACCTTCAATTTGAAGAATTTCTTTTTTGGTAAATCGGTTGCTATGGAGCTTGCACCTTAGCAACTCCAGAGTCAAGTGAAACAGATTGGACAAGCACTTCTGGTTCTGACTTTCAAAATAAAGGCTCACTCTAGTTGGAACAACGCAAAGCTCTTTCGTGAAAACTAAGTCAATTCGTTTATACTGTTAGATACTGTTCTTATTATGAAATCTGCGCTTCTTTGTGGTAATTAATAAACCAGCATCTGGACACCTCTAAAAACAAAACAACAACAACAACAAAAAAAAAAACTGGTAGGCTAATAACCTGAAAGAAAAAAAATACCTCGGTCCCGTCGCCTGAAATAAAAATACTACTATTACAGACTTGATAGTAATGAGTAGTGTTGTAAGTTACCGCAGAATAAAAAAGCTTTTTTTTAAAAAAAATAAAACTTTCTTTTTCATAGACTGTTTTTCCAAACGGGATTTTGCTGAATCTAAGGCTGCATTACAGTCTCTTGAAATCATTCTATACATTTTCGAGCAAGGCGATCAGTATAATTAATGGTGCTGAGGTGCTTTAAACGTTTGCACAAAACATGAAATTGAGGAAGTGTTCATTTTATCTGAAGTCAAGCTGTTGTGTCTCGTATTTTATTTTGAAGGCCCACCCCGCTGTTTCCGCTCTAGTCCAGTGTTCCTGGGTTTATTTTGGTGCAGCTGCAGATTAAAGTTAATGACGCAGCAAAGTATTTGTTGTCAGTAGGTGTCCGAGGTCCAGTCTGCAGCCTGTTCAATGACAGACACTCATCCGATTACTGACACGCAACTCTACCCAAGTCACATGAACGCATTTTTATTTTAGTAGTGAAAATGTACAAAAATGAACTTAATCTTCTCCACAAGTGCGTGAAAGATGGAAAAAGAAATACAATATTTGTATTTGTTATTTATAATTATTTATTAATACTAAATGTAAACATAGAAAACAGGGAACCTAGACTCTAGTAGTTCTGAAAATATCTTAAAACATACATTGTTTGGTTAAACAATTGAGTAATTGTTACTTAACAATAGTTAAGCCTGCTTATAAGAAACCACATTTCAGAGGATGTGTAATTTCGAATCCACAACATCTTTGACCTGAAGCATTAATTTGAAGATTAAGATGAGCAGTCATGGTTCGTTTATAAAATAAAATGTTTTCTTATAGCCTGTGAAGATTCTGTCTTTATAGATAAATCTGTACAAAGTGTTTAAAACCAGCTCCACCAGAAAGTAAATGCTGCTCAGTGTTTAATGCTTTTGTCAATGCTATTTACACAATTTAATTCTTTTTCCATTTCAACTCTCCACATGATCTTAGGCTCAGTACTACATATTATAGATTGTATACGTAGAAATGGTTTAAAAAGTACATTTACTTACTGCACTTAAGCAGTATTGTAGTGCATTTGAGATGGAACTCTTGTTCTCTACAATCCACTATATTTATTTGATAGCAGGTTACTTTTCATATCTATTACTCTGGTGTAATAATATTAAACCAGTAAATATAATCAGCAGCTGCTGCTCAGCTGAAATTTATCTTTAACTATATGTTTTCACTATAATCTGTTAAACTCACATTCTGCACACGGACTAACCTACTTTTCATTTCAATTCTAGCTCCTGATGCAGAAAGTCGAAAGCAGCCATTTCACTTTGACAAACTATTGTCATGTTGTTGTTTCACCGTGTTCATTTGAGGATCTGTCTTCCACCCCTGCACAGTAAAACAGTAATGCTGTGTGTTTAACATTAGTAATAACACCGTGCATTGCGCAGCGTGCATGGAGCAGCCTGGCTGTAAATATCCGCGTCTTCTCAGTCCTCCTGAGCTCTGAGTGGTGCTGTCTCGCCTCCGTCCTCTTGTAAAAACCACCTTCCATTGCATTTCTCCACCAGCGGACTAACCAGGCCCCTCGCAGCCGTTACACAGTGGCCCCGAGCCGGGCAGATTCCCACCACAGACCCGGCAGGTGTGAAGGTGGGGGTGCAGCGGAGGACGGCGGCCGACGTACAGCCTCTGAATGATGGATTCGCGGAGCGCTCCGTGGGAAAAGCCCGGGCTGCGGTGAAAGCCTAAACAAAGTGCGACACACATGCTAGTACACATCATAAACGGGCCCGTCTCGCCTTGCAAGTTGCAACTTTGTGTTTGTGCCTGTCTGCAGGGCTAACGACAGATAACCATAGGTGAGGCTGGTGAAATTATTGTCTGGGGGGAGGGGGGGTGACGCGCACTTCACAGCAGCCCCTGCGCTGTCAGACGAGGAAGTGAGGCTTCATACACGCCCATTTCAGCCTGTCGACCCTGCTAAAAAAGCCCAGACCCGCTCATCTGATAACACAGCAACAGACTTTATAAACATGCGCTCACTTTCGGATGGACGACACCGGGAATAGCCTGCACGACGACGCCGATTACAGGAGGTAGGTGACCAGAGCGCTTTACGCATAACGTGGACATGACAATTCCCCAAAATGTTATTATCGTGAGACTTCTGCACTGTGAAGGCCTGTCTCCATCTTTTTTTTTTATAGTCACATGCATGATCTCTGGCCTAGCTGTCATCGGCGTGCACTGTGACTCATTAGTATCATCGCCATCGTGTGCGATAATGCCGTGAGGCAGACACGTTATGTTAACAGGCTGCGGGCCAGATGTCAGCATCTGTCCGCTGTGTGGCGGAGTGGCACCTGCTTGCGTGGGGATGTTGCGTTAATTAGGTTGAGTTCAGGCAGCAGATTGAGTGTCCATTTAAACCAGAAACTGCCTTTTGATAAGATTTTCCCCCAAGATTTGCACCGATTTCCTCATGTTTGCAGTGAACTTCGAGCGCGTTACACGGCAGTGACGTTGGGATAGTCCTCATTTTCCAGGGGCCACCTGGGTCCACAGTGGGACTCCTGGGCTCCAGAACTGTTGTACAAAATCCTGATAGGCCCACATAGTTTTTACAGCTGCAACAATACTGATACTTGATTAATCATTAATTAATCTTTTGAGCAAAAGTGGTTAAAATCCACTGGCTCCAACTTCTTAAATATGAAGATTTTCTAGTTTTTCAGTGGCAGCTTGACTCTTCACAAACAGTCAGATATGTCACTATGGGCCTATATAAACATTGGCAGTGACCTTATAGACCAAACCCGTCAGTTAACTGTGAAACTAGTCAGATAGAGCCTTTGAAATATGAAAATGATGGTTTATTTGCATCCTTAAATGCTTCATGTTGCACTGCTAGTTTTAGTTCTGTATAATCAGTGAATATTTACCAACTGATACTGTGCACAGCATCACTATAAATATGTATTTTATGTTGTTTAAACGCTGGGACTACATTTTGTGCTGGTTTTCTTTCATTTATGTAATTAGAAATTCAGATGTGTCATCTGGATTTTTCTGATCTGAGTATTTTGGCTGCTCTGAACATGTTCTGTTGCTAACTGTCAAAGTACAGCCTAAAAACATAAATATTTTGAAGAATCAGAATAAAATGTGTTTATCCACATTGCTTTAAACAGTCACTGGATTAAATTATTTCCTCACTACACTTTTATTATATTATTATTATTATATGTGACATGAATGGGAGAAAGCTGGTCCTGGTGATCCAGTTCATTTTTAATGATCTCGATGCAGTTATGAGCTTTAAACTCCAATAACTGTTGTGAAAGTACATTGAGTTTCTTTCTTCTTACAGGTGAAAATGTTGGTCTGTTGAAGTAGTGGTGGAATTAGTACTTGATGCACTGGATGTAGCAACTTAGAACGAATGGATAAAGCCCCATTAAAGGGTCTGAGAATGAAAATGGTTGCAATTCCTGCACATGTCATACAATACTCTCGACCAAACTCTTAAATAAAGCTGACAGTCTCTAATTTAGGAACATCTTGATTGTTTGGCTTCAGTTGCGTTCAGTTGCGGTGTTGTACAGAGCCAAAATGATGAAAGTTGTCAGTTGTTCACACTCTGTTCAACCAAGCTGTTTTTATGAAGTGGGGAAGACAATGAAGTAATTGGTCTTGGTCTTATTTGAGAGGATGGCAAATTGTATAGATGAGCGTTGGTTCTTAATGGTCCAAAGATTAACTAATGTACAATTTGTGCTTGTTAGTAAGTTGCAGTGCTGCTAGAAGAAAAGAGTATTTGGCCAAATAATCAAACTATAACTTCCATGACTGTAGTGACATTATCATATCAGTACTAGAGGCCATAGTCGCACTCCTTCTCCTTGTAGGATGAATTTTCAGTTTCCCTGCAGTGGCGGTCAGATTAACCGCTGCCATGGCTCTAATCCAAAACACACGGCTGAAATTGATAGTAACGGTGTCATGTGTCAGTCGGTCTGCCGAGTGTTTTCTAAACAGCCACTGAAGCTACAGCACAGTCAAACATGTGGTCTCAAGATTTTACTCTACAGCGTCAGTGAAAGCTTTGATGCAGTTGTCACATTATCAGACTGGAGGGATTGTTTACCATGTCTAATCCATCACTGTCTGAAAAATGCACATATGAAAACTAATATTGGTTTTATGTTCTGGGTGTGGACTTGAGTTCAGTGTAGTCAAACATCATATTTGTTTCAGTTACATCTGAGGATCCATTTCTTTGTCATTTCTTTCCTAACCCTCTCCTCATGACTGAGAGAAAACTACTTACTACTACAATGTCAGCCAGGGATTTAGAAATACTGCAGTCACGTGAATTTATTTTGCTTTATCATGGTTGGCTCATATCTTATTTTATTTAAGTTCTATTAAAACGGAGCAAAAAGTACTATGATTGCTTAAACAGTCAACTTAACCATCTAAACTCTGACTAAAATAACTATTTTCATACCTTTACCTCTCTTTTTTAGTTCACTGTTTGCCCAGAATGTGCTTCTACTTATCCAGTTTTTGTAAATATTACTTAAAATATTGACTATTATTTAATTATTTAACAAATTTTAGTATATAGTCATGTAATGTGAAATCATTGTGTTCAATAACATCTTTGAGTTGAAGCAACTTAAATATATGAAGTTTTAACTCGGGGCCTCAACCCCTGCAGCACTCTGCCAGCTTCTGATTGGCTGATTCAGTCAAGTTCAGTTAAGTGTTTTGCAGAAATAAAACCAGCAGAAATCCTAACACGTATTATTTGCTGGAAATTTTTATTAGTTCAAGTTAAATAGTTTCTTTTCATTAGATTAATACGAATGCTAATCGTGATAAGGACTAGTGGTCAATTCAGTATTTATCCCACAGATACTTTAACAAAGTTAGTGAAAAGAGATTCAGATGTTGTGTTTGTACTGATTTTGATAAAGAAACATACACTTAATGTTGAATGAAGATCTGACTGAGAAACTATGCTGATTTTGAATCAAAGACGACAAGGTTTATAGAGAGGAAAATTAAATAGCAATGTAATTCTGCTTAGAAGATTTCAATATGATAACTAAAGTTGCATTTGTTAAGTAAGAAGTTAACATTTAGCCTACTCTGAAAAGTGAAGTAAAGGTGAGACTTCCTGACTTTTTTCAATAAACTCGGCGTGTTAGTTTCCGTGAAACTAAACAAATAACAAACCTGCAAAATCAAGCATTGCTGACTTATTCACCAGAGGATTGTGTTGTTTCAATAAAATCATACTAAATCAATTTGTGATGTCACAAGTGAGGAGGTCATCCAGTGAGTATGTTGATCAGTAGGTAAGTCAACAAGCAAATCAAACCAGTGAGTCAGTGAGTAAACCAGTGACTGAGTTAGTCAGAAAGTCAGAAAGTGAGTAAGTTAATGAGTCCGTAATTAAGTGTCTCTCTGTCTCTAAGTGTGATACAGTGCTGAACGATGGACGGGGAGCTGGTCCGACAGAACCAATCAGACCACAGAGAGGCCACCAATGGAACCAGCCCTCCGACCTCCACCACACCTGACTCCTCCACTCCTACAACTCCCACCCCTCCAAGACTCACCCTCAACCCCATGCTCCTGGACTCCCCTGCCCCGGCGCTAACTCCCACCACCTCCTCCCCTCCTCCTCCTCTCACCCCTGCTCCATCTGTCTCTGCCACTCATGCCCCAAAGTCGGCAGCAGGCTCTGCTCCGTCTCCACACATCTTCATCCCTGCTCCACCCAAGCTCACTTCCACCACAACCCCTCCCCTCCGTACGTACTCTCGCCCCATCCTTCCCTCTCCGGCAGGCAAAACATCTACCACACAAACCTCCACCTCCTCCTCTCTTGTCCCTCCATCGCCGCCTTCCTCTTCTTCCACTCCTGCTGCAGTCAGCACTGCCTCCCCCCTCCCCTCCTCCTCTTCTTCTCCTGTAACGCACAGCAACATGTCCACCATGTCCACCAAGACCTCCACCAGCCTGACCAATGGGAATACAAGACCTGTATCCACGCCAACCCCCACACCAATAACGCCCTTTCACACACCAGCCAGTCCACCTGGCAGACAGGTAACGGATGCACATGCACACTGATCTTCATATGATCCACTTACACAACATTTAACTCACAGTTTGTGAATTAACAAATATTACATCCTAAGTGTTCCACATAGGCACAATCTGTCAAACGTTCAGGTCAGCAGAGAGTCTCTCCGATGTCTTGGAGGATATAGAAGCTGCAGCCACTTAGCATCGCTTAGCACTGGACTGGAAAACGGGGAAACAGCCAGACTCTGTTCCAAGTCAACAAAATTTGTCAAACAGCCTCCAAAAAGCTCACTACTTGTTTCATCTGTACAAAAACCAAAGTGTAAAGATGACGCATTGTTGTTTTACATGGCAGTTATATTCTAGACATTTTTAGTGACTTCCTTTACCACAGTTTTGGGGTGGATCTGTAAAGACATACATCTACAGTGTACGGCTAATTTTACTACTCTTTAAAATATCCAGGCTGCTGTTTCCCACTGTTTTCAGCCTTTATGCTAAGCTAAGCTAACCAGCTTCTGGCTCCACCTTAAAATTAAATGGACCAACATAAGGTTTATATATCTTCTCATTAATATGTAAAATGTCTGGTTGGTTAGGACACAGGACACGTTGCTGGAGGCCACATGCTGTGGTGTTACATATTATTTTTACCTCATGAAGTAAGAAACTATTTAACATGTTGTGATGGCTTCAGTTTAAAAACTCTCAGAGGACACTTGGTTCCAGTTTGTTTGTCACAGTGTTTTTTGTTGTTGTTGTTGTTGTTGTTGTTTTTTTGTGTTTTGTTTTTTTGAGTGCTGTTGTGCTCTGAGGTAACATTTCCTCCAAACGTCAGTTTGACTCAGCACCTGTGGGAGGAATTCACACCTGCTACACTGCGATCGCCTCTTCTTTTTCACTGGTTTCAAGGTGCATTGCTTGGTTTACAACAGTAATTTAACACTTGTGCTGTGTCTCACTTCCACCTTACAGACACAAAAATGCAACGTCCGTGCACCCTTTTTAATATTTCACGTTGATTTTGTATTGTCTTGCGGCCGTGGATGAGATGAGAGAAGATTTCAGCTGAGAATAATGTTGATTTCTTCCTGTTATCCAGCACTTTCTGCCCTCGGGTTTTCCTCTGAGGTCCCAAACATTGTACAAACACAGTCCCTTTAAGCTACCGTGCAAGATTATTGTTGTGTTTAGGTCCCTCAAAAATAAGTGTCCCTTTAGGCTCTATGTTTTTGGTAATTATAATATTCTCATATTTTTTATTTTCTGAAAACAAACCCAACCACAGACTAATTTTAGCGAGGGTTTAACTGCTGAATAGTATTTATAGTAGCTGTGCATACAACTGGGATAAAGTGCTGGTCCCAGGGAGAATAACTAACCACAAAGATCCTAAATGACACAAAGCTGAACACCGAACACAGACTCTTTTGTTCTCTATATACCATCAGAGGAAGAAACAGAAAGTTTGTGCTGGATTTTTTCCAGAAGAGTTAAATGCTAAAGCCTGTCCATAAATGTCTGATCTAATTGGACATCTTTTACTTATTTATTGATCAGACAGTTCCTGATTTAGTAGTTTTAGATTGTATTTTATTTGATTTATGATGTAACATTTGTATGAACTTCAGATTACAAGTTAAGTTTCAGGTGATGCTCAGTCCTCACTCTAACGCTGGATCCAGGTCTTTTTGGAGCATTTGGATTAAAAACCTGACCACTACGCTCCAATGTAAGATTATCTGAGCCTTTATCCGGTTCACTGCTAACCTGTGAACACACATACAAACAGATTACCAGTGATCAAGAAGCTTTAACATATAAAAACAAATGAGATTGAAATAGGATTTTTTGACTTTCTAATCTGATGAAACATTGGTGTGAGCTGACAACACAAACTAAACAAAATGTATGAACATGTGTCACAGCCGTCCTCTCTAAACTGCTCTCTGGGTCAGCGTTAGACTATGGCTGACTGTTTGGGGTTACGGTTTCCTCTGTGTCTGCTTTCATCTGAGTACGTTTCACATCCTTATGTGTGTATCTCATGTATCAGACTTTGTTTGTTAGCCAGCCCCAGCCACATATACTGTACAGGACACACACACATCAAGTACAGATACACAGCTGCACCTGCACATCAGTGCAGGTGCTGCTGCATATTTTATATCTGTACTTACTCCTAGAGGGGTGATTTCATAAAGGAATGCTACACTAAAAATCTATCATTTCAGCACAGGTGGCCACATACTTAGTGATCGTCTAGGGACACCAAAAAGGAGGAGGAAAAATCTTATAATTCCTGTACTGCTATGTATTTTACCTTCTTCTTTCATCTAGTGTGTCCGTTACAAACGCCACAGAGGAGATGGAAAGTTGATCTGCTGCTTTTACAACCCTGTTCTTCATTTGCTCACACTTCTGCTGTATGCAAGACTCACATATGAGTAATGATGTTATATGTTCCATGCAAACATTAGGCTATAATATGATCCACGCCAATGTAAATCATAATCAGGATCCGGATACTACTGTATGTGCAGGGGTATCCTCAACTCAAGTCGGAGTTAGTCGTCAGTGCGTTAGCGGTTTAACAAAAGTTCATTTTTGATGAAGGTGGCAGCTATAAATCCACTAAGTCACTTTACTGTTCTTTTGATGTTAATGAGACATTCATGCCACAAACCATCCACACTGATGCTGTATCGCTCTATCTCTTGGTGAAAGTTTAAACTGTGCACTGAAAGTCGTTAAATTAGGTACAAATAGAATTACAAGATATTAAACGTGGTCAGGCAGTCATAGGTCAAAGGGTAATGTTAATGGCATCAGTTGTGTCATAATAAATAATATTAATAATTTAATAATGTGTTCATCATAGAAAATGATGAAGTCCGAAGTTGAATTTGTACTCAGTCTGCTTTTCAGTATCTTGTCCACACAAAGTTAGTCAAAAAATGAGATGGTACCAGCTGCAATGTCTGATTAAGTATGTATGTATGTATGTCAAGTAGAATAAGGCAGACCTGTGCCGCACGCAGGAAAACTGAAAAGGCAGTAATCCAAACAGCATAGAAATTAAAATAGAAATTATACTGTTTCTAAAGAAAAATTAGGAAAAAAGGACCAATGTTTGTTACAGTTAAAAGTTGGGTTCAGGACAGTTGTGGGACGTAAAACCTTTATTTCGAGCCCTACCTCCAAAAAAGACAACAACTAACTTTTCAGGGCCACTTTTCAGTCACAATAGGGATTTCGTTATCAAAAAACAGATTTTTTTTTCTTTATATTGCACCGTTCTTAGGATGAGAGGGGCACACACAAAGAGCTGGGGATTAATAAGTCACACAACATGATGAATTATGAACTGTGCACAATGAAACCAGAAACTACCCCAGTCACTGAAGAAGCTAAGAAAGCTGAAACGTTTTGTTTTTACAGGTTCTACCTGACTAGATACGTATCCTGCTTGTAATAACATGCACTATGTAAATATAATTCACTTGCTTTGCCTAGATGCAATCTTAGTGTGTCACAGGTGAGTGTGGGATCACGAGTACTTCCAGCTAATCAGTGTAACGGATCCTGAATATTGCTGTTTATGCTAATGCAGCTCTTGCAGCAAAGGTGGGCCTCTTTCAAATGGTGTTTTCCCCAGAAATTATTAGGAAATATTCTTTATTTACTGTCATGGTTTCCACCACTGTACACACACACACACAATAAGAAAATGTCATTTTAAGCGTTTCCTTAACCCCCCCACCTCTTTTTTTTCCAGGCATCTCAGGCTCATCCTGTCGGCACACCTGGTCTTATGCGAGTTAATCAGAACCCCTCCCCTGTCAGGCAGAGGGTGTCCCAGCAGACTCTGCTCCTTGGAAAAGGTCTCAAAGGGTCTGGCCAAGACCAGGTGCTGCTTAGAGCTCAGATGGTAATCACAGATACACCCACACATCCATACACACATTTACATAGACTTTTATATGCATGCAGCAACATGCAGCACGGTGAGTGGAGCTGCAGAAAAATGACCAGTATTTAAATGAGGAGCTGCAGGAGGTAGACCGGAGTTTCAGGATGCATTCAGGATATTCAGGAGTTTTCTGCAGTGTTTCTTTGTGGTCTTTATTTGTCTCTTCGGACTTGTTTTGAATCCAGTTGTGGTCGTTCATGTCTTCTTGTTGTGTGCCTGTAGTTTTGTGTCTCTTCTTGTTTTTCTGGGGGACCCCCCCAACTCCCGTGCCCACTTGAGTGTAAATACTCAGCTCTGGTTCAGCTTGAAAATAAGTTGACTGTTAGATGATTGTGTACTGTACCTGTAAAAAGCAGGTAGACAAGAAGGATGTTACCCAACACACTCACACACAAACATTCATGATCAGACTGCGCCTTAATCCCTGATCTCCTCTGTGTATTTCCTACTACATTTATTGCTTTCCTTGTTTCCTTTCTCTTTGTTTCTTCTTGCAGCTGATTCTTACGTCTGCTATGCGATCTGCCCCATCCTCTTCTTCCTCCTCCTCCTCCTCACCCTCTCCCCCTTCCTCTAACCCTGCCTCCGCTCAGGTGAGCAGCCGAGCACATGTGACTTGTAGTGTGTGAGCATCTGTGATTTTGTTGTTTAAATGAATAACAGTGGTAGATACTGTACTAAAGTCTTTAAACTTTATTAAAAAGTAAGAGTGGCTTTCGTAATTTTCCTTATTATTGCACAATTGCTCATTTCAGAATAAAATACATATTACATTATTGGACTATAATTGTGCAGCTGTTAAAGCAAAAATTCCTTTTACCTACTTTATGTACTGATATGTGGTTAAGTCATAATAAAGCAGTATTGTTAGCTAATTATATTTTATATCAATAATATACATGTGCATTATACAGTCGTTTAATTTGCCAGAGAATGTTCATCATACGTACTGACCTTTTTAACATTATGTTGAGAAACGAGTGTGCATAGTTGCACCTTTAGAGTAGAAGTAGAAAATATTCAAATAAAGTACAAGTACCTTCAAAATGTTCCAGTACTTAAATAGTAGTTACTTTTCATCACTGTTGAAAAGGCTCCTTAAGCTCTGTCGCTTTCACTGCAGCACCTTGCACAATGCTTTAACACACCTGGTTGGTTGCCTAGCAGCAGTTGTCAAACTGTGATTGGACAAAAGCTGTTTGTGGGAAGGGTTTAGAAGACACCTTTAATGAAAGCCTGGACGTGGAAAGATGTGTCAAGGTCTAACTAAACGTTTCTCTTTCTGTCTCCGTTGTCCAGCTCCAGAGTCTCACCCTGAGGCCTCCTCCCCCCGGGGCCCTCACCATCCCTCCTTCCCTGCGTCTTAAACCCCCCTCCTCAGCACCTCCTCCCCTCTCTCGCCCTCACGTCCCCATTTTCCCGCCTCTCAGGCCGCGACCACAGCCCAGCGCAACGGCAGCAGAGAGCCCGGCCGCACCCAGCCGCCACCTCTCCGTTCCCCCTCCAAGTAGGTCCCAGAAGGAAAAACGAACACTGGCTGGAAGATTGTGCTGAGTTTACTTTAGGTTTTATTTATTTTGGTTTGTATTTTATTAAACTGAAAATCTGACATCAACTTGAAAAACCTGTGCACACACACACACACACACACACACACACACGAAAAAGTAAAATAATCATTAGATTAGGTCAACCTGTAGCCTGAGAGACAAACCTCAGGTTATAAAAACACAACGAAAAGAAAACTTGATGCTGCTCATGAAGCGGTTTAGACAAATTTCAGTGATTAATTCAAACAGTGACAGTACCAGAAGACAAAGAGCAGCGTGCTGCTTCTCCAGGTTTAAACCCCTTCTGAATACTTCCTAAAGTTACACAAAATGTGGTTTTCCTGTAGCACCTCCTTACGTAACCTGATGCAATAATACCTGATAAAAATTACAGATATTCACCAGGGTATTAGTGATGAGCTGTTGAGTGATAATTGGTTTGACAGTTAACACATTAATTCATGTGTTGGAACCACAGAAACAAGCACAAACATGCAACATGCAAGTAATCCTAATCTAAATTTATAAGATGCCAAAAAAAAACAAACAAAGAGGGCAAAAAATCTTTTCATTTCAGGGCCTTTTTGACTTATTCCTAAACCTCTAGCAGGGTGTATCTTATTTTTGAGTTTGCTAAATAAATCTAAAGACGCTGGGAGATATCGAAAGAAATGACAATTTAACAACCTGTTGAGGTGATGTGCAAAACCTGGGTTGAATTACTTTAATATAAAAGGAAAATAAAAGGCGTTTCCACAATTTAATTGATGAGGAAAAATCACAAAAAAGAGTTGATAAGAATATATGTACCATCAGACACTCGCTGCAGTCAGTTGTTAAGAATCTGACATTAAATTCAGACACAATAATCAAACACAGAATTTAACAGTTCAGGAGTTCAACAACTCGCTTATAAATGTAACCGTGCCCCCTCCAAGCCGCTTTCCTCCTTCACGTCTTTTTATCCAATAAAAACAAAACCCGGATCACACCTTGAGTCAGGTGTTCATCAGGGATCAGTCAGTGAAGCCCCAGGTGTTTAGTGCTGGTCTCAGAGGTGATCACACTGGAAGTGCGGGGGGTGCACATTACACTCCAACTCATGTTTGTACCCAGTTTTACAAATACACAAGGACTATTTAAATCAACAGAACTTTATCTATTTAATCCTAATTTAATCTGGAGCTGAAACAAATAACTGATGATCTGCTCGACAGATTTATTCATTATTGGCTATTTTTTATCTTTTTTCAACAAAACCTATTCTTGTTTCATTGTTTCAGATTCACTGATGTCAATATTTGAATATGAAATTAAAGACATCACAGTATACGCTGGGAAACTGTACAAATCCTACTTTTATAGACTGTAAACATCTTTATTAGAGAGATTTGTCATGAGATTAATTATTAAAAGTACCCTCATTTAGTCAGGATCTACACAGAGTAAATATTTTATGCTGCATCAGAGGCTGAAAAAACAAAAACAAAGTGCACGTACAACCTGTTTCCTTTAAAAACTACAGGATTCAGGATTCTGAAAAATGTTTTTGTCAAACTAAAAATTATTATAAAAATGCCATTTTATATTTATGATTATGTAGTTTGGGCATCTATTAAGTTGCTATATATGGGGAAAATCTGATTTAGCTCTCAGGGGTAAAAGTGTCATTGAGATCATCATGTCTTTTTCAAAAGAGACCAGTTTATAAGACTCAACATACATACTTAGTTTAAATGTGAAGATTTTACATTTACACATGGAATTACACATTTTTAAATACAGTCTTTTAAAAGCATCAGCTTAAATCAAAGTTTTCTGCAGCTCTTTCCACTTGTGGTAGAACCTAAAATCAGTTCTTGAAGCTCAGTTTGTGGTAGAGCTGATGTTAAAACACTGTGTGACCTAATGCTGTGTGTAGTTGAAGGACCATAAATCAGACTAGAGAGTTAGGGTAGTGATGTAGTTGAAGGACCATCACAGCTTTTTGTAGAAGATGAAACAACAGCGCGATGCACTGTGACACACAATCGAGAGGCTTTAACATGCAGCAAGAAGCATTTATACAAAATCACCACAATCAAAAACAAACGTGAGTCTAGTGTCCATTCAGATTCCCTGCACAGTGCAGATAAGGACAAACCTTCAAACCTTTGTCAGCGTAGCAGTAGTATGCACTTTGTATTTTTTAGTGCTAACTTTATTCCCTCACACACCTACCAGTCAATGCTGAGACATAAAAGTCTCTCTTCCACGTTTCTTCTTCACTTTAAAGCAGTTTTTCCTTCTCCCCCCACAGCTCTCTACTCTTCAGTGCGGGCCGTCCCTCTGAGACCGAGGCTTCATTCTCCAAACAGTCACAAAACGACATCACCGAGGCAAGCCTCGACCCTCCAACCGATCGCTGCTGCTCCCTCCAGCCAGGCGTCCCCCATCAGCAGGCCGCTGGCTGGGTTGAAGAGCCAATCCCAGCATGGCTCGTTGTCTGCGACCAACCCCAAGTCTGCTGCTTCTCACTTCGAGCACTCGCCTTCTGCAGCGAGGCAGCTTCAAATCATCGCTCTCTCTTCGAGTCGCCAGCCTCAACCTGGCACGTACGCTCACGTCGCAGGGCAGTCGCCACCTCCGGTCGTTGAGTCGCCTGAACCTTCCAGCCAATCAAAAAGAACTTTGAGCAGCGATGAGGTGCTTCCTATTCCACTAAACCCTTCTTTGCCAAAAACAAGCCCCCCCCTGCCCTCCCCTCCATCTCTCCTGAGTCCAGCCTCCCCTCCGAGTCAAGCTGGACCTCAAACACCTCTGGTTCCGAAAGGAGAGGTGAAAGAGAGCGAGGAACAGAGAGAAAGAGGACGAGGGGTGAGACAAGGAATCAGAGACGAGGGGAGTGTTGGTAAAGACCTGAGGGTGGAGAAAGACGACCAAAGAGAGAAGGTGAAGGAGGAGAGCCAGACGGCTGAACAGGAAATCAGTTGTGATAAACAGGTGGAAACAGGCAGAGAGGAAGAACAGATGGAAGTGACGGAGGAGGGACAGAGCGACAGAGAGAAGACAGAGGAAGACAAGGGGAAGAAGGTGATGGAGGAAGAAGGAAGCGAGATCGCCATGGATCAGTCTGAGAGTCTGTGTCAGACCACTGATCCTGTCCCAACGCCTGATACTGTAAAAGACTCTGACACAGAACCAAAGCCTGTCCTGGACCTCGTTTCTTCCCCAGTTACAGCCCCCACCCCTGCCTCGGTCCCAGTACCAGCTCCAGTCGCAGAGGTCCAGAGTCAGAGGCTACCAGAGTCTCATCGGGACCCCCAGCCTGTGAGCCAGGAGGACTTCTGTGAGAACATGTCAACCCAGTCTGACAACCAGTCAGGTACCGTCAACTTGTACAGTCGTGGAAACTAAGTACATTGACTCAAAGGCAGCCATAGATTTAATACCTGCTGGATTCTGCTGAGATGCATTTTTTAATTCTGATAACTTTATTATTGCTGTGGTTGATTCAGAAAGATTCACTTCTCTACAGTTCAGATTGTGTACCTTCATTTTTTTTTTTTTTTTTTTTGAGATGCATCAATTGTCTGACAGCACAAAACAAAAGAACGTTGCATTTTCTTTGTAAAACAACTCCAAGGTTTAGTTTTTTTGTCCTGTAAACACCCAAATCAAACTCTACAAATTCAGCACGCAGACTCAGTCTCACTGGTTTTGTTGCTGGTTTTGTCCCAGTACTGGTCAAGCTGATTAATCCCCGCTACACCTTTTCAAAGCCAACGGCCATGTTGTTTAAAGTGTTTTATTTGGTTGAGCTGATGCACTGATTAGCCACAACATTACCACCTGGTGTTAGTGACAGGGTTAGCACAGGAAAAAGAAAAATCCACCACAGGTTGCCGCATTTGATGCTGTGTGGCTGCAGACTGATCAGGGTGCTGATGCTGGTCACTGTCCACCGCAACATCAACACTGTGTTGTGACTGAGTGGTGTATATTAAGATTTTAGTGGCATGAAGCTCACTCCTCTACTGTTAGAACAAACAACATTTATTGGGATGAAATTTCTTTTCACTCCTTATTTAATTCATTTAATATCATTTCATTTGAATTTTGGCTTAGATTAAATCATTTTGGCAGAGTGGACGACTCTTTGATTGACACAGCGTTTGAACTAATTCTGTTCACTGCCTCTGCTCCTTCCAGCGGTGTCCAGCCTCTCTTCTCAGTCTCCCCCCTCCTCGCCGTTCATCAGCCCCTCGGTAGAAAACCCTCCTCCCCTCCTCTCTTCTGAGATCGCCCGCCCGACTGACCTCAGCCTGTCACAGCATGAGACGGAGAAAGTCGACAAGCCGGTCGGCGAGTCGGAGCAACAGGCTGATACAGAGACAGAGCCCCTCGGCCAATCAGAAGACGAGTCAGAGAGCTTCAACCAATCGCTGAGCAGCCCTTGGGAGCCGAAGGTGTGGCCTGAGGGGCGACAGGTTTTGACTCACCTGGTGGAAGGATTTGTCATTCAGGAGGGGCTCCAACCGTTTCCTGTACGAACACACACACACACACACACACACACACACACACACACACACACACAACATTTGTTTTACATGGCAACTAGAAATAGAAGTGAAAAGCTAATAAAAGCTAAAAGTGATCCTATGTTATGCTTTTTGTGTTCTGATGTTACATATATACTTCTGTGTATATATGTAGTCTGAGTTCTCCATGTTACACATAGTCAGAGGCTCAATGCTTGAGATAAACATATATTTGCCTGCTGGCTCATAATGAAACGCCCAGGTTTCAGTCTCTCCAATTAACTTGGAGGACAGTTAAATGTTTTTGTTGTTCCCAAAGACAAAACCATAAAACAACAATAGATACAGTTGCAGGGCAGCAGCAGACTGTGAGTGAGGTTTTTATCTGTTCATGGACAACTGTTTTCCCAACCTGCACCAGTAAGTTGAAGGACAGTGCTGTTCTAAGTGGGCTTAGTTTGGCCCACAGGAAGACTTACATAAAGTGGCCAATCAGAACAGAGTGAGGGGGAAAAGTGGGCCTTAAAAACACAGGAGCTCAAACAAGCCTTCTGTTGCATAAAGAGGCATTGTAGTACAGGCAGTGTACAATTTTAGCCTGAAAATCATATCATCTTGTAATAGTGGAGCCCCAGAATTAAACATAATATGGTTATTTTATTTTACTCAGGCCATCACAAGTGAGCAACAGCAGCTCTGACTTCATGTGCAGCGAACACAAACATTAGGTGTGAAAAAAAAAACAGCTGCAGTTTATATGAAGAGTTTAAAGCAACATACAGAAAATCTAACCTCAGTAACATAAAGTCATTTTTCTAATAGTCCGTCATGGGTCAGTAGTTTTTTGTTTTACACTTTTTTTAAAGAGCTGCTGTAGCTCAGTATTTTGGCTTCCAGACCTTAATATTTTAGTGATCTTAAAGCTACAGTTACATCACATGTACAAGTCACCCTAATCAAATTTTTTGCCCTCTGAGTTACTCCATCTGATCTCATATGTTTATTTTTTTAACCAAAGCACGAACCAACCAAATTAAATGTATTCATATCAGATCTGGGGCCACTTTCACATGTGGTCCTAGATCTGATTCATATCTGAGCTCTGGCTCTACGACCACTGACAGAACAGTCAGATTAGAATTTGTGTGGTTTCTTTAACATCTCACTCTTCTGAATACGTCGCAGTGTCAGCTCTTCACAGCTACTAAAAATAAACATGAATAAAGCAGAGTAAGAGAAAAGTATAGAAATGTAGGACTGAATATGAATTCACAGCTTTTCAAAGAGAAAAAGATTCAACCTTTATGATGCAGCCCTCATACAGATTTAAAGATGGTCACAACGCTCTCACAGCCACAGATTGTTGTTGGATTCTGGGATTAAAATACCTTTTGGTTGCACAGGTGAACCGCTCATCCCTGCTGGTTCCAGAGCAGGTGGCCAAACCACAGGAAGTGAATGGGACCAATGGGAGCGCAGCGTTGCCTGTGATGGACACAGTAAAACAAACGGAGTACTCAACAGAGTCAGACGAAGAAGAAGGAGGAGACACGGACGACCCCGGGACCAGTAAGAGCCTCGTGAACTTCTGAACTTGCACACCAAGATTGATAGATTGTTATAACCCATTATTTCAGAAGAATTATTTCTGATAAACTTACTTTTGAATGCTTGAGACCTCTGTCATATTATCTGATCAGTCAGATCCACTATTTTTAAAATCCTTCCTTTGTGTTGCATTCAAAGACACTCAACATTAAAAATGTTACTTTTTTAGCTAATTCAAAACTGTGATATGCAGCAATGTCCCACAGATCACTATGAAACAATTTATTTAATTGTATGGTAGCCTAATTATTACAGTAAATATAGATTGGGTCAATCTTACACACAAAATGACATTTTAAAAAAATAACAACAATTATTTTCTAAATTATACAAAGTAAGAAATGTATTTATTATTCTAAATTCAAAGTAACAAAAACTTGCTCAAGAGAGATTAGAAGCTAAAAATGAATAACTTTTAAATCACAAGAAAATAAAGCAGATTACTTTAAATTAGAAAGTTATAGAATAGAAGTACAACAGAATTAATGAAGAAACAAAATGAAATCAAAACAAATATATAAAAATAATAACCATACATATTTATTGCAGTTTTAGAGTCAACACTATTTGGGTCATCTGTATCTAACTGAACACTAAATTTCACCTGATTACTAAAATTTCAGACTGTCTAAAATTATAAGTCCTTGGTGCTGATGAATGCTTAAATTAAGTTCTGTAAAACTATAAATTATGATAAATAAAGATATAAATAAATATACAAGTCAACAAAATACAGTAATAATAACAACATTAATTTATATTTGACTCTTGATTAAATAATCATTTGTTATGTAATAAATGTCATCTGAGCCCAGTGTCACTTATTTAAAACAACAACATAACAAGGCCAGTGAAATCAACAGCTGCCTGAAAACTTGGAAACCCTAACCCTTAAGGATGATAACCTTAAATATGGCAAAAGGCCATTAATAATGTACATTTTCTTGCAATAATCTATTGTAGATAACAGTGTGTAAAAGACTACACGTTGTGGTTTCAAACTCCACTTTTTAAAATCTGTGGGGCTGAAGCAATTAGTTAATGAATCAATTAGCCAGTCAACAGGGAATTAAACAGCTTCCACTTCAATTAATCATTTCATTTTTTAAGTAAAAAACTAATATTTTATTAGCTTTAAAAATGCTGCTTTGGCTTAGGTGGCATAGAAGATGGTATTCTAGTTGGTTTGGAACTGTTTGACTAAACAAAACAAGCAATTTGGCCTTAATCCCTATTTTCTGACATTAATCCAGATAAAACACAGTTTGTCTCTCACACACACAGGGTCGGGCCACAGGGACCGAACAGTGCTGCACTGTCAGTTCTGTGGGAAAAGAGGCCACGCGCACAACTTCATGCGGTCCAAGCGTTTCTGCTCCACTTCCTGTGCACGCGGGTGAGACCTGATTTCACTATCTTAAAAGCAGAAGAAGAAGAATTGTATCCTATGACTTTAAGACAGTGTTTCTCAAAGAAGCGGTGTGTTGTGTGTTTATGGGTGTTGGTGCTTTCGCAGCAGCAGCAGTGGTGGCAGGATGTGGTTTGGAGACAGACAGGTGTTAAATGCAGATATGAGTGTGAATCAAGGCAACAGAACGAGGAAATAATACCACATTTTTTGCTGTCTCTCCTTCTGTCTGTCTCTCTCTGCGACTCTGTCAGGTTTAACGTGCGTCTGACGAAGCGTCTGCGGGCTCTGAGTGCAGGCAGTCGGTCAGAGAAGCCCCGACCAGCTCTGAACAGGGCTGAGTCGGTCCCTGGGAAACCTCTGTTACTGCGGCTGGTAGGGACCCTGAACTAACCACTGTACACTGTTACATTGAATGAAGCTCAACAGACTGTACTAACAGCTGGAACTTCTACTAAGTGTTTCTTTCTACAACACTCACGCCAACTAAGGCTGCAATTAAACAATTTTATCATTATTGTCTGTGAAATGTAACCAAACTGTTAAATAAGTTTGTTATAGGTGTCAATAAATCTATAAAAACACCGAAAAGTATGAAACACATATTAATAATTACAATTTCCATGTAAATTATTAAATAATTTGTATCATTTATACTGTAGTTTGTCAACAAGAAACCATGAACTAGTTTGATCAATCAATCAATCGATCAATCAAACAATCATTAATTAACCAAATTTAACAGTGGAAATATTTTTCAAAGCAGCGTTTCAATTAAAATGTTGTGCTGGGGTAACTAAGTAGAAGCTACATTACTTTAATGTTTATTTTTAAGGTAATTGTTTCAGAGGTAAAGTTGTAGTTTTTAGTCTAGTACATTTATTTGACAGATAATCTTGTAAAACACAATGCATTGTTCAACTCACACGAGCCAAGATTTCATAAAAAAGCTAGGAATAAAGAGAGAAATCAAAAAATATATATATTGAAAACTCTGTGACAGGAATGAGTTTTTTCTTCTTTCCACTCCCATTACTCATCTAAAGTCCCTTCAGGTTGGCAACACTGGACAAAACTAAATGATTAAATTAACTGTATATAAAATTGAAGTAGTTTTCAACATCAATCAAATGATGCTGCGTAAAGTATGTTCAGCTCATAATATTTCTCTTAACTAGAATTTTATATACAGATGTTTTACTTGGAGCAAGTTTATGTTTATTAAAATGAGGTTAAAACATATAAAAAGAAAGACACACCTGTCTTGTTACCTTAACTCTGCGTTCAGTTATCTAATTTTCTCAACATCGCTCACTCCAGCCTCGTGATCTCTGGAGCGCCGGCCGACGCGAGAAGGAGGGAAAGGACAAAGCAGCGGCAGCCGAGGAGGAAGATATAGTGGGCGCAGGGGAGGAGGATGACGATGACGGAGGGGAGGAGGATCCTGCCGTTGCCATGACAGTGAGGATGGACCGTCGGGCGGCTAGGAGAGCAAGGAGGGCATCGGCCCCCGCTGTCACTACCTCTACACCCACGACCACGTTCAAGCCCGCCCCGTCCCAGTGGAGTGTGGAGGAAGTAACCGCCTTCATACACACACTGCCAGGTAAACTTGAAATAGTCTCAAACACACACAAATGGTAATTCACACATTTGGAGCTCCCCCTGGGATGATGAGCTTCTTTGGAATTGGCAGTCTGTGTTAAAATTGTCAGTTTGATTTATGCAGACACAAAAACATCTTAATTGTAAGCAGATGTCAGAGGGCTTGTGCGCAGCTTCTCTGGCTCCCCCTTGTCCAATTTGTGTTTCGCAAAACGTTGAAATCAACCAGTGTGTGAGGTAACGTGCATACTTCTAACCACCAGTCGTCAGTCTGAGGGAGATCACTGTGAAATATGTGGCAGGAAGACAAAACACAGTAAAACTTGGGTGATATTTCCAAGCTAATCACAAATATCTGCAAGTCAACTCCATCTCACTTCATAGGTGAAGATGATTTTGTTGTGAACATTGAACAAATTGAGATTTGGCATTTGTAGTTTAAACAGAGCCACTTGTGGTCTCCACTGACCCTGCTGCCTCACAGTTACATTTACAACTTTAACACATTTTTGTGGAGCTTAGGTGTCTTTTCAAAAAGGCATTAATTTATAATAAATGTCCCATAATGGAAAGTGTGAATCAGTATGTTCAGTCCCTTCCCAAAGTTTTTAAATGACACAGCTAATATGAATCTGAGAAAAGAAAGATAGTGCTGCAGACGCAAGAAACCACTGGTATATTGAGAAACACACACATAATGGATTGGCCAATAAAAAAAAGGTGCACAGTCACATTTCTGTTGTGTTAGAATTTCTCAAGACAAACTCATGAATGCAACTATGCTTTTGACCTAATGCGTGCTCGTGTCGCTGTGTTGTTGTTGTCTGCAGGCTGCAGTGATGTGGCAGAAGCTTTCCGGGTGCAGGAGATCGACGGCCAGGCTCTTCTGCTGCTAACGGAGGACCACCTGATGACAAGCATGAACATCAAACTGGGACCAGCACTCAAGATCTGTGCCCACATCAACGCGCTGAAAAACCAATGAGAGAAAATAAAAATAAAAACGAAACAGAAAGACCAAGAAAAATCGAGATAGGAGCTGAAGGAAAACAGACAATAAAGAGGAGGTGAAACAGAAATCGAACAATCTGAAGACAGCCGAGAGAGTTTGAAAACAGAAGCAGACACCAAGGATGACAGAACAAAGTCACAAAAAGAGATTCACGGTAATTAACGAGATTATAAATCAAGGTGTGGCCTTAGTAGACGGGAACAGAGGTGATGTGCAGATGCATGAAGACACCAGAGTCTGGAAGAAACGTCGTCTGTTTTTGGTCCTCTGACTGTAGCAGGAGACCGGGGGGGATTTTTTTGTAACTTTGTGTATATTTTACAAGACGCTGGAGAGTGTAAATTTGAAGCTATTTCATGAAGGATTTTGAACATTTAATATATAAAATTTGTCTATTTAGTTTTTTTAGAATGTGACGTCAATGACAAATCTATCCAGTAGCTAACATAACCGGTGTGTGTAAAAGAAAACATAATAATAATACGTAGACTTTGTAAGTGATTAATGAAAGTTTAATGTTTTATATCACTATATTCTGGACAAAAACATGTCTGTGGATTAAAAAAGTCACTATCAGGGTAGAGACTGGTGTCTTTAATCGTCACATTTTTATGGTATCCTGCTTGAAATTATTTAATAAATGAATACTTAATCAAAACAACTGGCATACGTTGTTGTTTGACATATAATGAGGAGTTTTTTTACTTGATGAGGATGGAGTGAACACCAGCAGAGGGCCACACTGAGGTTGTGAGTGATATATCTGTATTTTATTAAATAAAGTGAGTTCAGTTTTTTGTCTAAAGGTTTCCTGATACTCTTTGGGAAGCTAAAAACTTTGGATTTGACATGTCCCAGCTGAAGACTCCATAAATGTCATATGCATATGGTGCTTTTCTGTCTCTCCATAGCTGGTTTAGGTTAAGATCTCACATGAACTCTGATTGGTTTCAGTGTTGGAGTGAAGGGCATGTTTTTCGCCACACCCTATGATAACTCTTATTCCTGGCATTTTTCTGCAGCTCAACCTGGGGCACTGTAGCGGGACAGAGTGTGAATATTATACTATACTAATTTCGACTTTTTTTCTGGTCTAAAACAGAGATTACTGCATAGTTAATTTATTTGTTGAGAACTACAAGGTACTTGGTTACTTTTATGTCTAGCACATAAATATCCTTGTTTTTCCATTGTCTGGATCTGTAAAGCTGAATTTTTCATAGCTGTGTACTGCAATATAAAGACTGCGTCGCTACCCGAAGCTTAAAAACAGTGATTTTCCTTTTTGGAACGCGTAAAAGCGCACAGCGGACGCACACCATGGCGCACATCTGTAGGCAGATCACGGGCAGCACAGCGAGCTGTGTGGGCTGGGTCGGGATCATCGTCGCCACCGCCACCAACGACTGGATCCGAACCTGTGAACACTCCATGGCTACTTGCCTCCGCATGGACGAGATGGGCTCCAGGGGACTCTGGGCAGAGTGCGTCATATCCCCGACGCTTTACCACTGCGTGACCCTCAGCCAGATCCTCAACCAGCCCGGTGAGATGGATGGGTGGATGGACAGCTGGGGACAAATAAATGTTTTCAGTTAATATTTGAACACAGACTGTCGAGTTTCTAGTTTCTAATTTAATTTAAACATCATTTACTTTTCTACTTTGCCACCCTTTACTTTTTTTTACATTGTTCCAACAAGCCAGATAGAGACCAATGCCTGTGAGTGTGTGTGTGTGTGTGTGTGTGTGTGTGTGCATTTAACACTAAATGTGACTGAGTGCTTGTGCTGAGCTGTGTTGTTGATTTTACTCTAAACAGATGCTTCAGTTTTTAATAAAACCTTCGCTCACTCTCAGCCTACATCCAGGCGTCTCGGGCTCTGATGATCCTTGCATGCCTGATGGGGCTCCCTGGGATGCTGCTGGTGCTCTCGTCGATGCCCTGCGTCCGGCTGCCAAATGACACCTCAGCCATCAAGAAGCTCCGAGCCCGAGTGGGAGGTGTTCTCTTGATCCTCGTGGGTGAGGACACATCCTAACACACATTTACATTTGAACTTTGCCTTTCGTTTAGCTCCTTATTCTAACCTCAACAATCACTGCTAACCCCGAGCACTAAGGCTGATATTGACCTACATCAAACCTGACCAAACTCCCCAGTGTCCTCATAAAGATGTCTGCATGTCCACAGGTGTAAATTTGACAAACATGAACATATAACATAATTAATTTATTGCATTGTTTTCCCTCCGATGGATGATTTTGTGGTTCAAGGACAATGGTTTGAGTTTTTAAGGGGCAGTATTTTTGGTTTTAGAGGACCAAGGTTTGGTTTTGGGGGACAGTGGATTTGGTTTAGAAGCTTGTGAAACAGAAGGTTTTGGAAGGTTTAGGGACAATAAGTAAAATAATACAATACTAATAAAAAGTTAAGGATGGACAGTGCTGTGGTTTTTCAGAGGGAGGAGGGGTGGATGGAGGGTCAGGGTCTGTCAGCTCTGGCCTCAATGCTGACCCACTTCCCTGATTTCCTGTGGGGGGAGACAGGTAGTTCCTGTTAACATCCTCAGGGACAGACAGCCAGATGGACACGCGAACCTCACACAAAACCTCTTACCCAAGTAAAACAGTACGTCTGTCTAAAAATATGACTTCAAACCAGATAACATTTCATTTTTGTCTCTTTTATTTTACCTTTGTCTTTAAAAGTACCTCGTCTTCTGTTTGTCTTGTCCAGCTGTGTGCGGCACCATATCCACTGTCTGGTTCCCCATCGGTGCTCACAACAACGAGGGCCTGATGTCATTCGGCTTCTCTCTGTACGCCGGCTGGGTCGGCTCCGCTCTCTGTCTCGTGGGCGGCACCATGATCTTGTGTTTCCACAGCTCTGTCCCCTGGACCCCCAGCAGGGACAACAGCTTCTACTACTCTAGGCAGCGGGGCACAGCCACGCCAGTGGACCCCCCAGCCAACCACAGCAAGAGCGAGCGGGTGTGAAGAAGCACTGTGCAGCATCTAAATCAAGTCTGTGCAGTTACTTTTCACATGTAGCTGATTATTGGAGGTATTTGAGTGTGATTTATAGGAAACAGGGAGGTGGCTGTGGGGGCGTGAGCTGCTTTCTCGCTTTTTGAGTAGAACACGTACAGAAACTTTCTGACGGTGGGAAATACCGAGGTAGATTTACTCAAGTACTGAACATACATCCATACAACTTTAAAATACTTTATCTGAGTTTTTCTTTTTTCATGTTACTTTTACTTCATTCCATTTACTGTACACTAGTTACTTTGCAGATGTGGATACTCACTACAAAATATACTTAACCAATAAATTATGATGCAATATTACACCTGCAGTAAACAGTATTTTAAAGCTCTGTGTTTACCAGCTGCCACATTAACTTGTTCCTTTAAGAATATTGTGATGATATTATATTTGTACTTGCACCAGCTCAACACAGTAACACAGATATTTAACCCTTACTTTTAATAATTACTAAAAAACATTTGTTTGCAGTTTACAGCACAAACAGTAAATATGTTAACAATAAAAATATTCTCCTTGTAAAAATTTGAATTTAGCCCCCAACATTTGCTGCTAACTAAAGAGTTATTTCTTGGAAATGAGGCCTCTCTCCTTGAATCTTTACATAATTTCAACTTAACATGCTCTGAAAATTTTAGATTTCTGCAGAAACCTTATTTTGGCGAGAAAACATCAGGATTAGATTAAAAATGTATCCACAGCATTCATTTCAAAATATTTTAGGTTTGATTTTTAACTTTTATTTGCAGTTGAGCATCTACTTTAATGTTGAGTTTTTTTATTTCTTCCAACTGTGGTTGATATTGAATTCTTGGCTTAAAAACATTATTGGAGCTAAAAAAAAAAAGATATCTGTTAATATTGTTCTTTTACCACATGAATTCCTGGAGTTGAATATTGTATTGTACTCAAAACCGTTTGTATATAGACTTACTTCATTTGCTGCATGTACAGTATCTTCAGCATGTTACACTTTCACTGACAGGAAGAGACATCTGCTTCGTGTGATTTGGCAATCAGCCGGTTTAACCGACCGTGACCTCAGTTTTTAACTACACGACTCAATCCTGTCCTGTCTGGAGAATTACTGTTCATTAGATCAACAAAGTCTCTGTTTCTCAATCACCTGTCAAAACTTTAAAGCAGTCTTTTTATTGCCTTTACTGCATTTTGTTTCTTTTATTGTCTTAAGATTATTACCTAAAGTGAGTTTTCTTACTCTCCTTTGATTCATGCATCTACCTATTAAATATGATTTATGCTAATAAATATATTCATATTCATGATGTAATCAATATGTATCAGCTCTGTATCTTTTTGACAACTGCTACAAATAATTAAAAAAATAGTTTCTAATGATAAAAAGCCTTGTCATTAATTATTCCACTCAAAAAGACAAATTTATTCCTGTAACATGAAGAAAAACAAAGTTCATTCTCACCACAGAATGGAGCAAACGCCTCTAGATGGATAGAAATAGACACCATTCACCCAAAGGGACTCATCGGTAAGACTGTAAACATAGCGCACACACAATCAATAAAAAAAAAAAAGGGAAGAGCAAAATTACTGTGCAGCATTCAGGGTCTCCGAGGGTTCAGTTTCAGTTTGTGAGCTGAACATATGTAGAAGAAATCACACAAACAAACAAAATCAGTTTGAGACTTGTTAAAAGCAGCATCACAACAGCATTGATTTCACTTGCTGAGCTTCAGCTTCAAACCAAACCAGCCTCCTCAAAACGTCATAAAACCCCACAAACAAAACTTTCTGGATTTCAGTCAGAAAAACGTCTCCCTGTGGGACGAGGGACAAAAATACCACAAGCCAACAGCAATCAAAACACTTCTAGTTACCTTGTCCAATATTTTGACACTAACACTGGGTTAATGTGTGTATTTGAACTGATCGTGTGTCTCATTCTGGTCAGTTTGCATCTTTTAACTGTGACTTTCAAACAATCATTTCATATAAAGGCTCCTGACCTCTAGTGCCTGGTTAACTCTTTCCATCACACTAGACATTCAGATTCAGGCTGAAATTAAGAACCAGGATGCAGCGCAGCTGTCAGTGCAGGTTCACTGTTACTGTGCTGGTGAACAAAGGGAAGTGGGAACAGAACTTCTACAGCAGCAGGTTCTGCAGCCGCTTTAGGTCTCATTCAGTACAACATTGGTGGTGGGAGGGGTCCTTTGTATCATCTCTCTTCATATCCAAATTAAAGAGATGACTTCACACTGGTGAATATGAACATATGTCGATTTAGTGTCTCTACACACAGCATACAGCAGCTTTTATGTTTTTATTAACTTCTTTATATTTTTACATCAGTTTTGTTGAAAAACGTCACTGGACCAAGTCACACATGCAGCAAACCTCCTGTTCTCAGTCCTCCTCTACACCTGCATCAAAACCATGATTGGTCCTTCCTCTGGACCTGCTGCCTCTGCTCATATGCTGGCCTCCTGGTCCAGACTGGTAACCATAGTGGTCTCCATTATCCTCATACTGGCTCTCATGTTGCTCTCCCTCTTGCCCCTCATACTGGTTTTCCTGCTGCTCGTACTGGTTCTCCTGCTGCTCGTACTGGTTCTGCTGCTGGTAGTGGTAGCCCTTCTCCTCTGGGGCAGACCAACCCTGGTAAGGTCTCTCATCTTGCTCCTGGGGGTAAAGGTCATCATCGGGGGAGAAGGTGTCATCAAGGTGGTCATCGTAGCGTTGGTAGGAACTAGCGTGCGCCTGTTGCTCGCGGGCGTTCAGCTCCAGCGTGCTGTGCCACACTCCGTAACAACAGTAGATCAACAGACCTGAGGACGAACAGTTACTGTTAACTTGGAATTTAAAAGCCTTACAGAAGGCGGCCACGTGGAAGCGTCATGCAGAAGCACTGTCCACCTGGAGAGAGTTATCAACATTCATGAATTCCAGAAGGTGAAAAACCTGCACACAATTCAAATACAGCACAGCATACAGCATGTCCTCCTCTTTGCAGGCTATAGTCCACACAAACACAATGAAAGATCTCTGCGGTTTTGTTTTGTCCCCCAGGTTTAGAAAAGCACTCATTTTAATTTAAAAATGCAATCAAATTTACAACGTTATAAGTCATAAGACAGCTGGCAACACTCGCTTGAAGAAGCCAAATGACACTTCAGACAATCATAACAGCAATTAATGAAAATATCTTGTTCATCCTTAAAATGAGAAAAAAATCACATGTATTGAATTTGGATGTTGTAGCCTGTGGTTTTAATATAAACATGTTTCATATTGTGAGTTTGATCTCTAATGCGTTGTGTTTTCACTAAAAGTGGTGCTGGGAGTTATTTTGCATACAGTTCAGTTCGTGAACTAATGTTTAGATGTGTTTTTTCTGCTGCATAAATGTGTTCTGACATGAAAACAATCTAGCTGAGGTTGCAGCTTGCTGTTATATTATCTGCAAACTGCTTTAAGTCTTGATGTTTCAGTGTGTTCACAGTGCAGAAAACAGAAAAGCCTTTTGACCTCATGGTTTCAAAAACAAGGAAGTGCTGCAAAGCTGTTATTTTGACTTCTATATATAGCACAGTGAATCACCTCTGTGTTAGTGGTAAGTGAGTGGTAGGTGGTAGTTAGTTCATGCATTATCACTTTTTAAAGCTGCACCTGAAATCCATAATCAACTCACCTATGAGGCACCAGATGGTGAAACGGGCCCAGGTGAGTGCAGACAGTTTAAGCATGAGGTAGCTGTTGACCAATATGGCTGCTGCAGGGACAAAAGGCACACAGGGCGCCATGTAGGGCAGGCTCCGTGTGCTCTCCGGCTGCTGTATGATCTTAATCAATAGCTTTGCCATGGAACCTGCCATCATTAAGGCCATCAGACCTGAAAACGCCGCCCCGACCCCTGTTCCCTCCTCAAAACCAAATATGACGGTGGACCAGAGGAGGAAGGACATGAGGAAGAGGAGGAGGGTGCATCGAGTTACCATGCGGCCAGTTGCTGGGGTGGGACGCGCTGAGGCGTCAGGCATTCCCAGCCGCAGCCGCAGGGTGTAGTAATGACCTCCAAGAAGTCTTTTCAGCAGAGAGGCGCGGCCTGTGTGGAAATCAGAGTCATCACCCTCCCCCTCAGTCCCACCAGCATGGTAGGACGATGATCCGTCACCTCCCGAGCCTTCGATCAGCATCTTGTCATCTTTCATGTGGAAAGCTTCGTCATCCTGGTGCTTCAGTCCGTCCAGGTCCTCATCAGAGGTGAACTGGTGTGTGTCGGCCTGTTCGTCAGGCTGGTAGCGCAGTAAGAGCACACACACGCTGACCAGAGTGTAGGCCAACAGGGTGCCGATTGACATCATCTCAATCAAGTCTCTCAGACTCACCAGCAGAGCAAGGAGGGCCGCGAAGCTCCCCGACACCACACACGCCACCGTAGGAGTGTGTGTATGCAAAGACACATGGGACAGGAACCTGCATGTGCATTTACCATGGAGTTAGCCTCTGTGAGTGTAGTAGGAACCAATGCAAACTGTGTTTTTGTGTATTTGTGTTTCTCTTAGCTCCTCACCTGAACAGCAGTCCATCCCGGGCCATGGCATAGATGACCCTGGGCATGGGAAACAAGGAGCCCAATAGAGAGACTGTGAGTCCAGCTATGGAGCCCACAGCCACGGTGTACTTCCCCCACAAGAAGCCGTGATCCGCAAACATCTCCATGAGAGGAGCCGAACCGTCGATCAGGTTGTAGGGAACCATGAGAGTCAGGATCACACTCACCTGCACAGAACAGAGAAAACGTCTTTCTCACTGAGTAACTGAATAAAAGCATCAGCAGTTATCAAGAAACCAACATAAATACTCAGTTAGAGCCCATTAAGAGATATTTGAAAGGGGGCAGTTCAAATAAATCAAAAGGTTGGTGGTCGACCTAAAAACTCAATAAAGTGCTACTTGAGAGAACACGAAGTCGAAGTCGATTTCATTATTGTTTCCTAAATGCTGTGCTTGTGTTTGCAAATTGCCAAAGTTGTTTTCTTAATTTGTCTTTTGTCTCCATTTGCGTTTGCATGCATTTTCTTACGTTGCTGTGCATTCAACTTTTTGTGGCTCTAGGCAACTAATAGTATGATAGTGAGTTGGTAAATCCAACTTACAGGTGTTAAAATTCCCTCAATGATCAATGTGAATTCATGGTAGATCTGTAGTTACAACACTCATGATGTACAAACTGCAGGGCAGTTTAAAATTGGTGCATTTGTTTTCCAAAATTGTCCACTTAAAATAAAAATGTGTAGTTGAATTGCAAAGTAACAAAAGCTCAGAAAGGTAAGACATTCTCCTAATTTTTTGCTGTTTCAGAAGTATTTTAGAACAGAAACTTATTTAAATACTAGTTATTAGTACGATTATGAATTGCTGATCACAACATGCCACAAGTTGCCAGTTGTTTACAAAGTTACACATTTACATGCAAACACCTGCACATCACTGCTCACTGACCGACACGTAAGCAGTGAGGCAGGTGACCAGCGAGGCGGTGATGGCGTATGGGATGGAGGTGTTGGGGTTTTTCGCCTCCTCTCCTGTCGTTGCAATGATGTCGAAGCCGATGAAGGCGTAGAAACAGGTCGCTGCTCCCTGCATCACCTGAGCAGGAGCAAGAGATTATTACTTTTAATTCAGTAACATGACGACTTCTCCAGCTTATTCAGATTTGTTTCAACATCATGAACCAGAGTAACTCACCCCTGACCAGCCATAAGGAAGGAACTTGCCGCCCTCCCAGTTGCTTGCAGAGAGAAAGAAGAGTCCAGCGATGATCATGAAGACCCAGACCACCAGGTTGACCACGTTGAGGATGTTGTTGAAGCCCACTGAGTTACGCACACCGAGAGCGATGATCACTGTGACCAGCAGGGCAATAAACAGGGCGAGCAGGTCAGGATACGTGTCTTCACCTTTACCTGAGAAACAGACAGAGGCAGCAGCACGTTCATGCAGATGTACAAACACAGGCTTAAGGCAAGAGCAGCACTTCCTGTTTGTGGTTGTAGCAGTACATGTTATCAAGCGCTTCTGAGAATGAGTCATAAATTACGACGGTTTCCTTTATAAATTTTTGGACGACTATTTTTAACTCAGGTTACATTTATAAAACTATACCTATGCATCGTTCAGATTTGTAAATATGACATGTTTAGAGACAAAACCATCACACGTTTCTGGCTTTTTAAGGTTTTATATTTTTGCTCCTTCTTACCAAGTCCTCTGAGCGTGCCCAGGTGTGTTATCATGTAGTTACTGATGCTGTGATTGGCCAGAGAGTCAAACATGCTGCTCAGAGCTGATGCCCCCGCCGCTGTGCCGATCAGATACTCCAGGATCAAGTTCCAGCCAATGAAAAAAGCCACAAACTCTCCAACTGTCACGTAGCTGTAGGTGTAGGCCGAGCCGGTCGTCTTTGGGACTCGAACACCAAACTCTGCATAGCACACACCTGAAAGGAGAATACACACACAGCTGTAAACATCTGACAATAAGTGTGGATTAAAATACAGCTGTAAAAAAATTACATTAAACAATGCCACAAGATGCTATGCTATTATTAATGCAGTATTTTCCACCTGTTGGTGACTCACCTGACAGTATGGAGGCCACTGCTGCAATAATAAAGGACAGGATGACCCCAGGTCCAGCCATCGCCTTTGCAACCAGCCCGGCGACCACATACATCCCAGTGCCAACGCAGCTGCCCACCCCGAGTGACACCAGGTCCACAGTGGTCAGGACTTTGGCTAGTCCAACTGCAGAACCCTCCGCCAGCTCGTTGAGGTCATCAGAGCTCTGACCCATGGAACCCACGGGTTTGGTTCGCAATAGGCGGGAGTACATGTTGTACCAGGCGTCGCCCAAAGACAGCCGGCCCAGCCACGCTGCCATCCCTGCACCTGTTTAGTACCTGTTTATGTGAAGGTGTTTCTCACTGCCTGTACCATGCTTCCATCATGATCCTTCTCATCAACCGTCCTCTTCTGTGTTTGTGCTTTTTAGGTTTTTCTCCAAGTTCAACTTGAGGGCACTGTGAAAACAGAAGTGGATCATGAGTTAGGAACAAAAACACTTTTGTTTTCAGCCCTAATATAATGTTGATAATCCATCTTCTTTGTTTTTGTTGACTGTCTTTAGCCAAACCAGGCTGTGTAATTTAAACCGTGTTGTCTGCAACTGCATTATTATGCCATTTTATATTATTATTATCAATTGTTAGTTTATTTTATATTATGAAGATGTGCTTAAAGTGCATCAGACATGACATCAGCTTTACTTTACGGGTTTGTTGAACTTGATATACAAACCATGTACGAATTGAAACCAGTTGTACTTCAGTCCTGAATTTTTGGGGTCCAAAACCAAACCTTTAAATTAAGTTTTAATACCTGCTCACGACTCTTCAGCAGCAATCTGTAGACACCACCAGATGCCAGGTTTCTACTTCCAGAGCTTTACTGCAGCCGTCTTCACGTGCTGATCATGTCTGCTTTCTGGTGAGGTGACTGACTGGGCCAAAGTGATGAGAACTGTATCACTGCTCCAATATAAAAGGAACAACACAATACATGGTAAAATATATCCTTTTTATTTGCATGAACAGACCCTTTTGTTATTCAATAGTATTAGTCACCTTTAATAAGCTTGAATCAATGCTAAAGGCCATTACGTTTTTTAGAAAGGGTAAATGATGATGATGTGAGCCAGCAGGTGACGATGCGATACCATCAGCTGCTCTCCTCACTCACTAGAGCGAGACTCCCTCTGTGAAAAATTAATGAACACCAAGGATCTACTTTTACATCGGAAAGGTACAACTGTGAAAGCTAAAATTAAACCTGTACAAACTTCTGAAAATGTTTCACATTTAAACAAACGAGTTCAAGCGACACCTCAACTAAAATCACATGCCGACCACATCAAGAGGTTTGACTTAAGAGAGTGTGAAGAGCACAGACAGTTTTAATGCAGATTAAAAAACACAGATACACAAACACACAACACGCAGTTTAAGGATGCCCACCTGAGCAGACAAGTAAAAACACTCACTGCTCAATGTTTGTTTTCCCTCTTGAGGAAGTGTGCTGGGCATCTGGTTGAGTCCCTGTCCACTGCAGACCAGCAGGAAATGGTGATAAGAAGAGGAGAGAAGGCAGCGTTATTCCTTCAGACCTGACACCATGTGACCAGGCTGCTAAAATATTTAACACGTGAAACTGAACAGGGACGTGTGTGAATGTACCTGTCATCATTTACTCACCGAAGGGAGAATCAGGTATCTACAGTTAAAGGCTGTATGCAGGGCTGGGAACTGGCCAGGTGTGTGTACGCATGTGTGTTTGACCAATAAGTCATCTGATCCCTCAAAAAGATGAAAGAAAACCTCCAATATTTAGTGTTTCACCAACTGACTGACCGCTAGCACTCAGTGAACTCAGGAGTGTGTAACTTTCCTTTCGGTAAAACATAAAAACAAATGATAGATTCACTTAAGACAAGAAGGAATAACTGATTGTAGGTTTGTGCAAAAGCTAAACTCCATCCAATGCAATTCCCTGATGTTCTGCATGAAATCATTGTTCACTGTTTTGCACAGTGAGTGCAACATTGCGGTGGATTAATGAACTTTTCCACAGCAAAAACACACATGGAATGGCTGAAATGAAAGAACAACAGACCAAACAACGCACCGTAACAGAGACTCCAGCAACCAGATCAATTGCAAGTGCAGAAAGAAGGCGAGTTAGATTAAATAAGCAAGATAAGTGGTAACATCAGTGTAGAGTGAAAAGATGGAGACATTGCCTGACAAACTGTGCATGCCCACGGGTTCTCTTTGTTTGTTTGTTTTTTTGTGCAATTTACTCCATTCATTTCTATGGAAAAGAACATTTTAATTTTAACATATTTTGATACATTTTTAATAAAGGTTTCAGTGAATTCAGACATTTTTAATCACTTGAAAGACCTGCAGAGACTGATTATTTCCTAAAAGCTCTGAAGGTTTTAAATGGATTATTTGCACCTCTTCTCTGGCCCCTGCATGTTTTGTACAGTGTGAATTCAATAACTGTTTATAATTAAATATTCTTAATGTCCTTTGCATCACTTTGTATAAATATTTCTTGAAACCTTAAAATAAATCTGTTTAAACAATTCAAGGAGCCAAAGTTTGTGATCAACAGATTTAGACGTCCAGAACAACAAACTGATCTTGGCAGTGACACAAAATGATTACAATGAAAGACTGAACTTGGAAACTGACGCCAAGACACCACTACAGGAAAATACCTAAAAACCCTTCTGTCAGCAAGTGGACAGGGGACTGTCTGTACTGCACTGACTTCAGAAAAGAGCACAGGAAAGTCTTATTTCCTTTTAGATTCAGATGAACTGAACAGAACTGTAAACACATAAAAAATAACTGTGAATCAGCTGCTGTTGAAGGTGGATGCATTCCTGTGCTTTATACGCAACAGATGAGCAAATGGCAGTGAGTCCATACACACACATGTGAGCAGCAGAAAAAGAAAGAGGCAAAGCACAACATCCAGAATAAAGGTTTTAGCTGGCAGCTTCATACAGGAGCAGAAACCTGGAGAGAGATGGACTGTGTCTCCTCATAGTGGCCTGAAATGGGTAAAGAGCTGGAGGTTGTTGTTGTGAAGACTCAGTTATTCTTTTCTCTTTATTTTAATAAAGCACATGCTTGTGGTTTTCAGCCCATAGATTGCAAGATAAACAGGAACAAATACAGCTCCCATGAGGATTTGACAGAAGACGCAAAGCCAAACTGAAGATTTCTAACCTGCTGCTCATACAGAGCAATTCTGACAATGATGACGACAGCTAAAGTTACGTACATTAGAAAATAAGTCTTTAAGCTTTTTGATTCCAGTGTGACTGACTCCCCCCCTAGTTTTACTGGATGCAACAGAAAACCTTTAATATGGATTACTTACTAGTTTTTACTAAATTAGAGCTAAATACACAGTGAAACAAACAAATTCACTTGTTTTGACTGAAGCAAACTTAAAACAATCAAGTACAACACCAACAAAGGAAGCCCTTCTATTACTACACCAGTGGGAGGCAGTAATGCAGGAAACTGGGCCTCACCAAGTAAACATAATTTTGGTAAGTTAATTTGACGCTGATCATATGAACATAATTAATTTAGGTTCTGGATGTTACACATTAGTTATCCCAACTTAGATATGTTGTTTCCAATACTTATTGGAAACATCAACTTGAATTGATAAATTCAAACTCAACTGTAAGTGTGCTACACTATACAAGCTTTTGTTAGTACAAAATGCCTACTTCACTATTGGCTTTAAGACAGTTGTCTAGCATGCTATTTTTAAATAATGTTAACTATTTATAGTCCACAGTTAAACACAGGTTTGCAATCACCAGCCGCCCACTGAAAATGATTTTATCCTGTTAATACAGGTCTTCAAGAGATGACTCCAATAGTTGAGTTGAGTCCGAGTTGTTCCTCTACTTGGACTCATAATACATAATATAATTTGAGGGTTAAATTTTAAAAATTATTTAAGTGGATATGTTATATGCAAAGCTGCAGCCAGAAATTGCAGCTCTTGGTTTGAAGGTGCAACATCTCGAAGAACCTAAAGCAAGTCCAGTTGCCACCGAACAGCATTTTTTTGTATGAAATTGACCTGGATGCCTGAGAATCTCCATGTTTATATGTTAAAATTACATTTTCAATTAAAATGTTTTGCATTAATTATGGTACACAGTGCACATATTTAATGAGCAAAATGAGGTACACATCGCAAACCACTGATGAAATAAATCGCTCTTCATGATGATAATGTTCAGTTTTTCTTGAAACTTGATTTTGAGGCAGTAGTTTCTGTTGCTATTGAATGGCACTATATGACACTGGTATATTTACATTTAGTCTTATTAATCTAAATGGGGTGGACAAAAAAGAACCATACAGTACTACAATAATGTTAAATATTTAAGAGATGAGTATCTGTACCACCATCTAATGGAGGTTTAGTGTAGTGCTCCCACATATCAACACCACAAAAAACAAACCAAACACAATATAAAAACTTATTTTTCCACATTTATTCTCCCTTCCTGCTCCAGCTGCTGACACACAGACAACTGTGGCACTCTCCCGCAGACATTTACTCGTCTGCCTCTGACTCTTCGTCGTCCTGGCTAATCTGGAAGTAACGCAGTTCATACGTCTCCTTGTCAGATGCTACCACTCTAAGCCAGTCACGCAGGTTGTTCTTCTTCAGGTACTTCTTTGTTAGGTACTTCAGATACCTGTGAGGAAGATGAGTATGTTTTTAAATTGTTACAGGTGTCCAGGCATGTCATGTTCAAATAGAACAGTTCCCTAAACTCCTCCTCACCTTTTGGAGAACTGCTTCTCAGACGTGACATTGATCTTGTTCTTCATGCGGCCGACCTGGACGATGTTACCCAGATTCCCGGTCTTTCCGTTGACCTTTATCCTCTCTTTGAGGAAGGTTTCCTATTGGACACAGCACAGTAATGCACTAGGGAAGAGAACCCTAGTAAATTTGGAACTAGGGAAGGGGGCCCTAGTCCACACACAGGTTAGCTCACTAATTAACCCTTTAATGTAATTTCCACATGGGACAAAAGTTTGCTAAAAATCCTGATTATAGCTACAAGTGAAATCTTCTACTAGACTTTCTAATTCTAGTAGGATTCTCAATTTGGAGTCTTTTTGGTGAAAACTTACAAAGTTTGCAGAGTCCAGGATCCCATCCTCCACAGGGTGGGTCAGGTCCAAGGTGAACTTCCATGCTGCTCCCTTTTTGGACTTTTTGCCAACAGCTGGCCTCTTCTGCTTGATCTGTGATTTATATCACGAGCAATAAAATCAGAAACAAGCTTCTTTCTGACTTTTTACTGGTAACCAAAAGTGGCCACCATAACATAACAGCACGACTAGTAACTTACAGTGGCTTTTCTATAACAGTTGTCCTCTTTCTTAACAATGTATTAATCTTTTTGTAAATATAAAAAGCTTATATTTGTATTTAGTTAAACCTCATGTTCTAACAGTAAATACAAGAATCAAACTTTATACCTATTCTATAGTTGATATTACATCTGTGTGACCTAACAATCACTAATGCACTTATACATAGAAACTATTGATTTTTTTATATGTAAAAATGAACCATCACAACATTGGCCACTTTAAGAATACTAACACAATACTAGTAAACGACACAATATTTTTTCTAGTTTCATATGTATCATATGTAAACAGACATAACTTGATGTCACTAATGAAATTACTGAATACAGGCTCAATTATTAGGAGCCATAGTATGGTCAAGTTCATAAAAAGATTATGCCGAATTGACCAGTGGATCCTAAATATCACGAAGATTAACATTAAGTACAGACATCAAAAACAAAGCGGGATAAAACCACTGATGTGACTTAAAACACATTTTATTTCTACGCAGACTGAAACACGTGTACGCTAACGTCAAGTCTGCTACGAGCTAATGCTAACTCTGGGTTCTTACTGTAGTTAGATTCAAAAGAATGTTACCAGTCATACACAAAGTTACAGAATTCAACCCTTACAATAGCACCCTACATAATACAAGTGAAAAAAGAACAATCAGCAAATAAATTATCATTAAATTCGAAAAAAGCGAGCGGAGCTAAGTGAACTCACCGGCGCCATGTTAAGGAATCGGGCGAAAAGGAGAGAACCGGACGTGACGTAGGTGTAACGTAGGGGTTGCCGCCTGGAAGCCCTTACCATATATGGTAAACCCAGCGTAAGGCAGACATATACATTATAGATTCTCACATGAATCTGAATTTAATAATAATAGTAATAATAAAATATTATTTATCCCCTTGGGGAAATTGTTGTTTGGACAGCTGCAGAAGATGACATCTGGACATGGAGCCGGAGGAACCGGGAGTCGAACCACTGACCCTGGGGTTTATAAAGCTAAAGAGTTGGAGACTGTAGCATTGCAGAAGTCCTTCTCTTGGAAACATTGACATGTGAACCATTCTGTAGTCCAGTTATCACTTCAATGTGTGAAAGCAAAATGAATCCTCCGTCTTGCAGTGGTGCTGGTCCAATGGTCAATGACAGTCCAAACACACTGATAATAAAGCTGCTGAGTCTGGTCAATCATTCACAACCTCTTGACACAGACACAGCTCCACTCATTCAGTTGCATTTCCATGAACACGAGAGAGCGTTTAAAATCCCTGATGAGTCAGAAACCTCAAAAGACCAACAGAGGAGCACGGACTAAGGGAAAAATGTAACATGCATCTTTGTTTCCATTGAGGTACCAAGTGATTCATATGACTGTTAATGTAGAGGACTCCTCTGTTGCCATGGCTCAAAGACCAAATAAAGACACTGCAGCACAGAGGGAAAAGCACATTAATGGCATCCATTTCAGGACTTCATTCTAGTATGAGATTGAACATCAAACTGTTTTTATACAGTTCAACCAGAAAGACGACCAGGAGCCACCAAGCTGGACAAAAACACATTACTACACTACATTAGAGGTTTCATCAAGTACTCAGACGCCCTCTACTTTCTGCATGGTTTGGGAAATTTCGAAGCAGAAATATGATGTAAAAGTTTGTCCACTTACATTAAAAGTTGAGTAGGAACATTTGAATGACTGGTTTGAACAGGAGGAAGAAGTACAGTGAGCAAAATCTGATTTAGGCACCTGATGATCATAAGAGACTTGAAACTTGTGAACATTTTCCTCCAAGTATACTTCGATTCAAAAGCTAAAATCAAAACAACCTTTTAGTCAGATTTCTTAGGAGACTTTAGAAACAAAGTTAACATTTTGTGAAAGGTGGCACAGAGCTGATGTGTGCACGAGGGTCTGCTGTCCTACTTGTTTTCCCAAGTAGATCAAGTCCTGTGCAGTTTTGACTGCAAAGCCACAAAACTAAATCAATCTAAAAAGCAACTTCAGCACTGAACGGACACTTTTGGATTTCTTCACAACCTACCCGATACCCAGTTTGTTTTTAGAGACAGAAAACCAGACAGACATGGATTGCAGTTTTTATCCATTTGTTTCATCGTTTTATTTTTGCCATCTCCAGTCAGGTGACAAAGGCCTCGAGTGAACAAAAAGTTTGCAACTCTACCACCCTCCCCAGCCCGATTGAGTCCCTCAAAAGAAACACACACCTCACTGCAAACCGCCTCCTACATTTCGGAGACCCACACCTCTACACACTCACGCCTCTCAAAACAAAATAACACTCCTTTTGTGTTGGAGATGGCCGGGGCAGCAGGAGCAAGTGCTTGACTGCCCCGATGTAAGTAAGGTGTGAGCGCACAGGACCCTCACGCTCCTCAAACTTCTACACAGACAAGAGACTGGCATCACGAGGATAAATCACTGAAGTTTGTTTCTGTTTTTTTTTTTAAAGGGGTGGGGGGAGGAAAAAAAAGAAAATTATTGGTTTTAGAGCTTTAACATGCTGGGGCTCTTAAGTGCTACCACCAATCCCAGCGCTTAGGAGAAAAACGGACCTCGTTGTGCCCAATCTACGCTGGAACCAGAGCAAAGGCCATGCTGGAAGCCGTATGCTAGAGGGACAACCTAAATCAGAATTTAGTATCTACAGGGGCAACCCTCCCTCCCACTGCTTTAACACAAAAACTCCCCCCTCCCTTCCCTCTAAAAGGCTTTAAACCTGCTATATTCATCTAAAGAATATAAAAAAATAATCATACAAAAGCTGAATCCCGTTGTTATTTAAACATTCAGGAATGTGAGTGGCGAAAACCAACACTTTGAAGGCAAAAAATAAGCAGGAATGAGCAACTGATCATTATTTTTGAAGTTGTTTTATATAAAGTAGATTGTTACCAAACAAAACCTCAGTGATCAGGCAGAGGACCACGCAGCGAGCTGCGGTGGAACATTCCCAACAGCAATGGAAAACAAACAAAAAGGGGAGAAATAAAAGATCAATGATGAGAGAAATCACAACAGAATGATTGAGGTTGTCTGTGAAGGCCGACGCTTTGGTGACAGAACCAATGAGAATGCAAGAGACTGGTTGTGGGTGGTGCTTGTTGTCTGGGCAGCAAAGTCCATCTCCCTATTTGCTGGCCAAGACCTTGGTAGCGACAGCACATTCCTCCCCCATGGCAGAAATCACGGTGACCTGCAGAGAACACACACGCAACATGTTCGAGTCAATCATCTGAAACTTTACACATGCAGCTGCCGCTTCTCATTTTCCCGCGTGGGACAACGTTCTGCTCCAATGCAGGACTCTGAATCCACCTGCTTTAGGTAAAACTGTTTCATTTGCAGGTGGTTATAACATTCTCACTGCTGCCAACAATGTAGAGAATCATTTATATCTTTGGGTTTAAGCTGTGACCATGCCTACATTATGACAAATGCGTTTTTACAACTCGGGAAAATCAAATCTTGAAACATTTGTGCCACAAATCAGAGCCCTGATCTTTGACACTTACCATGAATTCTTCACCCGCCTCAAACTTTGACTCGATTTCCTTGCCGACTTCGTTCTCAGGGACACGCAGGTCCTCTCTGATGTCACCGTTGTCGCTCATCAAGGACATGTAGTTCTCGTTGATGTTAACCAACTAGAAAGGTAAAGACTCGTCAGACAACATTTCATGATCACCTTTACATCAACAGCAACATTAAAGACAGTTCACTTAATTCTCAGGAGAAACAAATACTTGTTATTTTCTGTTTATTTACTATGGAGTCAGTCTAATTTAGTAAACATGTCCTAGTATCCAATATGAAAAATTGAGAGCATGAATGCCACTGCCATGTTATCAAATAAGAGACAAAAGCTGGAATATTACACATATCCTAGTTGAGTTACTCTTGGTCATGTGTTAGATCATCCTTCAATGATCTAGTCGCTCTATTCTGTCACTACAATATATATATTTTTTGTTTTTTTATGTCTAACTTAGTTTGTAAAGGCTGAAAGCTTGAGGGCAAATACAGATTTCAAATTCATTCTACAGGACCTCCACCATAGACACTTCTATTGCAACGTACAGTATTTAAAACAGTCTGTATGACTGAGGCTGTGGTGTCAGTCTGATAAACTGATGACACAGAAGTAAATTTAGTCTAGTTACACATGTATTAGCTTTCCCCCCTAAACAGTTGTTCCATAAAGTAGTGGTGTAAATTTTAAGAAACTGTACATTTACTGATTCATTGCCACTTCACTCTATAACCTCACCCTTGTTTGCATGGTTCACTATAGAACATCCACTAAACCCAGTCATGTTTCAGCCAAGTTTAATGTAAGTGGCTGTTTGTGCCATTAATTAGGCTAACAAATCCAGAACCTTACATTGTGCATGCTGGTGAACTTGAATATCTTAAAGAATTATATTTTTGTAAGAATGGGTTCAAATAAGATACGTGTAATATTGTATGTGGAATAAAAATTAAATAAAGACGAATAAAGAATTTTTATCATCATTTTTTAATTTGTTTGAAAATAACTGAAGCTCAATACTAAAATAACACTTATGCAGCAAACCAGCTTCTTCCATACGTTTTAAGCTACAGCATCTGACATGCAAACTGATTCCTGATGCAAGTCCTGAGAATAGAGGTTTTTCCAATACAAAAAACTATAGGACAGCATCGGAGTGACAACTAATTAGTAGCACGTGCTACTGTAACCCATGCAATCAACACCTGGCTCTACCATGACCTACAGGTTTGTCTTTCTCTGAGGTGCTGCTTGTTTTCCCCTCTCCCTTCAAGTCCTGCTGGTTGTATTTGTGCATATTACAGACAGCCCTGTGTTTATTTTGAATCTGAGCCATTCTGGTTATTTTTATCCTCTGTCGCATTAGATCTGGGGGAGGGCATTTAACTCAGGTTACTACAGGAGGCAATTCCATAAATTATCTCAGCAGATGACATTTGTGACCATTTTATCTCAAACCAAGACGTTTTTTTTTTTTTATTTTACATGTATTCAGATGTTATGTCTTATGTCAAAGTGGTGAAGTTGTACTTAAAGCCATATTAAGATGTTCCTAATAATTTACCTTACTTATGCAAATACAACAAAGGAAAAAGACCATAATATGATCCTCTGCCCACTATGACCAACAATAAACATGCAGTAGAATTATCAGCTGACAATTACAACTTAACCAGTAAAGTAGACTACAATGCAAAGCCTTTGACTACTTAGTGACTACTATGAGTCACCAACCACAATGAGTCACCTGGAGAATTTCAGACAATTTCAAAAGATTTGGCAATATGGATGTAGTAATCTAGTCAATGTGGTTGAGGAGCTACAGCCATTATATTATGGGGACGCATTTTAGCTGACTTTGCTCCAAAGTAGGTACATGTGCATGCATTTTATTAATTAACAAATGTACCCGATTAGGCAGTAATTTTTTTACTTTTAGCTATAGAAAATTCTTCAGTCGTTTATCGAGGAACAAATGGGAATCCATTTCTATTACTAGTACTTATTTCTAGTACTTAATCCCCGCAATTCCTGGAGTCAAGCCTGACCATAAAAAGCTCAACTCTGTATTGAACAAAATGTGCGACTAAGCTTTTTAATACGTATACATGACAGTCCCAAGTTATATTTTACTAAATGCTGTGGCATTTAAATGTGTACAGATACCTAACAACCTGCATACCTGGTAATCTATCCTCTTGATGGAAGGAACATCCATGTTGTGGGTGGATGGGCACATATCTTCATACTTCTTGTTAGTGAAGATGTCAATGCCGACCAGGTTAACCTATAGGAGGAAAGTTGTTTTTACTACAAAGTGAAGTGAATGAACCTGGTTTGAGAATTGGTGCAGGGGGAATAAACAAACAAAACAGTCTTTGAAACCGACACCTTTGCAACTTAAAGCTAAAATAAAGTTGTCACTGGAGGGTAAAGATAAGGAGACCATACATTACTAAATAGAGCTTGGATAAGGTTGGTCTGAAATCTGAGCTTCATAAGACCCATGCTGAACCTCAGGTCTCTGACAGTGGACCTTTCCACAACCCCATTTAAAACTCTGCACTGCCAACTTACAGCTGAGTTTTATGGTTCCATATAATCATGCTTTAGAGACAATTTTACCTTGGCATGTCCGTGCTTGCCAGTCTTGGAGGTGGACATCTCCACAATTTTGCAGGGGCGTCCCTTCAGCACCACATAGCCGTTCTTACGCAGAGCAGAGCACTGCATAGGGTAGGTGGCGGAGGCGCCAGACTCACCAGTCTGGAAGTCAAGATCGGGATCTGCCATGGTGCGATGGGTCAGGGGCGCTGCAGAAAGCATTGAGAGATTGTTGTAAACAAATGCTGACAATTAGAAGCACTCTGATCTAAATGGCAGACTGATATTGATTTAACACATAATTAAACACTATCTCCATTTACTGAGCCTTTTAAATTAAAAAATAAACCACTAGTAAGCACATTCTTTAGAAGAGAGTGGTGCTAAAAGCCACAAATAGGTATTTCAAAAAGACTGATGTTTTTGAAAAAGATTAAATCGTAATAGCAACCTTATGTTGTTTTTAGAAAGATATGTTATTTTAGGAGGTTCAGATGACAAACCATAAACAAAATGTAACTTGATCTTGCTGTAATCAAATTGGTTCACACAAAAATACAAAAAGCAATATAAATGTAAAAGACCAATTATAAAATTCTGCAATTAACCTTTCCAAACCCTCCAGGGAGTTGTACTAAACAAAACCTATATTAAAACACCCAATTCTAGGGCTGATGATGGGTACAGTTTTTCCCCAGCATGTCAGATTTCTGCAATCATTCTTGTCCAAAGAGATGACCTTATTGCACCTTTAAGAGAGGCGACCCAGTACAAAATTGTTCTGAAAAGTTGCCATTTCCAAGTAGGCTTTGGCAGTCCAAGTTAATCAAATCAATTAGATGTCTTCCAAATATAAGTGTAGTACAAAATCAACTTTGCATTTCATTGGACACCGTTTCTCTGCAGCTTTGATGACAAGAGAAAAACTGTCATCCAATTTCCAAAAATGCATTGAATTTGTCTAAGGCTCTTATTAACTAAAGATGAACTATAGAAATGTAATTTTGCACAGACTGAAATTTATCCCTTATACTGTGCATTGGGAAGAACTCTTTAAATGCCCAACATGCACACAAGAAATAATTAAAGCAAAGACAAAGTTTCTATGCTCGAACTATATTATATTAAGACGCTTAATGAACCCACAGTAACCGAAACAGTCCTGTTTGGTCGAGATTCATTACAGTTTCTCCTTTAGCTCCTCTTTATTGAATATTAGGAAAATATACAATCCAAGCATATGTTGTCAATGGATACTTTTGTGTTATTGCCAGGTGTCAACCTCCGTCGTAAAAATGTATTTCTACCCGTTTAAGGGGAAAAAATATATATAAACACTGAACCTGCAGAATACCGAAATGGGGTAGCACGGCCCAACACGAGGCTGCGCCACTTTCTAACTATGAGTTAGCAAACTCAAGTCAGCATTAGCTACAATTCATTTAAATCAACATTAGCCAGTTGACTATCAGAAAAGTCGACGACGCCTTTGAGTCAACACCGATCCCAGTGGAGATTAAAAGGTTGACTTTTTAGAGCCAGTCAGCAACACCTTAGCACGAACAGTAACGTTAACAAGTCAGCCAAGTGGAACAGCGTCAGATAACGGTACAAAAACCAGCTAGTTCACATAAACGACGCATAACTAGCTAGGTAAGGGTATTTCTACGATTATAACCACTTTAATTACTAAAATTGCAGGCGCGGGTAAGTAACTGGTCAACATGCGCTACGGCTTCACCATTAACGAGTACCGTTATCCGACTGTTAGCAACAATGCTAACAGCGGCTAGTCACGCTAGCCGTCCATTCAGCTCCGTCCAAATACAACCAGATTGCCGCTCGATCGACAGCGGCCGGCGCATGAACCGCTAATAGCGTTTTAATGAGCAACGTTATAACGTTATATGTCAATTAAAGTGCGGGTTCTGAACGCGTAGCTTTCGCTAAAGCAGTCATTAGCATGGAGCATGACAAGCGACTTCCACCGACCGCGCCGCTGAAGGCCGCATGTCCCTTTGATTCAGCCTGGTAACGTTAGCTAGAACATGGACACCCACACCCTGCTCTGACACCGACTACAACCACCGAGAACCGCTAAAACTAACTCCACGGCCTCCCAAACAACTCCACAACTACTTTAGTACTTCTCAATACGGTATGAGTTGAATTAAAAACCCGGTAACTCTCCGTTTATAACCCCCAAGGCAGAAACACGCGCCATGCCACACTTACCTTCCAAGAAAAAGAGGACCGAAACTGCGCAGGCGCGGCCAACTTTACTGCAGCATCCGTAGAGGAAGAAGAGAGGGAGGAGGCGTTTATGAGTTCCGGTGGCGGCCCAGCAGAAAGGGATGCCAGGTCTGAGGCAAACATGGCAACCCGGCAGATCACACGTTCATATATATACACTCTTTTACAATTTACCAGTTGCCATAAGTACACAAATGCAAGGGCTGCAAAGTACCTAATTATGTTTACACAAATAATACATTTAAGCACAATGTTGAGGTATTTCTACTCTACTTGATTATTTCCATTTTCTACTACAATTGCTACTAACATTGTTTTCCTGCAGTACATTTATTTTATAACTTACTATTTACTTCTGATTAATAATACAAAATGTAGTATAATGTAAATATATTGTCAATCCTGTGACATTCATCTGCTATCCAGCAATATTTAAAATAATGGGCTAACATGTTAGATTTAAATTGTGTCAGCATATAAGGTGATTAAAAAAATGCCACTTGCAACATTTTTGTACTTTTATTTAAGTAGTATTCTAAATGCATGACTTTTACTTATAACTAAAATGACTACTATGTGGTATTACTACTTTTATGTAGGCTAAGTACTTCTTCCACCACTGTTCAATAGTCAGAAAAACTACTGACAGGTGGTTAATCTATAATAATACATAACTATAGTTGATTATGTTTTGCTCTGAACCTGCATCTGTGAAGTACCATCAGTTGTCAGAAAATTCTAGTGGAGTAAAAGGTATTTTCTTGCTAAGTATGTAAATACTTGAGTAATTAGACTTAGTTACCACCACTGTTGAAACTGAACTTAATTTTTTCATGTTCAATTAATCCATTGATCAGCTTGTTTCAGCCCTGTGAAGCACAAATTTCTATTAAGAGATTGTTTTCATCATAAAAAAACAAAACAAAACCATACTGTCAATATCTTGCACTAGTTAATAAATTGCACAAACAATTGGTTTCTATAAATAATAATAAAATGTTTCATCTTATTCATCACCTGTAATTAAAACTATATGGTGTAAGACCTTTGCTGTAAAAACCAGTTGGTGAAAAAAGAGAGCGGAGCAGGTGTTGTTGCTGTACAAGGAGAGGACATTTATTGTAGAATTCCCAACGTCACAGATGTGTTACCAGATTGAGGTTGTCATTTGACTGATTCCAGTGATTCAGACAAGGTGAAAACATACACTCACATGCATGTCACACACCTGTGCACACAGCTGCTCACCTGTACACTCACACACACACACACACACACACACACACACACACGCACACACTCACAGGCTGACAGCCGTACATACGTTCACAGTCTTGATACGTACAAAAATTGAAATACAAATAATACCACAATAAAAACATTGTTTTTTTTTTTTAGAAATTCTTATAGCTATGTTCTCTATTCTGTAGAAAGACAACTAAGCTTTAATAAGTGAACATTATTTTTTGTCTTTCTCTAAAATGATTAGTAAGATATCATCATCATAACGAAAATTCTTACAGTATATATAATTTTTTATCCATAGTTTCTCAAGCTAAACCTGCCTCCTGACCTTTATTCACAGGGTGTTTTAACAATAACATCCTGCACATGTAAAAGGCTTCATCTGGCCTTAAAAAGGCATCACTTACACCTGTCCCATTTTTTAAGATCAATGAATGATAAAAGAATACCAAGTAAAAGATCACCTTCCTCTCTCATAGGATGATCACAATCACCCCCCTCCCCAATCCCCCACAAAAAAAGCAAGGGTCAAAGTGACGCTCAGTCTCATCCTGCCTCACTCTTCATAAGCTGCTGTGAGTATGAGAATGAACAAAAAGCTTGAAATACAGTTTTAATGGTGAATGTGAAGTTATCCAGTGGAGAATCCTGATTTATCTGAAGGTTGCTTAATAGATAGTTGTTAAAAATGAATAACAGTTTTAGTTTACAGCTCAGTGTTGTTGTGAGAAAGATGCTTCTGGGTTTATGTAGAGAGTTCTCCTCTTACCATCCAGCTTCTACAGTCAGACCCGCCAGCGTATTGCCTTTAAATTACAATTTATAACTAATGACGACAGGTAAAACATGTATGTCACCATGCAAAATGTACAACTAAATAAACAGTATTAAACTACAGAAAAAAAGAATGAACTAGGTGCGTTAACCCAAACCAAACACTGTGTAAGTCCTTGCTCGGCTTGTTGGTCAGAAAAACCTCCCATCTGAGAGAAACTACAGAACAGACAGATTTACAGAGGTATGGCCAAAAAAGCAAGACCATTATTTTTTTCTTCATTTGCTTTGTGATTTCTTTCCTTAACATCAAAGTGAGTATTTATACAACTGCAGTGCACACAGAACAGTAAAAGGTGGAGAGAACAAAGGACAGCAAAATTAAAAATTCCAGAAGTTGGCAACTACTCTACGCCAAGTTCTTCCTGTGAGAAATGAGAGATTTTGTTATTGTGTCGCTGTTGCAGCAATAATACAATATCTACAACTTTCTGTCCCATGCCAGCAATATACCAGGCTATAGTACCACAGTTGCTGAAAGTGACTGTGCAGCATCCACAATGACAGGTGTAAAATGCCTAGTTTCACTTGTGTGTGTGCAGTATCTTCCACTCCTAATGAGGAAGAGACATAGAAGGTGTTTCAGCAGCAACTCGAAATGAGCGTTCACACTGTGAGCAACACTGTTATCAAGACACAGCAGGTTCTGTCCATTTCCTGCAAAGAGACAGTAGTGATTACGAGAACAAGAATGCTGTCCACTATCCATCCACAACAAAAAAATCAATTTCTAAGTTTTTGCTACAAGATGTTTGTCTAGAAAAAGTTGTCATCGCTATCAGAAGTTGTTCAGATGATAACAACAATAAGCAGCATCATATTTATACACTGAGTTCAACCTTTTGCTTGCGTTTCTGAGTAGCTAAAGGGTGGTTCTTTCCACACAAGTCATGTTAAAATGGTCATTTCCATTTGAAAACGTGCCACTTAGACGACTAAACAAGCACTGTGAGCAATTGTGTGTGTGGTAACAAACATAACTTAACTACATGTCGCACTGCGCAAGAGAAGACTAGTACAGCACTGGACACAACCAGAAAGCAGAAAAATAACCAAATTAAACCTTGAAAAAGGAAGACAATTGTCGGTCTAATTGTGGTCAGAGGAAAAAAACACAACAGGGAATTCTAATTTAGTGAGTTTGAGATAGGTTTGTTTTCTGCAGTAGTATTGTACTAGCCTGCCACTGTATTTTGTTTAATTTCACGCTGTATTGCCTGCAAAATGATTTTGTGTCAGTGCTGAGTGACTTTGTGCGTGACTCGTTTCCCACACTATTTGGGTTCATGCTATGTTTTCTTCCTACTGATGCTATCTTCATAACAAGCAAATGTTTAGTCACTGTAACAAATACTGTGCAGTAACAGATGTCTGATTTGCTGCAGTAAAGGCAGTCATAACACCTGAATCACCACTATCAAGAAGGACAGAGTGACAAATCTACCAGTGTACCCACAGTGTGAACACCCTGTAAGAAAATCATTGATGTGCTACACAAATATTATCCATAGACCCCCATTCAATCACATAGGGACGAAAAAGGCTACTCGGCATGATGTCAGTGTCCTTTAAAGTCTCAAGAACAACCATCATCCCGATCAAACAGTCCACAGGGAGGGCGTTGTCCACAGACAGTAGGTGGAGCCACCTTTGCTCAGCAGGCAGTGAGACCGTCCATAGGGACTGTGGCACCCCTGCAGTTGGAGGGTACCTAAATGGGGGGGCACTCCTGTGGTTTTTACTCTTTCTCTAGTAATCAACTGTTCAGCAGCTTGTTGTTTATTATCCACAAACACACATAGACACATACACACGCACACATAAATTGTCCTCTTGTCATCCCTCCACGTCTCTTTTGGTGGTGAGCGATGTCCAGAGAGAAGAGGAGGACGGTTGTTGGTGGAAGCAGAAATGGTTACCAGTTCATCATGGAGCTTCTGTTGAGGGTCATGAAAAAGACTTGACTGCTGCCTCCAGAACGCACGGAGGCAAAGAAAACCTGCAGAGACAAGGACAGCCTGAGCACCTGTCTCTGATGTGTAACAGGTTTGACTTAGTAGATATTTCAATGAGATGACCAATGTTGATTTTTTTTTTGTAAGTGTGAAGTATCAACCTCTGATACAGTGACTATGAAACAGTTTATTTATCTATGTACTGACTGCAAAACTGAATTTAATTTAATATCTATATTCTAATAAAAATTGTATTGTACTTATGCAAATGCTGTATATCATCAATGAACCTTCAAAAGTGATTCGGTGCAAGTGATTTGTGTTTATAGAACCCACCTTGTCATTCCTCTCCGACAGGAACTTCAGTCGCTGAGCTCGCTTGTGCATGAAAACTCCGTCGAGGTGTCCCGTCTCCACGGAGCGGATCTCAATGGCCTTCTCTCCCCAGCCCATGATCTGGTTGGAGTGGATGTAAGCTGCAGGTACAGGAGAGGGTGCGCGCACACACACACACACACACACACACACACACACACACACACCACACACAGGGAGGTTGGACAGGAGAAGACTCAGCACCAGTCTCACACCCAAGCCAATCACACCTCGAGGCCTCGTCTGCCTCGCCTGCGGGAGGAGATTATTGCAGCAGTTTCTGAGGGATGTGAACGATCACGACCTCCGAGCTCTTCGTGTGAGAAGAAGCTCGATGTTGAGAAAGAGCAGGTAATGCAGGAATAGTGTAGAAGACTGCTTGATGGACTTCCATAGATTTTATTAGGTTTGTTGTCAGTATTTGATTTATAGGAACTGGTCAGCATCAGTTGTTTTGCAGCTGCTTCACAGTGAGATCATTCCAGTGGTTTACCATCTGGTTTTGTTACTGTATGACTGATGAATTCAGAAATACCACATTATTGAAATGCTTTATATTGTTAATCCACATATGTCTGGCGTAGATCTTGGCAGCGGATACAAATAAACCACTATTCACGGATGGTCACGTCCTTGTCTCCATGAGTCAGTTGCTTGTACCACCATACACATGCTTACATGTCTATGAATTTATTTTTTAAATTTCTATGGGTAAAAAAAAAAAGTCCTGCTTGACGGGAATGGGAATCAACCAGCAGCTCACCGTTACAGCTTGTGTGCAGAATAAAACGCTACAAAGCAAGTTATTCGTCTGTCTCGCCTGGGGGCTGGGGGGCTGAGGCCGGGCTTGGCTGTGAGAAACTCTGGTGTGACAGTAATATACAAACAAACATGTTAACAGGAGATGATGTCCACATGTAGAAACACAACACAGAAGCACAGCCAGTGCTTCAGGACAGTGACACAGTCAGTCAAACAGGTTGAATTAATCAGGATACTGACATTTGAGAAAAACACAGAGACTTTGACAGACTCAGATCATAAGATCCAAGATTCATCCTTGATGTGCGCGGCTCTGCTTAACTCAGCCGTGTCTTGTTTCCTCCTTATGAGGTACGACTGAGTGTACTAATAAATAATAGATTGGTTTCAATGTGCTGCACTCAGTTATGTTCTAATGCAGATGTTTCATCTTACATGCGGGCGGCTAAAACCTAATACATTTCTGTCTGTTTAGGTTATTTTAGAGCTCATGCAACCAAGGACGAAATTAAGAATGTTTAAAATACTCATAGTCGTACAGAACAGGAGGACAGAACTGAACATAAACAACACATGAGCATTTACCCCAGTGCATTGAAAAATGTGAAAGGATAAAGTGTACATGAAAAAGGAAAGAAAAAGACACAAAGTCTGTGAGAGCATCTGTGTCTAGATTGCAGTGGGGCAGAGAGAAGAGGTAATGCTCTGTGGGATGTGTTGTTGTCAGCTCATGTATCAGATGATCGTTCAACACTTGGACATTAAAGGAATATGTTAAGGTTTTGGGTTGTTACACCTCTGGTCAACATGTCTGATAAAAGATGAGTATGATGCTATTAAAACTCTTCATGTGTCTCAAGTAGATCACTGTAGTCTTGTGACAATGTTTTAGCAAATAGTAACTGAGTGACACTGAGTGTGGCTCGTTTTCCTTACATACTCACTATTTTGATATTGTGCCAAAACTTACTTGTTTCTTTATTTCATTTACTTTGGCTGACTTGTACCATTGGTATTTAGGCCCATCAAATCCACCCAAGATCCTAGTGGGGGTCACAAGTGCAGCTGTAAAGTCACAATCCCTCACTGGCATCCCACCAATTAACATACGTGGGCAGGAGTATTTGGTGCAAGTTACACTACGTGGTATTATTTCATTATGATTATGTGTTCTTGTTCGTATTGTGAGACTGACTTGTTGACATGCATATCCATTTATATATGTGAAGAGTTGGTACAGAAGTGAACTATGAATCTATTAAGGGCATAACTGAAGCTGTAATCTGTTGTATGACTTGGTAAATCCTACATGAGTAAAACTAGCAGAGCACTAAAAAGCACATAGCATAGCATTTACTTTCTCCAAGTCTATGGCTTAGTTCAGACTATTTTTTTGAGCCAGTTCAGTTTGTACCTTAGTAATTGCTTTGTTTATGTATTTTTGGGTGGTTGGGGGCTTTAAAAACACAGATGACCTATTCTCTGTACTGTCCCTGAACACCTCACACCATGAAGGGCACAAGACCTGCAGCTGAGAGCTTGCAATGCTCTTTCTAAGCTACTTTATCAATGCCCACAGAAGGGGCGTGTGATAGGTCTTGCCCAGTGACTTGTGGATGACTTTAGCTGTATGTTCTCATCACTTATACTACAGTTGAGCAGTCGGTTACTTAATTTCCCAAAAACCTTCTGTATTCCTTTAAGCAGGTAATAAAACAGGTGAGACAGTCTTGGCTTCTTGTTTACAGGTGTAACTGAAAGCGAAAGGCAGGAGGAGAAAGAGGAGTGTTGCTTTGAACGGAGAAGGGTAGTGGTAGGTAGTGAGGGTGAAAGATGATCTGCTGAGACCGCTTAAAAAGGTCAGAGGTCAGGGGTCAGGGAGAAGCGAGCTGATTGGTGGACATACCGACGGAGGTGGGCATCTCGCCCCACTGCAGCACCACGTCTTTGGTGATGCGTCCGTAGGTGTTGACGTAGACACCCTCGTCCTCGTAGCACAGCAACATCTCCATGCCGTCCGTCTTGGGCAGAACCACGATGGCGTGCGGAGTCACCTGACCCTGAATCTGCCAGGGCGACACATGGGCGACACATTTGAGGTGGTGGGGGTAGTAGGTGGTTAGAGGCTGCCATGAGCCTACAGGGACTTTGGACCCCCCCCAACTGCACCTTCCCCACCCTGAGAGAGAAGAAACTGCTGCAACAATAGTCTCCTGTTCCTCTGCCATGCAATCGCCATGGAAACAGACATGAGCACAGCGTGACTCATGACTGCCAACAGCTATGTGGGGTGGTTTCTATGGTTACCGTCTCCTTCCCCCATCCACCTCTGACGGTAACCGGACCGGGTTAGAGGAGGACACCGATTCAAGCACTCCATCACTCAATCATCTTCACATCAACTAGTTCATTTAAAGACTCATCCATTCACAAAGTACTGAGAGCTGATGATAACCTTCACAAATTTATTTACTAACTCACACGTTTAATATTTAATTCTCTAACTCACAAAGTCACCCATTCAGTCACTCACTCACTCATTCAGTCCTATATTAACATGTCTTTTTACCCATGATCTTGACAATAAATGAATCTGTTGACTAATTAATTAATCAGTTAATTAATTGAATTACTTCACTAATTCCCTATTATTACCCTAATTACTTAATTTCTTCATTCATTCATACACTTACATGTGATGGGATGTAAATATCGTAGGGGTTGCCTGAGTCCACATCAATGACATGGAAACCAGCACAGGAGCCATAGATGACCTTTAACCTCTGTCCCTCCTCCACAGTCAGGTCAACCAGCAGGGGGCGATGCTGCAGGTCAGTGAAGGACTGACATGCAAAGGGCAGGAGGCAGAGAACAGATTAATTTAACATCTTAGGCTCCAGAGGAACAGTTAATTAAAACGAGTAACTTCAATTAAAACCTCTACAAACACAACCATACTAGAAAAAAGTCATTCAGCAGTGGCTTGAAAAGCCAACTTATTATTTCAAGGGAAAACATGGAAACATGGAAAAAAAACACGAGAAGCTGGTATAAAACTATACATAGATGGATAAAAAGGGCAGTGCAGACAGCACAATAGAAGAACAATATATTACTACTACTACTTACTAGTATGAACAAGTTGTGACCTACCCTACTGTATACAATGCACAACCTATTAGTAGTAGTAGTAGTAGTAGTAGTAGTGGTGCAGCAAGTAATAGTATTTAATAAGTTCTATGTCCTAAGTTTTATTTACATAAAAGTGCACAAAAATGCTCATTACCAGTAAAATATGCTGTGTAATATAACTGTTTAAATCTAATGTAGGCGGAATGCAAAAATCCACATCATCAAATAATACTACTTGTCACTAGTCCATGGCAGTCCTGTGTTTTTTGTCTGTCACTGATTCACTGATACAATGAAAAAGGTTTAGTTTTCTCAGAGAGATCCAATATCTCAATATAGTTTCGTCCTGCACAAGTGAGGGATAAATAACTGTGCAGCTCATCAGCTACTGAAGTGGTAGCTCTCATGTTCCCACAACACAAAGAGTTGATTTATTCATGTTTGACCGTCTCTAACACATATCCTGACACGTCTTACCTTAAAGGCCATAAACTTGTGGTAAGGTTTAGGTGCCCAGGCATAGATCTCCACTGAATTTTTCAGAGCTATCACCAAGAATTTAATCCTCTCATACTTTACTGCAGAGTGGAGCAGAACAAAGTAAAAACAAGTCAGATACTATACTGTATTTAACAAACAATCAGCATCCCTAACCACAACATGTTCAGGAACACTGAGCACTTGTTGGTTTATAAACCTTTTATAAAGCTTTTTGTGCATTTATTAACGAGTTTCTCACCGACTTTGTAGTGCACGCAGCCCTCCAGCTCCCCAACAGTGATCCAACCCTGTTTCTTTTCCACTTCAGGGTCGTTGTGTAATATCCTGTTCCTGAGCCAGGACAGGTAGTAGACACGCAGCTTGTTCTTCTTCCCTGGTTTGTAAAACAATAACAGGTGTCTTATGCACATCCCAACATGTTCTCAGATGTGTTGACTAAAGGTAACACGATCATTTCTAAGCCACTGAAGCCAGATCTGATCAGTTAGCACTTTCTTTGTGAACAGAAACATAGTCATTATGTTCAGTGTCTTGTTTTGTTTTGTATTTGTACTGCAAACCGGCAGGGAACACTGGAGACAATTGTAACTGAGAGAAACAAAAAACATTAAGGACTAAAGGCTAAACAACAACTAAAACAGTTGAGGAAAACAGGCTGTAGATGTGGAAAGAATCCAGAAGAAGAACAGAAGATTTTGTACAAAAACACTAGTTTAACCTGAACATTTGTCCTTTTTGTATATTAAAATAAAACCAGCTCTAAGCTGCCCTTTATTAGCTTTTAGAAGCATTAATCTACATCTCGCAGTCTTCTCCGGTGAGTAATAAAGACTGGCTTATTTTGGAAATTTGACCACCCTCAAAGACGAATGTCATCGGGCGGAGATGTGATATTTTTAAAATATGAAAATATTGAATAATGAATAGTTAACCTGGGAGTTTTTTGTTGGATCAGTTTGGAAACTTGGGCACAGGCCCAATCAACTCTCAGACAGCTATTGGGGATGGGGGTTTCCGGAGCTGTAAGAATGGCTAATGCAGCAGACTGATGTCTTTAGGCTGTTCATAAAGGTCAAGTGTAAAATTAAATGTTCTTTTATTTCTGTGAGAGACTGAACCTGAAACTTATTTGAACATCAGCAACAGAACAGAAAAGCGACCTTTTCAGATGCTGGTACATAATAATTTGCCTTCATTTTTTTCAATATATATTAATTGTTCATTCATCTTGCTTAAATGTTCTTTGTTAGGTGCTTTACATAGACTCGGATGAAGGCCAAGAGCTGAAACGTGTTGGTCTTGCACTAAAGTTGTTCTTTATACTGCATGTGTTGCTGGAGTTTGAGCTTTGCTCGACAGTTAAAGGAGATACTTTGTTGCTGTGCTTTGCCTCTTTGCCGCCTGTGCATGAGCTAAAGGTGCCAACCTGAGATGGTGACCAGGACGTTGAGTCCCTCCAGGACATCCATCTGTTGAAATCGCCGTCGATTGATCAGGTTGTAGACTTTGCCCTGACCACTTCGATCCAGCAGCATCAGGCCATTCTCCGTCCCCACCAGTAGGTTCACTCCTGCACAAACATACATAATTCACTGCCTGCAAGTGCGGATAATTAATACTAACGCTGCGGAGATGTTTAGGTCGGTGTCTCACCCCACAGAGCTGCACAGAGAATCTCAGAGTTGAAGCGCTTCTTGTATTTGCGGATCTCCGGTGTGTCGCTGTGTGGCCTGATGTTGGTGGGGTTGACGTTTACCACTGAGATCTTTCTGGCCTCGTTGAGCCTCGCCTGCTCCTGTTCCTGCTTGAGCAGCTCGTCAGCAAACAGCGCTGCAGCATGAAACACATAAATTCACTCACTGTATCCAAACTGCGTAGCTTAACTAGTAGCGGTAGCAGTGACATGATATACAGTAGAACATAAGATGTGCTTGATTTACCTGAACTGAATAAATATTTTTATTTCTCACAGTAACACAAGCATGTCTATGTGTAGCAGTTCAATCAAAGGCTGATATAATAGTGACATAATCATCTTGTGACCCCCCTGTAGGTATCAGGACTGTGACTGCTTTGTACCTGATGCGGAGATTTTATCTTCGTCGTCAGTCGGAGACGTCCCGTACACCCTCGGATCAACAAACGGTGTGAAGGAAGCCTTGGAGCCTCCGCCGCCTCCCACTCCGTACTGCAGATCACAGAAACACAGGTTACAGTGAGTCAAACGTTTGTCTGGTGGTTTGTTAGTTTTGGGGAAACTGAATTAAACAGGTTACTGTCAAAATAAAGGAAACAAAAGCTGTGGTCACAGAGGATCTTTGTCCTCGTTAAAGAAGTGACTTTGATAGACAGATGCTGTAACTTTCATTCAGTTTTGCTTGTTTCTGCATTGCACTAATGCAAAACCTATTTTGTGAAACCCATTTAAAGAGTCATTGTTTCCTTTATTTCGTCAGCTACTTGCGTCACGTGCTCAGGAACAGGGTGCAGGATTCGTTCTGGATCAGAGGCTGGAAAACAGAGAGAAAACGGAGAGACAGGAGGGATAAAAGAGAAGGATCAAATGACTCGAGCAGGGAGGGAAGAAATCCAGTTTATTCCATCTGTGGGGAAAACAGGGGAGCCATAGTGGGACAGACTTAAACAGGACAGGGCAGGAAATTAAAGAGGCCACATGTTGTCATCTTTTACTTTCAAATCTCATTTACCACAAACCAAAACAAAAGAGATAAAAATAAGATGTATCAGAGTAGAGCAGCAAATGAAACTATTTGTAGTTTTGTTTCACAAAGGTTCTTACTTTTTTATTTCACATAAACGGAATAATTTAGGTCAAACTTAATTTAACACTCTGAAGGTGTTACTTTGTGAACACTATTTTTGGTGACTAATGTTAATATTCTCCATACATTTTTACCTGTGCAATACCTGATTTCTGATTTCTGTTTTAGGATACAGGGCATGGAAGTGGTGGAGTTCTACTTTATATCAGCACACACACAGCAGCTTACCTATCTGCTATTTACAGTCTTTTAAAGAAGATAAAAATAGAATTAATGACAACTAAAAGGGATATTATGTGTTCTCTTAATTTAAACTAGTCCCAAAGAAAATGCAACTATGATCCAAAGGCATCGAGCAGAATAGATATTTGTTATATTAATACATTACTTACGACACCTTATTAGTAAAATACTGTATTTTCATATATATTATAAGAAGCCTACTTCAGCTTCAGTATTTTTATAAAGCCAGTTTAACTTGACTGACGTTCGTTTGGTGGCTGCTGTTAATTTCCCACCCTGACGAAGGATCAAACAACCAGCTGGCGACAGGTTTGTGGGCAAAAGACACGGTGAACAGGTGACTGTCTGTCAGGATCAGGTGTGAGGGGGGTTTCAGGGGCCAATATTTGGGTGCTGCTCCACCTACTTGAGCCCCAGAGGCATCACCAGGGGAGACCAGGGGGGAGGTGCTTTGCTGCACCAAATCGGGGAGATTGGCGTTGCCAGAGAAGAGATTAGCGTTGCTGGGGAAACCGTTGCTGGTAGTGGAGCTACGCCTCCGTTTCCCGTGTTTCTGTAAAGAGAGAAAGAGTGTGTACGTGTGTGTGTATGGGTGTGTGTGTATGTGGAGGGGCGTGGGGGTGGGCTACTGTGCAGCATGGCTGATTTACAGGTCAGCTGATGGAGGGAGGAACCCTGCTGTGTGCAGGTGTGTTTGTTCGTTTGCGTTGATTTTTAGAAACAGACATCCTCCTTCACACCTGATGGTCACGTTCATTTCAGCATTTATTCGCTCTTCATAGTAAACTAAATATCTTTTGTTTTTTGGACTTGGACATAAAAAAATCTGTGAACTAATTAATAGTAGAGATAACTATTAGTTGCAGTCCTACATCTCTAAATGTGTATAATCACTGGGTCATAGTGAGTCTTTAACTTGTCAGACTGTCATCCAGACACACAAAAAGTGGAAAGCAAAAAGTGAGTCAGCGTGAGTCATTAGTGAATATTCACATTTTAAACAACTCATAATAAATAAAATAATAATGAATAAATAAAATTGATATCACATTTTTCCCCATGAAGATAAAAATGGTAGTTTATTGAGATATTTTAGATCATATCTCCTGATCCTAAGTGAGGCTGAGCTGACCTGTTTAAAATACCTTGGATATGTCAAATACATAAACATTATTATTCCCTCACAATGAAACGGAACAAAAACAGAAAATAGCCGAGCAGTGTTAGTTTCTGTGGAGTCAGCGAGGCCAGAGCCTCGGGGTCAAAGGTTAAATAACTCACCTCACGCATCATCAGGGTGCTGTCCTGAGAGCTGTTTCCATACGATTCTCCGTGCGTGTCGTTGTGACTTCCCATAACAGCAAAGGACTCATTGTTGCCTTGACTCGCTGGCGGCCTGAAACACAGAATTTGTTAATATTAATTTAATATTGATCTAGTTATATATTATACATTTTTATCAAAACATAAAAAAAACTCACTACTTTGTACTATTATTGTTGTCCTTTTATTAAACATACACAAAAAACAAAGCTGCATTTTATTTCAAATATAACCTTTATAATATTATAACAGGCTAAGATACGAATCATAACACTCACAATTTTACAACTTTGGAAACAAGTGTTTTATCTTTAGTTTATCTCCAGGTAAACAGTGCTCGGATTAACACTTTACATGATGTTACTTCGTGTGGTAACGCAGGAATCTCTGGTTACTTCCTTTTAAAATACTTTATGCACTCATAAACTCATTAGATTCAGAAACGTATTGTGATATTTTACATCTTGAACGAGGTGGTCTAAGGTACATTTGTGAACATTTGTAAGGAGAATCAGAAACACCCATCAAACTACTAAAGGTCAGCAAAAACATGATTTTCAGTGCACGTTTATTAAGAATGTAGGAATATCGATACAGTTGAGTACAGCAGTATTATGTTTCATGATACTTTACTGATTTTCAAAAGCTCTGTTGATGTTTAGTTAATCATTTAACTGTAAACATTCGTGGCAGACACTGTCTCGTTTTGTGTGCGTTTCATTTGGTCAGGAGAAAAAGTGTTGAAGCCCAAACACATATACTCACATAATACGGGGAATATCGCTGACTGCTACTGTTCCATCATTAGCGCCTCCCTCTCCCTCCTCGTCCTCACTGCTGTGAGAGTCCTCGCTGGATGAAGAGTAGTCCGTCACTTTGACGGGCGGGCGGCTGGTTTCCTCACCCTGTCGCAGCTCTCTCAGCTCTTTAGCCAGAGCCGTCAGGTCCTGGAGGAAAAAAGCAAATCAATCGAGAGTGTTGGAAAGTGTATGGTGTCACAGACCTTAACTAGGAAACGACCAATGTTTTAAATATTTGATTTTTGATTTGATATTTGAATCGGACAGATTTTTACACCATGCACTTTAGATTCTTAAGAATGAGGAGTTGTTTGCAGTTATGTTGTTATTTTTCTTAATGCTCATGTGCCTCCTTTCAGTCATTTTTTAACTTTCTGTCGCTTTTGGTAGTTGTTGTTTTTGTTTCTTTTCCTTTCATGGTTCATTATGTCATTATGTGTCATCTGTTTATGGTCATTCTAATTTTGTCATTTGTCTCATTTTGTTCATTTTCAATATTTCTCAGTAGATGTAGATGTTCAATAAAATATCGATACACTTGAGTACTGCAATACTGTTCTGAGTGATACTACAGTTACAGTATTACAGTTTTTAATGAATAATTTACATGCAAAGATTCATGGCAGACATTTTGTGTTGTGTTTAAACTCCAGACCACTAGATGACAGTGTTGTATGTTGTGTGTGTGTGTGTGTGTGTGTGTGTGTGTGTGTGTGTGTGTGTTTAGGGACATGTTGGTGTGTTCTCTATTCTATGATAGGTTTTGTAAAATTAGGTTTTTAAATATATTGAATTATAATCTCTTATAGGATAATATGATATATATCATATCAACAGAGTCTTGCTAATACACAGCTCTACTTAATAGTGTATTTAAAGTATCAGTATATATATGTGGTGGTAATCATGTTTCTTGCCTTTTTGAGTTGATTTTGTGCCTGTTGTTGTTTGTCATATTTCTATTTTGGGGTATTTTTGATACTATATAAAGTATCAGTATGTAATGGTAGCTGTGTCTCTTTTTATCTTTCTGGGTTCATTTAATTTTAACTTGAGCTATGTGACTTTCAAACAAGAAATAATAAGAATAACTTCTTACAGGGACTCTGGCCCAGAGATCCAAGAAGTGTTTTAGTAGACCACTTACACTTCAGAGATAAAATATACACTGGTTACCAACAAATGCAGTTTAAAAATATGCATAGTGGTAACTGAAACATGGCAACAAACAGCAAATAGGAAACATTTCAATTTTGACTCTAAAGATCTAAAGTTAGAGCTCATTTGAGATGTTCGTGAAGCAGCTGCAACTGTGTGAAGTTAAATGGAGTACAGTATAAGTGAGGTACAAAGCGAGTAAATATCTAAGCCGAGGGGACAAATTTTAAAGTAAAGCGCTCTAGAAAGAGCAAAGAAAGATTCGGAAGAGTTCTGTTTTTGAAAGTTAAGAGTGAGGCAGCCGAGCGTGCAGAGGTGGGTATATCGTTCCACCATCAAGGAATCACTGAGCTGAAAGGTTTTGCCTGAGATCTTTTGAGGTGAGGGGACCACAAGACGTCGTTCACTTGCAGAGCATAGTGAGTGAGAGGGATTGTAGACCAGGATGAGGGGGTTCAGGTAGGTCGGTGCTGGTGAGTTGACCACTTTGTAGGAAACGGTCAAAGCTTGAACCTGATGCAGCAGCTACACAAAGCCAGTGCATAGATCTGAAAAGTGGTGTAACGTGTCCTATTTGGCTGATCAAAAATGAGACGTGCTGCTGCATTTTGGATCCTCTGGAGGGGTTTGATGGTGCATGCTGGTAACCATCAGTAAGACACTGCAGTGGTTGGTAAAGCTCAGTTGATCATCAGTGATCACTCCCAACTTCAAAAGTTCTGTTAAATTATTTATAAACTAAAGGCATCATTTAAACTGCAGCTACCATGTTCATTTATTTAGATTCTTGTAGAAATCTGGCAGCAGAATTTCAAATGTGCTGCAGAGGTTTGTAAAATACTGGGAAATTAGTTTTTTAAAAATTGAGCACGGAAGAATGAAGTGTTTTTGTGAGCTTCATTTACATTTCAGCCACGTTTCTGATTCTCCATTATGAGGAGCAGGCAGCAAGACAGTGAAGGGGGAGGAGGAGGAAGCGAGTTGGACTACAGATGCCACCGTGCATCAGTGCAGGAGGGGCTGTGCCTATAAGAGGTTAAGTGACAGGAAGTGGAAGAAGTGGGGAAGCTGTGGTCGAAGTGGAGGTGGTGGTGGGAGAAAATAGTGAGAGTGGTTGTCTTACCAACTCCTCCTGATGAGAGAGAAACAAGTGATAAAATGGAAGAAAGAGACAGAGAGAGATAATGCATATGACAGTGGAAATGAAACATTCCTACAGTGAAATGAAGACACGAATCCTACAGCAACTAATAACACACTGATAACAGCTTCATCCCGGACACAACAGGAAAACAGATCAATACAAAGCATAAGACAGCGCACCCATCAAGTACCTAGAAAAACTGTGGGCAATTGTACGAGGAGTCTCAAATTGCTTCCTATACAGCTCAACAGCAACAACAAATGCATTTTGAAGGAAAAGTAATTATGGCTCAATTAAGTTGTCACAGGAGCTACTGCGCTATTCAGGGCCAGACAAACCTGCCTGGGTCTTATAAACCTCCCTGTGTTGGGTTTGTTGTCGCCAAATGCTGCAGTGTGTTGCTGCAAGATTTTACCAAGGATACAGCATTGTTTTAAATGAGCTGAAACTCCTGAGAAGGCTGTGTCTTTTCTAGCAGTGCAGTCTGTGTAAAAAAAACCCAAGGGCAACAGTGACTGACAAAGAGACAATAATGATTTTAAATTAATTTGTACTAGGAAAGAAAAGTATTTCTGTGGGAACTGTCAAATAAGACAAGCGAGTGTGAAGTAGAGCTTGAGACGTGGTTATTAGAGTGGAGACAGGAGAAATGTCACTAACCTCGTCTACAGCTTTCTTATAGCTCTGATGGGAGATGGAAGGAAGGATGAGAAAAGGAAGAGAGTGGAAATGAACAGCAGCGTGGTTAGTTTAGACAAACGAGTCGGTCAGTCACAGCGGGTGAATGTGTTCTCCAACATACTGTACTTCGTATTTAAATGTGTGTACAGTTCACTCACTGCAGGCCTGCTGGGCCGCGTCACCTCTCTGCCGTCGTCTTTGGTCTCATGGGAGGAAAGTGTTGAGCCTTCGGTTTTAGCGGCTGAATTTCCTGAGCACACAAATCAGAATTAGTGCACTGTCAAACAAAAACACAACCAGTTAACATGTGTGAATGTGTGTGTCGGAACAGCACAGACCCAGAGAGTGAAGACATCCTATCACAATTTATAAATCTTTACCTAATTTGGAATTTACAACTTGAGAGAGATGGAGTTTTAAATAGTGAGTTTATTTAGAAAATTAGAAAATTTTGGCAAAGTTCAGTTTAAACTATGAGAAATTTAAAATCAATATTTTTGGTAAATGAGAAAATGTGATGACAATTTTTTAAGTGGGGATAGTTTTGAGAAATTTAGGAATTTAGAATTTGTTTTGTATTTTTTGCAAATTTGAGAAAGTTTAAGACATTTTTTGAAATGTAGATTCATAAGAATTGTGAAAACACAGCACCTTTGTCCTTTGTTTTTAAAATGTTTACATTTTATTGTGTCTTATTATCTGCTTGTCAGGCATGGTGTGTAATTCACTTTGAACCTGCAAAACCTGCTAGAAAATCGTAAATGATTGAGGGAGCACAATAAATAGTACCTTTATATAGTGAGGACATTACTGCTTCTGTAAAGTGCAGACATTTTGTCAAATGAGAATATTTTGATACTATACCACTACATTTTGGAAGACACCTATCTCTTGGTTCTATGGAGGCTGTATTTACTTCTTGTCAGCTGATTTTTATTTGCTGAACAATTATAAAGTACCCGTTACAGAATAATCATGTGAGTGAGAGTCTGTGTGTCTGTGTGCGCACCTCGCTCGTTGGATCCTCCCTGGGAGCTGGGGGTGCTGGAGCTGGAGGAACTGCCGCTGCTCGTCCTCTTCAGGGGGGTCTCCATGGAAACGTCAGTCCTCCGCAGGTCAGGGTTGCTACAGCAACACAAACACAGCGCCGTCTCATTCATGCACGAGGAAACTGTTGAAACCCTGCTCTGAACTAAAAAAAAACCCATCACACCTGCGTTCCCACAGCTCTACATCAGAGCTGTGTGTGTTTTAGGGACTTTTTGCCGAGCTCGGACGAGGTTTGCATCAGTAGTATGGACGATTAACAAAGAAAAGAAATGTATTTGATAATTTCTTGCCTAAACTAATGGAGCACTATACATAAACACTATATTATAATACAGAAAAATACAGGAGAATTGAATAGAAGGGACTTTCATGTCAGGTGACCAATCATTGAGCATTACCAGGTCATTTTACTGTTAATTATGTTTAGTTCATCTATGTGTGCCCACTTTGTGTCCGTGTACCTAGCTCGTATAAGGTGAGCTCCAGCCCGAGGTCCGAGGCCAGGCCCATTTCCAGGAGAGTTCTTTCTGACTAAAGCAGGAGAGATGGAGGTCGTCCTCTGAGGAACCTGTAAACACACAACACGACCATCTGGGTTAGGAGCTGCAACGTGTTTCCATGTCACACACTGTCTATTACACAGTTTAATATGATGAGCTTTTAACGGAGGGAAGAGCCTAATAATCAATCAACGATCAACGAGTCTTCACTGAGCAAAGTGGTTACACAAGCTGAGCTGTTACTGCCTGTATGTGTGTGCAGGGAGGTCTACTGGACATGTACATACAGTACACTGTAGTGTCCTCTGTAGGTCAATCTAATTCAGTGTTGTAATAGGTGTTCAGATGGGTGCATAAGAAAGTATACAGAGATGTTTGGTTACATTATTTGGTGCAATTTGAGGCCAGAAAGAGCTCACGCATGCAGTAGGAAATGTTATAAATCATGACCTGCAGTGACAAAGGGGAAAGGGAGATAAACTGTAAGTATGCAATATTTTCTAAGGATCCAGTTAACAGTACTCTAGCTAACATTACTGTGCTCTGCTTTGCAATTGTTCTGAATACATCCTATATTATGAACATATTGTCAGAGAAACTAAAAACCATTTTCAGCTAACAAGAAGTGTAGTTTTCAAATACAGAGTATATCTTTATCAAAGTAAATTGTATTTTTCATAAATATAGTACAAGTAGACTGGTTTTAACCGACCTGTTGGACTGCACTCTCTATCCATGATTCAAATTGATTTTACTTTATTGCCATTCATAGGATCAGACAACATTATCTTTTCTTAAAATTATACCAAAACTTGCAAAGAACACAGAAGCAAAACGGACAATGAAACCTGCACACAGAACCCACTCGTAAACAGACAAACAGAAATGATAAAACATTTAACTTTTCTTCTACCAAAGTTACACACACAAGGACGAAAACACACAGGTTGTGGTAGGCAGAGACCTTGGGGGGCATGTCGTCATCCTGCCGCAGCCAGGAGCTGCGGTCCAGCTTGTCGAGGGGAGGCGCCAGGCGGGAGAGGGGCAGGGGAGGAGGGGTGTCAGAGGTGGGGTCGGAGTTCTGCCGAGGCATGGGAGGCCGGGAGGGTAAGGGTGATGCCGAGGAGGAGGACACCCCGTGGGGGTCGTACAGAGACTGGGAGCCTGAAAGACCGTGACTCTTCACCTGCATCAGGTGGGCCATCTGGACTCACACACAGGCAGGAAACAGGCAGGGTTGAGGAGCAGGATTAGGATTTGGGTTTACACGATGTGATCAGGATGCAAGTCAAGAGAAAGTGATGCAGAAGGGGTGGTGAGGAGGGTGAAATGAGGTGAGAAAGTGACAGTGGAGAGAAACACATGCCTCAGGGTGCATTCACACCAATAATTCGAAATGTCTGGGGTGTTTGCTCCTTTAGTTCGCTTACCTCAGTTGTCCCTGTGACAACCTGCCTCTAACAACCCTACAAACACAAGTCTGTTCACCAGCAACACAATCATTTTGTGTGCATCTCTGCCGACACTGCTTCAGCCTGCCTAAGAACCTGAACCCTCAGCTCACCCTTTGTTCAGACCTGAAGAAGAAACCTGCTACCAAACTGAAGAAGGCACTTTTTTAAAAGTAACACAAGCTCACACTGGGAGGTGCTGCCTTCAGCCTTCTGTTCTGTTCTCTCTCCTCTTTCCACTCATCCCAACCAGTCGAGGCAGATGGCCGCCTACTGTGAGCCTGGTACTGCTGGAGGTTTCTTCAGTTAAAGGGAGGTTTTCCTGTCCACTGTCGCCTAATGCTTGCTCATGTGGGCTTGTTGGGTTTTCTATTTATTCTCTATACACTTTTGTAAGTCTGTAAAGACTGTAAAGGGCCTTGAGATGACTTTTGTTGTTTCGTGCAATACAAATAAACTGAATCCAATTAAATTAAATTGAGACAGCACAGGCAGAACCCAACACCCATTAAGAATGTGTTTACCTTCTTGCAAATAAAACAGAAACAACTCTTTGTGTTATAGAGATGGCAACGGCCTGCAAACCCCATACACTTACTCTGCAGTACTCTCTGCAGTAACACACAGTCAAGTACACAAAGTAGAAGTCAACTGAGTAAAAGCCAGAAACACGATCACAAAAGATAACACATCTTACGCTTAACTGCAAATCCCAAAGTGCAGATACATTTTAAATGTCATGCAGTGCTATTTCCTACTTGTGCTGAAAGCAACAGTTTCTAAATCTTACACTGGATGCTGCAATTTGGCAAATGGTTGTCAAGCAAGATACAAAATCCAGAGCTTTAAGCATCACAGAACATATGTCATCCAGTAATGAAACTGTTTAGCTAAGTGACCTGCACCATAAAGATGGAGACATGTATATACCTCACAGTTCCTCATCTGCTCATCTGACAATAGTCCTATCACAGGTAAGACCAAAGAAACCAAACTTGAAGTGTGACTGGACTGAAGACATGTTACACATGAGCATACATTTACATAATAAACGTTCTGTCAGACACACACCTGTGGTTCAATGGAACGGTGCATGGGTGGAGTCCGAGCCTGCTGGATGCCTCCGCTGCTGAAGGACTCTGAGCGCGGTGGCAGCGATGGGTCCGAAATCCGGTTGGACACCTTATGCTGCAATGGAGGAGAAGTCTGTGTGCTCATCTTATAATGCTCCTCCACCTGACACACACACACACACACACACACACACACACACACACACACACATGTCAGATCACTCAACATGCAGTGAGGCTGCTGCTAGTTTACATCTGTAGAAGTTATTCTTCTACTTCTTTTTTTTTATTATATATGTATGTATATATGTATGTAATATATATAATATGTAACATTGTGTCCCTGTTGAGTTGCACTGGAGTGAGAGTGAGATCATTTAGTAAATATTAACTTGAAAAGTCGATTAGTTTGATAATATATGTGGACCTGCTGTTTCATTTCCCCTTTAGCCATGTCTCAAAAAATAAATAAAATAAATAATGGGTTGTAAAAATATTGTGTCGCTGAACAAGAAAAGCATCTACTTTTTGAACACTTAGAGAAAAATATAACGAAAATAAATGAAAAATGCTTAAAAATTATATATGAGAGAATAAAATAAGTCAAAGAAAGGGCTTCTGAAATAACAAAAATGGAAATCTCAATAGCTCTACCTTTGTAATAAAGGTCACCATGGTTACAGGTGTTAAAGCTATTGAGTGTAAAGCCCATGTACTTATTACTATGGTCGCAGGCTCATTGAACAATGATTTCATTCTGCAGCAGGCTGAGTTTCATTTGGCTGCAAATGTCACCTGCAATCCCTGATGGGTTGCACTTTCATGCCTACAATCATTTTGGAGGAAGGTTACTTTTAACGCTGGTCATCTGTTTTTAGAGTGGAACATTGGGTCTGCAAGCGCTGGAAATAATTCCTCCTCTGATGCACTGAAGGAAATCCTGAGAGGCTGAGATGAGGGTAGACCTATCTGTGCAGAGCGTGTGTGTGTGTTTCCATGCGTGGTGTCCAGAGGGAGACAGACTGATATAGCTACAGCTGCCCTACATCAGTCCACCAGCTGCCACTGGAGGACAGGCCTGGAGGTGTGCCCTAAATGTGTGTGGATTCACATGTGAGTGTGCACTTTTAAATAGCCCTGATTTATGTATAGTGAGAAAAACACCAGCAGAGTTCAAATATGGAGCAATGACGTGTATTTTCTGCACTCACGTCTTTTTTAGAAAACACACACTGGTGTTAGTTTGCTTGAGGACACGTGGGGATTTTGAATGACAACATGCATATCTAAGTAAAAACAGCTAAAAGTGTCAAAGGTTCATGTTTGTTAGGTGTGTGAGGCTAAATAAAACTAACCAACAAAGAAAAATATAAGAAATTAAGAACAATCTGCAACCTGATCAGTAAACAAACCCTGCTGAAGGAAAGTTGATGTTAGTTTGAGTTTGAGTTAGTTTGAGTTGTTGGAGTTACTGGTTCATATATATTACACAACAACATGCACTGAAACAGAAGCTCTCATTCTCTTTAGTTGTTTTTGTAGCTTATTGTTTCAAATCAATCATAATAAAAGGTGAACTTTCCCCTTCTATGTTGTACACATTAGTATATCACTGGAAAAAACTTTAAATCTGCAGTTGTTACTCAGAAATGACAGTTTTATTATAATAATGGTAATGAAACCACGAGAATGAGAGCCACTGGAGTAAAGATGAAAACTGTCCCACTAATGAAAGTCAACCTGCAGCACCCAGACACTGTCAGTAACCTGTAAATAGGAAATAAAGTGAAGGTTGAGATTAAAGCAGATTCAAGGTTGTGGAGGGAAAAGCGTGACAAACATTAAAAGAGAAAAAGAAGAACAGGGGATTTATTCCCAGGAGCTAATTATGTTTGTTTTTGCCGTTTTTTGCATCATCAACCAAGTTTACTTCCTCTCTCAAATTCAGTTATTCAGTAGTTTAAGTTATTTTGTACTGTAAGCATTTTATATTTCCATAAATGGGCAACTAGCGCAAACTGCATCGTATCATATCATTTAGGTTTTAAAGATTTGCCTTTGCAAATTCATCCACATCCACAGGCTAGGTAAAAAGTAATTAAACATTTAAAAGCAATTTATGGGTTCTTCCCTGCATCAATCTCTTATTCACATTTGAGCGATTAAATGAGCCCCAAAATTGTCCACAGTGGTAGAGCTGACCTTAAAGCATAAACTAAACTGCCATATATTAGTTCTTAGTTCTCAATTCTTGCTTAACTTTGTGTAAAAGAAGTGAAATAAATTCAGTATTTTTAGACGAGAGGTGGAAGTCAGCCTTAGTTTTGGAATGAAAGTGAAGATTAGGAGCCCCAACCACCAATGAAAGAGGAAATTCCCGGTGTGATATGAGGAGAATTGAAAAGAGCGGCGTCCATATCATAAGTCCACCTGGTTAGAGAAACTAAATAATCACCATGCCACCGGCCAGTGTTAGTGAGTCAGCCTGGACAGACTGTAGGATGAGACAGGAGTAAAGAGTCCGCTTATTCTCTGACTGACCCGGCGGCCTGGGCTTCGGCCCCTGGATTCTGAGCTCTGGATCCTGGAGTCGGGGCTCTGCCGGCGCATCACTGGCTGAGGTGGTTCAGGGTCTGGTTCAGGGACACATGTGATACGGATTCGAGGTACATGTGCGTCATCCCTTACGGGACTGACATGGGCAGGGTAGGAGGGGGGACGGGGGCGAGGTTTGTAACCGGGGAGTAAGAGGAGGTTGTCGAGGTTGATATCTCGCGTCTCCTTAAAGGAGTGGTATTTCTTGGGAGGCATGCGAGGCGAGTTGCTCTGAGCTCGACGCATCACCTGGGGAGTAAGGTCAGTGTTTACAGCGAAGAAGGTAAACGAACACACAGCCTGGAAAACAGAAGGTGTTTTAATTTGATAGAACAAACTCTCCGGCAGCCATTTTGGATCAGCTGATACCATTTCTAAATTTAAAATGAATTGTCCGGTGTTCTATATAATTTAAAGTTTGTTTATTATATTATTACATTATTGAGCTGTACATTGTAAAGTGACCTCAGTGATTTTGTGATCTAATAGCTAATCATAGGGACTTAGGTGACTTTGTATTAAAATATGTGATTTGTGCTTCTGTTTAAAGTGCTGTAGTCTCAACTTGTGAGTCTAATGAAATCATAAAAAGGTGTTTTAACAAAACATATATTGTAAAGTAATGTCCATTGAAATTCTTATTCTCTTTTAGTACAAAAAAACAAAGATACAAAGTGAAAATGTTTGTGCTGAGATGCTACTCAGCAATAGAGCTGCACAGGTTACAACACTATAGATATTTTTTTTATGAGATGCATTTTTAAAATCTAGTTTACTAGGATAACCTGTGCAACTATAAGTAACTATGTTTAATTCTGATAAAGCAGTGGCATATTTCTAGGATGTAGATGTAACGTTGTCTGTGACTGTGAAAGTTAACTGCTAAACACGGCTGTCAAAACACCAAGACATCACACTGACCTAAATTTGGAATAAAATCTAATCTCACTAGACAATTGGTGTTTATCCAATTAACTCTATCCATAATGGCTGCAGGAGGATTTGTGATGCATATGTAAAAGGTTCATACATCGGCATTAAGACCAAAATAGATAAAACAGTCATTCCAAAATACTTTGTCCAGCTTTATACATATTTAATTATGTATTTCTTACATAATAGTCACTGTACTAGAGAGAATTAGTCATCTTTGACGAGCAAAGGCCTTAAGATGGTTAATTCACCGAAAAAAATCTGTGAAATGTGCTCATTAACTTAATAAGGTAAATATAATTTTAGAATGAAACTAGTTTGACAAACGTAGCACATAAAACCATCAGTAATAGATGCATCTCACAGCACGTACTGTCCCACTGTTGCAGCTAATATATAATCAGAAAACACTGTTTTTAGACATTGCCACAGATGAGACAGAGTCTTCTTCAGGTAGAGTTCAGATGATACCTGTAGGGAACAAAACTCCACAACAACAGAAACACAGTGATAACCCTGCGGAGTTCATCTAATCTAATGGGTGTTTTTATGAATGAAATCTACCACAGTACAAGCAACGCAAGCTCCTTCACTGTGGCTGAACAGGTGTAAGTACTAATGGAGATGCTGCTCAGTGGATGTTTTCGTGTTCAAACATTCAGAACTGGTCTTTTGTCTGTGTTTGCCCTGGTTCAGTGTCTGTCTGAGTGTGTGCGCATACTTGAGTGTTGAGTTTCCCACCATTGTAAAAAAATAAACATGGAAAAAAATTTAATCACAGTGGTTCAGCTTGATTTAGTTATAGAAGAAAAAGCTTTTTGACAACATCTAGTGTCTGGACAAGTCTAAAAAAATTATATTTCTAGTTTAAAACTGAGAAAATCATTAAGATCTTATACGTTAATATTACGTATACAACATAATAAACAGTATATGATATTTTACAGTGTTCAAACAATTTTAGAGTGTTGAAGAAGAAGTATTAAATGAGTTACGTTTGTGATGGGGATTTTTTTCTCTTTATTTGTGTGTGTGTGTGTCCGCGTGTGTGCATCTCAACTACCTCTTTAGCCCAGGCGGGCTTGTCGTTGCTGCTGGGTGCCTGGTCTTTGTAGTGGTAGAGCTGCTTCTTGTCCTGCGGTGGTCTTGGTGGCTCCTGCTGCTGCTGCTGCTGTTGTTGCTGCAGCGACACCAGGTACGCTCTCTCCTGCTGCAGCTGCCTCTGCAGCCGCTCGGCCTGCCGCTGCTCCTCAATCTGTTTCCTCTTGTACTCCTGCACAACAGAGGGAAGACAACAGGTGAATGCCGGAGAAATGAGGGAGTTTCCATATGGGCGAATAGGAAGTCTTTGTTTATGCATAACCTTTGACGTCAAAGTAAAGCTCATCTTCAATCATCTTCAATCTACTTGTTAAGAACATTCAGACAGAATAACATCTATGTTTCAGCTGTATTGTAGCTTTACTTGCCTACACCTGGTCATTATGTACATTGATCAGGACACCGTCCAGTCTATTATTTCTTATATGAAAGTCCTGTGTATGGACAGATTTCTATTCCAAAGGCCAAACACTGGTACTACTGTGGAAAAACCTTTTAGCATTACTTCCAGTAGTTGAAACATAAAAAAACCTCTTCCTTCTTGAAGGAAGGAATCAGTTAGTGGAACAGAATCATATTAGCATATTGGCTAAAACTTACAGTGATCAAGTATAAAACATGTTCAAGCCTACATATCCTCATAATATTTGATCTATTACTCTAAAAAAACCAAACGCCATCGACTGATCAGCCTGGATGCTCACTTTAAAACTGTCTATGTGCCTTCCTCACACCTTCTTATTAGTTTAAATGTCTGGCATTTATCTGAGGTAAGTGTGAAAATCTGCAGCAGTCGACGAAAAAAAACCCTTGTGGGTAAAACTAGAGCCCTTGCTGAACAGTTTAATTGCTGTCTTGTTGGATGTCATTGAAAAAGAACAACAGCATCACGATGAACAATGAAGCTGAATAAAGTCAGGACCGTCAGCTATCGACACATTGCCACATCCGCTGATTAATTTGATGTCTGCTGACGTTTTTAGGATCTGATGCGCGGTTCTGTCGTCGTTGCCACATCACGATTTGTGTGTAAACAGCAAATAGGCTGACGTGGAACTTGCATCTTCCTGTTTCCATGGTCACCAGCCTTTTGTTATTGTGGTCTTAAACACGTGGAGTTCAGGAAAACGGCTAAACTTCTGCTTTTCATTAACGTGAGTGTGTGATGTTACCAGCAGTAAGGCTTGCTCCTGCAGGAGCTGCTGCTGCAGGATCTCCAGCTGCCTCTGCTCCTCCTCCAGCTGTCTACGGATATACTCCTAACCCATCAGTACCCGGGTCAGCATCACACGCAGCCAATCAGAGAGCACCCAGGCAGGTGAGAAGCAAATAGGAGCCCAGGCAACCAGTGACGTCAGCAGAGCAGGAAATAGGAGAAAAGAAGATGAAGGAGGAAAAACATAGATTTATTGAAGAGGTGTGAAAGTAGGGATTTAGTCAGAAATAGACAAGGAGGAGATAAAAAGGGAGAACCAGCAGGGGGCCGTATTTAGTGGAACAGAAAGACATGCAAGAAAGACGGATGTTAAAGATCAGCTTGATATCAACTGTGCAAGAGGCAGTGAATAGATATTTGAATGGCAAAATGTTATGAAAGCATTGCACTGCAGGAAAAGTTACCTGTTAGTCATGCTGCCATTTGCAGTGTCTCCCCTGTTGGATGGTATGTTAGATACATGGTGCTACTGTGTCTGAGATCCTACCATTTTCTAACACTGCATCCAACAGTACAACAAACGTTGACTCTATTTAAAAAGTATGATCCACTAGACAACAATAGTAATAAAACTAAGCTTATGCTCCAGAGGCACTAGATTTCCCACAATGCAACTTGCTTGTTTTGTCTTTATTGTTTATCTCTGATTGAAGACAGAGAGGGTGAAATACTTGTATAAGCTGTGTAGTACTCACAGAATGAGTCTAAATTCACCTGTTTAATGTAAACCAGTGGGAATCACATATGTGCACAGAAAACTATGAAAAACGATCGGATTAATGTTCATTTGGCTGAAAACTAAAAAAGACTGTCTGATCTGTTATCATAGTCATGCTCAGGTACTGGAAGTAGTAGAACTTTAACTTTGGCTTTAACTAAAAACTGTCAGTTTCAAAGTGACTGTCAGTCTTCACCAGTAGTGTTTACAGTTGATAAAACACTTTCTTATGCACCTGAAGACATTAACGTTTAGTATTTTGCCAGTTACAGCCAGGTTAGCAGAGTTGTGTGAATTATATTAGTAAAGTGCAGAGGTTACATCAGCAAACTGAGAGATGAACTGAGAAGCTACGTGTGACGTAACATCTGGTGTTTACCTGCTCTCTCTCTGCGTGCCTTCTTTCCTCCTCACGGCGGAGCTGCTCCATCTCTTCATACCTCCTCCTCTGCTCTCGCTCCTGCTGCTTCCTCAGCTCTCGCTCCCGGCGCTGTTGCTGTGGGCGGAAAACATTTTACACAACAACGCTTTATCTGTGTGTGTGTGTGTGTGTGTGTGTGTGTGCACATCAGGTGTGTTTCCCTGACATTTCGATAAGCTGAGGTGCTAACATCACAGGTGTGGTGGGACTTTGCAATGAAGACATTTTATAATCAAAGGTTTTTCACACCTTAAAACAACCACAGGCTGAAACTGGCACACAGCTGCTCTCATTTAGTTTTTTAGTTTTTAATACTGTGCTACCATACCGTACTTCATCTACCAAAGTAATAACACATCAAAGCTACCTCCTCCAGCCGCCGCCTCTGTTCTTTCTGCTCCTCGATTCGTTTCTGCCTCTCAGCCAGTAGTTGGCGCTTGTGTTCCTCATTCTGCTGCTGCTCCAGCTGTTGACGCCGGATCAGCTCCGAACGCTCCTTATTGGCCAGCTGCAGACGCAGAAAGTCCCGCCTCAGAGTGGACTCTCCGGGAATGTTGATGATGGAACTGGAAGAAGACCAGTCGTGGGAAAATCAGCCATTTGATTACAACATAACCGTTTCATTATGTAACAGAGGTTCTAATGTAACATTCAACGCAGCTAAAGCAGTAACTGTGGCTGCAGCAGTGCTACTAGAAACCTAGTAGTTACTGCTATTAGTAGCAGTAATTATAGCAGTACTAATACTGTAGTAACATTGCTGTTGCTAGTAGTAGCGACAGTAGCAGTAAACGCAGTAGAAGTACCAGTAGAATTAGAGATGCAAATGCAGTAGTAGCTGTAACAGAGCTTTCTAAAGTGGCATTAGAAGTGGTAGTAGTAGTTTCACTAGAGGCAGAAATGCTTGTTACTGCTGAACTAAGTTGAAGTAGCAGTTGTAGTAGCATTAGCAGTAGTATTGGTTGCAGTTCTGATACTACAGTAGTACAGTACTACCAGCAGTAGTAGTCATACCTGGACTCTCCAACGTCCCTCTCCTCATCCTCTTCCTCACTGCCACTGTACTCGTACTCTGTCTCGTCTGGAGGATACAAACACGTTCAGGTTAGCTTCCATGTGTTTTACTGTGCTGTGTTGATGAGCAGTGGGGGGGTGCCTACTCACCCCTCTCCCCCCTCCTCTTCTTGGTGCGGTCGATGTGGTCCTTCAGCTGGATGCGGACCTGCCGCTCGTTGGGAAGGTCCCTGATGAACGGATGTTTGAGGAGCTGCTCTGTGCTCGGCCTCTGGCTGTGACTCTTCACCAAACAGCTCTCGATGAAGGACTGGAACTTCTTCGACCTGGATGCACAAGGTAGACAAACGACCAGTGGTCACTCAGACCCTTTACTGAAATAAACTAACCATGCCACAATAAAAAACCACTGCATTCTACTTCTACTTTAGAAAAAGCACTTCATTATTACCAGCAACTTTAGGGAAACTAGTGATGTGACCCCTGTCCTGCTTGTTGTCCAACTGTTCCTACCTAACCTATACCTGCTGATCACCTGGATCAGGTGTGTTCAGCCAAGCAGAAGCTGGAAGATACTAATTCTCTTTGTCTTTTCTCGCTCCACACTCAAGAAGGTATTTTCCAGTTTTGGATTGACACCTGATCCAAGTAATCTGTAGTGGGTAGGGCGGGGCATAACAATTATTGAAAATAATAAAAAATATAATTATTATGATTATTTCCTACTGCCAAGATACTGATGAGGCTGTGTTGTTGTTTTTCACCAGTGTTTTTATTTTCTCTCTAAAGTATTTAAGATGTCTATGCATACAATTCTACAAACATCCAGTTTGAGCTCAGCTTAATCCCCTTAAACTGAACCTTTGTGTGTAACGGTGTGTGAGATTGTGTAGGTTCCTGCTAATCAGTTCACTGCAGTACATATGAACACTGAGGAGGCATAAGAACCACAGAACTGTGCAGGTGCATAGCAAATATTCATCCCTCTGTGTGTGTATTTGTGACTCCATAATTATTTGTGTGTCTTTTAGCACACAGTGACTCACCACTTCTTAGACTTGAGTCTGGGGGCAGGATTTCTGGGGATGAGGAAGAGTGCTCTCATTGGATGCATGTCACAAAGAGCTGAGGGGGCGAGAATGGAACAGAGGAAAAGTAGAGGGCAGTAGACAAGAAAAAAAAAAGAGGAGAGAATTAAGGCAGATGGGGCAAGAGGGAGAGAAAAAAGAGGAAATGAAAGGGAACAAGGAAAGGGAATAAAACGAAAAACAGGCAAAAAAACAAAATGAAACAAGACAACATGAGACAAAGGAAGGAGCACAAAAAGAGAGGTTGAAACATGAAGGAAAGATAAAGAAGCAAAAGAAGATGAGAAAAGACGAGATGAGACAACATGGACATGACAAGAGAAAAGGAAAATGAGGAGATAAGAAATGAAGAAAGGAAGCAGAGAAAGGTAAGAGACAGGAAGGAGTAAAGAACGCGATAGAAGAAACAAAAAACGAAGGAAAGGAAGAGACATGAGAAAAGAGTAAAGAAAAGAAAAACAAAGAGACAAGAATGCAAAGAGAAGAGCGGAGTGGAAGAGGAAAGGAACAAAACAGAAATAGATTTAGACTTTTCAGTTGCAGACAAACTGTAATCTGTGTCCACTGATAACAGTGCGATCAGTGATGTTTCACACTTACGTGGTGCTCCCTCTGCCATCTCTATAGCTGTGATACCGAGCGACCACAGATCACTCTGCAGAAAGAGTGAGAGAGAAACGGGAAACTGAAAACTTTCACATCCACAGAACGATTTAACACATCATGTTTTTGGGAGGCTGGTCCACTGGTTAGTGTACTTGTTAAGTGATAAAAATACAGAGACAAAAATGACCCATCTGTCGGTGCTACTGTAGATTTACGGCCTCATTCTAACATTTGATCAACTTTATCTCTCTGCTCGTTTTTGTAATTTCATTTATCTGCATATATCAGCCTGCAAACTGCTATTTAAAGTTGACGGTAGTGTTGTACGGTGAACTGAAGCTCCAGAGAGTGGAAGTTAATGGCGTCCTAACAGTGCGGAGCTCGTCCTCCAGGGGCTGTAGCTACAGGGATTCCTCCTGTCCCCATTACTGCACAGCTTTAATACAGCGATGGCTGCAGGAGACTGTGTGAACATTGCTGGTTTAGTGGGTTTTGTTGCTGTTTCTGTGAGAAAACACAATAAATGTCTCCCAAAAAATGCAACACATATGATCACTTTATAGATTTTTGTAAAGGTCAGTTGGTGTTGCTTGTAGACAGCTACAAGCATTTTGCCTTATTTACTGATGAGTTATTGGATTTTGGGAGTTCTACAAAGGCTATCTAAGAAGAAAAAGCAGCAGAAACTGTATTTACACGAAAGAACAAGTACAAATGTTATGATTTCTTTGTGTGGTGAGCAAACGGGAGCACGACAGACCACAAGTGACTGAAGGAGAACAAAGAAATATCTAAAGGCTAGAATTAAACCTGTAGATATTTTTGATTTTAAAATAAAGTTCGATTACTCACTGTGATGTTATATTCTACTATTATTCTACTTTTTTATATAGAAATATGCTCTGCACCTAAAAATGCTCAGTTTGTATGTAATGTAATTTGTTAAGCTACCTGCCTAATTATGCTTTACAATCTTCTACTATGAGCTGCAGCAACCTTTACTTACTGTGTGTGAGTATGTTTAGAGTCATCTGATTCAGATTCTCCATAATAACATAACCACCTCTACAAACAACTTTCCAGTAATAAATGGCTGCTGTTTTATATTATGTTAAATATTTTCAGGAGATTAAATGAATTGGTTGCTTCCATCTGAGCATGCTCAGTTGAGTGTGGCAACCTGACGGGCGGGTGTCCATGCAGTTTATATGACATGTATGCACACATATGTGCTTGGTTAGAGTTGTTGTTGCCATGCTAATCTACTCTGTTTAATTTTTTTAGTCTTAGCCCTGAACTAATCTTTAAACACCCTTCTCATTGTGACGACCGGCTAAAATTTCCTTACTTTTTAAAAATGTTACACATTCATGCTGGTCCTAGCAATGAAAGCCTTGCAAACACACACACACACACACACACACACACACACACACAGACGTCAGGTTTACCTTGAAGTCGTATGTGGCTTCGGGGTTCTCATCACAGGCGATGACCTCCGGAGCCATCCAGTATGGCGTCCCAATAAAAGTGTTCCTCCGTCCCACTGTACGGTCCAACTGAGCGCTCACACCAAAGTCCACTGCACAAACAAAAATCGTTTTAGTAAATTATTCAATATTATTAAAAGTAAATGTATTGTATGTGTGTGTCCTCTCACCGAGTTTAACCTCTGCATTCTCGGTCAGCAACACGTTCTGGCCTTTGATATCCCTGTGAATGACCTTGTGCTGATGGAGATGGGTCAGACCCTGGACACAAATGATGCATGACTGAATTTAGGTGTTTGCAGTGTTTTAATACTAATGTTTAGTTTTTAAAATAAGATGTACTGTAGTACAAGTACAGTACAGTAGATGTTTTGGGTATTTTGATGTTGGTGTTTACTTTCATTTCAGTTTCAGTTCTCACCCTGAGGATCTCTCTGCAAATGTATGCAATCCACTCCTCCTTCAGAGAGTTCCCTTTGGTGTTTTTGATCAGATCCGTAACCGAGCCGGCCCCGCAGAACTCCATCACCAGCTGCATACATCACAAACAGTCACTGCACTCATTTGCATACGGCTTCACGTCCACTTTTAATCTAACTCCTTTGAAATTACAGACTCTTGATGAGCCGTCTGTAATCTAATCCACAGGAACATTTTGTCCTCTGTGGTTCGTCTGCTCAATAAATTCATTTTTAATTTAAAAAAGACTAATTCCACTATTACTGTACTCCACTACTTTGCATTTATTCGTTTACCACTAGTTACTGGCTACTTTTTAGAATCTGATTAATAAACAAAATACAGTATAATCATAAGACCTGCACCATGCAAAGTACATGATCTGTTCTTACTTCTTACACTGATTACCACTAAATTTAACATGCACTTTTGAAGTAGGACATTTTATTTCAAGATTCAAGATTCAAAAAACGTTATTAATCCCAGAGGGATACAGTTTCGCCTTTTCTTACAGCTGCAATACTAAAAACTGAATATATATACACAGAATATCAAAAGATGGATGAAATGGTCATTAATAATAACAAATTTGTGCAGTTCCTTGCCTTCCGCTCAAAGAATTCAACATCACATTAACATTTAATATGTGTAGGGGGTGTGTTCAAACTAAATGATGCTGTCTTTTCAGCTTAAAAATGTCTTGACGAATATGACGCATGATTATATGTCTTTTTAAAAACAGCTCAGTACTGTAGCTACTGGGATAAAGGTCTGATTCTACATTACTGATTTTCCACTGTGTGATGAACTGTAACGTACCCAGAGCTGGTCATCCATCCCAGGAGGGTTCTTCTTTATGAAGGCTCCATAGTAGGTCGCAATGTTCCTGTGGTGGCTGTACTTCTTCAACATGTTGATCTCTGCTTTAATCTCCTCCTCCTCATCCTAAACCACACAAACACACAATGTAGATACAAAATTTCTATGCTCAGTGAAATAAAAAAAAAAAGGGTAAGAAAGAAACCCCTACAGCAGAGTCTGGTGATGACAAACTGCTGCTCAAGTGCCCTCAAGCAAAGTCACTTGTGCTTAAGATGTGTGTGAATCTGATGCGATTGATCACAGTTTTGTGTTGTGTGTTTGTTACTTACTCCTGTGACGTCCATAACCTTGATGGCTGCAAGTTGGCCTGTTTTGACATGGCGACCCTGAAAGGCACAGAGAAAAACATTTAAGATTATTGTCTGATGGGAAATTAAAGATTATTTTTTATTGATTGCTGCAGTACAACGATAAATGTATCCGTATTTGTTTAGGTGTGTGGACATGTGTGCGTCGCTACGTACAAAAATCATCACTTCAGGCACTGTTTTATTGTTTTGATTGCGAGTGGTTTTAATAGCTCTTTCTAGCTGAAAATCAACCAGATCATATGTATGCAAGCATATATTATTGACACGTGAGACATTTGAGAATTGCTTCTCATCAGACTTGAAGAACTGACAGAGTTCAAACAATCTCAGGACCCACCACTGTATTTAGAAGCTTGTGGAAATGGCAGCTGCATCTCTGCAGTGGGTTGACATAATTCTGCCACATTCAATCTAAAACATGTCAAATTTAGGTCTCTGGATGTCTTACAGTTCTGCTGCATATGAATTGCCTGTAACAACGTTAGATAAAAAGATATTTCCTTGCTGCTTTTATATGAGTGCTGAATATGTTTAAAAGAAAAAGAGAATTATCTTTTAGACTATGGTGATGTCAAAAAACATTCTGCACTACTGAGTTGCACCATAAACCAAATGAAAGTACAGCTTCTCTTTAATATATAGGGACAACACGCATCAATACATCTTTTGTTTCTGTGTTAGACATTCTCAGAAGCAAATGCAGATGCAAATAAATGTTTTTGGTAGGTAAATGCACAAATGGACAGGTAGCGACAGTTGACAGTAAAATTGATTTGCAATGACAAACTGAATAAACCTAATTTTTCTGTGTTTAGATTTTTAATGTTTGAGTCATTTTTGTCAGTGTTTGGAGCTTCATCTAAACTGAGCAGCTGGGAAAAGACTTTACACATTAGTTATTGTTTTGGGAGCTGCAAATGTTTACATCATCCATCAACAAAGATAGTTGTATGATTTTAAATTACTATGACTCTCATTTGACAATACAGCATTGCAGTAGCAAGAAAAAGTGAGTGAACCAATTGCAAATTCCTGGTTAGAAATATTGTGTTTGTTGATGTTTGTGACTTCAGGTCACATTTAATGGCCAAAATATAGAGAACAAGGAAATGCAAATAGTTCAATTGCTTTTTCTCTTACAATGGAAAAGTTTTCCCTGTCATAACAGGAAATAGGATGTTGACACGAACACAATTTATTAGGCAGAAACTGGTCAGTTCAGTAACAGTAACAGCTATGTTCCTATTTACGTTAAAAACAGATGGAGCTTTGCAAATTGTTTCCTTATAGAGAGCTACTCAGGTGCATTAAATTCTTCATTTCTATTTATTTCTTAAATTAAATTAAACTGTAATGTGCCTTTCTTAGAATCCAATGACCTAAAAACAGCAATGATTTGAACTATTTATTTCAATAATAGAATTCTTCTCATTCACTGTCCTGTGACTCTTTGGAAGGATCTGGACCCATAGATTGGAAACCAGTGCCCTACCGAGGATAAAACTGTACCTCGAGAAGCTGCACTGTTAAAAACACAAGTCTAACTTTTAAGTGAGAAAGAGGAAACTTTATCCTCATCACCACCTCCAGCCCCACACCACTCCATCACACACAGAGACACACACCATTTCCTCGTGGTAACTTAGCAACAGACCTGGCAGGTTGTCTGGTGAGGGCAACGAATGTTTGGTTGGAAGAGGCAAAGTGATGGTACTGCATGTGTGTGCGTTTGTGTGCAAGTGTGTGTTAGGAGGAAGCGATATTTCACACTCTGGGTCACTTGCAGAGTTGCACAGTCTCACACACACACACACACACACACACACACACACACACACACACACACACACACACACACACACACACACACACACACACACAGTGTCTTGGTTACTCAGTGTTGCATCAGACACTGAATGTATCTGACAGGCCGAAAACCACCTCAGAGTACGGAAAGTCTCTTGTTCTCTTTCACCTCTTTCTGTCTGTCTCTTGTTGTGTCTCTCATCTTTTTGTCTTATATCCAATATTCTACACAATATTCCTGTTTTAGTATCAGATTAGTCAATCAAGGAGGCATAAAGTCAAGATGTGACCGTCCAAAAGACAAAAAGAGACCTCAGCCATTCAAAGCTTTCCATTTGTTACAACAGGTGATGCATAAGTTACCAGGGAGTTACCAAGTTCACTGCTTCAATAGAGAATGTGCAATCAGAGCGTTCAGAATGAAAGCACAACTGGAAGCATTCATGGTTAATGGGAGGTGTCAGGAAACAGAGTGAGCAGATGAGCTACATTACATCTGCACTAACTGCTGTTCCACTAGCTTCTCTAACTTAATGCAATCCCCCCCCCTTAAAACTATGTTAATTAACAATTAAGAAGTTAAAAACATTACAGATGGCAGGGTTTTACTAACTAGACAGATTGTGTTTTCAGTGTTGCTGTACTCTCTGTTACCTCTGCTAAAACCATGGATTGATGGCTGAACACGTACCATGCACACCTGAGAAGTCAGGTGACCAATGGGCCTGTGCCTCTGCACAAAATAACATGTTTCTTGTTTGAGGGATGCAGGGGTCAGTTAAAGACACAAAACTATCAAAATATGTAAACAAACAAACAAAAAAAGATGCAAAGGCCTCATTTCAACCAAAGGGGCTTTTCCCCAGGACTGAGAATCTTGTTTGGATCTTAGTTCCTCTACCTGTGGTGCCATCAGAGGAACCTGGTCAGGGGGTGGTATTTTCTGAAGGATCAAGGGCTCTCAGGGTGGGGCCTGCAGAGCCGAATGTTGCTAATTAGTCAGATACTATGCAGCATTCTTCAAAACCAGCTGAGCAAGAAACTAGTTTTGTTTTGCTTGCTATAATAAGGCAGTAATTGCCCTATAGATTGTCTCACTGTAATCATCATTTGAGAATGATTAAAGATACTGTAATGGAGAGTGAGCATCAGGAGTGGCGTGAGTTGGAAGAACAGGGTAATTGCTTAATCTTCCCAGGGGTTTGTCCCTGCTATGGAAATGCAAATGACATTGCACTAGAGGGACTTTTACTAGAGGGAAGGTTCCTGAAAGTACCAGGAACTATAAGGTGGAAATAAAACCTAAACCTACAAAAAACTCCCTCTGTCTGAGGAGCCTTTAGAGGTGGTTCCCATGTCCGTGCTAAGAGGCCCATTTTCGTACAATCTGTCCATGACTGTGACCTTTGCTTTCGAAACAAGATCTATAGCCATGCTGCTGCTGCAGTCTTACTAAGTGTTTTCCAGGGCTTACTGTCAAGTCCTAAAGATTCTTGGGGTTCCTGGGATATTGTGTATTATATATGCAAAGCTACTGTGCAACCTGTGCTTCTTGGATCACAGGTTAAGTGTGTGAAGTGTTGCTGTGACTGCAGGACAAATGGCAGCGATCCACCCCAATGAAGCAATAAAGGGTGAAGAAGATAAAACAGAGGAGATGATTGGAAGAGATAACGTCTAAGGCAGGCTTTGTTTTGCTATCTCTCTTCCTCCGACATTGATGGCCGGCCAAACAATCTCCCAAAGGTGACACCAGGCTCCCAGTGTGTGTTTGTGTGTGTGTGTTTGTGTGAGCGAGATTATGGCAGAATCATGATGGCATGAGGAAGCTGTATTAAATCTCACACACATACACGCACGAACACACGCACATGCAGCAAGGGAGAGATAAAGATAGCGACAGAGCAAGAACAGAGGGAGGTGGCAGGTGAGGAGGAGGATGACTGGAGATGGAAAAGGGCAGACTATCCTTTTGAGGCAGCCTGAGGCGTAAAAACACATCTTAGGTTCCGCGTTCAGACAAGTCTCACATTCCTAACACGAACACAAGTCCTGACACATTACGACGAGACAGAAACAAACGGAGAGAGGCAAGATACAAACTCAGTCTCCATCCCTACACGTAAAACATGTAGAAGTCTGTGGAAAAAGCAAATGCTGATCCACTTTGTTGATATATTATTGTGACAAAGTGGCTGTTGCGGATTGCAGTGGTTTGAGTCATCTTTAAGCTGAACACAGACAGCCACTGTGTCCAGAGATATCTAAACCATCACCTTTTTCAACTGGCATTATGATTTTTTGGCAATAAAAAAATGACTGAATATCAGGAATAGAGGTCACAGCGTTCCCAGGGATTTTCACCATAACGCTCCCTTCTTTTTAGGTTAAAGATGATCCAGATTTTTAGTATGCACATGCTTGCATGACTGTGTGTTAGCAAACAGAGGACTGAACAGTAGTACAGGTATGTACTGAAACAAATATAAAAAGCAACTCATTTTCACTGCTTTGCAACTTACATTCCACTGTCAAATGCACGGATAAAAGTAGCGTGACAGGTCACAGGTGCATTTGTTTCTTCCGGTTGTTTCTCAGCTTTAACATGAGTACAGTATCTGCAGGTCATGCAAAGTCTTGTAAAGCTTGAAATTCTGGTGGTGTGTCAGTATTCAGTAGGTATTAAACCTTTCAAAATGAATTACATTTAAGTCACTACTGCTGCTGTAGTAGCTCATACTAGACAAAGAATGTATCAAAATGAACTTAAATGTGACCTGTGTGCTTCAGCAGACAAGCGTGAAACAGTTTAGATGACAGCAGCTCTGAGTCTAAAGCCATGATTCTCTGCCACACAATGGTGGATTGATCTCTTCAGGTCCGGTGTGAGTCGCTGCCCCCAGTGAAGGAGTCGACCAGTAATGTGGGTTTTGGATTGAAATGATTTGGATAAACGGGGAGCTGAACTGGAAGACATAGCTCTCACTTTAACAGTAGATCTTTGTCTCAACCCACATCAGTCTTGGCAATGTGGTCAAGCAAGTCAGGTCCGCTTAAGTGAAACTGCTGCCTGAAGTGGGCATAGATTTTTATCTGGCTGATTCAGGAAGTTACAGAAAATCTCTGATGCTGCAACTGTAAAGCTGCTGAATGAGACACGCAGGCCTATATCTCCAAACCAGAGAGAAGAGCAACAGGTGTTGAGACAGGCCTGATGTTACAAATAACGTCCAACAGTTTCAGTGAAGTTTCTGTACGTCAAACAGCCAAAACAACATATACTCATAGCTGCATGCAAATAATTTCTCTTCCCATCAACTGCATGCAGTAACAGCCTCAGGTCAGCACTGCAAACATGGTCAGACGCAAGAGAACAGATAAGTCGATGTGTTTTCAAGAGGACTTAAAGCACTTGAAAAGTGCAATAATCATTTTCATTTTTCTGCAGTTGTGTGTTTAAAATCAAACTGCATTGTCAATAACATATGCCTGCCTTTTTAGAAAATGAACGAGATAAATTGTGTTTATTATTTATTAGATATTCCTGGGAAGTAAAAAAAGAGAACATTTAAGCCTAGTACGCAAAAGGCTGTGACGTCAGAACACCAGATTCAGAGCAGGTTTTTAAATGGAGCAGTAAATTTGCATTCTGAGCTAAATCAAACATTTTTGTTTACGTTGTGTGTTTGCAGCTGATTTAGAATAAAAATCCCGCAGCTCCCAAGGAATCTGATGAAAAGAAGACACAATCGTAGGAGGCGGTATCGTTGGGAGTGCCTTTAAACCAGATATATGCGTTGTAGTTCAATCTAAATGACTATAGCGGAGAAATCTACTTTCAGTGTAGTTGTGACAAGTGAACACTGTATAGATGTGTCATTCTGTCATTATATACCCATTATGTTATCATGTTTACATTCCTCAGAGGAGCATGAACCATTGCTGCTTCTTATATTCATCATCCAGTGTTTAAATGGTTATTATATGTCACATATCTTCTCCTTTCCAGCAGTTAGAGGTAAAATTAGAGGACAAAATTAGTTCTGATATTTACAGGGATACAGCTCACAGGTTGAAAGAGCCCCTCTGTGGTTCAATCAATACACTGTAACAAACCGGATTAACTCCACTTGATTAATCAAGTCCAATAAAAAACTCAGCCTTTTTTTTTAATCCTGCCTCCGAGCTTTTTCACCCCTGAAACACTGAAACATGTACGATCAAAGTTTGATTCACTAAAGCTGCAACTGTGCTGCTCAACAAGACACCTAGACTCCTGGAAATCGACAGATAAAATATCAACTCCAAGTGTATTTTTTAGACTTTCGTGCTGTCTATTAACTGAAAATATTCTGCTATCATCCAGATATTAATATTTTTCACAAACCTGATGGTAGAAAAACAATTTGAAAGCAAATTGAAATTTGCTCTGGGTAAAAGAAAGTCACAGAATTAGCAGGTAACTCAGTATTTTCACTCCACTACTTTGATTTAAGGTCGTTGTTATGATGTTTCCTGGACAGAAGGTTATAAATTGGCAGAAATTATAGGGGCAAATCTATTAGCAAATTCACAGCAGGTAGGCTAATATACAACCATGAATTCTATTTTTATCTTTTCTGTTCTTAAATTTGTGTCTTTCATAACACAATTAATTAAAGAATAGTTCTCCTATCAGCATGGATGGATATGATAATCTCCTTCTTTTCAGCTGTTTATGGTGTTTTTTACGTCTACGGTAGGTTCTCAAATAGCTTTATCACTTTAGGGTTTTTTTTTTTTTCTAGTTGTATATTTTGTGGGTATTCAATGCCTCTTGTTGATAGTCATGTCATTTTTGTCTCTCAGGATTCATTTTGTTTCTATTCTAGGAAATCTTATGTCTTTTTAGTCATTTTATATCTTCTATCTTTTTCGTTTTGTGTCTGTTTGCGGTCATTTAGCATTAACTGAAATCTATGCCTTTAAAACAAGATATTTCTATTTCAATGGTGATAAATACCTCTACCCTATGGTTTCCTACTTCTGTGGATTACATTCCTGTTGGACTAGGTGGTGCATGTACATTTTGTCTGGGGATAGTGTTTCGAAAAAGCCGGATTTAACTGCGGCTGTTATCTCCAGAGGTATTTTAACACCTGCAGAGCAGCACGCTTTCACTCATATGTTTGGTTAGCAAGCAACTGCATCTCTGTCTTACAATATTATGTCCAATTTCCTTTCAGGAAATTCCAAGTAGAAACTACTGATTTATTTCATATTATTGCTCAGGGCTTTTCCATAATATCACATTTAAGCATTTGGCAAGGACCAGTAGTTTGATTTTTGCTGCAGTTTGTCTCATTTTCTCCATGTAGCGTTATTCTGTTTCCACACCATACGAGCTGCAATTCAACCTGCTCATATACTTTCATGATTTATATAGTAAGGATCCATCATTAACAAGATATTGTTAATCATTTGTCAGATATTAGCTCTTTTTTTCATTATCTGTAAATGACCTTATCCCACATGCAGAAAATATTTAATTCATTAAGCCATATGTGCAACAAAGATCACTGCATACAAACACACTGCATGTGGTCAGGAGATCACAGCATTAACATTTGTTTGCAGTTTCTTTACCGTTGGATGGAGTCAGATGTGCATTTCAGGTGTATTGCTGCTGGTGCTGGAGATCGTAATTGTAGTATTGATCCGTAAGGTTTCAATGAGCCCACCAGAGTGTATCTTTATATGAAGATGTTTCTTGCAGTATGTGTTATTATTTTATAGTTCAATATCTTAATTTACTCCACAGCTTGTGTTATTTTGTTCTATCAATAATTTCCATAAAAGGAGGCGTCACCGTGTAGAAAGAGCAGATCGATACAGAACATCTAGCAGACAGAGGGAATTTGTTATAGCTCTGCATGTCTATGTGTATCAGCAGGCGTGTGAGTGTGTTAATTGCTTTCAAAGTGAAGAGAACAAGAGAGAACAAACACACACACACACACACACACACACACAAACACACACACACACACACACACACACACACACACACACACAGTCTCTCTGCAGTGTTGTTACAGTCTGCGTGGGCGTCTTCCGCTGCCTGACAAAGGAGAAAGTCAGTAACTTCAGTTTTGGTCAAAAATTAGATGTTGTCGATTCTAGGAGCTCATTTTGGAATCAGGAGGAGAAGAGGATGACTCACTAATACGTCAAATCATGAATCAAATGAGCAGCAGACACACTGCAGACCAAAACACATCATTTTTATCCCTGAAACGCCTGATTGCTCCATAACCAGAGCTCTCTAATAATCCCTAAATACCTACTGTATATTGCTTAATTGTATTTTATTAATGAGTTGCTGTCTGAGTTTCATTAAGAATCTGTGTAAAGTAAATTGTCATCTAAGTCCAGCCCCTTAAAGACTACATATGTCTGCATGCACCAGAGTAAAGTGCAAAGTTGAATCTGTTTAGGAATTACACATGCGTAAGATTTAAGACCTAGATTTTTTAAGTTAACTAACACTAACAGTATTATGTGCAGTGTAGATGTTCCTGATGGTTACAGCTTTTCAGTCTGTGACCTCTAGAATGAAATGTTGAAGTTTTTCTGATTTTACACCAATATCAGCAAGACAAGGATATTTGTGACCCCTCTATAATGTAGAGGCCCTAAATGATGTTTTTGCCTTGCAAATGGATTTCAGTTTGGTCTTAATGTGGCAACACTGTGACTTGTTACTGTGCAGTTATTCTCAGAAACACATTAATTTGTCCTCCTACATCTTTAATCACTGTACTATTCAGCTGCCTGAGCAAATGTGTACTTTGTTGAACTGTTAATGTTATGCAACACAAGACTGTGGCCTCTTCTTTGATTCACTAAGTGCTGACAATAGTGGATCTCTTATCAAACTTTTTATCTCCCCTCAGTCTTTTTATTAGTAAAGCATTCAGTCAGTTTCTTCTTTTAGCTAAATGTCGGTTAACATGATCATCTGCTGCTGATTCATCAAAGTACACAGTCCACTCAACCACTGAGTGAACTGTGTACTTTTATAACAGGAACCAATAGAGTGGTAATTCTTCTGTAGGAGATCATTTCAATTTAAGAATTTCCCTGTTAAAGTTTAATTCATACTTTAAGCTGATCAAAATAAATGAACATTTCAAATGTTCATGCAGTAAACAGAAATAAAGTTGGCACTAAAACGTGGAATGAATTTAACAAACAGCCTTCAGCCTTAGGTTTCAAATGTTATAAAAGAAATCTAATAGTAAAAAAATAACCTAATAATGGATTCAAGGTTATGCAAATTAGATACATTACTTGAAAAATACTGAGAAATTAGAGAGCAATATGCACATGTACACAGACAGATTTTGAAGTCTTACCTTGTAGACCTGCCCATAGGTGCCATTTCCAACAAGCTCCACCAGCTCAAAGATACCAGCTGGGTCCTGAGAGAAAGAGAGGGAGAGGAGTGAATGAAGAGACGACTCAAATATGGGAATATAACTAACTAACACAGTGTGACACAGGATAGATGTACATAAAGTATGTGGAATTAAAGCTTCACACACACACACACACACACACACACACACACAATGAAAGATTGACCACATGCCTGTGGTATAAACTTGTAAAAAGCTTAAATGCACTTTAATTATATTAGCCATCAGCAAAAAGAACTCAGTTATTCACTCTAACTGGTGCCTTTAAACAACTCCAAACCCTCTACCCTCACCTGTACACCTAGTATTTAGCATAAGATAAATCTATATGCTGACGATATACTCTTTTTTTTAGGTTAGGTTTTAGGTTAAGTATGTAAGCAGATTTATTGGCCATCTAACCACTAGCATACAGTAGTCCTACAGAGTGCAAAAGTAAGTGACTGACAAGTGGCTATTGTGTGCTGGTTTGTTACCCTGACAATTAAAAGTCAGTTATTATTGAACAAAGGACACTGCAGTCATTACAGAAATATTCAAACTTCCCTTTCTGCACATTTTACTGCAATGTAAATGTTTAAAATTATTAAATGCAATTATTCCATTCAAATTACACACAATAACCCTTAATAATGAATTGAAAACATCCAAAACATTTCAGACTAATTAAAAATCAAAAACCTAAATCTGTGCTCTATTTAGACCCGTGATTATGGACTTTGTAAAGCACATTTGGCAGTTATTACAGCTCTGAATCTTCTCAGCTTAGTCTCTACAAGCTTCTCACGTGTGGATTTAAGCAGCTTATCCCATTCTTCCTGACAGATCCTCTCAAGCTCCATCAGATTACATGGGAAGTGTCAACTGCCATCTTCAAGTCTCTCCACAGATGTTCTACTGAGTTTAACTTTAGGCTTTGGCTGGGCAACTCATGGACGGTCAGTGATGTGTTCTGCAGCCACTCTAGTGTTATTGTTGCTGTTTGCATTGGATCATAGTCATTCTGAAACGGTATCCATCACCCCAGTCTAAGGTCTCATGTTCTGCTGGGCAGATCTGATTCAAGATGTATATGACTGCATTCATCCTTCCTTTACTTCTGACAGGGTCTCTGTGCCTGCTGCTGAGAAGCCCCCTCCATAGCAAGATGTTGCCACCACCATGCTTCACCATAGGGATGGTATTAACCAGATGCTGAGCAGTGCCTGGTGTTCAGACATAGTACTTTTCTGCCAAAACGCTTAAGTTTAGTATCTTTAAAGAACTCAGGGTCCTTTAAATGTTGTTTGGCAAACTCCAGACAGACTGTGGCTTCCTTCTAACCACTCAACCATTAAAGCCTGATTGATGGTTCTCCCATCTTTGCACATAACTGAAAGTCTGTTTAAATTTACTGTTGGACTATGGGGTCACCTTCTCGGCCAAAGTGTTTTTTGTCCAGTTACTCAGTTTGGCTGAACAGCCAGCACCAGAGTTCTAGTGGTTGCAAAGTTCTGCCATTTCACCATTGTTGAGGCTTCTGTGCTTCTGGGAACACTCTTTATAGCTTTAGAAATGTTTTTTACCCTTGTTCTGATCTGTGCCTCACCAAATAAAATGTTATTTTGAAGGTCTACAGAGAGTTCTTTGTAACAAACTGGAAAATATCAAGTACAGAAGTTACTGGAATTATTATCTGTAAAATATCAATATTTAGTTTGTAATCCCTTGGACTACACATGGGTAGAAAAGGTATATTACCACCTTACTAAGTAATGTGTTAGGTCATCTTTATTTAAAAGATAATACATCTTCATGTTCAGAATAATTCCTTATAAAGCGTGTTTACAACGTCGGCCTACACTGACTGAAGAACATTTCTCTCAGGTAATAGGTTCAAAGTTAGACATCCAAAGGATGAGAGGAATCATCTACTATAAAACCACACCATCCCATCTTTGTTTTTTGTATAAATTACATATTTACAGAATATAGATTTTTGGACAGAGACTAGCTGTTTCCCTGTTAACAGATTAGTGGTTGTAGCTTCATATTTAACAAAGTGTACTGATCTTCTCATCTAAGTCAATGCATTAAGTTTAAAAACAAAAAGCAACTCTCTATAGCAGGTAAAATAATGCAAACATATCTGTTTGTACTGTTAATCTGGGCGCACTCTGTGACAGACAACAAGTTTAATCTCTGCTTGAGTTTAAGATCAATAAAACATCAATATGTAAAACAATCATTCATTCAGTCATTATGTATTGATGTGTAGTCTGCGAAGATTAACACACTGGCTGTGACAGAAGTGCATTGTATTTGATTGTGTATCGGTCTAAAGTCCTTCCAATAGATCCTTCAGAGAATGACCACTGACAAGGACCAAGAAAACTCTGAACAAGACTGTAGACAGATGAAACTCAGCAGGGAAATTCAAACACATTTACACACAGGTAAAACACCCGCGCAAGCAAAATGCACACAAACACACAAGAGGAGATAATCTTATCTTCAGGCTGATTTAAAAAAACAAAAACAATAAAGGTCCCAAACCACAGATCTCAATCTTTAAGCATATTTGTGTGTGTGGTAATAGCGTACTGTAGGTGTATGCATACAGTGGGCCACAGGAGTGCATTGAGACTATTACACTAGAGCCTCCTGAAGGGGATTAGCTCAAAAAGCAGCGCTCTTTTTCACTCAAGGTCAAACAGAGGCACGTCTAATCCTGAGAGACCGAGCCCGGGCGTGCACACACGTACACTTGTACAAGTCTGTTACAGCTTTTACCAACTGTGGGACCACACGCATTAGAAAAAACAACTGGCAAGAGAGAAAGCAGGATGATGGGAGCTGATGTAAACTTTAACCAAGGCTCACCTGAAACCAGCTTTCTTCCAGGTTTCTTCCTACTGATACAACCATATGGGTTTGAACCAAAACACTGTGTGAGTATTTGAAACATCCTCTCTTCATTAAAGCAGTTTTCATGTTATCAGTCCCAGCTCCATGCTACAGTACCTAATAACAGTATAAACTATAAGATACATACGTACTGCACGTATGTACATCACAGCCTCTTACTCAGGCAGTTTGCATAAAAGAAATCTGGAACTGTGTAATTTTTATAAACACAAAATAACTCTTGAGACTGAAACATTTTTACACTGTACACATTTAACTACACTATTAACTAGTAAAGATGTTTAAAATGTGGTTTTATGACCTGATCTCAATTAAAATGATCGGTTTGTGTCGTTTTTTCCCTTTTCTAGTTTACTTTTATTTGACAGACACATCACACATTGATAAATATCACTATATGACTCCCAGTAGGGTGCCTTTAATTTTGTCTTTCACCTTCATCTTTTCCCGTCTCCATTAGATTTGAACAATTTAAGCAACATTAGGCAAAGAAAACAAAGAGTAATCACTGTGGCAGCCACAGGTAAACAGAGCATACAACTGACACTATGGCGACTCTAAAGTAAACAACATGCAACAAGGTGTGACGTAACCTCACATTCCCTGTAGACACTTTCTTTGAACCTCACTTCATAAATGACACATTACATAGCAGTTCAGTTCTGGGAAGAGAAAGGGTCTATTAACACCCACACTCCAAAACCTAATCCAGTGCTTGTCATTTTACATCTTGAGGCCCCTATTGTTAAGGTTTGGTTATGTTTAGGAACTAAACACTTTGTTAGTGTATTAGAAAGATTACATCTAAAGGAACCAAAGAGATCTCCTGTTTCAAAGTCAAACCATTCACCCTGATCTCCAACAGTTAATATTTCAGAGACAGTAGAGGTCCTATTGAGCACACACACGGTTTTAATGTTAGAGAAGTAAAGACAATTTGGATAGTATGGCTTGGACTTTAGCTTAATGTTTTTTTTGTGCAGTCAGGTTGGGGTTAGTCAGCAAGTTTTACTGTTTGAAAGGAAAAAAATGCAAATGTTAAAATGTTGCATCGTGTTTCTGCTTTGAGCATCTGTCCCTTTGCAGCAGATCTTTGTAAAAAGGCATTTCGGACACTCTGGCTCATTTCCAAATTGATTTGTATCATATGAGTAAACTGTTTACAGCCTGCGAGACAACATGTCTGTTCCTGACCTGTTGGACTCTTGAGAAATCAGCAGTGAAGCTGTAACTGGAACAAGACATTTTCCTTTAAGATAACATTAACAGCATCTTCTTTTTCTTTCTTCTCAATGTCTGCTGTTTTATATGACAAATGGAAAAGGACAGGGAATAGCAAGATCATGACCTCCGTGTGTCTCTAACAGCCATTAACGCTGGCCCTGACAGCGCCATCAGAGGAATATAAACTCGCTCTGTCATTTGGTGGATGAAGACTTCAGCGCTAATGGGAGATACAGTGAGGAGGAGTAGGGGAGGCAAATAAGGAAGGTGACGATGGATAAAACATGAGGATCACTTGGGACATGATGGTCTGCTCAAACAGGAAGTGTGTGTGTGTGTTGGTGTGCTTGCGACAAGCTTTGCGTCACGATGAAATGTTTCCCCCCAGCTCTCTCTGCTCTGTCCTGAGTGACCTAATTTCCAGTTGTCATGCCACTGGGGGGGGGGAGCAAGGATCCTCATTTTCTCATGGAAATCTCTTTTAATCTGTCTCTGTTTCTCTGCCTGCCTGTCTGTGACCCCTGTGTTTCTGTACATCTCTACCGCCCCCCCCCCAGACATGCAGTCCCACCCTGCGATCATGTCCAGACTTGATTGTTGCTCTGCAGGTAAAGCTGTGTTGTGTAAGCAGCAGGCAAAAGGAGGAGAAAAGAGGAGCTGTGCAGAGTCACACACACTCACACACACACTCACACACACACACTCACACACACACTCACATCCTGTGGCATCTGGGCTTTAGTTCACCTGGAACTGAGCACATGTTAAATCCGAATAACAACTTTCAAGTTTGCATTTCTGTTAATGTATCATCGCTCTGTGTCTGCTACACACACACACACACACACACACACACACACACACACACACACGCACGCTCACATTCCTGCGCTGTCTCCTTTCTGCACACCTCCTATCCTATAGAGGTGGGGCGCGCACGTGTACGCGCACAGCCCCACAAACAGCCTCAGCGATGCAACGCTGCTGTCGCCACAACATCACGAAATGGCGGAACTCGCTGCTGTTGCGGATATCATCGCTTTTTATTCACGGTGAGTGTGTGAGAGTGTGTGTATGTGTGTGTGTGTGTGTGCGCGCGCGCGTGCACGTGTGCGTGCACCTGTAGCCTCTGTGGATGCGTGTCTAACTGCCTCTGAGCGTGTGAATGTGTGTGTGTGTGTGTGTGTGCTGCGAACCTGCCGGGCAGCAGGCAGCTTAACATCTGCCCCACATAGTACAGACACAGCAGCCTCTATGATGCCGTCTGACGCACGCGCACGAGGTTCGTGCACGCGCGCAGCAGCAGCAGCTCTGGGCCTCATTACATCACGTCCCAATTGTTATGAAAAAAACATCAACAAACAACAACAGGAGTGTCAGCGGGAAGCCACATGATCACACACACACACACACACACACACACACACTCTCTGATTTCCGACCTGATTTCCTCAATCACTGGCCGCTGTGCACGAGCACTCCAGCCCTCACACTCACACAGTCATAATCAGGCTTTAAATGCTGTCGTGCGTGCACGCGCGCGCGCACGCCACCGAGCGGGCGGCAGCTTCGGCCGAAGCAGAAGAAAACCAGGGAGACGCATCCTCGCGCGATGCAGAGGAGGGAGCGGGTGAGGATGGAAAGAAGAGGGGAGGACAGGAGGGGGGTGGGCAGGTGCTCAACAGCTCCACACGCACGCACACACACACACACACAGACAGAGACAGCACATGCACGTGCACACACGGAGAAGCATTTACCCGTAGGGCAGACAGGTCTATCTCGTCCAGACTCCGCGCAGGGGAGTCGCTCGCCATGGTTCTCTCGGTAGACACGGGACTCAAGATGGAAGCTTCCTCAACGACCATCGACCGAGAGGTGCAGAGCGGCGGGGATGAACACGCACTCACACTCCGCTAAAATAAATAAATCCCCCCACCCACCCCAAGAAAAATCCCCCAAAAAATGCTTGTGCAGGCGATGCTTCCCCCGAGAGGAGAAACGAGCGCTCCGGGAGGGAGAGAGGACGGAGGAGGGGGCGCAGGAGGGAGACGATGTGCGCGGAGCTCCAGGTGCTACATGCTGCACGGCGCCGCGAATCCGGTGAATCCGGTGCTACATGCCTCCACCTCGACTCCCGGTGTGGACAGAAGACAGGACTGTGGGTGACACACGCACGCAGCTAGAGGGAAAGACAGAAACCGAGACCGCAGGAGCGCACGGCGGCCGAGGCGCACTGAGACACAATCCGTCCGTCTGAGTGGAGCAGCAGCAGCAGCAGCAGCGCGCTTCCCGGGAGTGGCCTGTGAGGAGGCTGCGCTACGGACAGAGACGCCCACTATGTCACTTAGACACACACACACACACACACACGCACACGCCTCTAGTGTGAAAGGAGAAAGAGATTTACACAGCTGTGCGTTCCTGTACGACAAATCTGTGGTAATGAATCAAGATTCGGAGCCGCAGGTCACACTCACGTCCCCTGGAGCATTTTACTGTGAGGGATGGGCGCACACACACACACACACACACACACACACACGACACACGAGGAAGCCGCCACCCTGGCCCTCTTTCTGCTCTGGGTGTCAAATGGCCTTTAAAAAGCCACATGGGACAAATCCATGTTTCATTTATGTCGAAATGTCTCATCAAACGACACTTAAGCGGTGACACTAGTGTCCTCAGTTCAGTGTGGAACCAGTTTGTGCCTCAGATAAAGGAAGAGGTTTTCCTAAGAATAACATGTATAACTGCTCATCTTTAAAACACACAAACCAATATAAAAACATACAGTTTTTAATTTGGATTGATGCTGAATAAACTGAGCAATGAGGGTTGTCAATTAGAGGAAAATTACAATGTTGGAAACAGAGTATTTTGCATCCACAATAATAAATTAATTTTATTATAACAGAATATTTTCATAAATAAACTAATTCTTCAGTACACTTCAATACGTTTCCATGAACAGGTTCATTCCAGGAGCTACACCACACACAGGACCTGCGTTTCAACCTGCACCCAGGCTGCGGTGACCTCAGTGAATTAGTAGATGTGGTCTCGGAGCATGCACGGGCAGATTTGTAGCCACATGTCTGAAAGCACACGCCCTGCTGTCACTGGTCTCTGCAGCTGCTGCTGACAGACTCTCAGCACCTGAGAAAGCAGAAGCAACGTGCGGGACACACCCTTAATCTGCTCTTGAGATGGTTTCTGTTATCACTGTCTGACATCTGGAGACAAATGAACAATTGTTAGAGCAAAACGCTCAAAACACACATTGTGTTTTTTTCACATGAAGGCAGCAGTGGGTGTCCACAGCTATCAGTTCACTGTTAGGATGTTTTTCTTTAAATAAACATATATTCTTATACTGAACCACACTATCAATGCAAAATGTCTTACTGTGTACTGTGTGAGAGATAGTGTGTACTGTGTATGTGTGGTACTGTGTACTGTGTATGTGTGGTACTGTGTACTGTATATGAGATACAGTATTACACACTCACTGTGTCAGTGGATCTCTTGTGGCATTGAGCCACAATCTCTGTGCACAATCGCAACAGCTCAGCAGGTGAGATCCTCGCACGACTGAAAAACTCCAGGGAGGCAGAACAATATTTACACTATTCTAAACTTAACACAACAAAGTGTGGATTCAAAAGTTCCTTAGTGATAAATGTTCTGTCATCATTATCTTCAGACCTTCATTAGCGTCCTAGGAAAAGTCTGATCCCTCCTGCTGTTCATACATCACACCCACGTCCTGTAACGGAAGCTTTTGATGTCCGAGGACAAAAGTGCTAAAACTGTTTTTATACAAGAACTGTAGAAATAAAAAAATAATAATATTCACAATATTCTACTGTAAACTATCATCTTCCTTGTTCTAGTCTTATTCTACTGATTACCTACCTTCAAAACTAAAAACTGAAGCTTTAGAGAAGCAAGAGACGACTTTCCCAAATCTAGTAACGCAACTGAAACGTCCTTGCTCATGTGGGTTAGGGTTAGGTCACCACTTCACTTTGACGCACAGTCAACTTATTACTGGAAAAACAAAACGTAGTTCTGCAATTCACATGAAATTATATGTTTCTATCTGCAAACGGCAATTAATATAATGTGCAGCCGTCACTTGTGGGTGTTTGTGAAGACATGCTTCTGTTTCTGTATGTTCTCAGGACACACCCGGGTCAGATTGAAAATGTTGTGTTTGTCGTAATTCAAACCCTCAAACATGACCCCACTCGTGACGTGTCTTGTCTTTACATGTAGAGTATTTTAGTTCCCTAAGTCTTGTGTAAGTTTCCGTTTAATAAAGTTACGTGTTTAATCTTTCACATTATACACTTTACAGTGTTCTAGTTTGTTGCATTGTAATAATAAGAAAATAGCACATCTGTATGTGGACATGTGAACATTACAGCCTTGTGTGTCGGCTGGACATGTGATGTGAAACCACAGGGATTAAAGTGCTGCTCTAAAAGCCTCCACTCTTCCCGATATTGAACCTGGCTGCAGGGATTTGTTCCCATTGAGGCACAATAGCATGAATCACAGTCTGTGTTTCGCTTCATCCTGAACGTGTTGGATGTGGTTAAGGTCCTGGCTTTGTCCAGGCCTGTCATGTTCAAACAGGTAAAACCACTTCTGTGTTGACAGAGCTAAAAAACGTCGGCGTGTGCCGTAAATTTGCTCGTTCCCTTTTGTGGAAACAGCATCACTGTGGTGTCCACACGCTGAAGTGCGGTCAGTCTAAGGTGCTGCTTGTGTTTCTGTGGCGCCATCCAGTGTCTGTCACGGACAGTGGAGGTATCCTGAGGACAAAACAGATTTGATTTTCACAAATAACACCTCTGTCATTTCTCTGTGACTGTGATAAAACCTGTGCAAAGAGTGAGAGGAAGAGGAGAGAAAAATATTCAGCGATTACATAAGAGGAACAAGAGATGTCAGAGTCAGATCAGACTAATAAAAAAGTGTCTGATTTACTCAAATATCCCTGTGGTATTTGCATATACTCTTTTGTTTCCATTTCCAGCTGTTGCAGGTAATAAATACGAGGGCAACTCACAAAATGTTTCCATCATATGTCAAAGCAGAGTCTGCAGCATTTAAAAACAAACTCCGTTCTATATGAATCAAATATAAGACTTGATAGTATGTTTTATGTGTAGCTGTATTAATTATATTTGTTTTGTTCCATGGACTCTTTATACAAACATTCCTTAAACATTCAGGATAAGAAGCCAGATAAAATCATCACAGTAGAGATGTACATTCATGTTTGGAGAAAACCATTCAAGATTTACAGTTTAACTTTTTGCAAGTGATGATGAGGTCATGGCAAATACTTTGGAAAATACTCACTACTGTGGTTTCTACAGTAGTGAGAGCGGGAGGTACAGTAGAAGGTTCAACTTCCAGAGGAGAATGATCAATGGATGTAGACAGTGAAACAAAAGTACTTGTGCTGCTGGAGAGTTGTTGATCAAGGCACTTAACCCCGAACAGCTCAGACTGTGGCTGCATGAGGCCGTTTCCAGGAGTGAATCAGCAAACATTAGTCATCACTTTCCACATGTTACTAGTGGCAACTTAAAGTGCCACAAACGATGGAGGGACACCGAACAGGAACACCAGACAAGGGTGACCTGAACACTGTGGCTCTAAAACCCAACAAACCATCTGGCAGAGAAGCAGCAGGAAGTGGTTGGTCTTATGCTAAACAGGTAATAAGAGGAAATGGAAACCAGGTGTACAGTCAGAGTCTGAGGACATCTGGTGGCAGAACGAGGAACTGGCAGCGAGCAGAAGAACTACAGGACCAAAGCATCACAGCATTAAGTTCTTATACAGTATATATGATTAGAACTAAAATAAAAATCTGTTTTATCTGTATTCATTTTCACTGCTACCACCACTTGTGTACCCCATTTACTGAAGTCAAACTGAGTTTACAGGATATTTTATACCTGCATTTAGAAAAAGTCCTGTTTTGTTTCAGATGACATGAGTGAAGAAGACCAGATCCTTTTTTTCCACTGATGTTTTTAATTCCTTCAGTTCCGTTGTTTCACAGACACCAATACATGACTTGTTACTGCAGATCATTACAAGCGGTCGCCATGAGATAATAACAGTCTGTGCAAAAAGTGCATTTTTCATAGAGTCACAGAGATTCAACAGACAGAGAGAAAAGGCAGGACAGCTCAGTGTTTCTCAACTTTTTAGTTTTTGTTATACTTTCTGATTTAGGTCTTAACAGGCGGGTATTGCACATAACAACAAACATTCAATGTTTGCTTTTCTTTTACAACAACTACATTTTTCCAAATGACAATTCATCACAAAGACTAAAAACACGTTCAGTTGAGAAGCACTGGAGCAGGAGGTAGAAACACAGAGAGGTAGAGAGAAAGAGAAGGGCACATTTAACTTCATGTCCAATCGTCCATAAATATTAAGAGAAGAGATGTTGCAGGTGCATCTGGCAACGTACAGATTGTATACAGGCACAGTTTAGCATCAATAAAGTTAATGGCTTTAAAGGAAACCATTATTCTTGCAGGGTTCATGCTTTTCTCTATAATGTTTAATGGCAACAAGCTCCTGTCATGCTGGTACATACAGGTATTAAGTACTCTGTTTTTATAAAGATTTATAGCAACATGCTGATAACATACAGACCAACAAGGAAGACAATGAGAAAGAGTAATGCTGCGTTCAGGAAATGTCAGAAAATCTAAAAAAGCAGACATGACTGTATTTGAAGAAGGAAAAAAAGGAAAGTTACAGATGTTTGTTTTTTAGAACTTTTTGTTTTTGTAATTATTATAAACACATTTGTTTATAAAATGTTGAAGCTGCATTAACTGATCTTTTGAGCAGACAAAACTAAACAAACACAACACACAACCAACATACAATCACCCTATAAAGTTTATATGGCTGAACATGTGCAAAGGTTTGCTTATTTACACTTCCAGTAACATTACCAACACACTGGGGTATCCCATTAGCTCCATGTTTGGTCTCCACCAACTTTTAAAGGTAAGATATTAAATATCAATAGTTCGTTTGAAGTTTGATGTTTAGCAGGTAGTGGACAGAGGGGTTCCTTAGAGTTCCTTCTCAGATGATAAATGACTTTATTAGGTAAATTGCAGTAAAACCACAAAACTCAACCTCGCAATTTTATTGTTTTGGTTCACTCATAGAGCATGTATTCAATTGATTACCTTTTCAGTTTGTAGAAATTAGTTTTAGTAAACATTAGACATAAGGTAGGAACTATCTGGTAAACAAAGTGGAACAGTTAGCAGTGAAAGATCGAGACATTTCACTCGGCACTTGGTAGAGACCAATACCAGAGCTAAAAGAGAGTGAATACTGGACCTCAAATCACTAGTTGGACACAAACCCAACCCAACTCTAATTGAATGATAATATCGTTTTATAAACTGTTTGTTACCAGTTTTCTAGTCACAAGAACTGCATCGGGTGATTATGTGCTAGTTGCTGTGTTTCAAAGTTCTTCCACAATGTTACCTGCAGTTGCTGCAGGACTTTCTGATGACATTAAATGAAATGCAGCGTTACTATAAACTGATCATGCAGTCCAAATAAGAATGGAGAAGCTTTACAAGAGTATGTGATTTCCTGGTATTTCTTGGATATTATAATGTACACATAACTGTACACACACTCACTTACGAATTCAGAATATCTATTTAAGTTAAGAGAATCCCGGGGTCAGTTTAATTTGTGTACTGGCAAATATACAATTTAACTTTACAAACTTTAACAAGAAAAAACAAATATTTACTTGGGTATAATGTTTTTTGTAAAATACAAACAAACATATTAACGGTACTAATTAATATACATATACTATACAACATTATTTATATCCAAAATGTTCCAGGAAACTACAGACCTGTAAATAAAAACACCACCAAAGAAGGTACAAAGACCAGATGAGAGTAAAAAACAGGTAATTTAAGGCTTGATATAGAATCCACAGTTTAGGGAATGTAAAATAACATCTGTACTTTTTTTTTTTTTACATCAACATCAGGCTAGTCTGTCTCCTTTGGCACTTGTGATTTTTTTTCTGTTACATAAATATAAACAATGAAGGATTCAGAGATATAAGACGTCAGACAGCTCTTCATCCTCTTCTCTCTTTTAGTGTCTTTTAAAACCGTCTTTAACACAGAAGAGTCCGAGCTGCGTTCGCCAGCCCTGGATTGTGCATAGTGTTGTTAGAGAATGGAGGAGCAAGATATTTAAAAATCATGACTATAGAGTAATAGCTTGAGCAGTGGGAGGCTTCAAGCTCTAAAGTTGATCATATTAATTTCTTTTACTTCTCTTCTTGTAAACACACGGCCCAGGTTTTCAGGCACAGTACAGTTCAATGCTCCATCTGCTGGTTGATTTTGATGTGTCTGTATGTACATATAGTATCCAGTGAGCATGTGTGTAAGATGTTTAAGATTATGTAACGTTATTCATGTGCATTCAGTGGCACTAGTGGTCCAGAGGCTTCATTTAAAATCTGCTGCAACCAACACTGAGGCCATTTTGGAGGTTATTCAGGCTGTTAATAGAAATCTCATCAAATGTAAACAAAGCTGCTGTGGAAGACTTTAAAGTAAAGAGTAAACTGCAGATCTTTCTCTCAAGCTGCAGCCAACACTGGCTGTGTTTTTGTATGTGTTGAATATGGATTTTATTTACTATATATATATATTTATGTTATTTCTAACATTAGTCAGCTTGACACAGACACTGTGTTCTCAGCACCAAAGAGCAGAGTACACACCACTACCAGAACAGTTCTGACATTATTTGTACATGCAACTACAATAATGTCTGTGCAGATGTTAAAGCAAATCTTTTAAAATTCAAACAGCTGTTTTCTAATGTACCAACCTTACTCACCAAATGTTTGTGTCTATCTACACACAACAGCATAGAAGGAAACTGAAAATAACCTCAATTTGCAGCTGATAGTAAGAACTAGCCAAAAACATTTAGTGAATAATGTCTGGTACACTAGAGAAGAGATGTGCAACATGTTTTAATGTTGATGAACATGCAACTATGAACCACTGGCAACGTTAGTGCTGTCTGATGTCTGATAAGTGCTGTAGATGTTTAAGTTAATATCTCACAGCAGCACAAAACAAAAACAGCCATTAATGTGTTTCAGCCAATAGAACCTCCAAAAAGGCACCAGAGTGGATGTATGGACCTGAAAGTGTTCCTGATGATGAACACAAACACGTGAAAGCATACACGAGCCTCCCTCTCCTCCTCAGGTCCAGACCTCCATGGGCACCATGGCCTCCTTGGAGCCAATGGGAGGAAGTAAGTTCTGCTCGGACAAGAACTGAAGAGGAAACTGGACCAAGAAGCCACGGATCTTCTTCAGTTCCTCACGGGCACGGACTGGATCCTCCTTATCCAGACCCGACTTAGCCAGGTAGCCCTCGAGCTCCAGGATGCTACGGACATCGCTGGATGGGAGACAGCGGAAAACCTGGAGGCCAAGAGAGGAAGGTGACGAGTCAGACTGGAACAGTGGTTGTAAATGAGTTTCAAATTCAATGTATATGAAGCAGGGATCTCCTAATGTTAAAGTTGCTTTAAATACACGTTTAGATTCCTGAAAATGACGTTCAATTTATCCACACTGATTAACCATGCATCAATGCACTTGGTGCACAGGATTTATTAAATAAGCATGTAGAGTAAGCCATTAACAGTCCTGTTATATGATATAGCAACATGCACTTTCAATGAGATAATTAGCAGTGAGGACATGTCAGCAACATTTTGCATGTCTAACCTTGATGAAGTGTTCATTTCTCTTTATTTGAGCATTAAATTTAATTTGTATAAAGAGCAAATTAATCGAGAGAGAAATTTGCTGTCAAAACAAAACGATAGAAGACATTGAAAATGGGCATTTCTAACATTTCATAGACAAAAGGATTTATCAAGGAACTAAAGAAAATAATCAGTAGAGTAATTTACACAAAAGAAAGACATTCTTTCATCCATTTTATTAAGATAACAATTAAATTCAAACTAAAAAAAGCTGTCCCCGAAGTTTGCAAACATCAAAATAAAAGCACAAACACGAAGGGAAGACAGAATTAAAAAGGTGGCAAACATTGCAGACTGAATTTAAAGGTTTCATTTATTTAAATTAGATTTTTAAGACTTTCAAAAAAGTTTCAAAATTTAGTTTTTCCCTTCTCAGAGATTATCTAAAACTGATTTTATTAAATGAAAAATATTAATTTAGGAACAAATAATGTCTAAATCTCAACTGTAGAGAATGTCTAATAATGTTGGCGTTTCCACTCAGATATTCTGTCCACTGCTTTAGACCATCTCATCAAAGTAATAGATTATTTCAACAAAACATAAATAAATATTCCAGGTTAAAAGATAAATACACAGTGACATCAGATTCACCTTCTGGTATATGGTGGCATTACGAGCCGAGGTGGCCACCCACACCTCCTTGTAGAACTGGTCACTGACGGGATCCGACACGTCGATGGAGGGGTCTGTGTAAGCGCCCAAAATAATTCTGAAGAAAACAGGAGGAGACAATTAACACTAAAATCAGAAGAATTTTTATGGCATTCATAATTATTGACTCCTCAAAATCATCTCACGACCCTTTGATAACTCTCTAAAAGTGTTGCTTGCTCCATCTGTCATTTTATTGTTCTGTCTGACCTATTTTCATCAGAATTTTCCCACTAGACTGTGATGATGTACTAAACTAAACTATTTTGGGAGATTTTGTGAATATACATAACAAAACCAAATTTAAACTCATACAAAAAAAAAAAAAAAAAAAACAGATATCAGGATGTTTCAGTACTTGAAGCACTCGAGGCGAAGCTGCAGAGCAAATTTTCCAGCTTGGTACGTCTGTTCGTCCATCACCGAAGTCATCGTCTCCGTGTCCTCCACGATCACCGCCACCTCGCTGTCTCTTTTTCCCAGCATGCTCCGGTCGTTGATGTTGGCAGAACCTTCAGGTGCACAGAGGACAGGGGTTAGACCAGAGCCCACCAGCAGATGGCGATGCAGCACTTGGTTCTTGTTTTTACTTCTCTAGGCATCTAGAAACCACTTAATCATAGCAGAAAGGAAGCCCTGCTTATAGATGAGGGCAAAAGGAAAAAGGCTGGGAACCCCTGATGATTTAAGATATTTATAGGCTCTGTTCAGTTCACCAAGCATCACATCTTCAGTTCAATTACAAAAACTCAAAAAGTATCAGATTTGTAGTAAGTAAAACCAGAATAAGAATAAACAACTTGTGGTTGTTTTTATCCTTGGTCCTGATAAAACATTTGATTTATTTTCAGCACGTGTGGCTGCAGTGGAAACCGAAACCCCAAACCTCACTGCAACCCACTTGATGCCTTTCATTCGTATCGTTTTTGGACATTTTAAATTAGTAGTATTTTCTCTGTGCCTTCTCAAAACACTGAAAGATAGAGCCACCTCACTGTGCTGCTCCTCTTTCTTGCTCCTCTATTATACATGTTTAGTCTTGTATAACAAGAATACTTCATTAGATCCGTCATCTTTTAATCTTATTATACCATATCAGTGGTGAAGAAATTCAAGATGCTACATCAATGACGTAATGATGAAACTGTGTTTTGCAAATATAAGCAAATCCACAGTTTGATGCCTGCGAGTGTGTTTAGTGCATTTTAGTGCAAAAATGCACCTTTTCTGGAAATGTGGTTTGTAGGAAGTCAATTAACACAAAAATACATGAAATACATGACACCCTCACCGATGATGACAGTGTTGTCGTCTGCGATCAGCATCTTGCTGTGAACGTAGATGAGCTCAGTGACAAGTTTCCCTTCGAGCTCAGCGTGAGTCCTCAGGCCAGCGAAGGAGATGTAGTTCATCCACTTGTCTCCCACTGGAAACAAGCACCAGTAGTCACAGTTTAGTTTTTAACAAACATTTAATACGATAACACACACACACACACACACACACACACACACACACACACACACACACACACACACACACACACACACACACACACACACACACACACACACACACACACACACACGCACGCACAGTAGTATAAAAATACAGCAGTGATTTGTGCTAAATTGTACAAATTCACAATGTTTTGAATGTTTAAGGTCTGAAATGTTCTCAGACTTTAACGTAGGGCTGTAGTCTGCGTGTGTGGCTGGGTGGTGGGTTGATGGAGGCTACGTCTCTGGGGAAAAAGCTATTCCGTAGTCCAGTCCATGACCTACGGTCTTTTTTATGAAGTAGTCCAGCATACACCCAGTCCAGATCTGGAAGTGGACTTCCCACATTCCTTTGGCTTGTTTGTAGTGGAGCATGTACTGTCCTCTGGGTTGTCCTGTAGTCCATCATGACCTCTTTTGTCTTAGTGTGTTTAAGACCAGTTTGGTATCTGGACACCACTGGATGAGGTCAAGGATCTCTCTTCTTTATTATTGTCCGAGATAACTCCCACTACAGTGGTGTCATCAGCGAACACTTAAGGTTTTATTGGAGACATGGATGGGGGTGCAGTCATGTGTAACGAGCTGGAAGCACTTTATTATGATTGGGTTGAGTGTGACTGGGAGGTCATTGAGCCAGGGAACAGCAGACTTCCTGGGCACCACAACAATGAGAGATGACTTAAGGCAGGTATGGACCAAAGCCAGCTGCAGGGAAAGACTGAAGATGCCCAGAAATACTGCCAGTTGGTCTGTGCATGATCTCAGCGTCCATCCAGACACCTTGTCTGGGCGTGCAGCCTTGGTGACACTGATCCTCCGCAGTGTGGATGAGTGAGCAGAAGCTGTATTTATTTCTCTGTTGATTTTCACTGTAAAATTAACTTGACGATAGGAGGCCTTTCTTTTGGCTTTTATACCCCCATAATGATTTGGTATTAAACAGTCCAGATCTACTGGAAGTGTTTCTTCAGCTGTTCCTTTATAATGAAGCTGATGGAAAAATCAATATGAAGTCCACCAAGCTGACAGTGAAACAAGCCATCGTTAATCTTAACAAGCTACACACATAAAGCAAAATATATTTAGTATAGTAGAATAGTATATTATGAGCTATTCTGTATATGTTCATCATAAATGTTTCATTTCAAATCCACAGTTATAATGTCCCTGTCCAAACACTTATGGACCTGACTGTACTATTACTAATGTAAAGTTGTGTAATGAAAAACATGAAAATTCAACGGACAGATTAAAAGGCAGAACTTTTCTTAAATTACACAGAACCAGAGAGCAGATGTAGCGTTTCCCTGTTCCATGTGTGCTCTTCTATATGTATGTATGTGGTTTAGCGTGTGGCCATGTGCACTCGGGACAAATCTGGGTATAGGTTGTAGGTTTTGCTCGAGCTTTAATGACAGACTATGTTAAACTCTCTGTATGTATGCCTTCCAGGGCTACATATGAAACCTTTATTTATGTTGCAGGCTGCATTTGTACATTGTACCTCACTGTTAGTTGGTCTTGGTTATAAGATTTGTATGGTTCTTGTGCTGATTATTTCATTATATCGCATGACTTTAAATTATATTACATTGCATTACGATTCAATAAATTTACATTATTGTAAATTAACAAATCCTTTTCTCCAATGTGGTGGTTTATCCAATATCGGGAAAAAAATATGCCCCCAAATGACTAAAATCATGTTCAATGCAACAGTATGAGTGCTTTGAATCTATATGTTTTAAACTGTATTTACAACTAAACCAAGCTATTTCAGGGTAAACGCAATTTCTTTTTACATCAGTTTACATTATTTTCTATGGAACTACTTCACTTCCACATACTGTATTGCATATTACAATATAGTAATGGTCTCCTATTACTATATTGTATTTTCATGCAGAGGAGGATGGTGGTGTCTATAATAGCATAAGTAAGTAGTAGCTGTTGTAGCAGTAGCCGCTATTTGTTGTCTTATTACCGGCAAACAGCGTATTGATGAATCTGGAGTACGTGACATCACTACTAAGTTAAACAAAAGTTAAATCACTAGAGGTCAGCACAAACATGTTTTCATACAGTTATGGCGTCCTGCTATGAGGATATTTGCACAGTTTTCCTGAGCTCATCTTAAAACATGCAGATGTGCACGTACAAGCTTGATTTGTGGAAACTAATCCTAGTTTAATAAACAACTGATAGCAAAGTGCGACGTGCAGCATTATAACTTTAAATGCATATACAAGGAGTCATCTTTTCAGCAGTTGAACTTGAAATGCACAACATTTGCAGTCACTTACTTATGTTAATTCTCTAAAACATTTTTAAAACAAGTTTTGTTTGTGCTACAGACTCAAGCTTCCAGCCTCACCAGAGCTGCTCAGTGAACCATCAGTAAAGATAATGACAATGAACGCAGTGCTGTCAGAGCGTTTGACTTACTCTCTCTCCTGAGCTGGGAGATAATGGAGTAGTCTCCTCTGTTCATGGTCCTGCAGGGACAGACAGACAGGGGTGGATGAGCAGCAGGTCCACATTCCCCACAATATAAGCCTTTGTGTGCCAGTGTGTTAGCATGGGGAGGGTTGAGTGTTTACTTAAGAATGCATGCTGGACAATAAATTTCAGCCTAGAGAGGAATGGATTGTGCGCACACACACAAACAATGTGTACACAAGATTTTAAGGCCTGTAGTTAAAGAATTACAACGTGGCAGTAATTTATCAGTGGCTCCTTCCGGGATTTAATCCTCATCAAACAAACAGCAGCAGGTGGATTAATGGCAGCTTTCTCGTCACCTGCATAAACACACACACACACACACACACACACACACACACACACACACCTGTAGTTGAAGTGCATGACAGCCTGGATGGCACTGCCCCCTCCGGTGTTGATGTCTCCTTCAAAGCCTGGCAGAAGAGGAGTCACCACGTACACTCTGTACCTTTTACCGTCCCTAGAAAATGGAAAAACGTAGACAAAGTGACAAAACACATTGACAAAACATTCATTGAAAGCCTGAAATGGGAGTACAAAATGAAAGGAACACATAAAAAGCACCACACTTCAAACTGTGTTGTCGAGGTTTGTTCAGAAACCTGTTGCTGCATATAGAACAAAAAGACTAGTCAGGCCTACAGGAGAAAAATCACTAATGGGTAACTCTTCAAATTTCAAGTAGACAAGCGAAAAAATCCAAATGCCACTGTCATTTAAAAAAGAAAAAGAGTTCTTCTTGCTCTGCATTTCTGTGGCTTTGTTATTGATTTTACTCTGACGAAGGCCACAGGCTATAACGTAGGTCTAGGACAGCAGCATTACTAGAATTTCTAGCATGACTTTGACGTGATGACGAGATGGTCTGGATTTTCCTGACACTGCTGATCTCCTGTCACACACAGCAGCCTCAGGAGTTTACTCAAAAAAAAAAAAATAAATAAAAAATCAGTAGCTAAAAATGGCCCAACTCATGTTCCAGTGATGATGAACAGCTGATGATGAACACTCAGCTACAATAGAGGAAATCTGAGGTGCACGGAGGACACAATTGAAGGAACATTTCTAATTTCTGCTGAGAAAAGCAAGTCAGCATCAACAACAGTATGAAGCAGGCTGCTGGTGGAGGTAGTTATGTGGGTTTGAGACCCTAAATACCATTCAATCATAGTTCGAATACTGCAGCCTATGTAGTGATGTTACAATGACCCTCTAGTGACTTTTTACAGCATGATGAAGCACCACGTCCCAAAGCAAAAGTCACCTCATGCTGGTTTCACGAACATTACAATGAGTTGAGTGTACTTCATGCCAGCACAACTATGTGACGTGGGAGAACCAAATTTGCAGCATAAATATGCAGCTGACAAACCTGCAGAAATAATGTGGTCACATCAACATGGAGTCAATCAAAGGAAAGTTTCTGACATCTTGTGGAATCTATGCCAGAAATGTTCTGAGAGACTCTACTCTGTGTTAGTATGGTTGTTAAAAAGGTGCTTAACTAACTGCAGTAATTCCTTAATGTGACCATATTATTCACAATGCTGGCTTTAGATTTTTTTCTGGGACTAAGGTGATTGAAGATTATCTGATTTTTAAGTTTAAAAGTGCAAATACATGTTATAATTCCTCTTTATGCAATAGCTCCTCTGGCCTTAAGACTGAAAAGGCTTGTTTGATCTCACAAGATTATGTTGAGCTTTAGGCCTCTGACTATGTGTAATGTTGGCACCACACATCACAAAAGTATACTTAACATCAGAACTCGAGTAGCTTCAATAAACTAATTTAAAAGGGAGGAAGAAAACTTGATTTAAAGCTTTAACTAGAAGAAGTGAAATTAGCTTTGTAGGTTAGTATATACCAGTGGCAGCTGCAGAAACTCAACTTAATTGTGATGGCTGCTGTTTCAATGCTTTATATCAGCTTCCACCTTTACTGTAAGAAGCCACATATCTGGTTATAAATAGCCACCTTGCACTGTTTATGCAGTGAGGCTCCTGGAAGCAATTAGATCAGGTTTGTGTGTTAGTGTGTTTTGTGCCGGATGTGTGCCCTGATAAACAATGACAACAAATTCAAATAAATCTTCACATGACTTATGATATAAAATCAGTCATCTCGAAGGCACACATAGCAACAAGATCACATCCGTCAACATACACTGTGTTTGGGTGTGTTTTTCTGGGAAACCATTTAAAGCCTGTAGAGACAATGTGAGTGTGTGAGGGATCAACATGTGTATCTGCAACACACCGGAAGAATAAAGGAACACAGCAGCTATATAAAGTGTGTGTTACCTGTACGCTCTGATGATGCGCTCAGCAATAGTGTCTCCTATCTTGTTGAAAACATGCCTGTTGTCTGCACAGCTGATGAAGAACTGATTCTGAAAGATAATGAGCAACATCTTTAATGTGTTCTGGTCCAAAGTCACATTTTACCACTTTTAACACACTAATGTTAAACTGTGTTGAGGCTCCTGATATATGTGGGTTAAGATGTATTTTCTAAGTTTTCTAAGTCTGATGAACTGAGGTTACATGCACTGATGGATGTTACTGGTGTATTGTGCTTCTGATTTGTAAAGACCTCGATGTAGATGAAGTGTTTGCTGTTCTTGATGACGTGGACGTAGGCATTGTGGATGGACTCCTCATGGTATTTGATGCCAGCGGACCAGTCAGAGGCTGAGCGCAGGACCTGAGAGCAGAAGAGTGCCAAAAATGTTAGGGGTTTTTAAGACTCCTGTTTTCCAATATAGTGTTTTGGGGGGAATTGTTCCTTATCTGATCCGTTGGGTTGTGGAACCACAGCATAAGTAAAAGCACACATTGATATGAAGATTTTTATATACATACTGGTTCCTGTGACAAAACTTTCCAGTGTGAACACGCTACATAATAAAACCCTACATCAGGAACTCAAACGGTACCAACCTGCACTTTGGCGTTGACGCAGTCGGGGACTTGGTATTGCTGTTCACCAGCTGTGGTATGAGATTTAGGCAGCAGACACGGATACGCCAGGGTGTTGTACTTTGGTTTCACAAGCTGGCACAGAAAAAGGGAACAGAGTAAAAACTGAGGCAGTTTGAAGACACAGCTGGAGACAGCTGCAGAGACAGATGCATGCTGCAGTGTTGGCCCAAACTTGTAAAGAAAAAGGGAGTTGTTCCATCCCACAAACAGCTGTATGTTCTCTCAAAGTTATCTTGACCCAGTGGTTTAATTGTGTTTTTTTATTTTACTGAGGTTTATATTATGGAAAAAAGAACTCTGTAGATTCAATTTCCTGCTGCACTGCTTCGTTTCTGACTTCATTAAAACCGGAAAAGGAGGATATGTGCTGCATTTTCTGCTTGTTTCTGTATTTCAGTGCACATTCTTCTGCCACTATGTTAATCTCTTACACAGTACGCTAGAGCAACCACTCTATGACCTCTGACCTTGGTGAAGTTCCAGCGCTGGATAAAATGTCTCGCCACATCCCGAGCGGCTTTCCCATGAACCACTGAGGCAATGTCATGCCAGGGCATTCTGGGAGTTGTGTGTCTGTCAATGAAATCTAAAAAAGCAGAAAAACTGGAATGTGAGAGGCGCATGAGATGGAACACGCTCTTCCTCGACACACAGATAGAGCTTCACGGTGAGCTTACCATCAAAGGGTTTGTCCAGTTGAATCCAGTCCTTGTGCACAAAGTTGCAGTAGTCTTTTCCGTGCCAGAACCGCGTATTTCCAAACAGCTCTCCAACACCTGTATGCAGACTACGCATTGAGCCACTTCCTAAAAACACACACAAACCTTCAGTTAGGTTACATCAAAAAGAATGATATCACCTGAAGGCACAGCACACTCTCTAAAATCACTTTTTGGCTGCGGGAACATCACTTTATGTCCACTTTGACAGCAGGGGCCTGGTCCAGGTGTTTGTTCTTGGGTCTACAAAGTTCCTGCTGCTGAAGCAGGACTTGTAACTACCCAGGAACTATCTGAGGTTCTTATTGCTCTTGGTCAATCAAACAAAAGCTTTGATATAACTTGGATACAGCATTTAGACTGCAGGCAAACACCACTATAGGCGTCACACATTCTGATGCACAGAAAAGAGCGAGCAAGTAAGGAGTGACACAAGAGAGACTGGAACTTTAGGAACCAAAAAGATGCTAAAAGCGCTCTCTCTATCTCTCGATATATACAATTTTTCTTTATATATTTATATATAAAGAAAATATATATATATATAATTTATACAATATTCATATTTATTCAAGTATCATATACACGTGCAATTATTACACTAATTAAAACGCTGTCTCTAAAAAAACAACATTTTACACATTTTAATCACAGTATTCTTACAAAAAAATCTATTTTTTGCAGTGGGTAGTTTAGTAGAAAAAATACAGCATATAACAATGCTAATAGAAAACATAACCTGGTAACTACCTTCCTTACAAAATGTATTTACATTGGCAGTTTAGTTTTAAGCTGTTTTCCTGTTAGCTTATCCCCATGGAGGTCGACACAGCAGATTATGGTACGCATATTTACTTGGTACAGGTTTTTACACTGAATACCACACCATGCTGGATTTGACGGTGATACACATTTGGAAATATTTTGACAGTAACACAGCAGCTAGAAGAAAGACAGAACTGAAATCAAGGTTTGGAAAACCCCAGAATAAACAGAAAGTACAGGCAGAAAGTTGGGCACGAACACATAAACAAACCTGAAATACGCTGAAGTACTACTAGTACTGCTACCACTACTATAATGATTCAATTTATTGTTTTATGCATTTTTTCATTGTTTGGAAATTATGATGTCATGTGTTTATAGGACTGTTTGCCCCACATTCATCTCTGGCACTTCCCATCTATAACGTCAGCAGGATAAACAGAGATGAGGCTGGAAAACAAACAGCAACCATAGTCTGGATAATAAAAACCTACTGCATCCGTTTACTGCAGAAAAAACACTTTTGCCAAGAGATAAATATGAGTTGGTTTAAAAAACATTGGGTGCAAACGATTATTAAGTTATTTTAAGTTTGACTCTGCTTTTCATTTATTAATTCTAAATCAGTAACTGTACATCTTGTCTCTGGATCGTTGGGTTTATATAATGTCAAAAAGGAGAAAAGTGTCCAGTGTAATAAGTGTAGTGTTGTCAGACTGAGTGACAGACGCTGACCTTTGACTCATTGCAGAAAAAAGGCTTCAAACTCGCACACAGAGAGCCAAAGGTCGTTCAGTCAAGATCAAAACCACAGAAAAACACACTGGAAAACGCAAGGCGAGTGGCAGGGTTGAGACCTGGCAACCCTGTTACTGGCTGCTCGGCCGGCAGCTCGACTCACCAGCCTGACACTGGCCAATAGGAGCGAACGCCCTCAGCTCTGCCAGCCTGCTGTGGATCAGATAGTGTTGGCTGGTAACGCTGTTGGACCAACCTAAACAGAGCGGCCAGAAAACACTGAGACGGCAGCAGAGACTGAGGCTACCACTGCTGGGTAAGATAATTGAAACACCGACCAGGCAGCGCTCGAAAGCTGAAACACTGAATCAATGTTGAACTGTTGAATACTGAAACCACATGAACCTCTCCATTTAAAAACACGGATCATCCCTTTAAAAAAACCCTTTAAATAGCACTGTTACAGTTTCTCATTAAGTCTATACAAGTGAGAAAAATTAAAATGTTACTTAGGCGCCTATAAAATAAAAGCACTGTCAGATAAATATAATTCAAGTACTGTTGAAGTTAAGTACTCATAATGCAGAATAATGTAGCTTAAACCATGATATTGTATTAAACATGAGTGTAATGAAGCAGCTGGTAAAGCTGGAGTTAATTTTGATTAGCAGTTTATGAACCCTTGGGGCAGGGTTAGGTTTATATTACCATTAAGACTGTCACCCAGTTATTGGTAATATACACCACAACAATATAAAAATCTCTACTATTACTTTCCCATAAAATTTCTAATTCATAATAAAATCAGCCATTAGTTTGCAGATATTGTTACACTGTGCTAAAATGAGAGCTACTCACTCTCTTCGGTCTCCTGGTCACTGTCACTGTCGGCGTGGGCCAGACCATGTTTCTGCAGGTGCCTCCTGATGCTGAACCGGTTTCTCTTTGGCCTGCCGCGACCTTTCAGCTTGGGCTGGTCCACCGCGTCTGACACTGTTGAGATGCCTTTTCCATTGCGCTGGGAAACAGAGCTGCTGCCGTTGGCTGGTTCGAAATTACTAAAAGATGCCGGTCTCGCCTGGGAATGATTAAAAACAAGCAGAGTTAGTCACGATAATGGTAAAATTACATTTATAGAGTAAATTCATGAAGTAAATTCAAATACAAACAATCCCTAAATAATGTCTGAATTACTTTTTTTTCATGAAATTGAAATTGAATTTTTTAAAATTCTATGTAAAACTACAATTAAACAATGAATTTTAAATACAAGACTATTAAATTGTGTAAATTGTTTAAATTGTGTAAATTGTGTAGATTGTGTGCGCGTGTGACCTGCTCAGAATTAGAAAGCGTCACACTTCCAACGTCCGTCAACCGGTGTTCCCTGTCATCCCAGCGTCCGTACGCCACATCAATCCCGCCCACGAAGGCCACCGATTGGTCAATAACGATGATCTTCTCATGATGCGCCCACAGGTAGACGGCAGACGAGACGTGATCTGGGTGACGCATCACCTGGAGAGCAAAACCCCCAAATTCACACTATAAACATCCACGTCCAGTGTGACAGTAAATGTGATTAATCGGACACACACCTTGATGTTGGGGTGAAGTCGCAGCAGCGTCCTTTTGCTGTATCCCGAGTTGATGCCCAGAGCCAACTCCACTTCCTTGTACAGCATCACAAAGATTCGCACTCCTTGTTGCTGTGGAAACAAGACAAACACAAGGCTAAATGTCAAACTAATGTGAAAGTTAAAACTAGAAGAATCTCAACAATTTATCAAGCACGTCTTAGAGGTTCTGGAAATATTATCTCATTACTTTCAGGATGTGTGATAAGTTAGACTAAACACAGCTCCCATGTGGCTCTCACATAAGTGACCTTCTCGAAGGCGAAGATGGTAGCTATTTGTTATAAAACCAGGGGGAAATCTTTTCCTGCTCACCGCTTTGCGTTTTAGTATGCAGTCCAGGCGCCAGCGGTTGCCTTCAACAACCGGCCTCTTCAGAAAGATCTCTGGACTCAACCTGTGGCACAAAACACACAGTGAGATATCACATGGAGAAAATATTCTGATGTGCAGTCGTACTATTTTTCTCCTGTTTCCTTCTTTATTTGTTTCAGGTTTGCTCTTTTCTTTATCTCTCCCTTCAATATGTCCATCTTTTGCCTTACTTCTCTTCTTTAATAGATCTCAAAGAAATTTCAAAAACTGAAGAGACCAAGCCTTCATCCAACACCAAAACTGACTTTATCTTTAGTTTTTTAGATACTAGAGTACAATTTACTGCTAATAAAAGTTCAATGAAGTAACATTTTTAACCATAAATCTGAATTTTGAAGATATTATGGAGCATTTTGGAATTTTTCTACACTACTATACTTTCACTCAAGCAACGGGTTTGAGTACCTCTTCCAATAGTAGTATTGATATGTGTGTCTGTACTAGTATAACAGTAGTTTGAGCCTCAGGTTGTAATGGATCTGTTTGACCAGAAAACCTCCTCTAGAGGTGACCGCCAAGTGCACTCACTGCACTTTGAAACTCACGCACACACACGCACGCACACACACACACACACACACAGATAGAGAAAATACCGGACCTTCTCAAATCTCTCCTCTGCGCACACACACACACACTCACCACCAGTCTGTGATGAATATTTCTTCTTTGGCTTCTTCGAGAGCATCAGCCACATCCTCCATGTATGTTCTCCCATTCACATACCTGCAGAAAACACACATAAATATGCATGAAGTCATCTCAAATGTGAACACACAAGCACACAGACACATAATCAGACAAGAACAAGTCAAACACACGCTTCCCCTCTCACTTTCAATCTGTCCATCTTCTGTTGAATCATTATACTTTATATTATGCACGCACACACACACACACACGCACGCACACACACACACACACACACACACACACACACACACACACACACACACACACACACACACACACCTGTCTCACAGACAGTATAGTGTTGCCCAGCAGGGGGACAGGTGATGAGCAGGCGAGGCTCACTTTCCCTGTTTTTGTGTCAGGTTACTCCAGCGAGACACACACACACACGCACGCACACACGCACACACACACACGCACACAACCAGTAAGCACATACTCCCTGCCAACTGGACCAGACCTCATCTAGTTAGATAGGTTGTTGCAAGCATCTATAGGGACTCGATTCTCAGGTCTTCAGTGGATTTAGTCTGTCTCAGTATCTTCTGTCTCTTCAGGTGATCCCAGACTGACTTCATGATGTTAAGACCAGGGATCTAAAGTCCAGCTTATTTTATGAAACCCAGATACCTTGAAAATCTAAGCAATGCTACAAATATAGTTTTTTAAGTATGTTTGGCTTTCTGCAGAATGACTTTGAGACTGATCACACAACTCCCTGAGGACACTGTTTGAAGTGCTCCCAGTTTTGTATAGTGTATATTTTAAGTATTATGCAAACAAATTCTTAGTAATTTTTGGCAGTGCAGCTCATCACTGGTGTTGGCTCTTTTCTTCATGGTTAAAACTTATTAAAAGACTGTAAAAAGGCACGTCTATCCTGAGACGCTGGTCATGAGTAACAGACTGCTGAGCTATTCAAGTTACACACATTGCTTGTACTGTACTGTATAGGGTGGCTTTGCACTAAAATTGAAAGAGCTGAAACTTAAGGTCTACAGTTAAACAATATTGCAGTATAACACTGTTTAGTTCAGAGTGGCGAGGAAAGGCCAGGAAATCCTCAGTGATGTATCACATCCTATTAATAATGAATAAGAGCTGTTACGATCTGGACGAAGGTACGGGGTATTGCCATTTCAAACGGCCCGGTGCAAACCCTCCAGTACAGCTCAAATCTGTAGTTAAAGCAAACTTAGTGGTTGTGTAACTTTGCATTTGGATGCATTGTGGCAGTATGACTGTTTGTTTTCTGTTTGTGATTGTAATATCAAAAATCAACATTCAAAAAAACCTGTGTTATTTGAATGGTCATAAAACTGCTTAGCTCAGAGAAAAAGGCAATGCGTGATTTCCTATTTCCTGTGTCCTGTCAATAAATGGCTTCTTTACTAAAATCACAAAAACATGCAACTCCAGTGCCCAGTCTCAACTGGCTGCAGTCGTTACCATTTGGCTGGGATGTTTTCTTCCTCTTTGGCGAAGGATCCGAAGCGGTGGTCAGTGAGAAAGGCAGAGCCGTGCTTCTTGATGAAGCCTTCGATGGCCTGACCCCACCAGCGGGCGTGTCTGTAGCTGCTGCACTTCAACACGAGAGACCTGCAAAAAGACACACAGAGCGATCGGAGAATGTAAATGAATGAAAATATGAATGAAAAAATAAATCACCACGGGGAGTGAATAATCCTTAAATGCCAGTTAAATTTAAAGTAAATGTACCTGGAGAGGCTGTCGACACGAACGCCATGTTTGGTCTCTGTGTCTTTGGAGTCCATCTTAATGCTGAACTCTTTGTCGACTAGCATTACAAAGGAGATGGCCCCCGAATCGGGCTTCATATAGAGCAGAAATGAGTCCTTCACCACCAGCCACCTATTCCCACACACACATAAACATACGGTCAGAAACTCTTTATTTGAACAGTATATTTAATGTTAAGTGCCTGTAGGCTATACAGAAATCCTGCAAACACAATGCAATTCAAACCAACACTTCCAATTGACCCTGGACGTTTCTTTGCAGCATCTGTTCCTTACATTTCTTTAAATCTGTCTGATTATCTGCTTTGTTCCTGCCTAACATCTATGTGCCTCCAGTCAGAGTCCTATCAGTGTCTGGATCTGTCGGTGTTGAATTGTAACTGACCGTTTGGACCAGCGGTAGCACATCTTGCTGCGACCACAGCAGTTGATCCCAGGGATCCGATGGCCACCGGATCGCTTCAACACCATTCCTTCTCTGAAAGATAACAGAGCTGCTGTTGCTTCTAAAATCGTGATCTGTACATCCATGCACAACGGACTCTTCAAGCAGCATTTGCAATTGCAAACACATGTAATATGTCTGATAGTGAGCTGTTCTTACAAGCCTTTTGGTCCCAGGTCATGAATGAAGGACAGCTGGCTAACATCAATGAACTCCATCTGAAAAACAACAAAGAACATGCTGAAACCAATAAACTCTAACTTCTACTTCTTAACTGCACATTAAGGTTGTATGTTTTCCCAGAATGTGTGGGAACCCCTGTCCATCCTTACCGTAGCGTGGTAGTTCCTGTACATTGGCATTTTTAGCAGCTTATTTAAATAATCTTCAAGTTGTTTCTAATATAGAGAAATAGCAGAAAGTCAGTATTACATAAAAAAATAAATCAAGCCTAAAAGAAAGAGAGGCTGCCGAATGACGTACCCTGCGACTGGAAACTTGCCCCTCTCTATCCAGCTCCTCTCCTCCACCTCTGGGGAGGTTCGGCATCTGTCTCTCCTCGCTCCTCGCTACTGTTTGCCTCTTTACTGTGTGGCTGCAGAGAGAAATGACGGTTGTCAGGTTACTTTAACGGCTGGTAACAAAACATATGTTTCTGACTGTACGCTGAAGACAAAAGATCTCACCTGGATTCAAATCAGCATTATGAATCCGGGTCAGACTGTGGTCTTGTCAGCTGACATCAGCAGTAATGAGAATCAGACTGCTGTGGTCCTACGACCCAACTTCCACCACTTCTCTTTTACTAAACGAGTAAGGTCAGAAGAAATGTGAAGGGTTTTACCTGCGTGACGGCAGCGGCAGCCTCAAGAAGGTCTTGTACGTCCTAAGTTCTCTGTGGAGCTCCATGAAGTGTTTCTCTTTCCTCTTCACCACCCACGTGAACTCCCCGTGTTTCAGCTCTATCTTAAACACTGCCGGCATCGACTGGACACACAGCAGAGGTGCTTGAGTTAGAGGTTAACTTACTGATTTACACTTTAAAAAGCTTTTACTTCTTTGTTCATTGCTTCTGAGTTGAAGGAGATATTTAACAGATGAATTCAAAAATGAAAATAAGTTAATCCATTTAATTCAGTTTCAGCTCTTGAATAAATCAGAAAATAAATCAGGTCCAAGGCTTTGTGGGTACAGTGTTCAGAACAGTTACAGGTAAAACAAAAAAAAAACTTTTTTCATATTTGTGTGATTTTCAAGACAACATGTGACAAAATGTGTGTCTGTGTTGACCTTGTTGACACTCCTCTGCATGGTGACATTGAAGCGGTCCTGAGCTGAAGTGAACCGCTCCACCTCCAAGATCTTAGCGGTGATCGGTAAGGACAGGAACACTTTGGCTTCAGGATCCTTGAAATTGACCGTGTGGTAGATCACTTTGAAAGGCAAACGCTCCGCTAAATAAAAAAACAAAACAAAACACAGAGACATACAAAGACATACGAGATACCATAAAGAGACGAAAACAAAAATTGTGTTTGCAGTGATGTGAGATGATCGACATGCTGACAGAAGTGCACACACTTGGAGCGTTGGTGTCCGTTGTGTCGTATTCTCCATCTTCCAGGTCGAGCTCACGGGTGTCCAGTTTCTCCATGATGCCAGTCATATCGTTGGCAACCAGCTGTAGGGTGCTGGAGGAAGCTTCTGGCTGCAACATGGCTAACACTTAATCTGGAGCCCAGGGCTCACCTGGAGAAACAGGTAAAGATTGACAAAAGGACTTAATTAAAATAAGTGGTTACATTTTCAGGAGCCAGAAAACACAGAGAACATGGCAGAGTGGAGTCTGGATCGAAGAAAGACCATTATATGGCGTAATCCCTCCTTATATTTAAAATCAGTCTAACTAAAGTTAAACTGACACAAAGCTGCTCGTACAGATCAACATTACATCATCTTTGTCGCTCCGTTTCACCCACACACACAGCATTTCTCATCACATTCATGTTTCTGGGTCATTGTGTGTGAAAATCTTTCTGGTCAATCCTTTTCATTCATGAGTACACATACAATCACCGTTTGATCCTACACACCCACACACACCCACATGGGAACATTCGCGTTAAGAAATGCGGTTAGAAAGGCTCCTTCTCCTTTGCTAATCCTGCTGTTTGCATTAGTGTCTCAATGTGAGGTTGCCAGGAAAGGGATGGATGGAGGAGCTGCAACATGCGAAGAAGAAGCAGCTAAAACAAGCCAGAATGGAAAAGTAGGTACAGTATAAAAGATAAAATATAAATAAAAATATATAAAAAGGAAGATGGAAGGAGTAGAGTTTATAAGAAGAAAATTATATTTACCAGCTAGTCTGGCAGAGGGTTTTTAGGCTGTAGATTTGGGTATCACTTCAAATTACATTTAGCCATTAAATACAAATATTGATTCCAGTCGTTACAAAGGCACTAAAGTCACTTGGTTGTGCACTGTCTGATGTCCCATGACTGAGACTGCTAAGAAATTTTACTTGGAGATTTACTGTGAGAAAAGGTGAGTATCAAATTGTCCAAATAATTCTTAACTCATTGCTGTTTGCACCAGTGACGCTGATCTCTCCACGATTATCTTGTCTGTTTGATTAAAGCTGCAGCAAATATTAACATACCAGACAAATACATAGACGAAGACTATCATATTGTATATAGATCTGAAAAGTGCCGTAGTAATATTTGCCAACCTATTTTTATACGTATATAAAGGATATACTTTCTTGTTCAGAGGTGAGATAACAAGACATAATTGCTGTCACAGAATGGGGAACTTTAAATAATGATTACATTTTCATCATGAAACAGTGAAAACCAATACTCACAAATCACAAGCAGCCACTTATCTACGAAGCTACATCTCATGAGTGATGCATTTCCTGACACACAACCTCTCTGAAAGTTTCAAAAGTGAACTTCTGAGGAAACAAGAGTTTATGTTTTGGTCCTATACAAACTTGTGGTGTGACTGTGGTTTGTCTGCTTTCACTTCCTCCTCCGGAAGAAACCACCACCAACCTCAGCGGGCAGGAAGCATGTCCCATATCAAGGAAGTCGGAACCCAAGAGAGACCAAATAAAAGTGTGGTTTAATGACCCTGAATAAACACAATAACTCAATAATTTTAATCTTCTCATCTGAAACACACTTCCCGAACCCTTTCCTTTCAGTTTTTAGGCATAACAGTCACATTATAGTACAGGAGTATAGTACAGCAGTCTTAAAGACCGTTTAAACATTTAAATCCTCCTACTGTGTATGCTAGTAGCACTACTTTAAGATTTAATATACCATACATTTTTAAACAGAGACTGGTATACTAGTTGCAGTAAGATCCGAGTCTCTAAGTTTCTCTTTTTCTGTTACCTATAGCATCTGATTTACTGTTTTGTATAACATTAATTGTTATTAAATCAAAGAAACTGCAAAAGCACAAAAACAAATTAACACAAGAGCAGATAAGAAAGACTTTTTCCTAAAAAACAGTAAAGTATGCAACATTTTACAATAGCCAAAAGAAGTCTTCTTTAATATAACATTGCTTCTAATAAAGACTCTGAGGAAAATACAGGTCGTTATTTCTAAATTTAATATCACAGGAGATAAAATCTTTCCAATGAATGCGTAGTAATAAAATTCAGCACAATCCTCACATCCACAAATTGTTTCTCGTTGCAAACTCACACAAATTCTATGCAAATACCAAAATGCCACAAAGACAGATGCACATAAACACACATTTTGTGCAAGACATAGCCTGAAGCATAGAAAGCATCTATTGACAAGTTTGGACTGAAAGTGTGTGACAGAGAAATGAAACGTGCCCAAAAGTGCACGTGAGGTGTGTGAACAATAGTTGCTGGTGAAACCGGTGATACAGAGAATGGAAATAAAGAAGAGAAAGAAAGACTGGATCGATGTGGATGACACTGAGCAGAAAACTGAGATGATACAGATTAAAATGTTCTCATGTTGCTGGGTTGAGTCTTCGCACAAAATAGCTCGGCTCTTTTCTTTCTTCTGGGAGCACAACACTATCAGCACTAAACATCACACGAAGAATAAAAGTGGTGAAACGTGAACTGCTACTCTGTTGTATTTTTCGCTTCCTATTTTTTGGTTGACTTTTAGGGTGGAATTTAAGGTGGACTGGCATAGAGTATTTTGGAATGAAAGTATCCTGTAAACACGCTTATCTACAGATATATCTGCTATAATTTTGCTGTATTTGTACCATTGTTTCTTACTCCTTACTTCTTCAAAGATGTTTCTCATTAAAATTCTGCATGTAGAGCCACTAGAAGGATTTTAAGGTGTAATCTAAGGACTTACAACGGCTACAATGATCCTGTAAAGACGCTGCTGTATTATGGTCTGAAAACTGTGGTCACTGAAATCCATACTCCCAAAGTTTTTCCAAATGCACTATAAAGACAAAGAAATAGATCCTACAGTTACACACACATCTGAGGCCTACACACAACAGCCTATGAATATTCACTCTTTTAGCTCAGTTTTTTTGTCTTCATCAACTACTGAGAATAAACACTGGGTTCGTTAGCTGCTAAATGCTCCACAGTGCGGCGCAGGTACAGTCGTGTTCGGAGGTTGTTTAGATCTGAAGCAGCTGCGTCCTGCTGCTTTTGGATACACTGAACTGAACTGAACCATTAGAGCAACAAGCAAAATCACAGGAGCCAAAATAGGCTAAATGACTCTGTAGACCTGCAGAAACCTCCTTTTATTCATTTAGGACTATATATTAATACAGGCTGCAGGACAAATACTTTATATTTGAGGAATTTCTGAGGGCATGACCCAAATTAAATCTACGCGACTCAAATCAGGACAGAATATTAAGCTGAGTTTTGTTATTAACCTTGAAACATTTTAAGATGATTCATTCATGTCGTAACTTGGATGTGGTTGTGTGTGTGTGTTTGTGCATTATTCCCAGGCTAATGAGCACTTACATTATTTGAGTCACCCCCTCTTTCTTTGCAGCACTCACTAGTCAGCCAAGTGGCTGACTGTGGAGTCCACACACACACACACACACACACACACACACACACACACACACACACACACACACACACACACACACACACACACACACACACACACACACACACACACACACACAAACTCCCGCTAGTTGATTTCCACACACAAAAATCCCCATTTTTCCGCTTTCTTATAACTTCTAGAAATTAACTCTTCGTCTCCCTAACACCCACAGATGCGTGTAATGTTTTAAGTCTTCCTCTGAATTTTGCAGTAATCAGTGACAATTCAAAAAATTCAAACCAATTACCAAAAATATAAGTAAGTACTTTGTCATTTCAATAGATGGTTTTATTGGAGCAAACAAGTTTAGTCACACACTGACAGACAAGTTAGATCACAGCAGAAAGCAGATAAAAGATACACTGAATTAATTCTAATCCAGAAAATGAGTAATAGGATGAAAATCAAATGAATAGTGTGCGATGAATCAAAGATCATTAAACTGCAGTGTGACTGACACATGCACCCAGAAGACGAGAAGAGTAAATCTGGGCTTCACCTTGTCAACGAATGTTAGTACAAACAGCTGATCAGATAATAAACAAACATAAGCATTGGATCAACAAAGACCTCTACATAACCACTGTACTGGGAAGTATCAAAAAGTTGATTGACAAGTAAATTAATCATTGCAGCTTTACTTTGAACTCTGATTCACTTGCTATTTCCCATATTTAGGGTCTAAAAGACTAATTGAAAAACCTAAGTGTTTGATTTTAATCACAATAAGATTTTCCTGCAACTTCAGCAGCACAAACACACTCATGCACAGGGTTTCCAGTCAAACCGGGGACCATCAACAGTCCAGACAGAAGATCAAAGTCTCGGCTTCTACTGACCTGAGCCTGCGGAGGCTGAGGGAAGTCCATCATCTTCATCATCTTCATCATCATCATTATAAGGACTTCACTTCCTTTAATTGTCGTTCTGGTAAAAAACAATCCCACTGAAAACAAAAAAACAATCTGCTGCTCTCCTCCTCTGCCGTGTTTCTTCTCCTCTTTAAATCTCCTCACACACTCAATAACACACACACACACACACACAGTCACACACATCTGCAGACACACACACACACAGTTGTGACAGGCAGTCAGCGACGTTGAGAGTGGAGTGTTGCAGCGACACAGACGCACAAGAGGAAGACTGAGGGGGGAGGGACATGGAAGGAATGGAGGAGACGCTATTGGCTGAGAGGCTTTCAAGAGCCTAAAGACAGCCAATCAGAGAGGAGTGGGGGGGCTTCCTGTTTGAGGCACCTGTCCAAGTTTCTTCAACACTAGAGTTGTTGGTCCATATGTGACTCAATGAGAGCTGCAACAATTCATCCTCTAATCAATCAACAGAAAACCATGATATATTAAATTAAATTTGTAGAACTTTACAAACTATCCCCTTTTCCAGCTTCTGCACAATTTGCCGCTTTTGTGGGACCGTTCACTTTGGTGTTGGGCTACAGTGGCCCTGAGAGGTCAATTTAGTGCAAACAGACACATTTTTTGAACAAACCTTTTTTGAAGATGAATTTGGAATAATATATATATTTTTTAAAAGCTGCCAAGACAATAAACAAAGAAACACAGAAATATGCTGCAAAAAGCACACGATGGAAATGTTTAGGGGGTCACTATATCTGCATCATTAGAAAGTTCATGGAAACAACAAGAACAGCCGTCACTTTTTAACATCTTCTTTCAACAGGTGTTTGTTTGTTTTTTTTTTCTTGCATTTTGTCTATTTGAAAGCGTTTTCATAAGCTGCAGAGCAAACAAAACAAGCATGTGACTGTTGACTGTAGGTGAGTGTGAGAACAGTTTTCATTTGAAAGGAGGAATTTTAAAGAATGTTGATTTTAAACGATAGTCAACTTTCTTCAGTGAACATTTTCTTTTCAATTGTTCTGAATTCATTTCTATTGATGGAGGGCAAAAAAAATCCTCTTTCTGTTAAATAATGCATGCACATGTTTGAAGCTTATATTGTGATTTAGCCATCTGAGATGATCCAAATATAAGGTTATTATTCATATATAACATATAGCGTCTTTAGACTAACAGCTGCAATGTTAGCAGATTTGCTGGATTTGTCTAACTGAGGTGAGTGAAGCCTGAAATGAAATGTGAAATAAACATTTGCACCCTCACAGTTCACATTAAAGTATTATTCCCCTTTTTGGGGCTTAAAAACAGGTCCTTGGAGTCCCCAAAATGTGCCAGTATACTGTCGTGCTAAAGAATTGTGTAGATTGTAGTGAGCGGCCAGTCTGAAGATGTGTGCGACACAGACCCTCTCCAAAGGAGTGCTCTTCTAACATACTTAGTTTGTGTCTACAGGCACCAAAGAGTAATGTAAAAGTACTAAAATGACCAAAAAGCGAATTTGGTATAATATGGGCTCCTACAAGTGACATAAGGGAGAAAAATCTTATAATGTTCAGTATGAACAGGAGGAATAATTACATTATTTTATTAGTTACATTATAATTACAACGTTCTTTTCCACCTGTAAAGACTATTTACAGCTTTAACATCTACATACATACTGTAGTATTTCATTTCAGTTTATTTTAGTTGCAGGTAGCACACAGGTGCACAGAAAACAGAGCCCTTTTGAAGACAGAGCATATTCAAAGAGTGAGTATGTTGGAAAATGTTGGAGCCAAAAATTGATTTTGCTGATTGGCATTCTCTAGAAGAGAAGCCTCGCAGTGATGTCATGGTTCATTTACAAGCTGCTGCATTTTAATATCTGAGTGCAATTTATCTTTCCACCAAGGAAAAAAGTACCTCAAATAAGCGGATTTTCCAGAAAGTATCCATTTACATTATGCCTTTCCTCTCTCAATTAATCTGCATATTACCTTTCTAGATAAATTAATTGATGGACTAATCTGCCAAAGGTCATAAAATGTTCATTATGTTTTCTAAAACTGCAAAGTGTTTTCTTCAAATTCAACATTTCGGCTTGAAAAATGACCAAAAATCACACAAACATTAAAGTACAGTAGTTCATCTATTAAATCCAAAAAAACACCTAATTAAAGTTACAGTTCATATGGTCACCAGTTAAGGTCACAGACAAATTAATTTCTGTTTAATCATAGAAACATTACTGACTCCTCTAAGGGTGGCTGAGTGTAAAAGGAAAAGCCCAAACAGTTATACTGTAAAAACACTGGAATCAGTGTCATCATTGTTCATGACACCCAGCTGTGAGACATTGTTTTGGGAAACAAGTGGAACCAGTGTGACTTCTGCATTATAGTGTAATATAGTGTGTGTGAAACTGGCCGCCTGAGCAGCTTGCAGCTCCCAGCCCTGACATGAGTCATTGTTGACATTCCAGACAAGGAGCACGGCATTCAGACTCCCACCCACACGTAAGGGCTGCAGCAAACACACAAACATACACAGGGGCAGACATGCACAAACATATGCATATTTATCCATATTTGCAAAATTTGTTTCTGTTTGTTACTAAACAAAGTATCATGCAGTTTCCAGTGACAAGGTCAATACAAAATAAAAATAACCTAATTCAAATATATATTTTCATATAGTTTGTTCATCCTGAATGCACACAGTTTTAATTTAGTCTAAATATCAGCAGCACATTTTTACTTTGAGCAAGATCAGGGTCTCTGAACAAACACTGATTCTTTCATTAATAAAAGGAGTCAACAATCCCAATATCATCGAACAATGAGCACACAAGAACCACTAATTTACTCAAGCCAACTGTGTACACAGTTGTGCACAAAAACCCTAAAGTAGGGCAGCTCGTGTTAAACCGTTTATTCACACATTGCTCAGATGATTCTTGCAGTCGCTCTTGCTCAGTGTTCAATCTCACAGAAAGGTCAACAACCAGCACAGTTGAGCTGTGTAACCCAATCAATAAGGGGACTCGTTCATTTTCCACATTATTCTCATATTCAAGCTTATTCAAGCTTTTAATTCCTTTTTACTTATTAAGTAATTTAATTATTTAATTAATTTGTTTTCTCTGTGACTCTCAGGAAACAACCTCAAAACCATAGAAGAGTTATTAAGCATTTTATTATAGGTGCCAAATTCAATTTACACATAAAAAAACTAAAGAAAGGTGTGAGTCTGCTTAATATTCAGCTGCGTTTTGCACCGATTCACCCCAAGATATTTCTAAGCCGAAGTAGGGCAATTCCTCTACAGCACAATAACATTCATAATAATGAGGGGTCAAATCCTTTAAGTGGTCTTAAAAAGGAAACAAACTGCTTTTCTTTTGCTCATTTGCCAGTACATTGTATGTTAGAAGTGTCAGCATTGCTGTTAGGTGATTTATTTCCTGAACAAACAGGTTTTCATCTTAATGAACGACTGTCATTGTGCTGTAGCAGGAGCGTGGCAGAAGTCCAACGTCAGAATGACTCAGAGAAAAGCACACACGTGGCTAACACTGTGACTCAAACAGGCTTGACTAACAGTAGGAAATTCAAAGTAACGCCTCTGATGGGGGTTGATGGTATGTGAAAGACATTTCTTTAAATAACATGACCATGATGATAACACAGCATGACACTGCCACCTGGTGATCAGCTCCGCTTAAAGCATTTATAATTTACTGAATATAGACTGTGACCAAGATCAGTCCTGTCAGTGGTGAAGGAAATACTAAACTCACTACAGTACAGGCTGTGGATTTACAATTTATCTTAATGCTTTGTTTAATTATAATTGAAAATAATATTTATTTTCTAGCTTCAATCTCCAGAGCTGAAATCAAGAGCAGAGTTTATTGACCCTTAAAAACAATGCAATTTCTTGTTTAACTAAAACAGATTTTAATGATAAGTAGCTGAACAATGAGCACAGTCCTATTCCTGAAACACTACTGTTGCATAATTACAATGTGTGGAAAACAATTACACGACAGCATTCAGTACAGCAGTACAGTACTGCTGCGGTACAGCGGTACATCCTCTATTGTTAAAAGCAGAGATGAATATTTTGTTGGACCCCCTTTAGCTTTGATCACTACATGCATCAACTGTGGCCTCATTTCAATAAGCTTCTGCAATGTCTCAACATTTATTCACATCCAGAGTTCTCAGTCTTCTCCAGCACATCTCAAAGATTCTCAATGGGGTTAAGGTGGTTCGATTCCTGGTTCCTCCTGGCTACTTGCTAAGGTGTCTGGCACTGGTACTGTCTGGCAGCTGTCCAGCCACAATTTCCCCAAGGGGATCAATAAAGTATTCATTATACAAATATAAATTATATAAATATAAATATATTTATTTAACTCTGTAGTGGCCAATTCATGTGTGAAAATTATGTATCATGCTCCCTGAACCACTCTTTCACAATTTGAGCCTGATGGATCCTGGCATTGTCATCTTGGAATATGTCCGTGATATCAGGGAACAAAAAATCCATTGATGGAACAACCTGGTCATTCAGTATATTCAGGTTGTCAGCCATAACGTTGCTGAACCCAGACCTGACCAGCTGCAGCAACCCCAGATCATAGCACTGCCCCCACAGGCTTGTACAGTAGGCACTGGGCATGATGGGTGCATCACTTCACCCGCCTCTCTTCTTACCCTGATGCTTCCATTGCTCTGAAACAGGGTAAATCTGGACTCATCAGACCACATGATCTTCCACTGGACAGTTCTTAACCCAGTTTTAGTAGTTTCATCAATCTCATTAGATGTTTCCTTTGCTTGATTCATGTCAATAATTTGACCCTTCTGAAACGAGAAGCTACTCACTGCATTAGTTAGGGATAAATAAGCTGTTGACAGCTGAAAAATAATAATCTGTGCAGTAATTGGAGGCTCTTACCTATTAGTTTGGTTAAATCCAGATGGTGACCGTTTTGTTTTTTGGATGGGCAATGAATATATACACAGTGGGGTCCAAAGGTCTGAGACCACGTTAAAAGTTTGTGACATTTTCAGTGCGTGGCTCTAACACATAATAGAAAATAGATCTGTTTTTCTTCCACTCACATCTACACAAAGCTTTTACAATACTGAATCAGTTTTATGCAAAGCATGACCACACATCAAGATTTGGTCACCAAGAAAAAGAGAAGTAGCTTTATTGCACATTCAGAATTAGCTTAATAAAGGAGACTCAAATTAGAGGATCTTAGAGGACATGTAGCTGTCTCTAAAGCACTTCTCAGTGAGTAAAGCATGTCAGGGTGGACTTCCAGACACTCTGATCCCGTGTCTACAAAATGTTTTAGACTGCTCTGCAAATGGAAACTGCATCTCAGGTTTCCCTTTATAATTTCCTTCAGCATGCTGTACATTCTGCTGCAGTATCTAATAAAAGTTGTAGTCAAAAGAAGCCCTTTTTATCTGCAGCAGAAAATAAATACTCAAGTTCAGCTGCAGTTTTGTGGGTTTCAGTGTAACTCACCAGCAAACTGTGACAGAGACAGCCACAAATAATGACAACAAACACTGTGTTCTTTGAGGCCTGGAGGGGCTTTAACCAGACCATAATGTGTCCGGGGGGTGGGACATAAGACAGGTTAATCATCCAATACATGTGACAGCAAGTCTTCAGCACACTTCCTCTTTACAGTGGGTATGTTATGTCTGATGTGAAGTCAGATAAACCAGATGCTTCGCTTCTATACAGCCTTTTCAGTGACAGTGAAGTGAAGTGTCTCTCTCAGTGCAGTCTCCGTTTAGTTTCTCTGTTCACTTCCCACCACACAATCTTAACCTTAAACAAGCAACAAACACGACCTTCACCAGTCAAACCAGTGGCACAACAGGCTGCGTGTGACTTCAATTTGCTGAAATATTTTAGGCACTCACATCCTAAAATGCCATTACATAATGAGAAGCAGGAGGAAGCTCACGCATTGCTGGAAGAGCACAAACATACCAACTCAACTCACATTATGCATTTTGTTCCATTAACAAACAGGAAAACGTGGAGAAAAATTCCATATGTAAACATCTGAGAGTCACTTTTCAGCCAAAGAAATGTTACCATGCACTGATGGAAATCAATGAGCAAAACAGTTTGATAGCACATTTGGATTTTTGCATCAAATTCAATATTCTACCAGAAACTGTATTTAATTTGCTTTATAACCAAAAAACAGTAATACTTGTATAATAAGAATAGTGGACCATCTGCAAAATATGAATGGTAGTCTCTGTCTGTGTTAATGCTGCTTTAAATTTTTTTTTTTTTTTTGTCCATTTAAAAAAAATCGTTATCTCTACAAAACAAAAACAAATCTCCCTCTCTGTGTGTGTTTATCATCCATAACTTTTGATTAGAGGTGAAAATTTAGGAGGTGTTTGAAGGGGACACAAGCCAAATCACCGGCTTAGCTCATAAAATAAGAATGACTGCATCAGTTGTAGGCCTCTGCAAATCAGTCAAGTTGATGTTTCCGTGCATGTCCGTCCAAACTCTTATAGTTCAAGCAAGGGAATCACAAGAATGTGAATGACAGATGGACAACCTAAAAACATAATACATCCAGCTACAGCTGTTGCCAGCAGAGAGCCGCAAAGCCAGAGGTCAGAAAAGTATCAGACTACATGTGCAGTCTGACTGAAACAATGATGACTATGATTTACAGGTGTAAACAGTTGCAGGAACAAGAACAGAACAGGTAATAAGCAGATGGGAAGTCCACAACATGAACAGCATTAAGGACACATGGAGAAAGAGGCTGTAATTTGGCCTGGGCAGCAAAGGGCTGGTATCCACAGTATAGTATAGTATAGTATAGTATAGTATAAACAGGTAAGCTAATGTGAGATTTTTTAACAAAATATGAAAAAAATTCTTTTTGCACGTTTGGTCATTTGAGTTCAGTAAGTTTACCAGTTTCCAGGAGATTCTGGATTAAACCAAGTGCAGTGGGTGGTTTGTCTTGTCCGCTTTAACACCTGCAGCAACAATGAACCCGTCTCTTTTTTCAAAGCACAGCTGCAGATTAATGACGTTTGCACATGGTGGAGTGCGTATTTCAATCATTTGTCTCCACATTCTTTCTGATTACCGACTGTAAAGACTGTAAACAAACTCTGTCACAATATTATTTGATTCCACAACCGCATACTGTAAACAGTGGTGTCATGGGAATTTGTTCCATCCAGAATAAAAAAAAAAAACACAAATGTGGCCCATGCAACCGGAGCTGCTTCCAACGCGATGGAGACGAAAGCCCTTCATCAAGAGTTAATTTAATGCGACACGCTCCTGCAGTCAAGATCAAACCTGTGATCTTTTGTTTACACGGTAATGTCTTTAACCCCGAGCACTGCTGTCACATCCTGTTTGTGCACACGCTGAGAATAAGAATGTGCTCTATCTCGATGACCACAGGACTATCTAAGGTTTATTTGGGGCAGTTGAAGGAAGCTGGAAAGATATTTCTATCATGTAGGGCGTTTCAGTGAGTGAACAGCATCACATATTTTATTTTTATTATTTGTTTCTTCTTCAGCTTCGCCACTGTGTTGAAACCGATCACTTTCTACCAGTCAAATGCTGGTTCTTCTCATTTACTTTACAGCTTTGTTGTGATTCATGAGAAGTAATGCAATTTTGGGATAATGTGATTACTGATTTGCTGCATCTATACAGACTTACAGTAACCTGGTTACCAATTTATACTAGCTCACTGTCAAATCCAGCTTTCTGCATCATAGACTCATGCAGCCTGATGTCACTTCCTCTTGTTGCGGTTTGTTGGCGGTTCCCTCGCTCCTGGCTCTAAAAAAAAACTAAAGGAGACTCTTAAGAAGCTGTGGCTGCTAAACTCTCTCGTTGGACTGTGGTGCCAAATAAACTTTAACAACTTACAGTGCATGTAAACGCGTCCCCCGATCACCAGCACGGAGCACTTTCTTAATAAGACCACGTAAAAACGCCAACTGTCAGACTCCCACCACACCCACTGTCTATCTGTTTGCGTATGATGAATATTTATGTAATAGCACTTATAGCAAATACAGTCCACAGGATGGGAGTGCTTAATTGACTTTGTGGGTGTGTTTGCTTTTATAACACACACACACACACATACACACACACACACACACACACACACACACACAGTATCCTACCTGTGTATGACAATAAAAGACCTAAGCCCATTAGTCAGTCTCCACTGGACTGAACAAGTGAGTCAGACTACCGTCTTTAACTCTGACAGCAAACTGTATCTCAGTGTTTTAACAACAGTAATGACATTCATATGTCTTTGTGCCAGAGATGGCCAGGACCACAGGAAATATGGTTTCAGGTGTCTGTCCGTCCCTATGGCTATGGCTCATGACACTTGACTCGTGCCAATGCATAAACTTATTAGAATATGAGCCTGAAAACACGTGTGCGTAAACCACATCCCTCGCTAACGGAGTTATGAAACCACAATGAGGTAATAGTATGTGTTTCCTGAAGGCTCCAAGAAATAAACAAGTTTATTTTGAAATGCGTTCATTTCATTAGTTTATTTCTTTATTGTGGTAATGAAATTGGTAAAGAGTTTCAAAGAATTTCAGCAGTAGTGGTACCGACTAATTTCTGGTTTCACAACAGCACTAGTTTGTGCTAAATTTAAATTAAATTTAAAGTTCTCTTAGGGTATTTCTGTGACATCGTCTTCACAAGAATGGGAAAATTTTAAAACAACCTTTGACAACTAATATCTAACAGTTTATCCAATTTGAAAAATTTCCCTTTAGGTACTTCCTCCTGTCTCTCATGTAACAGTGGTATTGAAACAACCTCTTCCTACCCCAAAGTGGCCTTGATGTTACCCCACACGTGTTGCAGCAGGAGGACAGTGGGGTTGCAAAACTACCTAAAGGTGTTTGCTGCAGGCTTTCAGTGAAGCACCGCAGAGCTTGAATGGTTATGAAATTCAGGGGGTCATAGCCTCTTTCAAGTTTGGATCAACAGTTTCACCTGAAAAGTTCATCAAAGAGATGCAAAACTACCACAATAAACAGAATATGACCACATTAAGACTACGGCATGCTAGATATAGCAACTGTCTCATTCAAATAAACTCAATAAAAGATTTCAAATGAAAACAAAGAAACACACAATGATCACAACAACATAAAAAGTCTCCAACAGAAGGGAGCAAGAGCACAAGGAGACTTAAATGACATCAGTTAGACTAAGTACTACGATAAAAAGACACTAAAGAGACTAACAGAAGCAAATACAGGCGGCAACAATTCAGAAATACCCCAATACCCCAATACCCACTCGAAAGTACCACGAAATGATTCAGAAAGAGAACAGAGACTCACAATGAGCACACGGACAACACTAAACAAGCACGACTGAAACTAAAACAACGACAGAGGCATTTACAGTAAAATAGTTTAGTTGAATGTAACATTTGCACAGTATGTGCTCAGTTACCAGCTTATATGGTAGGAAGAGCAAGATAAAACTAAGAATCCCATTCAGTTGAATACAATGCCTCTAACAAACAAGAACTGAACATTAGCACCTTAATAAGAGGAGGATTTAGTGCAGAACGAGATAAACTGCTTTAGGTTTTCAGTTGGTGTGACCCAACATCATGAAGTGTCTTAGATTTCAATTTACTGCTCCCTAGAGTTGATCAGCTGGGTGTGTTTCAATCAGAAGCAGTAAATGAAGAGGTGGGAGGAAAAGCAAACAGATAAGCATTCATGGGCTGATAAAGTCAGAGCGGTTGTTTTTACAGACAGGTGGAAAAATGAACCCGCTAAATGCTATTAAACACTGGGTGGAGGTGATGTAAGTTCTCACAGGAGGTGTTGAGTGTGAGTGTGTGAGTGTGTGTGTGTGTGTGTGTGTGTGAGTGTGTGAGTGTGTGTGGGATGGCATGAAGCAGTGAAATGGACCTGCTGATCTGGAGGAAGTGGTTTGTGTTTGCTTTAACTGATCTAAACGGGGGTGAAAAAAGGAAGAAGCGCGCAGTGACAGGCCAGCTGAGCGTCACACCAGCTCACAGCCGACATGCTGCTGCTGACACACTCCTCTGTCTGGGTCTGACCCGCTCTGATCCTCCTGAGACGACGTCCACGAACCCGTGGGTCTGATTCAATTCACATCCCCGACACCGACACTCACACTCGGCTGATATCTGACCTCCACAGTCCAGCGGACAACAGCAGGATGCTCAGCCGGGACACTGCTGAGGACGGATGCCCTCACATGCCAAAAACAAAAACAAAAAACAAACACCCAAAACCACCCACCACGTCGCCGCCGCTGTTTTACATCACCGCATCATCAATCACGCACAAACTTTACGCGCACTGTCACTAATTTACGCACCTGCGCAGCCACGAGCAAACTTTACCAAAGGACGACAACGTGGTTAATCTAAAATATATCACTAAACGCCTGAAAACCCCAGAGTCTGAATCTTTTTCTTACCTCCTGATGAGACGTGAAGCGAACAGCAGCTGGTGGTTTGAGTGTGTGGAGGCACGGAGAACCAGCGGCGGCCAAAACCACCAGCTGCTGGGAGTCCAGCAGCAGTCACACACTTCCTGAGGCTTTACTTTCAAAATAAAATCCCAATGAGCCGGATGGAAACGCCTGTGAACTGCGCCTGGATTCAGAAGCCTAATGTAATCCACTTTATATTATAAACGTGAGTTCATAATAAGTCTTTTAACTATGCAAATGCATTAAACTTGTTATTTAGTTAATATGTTTACTATGTACCTCATGTTAATGGATGGATGGGAAACAATGTAACAACATCAGGACAAAAAAAAATATCACAATTATATATTAGTAGCTCAAATCAATGGGTTGTATTAAAAAATATAGTGAAGATAATGTTGGCTATTTAGCTAGTGGTACCATTTTGTATGAGTACTTGTGAGGTCATGGAATTAGTGACAAGAAATAGAGATAAACTTTTATTGTCATTGCAACATCGTACAAGATTAAGGGAAGGCGATTAGTTAGAGATATACAGTATTATAATGTTTTCTCTGTGGTCATTTTGCATCAAAGCCCATTGCTGAAATAAATAAAGATTTGCATCATTTGTCAAGTTAAACATCCCAAACAAGACAATATAGAGGCCAAATGATGAGTCAGTTAATTGAAAAGATAACCGAATTAGCTGGTGATCATATATAATCATAGTATATGATTGAAACCCACTTCATGTACAAGCAAACACAAATTTTAAGCAAGAAACTGCAAAAAAACAAGGCATTAGAAAATGCTTGAATGAGCATGATTCCTAAATGAAAAGCTTTTATTTTGAATGACAAGTCTCCTGACATTAGGATTATCTAGGTTTCTTTCTCTAACTTGACACAGCTGATAACAAACACTGGCTTCCTTTTCACACCACGCCTGAAACCTCTCTAAATTCTTTACAGAAGAGAAACTTAGTGAAGCTGAAGTGTTTTAGATCATAGGAAATGTAAAACACTGGGATGCTGCTGACAAACTCTGAATCCATACAGGAATATTAAAGGAATATTAGGTTTTGTTAAATGTGGAGTGGAACTGAATAAACGTCTTTCACAATAAATGTTACACAGAGGTTTAACTACCTAATTACTAACTGGGGCAGATCTGTTTTTCCTGCTGTGACTGCCAGCTGGGACTTAGGAGGGTAACTGTTGGCGTTTTGATCCCTGGTTCGACCTACAGACAGAACCAGAGCCACACACATCCACCATGAACACTGAAAAGGGGCCAGATTACACAAACACACTAGGGCAGGGGTCGGCAACGCGCAGCTCCATCCCTCGTGACTTGGGAAAATAAAGTATAAGTATTTAATTGAATACAGAATCACAAATAGAGTGATACTAAGAACCTTCCAAGACCGGACAAACTCGTGTTTGAAACATGGAATTTATCTCCGACACCTACATAAACATAAAGAAATATGCATTTGGAGTCCTGCTGATCTTATGATCCACATACGTATGTGAGCAGCTATTCTCCACCATGAACTACGTTAAAAACAAACACTGCTCACGCCTCACAGACAAAAGCTTACAGTCCTGCGTAAAGATGGAAGTGACTTCGTACAGCCACGATTTGCAGATGTTGTGTGCAGGGGTTCAGGAGCAGGTAAAATAAATATTTATGCTGATGTGAACCATGCCTTGCAGAAAAGAGCTCTCAGAAGACCTACGATCAAGAATTGTTGACTTGCATGAAGCTGGAAAGGGTTGCAAAGGTATCTCAATAAGCCTTGATGTTCATGTGTCCACGGTAAGACAGACTGTCTACAAATGGAGAAAGTTCAGCACTGTTGCTACTCTCCCTAGGCGTTGTCGTCCTGTAAAGATGACTGCAAGAGCACAGCGCTGAATGCTGAATGAGGTAAAGTGTCAGCTAAAGACTTACAGAAATCTCTGGCACATGCCAACATTTTTGTTGACATATCTACAATAAGGAAAACATTCAACAAGAATGGAGTACATGGGAGGACACCACGGAGGAAGCCATTGCTGTTCAAAAAAAATATTGCAGCACGTTTGAAGTTTGCAAAAGAGCACCTGGATGTTCCACAGCACAACTGGCAAAATATTCTGTGAACAGATGAAACCACAATTGAGTTGTTTGGAAAAAACACACAACACTATGTGTGGAGAAAAAAAGGCACAGCACACCTGTAAAACATGGCGGAGGGAGCATCATGGTTTGGGGCTGCTTTGCTGCCTCAGGGCCTGGACAGATTGTTGTCATTGATGGAAAAATGAATTCCAGAGTTTATCAAGACATTTTGCGTAAGACCATCTGTCCCCAACTGAAGCTCCACAGAGGATGGGTGACGCAACAGGACAATGATCCAAAGCATACAAGTAATTCAACAAAAGAATAGCTTCAACAGAACAAAATACACCTTCTGGAGCGGCCCGGTCAGAGTCCTGACCTCAACCCGATTGGCATGACCTTAAGAGAGCGACCAGACATCCCAAGAATATTTCTACACTGAAACATTTTTGTGAAGAGGAGTGGTCCAAAATGACTCCAGATCGTTGTGCAGGTCTGATCTGCAACTACAGGAAACGTTTGGTTGATGTTATTGCTGCCAAAGAACCATTAGGAATGGTGGAAAAACTCAATGCTAGTCTCTAGCTAATGCTCATCACCAGTTGAGTTTGTTACTGTTAGATGCAAACCAGAAGCCGTGGATGACTGTGCACACATTGCTGAGGTTTTACACAGTATTAAGGCAAGGGCCAAACTGTCCCAGGCTACCAGAGCCGCAGCACATGCCCAACCCCAGGGAATTCACAGCCAGTTTCAGGAAAGAAGGACAGCAGGGAATCCAGGCCATCACAAACTAAAAGACAACATTACCTGCTTTTGACAGTGTCTCTCCCCTTCCCGACACTCTGAACAGCTTCTTTGATTGATTTAAGAAAATATATGCAGATTCAATCTAAGGAAGGCTGCTGGACCTGACAACATTCCTGGCTGTGGTCCAGTGTTCCTCGGCACTCTCAGAGCCCACAGCCAGGAATGTTGTCAGGTCCAGAATGTGTCATCATCTGTGACATCACTTACTTTGATCATTCAGAAGCCACACCCACAGAATCAGCTGTCACCTGCATTGTTTGTTAAAAAAAAAAACATAAATTGATTCATTTTTAAACAAAAACAAACAATATCCCAGAACAGACCTTTTTCCCCCACTAAGAAAGTGAGTTCTCTGATCGTCCATCAACTGAGTTACTGATAAAATAATGCTGTTGAATATTCCTATGTATTTAAGTCCGGTCCTGATATATTTCACACGTGCCCCAGAAATAAAGATATATATCCACAGAAATCTTAAATGTCCAGGTCTTGGTAACTATTAACACTAGCTGTAATGATCACAAAGCAGTGGTTATTAGACAAACACTGTTTAGCTTTGATGCTGTGTTTTAATAATTTTTTTATTTTGCAAATATTTATTTTTAATTGTTTAGTGACATAGTGCTTAAGTGCTTAAGTTCTGCTTTTTAATTTATTTGAAAGAGACTTGGCGTGTTTTTGTTTTTTTTTAAGTTCAAAATGTGTTCGTTACATAAATGAAATTAAATTTTCTCTGTAGCACTTCATAAATGTCATAAGAAACACACTATAGTTCTTCATACAAAGGTAAAGATAAAAAAACAAAAAAAAAAAACAATTCAATGTTTCAAAAAACAATCATTTTAAATGTCAAAAAGTATTTGCGGCTCCCAGTGTTTTCTTTTCCGTGGAAACTGGGTCCAAATGGCTCTTTGGGTGTTAAAGGTTGCCGACCCCTGCACTAGAGTCTGTAGGGATTCTCTGCAAAGTGTTCTTGACAACATTTAATCTCGGTTGCAAAAGGCTTTAGCACCTTTTTTCCCAGAACCACATATTACTAAAACAGAAAAAATGTGGTTTCTCCAAAGTCAGCTGAAGAGCTTTTGTTGGCTAAACCCAAACCACTGACAGGACTAAGGAGTTGTCATGACGTCTGTGCTGCAGGGAAATGTCACACTGCCTCAGCTTGAAATGATATTACCAGGAAATATAGCATATTCCAGGCAGTGACTGTTGTGCTGTTTGTTAGTAAGCTAGGAAGATAATTTGTACATGTTTGGTAAAATTAAAACTTCCAACCAAAGCATGCAAAACTCAGATTATGCACAGAATCTTTACAAAAAGACCAAATTAACCAGGAGAGACACAAAAAATAAAACAACACAACTACCACTAATGTATCATAACAGTCCAAACAGAGACACATGATGAACAAAGACATAAAAAATTACTCAAAAGAGACAATTGGCAACTTAAAACAGATCCAAACTGACAAATGAAATGATATTTTTGAAAGACACAGAACGTCCACAAACAGCTGAAAATACTAAAAATAGAAAATGGCAACATTGCACTGAAAAATGACCAAACACATACACAACAAACAAAAATAGAAACAAAATGAACCCAGATTAACAAAAAATGAAACCTAACATTATACACCTTACTATATACTATTTAAATATATAATTCATGATAACAGAAATGAACAAAAGAATGACAAATTGTGAACAAAATCAGACACAGAATAACCACAAAGAGATTTAAACAATGACCACAACCACACACAATGACCTGAAATAAACACAAATGATCCAAACACATGACAAAATTTACTATTTCTTTCAATGGACACCAATTTGTGCCATATGTATATAGGCTCATTGTCCTCAGGTTGGTCTATACAACAGAGTTTCAATGTCAGAATCAGCAGAAGACTGAATATAATTACAAACCAAGAGAAATGCAGACAGCAAATCATAATTGCAAACAAAACTGCTTGTGTTTTGGGACTTTTTCTCCAAGACAACATGTTTATTACACTGGACTGGAACTTTTGTTCACTGGAAGCTTGTGGTGTAAATGGTGTGGAGATGTTAGCACTTGAAAGCGTGTGAAAGATGCTGCAGAGATATAGGGATCCTACTATGTGAGACTTAAAGCTTTCAAACAGTGTTTAATATGTCGAGGCTGTATGTAAACTAAGTGTGGTACAGACCAAAACGCCATCCCACAGGCGAGACCTGTTTTTTACAGTGTACAGAATGCACGTTGCATCCTTTTGCAAATACAGAGAGCTCTTGCTCCTTGAGCCACATCCACAGCCTCCTCCTGGATACACAGCCACAATTAGCACCGCAAAGAGACAGTGAAATCCCACTGTTATCTCATATTCAAACGCACTCTCTCACTCTCACCCACAAGTGAAGGCATTCGTTTACATGCACACACTGCACAAGCACTGACACACATTATGTTCAAGCTGACACACTCCCACACACAGAGCACAGCTGGAGCGCACAGCACAAAAGAAGCAGGCAGTGGGTCTGACTGCTAAAAAAGAATTGTTACTTACTTGATATTCAGCTACATGGTAATTGGACCAGCTGCCAGTACTAATCTCACTTTGTGGTCGACGTTACCTCGGCTCATTATTTGCATTTTCAGCTTTGCTAAGAACTAAAACAATGCAGCTTCAGAGAGTGATAACATGTTCACACCAAAAAATGCAAACACACCTTTACTACAGCTGAGATGTAGTTTTTTCTAGTCTAACCTCTAACATTTACAGAGTACTGTATTTGTATGTGAGGTATTTGTATACTGAGAACTTCCTTTTTTAATATTATACATATATTAGTTGGTTCTCTGTTCTGTTAAGATGCAAAAATGCATGTATATTTAAATACTAATAATAAATAATAGTGATATACTTTATTGATTCCCTTGGTTTTATTGTTGATAGCTGCCAGACAGTACACATCGGCACTACTACAGGGTTTCTGTGTCTCATCAAAGGACACCTCAACAAGTGGCCAGGAGGACGTCATTCATTTATGTAGCAACTAATCTAATATAAAATGTCAGATCATTCTGAATCTGATGTCAGCCACATGTTTCTGAGAAGTTGAGTCACTTCAAGCACTTGGGAATCGTAGCGTTTCTGTGCCTTTGGTCATTTTAGAGCGTTTGGTTGTAGTTTTCTATTTGTTTTATTTAATCATTCCATTTCATCTGTTTTCTTCACTTTGTGTCTATGTTTTTTATTTTTTCTTGTCATTGGCACCTTTGTGACTCTTTTGTAATTTTTAATTTCTTTCTTTTCTTGTAATTATTTGTTTTTCCACTTGCTATTGTTCATTTTCTGTGTGTTTTGGGTCTTATCGTGTCTGATTCTGGTCATTTTCCACTTTTCATTGGTTGTTTTGTTGTGAGATTTAAAAATAAAATATGAACCTCAAAGAAGATCTGGCTCTGGAACTATCTGGCACTGACCTTAAATGCCTCTGGGCCTCTGGCCAGTAAGCCCAATAAGAATCTGTCCACAGAGGAGCAGAGGAGACCAATGTCCCTTTTTGCTTGATACAGAATTTATGCTTCCACCAGGTCTTGATAAAACTGCCAGGTCTGTGTCTCTTTCATCTGTCTCTCACTTCCTCATTCCTTCCCTCCAGGCAAATTGTTTTTACTGAATGGAAAGGTCAGCTCTTTTCCTCTGCTTAACCAACTCACTTTGTTTGCTTTTCCACAGAACACATAACACGGAAGCTATCATACTTAACAACTGTGTTAGCAGCGTGTTATGATTCATGAATGTTATGTAGAGAGTGTTTTCCTTTTTCTGTGTTATTGTAGGTAAAAGCACAAATTAAATTGAAGTTGAAGATGATTTTGCAAAGTAACTAAGCAGAAATAAACTTTCTAAGTCATTCTGATCTTCACTCCACTGTGCTCTTCAAGCAAACAGTGTCTTGTGGTTTCCTCACTTAACCTCAAAAGAGCCCATGCTAAAGTTTCCAGCTCAGTGGTGTCACGATGGTAGAACGACTTACCCACCTCTGCACGTTCAGCTGCCTCACTCTCAACTTTCAGAAAAAATAACTCTTTTAAATCTTTATCTGCACTTAAATCTTAATCTTAACAAAACAAACACAAAATAAAATAAAAAAAAATTGCACTTATACCCCATGTAACTGAAGCAGCTTCCTAAAGCACTTTATTGTTCCTCTCCTCGGCTTAGATATTTTGCTTGCTTTGCATTTACTGCAGTAGCCTACCTCAGATTTATTAAAGGACTGGTACTTCTTCTTGTAGAACTTGCACTTTTACCTGAGTGATGACTCTGCTGAAGACATCCATCCATTCATTCATTTTCTTAACTGCTTGTCCACTCAAGGTTCACAGGAGTGCTGCAGCCTATCCCAGCTGTCATCAGGCGAGAGGCAGAGTAAACCCTGGACAGGTCGCCAGTCCACATACAAAGACAGACAACAGACAATTTAGAGTCACCAGTTAACCTAACATGCATGTCTTTGGAGATGGGAGGAAGCTGGAGTACCCGGAGAGAACCCACGCAGACATGGGGAGAAAATGCAAACACCACACAGAAAGGCACCCTGCTGAATAATTACAGTATATAAGATAACTTACTTTTTATTTACTTCTTTCAGAAGTTGAAACCAACACCAGTTCCCTGTCTGGAAGATTGTCTGAGTTTGAGGTTTTCAGTTCTGTATGTTTCTCTCTTTATCACAGGATGCTTATATCTCTGCGATTTATTGCAGCTTCATCTGCATATAGATAATCTGTTGGTATCACACAGTAATTCATATGCAATCATTTTATACCCTAACTTTACTTTATAGCAAAAAGTGTTTTCAACTGTGTCTTTTTCACGTTTCTTCACCGTGCTTCATCCTTCGTCCTCTGGCCTGCAGGTGTAGTTACACAGATTGTACTGTAGATAAAGATGATACAGGTTAAACAGGTAGGTGTGTGGCCCAGCAGATGTAGCAAAAAAAGTCTGATGCAAGATTACATGCCAGTCATTTTATGTCTACTAGTTGGTTTGGTTGTTTGTTTTTTTTTTTGGTTGTTTTTTTTTTTTCTTTGCATCACTTTGAGGTTGTTTGCATCTCATTTTATGTCTCTTAAGATTCTCAGTCATCATCATCTTTAGCAGTTTTTCATCTCTCTGGTCATTTGGGTCTGTTTTTGCTTATAGTTTGTGTGCCTGTAAGTTCATTCTGCATGTCTCTCTTTTTATAGCATTTAGATTTTTACTTTTTACTTTGAACATTTGCACGTTTTAAAGTCATTTTGTGTTTATATTCACTTTAGACCTGACATGTTTTGGTTCTCTTTTTACCCCTCCTCGAACTGCCACCCTATAGTGGTAGAGGGGTATGTGTGCCCCAATGACCCTAGGAGCTATGTTGCTGTGTTGCTATGTTGCTTTAACCCCCTAGAAGGGGCTCCCAAGGCAAACAGGTCCTAGGCAACGGGCCAGACTTAGAGCAGCTCATAACCTACTCAAGTCAGAGCCTGGTGAATCCGGCCGGGCCCAGCCGGAAGAAAGAGCAATGTGGACCTGCCTTTCTGTAGGCCCACCACCCGCAGGAGAGAGCATAAGGGGCCGGTGCACTGTGGATTGAAATGCCTCGAAGTGGTGGACAGAAGAGTGGTTTTCCTGGGCCTTTGGTTTGGGGATAGGTCTCTTAGATTAATCTCAAAATATTTTATTTAGTCAGTGCTCACTTTAGTTTAATACTTTAGGTATGATCAATATTTTACACCTAAGTACTTGTCACATACTGTACATGTTGATGAAATTAAATCAGTATTTCCCAGTGCTGAGCAGAGAAGCTTTGATCAGCTTGGTTTGTTCTGTGTCTGTAATGCTCAGTGCTTCAGTCCATCCAGATTATAAAAGTTTCATTACCTGTCAACAATAAGTATGGCTCCAGGATGCTGCTTTCACCCGCAGGACAAGAGCAGGGGAGAAGCTTTACTGATGGTCTACCCTGGGGGCCAATTTGCAGCTGCTAAGTAACAAAATGAAGCTTCTTCTGCAGTAGAGTATTGAGTTGGGATTAGTCCTCATTTCACATTATGAATGTTTTTATAATGATCAAAACTGTGAGAAAGTCAAATGCCATTAAACATTAGCAGCATAATAAGGCGAGCAATAGAGATGTGGAGAAATGTCATGCAATATTCAACTCAGTTATCTTTCCATTAAATCCCACCCACAGGGATTGAAATGCCTCTGCTGGTGCAGAGTTGCTGCAGAGTACAGTAATATGTCTACTCCTGCAAAGATCTAGAAGACACCTTATTGAATAGTTTAAGTATCGGCATGGGTGTTAAGAAGGTTAGGCTCTAGTAATATTCAGAGGAACAATTGTTAGACAACAAAATAAGCTAAAGAAATGTTTCACAGACAAAAACACTTTAATGCTGATTTTCATTTAATGCTTGATATTGTGAATAATTTTAGTGGTTTGGGGTGGACAAGCTTTTTAAATGACTTTTTTATGTGTCATTAATATTAGTAAGCATTTAATAAATAAAAACACTTTACTATAGTTTTACAGCTCTAAAGCTATTTAGGTGTATCCTATGTAGACATACCATATTTATCACAAACTGTGTTTATTGTCATTCATTATTTGTTTATTCACCAACCCTCACTTGTGGTTGTCCACGGGATGAGAGCAAGTTGTTGACATAAAACTATATGACAGTGTTATAAACCAGTCATGCAACGTTTGCATACGACTAAATATAATAAATGCTAATATGGGACTTAAAGTGTAGTATTAGCAATTTGTGGGGTTATGTGTGTCGCCCACAGGTAAATCTACTCTAGTTATATCTACTGTAGCTATACCTACTGTGGAAACGTTCCAAAATAAAGCGTGGCAGCACCATTACAGTGCGAAAAAAGTAAAAGTTGTAATTTGGATTAATGATGAAGTCAAATGAAATCTCTCCGATAATAACCATATCTTGCTTTGGACTATCGCCCCTACGTGCGTGGCGGTGTTCCTCTTGACTCAACTGAGTATCTTTGATAAACGGCAAGATCTCGCGAGAACTCCCGACGTCACGGGATAATGGCTGGAGATCGCGGATATTAGAAGGTACTTTTCTGCTTTTATTTACTTTGCTCTGGATGAAGTGAACGCATTTATTTGACGTATTTACTGCAGCATACAGCATGTTTGCACGGCTCTTAAGTGAAATTAACGTATCTAGCATTTTGTGCCAACTTACGTCGACACCGCCGGCAGAAACCATCAAACCTTCGAAATAAGAGCACAATGTTTTCCGCGCTTTTTAGCATTACAGTAACAGTTAGCTTTAGCTTCATAAACTATCCGCTCTTGGTAGCCACCAAAGGAATATAACCATGTATGTGGTGGCCTGCACGGATCATGAAGTATTCTTAAGTCTGTATGATATGACGAATAGCCACCAAAAGTCATTTTAATCTATCTACGACACTGTTGTTAGCGTTAGCCTGAGCCGAAGGCCTACTCAAGAAGCAGGCGGGAGCTTTTATTTTCCAAAACTGCTTCTCCATCTCACCTGTCAAGGCTGCTGGTACAGAGAAGAATTTGTTAATTAAATGCTCATTTAGGTCTTAAATGAGCATTTCGACTGTTATTTCACTTGTATAGATTGTCTTTTTTACATGTTCCCACACTGATTTGTATTCATAACATTCGCCAACAGGGAAATCTGCATTTAAGTAGGAGAAGAAGCTGTGATTAAACTTCTCAGCATCACTGATACACTACTGAGAGTAAGTTTCTGTCTTATCATTAATATTCACAGTTGCTGAAAGATTTCTTTCAGTTTTCTATTATTATTTTTGTATTATTATTTGAATTTAACTGAGGTCTTACATTTGTGTTTTGTAGCTCTGACTTTTGATTTTCACCAGGTAACTCTGTTACAGTATGTTAGTTTAATTCAAGGCCTGTATAGGTATTGTCAATGTGAAGGAAAGCAGTTCAGTGTTTAAAGGAGATGTTTTGCCTACCTACTAACAAGTATTTTCTGTTCATCCACATTTTTCTGTGCCTCATGCTCCATTGTTGTTTAAAAACTTTTAATGAGCCAGAACATGTTGGAAACATTCAAATGCACTATTTCCTTCTTTTTAAAAGCAATAGGTTGATCAACTGGAAATTATGGAGCTATTTTACAATTAAATTATACATTTAAGGCCTGTTTTTAAATATTTGTATATTTAACAGAAACCAATGTGCTCAGAATCATAGGACACAGACTAGGTAGGAAAGTTAAAAAGTTCTGCAAGGTGGACTAATGCATTGTTAGTTTTGGTCTTTTTAATATAGTTTAGAGCAGCTAAATACATTTTCAGTCAGGGGAACTTAAGTCTCACTGAAACAAAATAGAATAACAATATTAGAAGTATCTTCTCTAACATAAAACGTAATTTAATATAAAATCTTTCATCAGATTTTACTCATCAGTGACATTAATGTTGATTGTCGTTCATTATTAGCCAGCAGCAGAGATGGCTCATGTCACCAATCATGGGAAGCTGCTGTTGCAGCGTTTACATCAGCAACGGGAGATGGACTTCCTGTGTGACATAACCATAGTGGTGAAAGACGTGGAATTCAGAGCTCACCGCAATATCTTGGCTGTGTTCAGCAAGTACTTCTCCTCTCAGGCTGAAAAAGGGCAAGATGTCACAACCTTGGACCCTGACAAAGTCAGCCGATATGCACTGGAGAAGCTGTTGGAATTTATCTACACGGGACAGATGAACCTCAGCAGGTAAAACTGCTTTTTTGCTAATATATTGTTTGGTGTCGCTTTTAATGAGAGTTGATGTTTAAATACTTAATTTTTTTAAAACAAATTTAATAAATAAAATATTGGATGTTATGGTTTTAGCACCAGGCAAGCAGCCGTACGTCGAGCTGCTGTGTTTTTGGGAATGCCTGAGGCTACAAAGTATCTTGAGGAAATCCCCCGTTGGTCAGAGCCAGGCAAAACATCCCAGTCAGAGGCGGATAAAGAAACTGGTCTCTCTCCTCTTGGTCCTGGCTCTCCTGGCAGCCCCAGCTCCCCAGTTGCTCTGTCTATCATCTCTATTCCAGGAGACAGCCATGAGGAGGGAAAGGATGACAAAGAGCAGGATGATGAGATCAAAGATGAGCATGTGGAAAAGGAAGAGAAAACTGGTAACAAATGTAGCCCCATGACGTCCAAGACCTCTGGACAAGGACAGGGCACGAAGAGAGGCAGAAGACCTAAGAGTTACGGCGGGGAACAGGTGGAGGCCAGCAGCTCAGCTGACAGCACTAAAACCCAGAGCGGCAGAGGCAAGGGGAAAGGCAGGGGAAGAGGCAGGGGGAGAGGGAGAGGTGGTTTTACAAGCGAAGATCTCTCTCCGGAAGATTCTGACACAAGTGTGAAGGACTTTGGGGACACCTCTGCCGACTGGAGCCCCTCACAGGAGGAAGAGTCTCCAACTAAGAAACCACGGCTGAGCAGCGTTGAGGGACGGAGAGGACGAAAACGGGGTAGGGGACGAGGCAGAGGGAGAGGCAGGGGAAGACCCAGGAAGATAACTGTGGAGGAGGAAGAAGAAAGCGGCTCATTGGGGGCTAATGATGAGGAGGAGGAGGAGGAGGATGGAGGCGAGATTGGAGAACAGGATCCATCGGAAATGGATGAGCTGTCGCTGCTGTGCACAGAGTGCAACAAACTGTTCAAAGATGCAAGCAGCCTGCGCAGACACGAGAAAATCCACAAGGGGCTGAAGCCATTTGTCTGCATCTTCTGCTCCAAGACCTTCAGACAAGCAACCCAGCTAAAAACACATCTGCGCATACACACAGGTGAGCTGCGTTACAAGCAAGAAAAGATTGGTAACTTAAGTATTAGGGCTTGTGTTGATAAATAGAGTTCAGCACCAAATCAAAAAAAGTGTGTCTTCTTCCCTGGTGTCTATTGCAGGAGAGAAGCCGTTTGGTTGCAGTGACTGTGACAAGTGTTTTGCTCAGAAGTGCCAGCTGGTTGCTCACCGCCGAATGCACCATGGAGAGGAGAAGCCGTACACCTGTGAGCGCTGTGGTTTCAAGTTTGCTACCTCGTCCAACTACAAAATACACATCAGGTACGGCCGTTGATTCTTGTTGAAAAGTTACAAAAGAAAGTAAAGTTCCAAAAGATAGCTGCAGTTTTAAAGTGGTGTTTATGTTTGTGTTTGCATTTTCTGCAGGCTGCACAGCGGGGAGAAACCGTACGTGTGTGACATCTGTGGTCAGGCGTTCGCTCAGTCCAGCACGCTGACATATCACAAGCGGCGACACACAGGAGAGAAACCGTACCAGTGTGATCTGTGCGGCATGTCGTTCTCTGTCTCCTCCTCTCTCATCGCTCATGCAAGAAAACACACAGGTGAGGCAGTTTTCCTACACCGATCCTGCAAAGAGTGGATGAGGGGACTTTTAACAGATCTCAATCTCAATGCAGCTGTCCTGAATACAAATCTCAATATAATGTGTTTCAGGTGAGACTCCGTACAAATGTTCACAGCTGAAATGCGATGCAAGTTTTGTGACATCGTCTGAACTGAAGAAACACATGCGACGACTTCACCCAGGTGAGTTTTCTTGATGTCAGATCAGATTTTAAACATGTACTTGGTTTTTAGCACTATATATATAACCAATATTTTGGATTTTCCCCACCTAAAAGCACAGCAGGAAGTGTAGAATGAAAGGTGAAAATGATCTGATCTGACCTTCGACTTTGTAGACCAGAACTGGGCCACGTAAAATAACGTTTTAAAGAACGAAGCTCCTGGTTTGCTATTTTTATTTTCAAAACATCCCATACCACAGACAAATAAGCCAAATACAATTCTCCAATCACAGATGAAAAATGGACATCAGTTGACCTTCCATTAGTCTTTTTTGGGACAGTCTGAAAATAACAAAAATATAGAGACGTCAGGTCTTATCATCTTTGTCTTTGTTATCCCTTCTCACATTGTACTGTGTGTGTTTGAAGAGGGGAACAACGGTGTGCAGTGCCTGCTATGTGGAAACAGATTTGCCAGCGTGAAGAACATGATAAAACACCAGGAGAAGGCTCATGCTGATGAAGTGCGACAACACAAGGAGAGAGCCAGAGCTGGTGAGCTTTAAGTTCTGTTGGTCTGTCTCTCTGGATCAAAATCATGACACATAAGCTACATTTACATTACAGGCCTTAGTTTTTAATTTTCTGCAAGCATATCGTGTATTTTAACATGACAAAGTGTGTAACAAGGCAAAACAATTTCCCTCTGGCATTATTAAAGTTTTTCAAATCTTAAATCTTGAATCTTGAATTTTCCTCAAACTGTTAAGTTATCTGGATCGAAGTACTTTTTCACGTTCAGTTTTCATTCCCAGTTACTAACCTTGTGTATGTGTGTCCAAGCAGTCGTTCTCCTGGCATCCAGTCATCCTGTGGCCTTTGTCCAGAGCAAACTCTCCCAAGAAAACAAAGGTTTGGTCTCCATCCCCGAAGGTGAGCCGCCAAACCCTGAACCAGCCACCCCCAACCCCAAAGCCACTGACCCATCTGCAGATGTCACCACCGCCGACGTCACCACCACTGACGGTGCCACAGCCACGACCGGCACCGTCATCGACAGCTTCAAGCCAGAGCCCATTCACTCGGCTATCACCACCGCCGACCAGGTGACCTTCGAAGCTGACCAAGAGCAGACCATCAACTCGGACACCCTCCACGCTCTAGTGGAGCAGCTGCGACCGCAACCCTCCCCCACCCAGAGCCTGGAGCAGATCGTCATCATCAGGACAGTGGATACTGCTGAAAACAACCCTCCTCAGCAGTGAGCCACAGCCGGAACAGAGGTCACTGTGGTAGAACATTTTCACTATTAAACATACAAGCTTCACAGTCTCAGCCTTATTCCCTCATAAATTTAATTTAGACTTTAACAGGCATTTCCTAATTGGTAAGTGCAGGATAACACAGAGTCGTTATAGCTGAGGTCTTATTTTTGTAGTTTTGTTAGTCATCTGCATTAGTAATAAAATATTGTACTGTTAAAGTTATCTGCTGAGTTACTAAAACACATTAAAAAGAAGTCAGAAAGATCCAAATAAAGAACACACTGTTCAGTGAAGGATTATTACCCACTTTTTATGGGCCTTCAGTTTGAGTTTAACCTCCAAACCTGAGGCTGTTAACTAATTTTCAACCTGACTGATCATCACTCTGCTTGTTGCCAGATCTCGGCTATAACTTAACGAGAGTATAATCTTATCATCACTGAATGTTTAATCCGGAATGATGTTTAAAACTACAAAAATAAGACCGGAGTTGTAACAAAAATGGCCAAAATTGTCCTTCAACTAACCTGCATCTCTTGTGCTCAGGAGTCGTAGCTATGTGGCAAAAACAGGTCGGCTACTTTTTCACTTTGGTGGAAAGTAAAAATCGTTTCACTCATTTCCGTGTCTATGGAAATTAAGGCTGCTTTTTCAAGATTAAGGTGGAAATGTTCTATCTCATTTCACTGCTGCTCAAGTCACTTTGAACAACAGCTTCAGCTAAATGTGTCATGTATCTAAAACCACCTCTCTGATCTATATTTTTCTCCAGTGTTTGAGTTTTTCAGCCACTACTTAACCAAAAACAGAGACTGGAGTTACTTTTCTGTGACAGTTCTCACTGGATGGAATAATCAGTGTAAATTTAATGTCGCTCAAACGAAGTACTAAGACAAATCTTGCATTGTTTTAAAAGATAATGTAGATTGTAGGAGCCTAGTTATCGCCATGAGATATGATTTTATTTATCATATATGTATCACCTGCGAGTGTATTGACATGTGATGGTGGCTTTTTTAATGTAAGCACAGCCCTGTTGATGCAAACCAAGGCTTTTGTTTCAGTGTAATATAGTTTGTTCTTAAAGCAGCTGCTTCAGCTCTTAGCAGTGTTTGTGCTTCAAGTTTGAAACCTACATTATACAGTGCTGATACACAACTTGAAAGTAGCTGTTTGTTCATGTTTTTCTTTTTTTTCCCCTTTGATTGTTTTTTATTTTGGATCAAATGTCTGCATTACTTGTACAGAGATGTGAATTACATATAAAAGTTCACTACTGTATAAAAACTGTACAACAGAGGAGAAAAATAAAATTTAAGAAAAGAAGCAACAATTCACTGTATTTGTCTAAGTGAAGGGTTTGTCTTAGTAATTTCATAACATATTCAACTATCGCAAATATTTTGTCTTCTAAGAATTTTTTCTTCATTATTTTCTGTTTAAATCCCCTCATCCCCTCCCCGTTAGTAAAAGAACAATGATTTTAACTTTTTACATAAAATGAACATTATCACATAATCAGGGAAAATAAAAGTTGGAATTGTGATCAGCTTCAACATGACAACTGGAGATACTGCAGAACTCATTAAACATAGTACAAACAAAGGTTTTTATTCAAAACAATTTAGCAGAATATCTATAATTTCTGGTTATTTTTCATGAATGAATGATAATATGAAATGTGAGATTTCAGGTAGGGAATATATTGTGTGGCTGATTTTATTTAAATAAAAATTTGAAAAAACTCTATACACCTGTATTTTCTTTCATGCATGTGTAATTGCAGTATCTCACCTAATGTCAAAGGATAATGGCTACAGCGAGCTTGAAATCAAATATATATTAACTAATTATAGTATTTAAAACTCTAATAGGCATAAAGATTACTAGCATAAAAAAACATGCATAAAAATATAATTATACATTAAGGGTGTACATGAGAAGAAGAGGCGTATTTACATTTCTAAATACACAATGTAGCAATCAAACATCTAAAACTGACAATATACTAAAAACTACAACTACTTTGTGTTTTTATCCACTTTTTAAACAATAAAATAAAAATCGCTTTTTAGTTTTAACACTTTTGACCCTTACGAGACGCCGTCGTCCCTTGTTGCCATAGCGACTCAAACTTTGACGTTAACCATGGCTAAAGAAAATATTTTAAGTTATAAGTTTTACGAATCTGTCTGCTCAGGAAACCAGATCAAAATAAATACACATATTTTAGAAGTTTTGAAGAAAACGGCAATAAAAAAGTAAGTCAAATGCTACACTCAAATTAGCAGGAGGATAGAATTCGTCACAATTAGCCTTTGGAGCTAATGTGACAAAATAAAAATGTTCTAGTGGTTCATTTAACATCACACAGTAAAAATACTGGATAACAAGTAAAACTCTTGCATTGAGCATTGTACTCTAGCTAAATATAAGGAAAATATAAGCATCAAACGCAGTGGCAGAAAGTAACTTACCTGAGTACTGTACCTAAGTAGCTATGATTTGAGTTTTTTGTGCCATTTTCTTTGTATGCTAATGTACAAGGGTAGCACTTACTGTAGTAGTCAAATAAGCACATATACTTAAATAAAAATGGCAATACCACAGTGTAAAACTATTCTGTTACGAGTAAAAGCTCTGCCTTTGAAATGTTACTTAAATAAAAGTGCAAGAGTATAATCAGCAAAATATACATAACAACCAATTTTCATTAAGAATGTACAGTATTATTAGCCTATTCGCTATTAGCCTATAATTGGATTGTAGTTATTGACATGTTAATTTGTACATGACTTTTGGATACCTGCTCATAAGTTCAATGAAATTCTGTTTTATGTTTGGTAGAAATGTCACATTACATCTGTCAGGAAACAGCAGACTGAGACAGGTCCAGAGGCTCAGGGATGAAGACATTCTTGTTCTCTCTAAATGTCTGCAAAGCGACAGGTGTGTGACAGGTGAGCAGTCAGATTCAACCAACTATTAACCAGGGTGTTTTAAACTACAGCAAATTCTAAACATTTTTTTATGGACAGGTCTTGATTTGCGATACAATAACATAGGAGATGAAGGGGTTGCACGCCTTGCTGATCTCTTACAGGTGACTAAAAACAAATGAACAAATAAATGGGTTATTGATATAGTATTTAGTGTCATTTATGTTGCGGTTGTTGTTAAACTTTGTGTTTTTGCTGTTCAGGAGGCAGATTCAGCTCTGTGCTCTCTGGACCTGACGTTCAACGACATTCAGACAGATGGAGCTGAAGTCCTCTCCAAGGCGCTGCAGGTTCACATCTCACATACAACTACTATTTATAGGCATTTTCTTTTTATGTATTCATGGGTTTTAAATCAGCTTTTACCTTTTAAAATCCCCATAAAAAACCCCATCGGTGTCTCCATGCCCATTCGCCCCTATTTGAGTGATAAATCTTGAATAACACCTCATAAATATATAGTTTATTTTGCTAGGGCTCAGTAATTTTTATCAAACAAACAGAAGTTTGTGTTTCTCTGTCTGCAGAACAACAGCACCCTGCTTTCTCTGAGGTTGTCAGGTAATAAGATCGGAAACAGAGGAGCTATGCATCTGGCCAGCATGCTGCAGGTGAACAACACCCTGCAGGAGCTGCAACTGGCTGACTGTGACCTGGTAAACACACACAAACACAGAGTACTGTTAGTCAGGCTCGCCACTGACATTGTGACATCTCTGTGGAGGACTTTGGGTTGCTTCTTGTTAAGAGCTGCAGTATGTGAATAAGTGTGGGTCCCTTGTCTTTAGGCCACTCAGAGTGTGATTGCCATCTCCATTGTGTTGAAAAGCAACAAGAGTCTTCTCTCTGTCGATATCAGCCGACCGCTGCTCTTCAGCCACCAGGTACAGTTGCACAGAGCACAACACTGGTTCATCATACAGATAGTTTTAGTGTCTCTTGTTCTGTTTATGTCACATTTGATGTGTGAGACAGATGAAAGAGTTTAACCTGAAGCTCTGCCTCTCAGGAGGAGTGGGCGGTGCACTTCTCTGACATGCTGGTGGTGAATAGCAGCCTGGTGGAGCTCCACCTGGGGAAGATGGGGATGACTGACACTGGGATGGAGAGGCTGACTGAAGGCTTGAAGTTCAACCACAGCCTGCGCTACCTGGACCTGCGCTGGTACGAACAAAAACACCCCTCACACTCATCAAGCGTCCCCTTTTTTACAGTTTGATCTTACTGTCGTCTTGGTTTTCTGTAGTAACTGCGTGACACGTGACGGCATACACCATCTCACTAAGGTGCTGAAGCAGAACCCGACCCTGGAGATCATAGATCTGTCGTCCAATCGGATTGAAGACGAGGGAGCTGTGTGCTTGAGCGAAGCCATCGCCTCGTCAGGCTGCGGCCTGAGAGAGTGAGTCCAGCAAACTTTATTGTTGCACCATTAAATATTGATTGAACAGCTAATCTGGCATTTTCTGTTTTATTATTATGTTTTATAATCTATTACAGGATTGTTAGAGACTCGTTATTTGAGATTGTTGGACTTTTAGAGTCGTGAAGAGGTAAAACGTTCGAGTGTTTCCCCTATTTTAATGATTTATCAGAAGCATTGGGAGATGAAAGTATCCAGTATTTGTGTCTGTATTTCACATGAAAACAGCTGAAATTTGAGCAAAAATGAGATATATAAATATTCTGTAACAGATATTTTGCATTACCTGTTTAATTACCTGATGGTTCTCAGATTTATTCTAGGACCTTTCAAAGATCCTTACCTCAGATCACTGAATCATTATCTTTAATCCAATGTACGTATTTACATATGGTATTCAAACAGTCTATTTTCTGTCAGGCTGTCTGTCAACAGTAACAACATCAGGACAGAGGGTTTACTGGCTTTGGCTCAGGCGAGGAAAGCTGACACAACTCTAACACACATCTACATCTGGGGTAACCACCTGGAGGAGCCGGTCTGCCTGGTAACACACACGTTGTACACTCCCTGTTAACTCCTTAACTGTAATAGAGATAGTTTATGATTGAAACCAAAAAATAAAATTGTCCCCCTTCAGGCCTTCAGAGAGCTGATAACCAGCGGACGCCTGCTGCCAGACCAGACAGATGTCAGTGTGTACGAGGTGGATGGTCAGGTGTTCCTCGCTGAGGCCTTCCACAGTTTGAGGAGACACTATTACAGCTCCAACAGTAATGCTATTGAAATCTGGAGGATGGAGTCCAACACTGCAACAGACCCTGAAATACAGTAACTAGGACTTAAAGACTGACCTAAAGGACTGTACTGTGTTCACAGCGCAAATAAAGTAATGAAATATTAATAACTAGTTAAATAAACATTCTGCACAACAAACTGCTGCCTGTGAGATTTTTTTATTATTCAAATCTGCATCTATTCATCATTCTGATGTGAAACTGTCCAAGCGCATCACTATTTATAAAACCTGACAGCTGAGTTTTATATTGTATATCTTGATTTTAGTCTATATAAGAATGCAGAGGAAGGAATACACGAAGTATTTACAAGCAAAAGAAATGTGCTTTATGTTTTTTTTAAGTTCATTGTTGGCCTTGAAAACAACGGCTAACTTCTTACCACAAGGTCCATGTAGTTATTTTTCTGGAGCTTTTAATTGTTTCACACAGTCTTCTTCAGCTGATGGAGAAGAGTTAGTCATATTATCGGTCCACTGAAATGTTCAGGCTCCATCTCCACGCTGCTGAGGTCAACACCAAGGTTTCTAATCATTAATATTACAGAATAGTTTGTTTGTAGTTATAGCTGTGACATAGCTCTGGAAAATCTATTTTAATAATAAAATTTAGCAACACTAAAGAAAGTTCAGTCTGATTAAATCTCAATAAATGTTTAAGTGCAGTTATTAGTGCGATAAATGCAAATTAACGGTGTTAATGGTTTTAACTAGCTTTCTCCAGAACATACAGGATGTTAAGTCCCTACTCCTCAGGCTGACTCTCCTCTGGACTCGGTTTATATGACAGTGTTACATCTTTAATGTCTGGATCCCACTCCAGCATGACGCTCTTCTTTCTCAGGCAGTGGTTCAGCTGCTGTCGCTCCTTGGAGCTGATCTTCCATCGCTGCGCTGCCAGTCGAGTGAGCGCCGGTAGTCGAGGCACAGAGCAGAGCAGAGCTGGCAGCCAAGCTGAGCAGGAGGCAGAGGTCGAAGGTCGCAGGCTGAGGTCGACATCCTCCAGAGAGGCCAGACCTCCTGCCGCGAACAGAGCAGCCCAGCCGTCACCGCCCACAGAGCCGTTGTAGGAGAGATCCAACAACCGGAGAGAGGACAGACAACCCCGCCTGCACACTGCAGCTGCACGAGACAAAGACGGAAGAACTCTACAATCCCTGGCACATATAATACAAGTATCTATCCACCTCATTAATTGTCCTTCAAATCTAAATGTTTGCTCCTTAAAGTACTCGTGTGTGTGTGTGTGTGTGTGTGTTACCAAGGTGCCATAGGTCGTCAGTGTTGAGCTCACAGCTGCTGAGACGGAGCTCCAGGATGACCGACGGCTGCAAAGCGTCCAGCAGCAGCGCTAAACGTCCTCCAACCACTTTACACCAGGAGACATCCACACTACGGAGGAACGGCACTGCCAGAGCTGAAACACACAAAAATCACACACTTCAATTCAAAATTAGTCTTATTATTTTTACCCATTATGATTTCACACATATTCACACTTTACTTTCTATTCTTTGACAGTGTTCACTAATACAGTATCAGTGCTACAAGTAGTAGTAGCAGTATCAACATGAGTAGTAGCTGTAGTATCAGCAGTACCAGTACTGTGTGTGTGTGTGTGTGTGTGTGTACCTAGAGCTGTGTAGGACTCTTCATTGAGGCTGCAGCTGTTGAGCGGCAGCTGCCTCACCTGCGTCAGAGGGAGCGCGGACACCAGCTGGTGGACGACGCCTCCTGCCTCCTTATTGGACGACACGTTGAGCTGCGTCAGCGCCGTCAGAGAGGAGAGCACCTGGACTGGAGACAGCGAGTCACGTGACCACGACAGGTGCTTAATGATCATCACACATCACATCTTAAGTTTGAGATTCACTCAGACTCACTCAGGGCCTCCAGGTCGGCCTGCGAGAGACAGCACAGGTGAAGGTCGAGGCTCTCCAGGTGTGTGAGGTGAGGCAGGTGCAGGGTGAGGTTTCTCAGTCCTCCAGCCAGGCCTTTGTTGCAGGATAGGTCCAACTCTCGCATTGAGCGAAGGCGGGGGAGCGAACCACCTGAAGTTTATAAACCACAATGTTTCTGATGCATTTCAGGTGTTATCTAATGTAAATGTACCAAATAGTTCATATGAGACTGAGTTGGTGTGAAGGGCCCTGGCGGTTTGTAAAGATCGTGAAAAAGCGAGCCAGACTAATGAACACATTATTTAGTGTTATTTATCTATCACCTCCACTTTCAGGACATCTGACCCCAGCCACGATAAACTGCCTCATCTACACTATGCTGATAGTAACTGGAAGTCTCCTACCGAGAGCAAGAAGGCAGTGCGTCGTCAGACCGCAGGCCTGTAATCGAAGTGTGGTCAGGGCGGCAGCATGAGAGAGAGCAGCGCCAAGCTTTCCAAAGCCGCCAGCATCGAGCTCTTGCGTGAGCCGAGGGTTACAGGAGACATCCAGCACACTGAGTCTGGGGAGAGCAGCCACCACTTCTCCTGAGAAACACAAACACGGAGGGATTAGTGAATGGGACAAGTGGCCCAGATTCCCAAGTGTCATGAGGCCCCTAAATCACAGACTCTGCATATTGTCGATATTTCTTTTTGGAAAGTGGATAAAACAGCTACAAATAGATGCAAAACAAGGATAAAACACATCTGACCACACACATAATGACCACAAAGGCACCAAAAACAACCTCAAAGACAAAAAAACAAGTAAAGGTTGAACAAAACTAAGACAAAAACAGATTGCTAAACAATTTTAAACACAAATGATAGAATAAGAGAGTTCAAAGAAACACCAAAACGAGTACACATACAGTTACTACAGAGATGTGCAAAAGAACCCCCAAAAAACCAAAACAAGTAGACCAAAATAACTATAACGTGGTAAAAAAAAACAAAAAAAAAAAAACTACCACAAAGAGATGAAAACAACGAGATGAAAGGAGACAAGACCTGTTGATATTACTGAAACAAATAAATGTTATGTTATTGATGAATATCATCAATAATTACAATCCAATAACAGACCTATAATATATTATTTTAGAAAAAAATATGCATTTTGTCAACAAAGAGTGTGTTAAGCTTTTGAATAAAGAACTATTAATTAAAACCAAGTGTTCTACTTTTGCTAGAGTAAAAGATTTAAATACTTTCATTACTTTATACATACATATTTCTGTGAGTGTATACAGTATAATGTAGAGTACCCAGTGCAGAGGCATCGGCTGCAGTGAGCTGGCACGCCACCAGGTGGAGCTCCCTCAGTGTTGGGTGAAGTTTACCCAGCAGGCTTTGCAGTACTCCACCACCAACACTGCTGTTCCAGGACAAATCAAGGATCTCCAACAGAGGCAGACAGCTCAGAGCTTCACCTGTGAGGAAACACAGCATGAAGGAAAACTGTTTAGTAGTTGAACCATTTCCAAATGACACACGCTGGTTGAAGTGAAGCACAGTAACTTCTTCACATCTTCCTAAAACCGAATATAACTTCCATAAATGATCCAGAGTTTTCTGTCTCATACTGTAAGGCTCTGACGTCTCTCACTGCTGAAAAACTGCAAGTTTCATCAAATCAGAACCATCAGCCCACCCATGGCAGCGATGTCGTCGGCGGTCAGCCTACAGTTGCAGAGCCTCAGTGTCCTGACCCCCCCAACATGAGGCAGGTGAGAGGTCAGCGCTTTCAAACATCCTCCAATCAGCTCGTTCCAAGACAGGTCCATCTCCTCCAGCTGGGGGAGACACTGGAGCAGCTTCGCTGAGGAGGACAGAGGAGAACCGTAGAGTCAGTCAGACGTCACTCTTCAACTAACTTTATCACATATCCAGGTTTGACATTTATTGCATTTCTGCTTCCAAACACAGAAAGTTCAATTTCCCTTCACCACTTCAGTGAGGAAATGTCTGTAATAAGGCTGAAGAAGAGTGTGTGTGTGTGTGTGTGTGTGGTGTGTGTTTGCACCGAGCTCCAGCAGGTCTGTAGCTGTCAGATCACAGTGGGCCAGACTGAGGCTCCTGCTGTCAGCTTTCTTCCCCATCCTCTGCAGGAAAGCACACACTCGACCCCAGCCGATGTCTCGCTCGCTGTCTGCTGCAACAGCTGCAACACACAAACACACACGTGTACGACGTGACGACACAGCGTCTGTCAGGTTCCTCACGTGTTTCAGTTGTCTCTGCACCTCACAGCTGTCAGTTACGACTTCAACACCTCGCTCTGCCCCTGTGGTTCTCTGATCATTGTTATAACGGTATAAAGTCTGTCTTAAAACACAGACAAGCCTCCACTGGCCAAGTTTCAACTTCTCCACCCAGAGGACACACAGATAAAGAAAACAAGTGGAACGTCTCCTCCTCACCTTCGCTCTTTCCCCTCTCCTCCCTGGCCTCCATCTCTCCATCTTCAGGGATCCCCGAATGCTCGGAGGGTTGGGACAGGAAGCGTCTCAGGGGCTTCCTGTCCGAGGCCGTACGTTTCCTGCGGATCTGGCTCATGATGACATCGAGAGGGGAGCGCCTCTGGCTCCCGACCCCCCGCCCTCGCTGTCCATCTGATAATGAGACACATATGTGGCATCATTATTAGAAGTCATGCATATTAATAATAGTTAATACAACAGAATGTACTGTTCTTATTTTGAGTGTTTAATTATTATGAAGAGGTTCATTAAATGAAGCCAAACTCCTTTAAATGACGTGACTAACAAACAGTTATTCTGTAAATGATGAATGATAAATGAAAAGATCAGCTTCTTATTAAACAACTGAAATAAAGAGATCAAAATAACATCACTCGCATAAAAAGTACTCCATTACAAATTCATTACTGAAGTTGAAGTACTAAGTACAGTATTTAGTACAGTGCAGTTACATTTTAAACACTTTTGAACTTGTTAACTGTTAATATCATGTACATGTACATAGTTTGTTGTTAATAAATAAAGTCTCTGCAGAAATCTAAACTGTTCAGGTTAAGTTTATTTCATGGACAGATTCAAAGAGAGAACCACTTTAAAAACCTGCTGTCGTTTACTAAGAAGTTGAATTACTCCTATTCACAAATTGAACCTTTGATTAGCCAGAAACTATTTTGGCGTTTAAACAACAGAGAAATTAAACTCTGGTAAATAAATGGAGCTCCTTTAAAGTGCTTTATGTAGGATCAGTGGTTCAGTAATAACATTACATCAGAGTTTACTAGTTGATTAAACTCTGCAGCCCACTGGGAATCTACATCCTCACAGTCTGATTATGAATTGACTCAGCTCACACACACACACACACACACACACACACACACTTGTATCGTGACATTTGCTGCTGTGAAGCTCTTCATTTTTCTTCTAGCTCTTCTTACCTGCAGCCTCCATGATCGGGTTTGAAGAGCTGAACAGAAACACACGAGGAGAAGAGACGAGAAGCTGCGTCGTCCAGACGAAGGACGGGAGAAGACGTCAGGTGTTCACATCACCTGCACTCCTCTCTCAGTAAAAACATCACTAACTAACCGCAGCTCTCAGTTAAAAAGTGACTCTTTAACTTCGCTGCGGTGCAGTCTGACACCTGTGTGGCGTCATATCAGGTGCTCGTCAGGTGGATGATCCCGGAAGTGGCACAACTCCTTGAGTAAACGCTGTCATCACTGTTTTCAGAGTGGGCTCCTCTACTGCAGCACAACTACCTTTAGAAATAATACTCTGAAATACTCTGACACGAGGATTTAATAGTGGATTATAATTATTGATAAGTCACTGAGTAAAATCTAAACTTTTACAATCTGCTAATCCAACCTGAAAAACACAAGTTGATAACTTTAAGACCAGAGGTAGCATCTTTAAATGACCTGTTCGATCCATTTCCAGTTACTAAGTGTAGAGAGGTGCTTTGTTTGTAACAGCTTTATTTATGAGTCACAAAAACAAACTTCACTTTACTGCTGTTTTCACACTGGCTGCACTCTGCTTATCGTTTGATTTTGTTATATATGCATTTATGTTTGTGTTTGCATGAACATGTATGAAAGTTCAGTTTGCTTTGACTTCTGGGTTTGTTGTTACTTTTCTCAGTGAACTATTGGAAGATCTGAAACTCCTACAATGATTCACAGTAGAGATCTAAATAAAATCTTAATTTTGTCAGTTGACAGATTTTTATTCCATCAGGTAAAACATACTGTTGGTATTGCTTGAAATTATCAATTTCTACAGCAGACTATAATATGATATATCTTACACTGTATAATCCATCATAAATTGACCAGAGTTTTATAAGTAGTTGCAGTTGAGCGATTTAAAATAACACCCGACAAATATTTTTCTTCCAAATGTTTTTTTATTAGATGTGACTGAAATCTGTGGACAGTACAGGATCATCTCTGTACTGAATAAACCCGTTGATTCACTCTGAGAGGAGGTGAATCTTCTCTGGAGGATTGTTATGACAGTCCTCTGCCCTCCTCCACCTGCAGGAAAAACATTCTGAGCAGCGCAGAGGGAGGAGGCGTCTTTAAACCATCGACATGTCCTGTTCTGTTCTGTTCCTTTCCTTCCTCCTTGTGAAAAAACAAAACAAAAAGGAAACAATAAAAGCAAAGAAGAGTGTGATGGTCGTTGTCCGGTTGACGGGAGCTTTATGGAGACGTCCTGTTTTTTTCTCATCAGTCGTCGTCCACCGTGGGTGTGATGGTCACGCCCCTCCTAATCTGTCCCCAGCCGATCAGACTGAAAGAAACAGAAGACAGGAAAAAAAAAAAAACCCATCAGGTAAACGTGTAAATAACCGCCTCGACAAATATATACAGGCAGTGCACGTGAATAGTGCACTGCTTATGACAGAGCAGTGAGCTAGAATAACTAAGACACTAAAGTGCCAACAGGTTCACGTTTACCTATGTGCTCGTTTAATTCAATTTCCAATGATGAGTTGATGTAATAAGTTTTCTATCATGGCAGAAATTATTACCATTCCAAGTGCCATCGTTATTTTCCCTGGGACAAATAAATATCCTTACATAAAACAAACAACTTGTCTCCTTACCAAAGCAGCGACATACCTATAACTGGATTTTAATACTGTCTGAAGTATATTTTACATGTTGCTGCTAAAACAGTTTGGAGAGCAGACAGCATTTTCCAGGTGGACCACAAAAAAACACCAGTTAGTATTTGTCACAATCATGAACGTAAAACCTAAATTTATTTGCTCTGAGTTTTATAAAAGGAGGCCAAAATAAAAACCGCCTTCACCCACGTCAGAAGAAATAAAAATAGCAGTGGTGCTACATCCTACAGTAATAGGTCAAATAAGAAGTGCAGCAATAATTAAATATAGGTATTAAATCATCATCTAGTGGCTGTAGCGATAAAAAGAGATGAACCAGGACTCAATCACACAGCATATTAAGTTTGCAGTAATTAACAACAGCACCATGCTGAGTTTTGAAAAGTTTAGAAGGAGCCTAATCATTCATAATCCGGTGCTGGGCTGCAGGAATTAACACCTCTGCACAACCAACTTCCTGAGAGGAAAATATCACTATGACAACATTTCCCCATTTCTAAAATAGTCCCTTTAGTGAAAACAGTGTTTTTACATCTAATGAACCTCTGAATGAATAAATCCATTAATTAAACTAAATAGCATTTCTGCATTATATCTTATTGCCCCATTGACACAAAACAACGCACATCTCTCTACAGTAATGATTTCCACCATCATTGAGGCTCAGGTAACAACCCTTAATGATGAATAATAATTAATCAGAGTGGCTAAAGTGCTTTTCCAAAACACAATGAAAGGTGATCAACACTGCATAGCTTGTAGAAAAGTGAATATTAGAACAGGCTTTGTGATCCTCACCGCCAGTGCTTCTCCACACGTCGACTCAGAGCGATCTTCTCTCCAACCTCTGTACACACAGGGTTGGTGAGGACAATCTTGGCCAGATCAGCCTTTACAGCGCTGACACGGCCGCCTGTCGACAACGAGCCTATGTTCACCATCAGAACCTCATTTTTAGAGAGCTTTTGGACCTGCGGGACAAAAAGTTTTTTTTAACCTAGTTGATTTCAGTCTTTGCATCTTGACTTCCAGGTCAGAAGAGATATTTCTCTAATGTGTCAGAAGATTTCAGACTACATTTGCCATGGTGCACAGCTCACCTTGGCAGCCTTCTTGTCTCCCTCTGTGCGCACTCCCAGCAGCCTCCTGAGGAGGAAATAGGAGATCTCCAGCTCAGTGAAGATCTCTGGTAGCGCTCCAACGGCACCCAGCACTTGACCAACCATACGATCGGCACGACACAGTGTTGGGTCGATCTTAGTGCCCACACCTGCACACAAACATACAGTGTGTCACTTAACAAATTGTACAGATGTTCTGTTGGCAATGTCCTTTTATTCCAGTACATTTTAGTGAGCCAAGAATAGAAATTCAATACACACATTGTAGAAAAAAAATGTGTTAAAGTACATCAAGAAAACACAGTCTAAACTTAAGAATAACCTGCAGAGTGTAAGAGTTGCCCCTTAGAACATTTCCCTTCTCCATGCACCCTGGGACAATGTGAGGTTATACAAACAAAGATCCCTGTTTTACCCTTAGTTACCACCATCTCAGGTAAATAAGGTTGTCAGAGATGCCATGAAGTGACTCACAGCAAAGACCACATTTTAGAGGATGTGAGACATGTTCTGACTGTTGCATCCGTCCCACTGTGAGAACAATTTACTGTAACTTTCCTGCTAGCCAACCAAGCAAGATAGAAGTTGAAAAGTGTGATCTTGGACTCACCGATAAGGCCTCCTGGTGCAGCATACTGCAGGTCGTTGTGCTCAGCAAACAGAGAGACGATCTTTGAGAAGATGGGTTTGCACATCAGCTTTCCTTCCTGGTCTTTGGACACAATACCTGGCCGCACCTCAATCTCCTGACCCACCTGGAGATTGCACAGAGAAACACAGGGCATTTATACAATGTGCATCTGAAATGGCTGATGAAGGTCCCAACTTTGATGAAGAAGAACGTGAAATTTATAAAGAAAGAAATTCTTTCTTAGTTGACGTTTTAGTGGGTTTCAGCATTTGATGCTTCATGCAGTCTGCTCTCACCTTGAGCACACCCTTCAGGATACTTCCTCCTGCAACACCTCCTTTCAGGTCATCAACTTCACAGCCGGGCTTGTTCACGTCAAAGGATCTGATGACTGAAACACAAAAGACGGAAGATAGTTTCTGAATTTCATTTACGCCTGTAAATTTTATCTACACATTAATTCATAAAACAATACCCAGAAGAAAAACAGAATATACATAAGAGAGTAAACTGCAAGGAATGAAAAGCTGGTGATAATCTTTCTCACACTCACATTTTGTATAGCAGTCATTGTGAGGAAACTCATTGACATAATGCATTTCTTAGCCTCTTACTTGCATGTAGGCCATGTTAATCTACTATGTACGGATTTTTAATTTACCACATGTACTATAAAACCCTACAACCTAGTCTTAACCCCAAAAGGAGGACTGGCTAAAATGTCCTCACTTTGTAAACTTTCCTCACTCCAAAAAGGTAAAAAATTCATGCTGGTCTTCACAACGAAATACATACAAAACACAAGTTTTTCTTACCAATGAGTCTGGGCTCAGATATGAAGTCTCTGATGGGCACTGGGATCTTTTTGACGATGTACTCACAAACCACCTCGATGTTGTACTTCAGCTGAGCTGAAATAGGAATGATGGGAGCTCCCTCTGCCACTGTGCCTGCAGGTAAATTACACAGAGCATCAGGTGACTGTGTTAAAAGTTTTAGAGACAAACAAAACTTGAAGAAAACGAAGATATCAACTGAATCTGACAACACAGTTAAGATTAAAGTCCCTCTTGATTAACACGTAGCTTTGCAGGCAACCTTCAGGTGACGTGTTTTAAGGGGAATGATTATTTACTTTCAACTTTTTCATTTCAGCTGAACTTTAGGGGCAGCACATATAGATAGTTGAGTTTTATTTAGACAGCATCAAAGCTACATTAAGTAATACTGCACTCAAAAAAATCATTACAGTAACAAACTTAATCTCCCTAGAAAGAGGACAGAAAATGTAGACAGGGAAGGCTGAGTTATACAAAACGAGTTAATGCAAATTATTTCTAAAAAAGGGTATTTTGTATGATAGTTTCCTCAAAAATGTGTATCCAGAAGGATATTTCTTGCTTACTCACCCTGTACAAACGCGAGGATTTGCTCGTACTGCTCTTTGGCCTGGCTCTCCTTCACCAGGTCGATCTTGTTCTGCAGGATGAGGATGTGCTTCAGCTTCATGATCTCTATGGCTGCTAGATGCTCTGACGTCTGGGGCTGAGGACACGACTCGTTTCCGGCTGGCAAAAAGAGACAGGAACAAGACTCAGATGACTTCCAACAACATTCGGACTAAATAAAACGTCAGTTAAAACTAAGTTTGGCTTATCTGAAGCTGTTAAGCAAGTAGAGGCTTACCAATTAGCAGGAGGGCTGCATCCATGACAGCAGCTCCGTTCAACATGGTTGCCATCAAAATGTCGTGACCAGGACAGTCCACAAATGACACATGTCTGGGGGACAAAATAAAATGGTTCTATAGATTTCACAGCCAAACATGGATTAATCTACTCAATCCTTAATTAAAATGTCTTATTAATTCGACATAGTCCTCATCCTCCTCTATCTCTCAATTCTTACCTGACCAGCTTGAAGTTTCCTTTGGTGCCAGGGATGTCTGTGGGAAACTCATCAGGAGTGCTGCTACCACACGACCTGTAGCACTCTGGCCTGGGACAGCTGGGGTCATCCAGCTTATAGACCTACATATGGAGCAGAGAAAATGTGACAATCAGTTTTAGCAATTGTAGTCTTGTAGCCACTTGTAAGTCGCTTTGGATAAAAGCGTTTGCCAAATGACTAAATGTGAGTAAGTTTCCACACATACTGGCTCAAAGGAGTGTGAAAATCTAGAAAACCCCTACTGTATTATGCTGTAGTGTACCACAATGAGCATTAAACAAAAAACAAACCTTTAAACATTTTTCCACCTACTTTTCTTTGTAATGTTGTTTATTGTATCTGGAGATTAACTGTTGACAAAATACCTTTTTTATTCATAATTTATCCATTATGAATGCATGCACGAATTTTTTTTAGATAATTCATAGAAAATACAAACAAAATGTGTGTAAGATATAAGAAAAAAAAAAAAAGCATTCCAGTAGAGGTCAGGTTGACTGTTTCTCTGCTTACCTTAGCGTTAGCATATCCTAGCTTGATAGTGATGTTCCTCTCGAGCTCATTCTTGAACCTGACAGTGTGCACACCTGAAATGGCCTTCACTACGGTGGACTTTCCATGGGCCACATGACCAATGGTGCCTAAGAAAGCAAAAAGACAGAAATCAAAACAGCTCATCCTTATTTGTCAAACCCAAACTTTGATTTAATCGCAGCAGATCTAATCAAGTTTTGCCTGATTTTCATACCAATATTGATAGTGGCCTGTCTGCTGATGATCTCTGGGGATAGAGGCGTCAGAGTGGACACATCCTGCCAGGAAAACAGCACACAAACAGATCACACACACTGAAAAACAACACATTGGTTTCCACATTGAGCATAGCAGCACCCCATTCCTTTGTTTAATCCTGGAGCTGCGTGGGAACAAAGGAGGCTACAACAATAACAGTCATGCAAAACCTACCTAAACTCTGGTACACAGTTTCTTTCAGTATCAGCTAGTACTACCATTGTTTGCAATTCATACATATAAACAAAGAAACTAGTAAAGTGAAAATAAATAACGAAGCGTGTTGTCTCTCTCCCACTACTACTTTTATTTACTTCACTGACTAATGATAAAATAGGAAGTTAGCCTGTAAACCACAGCTGATTAAGACGTCCCTCAATCAAGAGGTTATTAACTGGTTATGTAAAACAGATGAAAGTCTATTATAATTATTATTATCTATTATGGTAAACAGCATCACCATTACAAAATCCCGTTTATATTTTTATAGAATTTATTTTAACTTGCCAAATGAACCAAACGTCGCCATCATGCAGTGTTTAGTAGACATGATTGACGTAGAATAGATTCATTAATTCTAATACGTGATATACATTCAAACTTTAATGTCACTTTGAAATTAGTACAAAGAGTTAGTCTTATTCTTGTCTTAAGTGAAGCGGTTAGTTTAGCTCTTGGCTCCGCCGGGCCTGGTGTCGTGTGCCGGGTGGTGGCGAAGCACCGCCGGTAACCGTTAACGATGTGTAACAACCTTTTGTGTAACAGTTTTGGCAACACGACGGACGAACAACCACCGCCATTGAGAAACGAAGCTATAACAACAATTTACACAAACACTTACCAAAGTACTAAGGTCTTGTTTGGACAGGTGAGGCTGACCAAGCGTTGTACCAGACTCATCGCCCGCCATCTTGAATGAAAAAGGAACGAAGGAGGCGGCTCTGGCGAATGCCTGATCAAACGATAAAATCAGTATTTTAACTCAGTTTTCCTATAAACAGTTACTAAATTAAATTTCAATTTTTGGGAGTGTTATTTTGTGTAATTTTCGTGTGTTGTGGTACAGAAGGCATTGTATGAATATGTATTGTTGAACAATCCGCGTAATTGATCACATTTGAAGCAACCGGGGTCCTTTCTCAATGGCTGATGCAATTTATTCCTACTGTAAAATACGGTTTATTTTATTACCACGAGCTGATCCTATTTTTTATGTCATTATTGGATATTTTCTAACAAGTCTTTATCACTGACAGGGGAACACTCCTTAACTATCTTTTCCCCACCTTAAAATATATACATTCTTATCATGTATAAACCATGCGTTTGGCCCGTCGTTGTTTAGTGACGTAATTTGTTAACTTTTTGTAGTCCTACTATATGATTTGTAGTTCTGACATGGGTGTTCTAAGACTACAGATGTGCTGCAGTTTTTCTTATAGTTGTGGCTCAATTTTCAAATTAAAACTATTGTTTTAAAAACTATTGTTTTAAAGTTTTTAAAACAATAGTGACAACAATATTTATTGTTCTGCTAAACATTTCTCATTCTTTTCCTGTAATAATAAAAAACAAATTTTTGCAGTAAATTATAGAGTACAGTTCTCTACATTTTGATCAAAAGTGGTTTGTTGCTTCTCTATTAAACAGTCTTACTTCCCAAAACATTTAAGAACTATTGTTTAGTTTCCATTATGACATGCATATTAATTCATTCAGTTGTCAAAATCTGTCAAGCCCTCACCTTTGAATCAATTTCACATACATACAGTTTCTTCACTGCAAACTCCTTCACCTTATGTACATTTTGCTGCATTGTAAATTTATTTTTGAAATGGACATATTTTACATTTTAGGCGAACTCAGAAAGCAATGCACATACTTATACAGTATTCCTATAATGGGCCATAAAACATCCAAACCTCTGCTACGTTTCTTAGACAGCTCATTGCTCCCTGAAAGTGAGAGTCCATTAAAGGATGCTGAAAGAGTTCCTACCACCATTGTCTCCATTACTAAATCCAGCTGAGAATTACTTTTCTACATGGACGTGGACAGTATATGATCACAGATATGATCAATGATATTACTTAATGCTGTCAATGCTGCACATGATGATATCAGAGCAGTAGCATGCAGGGGAAGGATAAAACACCCCAGATGAGTATTGGTAAGCTGTAGATCATCAGCTGTGAGGTGGATGAAAATCTGTGGAGCGACACAATGCTGTACACGATTGTTGTACCATTTTACACGATTTATTGGTGCTCTAACTTTACATAACTTATGACTTTTAATAACTTTTATTTTAATTTAAAGCCTGTAAGCCTGTTAAATTGCCTGTGTATAAATACGCTATGTAATTAAAGTTGTCTTGCCATAACTGTGTGTTTACTTTAGATGATACAGGAAAACAATATTGTTTTCATACATTACTGCATGTGTAAATTATTTTAAATTTATAATAAATGTAACATATTTATTTATGCATTTCTCTCTCCTGTGTATTAATTATTCGTTTTTGCTATTTCGTGTTCATTAAAAGGGTAAAATAATAAATAAAGAAGCAGCACTGTACGTGCAGCTCTCTCCGCCCTTCAGTTCCGCCCAAAAGGGAAATGACGCCGGTGCAGAAAATGGCGTCCGCAAAGCCTGTAACCTGCTGTGGTTTGATACCCGTTTAATTTAGAGCCGAGTCGGGGGGAAACCTCCGTGTGGTCGATGAACGATAATATGGCAGCGCACCGCTGCCGTCCGCTTTCTTGATCCCGGAGTCGAACCCGCAACTTCATGTCCGAAGGCGCCAGAGCTGCCTGGTCGAAGAGGGGTTGTGGGGATTCGCACCGCCGAGGTGAGACGGCTGGATGTAGCCGCTAAGCTAACGCTGCTCCCCGGGTCGGGCAGTGTCGGATCCCCTTGTAGCTCCTGTCACTACCGCTGAGAGTCGTGACAGTTCTTTAGGCTGGTCAGGTAGCTAGCTCCAGATAAACGATCAGCATTCATCAAACTGTGACTTCATACACACGATCCACGGCTCAGCTAACACCGTCGCCTTCCTCGGTTGTCACCGTGGGATGTGGACCGTTATTTGTAGCCTTTGTTTTTAGGCTTTAATCTTGACGTTTGTGGAACTCGTCCACCTGCTGGTTTAATAAAAATTAAAGGCTGTAACTGGGACTAGCTTTTAAACTCGCCACTGTTTTGTTCATTTCGGCGTAAATGTGTTTAAACGTGTCAAAATAACACGTTTAACTACATGTTCTCTGCTAACGTTAGCGCTGTCTTTAGCATTACCCTGCCTGCCTCCTCACATAGTACAACGTGAGCACAATAACAACTATACTATACTAAACTATTATCATTTAGTGGAGCTGTACAGGGAACACGGAGGGTTATTATCTCACAGTGACAAGACTCTGGCACAACCTGTTGTTTTCCTATTCAGGTCCTAAGATGAGATGTCCTAATACGAAACTACATGGAGATTTATACGAATTTAAAAAAGCTATTTTCCACCAAACGTGCATTTTTCATTCAGTCACTAAAGAGAAGTTCAGACTCTGCTTAGGTCAAAGGTGAAAAGCAGCTAAGTGCTTTTTCTGAAGTACAACTTAAAGGTACTTGTACTTAGTTAAACACTTGTACATTAAACAGTTAAAATCAGCTCCACCTTTACCAGATTGTGTGTTTCACAAAGTCCCTATAATAAGACAAATGAGTCCTTTACTTTTTTATTCATCACTAGAACATTTTCTTTGTCATATTTATGACGGTTTACAGCACAAATTTGAAATTGGTCACAATTAATTATGTTCTACTCTTTAAAAAGTGGTGTGTAGTTCTCAACATTAGCGTTGGCAATTTATTTATAAAATCAATTAAAATAATGACCGTTTTGAAATTCTTACATTTATTTTGAAGCAGTTCTTGAATTTGGTTGTGAATTACACTTAATACGCTCTGAACACTTTTTTAGGTTATTGTAGAAACTTGGGCCAATTTAGTCCAGAAAGTATCCTGCCAATGAATCCCTCCTTAAAGAATCATTTGGTAACTTTAAATGGAAAATAATAGCATTCTTGTATTTGTATTTGTTACAGTAAAGTCGTACGTACGTTTGTGTGAAACGTCTGTAGCAAATTGTGATGTTTCGTTGTCAAAGGCTGTCATTGTTAAATGTTTCACAGCTGATAGTTGCACTGTGCTACTGAATGTATCTTCAGAACCCACAAATGGGGCATTTAATGGTATTGTTGTGCTCACTTGTCCTTTTTACTTCTCCCTTGTGCTACAACATCTTTTTCTGTTTCTTCTGTTAGAACCAGGGAAACACAAACACAGGAAATGCGAGCGGCCCCTTAGTGCTCAGCCGTCAAAGCCTGTGATTGTTCGCCCAGGCTCCAAAAGGTACGATTTCTCACTCTGCAGCAAAACAGAGTAAACCTGAACAAACCCCCTTTCTCTCACTCTTTAACTCCACATCCCTTTTACTCATCATTCCCCTCTCCCCTCCTCCCAGCCATCTGCTTCATTTCAATCCCCTGTAGTTTGGACTGGCGGGATAGACGAGTGGTTTAAGGTTAGAGCTCATTGGCAGCACAGTCCCCACACTGAGTCCTGTAGAACGACACTGTGGCTGATGTTATATGGCTGAGCACGACCTTTGTGCACAAGCAGGGTCAGTGCAGCATCACATTTCTATTGTCACCAGTACCAGTGCTTGGTAGAACTTGTCTTATTATATAAAAACAGAACTCTTAAAAGAATGGTAATTGTACGGTGTTACTGGATGTGTTGCGCTACAGTACCTACATTTCTTGTTTGGCTCAATTTTGACCCACTTTTGTCTTCACTGCTGTATTTACGCAGAAAAGTCTAGATATTTAACACTGTTTGTCCTACATTTAATGGCCTCATATCCCATTTTATTTACTGCTAAAATTGTCATGTTCACTTAGAAGTTCTGGCTTGTTATGACTTGAATTATTTCTATAGATTTAGCTTATATTTATCTCAGTAATCAAAACACTGTACTCACTGAAGTAATTGCTGAGCCTCAGGGACAGATTGTCTTAAAAAATATTACTATTTGTTCAGATTAGACTTGCAACAACATGCTGCTTTTCTTGGTCATCTATGAACTTATTTAAAATATCGTCTCCTATCGCTCCAGGCTCTCACATATTTGTGTTAAAACATTTTCAGATGCTTCTTACATTTTCTTTACTAAATTGATTTAACAAGAAAATACTCTGCGGATTAATCGGTAATAAAAAAAAAAAAAAGACTGTTAGCTGCGTTTTCATATCTTAGCAGTGAACTTGTAGATCGCTCTTATTCTTACCGATAGACAATATGGACAGAACTATACTGATAACCTATGTTGTGATAAACTGCAATAATAATCAAAAAGTCACTGAACTGCAACATTACATTACATAACCTTAATGTCATTGTATTGATTTTTCCCTGCAGCTATTATTCTTTCCATGTTTTGTTTAAAAAAATACAAGTGCACAGATTTGCCTCTGATATACACAAGCAAACTCAGTGTCTATTTTCAGGTATCCACCATCTTTTGGCCGTGTTAGAACAATATTTAACACGTACATAAGTTCTTGTATGGCTTTTCTTTTCTAAATTAAAACACACGTTCATGCTTTAATGTGGCGGTTGTGTTGGCTTTGTCGTCCAGGTGATTGACGCTCAGAAAAGGGACTTTGTTAGCATCTACTGGACACAAGGGGCACTGTCCTCTGATTGGCTCGGACAACCCCCTCTGACATGCCCGTGGCCAATCAGAGGTGAGTGTGCTGTGTGTGCGTGCGTGTGTGTGTTTGTTTAAAGTTGCCTTTTTAATGAACAATTGATTTTGTGTGATGAGTGCGTCTGTCTTTGTGTTCGTTTCTTGTGTGTAAAAACTCTTAAAAATTAAATATGTATATTGTTGATGTGTTGATGTTATCTTTTTTACGTGTGTCTGTGTGTTTTCATGCCAAAAAATATTGGGTTGATGAGGTGCAGTGTGCTTTTTAAAATGATTTTCTTTGTTTATCTTGGTTTTCCATCAGCCTCACTGTGCTGCAGTGGAGTGGGGTATTCCCCCAGTGCGTCAGCACAGAATCACACACGGTGCGACAAGCTGCGAAACTGTAACAGCTTGTTAGGATGCAGCAGCCAAAGTGCTGAGCTTTTAATGCTGAACGTCCTATTGAATGCCCTTCCAGACCCAGACTTACTGTTTTCAGCAATACTTATACAACCATAATCCACTCCTTGGAGAGACTAACATCTTTGCTGAATTCATTACTGAACAGATATGTCTGGTTCATTCCAGCTTTGTTTCACACTAGAGACCATTAGTCAGATTTCAGTATTTTGACCGTTGTAGAGCTGTTTTAACACTTAACCCCGTCTCCCTCCCACTTTGTCCTGCTCTCTGCTCCTCTTCATGATTCCAGGTGTGTTATGTCGGGGGCGGATGTGGAGGTGTACCTGTCACAGGTGCACGATGGGAGTGTATCATCAGGCTTTCGGGCGCTGTACGAGGAGCGTCTGCTCCTGGATGTCACATTGTTGATAGAGGAGCACCACTTCCAGGTAAACAAAGACAACTGAAGACTTGACAATTGCAGATGGCTTTAAATGAATGATGTTTGATAGCCCTGATCCAGGACTTTGTGCTCAGACCTCTGTTACAAATATTGAAAGTGTAAACACACTGAAAGGAAGGAAGTCTTACCAGTGTAAAAGTCAGAATAATAAAGTGGAAGTTGAATTAAACTTGTGAAGTAATTTCTGTTAAGTTGATTATGTTGATTCTCAAACAGCAGGATTAATACCAGGAAGTATTTTGTGATGGATTTGTTCCTTTCAAACAGTAAGTAAATTATAACTGTTAACTAATAAAGAATCACTCTGAATAATAAAGTTGGGGAAAAAAACAAAGAAATTGTGTTGGAAAGATCTTGTTTTTGTTACTTTAGAGTTGCTTAATATTCTTAGATTTTAATTCACTAAGCATATTTTCTGGTGCGTTTGTATTTCTAGAAAAGTTCCAGGGATATCTATAGGAAAAACAGCGTGGACTGCGCAGGCAAAAAAAGATTTTAATGTATCTACTGTGTTTGCTTGTCCTACAGGCCCACAAAGCGCTTCTGGCCACTCAAAGTGACTACTTCCGGGTCATGTTCACAGCAGACATGAGGGAGCGGGACCAGGACAAGATACACATGAAAGGTCTCACAGCTGCTGGGTTTGGCCATATCCTCCGATTCATGTACTATGGCTCTCTGGAGCTCAGCATGCCCACTGTTCAAGAGATCCTGCAGGTAACATCTTACAGATAGCCTAACTTATTTTGTACTTTTATTTTAGGACAGACTGTAAATTGAAGCTAATAGTGTGTTTTCTGCACTCTTGTGCAAATCAATCACAACTTCTCCTCCTGTGGCGCAGGCGGCCATGTACGTGCAGTTGACGGAGGCGGTCGAGTTCTGCTGCTCCTTCCTGTTGGCGAAGATCTGTCTAGAGAACTGTGCCGAGGTCATGCGCCTCCTGGAGGACTTCAGCGTGGGCGTGGAGGGCGTCCAGGAGCAGCTTGACAACTTCCTACTTGACAACTTTGTCCCTCTCATGAGTCGACCCGACTTCCTGTCCTACCTCAGCCTCGAGAGACTGCAGGTCCTGATTAGTAACAGTTCATTAAAAGCAAACTTTGAAAAATTATTTCACTTATCTGCTAAACATTACAGCTACCATTTTACAGATTTTACTGCTTTTAACAATTAGGATGCATTTTATTATCCAGTCTCGGACAGCACCTCATACATTTAGTTTATGATGATCTTAGAAATAAACATGCACGAGTCAACCTTTGCTTAAGTTTAAGAAAATCAAACACTCTTTCAGGCGTACCTGAACAGCGATGCTCTGAGTCGCTTCCCAGAAATTGAGCTGTATGAAGCCGTCCAGGCGTGGCTGCGACACGACAGGCGGCGCTGGAGGCACACGGACACCATCGTGCAGTCCATCCGCTTCTGTCTCATGACTCCTGCCAACATCTTTGAGAAGGTGAGTACTGAGACATATGGTAGGCAGCAGAGGGTGATACTGTCCTGTAGACAGTATAAAGCTAATATCAATTAGCTTCATATTAATCTACTTATCAGGACATATTTGAAATAATTTAAACAAATGTCAGAGACAGTAGCTCAGGTTTTAATAATGTCCCTTACTGGTTACTGGTCTTCTATCCTCCTCTTCCTCCTCACAGGTGAAGACATCAGAGTTTTACCGCTACTCCAGACAGCTGAGGCAGGAGGTAGACCAGGCGCTCAGCTACTTCCATGATGTCAACCAGCAGCCTCTGGTGGAAACTCGCTCCAACCGTATCCGCTCCGTCCGCCCACAGACGGCTGTCTTCAGGGGAATGATCGGTCACAGCATGGTCAACAGCAAGATCCTGCTGCTGCAGCGTCCAAAGGTGTCTGCTTGTTTTTCTCTCTGGAAGAGCTTTATCACTTTTAAGACGAGTAATGGTTATTTTTAGATTTAGTAAATCTTTTTATTTATCATGCTGTATATACAGTTTAAGTCTAAAATCTCAGGTTCAGTAACTGTGTTTTAATCCTTCAGGTGTGGTGGGAGCTGGAGGGACCTCAGGTGCCGTTGCGACCGGACTGTTTGGCTATCGTCAACAACTTTGCCTTCCTGTTAGGTGGAGAGGAGCTGGGGCCTGACGGAGAGTTTCACGCCTCGTCCAAGGTCTACCGCTATGACCCTCGGCAGAACTCCTGGCTACGCATGGCGGACATGTCTGTGCCCAGGTTAGAGGAGCCCAGTATTCTTGCTGCATATTCTGACAGTGCAGACATCACCTAGCTTCTTCATTTTTTATCTGTTTTTGTTGTTTTGTCACATTATGTTAAATTCTGTATTCCTTTATTGATATATATAAACTGTTTGTTCATGCTGTTGCAGGTCAGAGTTTGCTGTGGGTGTCATCGGCAAGTTTATTTATGCTGTAGCGGGCCGCACGCGAGACGAGACCTTCTACTCCACAGAGCGATATGACATCACAGAGGACCGCTGGGAGTTTGTGGACCCATATCCTGTAAACAAGTATGGTCACGAGGGAACGGTCCTGAATGGTAAACTGTACATCACAGGCGGTATCACGTCCTCCTCCACCTCCAAACAGGTGTGTGTGTTCGATCCAGGGCGGGAAGCGGGCGGTGGTGGGGGAGGAGGAGGAGGAGGAGGAGGAGGAGGGAGCTCAGGCAGTTCGGACGCGCACAGGGCACGTGCCGGCCGAGGTCCGCTGCTGCCCGGCTCTCACGCCAGCTGCTGGGAGAACAAATCCAAAATGAACTACGCCCGTTGCTTCCACAAGATGATCTCCCACAACGGGAAGCTGTACGTGTTCGGGGGCGTGTGCGTGATCTTGCGGGCCTCCTTCGAGTCGCAGGGCTGCCCGTCCACCGAGGTTTACAACCCAGAGACTGACGAGTGGACCATCCTCGCCTCCATGCCCATTGGGCGCAGTGGCCACGGGGTGGCAGTGTTGGACAGGCAGATAATGGTGCTGGGCGGCCTGTGTTATAACGGCCACTACAGTGACTCCATCCTCACCTTCGACCCTGATGAAAACAAGTGGAAGGAGGACGAGTATCCCAGGATGCCTTGCAAACTGGACGGTCTGCAGGTTTGCAGTCTGCACTTCCCAGAATATGTGCTAGAGCACGTCAGAAGCTGCAGCTGAGGTCTGCTCCACAACAAGCCAACTTTTTATAGAAATGGAAATGCACTGTTCAAGCACTTATGTCTCCTGCTTGGAGATCAGGTGTTTACAAGTGGGAGACTCTACTGATGCTTTTACATTAGAGACCAGCACTTACCTAAGGTGAGGAAGAGATGGCCTGGGCCATATACACTCACTGGCCACTTCATTAGGTACATCTGTACAATCTAATGCAATCCAAAACAGCAGCTCTACCATGAATTCTACTTTTACAAGATTATAGTTTCTCAGTTGTTTTACTGTCAGAAAGGTGATAATTCTGCTCGGTGTAAATTATTCAGACCAAGAAGTGTTTTTAATGTTTTGCCATCCTATTTCTGGCAGTTTCAACAAAAACTGAGTATTTATAAATTTGTAATAGTAGAATTTGCGGCAGAGCTGCTGTATTGGACTGTATTAGATTGTACAGTTGTATCTAATGAAGTGGCCAGCGAGTGTATTTGCTGTTCTTAATGAAGCCAAGTGAAGTGTGGCACGGTGAGACGACCCATGTTAGCAGTGAACATTTTCAGAATTAGCGTTCTCAGAAAAATAAGGAAAAATATTTGTGGGGAGGAAAAAAAAGGTGTCATTCTGCTGGTTTATGTTTGGACTGTGGTCAGTTTCATGTTCTACTACTCACCTACTGTATTTAGGCTGTCCAGTCAGGCTTACTGCAGAAACGCACTGGAAGCATCCGATTTGTGCATTATAAAGGGATCTAGTTATTTAATTTGACTTGTATCAATTATCATTGCTATAAGTCCACCTATTTACATATTTAGAGACAAACATCTAAATATTGTTAATCAGATTTCTCTTTTTGATAAATAGCTTAGTGAAAGCCCAGACATGACTGCAATAATGCCAAACTAAAAGCATATAATCAGGTATTTAAATAAAATATCACTAATACTATTATGGTGTAGCTAATCTTATAGTATGTCTCCAAACATATGAAGCAAACCAAAGTGAAAGGAGAATATCAGAAAGGTTTTAGCCTGCTAGCAGCTGTGAAATGACACATTTATAACTTTCAGCGGTCAGTTTTCGCTTCCAGTGCGTTCCAGCTTTTATTTCTGCTCCTTCCTTCCGCATATCCATCATACTGTGCTCATGTTCATATAACATCATCGTGTCTTTCTGTGTCCACTCTCCTCGTAGTTCAATAATACTGATTGTGTGTGTGTGTGTGAGTGAGTGAGTGAGCGAGAGCCCAATGTAAGATTGGACGGGGGGAAAACATAAACACTACATGGTAGATGAGAGCTCATTCTGCGTTCGGAAATACTGACAGTGGTGATGACGTCCTGTGGCGATGATATGGTCCACAGAGGCTGAAGGATTTTTATTATTTTGGAGTTAAAGCAAAGGGATGAAAGATGTTTCTCTCAGAGCAGCCCTGGATCTGTCTAGTCACTGACAGTGCTTTACTTTCTCTGGTCTACATTCCCTGCACTTTATTGGTTTTTTTCGTGGCTCTTGTTGGGTGTAAATGCAGTTTGACCACCTAAACGTCCAAGCAGCTGTAGTATTACACCATGTCATAACAGTGCAAACATTCAGCAGTGTCTGATATTAACTTTTTGACTGACGTGTCACAGGAAAGTGAAATGTACCCACTGTAAAACGTGCAGCTAGTTATAATTAAATCTGTATTTCAGATACCTGTTAATTGGTTTCGACATTTCATATTTTAGCATAATCAAGGTTTTCAGCTGTGAAATATTTACCAGCCAGTATTTTGACTGACTGGTGCCAGTATGAGCACCAAAGCTGAGTTTCACCAGCACGTACCAGTCAGCTGTGTTAACGTCAGACACTGAGATCTCACCTGGAGCTCTTCAGTCATATCCGAAGGTTTATTCTGCAGATGCAAAATCTCTGTCGTAGCTTTCACATCCAAGCAGTTCAGCACCTTGATCGCTGCAGCCCAGCAAACCCTGCTCGAAGACCAGCTCGATGTCCTGGACCTTGTCTTTTCTAGATTTTTATTTTTTATTCTTTTTGGTTTTAATGCGCCGACTGTGAAAAGGGCTAGAGCACGTACAGATGCAGTTCTGTCTGTCAGCCATGTATTTATTTATTTTCAGTTATTGCTTTTCACCAAGCTATGCAGTAACAGGAGTAGGATTATTTATTATGACAAAATTGAATTGTCATTGAATTGTCTTTTTTTCTTTCTTTTTTTTGTACCTTGTCTCATCCTCAGCTGTCTGTCCTCTCCAGCCCAGCAGCACTGCATGTGGCTAATGAATGGATGCTTTGAGAACAGTCCTTCTTCCAGTGTAAACTGATTCAGATTGACTAGAAGATGGTTAAATAATCAGCATTTTTTTGAGAAATTAGTTAGGTTCTTTCCTGAATGCAAATGATCATTTACCTGATGATAAATATACAGATTCTTCATCACGTTTAATATACAAACTTGTTGAGGGGTGGCCTGTTTTTGAGGGATCAGACTTACCTCAGCATTCTTCGATGTCCCTGTTAAAAACCTCGAGTCCTAAACCACAGCTTTCCAGTGTTCATGCGATGCCACTGGAGTTAGTCTTTTGGGGAAGTCTTCAGAGCATTGTGGCACTGGTGTTTCCCATTTAAATGCCTCTTTAGCTGTGAGAGTTAATTGGATTTCATAATACTAAAGGGGGGAAATGTTTGAAAGTGAAAAAAATGTTGGAGTACTAATGATAATTAGATTTTAATTCAATTCTCTTCAATTCAATGACTCGTCCTAAAAATATTAAAATATGACATTAAAATTTTTTTTCTTATGTCATATTATATATTTAGTAGAAGAAGCAGCAAATGTTGGCATTTTTACTTAAACGTTTTCGTGTTAAAAAGTTAAATGCCATTTTTAGCATGCTAAGCTAATTAAAACCTAGCAAACTGAAGCTAAATTAAACTGTAGATCATAAAGTAAATAAACAACACGCTACTTTTGCTTCCACCAAATTTCAACAACCTTTTTTTTTTTACTTTCAAACATTATTGTTCAAACCCAATTCACATTTTCATGCTGAAATCACTGCTCTGCCCACTCACAAACATCTTGTTTGTTCAATCAGGTTCATGATATTCATTTTTCAGGTTCACAATATTTAACATTCTTTGTTTTTAATTTCCATACCACTGTTCTTCACACACTCACACTTTTGGTTTTACACCTCCACGATCTTCGAAATAACATCAGAAGAATCACATTTGGTGAACACACCGGTTTGGGAAATTAGTCTCTTTTATCTTCGTCATCATATGTTGCAGCCGAGACCATGAACATCACATCTGTCAGTCTCCAGTCCTCTCGCTGCCCCTCCTGCTCTCATGTTGCTGTTTAAAGAAGAAACATGTAACCAATAAAATACTACTGTCCTGATTTGAGGCACATTCAGTCATAGCGCAGCATCCTTTAGTCCACCAGTCTGTCAGTAGGAAAACAGAATAGAGGATTAAAAAAAAAACATACCTTGCTACTACAACGACTGTATCTGAAAAAGAAAGTAAAATCAGATTAACATATCTTATATAATCTGAGTAGAAACTCTTTGGAAACGATTTGTAACTTCTTTCCAGAAATAAATGTTCATATTGGTCAACTTTCAGCTGGTTTTCTGACTGCTTTTTATACAGGGGCAAGAAAAAGTATGGAATTTTGGAATTTCACGAGCCATACCTCGCCAAAAGGAGCTTTCAGAGGATCTACAATCAAGAATTGTTAATTAACATAAAGCTGGAAAGTGATGTCAAAGATTTTAGAAATTCACCAGTCTACAGTTAGGCAAACAATCTACAAATGGAGACACTGTGGGGCTGTGGCTACTCTACCAAGAAGTGGAGTTTGACTGACTCCAGTCAAAATGACCCCAAGAGCACAACACACACTCATCAATGTGGTAAAGAAACAAGCCAGAGAGACAGACAAAGATTTGAAGGCATCATTAATTGGCAAACATCTGTGTCCATGAGTCTACAGTAGGTGAAACATTGAACAAGCAGGGTGTCTGACAGGACACCACGAAGGCAGCCAAAGAAATTAAAACTATACAAAAATATCTCCAGAAAAGTTTTTATCTTTTTTTTATCTAGAGACACTGGCTTAATGGCAGCTTATGTCTCTCTAAAATCCTAATATACACCTCTACATGAATGGTAGCTTAACACATGCAGGTCACTGACGCCATCACAAATACTGGCAGTCTGAATGGTCTTTTAAATGGAGAACCAGAATCGAGCTGGCAAGCCAACATGGCAAGACAAAGATAATCCTCGCCTGCGCTCACTTACTATACTATATCTGTACGACTGGTTAATAGCTTCATTTCCAGCTGTGACATGATATTTTTAGACTTTTTTTCTCAATTAGCAGTGAAGGCCGGATCTGAAAACTTAGTCCTGAGTGCTCCACTGGACTATGACAAACGCATCTGTGATGAGTGTGGCTGGTGAGAGTTTCTTCAACCTCTTTATCACTAACTGCTAATTAAGAAATGTCTTGCTGGTCTTCTTTTGCCTATTCAGTTGCTTCACTTTCACCTTCAGCTTGCACACCTGTGATTTCAGACTCCTGATCTTCGTCTTCATGACACAGTCCTTGGCAGCAGCTTCAAGGTCTGGTGGTAGTGACAGTGGTGTCGGTGACAGTGATGGTATCTGTCCTTGAGGAACCAGTGGGTTGCTGATTAGTGCAGGAGATGAGCCTGCATTTATTAGGCGAGTAACACGACTGTGTGCCTCATTTCTTCTTCTTTTCCATTCTCCACAGGGAATTATCCGCCTCCATCATTTTCTCTCACACCAACTAACTTCATGTCCTCTCTCACTACATCCATAAATCTCCTCTTTGGTCTTCCTCTAGACCTCCTGCCTTGCTGTGTCTCCAATAAGAATATGTTATTTATAAACCTTTTAGACTTGTGGGTGGCTCATCCCACTTCAATCTTGCATAAGAACAAATACTTTAAAATATTACATCAGATATATAAAAGCAAAAGAAAAGCAGCTCTAAAAAATTACGATACAAAGTTCTGTAGCATGGATCATTTAGATTAAATCATTTTAAACTAACTTTAATTTGTAGCGTTCAATATTGGGTTTTTGTTTATGTACAATGCGCACGCGTCATTTCCTCCGGCTTGCCGTAGAAAAGCGAAACCCATCTCGGTGGAAATGTCATATGTAAAACTGGTAATTCTCTTTAACGATTTTCACATATTATCACCTTAAACATTATAATGTGTTATGTGATAAACGGTAGCTGTCATCTAGTGTTATACCATTAGTGTTACAGTTTTAAATCTGACTAGCGGATCGATTCTTGCTAAATTAACAAACAGCTACCGTTAGCATGCTGCTAGCTGCTGTCGCTAACCTTGTAGTTGAACAAGCTACTGAGGAGTAGGCTACTTCCCGTAGAAATACCTATGTTCATCTTGTGATCTACAATATCTCACTATGTATCTAAAGTGGTTTAACTTGTAGTGCGGGTCCATTTAGCACTTTTACTTATGCATGTGTTCTGTCCCTGTGTCACCAGGTGTCGCTATGTGTTGCTGCTCCCGGGCTCACCGGCCTGCTCAGCGGCTCGGTGCTGGCAGCGAGTGACGGGAAGAAGAGGAGCTCTCTGCCGGCTCTGAGTCTGGATGAGGTACTTTCATAAACACATGCAATGAAGATCATGGGGTCAGAGGTTTTTCTCCTTCAGCTCTATATTTCCAACAGAAGCACGCATCATCTTGTTTGTTTCAGCTGCCATCTTTATACACCACCCCTGAAGCAGAACCCCTGCATGTGGCACCAGAGGAAGGTCCATTGGAACAGCATGTGGCATCCCTGAGGAAATGGGCAGATCCATACACGAATCAGTGTCAGGTGTGTTTACACCAGTGCACCAATTCTTAACCTCAGTGCAATATATTCTGTGAACCTGTGCAAGGTCACACCTAAACATAATAATAAGAAGCTTGATATCCAACCATGACAATTTCTGTAAGCTGCACAAACAAACCGGGAGGTTGAAAATCTCAACTTAGCTTTTTTTTGACCAGTTGTTACACGATGGCACACAATGAGGCGTTTGAGTACATGAAACGGAAACAGAAACATACAGTAGCACCTTGTCTACATTGATGTCATAGCGTCAGCAGCATCTTGGCACAGTAGCAGCAACTTGTGTGTTCTGCACTGTATTCTTCAACACTCGAGGCTTTTAAATACAATAATGAATGAAAGTCACACACAGTTTGGAAGCAGCAGCAGCCAAAAATATAGACACTCGGACAGTGTATACACCTGAATTGATTAAAACAGGAGTGTATCTTTTGCATCAGACATGCATAAGATGGGTGACTGAAACACTTTCTGTGGTCGATACACTTTAAGAGTAATGATCACATGTATTCCACCACCAGACATCGTGGCTTTGCCCCATTAGTGCCAGATGCTTCTGTCTAAAGCAATATACAAATGAGGTAATTTTAGTCCAAGACACGGCAGATCAAGAAGAAGCCTCCAAGAAAAAGGGTCTATACTCTATACTCCACAAGATGTGCAGGTGCCTAGCAAAAAGCAAATTAAATTGTTTTACTATTATGTCCACATCATCTCAATGAAAGAGGAAATACTAAAAGAAGAAGTCAGTCAAAACCGCTGAACTTTTAGTGGTCGAGGCCAAACCCTACTTTCAAACTTTAATTTCAGCGTAAACTTATCACCTTTTCAGTTCTTGTCTTCTTCACAGGCACTGCATTTTTAATTCCAGCTACGCAATGCCATGGTGTACTCACACCCTGTTGTAACTGCACATGTCCCAGTCACATGAGCTCGGAGCCAAATAACCGTACACCACAGTACACATCTATCATCACACAAACACCATGAGCCACAAGTGGATTGTGAAACACAGCTGTCGTTATGATCTGTGATTACATGATATGGTGTTTCTGCTTTTAGTTAAAGTTAGAATAGGCATTTATTACTGGCTTCTTTTTCCCACGATAAGAGGATGTTGTGTTTTAAATAATTTCTAATTGGGGGTAAAGGATAAAAAGAGAATGCTTCATAAATAAATAAAACAAATCTTTTTTTTTTTTGTTTTTGTTTTTTGTAGCAAACTGTCCAGACTGCTATGGAGAAAGTAGAGGTTAGTAACACATGACAAAATTATATACTTTATACTATATTTAATAAATATAAAAAATAATATAATGTTGAGATGTACAGATGTTTTTAAAAAGTTATTTCCACTAAGTTACTGCATGTGGCTCCAAATCTCAGACAAAGGGAAAGTAACCTGCTGTTCTTCTCCATCTGTGACTGCTGATTATCTTTTGGCCACAGCAAGTTTACCGGACTGTGGAGCCCACAATCAACACCTCCATCGCAACAGTCACAGGTAACAAAACACACTTTGTATGGTTTGTGAACTCCTAAACACGTCTCCATTGTAATGCATGCTATACATAATTTCTATGTTACTGACACTGGACAGGAGCAGGAATATTTGAATGAGCAATATGAGCAGGAGGAGCAAGAAAAATGATCTATGTTAATACAGCCTCTCTGTTGGTTTAGGAAAAGTTGGAAACTGTGTCTAGTACCTATCCTTTAATGTGTTCTATTGTCTTTTTCTCATTAACTGATATAACTTGTATTAGTGTAAGTTTGTAAATTTTAAACAGAAATGTAGCTTTCACATTCGCTTCTGCATTTAGGCCAGTCTGTGGCTGTTTTGGGTTTTTTTCTTAGTGTTGTATGTTTTTTTGTTCAGTCAGTTGACCCTGTGGTGAGCAGTATACAAAATGTGTATTGTTGGCTGTTTGCTTGGTGGAATAAATCAGACATAGATGTATATTGCTTTGGTAATGTTATTTTAATTACCATCCCATTGTTAACATTGACAGGTAACACCACTACTGTTATCAGAAATTTCACATCCTTTCAGGCATTTTTATTCAGTCTCTCTTTCTTATTCCTTGTTTGCCACTTTTATTCTGTCTTTTAGATGTGTACCAGTTCCTCAGTGACCCTCCCCCTGACCTCTACCCCAGTGTGGGAGTCGTGGGTTTCTCTGGCTTCTTGGGACTTTATTTGGCCAAAGGTAACCAGTTCATGTCCACATTTGCACCATCATTGTGTTTCCATGCACTTGAGTAACCAGGTTACTCAGGTTCTAGGGGATGGTTTACATGGAGCATAGTGATGTGGTGACTAAGTAAACAAGCAGTAGATCAGTAACCTTGCTTATCTTTGGTGTAGGTCACTGTTTTCTGTGCATCATTCTTTAATGTACACTAATGCATTTTCTATTCTAGGATAATATAGGCAACAATATTTCCTGTGGCTGCTACCACTGTTAATAATTTCTATAAATTAATAAGTCAATATAAGGTACTAAAGGAAAAGTGAACGGCTCTAGAATTAGTTTTTATAGCTGTTCCTTTACTTTGACCTTTGATTCCTGTAAAAACACAACTTTCTCTTTCTCAGGCTCCAGAGTGAAGCGACTTGTATTTCCAGTTGGACTTATGGCTCTGAGCGCCTCCATGTTTTATCCTCGGCAGGCTGCATCCCTGTTAAAGGTGTGTATGTGTGTTATATGTCATCTCTCCCAGCAGACGCAGAAAAAATGATGATACTGACCCTCAGCTTGCATCCCACCAACACCTGCCCAGGTTTTTAAAGCCTGTACCCACACAGTCAGTAAACAAACTCTGGTCTGAATCCCGACCAAGGGACAATTGATTCTGAACTTAGATTTGAACTGCTTGAAAAATGTCACATTTCAGGAGAGGTAGCATGATGTCTTTGAGGCTACGGGCCACATTTAGCAAACTTATGTTCGGAGTTCGGAGCTCATGTTCAAAACTAACCATACAAAGAAAAGAGAGGTTCACGGTTAGAACAAATGTCTACTGTAAGGCTGGGTAGACTGATAATGTACCACTTGATTCTGTCTGAGAGAGGTAATAGACCAGTGTGTGTAATTTTCGCAACTCACCAATGAATCCACGGCAACATCAGGACAACTCAGTTACACAACTTAAATAAGATTTGTTTAATCCATGACTTGTGTATAAGTGAATCTCTAGGACTTTTGAGTGTTCTTGGCCTAAGCTGGTGCCAGCAGCTGGTATTTCTGAATTTATACGTGAGTTTAAAGCTTTAAAGAAAACATTTAGATCTGCACTGACACATAGTCTGGATTCTTTTGACCTTCCATTGCGTAAATAATTAATTCTAATCAGTAGAAAGCACAACATGATGGCAATAAAGATTAAAGCTCTAAATCTGTTGTCCCCTCTTTATTTAAAGCTCCTCCCAGAACTCAAATACACGGAGGAAACAGATGTGAAAACAGGGACAGTGACATTTAAAACTAATTTTATTTTTAGCTGCAAGTTATTCTTGATAACCACTGAGGAAAATCACACCCTGGCGGTATGTACTGTAACTTACTCCCGCTCTGACAGACGTATGTAGACTAAAACTTTCCACACAGATCTCAAACATTACTAAAATCAGTGTTTGTTTGATCTGTGGCTTGTTTCCCTTTAGGAAAGGGTTGTGGTTTCCCACAGGAAGCGCTGGCTGTGATTTGTGTTGCTACTTTCCACCATGTCTGGGTCACTGTATTTACTGTATTCCCACCCTGAGTGCCAAAAAGCGCAAACACAAGGCTCACAAAGAGGCACACCTTGACACAATCACACTTTATTTAACACATACAGAGTTGAAACAAATGGATCGGGGTGCATTTGTAAGAGCAACGCATTTTAGTTAAAAGATGATTTTTAACTTTTGTTTAGTTGGTTAGGTGTTAAATCAAGTTACATAAAAAACTCATAACTACACTTAATTTTATACTATAAAGAGTCGAACAAATGTTAAACTGCAACTGTAAAATTCTGTATATGTAAAATGAGTAAATAGCTACAAAGTGACAGTATAATAATGAACTATGAAAATTTAAATATGCAGATCAATATTGAAAAAGCCCAAGTTCAAGTTTCAGATTCACACTTGTTATGAGAAAGTGTTGATAATGTCACACAATCAGGGTTATGTGTAGTCAGTTTATCTATGATTGGTTAAATAATGGCTTATTTTCTTTACATCAGGAGAGTCGGGACTATGGGTACACCTGGGCCCAGCAGGGCCGCACCACCTTGGAAAACGTTTGGAAAGATCCACCACTTGGAAAAAAGAAGGTGAGTCTTCACTGAACGGTCACTGGGTCTTCTTCACTCCTTATGACTGTTTTCATATTGTGTCAGAATAACAGGCTAGACATGAAGCTCTGAGCTGTAACTATAAACGAGGTGACACATCAAGCCAATAATCAGCCATCAGTGAGCGGCTAATTTTTACAGCGTGTCTGCTCTGTTGGCACTAATTAGACCCCGTCGACAGATTTTCATAATTACAGAATTAGAGCCAGTGAATCACCACATGAGAAGAAAATTAGATTCCAGTTCCATTTACAGCTTGCTTATATTCTCGATTAGAGGCAGCTATAAATGTGGTGAGAGTGATGTGAAAATGGTAAACAAACGCTCCCAGTTGCTGCTTTGTTTCCAGTTTGTATATCTGCAGTCCGAGGACGTCTTCTGCTTTACCTTTTTAAATGACAAACGCAAACAACGTGTAGGGAGTTGTTGTATTTTGCCACCTTTTGACCCAGACAAAGAAGACGTGAGGTGAAGCAGCAGTCGCCTCTAATTTTAGTCGCCTTGGTGTGTCGTGGCCCTTATGTCTTGTGTAAAACACTAATTAATTAGTAAAAATATATAAAATCCCTAAAAACAAGACCACTAGCTAATCATAGCTTTTCTCTCTCCCTATTCTCCTTAATGAACATTATCTGAGTAGAAAGAGCGACCTGAGAGCAACGACACAGCCAGCTGAGACGGCAAGAAGACGCACACCTCTCCATCCCGACAGGCTTTCACTTTCCAGTAATACACACTCACTGCGGTAGATGAACTGCATATTTCCCACACAGTTAAACTCCCTGATCCACAAATTAGAACTTGTAAGTTTCATTTGATTCAACTGCTTTGTTGAATTATATTCCAGTGGTGCAGGGAGACATGAAACTGGTAAAACTCAAACACTGGAAAACATCAACGATGGATTTGAATTGATTATGTAAATGTAGAATTTGTTTAATTCATTTATTGTAAACTGAATATGTTTTGGTTGTTGATGACACTTGACACTCTGTGAAACCGTGATGGACATTTTTCATTATTTTCTGACTTTTGATGGACCAAACAGTTTCCTTTTCAGTGAACGGAGTTAACAATCAGCTAATTAATGAATAATGAAAATAATCGTTAGTTGCCACCTTAAATGTGACCAGTGATTAAAAGTTGTCACCTCAGCTATGGAGGTCTGTTTGACCTGTAGAAAGTGTTAACAAGTGAAGTAATCCAGGTGTAGATTAAAATGTTCTGTTAGTGCTTTCTAATGTATCAGTGAATTGAGATCAAACCATATTCTCAGTCCATACAGTAAATCTTCAGTAAACATTGTTTTAAAGCCGATCACTCAAATCTCCCATAAATGGGATGGTTTGTGTTGTTGACTTTCAGTATTTTTGTGCTGTGTGTGGAGCTGTGACTGTACAGATACCAGAAGTGTTTCACTGTTTACTCTGGAAGTACCACAGAGTAGTATCTCAAGGAAGATCATTCTGTGTGGACAACATGTTCACACAGTCTGTGTTTAGTATTTATTTTACCAGATGTTGTATTCAGGTCACATAGTGATGCAAATAAAAGCACTTTGCTATAACAGTACAACCAAATAACGCATTTATTCAGTGTTGACTTAGTTATTAATGAACCGTATCATGGTGTGTTTAGTACTGTTTTGAGTTTGCATGTGTATCTGATATTTTACATTTTCATGTAAACTTTCATTTTTTAGTTTTTTTTTTTTTTTTTTTGCAAAATTGCATGTCTTCTGTAGTAAGGGGTGTTCCCAAACCTATCAGTTATTTACAAAACTGAGGTATTGAAAAATGGGGAAAAAATAAGAACTGAAATGTCTTATTTGCAGAAGTCTTCAGACCCCTGTGGTCAGCTGCATGTGTTTGCTTTAATTTTTCTTTACCTGTGGCAAACTGAGTTCAAAGAGGTACACACCTGTGTATGTAAGCCTCTGTGGACCTCTACAATAACATTTTGTGGGAAAGCTCAGATCGGTGACAGGTACTTTTACAAAAAGGGGACTTGCTGCTGGATGTGTTTATGAGACCACAGCGTGAGGTGGAAAATCCACTCTGGAGTGAATGACAACACCTAATATTTGTCTTCATATATAAATGGCTTCCAGTTTCCAAAAGGGAAAAAGACTAAAAAAGTGTAATTTACAAAAAGCTGAATCCAGAGACGTGTCTGATATTTTGCGACTGGTAAAGGTAGGATGATAGGACCTTAACAGACAAGATAACTGGTCAAAACTCCTATAATGTGATAATATCACACAGGTCCAAGTAAATTGCTTTTTATCTGAACCTTGTCTAGTGTTGTCTATATGTATATTTGTGTTTATATAAATAAAATAAATACTTGTAACACTATGTGTTACATAGTGACACTACGTTTTACATAGTGACACTACGTTTTACATAGTGACACTACGTGTTACATAGTGACACTACAGCTGTTTTTACACTATGTAAAAACAGATGTGCAGGCAGGTAGACGATGGAAAAATGCATATAGAAACAACAAAATACAAAGTCAAAGTTATAAACCTGGACACAAGGTGTGGGAGACTGCAAAGAGAGCTAGAGTAAGTATATGAGTAACCTAACACTTTACTAACAGGTACTTCACACAGTACAGACAGTACATGATTCACATTTCTATACACAGTATGTATAAATTGATTGTATGCATATTTGTAAAGCGGTGGGTGATACATACATGCTAATGCACATCTGAGCTGAAACTATAAAAATTATAGTGTGTTATTATTAAGTGAATAATAAATGTGTTTTTTCATTTTTTCTCTTCCCACTGACAAATATGTAAAAACTGTTCATTTTCAAAGTTTACTTAAACTGGTCAATGTTCATCCAGTGATGTTAAACGTTACTTGAGTTGATTGCTTTTGTAGAAAGTCATTCTCTCTTGAGTTCAGCTCAGCTGTGACATGTTAGAGCAGCCTGCGGGAAGTCGACTTCAACACAGGCAGGTCTAGAATTGTTTTAATGAGGGGTTGGCACATTTGGTAAATGAGTAAAAGCTGTTACACTCAAACGCATAAAACCTTCTGGATATAATAAACTGCACACTTTATGTGAAGACATGTTAAAAAGTTGTTATTTCTCTTTGCGCTGAAAAACTCCTACTGTAAATATCACACTCCTTTTGGTGGTATCAACATCAAAAAACTAATCTTACCCTTGCAGATTCCAGTTATATTTATATTAAGATAGTTAAAGTTAGACATAGGAGTATATATATTCTACCTTGAACAAACTTCACTCTGTCCAGAGCACATGCAAATGCAGGCTAAGATGTGTGGCAAAAAAATGAACTCGTGAAAATCAGACATTGCTTTTGAGTTCTGGTTCGACACACACATTAGTTCAAACAAACTAATACAACTAGCCTGGATAAAAACGATGGTGGTGTGATGAAGTGTGTCCTGTAATTAGCTACTTCTGTTGAAACACGAGTCTGACCAGAGATGGAGAGTTTGGTGCTGTGCTTTCTTTACATTTTGTTTATCAGGTTTTGTACTTCACATTTAGTTTGAAATAAAATAGTGGATACTGCGTTAAAGTGTCAAAGCTACAATTTTACTAGATTTACATCAGTATAGAAACAACGGTGTGGGAGACATACTGGAGGACATTTAAAAGAATGGATGGATTACTGAACAGTCTGTAATCAAACTGTAAATTGAGGCTGAATGTAAAATCATTAAGGGAGAAAAACATTAAGACGTCAGTGCAGTCAGTTGTGAAGCTGGTCAATGTTCATCCAGTGATGGTTAATGTTAAACACGGAAGTGGTTTTTTGAATGGGGTCAAAGACAATGTTTTATTTTTCTTTGGCCCTAATTTACTTAAATTGGTTCAGGTAGAAACAAATGAATTTATTATATTTACAGTATATGTTTAGCAAATAGTTTATAACACTGTAGTGATACACAGGACAACTACTAACTACCTTTTATTTTTTGGTTGTTTTATTTAAGTTGTAGACAGAGTTCTCTGTTAATTTATCTTTAGAGACAAACTGGGCCTCTATGAAAAATACAAGATCCAGTAAGAGTCCTTCAATAAATGACAGAGCATAAAGAACAACAAATGAATCTTTTGGCACATTAACTGGACTCCAGCACTGGTCAGTTTCATTTCCTTCACTGTGGAAAGGATTTTTCTGATACTTGCACTGAGATAATCCTGATTTTCAACCAGGCCTCTATTCTTTAGGTGATTCATGACAACATGCCGATTTCAGACTGAGATAGCTCTGATGATTCTGCTCCAGCTAACCTGGTTGTAACAAAACCAAACCAAAGTTTGTGGATTTACAGTGGGAACATTTTTTTTTGTTGTTGTTGTTGTAATGATTTCTTGCATCAATTTGTCATGAAATGTGATCTGAAGTCAAGAGTATGATCAAATATAATGTGCCTAAAATAACAGCACAAAAGAAATTCTGATCTTTCACAACTTAATTGAGAACAAAAACCTCACAGTGAAAGTGGAGTGGAGTTTGCGCTGCACGAGAAGAACAAGCTTATGAGTCAAAATGACCCCAAAAGCACAACAAACACTCACCTAATGAGTTAAGAAATAACCCCCAATGACAGCCAAAGATTTGAAAGCATCATTGTAACTGGCTAACATCTGTGTTCATGAATCTGCAGTAGGTAAAACACTAGGGTGTCTATGGTAGTACACCACGAAGGAAGCTGCTGCTTGCTACATGGCAAAATGTTTTGTGGACTCATGAAACTCAGATTGAACTATTTAAAAAGAACACATAACACTACAGTTGGTGTAAAAAGAGACCACATATCATCATAAAAAACATTATCCTAATCATAAAGTATGGTGGAGGAAACATCATGACTTGGGCCTGGCCAGCTTACAGTGATTGAGGGGAAGATGAAGTTTATGAAGTGTATCAAAAAATTCTTCAGGATAATGTTAGAATGTCTGTACGTCAGCTGATACCTGTAGGAGTTGGGTGATTCTACAGGACAATGACCCAAAACACACAACAGAATGGCTTCAGTAAAACAAAATCCACCTTTGGGAGTGGCCAAGTCAGAGCCCAGACATCAACCAGATAGAGATGATATGGAACGACTTGAAGAGAGCCACGCACGAGACGTCCAAAGAATATGATGGAGCTAAAGCAGCTCTGCAGGAAGAATGGACTAAAATTCCTCCTGAACGATGTGCAGGTCTGATCCACAGATACAGGAAGCACATAGTTGAAGTTATTGTTGCCAAGGGGGGGTCAACCAGTTATTAATTCCAAGGGTTCACATAATTTTTAAAACTATCACTGTGAGGTTTTTAATGGTTGTTCTGAATTCTATGTCATTATTTTAGGCACATTATATTTGTCAATACTCTTGAGTTAGATTTTGATCAGATCACATTTTATGACAAAATCCTCAAAACTATGAAATGTCGCTGCATTTGTTGATCCTGAATGAATCTGATTTGTGTTTATTGTTGTTGTGGAATAAGGGCAAAAGAGTTGGGGAAGTAGAAACAGAGGTGATCATTTCTTCGCTCCGTCTCGTCTTTGCAGATCTGTCTGCTATGAAAATAAATTGTTTCTAAAATATCTTCCAAAGCCGCCCTAACTGTTCAGAAGTCTTCAGAAATTCTTCATGTTAGTGTAATTAAAAATCTCGTTTCATTCCACTGAACTTCAAGTTCCTAGTGTATCAAAGAATGAGACCACTAGTATACACGTGATCAGTAATTGTTTTATTGAAAGCTTAAGTGATTTTAATTCTTCCTGCACATTAAATGCACTAATGCTGTCAAAGAAGGGTTATAATCGACATAATTGATTTAGACTATTGATAAAGTGAATAAAGAATACACAAAAGTTTACTTAAGTACTAAGCTACACAAAGAAATAAATTTAGTGTCGTGTTCCCCTTTTAAAAGCAGAACTTCCACAAGTCGACCCTCGTCCGAACATAGAGGAAAGTTGTCAGGTCAGACAACAAACTCTCCATCTGTGGACGTCTGTCACTCCTCAGGTTTACTGGCCATCTTCACGAGGCTGTCCTTGTCGAACCTGAAGAGCCTCCAGCCCTCCTCCTGAGAGAGGTCCTCAGCACCACGACGTTTGTAGAACTGGACGGACGGCTCGTTGTTCTCCGCGACCACAAACATCATGCCGGTGCAGCGTGTCTTCATCGCCAGCTGAAGAAGAGATGAGAAGAGTTAAAAGTCTGAAATACTAGATTTTTATGCACTGCATCTTGCCTTTGTCAACTTCCTTCTAAACTAAAAAAAAACAAAACAAATGTTTGTGCCTGATTCTGGATATATACACATTTTTTTTTTTTTTTTTTTTTTTTTTTTTTTTAAATGGGGGATGGAAACTATAGTGTTACTCATTGGTTTAGTAAACATACTCACATCACTCAGGTGACGCAGGATATGTGAACCGATGCCCAGCCCTGGACAGAGAGAAGAACAGGAGGGAAAAAGAGGAGATTAATATTGAATAAGCTGCTCTGACGCAGGTTAGGAGCAGAGTTGTATACGGAGAACAGGTGAGGAAATTTTACCTCTGTACTCATCCATCACGTAGAACTCCTCCAGGTAGAGCTGTTTGCCAACCCAGGGGTCATATGTGAAGTAGTACATGGCAAAACCCACCACCTTCGGATCTGCAATGACAACAAGGCAGACACTGAATAAATAGCTCATTTTGTTATTTTAAAACTGCTCATGCTGCATATTGTGTGATATATTATATGTATGCATTTGTAAAGATCTACTTAAAGTCTGGGTACAGTTTGTACTTGTGATTTGACAGCATGTGTGTGCACGTGCCGCACATGATTAGGTTTAGATGAGATTTTGAGAACTTGACGTCATTCCACATGTGACTAAAAGAAGAAGTGTGCATGAGGTCTGTGTCTGAGCTTGCGCTGCAGGTTTCTACGGAAGCACATTACACTGACAAAAGCAAATTTACATCGGAGATTTTCTATTCAGCTCATGTTCAGTTCTTGTTGTCCTATACAGGTAGCACCATAGCACCTCTGTCTTCTCCAATAGTGCCAATTACTTTTTAGGATTTGTTGAGCTGAATCTCAAAATTACAGGAAATAGTAAATGTTAAAAATTGTTACTCGTGGAAATAATTACTGTACAAGAAACAGGAGGTACAGTGTTGCCAAGAACAGCCCCATTTTTAGTCGTCATTTGTTTACATTTCAGTCAACTAAGTATGCTGAATTAGCCATTAAAGGTTATTTTTGTTATGTGTCATTGGCTGTAGTGATAAATGTCGAGGAACTGCTGTGATACTAAAGAAATCTTAAAAACCTGATAATTCTAAAGGAAGTTATCATATGTTCAATTCCAGTACCATTACTAAGACCAATTATTGTGAAACTATGAATGCAGCTCAAATTCAGGTATGAAGAAAGCCACAGTTACAGGAAGCACACACACAGACACACACACACACACACACAAAGAAAGAAAGAAAAAAAAAAAAGAAGGTCTAATTACACCATTAGATTAATCACTAAAACGAGTGGTCTAAGACAGTGAGTTCAGCTGAAAATGTAGTTTCCTATTTTTTTGTGTTTTTTTAGGGGGAAGTGTTTCCTACCATCACTGCTGTTCGCTCCTTGGATTTCAGTGATGATGCAATGGTAAAACTGGGTGTCACCAAATCCGTCCTCAAGGAGTTCTGGAAAGGAAATAAATGTTTAAGCACAAGAAGAACACAGTGACAAATTGTGTAAATAAATAATTGGCCAACCTTTTTCAGTGAGTGTCACCTGGTGCTCCATCTCTTCGTATTTTGCAAGCTCCTAGGATAAGACACAAACAACAAATTCTTATGTTTAGCACTGGAATGACAAAGCAATTAATCAATCAGCACTGTATGAGAACCTATAGTGAATGTTTACGACACAAGACGGTCACATAGGACTACAAGGAGACGCACAGACCACAGGCGGTCACAAAATGACCACAAATAGATGCAAAATGACCACAAAAAACAAAAAATGATCATATACAGGCACAAAACAATCACAAAAAGATGCATAAGGACCACCAGGAGATGCAACAGGACCCCCAAAATACTCTGTATTACTAGAAAGTACTATGAAGATAAAGTTCTGCGTATATCATTTAAAACACTTAAAATATTGTAATACCTTTAATGGCCCGTTTCTGAACTAAATAAAAATGTTTATTTCATCACTATCTTGGCTCTGTGGACGTGTGATGGCCATTTTTTCCCCCACTTTTATAACTCAGATAAAGTGATAATGAAAACATTCATCTTTCTGCAGACTAATCTGCGTTATGTACAGTCCAGTGCTGACAGCACTATAATAAAATGTCTGCGTCACCCCACGTATGTACATATGCAGGACGTCAGACAGGCCTCACGAGTGGCTCGGCGGATATGAGTCGTCTGGATAAGAACAAAGAGTAAGAACAGGAAATCCTCCGGACATGTTCCGGACATGTTCCACCTGCTCTGTAGACACCGTCAGGACGATGTTACATGACTTCATCGACGGTTCTGTGTCAATCTAGTCAGAACTAGTATTACAGGGCGGACAAGACCGGCTTTATGGCCTAACACACACACTGTCCTGTTATTCTCTTGTAGTTATGTTGACCGTTACATTGGATTTATATAAAATATCACCACATTAAATACTTTTATTATCAAATATCTGGTATACAGTTACTCCTCTAATCCTACCTTCACCAGTCGTAAAATATCAGGAACGTCTCTGGGTTCTGCTTTTCGTAATTTATACTCCATTTTCTTCTTTTACTCTTTTTTCCTCTCGTTAGAAGTCCTCTGTACGTGAAGAGAAAGATTAGTTGTTTCTTCATTCGCTTCAGAGTGGCTTTTCTCCCACAGTCAGCCTCTGGTACGGACGCGTTTGTCGAGATAGGTACATTCAACAAAATGGGCCCTCGGCTGGGTCGCTGCCCTTAGACTGACCGGACCGTTGTTTACATGCGCTATTTATACCAGATTCACGCCGGAATGCAATTGGTCAGTTGACACAGTTCTCAGATTTCTGACCAATCAGCGACAACCTCTGGACTTCTTTTATCCAATCAAAGCTGAGAAAGTGTTCACGTGAACGAATGTTTTTATAGCGTTAGACGACCTTTGTTTTGATGGTGAAACCTTGGAACATGTTCTCTACCTTAAAGAAAAGGAACACTTTGATATTTAAAGTAAAGGTTTAAGTCATGTAAGTAAAAGTAAGTAGTATAATCAGGAAAATGTAGCCTGCTCAAAGTTTTAAAAGTAACACAACATGTTATTTGCAGTTCTAAATGGTATTATAGTTAGTTAGGAACCCTTTTTGCTGATGCTGTGGAAAATTATGTTTGGCTTCACCACTAAAGACAGGACAATTATGAGAACATGACCCAACCACACAGCTCTTAAGGCCGTGTTGATTCTAAACCTCAAACTTGATTGTGACTGATAATGTGATGTGTTTTTTCTAGTTTCTAGGTTTAGCTGAAACTATCACAAGTTTAAATGTGGTTTCAGACTTTTGGACCTTTCTACAGACATATGTACACAGTCCTCAACTAAAAATCTTGACAAAACCATTTATTTAAGAAAGTCTTTACTAATGTACATTGTGTAATTCGTCTAGAACAAAATAATAGCAGTCAGTGTAATCCAAAATCATTAATCCATGAAGGCTGTATCACACTAAAATTCTATTTAAAAAGTTGAAATCCGGATGTTACTTGAATTTCATCAACTTTTTCAGAATTGTATATATATTCACCAGGCCAAGACATGTAACACTCAAAGAGATCATAAGGTAATTTAGCAAATAAAAATGATGAAGAATAACAAATAGCAAAGAGCAAATAAGGTATCATAATTAAAATATGTTAACATAATGATGATGATTAGAATGTAATAAAATAATAATAAAGGCATTAAATCATAGGAAAAAACAATCCTGGTAAGTCCTGGTAAAATATTTACACTGGGAATACAGCTGTAAGTGTTTAGAAACATCACAAAATATTTCTCAACGTGTAATTAACAAAGCCACTCATCCACAGCCCCACACTGTTCGCACCATCAGATTTTAATAACCCGAGGGTCCAATTAAGGAGAAGCTCCTGACAGCCTGAACTCAGGGAGACAAAGACACCCCTGAACGTAGCGTCGTGCGTCATCGTCCGGTGGGAGGGGCCTGACAACCAACACGGAAACCAACCTCCGGTCGTGGCTGGCTGACAGCCTGGGTCCGTGTGCCCTTAATAGGAAACCTGTCGTTTCTCTTCTGCTTTAACCAGCTCACCTGTTTTATTTATCATTCATAGAAATTTAAATCTGTCACCTGGAACTCTACAATGATATCACCGAGGTCAGTGTCGTTAAACATGTGGTTCAAACTACCGTTTATGCTAAGAAAAAACCGTTAGCATGTTTTCAAGACGCCTAAATAATGACAGTAATGCTAAACAGCCTTATGAAGCATGTGTGACCCGGTATTTTGTTTGTAGAGGTGATCAGTGCGTTTGTACTGATAAATAAAGAAAGAAACCCCATCAGGGAATAGTTACAGGGCGTGGATTCACTGTATTTGTAGAGGGTGTGTCATGTTCAAACCACTACAAGAAAAAGTACTCGAATACTTAAAACCTAAGGTGGAAGATGTACAAACACATGGCTCAACTTAAAGTGAAAGTACTGGCCTACAAATAATCCACCACAAGTAGAAGTACCGCTTTATATCATTTACTCAAGTTGAAGTACTAAGTACATGTTCTAAAAGCTAAGTACAACAACAACAACAAAAATGTCAAGTAGTCACTGATTTCTCTGGGCATCAGTCCGACAGAGAGAACATTTATTTCACTTCAGAAATTGAAATAAGAAAGTGTTGGAGAACAACAGTGAAATTAAGTGAAAATATTTAGTGTTGACTAATTAAATGTATTTTTACTGTAAACTCTTAATAAACCTTCAGAGGTGAAGGGAGTGTGCATGAAACAAAATCAGCTGTCAAGAGACAAGCTGGTAAATGTAACACTACCACTATATAGAAAGGAAAGTCCTGTAGTCCAGTAAGTATTGACATTAAAATACTTGTCAAAACGTACTGAATAGAATATACAATAATAATAACTGACTACTTCTTTGCAATACTTAGAAAAAAACACATATTTTGTGATCTAACAATGTGATTGGAAGATTAGCTCTGGGAATTCACTTTATTACTGATATTATAAGTTATTATGAGTTTATTAATTAAATTCTACCCATGACTCAAATGTTAAATACAGATTGTAGGAATTAAACTATTTGGATGAGATGTTTTCTCATCCAAGTCTCAGCTGTCCTGATTTCTCTGGATGGTTATAATTCGAAGAGGTGGATGCATGTGGATGTAACTGGACCTTTGATCTGACCATCCTCTCAGAGTTTGTTTCTGTCCTTGTGCAGGTTCCTGCTGCTGCGATCGGCAGCGTCCTTGTCGACCAGGTCGCTCTACACAGGGGCAGTGTTAAAGCAGGGGAAGACGATGGACATGGCTGAGGGTACGATGACAACCATGCCTTCTGTTTGGCTTGACCGATGTGGTTTAATTGCAGATCTGTTATTAACAAACACTGAACTCAGACAACTCAGTTCTCTGATTGCAGATACCACATAACAGTTTGCTGTTCTGCAGTGGTTAACAGTTTTTCCTGACTTTTGAAATGACCAACCAAGAAATACCTGTACCTTGACTAAGAAAATCAATAAAAACAATAACTAGTTTGAAGCAGATCCTCTAGAGAGATGACAATGGCTTCATGTTCTTCAGAAAATGTATTTTGTTGACAAATATTTTGAGGAAAAAAGTTAAAGGATTTAGAGACACAAGTTTTAAAATGTCAGGCCCTCTGCACTGCATCTTGGTCAGAAATCAAATGTAAGGAGATTTGTGGTGTTGTGGATACTGATTCGCTCGAATCACAAGTATCTTCAATCAAATCAGTTTGCAGCCATTTCGCTTTTTAAAATATGCTTATTTATTTAATGTATTTGTGAATCAATCCCAAATTGTTGTTTTCCTAATCTCCTTCTTCCTACTCTAGACTCCTTCTACGACCATTCACTCCAAACCTTTTTAATAATTTTTGTTTCTCCACAGGAACTCCACCTTTACACATTTCAAATGGTGTGTGTTGGTAAAACACGACAAAACTTGAATGTTTGCATAAACTGCTTTCTCATTTGCTCCCATATTAATTCTTCTTGCATGTTTCCACACTGACTGACCATCTACTCTTTTTTATCTGCAGCACATTTTGGTCATTTACAGCAGCTTTTACCCTGCACCTCTTCTGCCTCTTGGTAGATCTGGATTTTATTCTCCATGTAGCTGGATTTCTTCTCTTGCCCTGCAGCAGCACTAAACCCTCAGTGAAGCACTTTGGCATTAAGTTCTTGGCATTTCAACCTCTTTTTCTTCGCTGAGCTTCAGTATTTTATTGCAGCCAGTTGTTGTCTTTTATCTGTTGCTTTATACTCTTGCAGAATGTTTTACATATTAAAAAGATATTAAAAGACTTTATTGCAAAATGGCGATACAGCGATGGTATGAAACATGCAGCCTCAAGTTTTTGGTTTACACATATAAACAGATACTAACTGCTTCTTCTGATTTTCAGTGCGAAACCGGCTCCGAGAAATCGTGGGGGCTTCCACTAACTGGAGGTACTAAATAATTTGTGTCAGAAACATCACCTTTAAACAAAACTTTGTGTTTTAGCAGTTCCCCGAGGTCACTCGGCAGTGTAAGATTTTGTTAATGTCTAGTAGCTTGAGCTACTTTGTGTACATTTTATGATATATTGCACAAAAGTGAATCCATATATTTTTATGTATTCAATGTATTTGTCTCTGTGTGTGTTTTCAATATAGATATTTACATCATAAAATGAATACATTGTAAACAAAAAATCTGATTATTAGTTGAGTACTTGTACTACTAGTGTTGAGTTTGTGCACTTCTGCCATCTGATGTAATATGTTCTGTAATCTCATCTGCAGTGACCACCAGCAAGCCATGGCAGAGCGAGTGTCACTGTTGACCATGTTGGCAAAGTCTCAGAACGACCTTCCAGCCAAGAGGATGAAGGACAGCTATGTGGAGGTCTACCTGCCACTGGGCTCGGAGCCAAAGCTCAGAGAGAAATACTTAAACTTCCACAACACTGTCAGGTGTAAACACATACAGTTGAGATAGAAAACAAAAATCTAAACTTACACCTGTGTATAACCCATCGTCTGTCTCTTTTCAGGTTTGGTAGAATCCTGGAGGACTTGGATAGTTTAGCAGGTATCATACTAAAGACTTTCATTATCTTCACTCAGGATGCCAGGCTTCCAGTCAAACACAAGAACCTGTTCTTTCCCATTTCTCTTAGTCCTCATCTCTTACTCTCACACCTATAATCCGGCACTGAAGAGGTCTCCGCTGTCAATAGTCACCGCCCTAGTGGACAAGATCGGTAAGTCTCTTAAACCTAGTGCACAATTGCACCTACTTCTGGATTGGATAGGTTAAAGCAGGGACTTGGGAGTAGGTAGAAAAACTGTTCAGGTTAAGATTTATCTGTTCCCAAACCTTGAGCTCTAATGCTAACCACTAAGGCAGACACAGTTTGTTTGTGTGGTTTGTTATTGTGAAATATTTTGTTGTTAATAGTAATAAATAAGGAGCTGTGTTGGACCGATGCACACATTTGCACCTTGGTACATTGATTTCTCCTATGTTACCTTTGTATGTAGATGTTCTTGAAGGAGCCTGATGTCATATGCTTATGATCTAATGCTGTCTTTTCCATCCAAACACTAAGTTTCAGAATGATTTCTTTAATCATTTTAAGGAGGTTTAACTCAAAAGCGCAGCTGGTGACCACAACTGATATATAATGATCAAGTTGTTAATTTGGCCCTGAAATCTGAATGTATGTCTTCGATTGATGTTGTTTCAGACATGAGAAAGCACATTATCTATCCTGACTGCGACATCAAGTTCACTGGTCATGTGACATGGGTGGGAAAGACCTCTATTGAAGCCAAGATGCACATGTCACAGGTAGAGACACACTCACACACAGTTCAACTGTAGGAGCCTGATGTATGTGAACTTTTATTATTACACTTATTATTACACTATTACACCTATTGGTGGTTTCCTGCATTAATTTGTCATAAAGCTATATATGATCTTCATCTAACTCAAAAGTATTAACAAATATAATGTGCCTAAAATAATAGCACAAAAAAATCTTATCTTATCTTTCATGTCTTCATTAAGAACAACTATAAAAAACCTTGTAACCTTGTAATGTGAACCCTTGGAATAATGGCCTCAAGAAAGCTATTATACTATACTACTTACTTAGGTGTTAGGTGTTTTATGTTTTTTATAGTTAATTATATACAGATATAGATCAGATCACATTTTATGACAACTTAATGCCGAAAACCATGAAATTCCAAAAGGTTCAGATACTTTTTATTGGCCCTGTATTGTTTTGGAGGCTTCAGTTTGTTCTGCTGTTGAATTGTGTTACAGTACAACAAATGTTTCTATAGGCTAAACTAAACCTGTCTCTGCAGTTCTTTTTTTGCTATTTGCACAGCTACAGATGTACAAAGGAATTGTTCAATTTTTTATTCAGTTTTATTATTTGTATAGTGCCAAATCACAACAGAAGTTATCTCGAGGCACATTACAGCGTTTATCCATTTGAATGGATAGACAAGAGGAGAGGAACAGTGTATCAAGGCAACATAGCTAAGAGATGGTTTAGAGTCACCTGAGCCATAACCTGGCACTGTGCCTTATGGCAACCAACTGTATAAATAATCCTGATAAGTTTTCCTTCTTTTTATTTCTTTTATTTCAGTACCATGATGGCACTTACGCTCCAGTTCTAGATGCCACTTTTGTCATGGTGGCCCGGGACCCAGAGAACAAGAGGTAGGGCACTTACAACAGTGTCCACAGTCTAGACTATCCACAAAAGAAACATTCACAGAAATTACATATTATTATACACATGAAAATACACTGCCTGCCCAAAAAAAAAAAAAAAACACACATTGTAATATTTTGTTGGACCACCTTTAGTTTTGATTGTGGCACACATTTGCAGTGGCATCGTTTGTCACAACATTTATTCCCATCCAGAGCTGCATAAATTTTTCAAGATTTTGTATTGATGATGGGAGAGTCGGACCGCTGCACAAAGTCTTCTCCAGCACATTCCAAAGATTCTCAATGTAGTTAAGGTCTGGACTCTGTGGTGGCTCATTCTTTGGACACATAACGTTGCTGAACTTAGACCTGACGAACTGCAGCAACCCCAGATCATAGCACTGCCCCCACAGACTTGTACGGTAGCCACTAGGCATGATGGGTGCATCACTTCACCCGCCTCTCTTCTTACCCTGATGTGCCCATCACTCTGGAACAGGGTAAATCTGGACTCATCAGACCACATGACCTTCTTCCATTGGACAGTTCTTAACCCAGTTTCAGTAGTTTCATCAATCTCATTAGATGTTTTCTTTGCTTGATTCATGTAAAAAATTTGACCCCTCTGAAACAGATTAACATCTTTTCCACGACCACAGGATGGTTGTTTAAGAAATGAGAAGCTACTGCATCAGTTAGGGTTAAATAACTTGTTGGCATTGGAAATAAAATCATCCATACAGTAATTTTCCAATGGGAGGCTCTTACTTATTAGCTCAGTTAGATCCAGGACTTTTTTTTTTTGGATGGGCAATGTATCATAAAAGTTGAACTCGCCAATATTCATGCTATTTTTTTTAATAATTAAAACCAGAAAAAGGGGACTTCTGAGTCTCCCTGCTCACAAAAAACCAAGGTATAAAGTCCTATTTCTTTCATACTATGCAGATTTTAACAGCTGCCAAAAACAAGAACACATCACAGGTTGCACGTTAGCTTCAGAATTGATTTTTGAATTTTATTTATTACTTTTAAAGCCAAGATAGGGTTGGTCCTGAGCTACATCTAGACCTGTTGACCTGTTAATCTCATCGGCGTCTGGCGGTTCCTAAGTCCAGACAGAAAAAAAGAGGAGACAGAGCATCCACAGTCAGAGCTCCCAGACAGGTTGGCTGAGTTTGCACCGTATCTGTATCTGTAGCCTTCCTGTGATCGTTTTTGTCTTCCTGTGAATTGTGTCTTCATTCAGTTCTATGTTGTTTTTTTGTTTTCACTCTTTAATTTGATTTTGTAATTAAAGAAATCTTCAAATAAGCTCAATGGGAGGTAAGTGAAAGTGATTTAAGAAGGGACAATCATCACTGGTATTGAGATTCAGTAGCACTGTGCTGAATGCACAAGGTCTATACTCTTTTTTTTTTTCATGACTTTATCTTCTGCTGAGGTTTTCGTCTTTATTTCAGAGCAGCATTTGTAAATCCATTGACGCCAGATGGACCAGAAGAAGAAAAGATCTTTCAGGAAGGAGAAGGTATGAGATTGTGACACAGTAACTTTCAGTTAAGATAAGATAAACATTACACTTTCCATGCCAATGTTTTCACCCTGTTTTCCTTGTATTGTGTTTTCAGCCAACAAGTCCCGCCGTGTGGATCTGAGCACAGCGTCACTCCTGAAGGTTGCACCCACAGATGAAGAGAGAAAGATAGTTCACAGTCTGTTCCTTAACACCCTGGATACAAAGTATGACTATAACCTGCATCCAACTGCAGGAGCAAAATCTAAAGTAGTGTTTTAAGATGCAAAACCAATCATTTACCACCAATGATTTTTATTGCACGCTGAATTAGTTCTATATACATTTTACCACGTCTTTCTGTGTGTCTTCTCCTCCAGGACGGTCAGCTTCCACAGTAGAGTTCTGCCACCAAACTCAGTGTGGATGGAACATGCCAAACTGAAAGGACTGGAGATCTGCCACCCTCAGGTGAGAAGAGGAACAGAGGGTGGTCGTTTGAAGCTTGATATTTCTGCACGTGATTTTCTTTAATTACACCAATGGCTACACTGCTTACTTTTGCTTTGACTAAACTTTCGTGTTGTGAAATGCTGCCCCAGCCTCTACAATGTAAGGATTTGTTCCTTTTTCTGGATTTCATGATTGTAAATTGGTGATCTTTGGGTTTTCAGTTGTTGGTTGGACAAAGATTTAAAAATGTTACCTTGATCTGTGAGAAGTTGCAATGGGCATATTCAGTTTTTATTGTGTGTTTCTGACAAATTTTTCAAACCATACTACCAACTACAATCAGTGAACCTAATTATTTTACTTACAACTATAATTCATTTATTTGATCTATATGTTTTTAAAACTGGGCAGAGGAATACCTTCAGCTTCAATCGGTTTTGTTTGTGTTTGTATTGGCCAGGAGAGAAACATCTTCAACAGGATATTTGGAGGTTTTCTGATGAGGAAAGCCTACGAGCTGGGCTGGGCCAATGCCTGCTCCTACGGGTAAGAGATATTTAACGAAATGTGAATATGTGAATCTTTGTGGGCTGCAAAATTTTTAGCTAAACCGTTGTTTTTCCTTCGATGTACTGCAGAGGATGCCGACCGAGCCTGGTGGCTGTTGATGATATTCTCTTCCAGAAACCCGTGGAGATCGGCTCATTGCTGCTGCTCTCATCACAGGTTAGTATAGCTCTATTTAAACAAAACCCCATGATGTGATGGTTGTGTCACTTTTCATTCTGATGAACTGTAGGAGAATTGTGTTGTTCAATGTCTTTCTGAAAGTATTGTTGTTGAGGTGTGCGCGCTTTATTTTATTCTAAAAATGTATGCAAACATGTCAGAATAAATAGCTTGAGGAATAGTGAAAGCTTAAGTCTGTATAAGTGACAGTTTTTTCAGTTTTAGTATCAGCTTGTGTCTGTCTTTGTGGGTTTCAGGTGTGTTTCACACAGGGAAAGTACATTCAGGTGAGAGTTCACAGCGAGGTGTTTGATCCCCTGACCCAGCAACACAACACCACCAATGTTTTCCACTACACCTTTGTTTCGGATCGCGATGTCCCAAATATTATACCAAAGACGTATGGAGGTGAGCCAACGCACACAGGCACACACAATCTCACTGCAACATACGCAGCTGACAAATAAAAATACAAAAATATTGTATTACCTTACCTTCCAAAATTACTGATGCTTGTGTTTTGTGTGTCCAACAGAGTCAATGTTGTATCTTGATGGAAAGAGACACTTCAACCAAACTGTAGGGCAATGAAAGATCTAATCCCGTCTGCAAAAGCCTGTCAGCATCTCATCAACAATATTGGACTTTGTGTGTGTATGTGTTGAGAAGGATGAAGTGTACGTATTCTTTTATATCACTGCTTAATTATGTTATACAATCCACATAGTGACTGTTTTGTTTCTTTCTTTCTATGATAGTCACTCCTTGTTTCACAGTTGTAAACAGAGTGAGAAACACTAAGTGGTTTATTTTACAACCAGTCATATTTCACTAAAGAAAATTAGGCAAATGTTTTCTGGCCTTGTTCTAAGCTCCTACAGTATATTGATTGCTGATTCACTGTATGCATGGCTTTAAATTACAGTATGTTATATATTTTTTATTCCATTGTTGCATGCACGCACAAACTCTTTTACTGTTCCTTTTTTTATTTGTATGTCAGACGCCTGCAATAGGAAGTACTGAGTTCTGTTTTTGGCCATAAGTTGTATATTTACTCAAATGAAATAAATAAAAAATATGTTTTACACTTTTGATCCACTTTGCCTTGATTACATTTTACTTGCTTTGCATATCTTTTATTATCTTTTTACTTTTGTAATAAATTCAGTTGTAAAGGCGGTGGGGAACGCCGGATAACTATAAAAGCTCTTGGGAACAACTCGTCGGAACAGCGTGTTTTCGCCGGGTTCCTTTTTCCGACGGACACTAAAAGGATTTAGCAGCTAGCGGCGTTTTAACAACCGCTGTTAATCCCTTCACTGTCAGCTAATCGTTCAGTAACATGAAAACCATGTTAACTATTATCTCTAACGCCCTTTGTAGGATCACTGGAAGGAATGCGGTGAGTGGTGTGGGGTTAATGTTGAGCTGGAGGCGGTTTCTGAGGTGAACTGGTTAATGCTATCTGCTGGCTAGCATGGAAACGTTTGGCTTGGTGCTGACCTTGTGAGCGGCTAACATTACCAGCTAGCTGTGCTGTTGATTTGCATGATGAGTTCAGATTTATAATACTTTCGCTTGCACAGTGTTGACTGAATATTACTATACATAATGTGCATGGATAAATGCTTTCAGTACAGTGCGCCTTAGTTTCTGCATATCATGTAGCCTATTAGCATACATTCATGCTAACAGCGATTTATTAAGTCTGTATTTGAAATTCATAAAGGTTGTTTTAAAACCTTACAGCTGTTCTGAGTCTATTCATAGATTACATTGACAACAAATGTACAGTATCCACTGATTAAAAAGACGATTTTTTAAATCAAAACAAAGATGGCGACCAGTCGACCACTTTTGTAAACTCGTTAATAAGTTTGTTTTTTGTTTTTTAATCGCAGCAACGGACGAGATATGTTGTCATCCAGACAGTTAGAAGAGCTTCTATCGATTCTGATAATACATTTAAAGCTATGCTAAGTCTATTTAAACTAACAAGTTGGTTTGTCTAATATGATCAGTTAGTTCATTTTACCTAAGGGCGATTTGTTGGCCGATACACGAGGGACACAGGCTGCAGCCATTTATTGTTCTGTGTCCAGTCTGTCTTGTTTGTTGTTTGTTTGTTAGTTTTTTGTTTGTGGTGATTTGCCTTCCTTGAGCAGAACAACAGCTTTAACTGATAGGGATGCACTGAGGTGATTATTATTAATCAATACACCCTGAAATAGAAGTACACTTACTGTACAGTAGGTTTGTGTGGTTTGTAACGAGGCTAAATTTGGTTTCTACTTGTTACAACACTTTAAATTGCCAAACTACTTTAAAACCTTATTTCAGATGTTTAAAGCTGAAAACACATCAGTGCATCCGCGCTCTCTGCAAAGGGTATAACTCTTGCAGCAGCATGTTCTGTCTGTGGTTTGCTAATGACAGCAGGGTTTCTACAGTCCTAATAAACTTTTTGATATGTCTATACTATATGCAAACAGACTGGAAAGTTTTTCCACCCACTAAGTTCCAGATTACAATAAAAGTGCAACTTTGCTTTTGCACTTTTTATATCATGAGAGCTTGTCATGTTTGGTTATACAAACACATCACTGTCTAGTAAACATTACTGACTCCGTTTGGCTGTAGAAATACTGTTGTTTAATGGCTTTGTGTTGGGGGGGACCTTGCTTTTCCTCTTTCCCTGTTGCTTCCACTTCGTGTTTATTCACTCTCGCTTGCTCAAACAATCCCCGATTTATTTCTTGCTTCTCTCCCTCCTCTCCTCACCTCCCTCACCCTCGTCTGAACCCTAGGGAGCCCAAACAGTGTCAGAGGTAAGCAGCTTGTTGCTCTGCTGATGTTTGTCTCTAGGCTTGGTTCTTCGCTCTGCAATGATGTTTCCTAAGGAGCTCATCATATTGTATTAGTTGGACATTTTATATATTTTTGTTATTTAAACGCCACCTATTCTAAACATCAGTTTTGTTGTTTTGTTTATACAATGAGTTCATTATTAGAATCAATTACTACTGTGTAGCACAGTTAAACTCTATTCTTATTAAACTGTTCTAGTGATATTTCACATTGGCACAACATTCAGTCATTAGGTACGATTGCAAAATGAATGGTTAGTGAATTTACATCAACATGACTAAGGCTAGAAGCCATTGGTTATTTTTATTTAAAAAAAAAACAAAAAAAAACAAACTAGTGTCAAGCTCTAATCTAATAATTGCAAAAAAGTTGGCTAAAAGTCTTAAAATGTTGTGTTGGTGCTGAAATAGCCAGTTAAGTATAGACACTGTTGGGCTGGTGCCAGACTCCATGTGTTTTTCTCCTTATTTTAGTTAGTTTTTTTTTTAGTTTTTATTTAGTGAACCTGTCATCTTGTCTGTGTCTATTCTTCATTTCACCTGTAGATGTCTCATCATCCTGTACACTGTTTAGAAGCTCCTCTGGCTCTGCTCTGCATTGGTCTGATTGGTTGGCTCCTGTGTTCCCCAGTTGCTGAATGACCTGTCAGAGTACGTCAATTTAACCTCACCAGTGGCGCCCGCCTTGGCACAGACCCAACGGCAACCTCCTAAACCACCACCAGTCAGTACTAGAGCATCTGCTGTACAGTTAATTAGTGCCCAGACCGACTCGCTACCAGAAAGGCCAGTAAGATCACGTGTAGCATCCTCCGTGTCTTGTCTGCCTGGTCACTAACAAAGCTGGGAAACTCATGCCCGTGAAATAAATTCATTTAATGTGACTAATTTGTAAGACTGAAGTCTTCTATTGTCTTCAGGTAAACTGTTTATATGGCCTGCAGTGGATTTCCTTCATTGCATACACATTTAGTGGATCTCTTAAAGCCCAGTTTGAACAGGATTAATGTTTCAGTGTTCATTTGGGCTTTTGTTTTTAAGAAACATTGTGAAACCTTTTTAAAACAGCATTACTACTCTACTACTACATTTGGCTCATATTAAAATGTATTAAAATCCCCCTTTTCCACAGGCAAGAGGGACAATTTCACATGACTAAAACTCAAACATATTTAGTTTGATGCCATATGAGATTAAGAAAACATCCATATTTACATTTTAGCTTCACAAACTACTGGACTTTTTTCCCTTTGCTTAGAAATGACATAAATAATTCTTTTTTATTATTAGATTAGTTTACACGAGAGACGAGTGCAAAAATAATATTTTAAACAAAGATTGTCTGAGTGCATATATATTTTTGTCTGTTAATAAGCTGTTTCTTTTCAACCTCTGCTGCAGTTTGCTCAAATATCTCATGATACAGGCAGATAATTACACATCATGTTTATTAATCCAAGAAGATTCAGTGACTTCAGTTAAGAATTTATTGCACAACAATGAGAAAACATGGAGATGTTGGCTCCCAAAGTTGTTACTAAACCAAAGACTTACTAAGTATTTACCAGGAACCCACTGGTTAGTAAACCAGATTTACCTCATATCTTAGGTGTTTGTAGGTGTGTAAGTGAACCACCCGTCCCAAATCCGATCCCTGACCCATCTACACCCACAAACCCGCTACTTGCTGTAAAGAGGAGGAGGGCAGACCCCACACTGTGTAGATGTTTTGTGTGCCTTAAGCTGTGCTCATGATTCTGCAGTGATTGTGAACCACAGGACAGTTTTTAAATTGATGTCTTCTGTGTCCTCTCATTGTTCAGGGTGCCAGGGTTGTGGTCTCCCGCTCCTTTGCTGATTTCACCCCTCAGGCAACATTTGAGATCAAGGTGCGTTGAAACGAAAGGGAAAAGACACCGGAAGTCTAAGTCAGTAAGGTGTTTTCTAACATGACTCTGTTTCTACAAATAGAAATGTGACCTGCACCGTCTGGAGGAGGGTCCTCCGCTGAAGGCCGAGATGACTCGAGAGCAGGGCCTGCAGTATTACCGCACTATGCAGACTGTGAGGCGAATGGAGCTCAAAGCTGATCAGCTCTACAAACAGAAGATCATCAGAGGCTTCTGTCACCTTTATGATGGACAGGTACAAACGCATTAGGTTTTGATCCTGTTAGTAACATCCTACTAATTGCTACAGCATTTACAACATGACTATGAAGTTCCATGGTTGAAATTATTTTTCAGTTAAAGTAACAATACATGTGTAAAATAAAAAAACAAAACAAAAACCTGTTTGTCTTCTGTAACAGGAAGCATGTGCTGCAGGCATTGAGGCAGCCATTAACCGCTCTGATCATCTCATTACCGCCTATCGTGCCCATGGATACACATACACCCGCGGTGTGGCCATCAAAGAGATCCTGGCTGAGCTCACAGGTGAGAGAGGTTTCAGAATCTGAGTTTTTGTCTCCTCACATTCCTGAAGTTGTCCTGAGTTTCACCCCTTCACTTTCCTTTCTTCCTCAGGTCGTAAAGGTGGCGTGGCCAAAGGGAAGGGAGGTTCAATGCACATGTATGCTCCAGCTTTCTATGGTGGCAACGGCATCGTGGGAGCACAGGTAAACACACACAGAAATAATGTCTGGCTAACAAAATAATTACCTGCCGATTTTCTCCTGGTTTTCTAAGTAACTAAGCTGAGAATTTTTCCAGGTTCCTTTGGGAGCTGGAATCGCTCTGGCCTGTCAGTACCAAGGCAACAATCAACTGTGCGTCACACTCTATGGTGATGGAGCAGCCAATCAGGTCAGATGCAGAAAGTTTTGCTTTTCCTTACTGACCACAACAATGGGTTTATATCTCCAACTGTTGAACAATTTTAGTTGTTTATTGTACTTTTTGGAATGAGGAATAACCTCTAACTATAGCCAGTGTCGAAGTCCTCTTGCTTTCATATACATCACTGAAGACACTTGAGTTTAAGATTAAAAGATGGCTCTGAGACCAAAGTTCAGATTTTCAGCTTTAATTTTATGCCGCATACAGCTCGTAACATATGTTCACACTTAGAGTGAGCAGAAGTATTGTCAAATGTGACCGACAAGTCTATCTTACCCTGGTGTATGAATGTATGTCGCACTAAGTTTTATTTTTGTCCTCTCCGATCCAATCAGGGCCAGCTGTTTGAGTCGTTTAACATGGCCGCTCTGTGGAAGCTGCCGTGCATCTTCATCTGTGAGAACAACAAGTACGGCATGGGAACATCCGTGGAAAGAGCTTCAGCCAGCACGGACTACTACAAGAGAGGCGACTTCATTCCAGGACTCAGAGTGAGACACAACTTTCTGTTTGTGAAGTTGGACATGTTTGAACATTTGGGGTCTTGGGCTGTAGCTGTAGTGTGTCTTCAGTGACCATATGCTGCAGCTGGCCTGTATGGACCTAGACTATAGCAGGAGGAGGCTGACAGTCCATCCTGGCAGTTGCAGGTGTGAGCATGCATACAGCTGTCTGATGCTCATGTATGATACTGCACACATACATCTCGGATGAAAATAAAGACCAAGTAGAGTGAAAAGCCTTCGATCAGTTACTGTGCAGCCCTAGCAGCTGGTTCTGAGAGGTTGCTCTTTAGTTACAAAGTTTAAAAGTCTTCATTTGCTTTGACTGTTACTACTTTTTTTTTTTTTCCTTTTGTAGGTGGATGGGATGGACGTCCTGTGTGTCAGAGAGGCTACCAAGTTTGCTGCAGATCACTGCAGGTCTGGCAAGGTGAGCTGGATTTGCTGGGAGTTTGTGTGTTGATTTACACTCTTGTAACCTAGTTTCTGTTAATCCATGTATACATGCAGCAGATCAGGAATCGGATGTCTCCTCTGTTCAGACATGTTTTGGAAACATGGCTTAGAGATTGAAACTGTACAGTGACAAAAGATGCTGAATGGTGACCTTACTTATTTAGTCTTCAGACTTTGAACTTGTTTTGGAGACTTCACTTTTATATAATCTTTTTTTTGTCCGGTCATTCCATTCAACTGATTTCTGTGTGAAGCCTTTTAACCTGCTCATGCTCACTTGTGATATACCAGTTAGAAACCTGGTTACTCATATACATGGCAGATTGGCATTGTCAAGAAGAGACCTCCTGGAGGAAATCCGGTTTCTTTCATCCCTTATCCCGCTCAGCTTACTGGAGAAATGATTGTAACAGGGTTATTTAGGGTCAACACAGGTCAACTTGTCTCGAGACGATATTCTTACCAAAATACACTTCACAACTCCATCTCCAATCTGCATCTGAAATGATCCTTTAATTTATGTTTTCCTTATGAATCTCCTCAGTTACATCCTGAATCTGCCAATCTTTTCACTCCATCTCCTTCAGTTTCACATATGTCACAATTTACCAATATCACATCCACATTTTACCCAAAACACAGGATGTTGTGCACAAAGTCACTGTTATGGCAACACACCACCACAAAACATTTGGCGAGGTTACATGAGTACAGTGTGATTTAATTAAGTGTTTTAAATTTACTGTTCATTCATCTACATGTTGTAGTCTGAGTATCAAAAGCTTTTCTTCAGCTTCTCTTGATGATGCTGACATTTCACTGTACACAGATAACGGTGATGTTTGGAGGGCTTCAAATCAGTCTGTACAAACTTTGAGAAATCACTTGTGTGTTTCAGGGTCCCATCATAATGGAGCTGCAGACCTACCGTTATCATGGACACAGCATGAGTGACCCAGGAGTCAGGTGAGTTTAGGTTTTATTTATTGTTGCTGTCTTTTAATTGAGAGTCTTTGGAAGGTGCTGTGTAAATAAATGTTTAGTAAGTAAGTTACTATCTGGTCATTATCTAAGGCCTGTCCTATCTATGTATCTGGCTTTTTCTCCTGCTTTTGATGCAGCTACCGTACTCGAGAGGAGATCCAGGAGGTCCGCAGCAAGAATGATCCCATCTCCATGTTGAAGGACCGCTTGCTCAGCAACAACATGGCATCAGCAGAGGAGCTAAAAGTGAGTACACACAAAAACTTTACTGCCCAGGTAATGGTGCCAAGTGATTTAAATTATAAGATAGACTTTGTGTTTTTCATTTAAACCAGATGGTGTACTGTGATTTAGCTTCATCAGTACTCATTTTGCTAATGTTTAATAGTTCTCCGTTATCTGATTCTAACTGTAATACTACATATTTCATCTTATTTAATTACATAGAAATGCAACCTGATAAATCTTCATCACAGACTTGTGGTTTCAGAAAGCACGTGGGCACTGTCAGTTTCCCGAAACAGCCTATCTTATGGGGACAGACCCTTTGTTCAGCTTTGAACCAGAAATGCTTAGCTAATGGAAAATTAGTAGGGCTGTATTAGACCATGAAGAAAACATTTTGTAAGTTTTATATTATGAGGATGTTGAGTTTTTGTGCACACTATTTATTTATATTTTTGTCTTTAGTTATTGATCTGCTTTATGTGATGTTACAACATGAAAGCATTAAATTAACTTGGCTGGAATTATAAGTGACCTGGAAAATCTGTTTGAATTTATTTGTGAAACTACTGAATGTGCTTTACGGTATCTGGTTTGAAAGCCTGATCAGAAAGTCTTTTGTGGAGGATGTTGGCAATGAGTCGTGTTAGTGGAGGAGATTCTCTTAGAAGAAACTTAAATCTGACCTAAATAGAAATACTGAAGCACACGACACCTACACGTTTCTATACACTGCCTTCATATAGCTTCTTGCTTTGCCTTTGAATGAATATTTAAATAGCTATGTGGGGAAAATTAAAAGCTCACAACAGCAGAAATGTTGTCATATTTAAGACCTGTTGTTATTATAAGACAGCAGTATTCCTCTGTTATACTTTTGGTTTCACTGATGGTTAATGGAAATAACACCAGATCAGGAGACACACTATTAACTATTGTTCACATTACTTACTCAGGAAAAAAATGCCCTCTGAACATAATCCAGCCATTTTCCGCAGTGTAGTGGGGGGAAAAAATAATGTAATTGTTTACATAAGGATTTAATTAATTGAAAAATGTCCCCCCACGTGTGGTGATGATTTAACACAGCTTTTTCTCTGCTCCAACAGGAAATTGATGTTGCGATCAGAAAAGAAGTGGAGGATGCGGCTCAGTATGCCACGTCAGATCCAGAGCCGCCGCTGGAGGAGCTGTGCAACCACATCTTCTACAACAACCCACCACTGGAGGTCCGTGGGACGCATCCCTGGTCCAAGCTCAAGTCCCTCAGCTAGAACCCACACCTCAAAGAACATGTCAATATATAGCCGGGTCCAAAACTCTGAGACCACGTTGAGATATAATCATGAAAACCTGGAAATCAGAAAGGTTGAGGGTTTAACCTGAGGAGCTAGAATGAAGGTTTATAAGTGGGCAGTGTATGGCACGCTAACTCCAGAGCTACCCTTCAGAAATCTTCAGTCATTAGCTGGTGCTCAAAAGTCCCTCTTTAAATAGAATAATAATTTGACTTCTGACTCACTTGATGCCACCTTGCCCACAATCATCTGGATACTTGTTTAGGAACATTTTGATTGAAATTTAGGCATAAAATTCAGACTAATTTCAACATGTGGATAAAACTTTCTAGATCTGAGCTTTTGTTGAAGGACTCGGTGCCATAGATTAGCTTAAATTGGATTTCTGACCAAGAAATTGCGCCAAATCTTTCTTTATTTTATCATAAGTGGCTCTAAATCCTCAAACTTTGATTACCAGCTTTACATGACGATTTAGATTTTTGATGTTACATGTATGCTCATCTTCCTCAAAGTCTTCCCAGTGTTAAATGAGGCCCCCTCACTGCACCAACACCCGTCTAAGGGGAAAAACCCCAAAATATTTAGCACTTCCTCCACGTTAGATCTCAGCAGTATTCTGCACCTTAATGGGAATCGGCTTTGACCTGAAACCTGTGGTATTTATAGTTTTATAGTATTTAAGATTTATTGTGTCTTTTTATTTGTACAATCATCACACTAGAGATGTTTGAAACTGAGAACAGAAAGAGCCATTCTACCAAGTGCAGTGTGTAATTTACAGGTTTTAAATGCTGCAGCGCTGCATGATATACGCACAAAACTTAGGGTTTTCTGTTTCTCTGCCAGCTTTTTTTTTCTCCTCCTATTAGTATTGTTCTTTTCCATGTTTATTCAGTATTGTATTAACATAAATGTATAAGACTTCTTGCAATTGTAATGTCACTGTTTGAGTCTTTTGACTTATTTTTGGACCTTTTTGCTTTGTGGGTTTTAAAGAGCAGGCTGGAAAAGATTTGATATGTTTAGTGTGAAATGCACAAGAAGGGCCATGAGTTTGTAGAGAGAATCTACCATGTGATGAAGCAGTTCAGAGGCACTGTTTAACCTTGAATCACATGCCTAAAGTAAATATTTTAAACTTGAGCTGAAAGTTTTATTGCTTCACACGTGATCTCTTGCTGCTTGACTCACCAAAGAGAGAGAAATGTTTAAAATCGGATTCTAACTAGCCCATAAGATGTTGGGAACTATTCTTATCTACTGGTAGATTGATTGCACTACAATACATTTTAGGTTTTACAGTCTTCATGAGACACATTTTGTAAGACTGGTTTGGAGAGTTGTCTCTAAGGCTAGTGACCAATATGTTTTACACTGAACTGAGGTGGGAACCAAGCAAAACCAAGTAGATTTCCTGTTCCTCATTTTATGTAACACTCTTTCTTGTTCTTCACAACATAGTTTTTGTTATTGACCATGAACTTATGCAGATATAAAGCTTTATTTGAGTGTGTGTGTGTATGTTGAACAGAGACTGTTTGCCTAGAAAATAAATTCCTAAAGAAAGTGGAGAGAGATGTTTCTGTTGTTTCATCAGCAGTTGGTTTCTTAAAAGTAAAATTAACATGTTTATATAACCGAAATAATTGAGTTGTTTATTAAAGGAAACTATGTAATTATGCAAAATCAAAATTTCAGATATCTAATGTGGTTAGGTCAACTGGTAGTCTGTATTATGGCTTATCACCTGCAGAATAAAGGCAATAAAAGCAATTATTTAACATGCAACCTGAATTTAATATTAAAATTAACTGCAGCAGAAAATTAGCTTCTTGTGCTTGGTTGTTCCTTGGACTGCCACTAGGTGTCACTACCAGGTTAATTTTATTTATCTGCGGCCACAGAACCTAAATATTCCTATGCATTAAACAGTATGATGGAAAAAGCCTGTAAGCACATATTAATTCTGAGCACTACAGACTACACTTTTACTTTCTACAGATGATGTCTGAAAAAATGACACAATATTACATTTCAAGAATGGCTGGATGCTTTTCATATATGACAATATTTGGAGGTTTATTTTGAAATAACTGAAATTATTTATCCATTGTCAAAACAGTTTTGGTCAGTGAACTAATTGTTTACTCGATAAAACATTACAGCTCTAACCACAGGTGGTGCAGTGAGTTCCATTAGTTTTAGAGTCCGTGGTTTGATCCCTGGTTTCTCACATCCTTGAGCAAAACACAGAAACCTTAGTTGTTCCTTAGGGAGGAAATTGTGTATGTTCAGTACACAGTCATCTGTATTTGTGTCAACAAACTGCAATACTGAAATATAACAGTAAAATCTGTCTTCTCTGAATCGTTGAAAATTAAATAGTGAATAGATTTCTTTGTCTCTGTAGTCATTTTATACATTTGTGTAGTTGTTTTGCATATGTTTGTGGTTGATGTGTTTAAGGACAGTTTGATTCCATAGCTGTTTTGCATCTTTTTTGCATCTTTTTACTTTCAATTTGTGCCAAATTCTACATCTTTATTAACCAACAACATTAAAATACAGCACTTCATTTTGAACTATTTTAAGAAAAATATGCGTTTGGCTTCATTTGTACAAATAATGCATGATAAATATGAATTTATTAGAAATATGAATATATATTTATTTTATTTATTACCAAAATCATTACATAATTAATGCATTATACATTTATAAAAACGAACTAAATTATTAATAGAAATGAAATAGAAATTTAAAAAGTTTTCTTCCATTATTACCTAAGGACGCCGCCTCCTGACGTGACGCCGGCGTGACGCAGCAGTCTGACGGACAGGTAAGCCGACACCGGCCGCCATATTGGGAAAGAACGGAAGTGGAGAGAGAGAGAGAGAGAGAGAGAGACAGACAGCTCGAGAGAAAACTGTGTGTTGAGTCAATCAGTTTCCGAAAAAGGGCGTCCTCCTCGGTGCTTTTTCTCATGTTTGTCTCTCCGGAGGAAGGGGCGGTCTCGGTGCCACGGCAAATCCGGAATTACACCGTGTTCACTGGGCTCGGCTCGGTCGCTTGGTCGGTCGGTCGGTCGGTTGGTTGGTGGACTCCGCGGCGGGCAGACTCGCAGAGACCTAACTGAAGGGATTTGAAGAAAAGCAGAGAAATAAAGAGGAGAGAGGGAGAAAGCCGGCTGGGACTGACAGTGTCGACGAGACACCGGGGCAGAAAAGAGGAATAAAAACAAAAGAAGGAAGAAAAGTAGACGGAGGAGGAGAAAAAGATGCCCCTGGCTCAGTTAGCAGACCCCTGGCAGAAGATGCCGGTGGGGGGGACGACCGGAGAGGTGAGACACTCACACGGACACCGAGAGAGACACTGAACTGACAGCGGAGCGACTTGTGCTGCAGTGACATTAGCATAATATTTTATAAAAATGCACAGCTGCACACTTTAAAGTCTGTTAGAGAGCAGCTGGGAACAGTAGACGCTCCTAAAACTCATAGTAAGACACCAAACTAGATTTCTACACACTATAACGTAACAGTTCCGACTGAAATACTCTATATAGAAGTATTAAAGAAGTATTAGAGGACAGGAAATACTATTACGAGACACTTAAAAAGCAGTAGTGATACTATATGGTTCAGAATAGGTGCTAAAGGGCACAGTAATAATGCCACAGTCCTGTCCCAGTGGGAAGTTTAGAGGCTGAAGATCAAAAGTACAAAAATGTGACAATATGCTGTCCAACAGTGAGATTAGGTCATTATGGACAGCAGCAGCTGCTCCTAATGCTCACACAGAGACACGAAATATGATTTAAATACACCAACAACTATCACAGGGACACAGAGTATTCATTTAGTACTACACGACATAAAGTAGTTTTATAAGCACACCTAGAGTCACTTCAGGCTGAAGAGTGCTGTAGTGATGTAGTAGCCGTAATACACTACACATGATGCCATTTGATCCTAAAAACCACAACACTAAAGTCACTAATAGATAACAATTGACTGCGACAGCTACTCCTAAAGCACTGCAGAGATACAATATTTGATTAAAATACACTTTGCACTACCATAAAATCACTTTGAGCATACAAATATGCTGCATTACTCTGTTAAGAAGTATTACATTTGTACTACATACGACATACAGATACTCAATAGAGTTTGTTTAGGCTGGAGAGTGCTTTAGCAACCTTTACAGAGATATTGTCAAAATACACCCCATACGATGCTATTTGATGCATAATGTCACTTCAAGCACCGCAATGTCACTCTCAGCGCACAACCATGCTGCAATGCTCCATACAGAAGTATTAAATTTGCACAACAGGATACACAGAACACATAAAGATCATACACTATAGAGAGGTATTGACTGACAGCTGAGTGACTTTCACTTGGGCTACAGGGCGCTACAGTAATATAGTAGCAACATTTAGAAAACATATTAATAAATACACCACACAGATGCTAAAAACACATTACAGTCACTACCAGCCAACATTTGACAACATCAGCTACTCTTAAACTGTCTATAGTTGATACAAAAATACACTAACGTGCAGTAGTCCCCTGTATAGAAGTGTTGAGCTCTAAGCTCCACACATTAACATCACCATTAGATAACAATTGACAGCAGCAACATCTCCCAAAACTTGTGTAAAGAGACAGCAAATTGGATTAAAACCACTGTAGAGCATCATAATTTCATTCTGAGCACACAGGCATTCAGTAGAACCTCAAGTAGAAGGCTAAAGGCACTCCAAAAATGAAAGGTGTGCCCGCTGAGACACCTGAGTAATTGACTGGCACACCTGTTATTGATGCTGAAGTTTTAAAGTAAAACAAAATATTGCTGCCACCATGGCTATGTTGTTATGTGTTCAGTACGAAAGTATTAAATTGATACTACAGATCCAAGTATTTGTGTTGTAGAATCACTGAGAGAGATATTGTGAAAAATACACAATATGGGATGGTAAAAAATACATTGGAACACCTTACAATCATTATAAGCACTGTTGAAGCCAACAAACATGCTGTATTATTCTATAGTCAAGTGTCATTACAACTATAGCACATAAAGTAGTGTTACAGGATACATAAAGGTCATATAACTATCATATTTTATATTCTCCCAAATATGTGATAAAAATATAAATCTTAGTGCAGTATCTATTTGAGAAGCTGAAAATGGTTGAAGTACAACAATACAGCTGGAGCAGCTCCGTAAGGATTATACAGTGTCTCTGAATTTGGATTAAAAAAACAATTGATATCACAAGAGTACACATTACAGTATCATTTAGGAGTAATAAAGCACTGTTATAGGACCCACACTGTAACAGTATGTAGAGACTTAAAGTGATGCTACTGTATATGTAAATAAAAGCATCTTTATTTAATACTGCAGCAAAATCAGCCACATTTTAAGCTCCTAAAAGGATATTAAAGTTACACCAAATTAGATTAAATACAAACATAAAGTATCATATGTACACCAAATGAAGCTCCTTAACTTCACTCTCAGGTAACATAGACTCACAATGCCTTATGTGATCACCTTTATAATGTGACAGTCAGGTCAATACTGAATGTCATCTGGATGAGCAGCTTGTTTCTGATCTACTGTAGGAGTGTTAAAGTGAAACTAAATGAGAATAAAGTATGAAAACATCATACACAGTGCATTTTGTCTCCAACAACAACAGTGTTGTTGGAGACAAAATACCATAAGACATGCTGCAAGTCTCTACACGAGTGTCATGGCTAAGTGCTTAAATGTGATGCTAAAAAGGTAAATTGCAACATAGCTGAGTACCGCAAATGCTCTGTAATGGCACATGGAGACTCAAGCTGTATGTAATATGAAGCGTTGTTAGGTCAGTAGTCAAGTCACTACTATCAGCAGTAACAGGAACAGCTCTATAAGCCAATACAGAGACACTAAAGTGACACCGTGTTTGGTTGAAAAGCAGCATAAAGTATGATGCTAATGTATAGGAGCTGCTCTTAAAGCTGCTATGGGGCTAAGAAGGCGACATGAAATCTGAGTAAAAAGCCAGTGTGTGCAACGAAATGTTGGGCTGCAGCTAAACATTTATTAATTGATTATTTTGAATCTTAATCAAGTCTATAAATTGTCTCATGAAAATGCTCATGATTTATTAGCTTGAAAAAAGTAATATGTGGCACTTCTTCCTGGAAATGGATTAGACTATGAATTAATTATCAGAGACTGCGTTAAAATGATTGTTGGTGCAAAAATTAAGGCGACTGTTTTAAAGTCCTCGCTGTGATTTTATTTTAAGTGACTTTTGCGATTCTACATAAAAAATGTCTTTTCCTCTAGAAACTGAGATTGAAAAAAAACTCCTGTGTGAGTGTGTTGTCTTTTTTCCAGTTCTTCCTTCCAACAAGTTTTTGAATCTTGATAAAGAGCTGGAGGCGGTGCAACTGTAACCGCATGATTCAGGAAGAGGTTATGTCTTTGTGCGTGTGAGAGTGTGTGTGTCCACTTCCTGTATGTGGTGTCACAAGGGCTGCATGGAGAAATGGCTGTGTGTGTGTGTGTGTGTGTGTGTGTGTGTGTGTGTGTGTGTGTGTGTGTGTGTGTGTGCGTTTGCGTGTCACTTTGTGGGCAGATTGTGAATAAGCAAACCATATTCATGATAGGCTCCAAATGCAGAAATGCACTGAGTCACTGTAGCCACCTTCTCTTTTTCTATCTCACCTCTAAACAAGTTAATACCTGCTCCCATTGTTTCCACTGCCATCTCTTTTCAGGACAGGAATGTGCTCTTCTTGGTGAAATTGACCTTTGGCACCTGTGTTACACAGATGTACATCAGTCTGATGTGTCTGATAGTAGAGTGTTTGCTGTCGTACCGGCTTTTCTAGGCCACAATAGGGCAAACAAAAAGCACTCACACACACACAAAGGAGTGAGTGGTGAAACTCTGCTACGGAGATGAGATGCTTCTGTAAGATTTTTGCCCTAAAGACAAGATCATTCAACACACACATACCACATGCAAAAAGCAGCGAGGGGCTGCAGCTGTCTGGTGAAATGCAGAAGTAAAGACAAGTGTAGCTGAATCTACACTCTGCAGGCTCAGTTATTTTTTTTACCACAAAAAAGTGCATTAGAAATCTATCTGTAATAATCTGTATGCAAATGGGAAAATCATAAGTAATAAAACATCCTCCAGGGCTGCTACTAATGATTGTTTTCATTAATGATGATGATGATAATTATTTAGTGCATAAAAGGCCATATAATAATGAAAAATACCCATTAATTTCCCAGAGCAGTTTAAAACCCCGAATTTAACGTTATATATAAAATAAATAAAATAGTTCAATTGGACATTTGAGAAGCTAAAACTAGTAAATTTAGTTATAAACTAGTAATATAAGGCAATAGTCCCAGTTAGACAAAAAACAGGTATTCTTTAAAAAGGAAACTTTTAAAAATAAGTGCTTTGGAAGAACAGTAGAAATTAACAAAGGAACATGAACAAAAAGGTGCACTTTCTTCACAAAAGAGAAATAATAAATCCCATACAGTGACATTACTTCTCTTGACCTGGGCTGCTGTGTGACTGTTGGAAAGTTCTGCATATTGTTGCATAACAGTATTCATTTGCAGTATTGTATTTATTTAAGACAAGATACTGTAATAATACAAAATGTAAGTCAGTCATAATTGTCTGTATATCCACATTTACGTCACAAACTTAAAGTTGTACTTAATATCTATTTATCAAAAAATATAAAAAGATATAGACTTCTTGACAATATATCTCCCAGAGCCATCAAATTTGGTAACTGTTGCTACAAAACTTAATCCCTCAAATAGAAGTGAGAGAAAAGATAATGATAGGTTGGGTTTTTCATCCTGTAAAATGCTGTAGACACACACGCACACACACACACACAAACACACAAAAAGTCAACATTTTAAATTGCTTGACTTGGTTCACTTTTGTCTGAGGGGGGTCCCACAGTCTCAGACTTTGAAAACCCCAACATCAGAGACAGGCTGCACTGTTTATATTCATGGTTCAGACTCTACAGTCCTTCACTCAGAAAAAGCAAAGCTTGTCGCTTTTCCTCTTCATCTACAGTTCTGCACTCTCTGTCACCTTCTACCTCTGCATCTTTCTTTTCGTCATAAGCCATCGCTCTCTCTGTCTGCCATCCATCTTGTCTATTCACGCTCGCTTTTTATGTTCTTCTCCTCCCTCCCTCTTTCACCCTGCTGTGCAGATTTCAGGCTTATCCTCAGGATGCTGCACTTACCAGCAAAGTAAATAATCACCATAATCGCTTTTATTGTTATTATTGTTTTTGTCAGGCAGTAGTATCACTGCTATCAGTGTCTAAATCACAGCTGCTGTTCCAGCAGGGAAGCAGACAGACTGCTAATCTGCCTTACGTAATGCTAATTCATATCTGTTGTTGTTATTTTTTTCCATTTGGCCAAGCAGACAAGGTAGAAGTGGTTCTAGCTTGGTGGCCCTGCTGATAGATCTCACGCTGTGACCGTCTAGAGAGTTTATAAACATTTTTAACATTTTTAACTCCTGTTTTATTCCTTCGTCACAGGTAACAAGAGGGGGATGATGATGATGATGGGAGGGAGGGATCTGTATAAAAGACCGGCAACTGATTGAGCAGCTTGATTCACCTCTAAATCCTTTGATAACACAAAAAGCAACAAACCAGGAATGTTGTGCTAAAAGAACGCATATCTTCACACACCTGATCCATACTGTCAATCATCAGATAAGAATTAATTGCAAAAGTACACTATCTTATGATTATCTTAGGCAAATTAAAAAGCAAACTTATGCCCCCATGATTGAGGTGTTAGGAGAAGCTAAAAATGCCTCAAAAACACTCAAGGTCTTAATTGCTTTAACCAACATATAATTAAATTAACAACTCTAAAGCATTACTGGTGTCATAAAAACAGTTGTTAGATGCATTAGACTCTGAAGGTGTACTGTAGTAAAGTGGACAGTGACTGTATCTTTACAACAAGCCTGTACTGTAAGTGTTTCCAGTGATCGGGAGGTGTTTTCATCTGTCACTTCAGGCTGTTGTTCGTGGCTTGTGAACATGTTTTAACCTGAAGCGGTGACGCTGCAGCTGCCTGGCAGGATCACACTAATTACGACGTCCCTACTGTGTACCAGGTGTGTGTGTGTTAATGTGTGACGTCTCTGTTTGTTTCTGTGATTACAGGATGCACATCACGATCCAGAGGACTCCGTGGGCGAGGACGACTCGATGCCCGTCTGCACCGTAAGTCCACCTCCTGTTCTTGGGTTAAATGTTCAACTCAAACAGAGACGATGCTCCAGATTGTGTTTAGTGGTTTCTGTGAGCGTCACCTGACATTGAGTGGGCTTCAGTTGTAAACTCAGCTAGCTCTCAGTTTGCACTCACAGCAGTTTCACACTCTGACCTCACTGATGGCAGCTGTGTGTAAGTTAACCCCAGATATACATTAATGAGTTAGGCTGGCTGCTACTGACGAGTAAACAGCCTTTCTGGTCATTTGTACGTCGACACGTGTGTGGCTTTGTTTGTGAGACTTTCCCCCAGCTTTGAAAAACTCACACAAAGCAGAGTTTTTCCCCTTAGATGATTTATTCACTGTTTGAGAAAACTGACGCCTACTCCTGTAGGATAATTGTTGGTATGAAAGAGAAGCTCAGTGTGGCGCGTTATTAAGCTCATGAGTCATCTTACAGCAAAAAAATCCTCCCTCAGATCCTCTGCACAGCTAAATATTAACATCATATTCCAGGTGTTATTTTTGAATTACTTGTTATTTAATCTTCAGGTAAACTCTTCTTACGTCACTTCCTTTGTCCTAATTTCAGTAACTTTACACCATTTCTAACTTTATTTATGTCAAGTTAAAATCCAAAATAAAGTTCACTCTTCAATCCATGCAGTATTGGTCTTATCAACTCACTGCGAGGGATTGGTTCTTAAAGCTGGGTGCATTTTGGATGATTTGTTTTATAGCTAACGCTGACTGTCGATTTCTCCAGTTAGAACAACCATCGTCAGCAGTGGTAGATTATATTGGCAGTAGGTAATATATGTTAATTGTGAAACAGCTCCAGTGACTCTTAAGTCTGTTAGATAATGTGCTCACTGCAAGGCGCTGACTGGACTCTGCCAAAGATTGTTTGTCAGGGAAAGGACACATCACATTTCTCCAGCATGTTTTTCATAGTTGGACTGTCTGTAGATATTTGGACTATTTGGTGGGAGCAGTGATGTACAGTAGGCTGTGTAAGTGATCTCCCAGTAATTCTCCTAACCTCTACTACAATATGTTCTAGTAGTTGTGAAAGATGAGCTGCAAACAGCATATTCCAGCTAAAATCAAACCTAACCCTACTCTCTGCTGTAAAAAAGTCAACAGTGTTGACGGTGTCCAGAGTTCCTGTATTTAGTCGGTCACAATGGATAATGATACTCACTACAGGTATGAAATAAATCATATAAAATATAGAGTAAAAACTATGACGCACCTAGCTGACATTAAACAACTTGAGCGGACTGAGACAGACTGTCATCTCATGTTAATCTAAGAGAACTACAGGTGCCAGAAGTCTGTAGTCATTACTCAAAAAAAGAAAGCAGAAAAAGACGTAGGACTGCAGATATACAAACTTAAACAAAGCAGCATTTGCGTAAGGTTTTCACACCACAGACTATTTATAGCTTTTGATCAAGTATATATAATAAGAAGTTGCAGTGCAGTAATTTGCTAAGCTGAACAGCCAATCGGGGTTGTATCTCTAATGAGGAGTCCAACATGCTGAATTGGCTGAAAGGCCACAGACCATATTTTCTGCTAATATTTTTGTTATTATTGTTCTGTTTTGCCCCTGTTTTATAATTTATGCTTTTTTGCAGCAAAGTCTGTTAGGAACATGTCCCTGTGATGTGAACCGGTACCATACATGTTTGATGGTTTGGTGGTGTAGATGGTTTCATATTTGCAGCTGTGAGATATTACTCTGTTTTTTTTTCAGCTCTGCATAGTCTGACAGTAATGGCCATGAGCTCCACTTCATTTTGTTGCTTTTCCATTTTGAACAAACCCTAGCTGCTTACAAATACCTAAAGCTACCGATGTACTGCAGTTTCCAGAATACCTATATACAAGTCTTCAGGTGTTGTTCTCAGTTAGAGGAAGGAGTATGGTTACTTAGTGTGAAATCCTAATTTATTTTTCCCTCTGTGTAATTTTGAGGGAGAGCTGTCATCTACTGTTACATCTCTGTTCTGACACAGAGATCTGAGCTGATGTATTAGTCAACTTTAGTTTAGTAAATTATAATCAAACACAATGTTTCTGGGTTTATTTTGCTTGATGCCTGCCAAACAGCAAATCCTAACTTTTTATCCCTTAACAGAGGAGAGAGCTGCAGAGGCAGTACCAGCTTAGTAGGATGAGGCTTTCTTTTATCTAGTGCTGAAATGACTGACTGTGGGAAAATTTGCTTGACATTTGAATATTAATGGTAACATTTGCATCATACTGACACAGAAAATTGGGATGCAGTGGACTGTGTTTCAAGCAAGAAGCCTGTTTCTGGAATTGATGAACTGTGCAGCTTTTCTATTATGTAAACTGTACATTTGTGATATCCGTGGTATCTGTGATACTATTACTTTATATTACAGTATTTTTAACTATGTCATCAAAAGATAATAGATAAAGTGTGGTGTGTGGTGCTTTGTAGATTTAGGTTTGTTGACTTTGCAAATGTGTCCTGGACTTCACATCCTTATCTTGTTGTTATTACCTATCCACCACCCTACACATTAAAGGAATAAGCATTGTTAAAGACACATTGTCTACGAAGGTTAAAATGCACACATCACTGTATTAGAGCAACCCTGGGAGAATAAATCTGAGTGATCCTTATCTGGTTATAGAGGAAACATTTTTATTTTTTACCCCAGAGTAATGTTTTATGAGCTTAGCGTGAGTGCGGGAGGCATCACGGTCAGAAAAAATTATTTGTGTATGCAATTTAGTTATTCACGCATATAACTAAAACCAGTTTAATAATTAATGCATGCAAATTACTAATTCTGAATAAAATTGTTAAGAGGACAAGTAACAAAGAAGACATTGCTCTTTCTTCTTAACAAGAGGGGAAAGGCAAAACCAGTGATATGATATAAAATAGAGAGAACAAATCACTAATTCAGTTTTGCACATTATTGTGTATTAATGTCTAATTTCCACTTTTTAATATATAATGCTGAGTTGAGTTTTACCTCTTTAGCTCTTAAGAAATTACTCGAAAAAACTGATCTCAGTTTAGGTAGGTTAGGTTTAGTTGGTGTAATTCCACCACAAAGATCCTGGCACCATGCTTTTCCAAGATCTCATGTCCAGGAACCTTACATGGGTCCGTTTGAGAGAATTGTGATTTGTACTACCACATCAGGGCTACAGCCCTGAGAAGGTAAAGCAAATAGGCCCACTAACATATCAGAAGTGTCATGAACAGATGCTTGTTACTCTACATGTGCAGTGCACATTTTTACATGGGTGTGTAAAATGCTGCACAGTATTTGACAAATCTATGATGTTCAGTGCTAGAGGCTCCACCTGACAGTTACTCTTTTGGAAGTGGTCCCAGAACAAGGTTTAGACCCAGCTTCCTCCAATAGAAACCAGGTAGAGGAACTAACCTTCTCAAAATGTTCCTGGTCCCTGGGAAAGGTTTCTGCTATGTAAATGGGTCTTTGCTTTGTGCAAATACGGCTTCACTTTAAAGGGATACAAATACACAGTATCTGGCAATCCAGAGTCGACAGCCAGGTTGAAAAAACCTGAACCTCACTGACGTGCATCTTACCTCTAGGGTCTTCCTAGTTGCACTCTGTGTGTGTTGGCAGGCAGGGCAGCTGCACACATCGATTTTTAAATGCAGTGGAGACGGATTGCTAAGGGTTATGGATTGACTGCCTGAGAAGAGCTGAGCACCCATTACCTCACTCTCTAGAGTCGGCAGCGCGTGCGCGCGCACACACACACACACACACACGCACATTCAACCTCAGAAGCAAGAAGTAGATGTGAAAACAGTATGAACGTCACGTTGTATGTGTGTGTGTGAGGATGAATATATTACAAAGCTGTTAATGAGTGAGTTAGATTGTTCCACTGGCTCAACAGAGTGTGAAACATCGTTATGTGTCTGCATGTTTTTCTCTGGTTGTGAAATTTTATCTTGACACTATTGTTGTGGGGACATTTGTGTGCTTAGTTGTAATCAACAGCTCAACATCAAAACTCAAGCAGACTTGAATTTAAAATCCATCAGATATTTAGCATTCAACTTAAAAATGACACAATGAAACAATTTATCGGTTATAATTATAGATAAATCTTCTCTCAAAAGATTATTATTTGACAAATTGTTGCAGCTTACATGGCAGCCTGCTATTGGTTCAATTCCTCTGTGTAACTCTTAATTATTTTAAATAATCTTTTCCCTATTCTTTTGGTTACATTTGTAACATTTGTTATGTGCTTCTTCATGTGCTACTGTTTTACGTGCAAATGTTTTATTGAAAGATTTATACACATAAAATCAGTATAAATCTTTAATTAGTTGATTGAAGGACGATTGAAGGTTAGTCTTACAAAAATGTTGCGAACCCAAAGGTTTAAAAGTCACATTGATCCTCTCAGTGATATGAATACTCAGACACACACTTCAGTACTCATTCACTCACTCACTCACACACTCATTCAGTCATTATCATCTATGAAATCCCTCACACACACACAAACACTTATATCATATCACAGTCACACTCAAGTGTGCTGCTCATTGTTGAGTCGATGATACAAACTCATCATCACTAGTGTGACTGTGACTGCAAGAACACATTCATTTCACATGCTGACTCCACTGCTCATTGTTGAATCAGTGACACACATACACACGCCAACAAACCACTGATGCCCCCAGTGAGGCAGAAAATGGTTTCCAGACAGTGTTAGGAACATCACTGCCCTCTGAGGGACCAACGAACATCTGCTACCATCTGCTGCTTGTGTGTGTGTGTGTGTGTGTGTGTGTGTGTGTGTGTGTGTGTGTGTGTGTGTGTGTGTGTGTGTGTGTGTGTGTGTGTGTGTGTGTGTGTGTGTTTGTTAGACACAGTATCATGTTTGGACCCAGGGTGAGGTCACTTACTGACTGTGGGAGAGACCGACATTGACCACCAACTTTTACCTCAGGTCACAAGCAAACACATGCACCCACTTTATTAATTTTTCTTGTGCAGTGAGTTTTAATATTTGGGTTTATTTTTTGTGTTTTGTTCCATTTTTTTAAATCTTACTTTTACTTTTTAGAGACATATTATTCAAATTCTGTATGTTTAGGCCAGAAATCAAACTGAAGCAATGTGGTAACGGCCATCTTAAAAGGCCATGTCTCTTAGAGTTTTATCCATTAAACCTCATGTGCAGATGACACTTGGGAGGATTTGATTGACTCATTAGAGACTTGTTTGAGTAAATCTACTTTCAACAATTATTTACCTGTTTTAAATATGGCTGTGCCTCAAATTTTCAGCCGAACCTTGTTGACTTAGAGCTTGACCTACAATGGGAAACATGGCATCAGAACTAAGTGAAAGTGCCAGAAGTCAAATTGTTAAACGAAAAGGGCTTTCTCAGGGTCAGATCATGGCTTGACTGAAGGTTCTTATGGTGCAGTACATGGCTCTAACACACTTTGTGGAAGCTGCATCGGTTGTATCCAAATCAGGATCAGGAACCAACATTGACCACACCATCAGAAGATCAATACATTGTTGTTTGTTTGCTAATAAAAAGAAGAGCAGCTTCACCACATATACAGAATTATCCAAATAAAGAGACACAAGACAAAAAAAGACTGTCTGTTAGTGGTCTCAGAGGACGAGTAGCTATCCCTAAAAGCCCACAACCCCGAGCGCCTAGTTTACTTTTCTGAAAAGTGTTGCAGAAAGTGTCCAACTCAAATCCAACATGGACAGGCTTTCAACAGGTGAATGCAGTATAACTTCAGTGATAAATACTAAAACACACATACGTTCTGTTTGTGCAAAGACACAATATCACGAAGTCTGACACATGGACTCTTATTTCCCCTTTCAACCTATTTTTCCTGACGGATTTCTAAAGGAAGACTAAATTATTCACTGTTCCCAAAGAAAAAGGCCTTTATCGTAAATTCTAAAATGTAATGGATTTCATTAGTGAAGTCATTTTTCAGACTTCATAAATCATTGCATGGTCTCCTCTCTGTGTATGTGTGTGTGTTGCCTGTGTATGTAGTGGTCGCAGGCAGATGGTATTTAATCTTCTCTGGCCATCTGGACTGACTTTCTCTGGCGTCTTTTAAACGCCCACACACACACAAACACATGGCACTCTACTCTCTTATTCAACATGCTCAGGTGAACATGTGTGTGTGTGCATCTGTGTGAGGGATCAGATAAACAAGACATTTCTCATCCACTTTAGACGGTCACAACCTCTGAACTTGAAACAGGAATCACTGTAATTCCCAGTGTGCCTGTCTAGACAAAGGGCAGGAAAACAAAAGTCCTCAGTTTGGGACATTATGTTAGTTCCTATTTTGTACAGGGAGCTATTTTAGTGTTTGGGTTCGGCTCTTAGTGGTTATTTGTCTGCATCTGTGGTTGTATGTGGAGGGAGGGAGGAAGTGTATGTGCTCAGGCCTAAACACCTAAAATGGAAACCTCCACCCCACCCACGCTGGCTAGAGTGGATATTGATGGATGCACAGAGGGAAAGAGAAAATATTGATTGATAGGAAGAGGCATAAAGTTAGGGAGGGAAAGTGTGTGTGTGTGTGTGTGTGTGTGTGTGTGTGTGTGTCTATTTTAGAGACAAAGGCACATAATAAGTGAGCTAGAAGCGGAAGGGAGATTTTAGTGTCCTCCCAGTTTAGGTTCTGTCAGGATCAGTTGGTGAATTCCTCAGTGGTAATGAGCGGGGTCAGTGTGTGTGTGTGTCTGTATGTGTGTTGTGAACAAGGCATTGTGTGTTTTGCCATTGTGAGGTCATGGGCAGATGATGTAATCTGCGTAACTTGGCGCCGGTTTTCCTGAATGCAGCCCTCTCTCCAGGAACAATCAGAGAGCAACATCACACACTTGCTGACATGCAGCACTGTCCCAGGGCTATAGGCTCATAATAAATGTAATGAATTGTTTTTACTATGTTATATTTTCACAGTGCACGTGCAGTGAAGAGAAATATTTCACCAACACAATAATTAATTAAGAAAAGTAAATGCTATTTTTTCCCGCCAAAGTATCCCGTCTTGCAGGACAACATTCGGTTTGTCAAACTTAGGTGTTCTTTGTGGTTGTGTTTAAACACACACAGCACTTGGCTGTTAGGGATAAAGAGTTAAGATTGTGCTTTGGCTTAATAGAGAAAAAATTAACTCACTCCACACAAAGTGTTTATTAAACTTTAAACAAACCAAACTTTGTCTAATGGTAACCACAGTGTCAAGAGTCAAACTCTCACTTCAGCCACTTGCTTTCCATTTGCTTTCTGTTAATAACTGTAGAGCTTTTTTCATTTTAATAATATGTTACATTGAAACACAATCTGTCCAGTGCATCATCTTTGCAGTTTAGTTACATAGGAACCTAATCTGTAGGAGACACAGTTGCTGGGAAACAGTTTCATATTGATGATATTGTTGACAGTGTCTGGACCTGGGGAGTATAACATGTTTTGATTGTTATTGATCTATTATTTTATTCACAGCCTTGTGCAGATGCAGATTCTAGGCCAAACTATGGATGTCAGAGGTCAAACAGTACTAATTAGCATTTAAAAGATCTAAGAAAATCTTACCTTTGTTTAGTGTTTTCACACATGGAGTTATTTGCAACAGGATTGGGAACACAAATCACCCAGATAGCATCCAGTACTGTGATGATGGATTGGTTACCTAATGTGCAGTTTGCCTAGGATATTGTGAAATCAACATCCTGTTGTTTTAGGCTTGATAGGGAGTGATGACGAAAGAAGATAAAGAGAAAATCACTGCCCTCTTGCTTGGAATTGTTTTTTGAAATTAATTTGTGATTGCAATCTGGAGTCTTTTAAGCAAAATCTTTTTAAATAAGCCTCACCCTAAAGTAAACATTGTATGTATAGAACCAGAGACACTGTCACGTGTTCAGGGAGATGTCAGGGTGTCTCCCCCGAACCATTTGGGAAGAATAAGAGAGCCAGAGAGACTAGAGGGGAGTTTCCCTTTATGTTAACTGGCAGGAAGATGCCGGATCTGGAGGATCCTCTATCCTGTAGATACAGGAAGGCAGAGCCTCCTCCCCCAACTTGAAAAACCGCACTGAGCTGAACTGGAATTTGACACAGAGACTAGAAACCTGCATCTCATTTCTATCCCTCCTCCTCTTCATCCTCCTCCACCTCATCTGTGTCGTCTCACAATCTCAAATCATCTTTTTTATTTATAATTTATTACGCAATTTCCTTGCTTCTCTCCTCCCTCATTTCCTTTCCTCTGTTCTCTGCCCACCTTTTCTCTCTTCTCCTCCTTTTTTTCTTTTTATTTTCAATTTTATTTGTTTTTCAAACATTTATTTTGTATCCTTACATTTACTCTTCTCTTTTTTTTTCATTTCCTTTTCCACATTGCTTTTCTGCCATCTCCTTTTCCCCTCTAACCTTGCCTTTTCTTTCCTCTCCTTCCCTATCTACCTCTCTCTTCTGTCCTTTGTCTATTTTTTACTCTCAGGTCCTTTTTCCAATAATTGTATCTCTTTTTATTTCCCTTTGCTTTTATTTCTTTTTAGTTTTCTTCTCATCTCTCCATTCCATTTTTTCTTGTCTCTTCTCGCTCTTTTCCATTACAGTTTTCTTTTCTTTCTTTTTCTCTCTTTTTCCCTTGCTCTTTGGTGTCCTCTTTTCCTTTTCTCCTCTCTCATATTTACTTTACTTTTCACTCATTTCCTGCCCAACCTTTCCATCCTCTCCTCTCCTCTCCTCTCCTCTCAACCACTCCACTTTCTTTTCTGCAGATATTGTTTGTTTGATTGTTTCTCCCCTGCTGCCTGTGTCATCTCCAACACATGTTAAGTTTCTTGTCTTCATTAGATGCATTCACAGACCTGTGGGAAATCACAATCTTACCTCAGAGTGTCCCAACTCATAAACAGTGGAGCATTTATTAAATATTGCTGAACACAAACACTAACGAACACTGGAGGTAGTGATTTAAAGTTTATCATGTTGGCTTTTTTCCTGCCTGTTCCTGCGGTGACAGAGGTTGTGGCTGACAGGGGGCCCTCCAAGGACAGATGTGTGCCTTCCTGTGCAGATGTTGTTGCCAGGGAAACAATGACAGGACATGCTTAAATGATGAACAGCTGGAGGGTTTCCTGTATCAGTGTTTCCCTCTGCGCTGTGGGCTGTAACAAGGTCGTCACTTAATCAGTCTCAGTGGTGTAGTGACAGGAGAGGAGCGCAATGAAGATGCTTTTATTTCATGTCAGGGACGTGCAATTTCATGTACAGACACAGACACACACAGATACAGAACAGGCTGCTGATACAGATTGTTGTTTGCTGCCTGTCTGTATTTGCTTGTATTGTTGTGATTCACTCACACTCTCTGGCATTCCCATAGTTCCAGTTTGTTTATATTGAGTGTGTGTGTGTGTATGTGTGTGTATGTGTGTGTGTGTGTGTGTGTGTGTATGTGTGTGTGTGTGTGTGTGTGTTTCAGGTCTAGCAAGTTGCTGTGAGAATAATGAAATGTTGTTTTGGCAACAGAATAAAATAATCTCTGAACCTTCAGCCCTCTTTGCAGTTTCTTTTCCTAAATGTCTTAAGTACAAAGGTTTATTGTCATTTTAAGTTAGTCAGTTCTAAAATGCCATTGGTCTTTATGTAAATGGTACTGCACATGTTTTAGTGAAACAAAATAAAGATTATGAAATTTAAAATGATCACAATTTAGATTTTTTTTTCTCGAAAAGTTGTTAGAGATGTTGATTTAAGTGTCTGATTTTTTTGCAGGATACTGTTGTTCTATCTCATATAAAGAACATGTGTCTGTTATTTAGTGTGGGGTGATATACAGCTAGGTCTATTTGAGCAGTGACACAGACCCGCCAGATGAATTTGCAATGAAACAATCCAGATGTGCTTTAAGGGCACCCTGTCACCCTTAATTTGAGGGCTTGGTCAAAAATATTGTTTGTTTGGATATGAATTACCAGTTAAAGGTTTGGGCACACAGAGAAAAGAACATGTTTGAAAGTAATACAGTGTAATCCTCTACTTACTTTACTATAATGTCAGTTCTCATTTAGTGTCACATGCTGCATGTTTTAGTTCCTTATTAGACTGGGATCAGCTTTCACAGATGATGCTTGTAACACGTGTCCGTCTTCAGGTTCGAGGGTGAGAGGAACAGAGACTTTTTTCTTGTCTCAAAATCTGTGAGACTGTGGAAAAGCCAATTGTAATTTTCAAAAAAGTGTTCTCTGTCTCTTTTTTAAATAAACTACATGGCAACAGAGCAGCAACATAAGGGTGCAGAGACTACTACTTTTGTTTTTGCTCTAATATGATGAAGAGTGTGTTCATTCCAGTATTTTTGTATATGTGTAGGAGGAAGTGATGTGATTTCTTTGGCAGGTGGATGATTTAAAATGTTGAGTAAGGAGGAAGAGAGAGTGTGTAACCATTCATGAATTTTCTCTGTAGTGCAGCATTGGCTCGTACTCACATGTTGCATATTTTTGGGTAATTAAGAGGCATCCTCGTCCTGATCAGAGAAAGTCGACTGGCACCAGATGAAGCACTTTGATTTCCTCTAATGAGGAGAGAGAGAGGAGGGAGGATGCAGAGAGAGGGATGGGGTAAAAAGGAGTGAACACAGAAAGGTGGAGCTAGATAGAGGATGAAAGGAGTGGGAGAGAGTGGATGGACAGTGCACAGACAGTCCCTCTACTGTCCAACAGATCACAGTGATCTGTGTGTGTGTGTGTGTGTGTGTGTGTGTGTGTGTGTGTGTGTGTGTGTGTGTGTGTGTGTGTGTGTGTGTGTGTGTGTGTGTGTGATGCACAGATTACCATGGTAACCTGGTTGGCATGGTGACAAAGTTAGAGCTACCCCCTACTCTTGCCCTATCCCACCTCACCTGTCTCTCTTTCTGTCCACATCACTTTCTGTCACTTCCTATTTAGTACTTTCTATAGCCGAGTGACAATCAGTTTTCTATGATTTATTTACACCTGCATAAACAATATAGACTGTGCAGAAAGTGAATTCTTATTCAAACAATGCTCCTACATCATTTGTTAATAGTCTTTTTATTGTCAGTCTAATGTGCATCAAATCCCTCATTTATTAATATTATTATTATCATTATTAATTTACCAGTAGAATGTTAAATTGTAGAGATCTGTAAATTCCTAAATCCCGATGTAAACATTGTGTTTATTCGGGGTGTAATGGTTCTGAAACTGAGGCCAAAACCACAATATGATTTCTTATCATGAATTGAACTACAGTATCACTTGCTTTGTCTGTGCTTTATATCAAGAAAGTAACACTGTATTGCTGGTAGTTTGAAGTATTCAGGGGTGGTACAGAGTGTAGGTCATCTGTGTCTGAGGCATTTAGGTATAGTACAGAGTGTAGGTCATTTGTGTTGTGAGGTATTCACAACACAAATGACCTCTGTGTTTTAAAAATGCTTTGTTGGGGATTTAATAAATCCCGCACCTATAAATCAATCAACAAAACCAAAGCAAAAACTGAGACATATACACAGCCATGGATAGTGTAGGCTAGATTATGCTTCAGCTTTCTCTTTTTTCAGTTAGTCAGTTTCATATAATACTGGGGAAATTTATCTTCAGATTACTGGTAGAGACACACAAAAGAATGTTATGCTCTGTGATTGAGTATGTATTACGAAAATACACAAAGGGAGTTTTAGGTAATTCTCTCAGTCTTGTACTTTTCGCTAAAAGCACATGTTTTCCAACGCAGTTTTTATTTTTTGCATTGATGAATTAGTCAGAACTGGTTTCATGTCTGTCATTGCTGTAATGTGACGTCCTACTTCATGACACATATTTTGTCTCCATCTCCTGGGTCCAGTCAGTCTGGTTTGCTTTGTGCAGTTTTTTAGTAGATCAGTTAACAGCAGCATAGAGGAAAGGACACACACACACACACACCTTCATCTGATGTTACTGAGACTGTATCTGAGTGTGTGTGTGTGTGTGTGTGTGTGTGTGTGTGTGTGTGTGTGTGTGTGTGTGTGTGCACAAAGCAGTGATTGAGAATCTTGTCTTGCTAGTTTCTGAATTATTGATGATGTCCTCCCTCTGCTCCTCCTCATCTATACTTAATGCACTCTCCCTCTCTCTGTACTACAAAGTTCGGCCTGTGCTGCAAATCATATTCTCTTCTCTCTTTCATCACTAAAACTCCTACATCTTCATTTTCCCTCATCTTTATTTTCTCTCTCTCTTTTATGTCTGCTGCCATTCAAACAGAAAAACAGACAAATGTTCCTATCAATTATTTCATACATTTTCTAAATTAAAGTTTCCAGAAAATGTAATATATCATCTGTAAAACACGATTTCATCTGCATCACCTGCATTAAGTACATAAAATATGTAGTAAGTAATATTAAATTATTGACATCAGTAGCCTCATGATGTGGGACATATGTTTCTGTGTGGTTTATTTTTTGTTGCATTTCTACCCTTTCAACAGTGAAACAATGGATTATGATGTTGCTAATCTTGTCCCTAATTGAGCATTAAACAAATACATCTACAGTGAAATAAGATAAAGAGAGAATAGAAAGTCAGTTATCAGTTATTAGTTATCAACCAGTCCCACATGTCAAGTGATTCCTGAAAAGTTATTTTAAGACGATGTTGATTCACTTAGATATGTTTGGGACGATGCAGTTTGTACTGCTGTTATATTGACTGGGCGCTATTCTGGTGTAAAATACAACTTTACTTTAAGGTAATTTGTACGAAAATGACTAATAAGTATCAGCATTGACAACATCTAGCAGCTGTGGTGTACATTGCACCGTCACTAGTGTTTAGTCCTCCAAAGGCAGATCAGAGTTTGAGTCTGGTGTGACTGTTGGTTGGTGTTACTGTAACCAGTTACATGACTCATGTAATCATGAAGCTAGGGAAGAAGTCAGAAGACTTATTGTTATCTATGTAGAGTCTCATTGATAAAAATAGGGAAAGCTTAATATTACAAAGGAAATCTTTGGGATTCATGCTTAAAAAATTGATAAAAATTACAAATGTTCTGTTGATCAATTAGTCCATTAATTGAATAATCAGTGCAGCTGTTGTGAGCTCACTCTGACATTGAAGGTTTTAATACATTTTGCAGTGTTATATGATTTAAAACCCTCAACAATCTTCGACAGGTGACTGTGTGCCTTTGTGTGTGGGTGTTATCTGAGCCTCAGGCAAGGCCAGCGGAAACGCACTTTATGCCTCTAACCTGACAAATCAAAGCGCGCGTGTGTGTGTGTGTTGTCCATCCGGCCTGTTAATTAGATTGCGTAACAGGCTTAGCGGGCGCAGATTGTCTGGAAAGGAATCCCGCTCACACAAACACACACAGAGACGCACAAAGACACACAACACATTGACATTGGATGCGTTTACTGATGCAGGTCACACACAGAGAGAGAGAGAGAGAGAGAGAGAGTAGAAACAGCTTCAGTTCAATAGGATATTTTAACATTGTTGTTTTATTTTAAGGTCTTAAAAATTGACATGAGCAAACTTACATTAAATGAAAATCATATTTTTAATAACCAAAAAATAACGTTTATTATAACAAAGCAATGCACTCATCAAGTTTAGTCTTGTTGTTTGCCTGTAAAAAAAATCTCTCTAATGACCTCATCAATAAAAGCACGACTCTGTAACTGTTGGTGTGTCATTAGGATATTGTTATTATACAGATTATAAAAAAGGAATTACCAATAGGATTTTTAAGCTACCTGCAGTTTCGGTGTCACGCTCACACAGGAGATAAGAATACACAACAACAGTCTGGCTGTATTATTACCAATATCCCACTTGCATCTATTTTTATTAGCAGAGTTAATAAGGGATATGCAAGTGACGCTGGAAATGTGGCATCACTTTTCACTCATTTCCTCTCTCTGTCTCACACACATGCTTTCTCATTCACTACTTAGTCCACCTTTTCAAGCTGAGCGCTGTGATACAGTTACAGAGCAACTCCTTCTCAGGTAAAAGTGTAAATACAACTCAAACTAAAAACTAGGAGATAAAAGACACTAAAGCTTGTGTGTCTATCTCTACACCTTTTAATGTTGACGTTTTAAGTTAGTGGTAGAATAAAAGTATTTGTAAGTTTAAACATGCTGGTGCTCTTTGTAAGTGACCCAGTCCACTGGGTTTTTGCCTTACTGGCGTGTGTGTGTGTGTGTGTGTGTGTGTTTGTGTGTTGTGTTTGGAAACCAGGGCACGGTCAGGGAAGGCGACAACAGGTGGAGGTAATCCAAGAAATGTCACCCATCCTGTCTAGAGTGTACACCGGCATTGTGTACATTGTGTTTGTACTTGAGTAAGGGGTTGCAGGGTAGGTTTGACAGGTGGAGGATTTCGGGTGGACCCTATATTGTTCCACATTGTGTCTGTGCTGGGCTGTCACAGTGGGTTTTGGGAAGATTTGATATGTTTGTGTGTGTGTGCACGTCACCGCTTGTCGCCTATTCGTCAGATAGTGTTTGTCACTGTTTTTATATCTGTGTGTGTCTGGTTGTTGCAGCCATAGAAAAAACAGGAAGATCCTACAAAATTAACACATTTTATCATACAGATTATTATTTGAGCTGCATCTGTTCGTTACTTTAATGTATTAGTCAATCAAAACTACTCAAATGTGAATATTTCATGTGTTCTTTTGTCTTATGTGATGAATATTTAAATGCGTCTGTTAGAGATTATAATCTATATTATGAATCTGTTCATGAAAGATTTAAGTTGTTTAGTAAATTGACAGAGAATTAATATATGACAGTACTGAAGCAGTACTGCTATTTATATTTTGAGATGGAAAATCTGGACTGCACTTTTCGTTGTTTTCTTGATTTTTCTAATAATTAGTTTTGTTTTTATGAAATATTATAAATTAAACATGAAATAACTATTGGTCCCAAGTATAATTTTCTAAAGCTCATAAAAGTGGTAGTGTAAAAATTACACTAAATGACTAAATTAAAATGAAGAAAATTTATACAAGACTCTGTGGTGACCTTAATAATATTTAAGGGAATGAACCTAAGGGGAGCTAGGGGAATGAACAGTTTCATGTTAACAACATGCTGGTGGGCTTGTAGAAAAGATAATAGAAGGGTATTAATAAATAAGTCTTATAATTAAGTTAATTCATGGTCACACATTGAGGTGATTGGTTGGGTCTCAGATTCGTTGTTATTTTGTTATTTTTAAATGTTGTTCTGACAACATTTAACATCTATGAAATAGGAGTGGGAATTCTTTCCCTCGTGGTATTTAGTCATTGGTCAGTGAGTTATGTGACTGTGGAGTAAATGGGGATCTCCAGGACACCTGATGGAAACACTGGGTGGAAGGTTACAGCTGCGTGTCAGTGGAGGACTGGGGGAAGATCCCACTTCCCATCCCAATTTGGCTCTGTCCTCCTCTCTTCCCTCCCCTTCCTCTGGGTATCCCCTCACTCTGACTCACACATACACACTTGTTCTCTTGTCCCAGTCCAAATCATTCGCAGCCACAGTGCTGCTCCAGACTCCAGTCTTCTCTGTTGGTGCTTCATGATGACACACTGCGCCTCAGAGGCCAAGCAGGCATGTGTCTGCGCTGTTGCCGCAATCGTCAGAGCGTTGCGGAGTCGGCTGAAGTCGCTCAGATGCCTTCTGCTGCACGCTGGGTCGGACACCAGCTGCCAGCAACCAACCCAGACCTTCAGCAGTGGGCAAAGGGAGCAAACAGACGTGTTATATAGAAAAACAGGGGGGACAGTTTTAGACTGCTGTGGACCAGCACACCCCAGTTTGGCTGTGAGTAGTCCTGAGTGTTTGCGTTCACAAAAACGTCTTCACTGGTTTGTTTTTGTGCATCTTTTTGGCCTCCAAGTTTAAAAAACATGACAGATTAGCCTGCAAAATCGTTTTGTTTTAACTTTGTTGTTGTTTGTTGTTCTAAGTTTGATGAAGAGAATTACATGGAATTAAGAGTGGAACCAAATGGTCTGCTTGAATAAACATGTAAGAGATAACATGTGAGGCTGCCCCCAGAGATTTTATATCAGAGCCTAAATTAAATCTTGGTGGCTAACAATTGCTTTTATGGACTTATGTGCACATACATTAAAAAGTTGTTGTTGTTTTTTTTTTCAAACTACAAGAAACAAGACCTTTGTAGAGTCCTTATTCTCAACTAATGCATGCTGGGAAAGTTTTATTTAGATGAGTAAAGTCCCAGAAGTTTGTTCATTTAAGTTAGTAAAAAAAACAACAACTAGTGTTTATGAAATGACACTAAAATGATCAAAAACCTATGTAAATGAGTTTTAATGAGAGATTGTGTTAAACTAATACCTGTGTGATGTCTTGCTGAGTAGTTTTAATTAAATGGAAATGGTTACAGTTTTTATGTTTTTGTTTGGTTTGTGTGTGGGGGCAGTCAGGGGGGTCATGTTACCACTGACGTGTCCTAACATCAGCTTTGACAACCTTTGTTCCAAGTTCATCTGACACTGTTGCTCAGACAGATCAGCACATTCTGATCTTTAGATTATTATATTTACTAATTATTAAATATTTTCCCTACTTGTAGTGAGAAAATAGACATTGATTTGTGTTTGTACAACTACTTGATTCATTCATCCATTCTGAAATAATATTAATATTAACTTTGTTCTTCTTTTTTAATGCAAAGTCAGTTTTTTTGTACACTTTTTACTGTTAGTCATTGCCTTGGTTTGGGTAAATTGGGATTAGCATTTTTCTGATGCTTTCTAGCCTCAACAGTTTAACCTGTCTGTCTTTGTTGGTTACACGTTTTAACCTTTTTCTATACAGTAACACAGGGCAAACAGCCCAGTGCTTCACTTGTTAATAAAAAACTTTACCTAGATATCATTTAGTATAAACTTTCCTAACATAATTCCAACTCACAAAGCTCAAGAATCAGTTGTTTACTGCCTACTTTGAGTGCTCTGGCAGACACAGTTTTATTATCTGTTTAGATTGTAAAGAGGGTAATCAGCTCTGTGTGTTGGTAATTCACCCAGCTGCAGAAATCATTTGTCATCACAAATCTGTCACTTAATAATCACCCCTCCCTCCTTTTCCTTTTCTGTTATATCCAGTTTTTGTGTCATGCTCCTTCCGTAGACTGTAAACAAGTTTCTTATCTTTCATGCAGAACAGTTGTTGCCTTATTGTCGTGTTGATGAGAATTAACTCACAAAGTCTGTCTATACTTTCACTACAACAGTCTTAGACTTAAACCTAAATATGGCAGAATATACCTTCTGTGACCGAGTCCTGTTACATGGCTGTGTTCAGCAGCAGCTGTAGCAGTGAGTGCTACACATTTACTTCGTCATTGTGTGTAATAAGAAAATCTGCCTAAAGCCAGACACTCACTCTGTGACCAGAGGTTAAAAATGTGTGCAGAGTTTATGTTAATTTAATACAATTGCTTTAATGTGTCCTTTGGGGAGCTCTGTTGCCTCTGTGTGCAGAACAGTATAACAATATCATACTGATTCATTCTGCTCATGAGGCGTCTTAATTAGATCTGATGGTGGACAGATGATGTGAAGTGTAGCAGGGCTGCAGCGCTGTCTCCTCTCCAGCTGTGTTAGCGACTGCTTAGCGGGAACCTGCTGAACCCTCTGTTTATGAAGGCTCGTGTCATCTTTGTTTATTCAGTTAATAGAACTGCTTTATAAAATCTTTAGACCCTTTCACTTTTTCGCACACTTTATTAAAATGAATAAAAGTGACAGTTCACCCATCATAAACCGTAATGTTCAAATAAAACATGTAGACGTGTGTGTGTGTGCACAACTTAAGGTTGCTGTTTTTAAGGTGGGTAGCAATGCAATAAAGAGTTAATCTGATCTGATATCACTGAATGATAAATTAGAATTAATATTATTTTCACTGTTATTTTTATTTGTGCAGCACAGTCCAGTGAGGACAGTGATAAGATTCTTAAATTAAATATAAATTAAAAATTAAAATTTGTTTGGTACTGCTCTGACCAAAATAAAAACTGCTCAGTGTTTTTAGTGACTACTTGAACGAAATAAAAACTTTGAGTTCAATCCAGGGACTTGGAACCTGGTCATAGTTGATACAGTACTATTGGACCCCATTCTTAGTGACTAGTGGTGGTTTCACACTGTGCATAGCTGTCTTTTTGCTCTTTGTATTGTGGACATTGTGCTTACTTCCTTTTACAAGTGTGTGAAACACTCAAATGTACTAACAGTCAGCAGAAGTTGGAGGTTGTTTGTCTGTCTGTTTCTGTCTCTGCTGTTCCATTTTGCAAAATTCAGATGGAGAGAAACAAGAATAATAACAGGTTAGAGATGCAGGTAGCCAGTGTATGTTTGGAGGGGGGCGTATGCAGGTGTGTATCTGTATGTGTTATTTAGCATCCATTTGTCTATGTGTGCATGTGTGTGTTCAGAACACAGGTGCAGGGTTTTCAGATTTAATCTTGTGATTAGGAGGTGCTACATGAACATCCTGTCGCTTCAGCTCTGATCCTCCATCTGCGTTCTGACTCACACACACAATCTCTCTCACGACCAGTACATATTTAAAATGTCAACATTCCCAAACTCTGCAGCATTTTCATACATCATACTGTCTATTTTTGCAAGGAGCCAGCAGTGTCCGAACTCAGGTTTTGTTCATTTAGCAGCTGTTAGTGGCTCTCAGCAGAGGCCTTGTCTGTAATTTGCTGTCTGGATAGGGAAGCTCATTTACATACACTGCATTGCTCTGTACTTGATTACATGCAGTTTAAATTGCATATTTGTTTGAATTTGTTTGACTGAAAGTAGGTCTGAAGATCTGTTGATATAATAACTGATGTCAGACTTTATTTCCCTGCGACAGAAATATTCAGTTTTTCTAATATATTAACCTTGATATTTTGTAGTTTTTTTTAATCAGATACAGTTTTGTGAAATGAATAAATAAATTAATCAAAAGTACTAACCAGAATAATAACAGATCCTTGCAACAGTACCTTTTTAGAGAAACACAAACACTTGAACCTTTTGTTGAAGTAAAACATACAGTTTAAAATTGGCAGAAATCTGAATTAAGTTTGGTATTGCTGGGTTGGACAGCCCCTCCTGTCCTATGCATGTATGTGTATGGGTGTGTGAATCTGACCGCACATTGATGTCAGCTGGGTACCTCTGTCTTATCTCCTTACCATCAAGTACAAGCTACAAACCTTTAAAATTTCATAAAGAAGCAAGCAATGTTTATTATTAGTAATTAATTAATTACTGTGGTGCCTCAGTAACCTAATTGTATATGTTCTCTAATAATAAAGCAAGAATTTTAATGTAATGACTTTTACTTGTACTGTATTGTGAGTTATTTTTAGTTTTTTAATTAAAGTATGAATACTTCTGCCATAATTGCTTATGTGACTTCACCAGCTTACATTCACATAGATATAACAATTTCCCATGAGAGAGAGAGAAAAGAAGAAGAATAGAGAAGAAAGAGAGAGAGGCAAGCAGAGGTGCAAACCGGAGACAAGAGGTGAGAACGGTTAAAATAAAGATAGAAAAGGCGAGAAAGTAGGAGGGAACAAGGAAGGAAAGGAGGGACAGAGGGAGGGCGATGAGGATTTCTCTGAGGGAGAGTGAGGTAGATGCAGAGGAAGAGAGAGTGAGAGAAGGAAGTGTCAGGGACGAGCAGAAGCCGGCTCCATCCTGTCGCCTCGCAGTCGATGCACAGGAGCATGTTAGCGCCACACACCCTCAGCCGCAGTCGGGACTACACGACCCATTATTCACTGGGACATCTGCCAGATAACACCTGGGAACTGCAGGTATGATGACGGGAGGAGGAGACGGAAGCAGTAGAAGTGTGAAGTAGGAGTGGTCGGACAGAAAGAGCATAGACGATGAGAAAGCAGAGGGGAGGATGTCAGGTGGAAAAGCACATTAGATGCATTTACCTGTTTCGTGTTTGGTTTATTGCATCAGTATCCCCAGTAAACAAAGAAAGAGTGAGCTGAGGAGCTTTAGAAAGAGTTGAAGAGTGAAGGAGGGATGGTGTCACTGAGCACACACAGTGTGGTACCATTAGTCATTCAGCTACAGCGGGAAGCAGGTATCGGGGGTGGCTCCATGACAACTTTGTGTCTGTCCTTCTGAGCATGTGTGTGTGTGTGTCCCATTTGAGAGTGTGTGTTGTCATTTCCCACTGTGCAGATGACGAACATTCAGAAGCCCTGTGTAGCTTGTGTGATTCACTGAGATATGAAGAAGGGAAAAGAAATCCACCTTCAGATATTCTCACACTGATAACAACACACACTGCTGGTTTATGTACTACGTTTCCCACAGTTCCTTTAAAAATATGCCTTAACTTATCTGTAATCAGTGTTAAATGTATTCAGATCCTGCATTCAAACTACTACTTAGAGGGCTTGTATTACAGAAAACAATGAAGATGATCTTTGGGATGTGGTAGGGTGATGGTGAGGGCCCTGCTCTACTGTAAAATTATTAAATCTTCCCCCGCTTATTTGAAATTTTTACGTTCCCGCCTCAAGAGTTTTAAAGGTATTTTAACAACCACCTGCTGAGCTAAAAGACTATATCTGTGCTAAAGCTAAGACTGTATTTTTTTTAAGTGTCCTCATGTTCTTCCCCTTCACATTAAAGATCAGCATCACAGATACTGATACTCAGTAGCAAGAAAAAATTAGTGAACTACTATAGAATATTTTATAAATATAAAGGTAGCTGTAAACCACACCTCTGTTCTCATGTTATAGATTTCTCTCTGGGTTTACTGACACCTGGCTCCAGATGGCATTAAGTAACATTAACAACCCTGTGTTTCACATACTTTTTCCACTGTCACTGTTTATGTTTAATTGTGTGTTCAATAAAAACATGAAAGACTGTGACTGTGACCTGGAAATTGCAAATAATTCAATGACTGTTTCTTGCTACTATTACTTATTGTCTTATTCTCTTTACGTCTCCAGCCATTACGCGATGTGAAGATGCTTCGTAAGAGTATTTGCATTATTCATTAGGTGATATTTTAGCAGGTGGATCATGAATAATGCAAATTGTATGTGGACAATTTCTGAAACAACTGCTATAGGACATGATCTGGGATGGATTCTAATAACAAACAGATTTGTTTAAAACAAACTTGGTATTTATAAAAAAAATTGTCAAATGTCAGCAAATTCTACTAACTTACTTTGCAATTTACTTAATGTATAAAACAATCGGCAGAAAAAGTCCCCTATGAGTTTGACGTCTTTTATCATATGTAACGGTATGAGGTTGTTATTAGTGGTTTGTATAAACAGCATTTTACTAAACTGTACCATAGCTCGTCATGGTGGTTTCCCAGTTTGGTGAGCTCAACCCTATCCGCTACCTCTGGGTCAAAGTGGAACACCGGGATTGTGACATTCATCACATCTATGCTCTTTTGTCTGAATGGGAGAGAGGAAGCTGTTAGATCAGCAGAATAATCATGACGTCAGAATCACGTTTAGCTTTAACATACAACAGTGGATGGGTTCTTTATGTTTTCACTGCTGCTTCCTGTGCTGAATCTGTTGAGAGCAGATGATAGTGTAGAGCGACTGGAGAGTATAGTGGTAGGATCCCTGCCCTCCATACCAGAGACTGGGGTTTTGCCTTAGGCGAGACCTCCTTATGCTTTCCCTGTGCCTTGTAAGTTGCTTTGATAAAAGCGTCTGATAAATGTAAATATCTTTATGCTAATAATTTTCTGCTAACACCAAAGCAATTAAAGTAAAAAGCAGAGAAGCTGAAATTTAAATGCCACCCTTTGTGAAATTGTTTATTGCAGCCAGCTTTCATTTTCAGCGACACGTTTTACTGTATGTTAATATAATTTTTTATGTATCTTTAAGTTGTGTGTGTTCTGAATTTGTACCTGTTTTACCTCACTACAAGACAAATCTCCCTTTCGTGTGTTTTTCAGGATGATGTGCCAATCAAGGAGATCAGCATCACTCACCATGTGAAAGAGGGATCCGAAAAGGCCGATCCACGACAGTTCGAGCTTCGCAAAGTCCTAGGACAAGGCTCCTTTGGCAAGGTGTGTGTTTATATATCTATCTGTCGGTGCTTGTGTGTTTGAGTGGGACTTAAATGCCTGACTAAGTGTGAGTTTCACTTCCACTCAGTTACCAGTTATGTTTCCCTAGTGCCAGTGTTTGAGAGCCCGTTGTCATGGAGATGGCAGGATGAGGGCCCTTCACACACCCGCTCAGTATCATCATCTTTATGAATGAACAATTAGCCTCTTGCTTGGGCTCTGTGTGTGTGTGTGTGTGTGTTTGTTTATATTAATCTACATAAGTATGACCCAGATAATGAGGCTAACTCAAACAAAGCCACAAACAGTAAACAGTACACATTCAGTGTTATATATTCTGTCACACTCTGATACCCGCTAACACTTCAACCACTGAGTAAATTACACAGTACATTACACAAACGCACATTAAATACAATAAATGCACTGGGAAGTGACTTCATTTTTCACAATGTTTGTTTCTGTGTCTTTAGGTGTTTCTGGTCAGAAAGGTCACAGGAACAGATGCAGGTCAGCTATACGCCATGAAGGTCCTGAAGAAAGCCACACTGAAAGGTATTGACAGAGAGAGATATGGTCAATTTCTGCAAAATGAAAATCTTACTTGTGAAAAATGTGACGCTTTGCCTGAAAACTTAATGCACAGTGAATTTTGGAAGTAGCACAATTGCAAATATTGCAGTTTTATTTAAAAAAAACATCAGCAAAACAAGAAGAATAAGAGAAAACAGTGTACTGTTTAGAAAGAGGGGGGTGAGGCTGGAAATGGATTTGTCTCTCTTAATTCTGTGAGTGTGGGACAGAGTCTGACAGAGAGGGCATTTCAAGCTAAAAGTGTGAAACTTAGCAGCTCTGTGATACTGAAGGAGCAGAGACACTCGAATGTGCTCAGTTCTAGGGGGCTCTGACCCAAGTTAACCACAGCAGCCAGAAACCTACAGATACAGATGTGACTAAACATGGACCGGTCAACTGTCTCACAACTGATTTCCAGTTTATCACTTTTTGCATATGCAGTAGATTTATCTTTTTGTCACCTGAAGAGCCCTTTACTGCTTAGTGTCCTGCTTTTCTATGAATCTAACCTTAAGTATGCCTTAACATCTTCTTAATCAAGCCATAATTAAAAAAAAAAAAGTCTGAATTAGAAGTCTGATCAATGTATGACGTTAACACCGGCGCTAAAGAGGTGTAGAGAGAGAGAAGGAAAAAATTAATCATAAAGTTATGTTGAAATGAATTCATACACCAACCGCTGAAGGAAAAACTACAGCATGCACATTTATTTTAAGTGTATCTACAGCTTTATTCTCTCTTTTCTGGCTTCCTACTTGATTGCATGTGTTTTTTTCCTTTCTTTATCCATTCTTCTGTTTTCCTATGCTTATTTTCTTCCTCTCTTTTGGTGATTCAGTTACTCATCTGCTGCCATCAGGGAGCCAAAATAAAAGCCGAAGAAGCCAATCTGTTTTATTTGGGCTTTTCAGTAAGAACGTTATCTGGCGTGTCATGTGTTTTCCACTCTGTGTGTGTTTCCAGTGCGTGACCGGGTCAGGACAAAGATGGAGAGAGACATTCTGGTGGAGGTCAACCATCCCTTTATCGTCAAACTGCATTATGGTGAGTCAGACAATAACAGACCTCTGTGATGAGTCACTAACAATACACTAGCCAATCAGAGCTCCATTATTATTCCTAGTTTACCAGGAAACCAACCTGGCAGTGGAAATGATCACAAATATAGAGGTTCTCAGATCTTGACTTACTTTTCCTTCCTTCCTGCAGCGTTTCAGACGGAGGGGAAACTCTACTTGATCCTGGATTTTCTCAGAGGAGGAGATCTCTTCACTCGCCTCTCTAAGGAGGTAACACAAAAGATAAAAAAGTCTTTCAGATGACAACAGAGAAAGGAAATCCACATATAGCAAATAAAGGAACTGCATTATGTTAATAAGGGATTTATTGTCTGATGGAACATTTGGCCTTCTCATAGTACACACACACACACGAAGTGAGGTGCAGTATATTTAGTACATATTATCAAAGGTGAGGAATGGTCGGTGGTGTGTTCCCACATTCACATGCATGTGTTTTGTGGATAATTTTATTTTAGCACAGTCCAAACACATAAACACTAGCACAGGACCCATCATCTGTCCACTCTACTATTTATTTACTGCTGCATTGGCGAATATACATCAAACAACAATTAATACCACTGTGTGTCGTAGGTGATGTTTACAGAGGAGGATGTGAAGTTTTACCTGGCAGAACTCGCTCTGGCACTTGATCACCTTCACAGTCTCGGCATCATTTACAGAGACCTCAAGCCTGAGAAGTAGGTGCACACAGAGTCACGCTCATTTATGAATGTTTTGCCTGCAGACTTTTTGTTTCTCAGAAAATAAAAAGCATTTCTGTTATTTCAGCATCCTACTTGATGAGGAAGGACACATCAAGCTGACCGGTGCGTAATATGACACATCTTTTGTGTACTTGTGTCCCTCTGTCAGTGTGTACCTGTGTATGTGTCTGTGTGTAAGAGAACAAATCTTTGTGTGTTTACACCTGCTTTTAGAGCCACCTTTCACCTCTCAGCCACATGTAAACTAATTATTTTACCACTTTTCTCACTGACTTGTGTTTGTTTTCAGACTTTGGCCTGAGTAAGGAGTCAATAGACCATGAGAACAAAGCCTACTCCTTCTGTGGGACGGTGGAGTACATGGCTCCCGAGGTGGTGAACAGGCGAGGACACACACACAGCGCCGACTGGTGGTCGTACGGTGTGCTCATGGTGAGAGGATACTGCTTATTAGCATCAAACTAATCCCATCATAGATATATGTACATGCATAAAGACTAAAAGGTAAACAAAGGCCAAGTACCTATAGTTGACATTATAACAGCATGTTTCTGTCTGTTTTCATCATTATCAGTTATCAAATTCACAAAAACATTTTTTGAATTCCTCCATTTTTCATATAAAGAACTGGCAGCTCTTTAGTGATTCACTGAATGTGGCTCAGTGCAGGCTTCAAATTACATTTGCTAGTTGTTAATATATCTGTTATGCAAACATGGATGAACTATGAGACAGTAAGCCCCTGGGCACAGACATTTACAAGCCCAACCCAACCACATACATAGGAGCCAGTGCCCCAGATTGAAGCATTGTCCAAGCATCTATGTTTATTAGTTTTGTTTATGTGTGGTTATTTTGCATCTCTGTTGCCTGTTATCTCTTTTTGGTCATTTTGGGGTATCTTTGTGATAATATCGGAATGTTTTTAATAGTTTTTTGTTCACCTTTGTATTATTTTCTGTGTAATAATGCTGATTTTGTGTTTTTTTTTATGTCTGTTTAATTTCTTTGTGAGAGACGAAATTCTGATGTGCATGTTAAATCTTCCATACATGTCACTTTGTGCAGATTTCATATTTCTATGGAGTAGGTTTCTGCAGTAGATGATTTTGCTAATTGCTGATGTGTTGCACTCATTTTCTTTCAGTTCGAGATGCTGACAGGAACGCTGCCGTTTCAAGGCAAAGACCGGAAAGACACAATGACCATGATCCTCAAGTAAGACACTTTATACTGTCCCGTAAAGTCCTATCCAGTCACCAACCAACAGCTTTAATTACAACTTACTGTACATCCGAGAAGAGAGTAAGAACAAGATAGACTGAGTGAGTGAAAGTGAAGAATTTAAATAAGAGGAGATAAAGTGCAGCACTCAGAAGGAAGAGGAGGAGAGATAAGAGAAATGGTCTCAAGTGTGCTGATAGCCAGTTAAAACGGTGAGGGAAGAGACGGAGGAGAAGAAAGACAGTCTAATCATGTTGGAGTCTGTCAGAGAAAATAAACAAAACAAATCACAGGAAATATTAACCCCTCCTGTTTCCTCTGTTGTCTATTGTTCACCCTGATGTGTGTTCATAGCAAAATGCTGAGCAGACTATTTGCAAAATGCTGAGTGTTTCCTGTTGTGTGACATATCGTCTAGTCTTTCAGATACTTTCATTTTGGATATACAATATGGACATTTGATTAAAGCTGCAGTTCACTGCAGTAATTCTGTTGCTATAATAAAAAATCTCTGCCTTTGTTTTCACAGAGCCAAGTTGGGAATGCCACAGTTTTTGAGTTCAGAAGCTCAAAGTCTCCTCAGGAACCTTTTCAAACGTAACCCAGCCAACAGATTAGGTAAAACTTAGAAGAATATTTTACAGTGTGAAAAAAATGCTTTCACAGTGGAGCCTCCAGTACCTAATGATTTACTTATGACAGAATATTTCTCTAAATGCTACTTAAGCTCTGAACAAGATCCAAGTTGTACAGTAGTCCATCCTGAATGAGAACAAATGAGCCAAACAATAACAAAAATAAGAAAAATAAGCATAATTACAACTAAAGAAAATTAAGAAATCTAGGCAGGAAACATGTTATTAGGTCAGTAATTAAGCACATAAACCAATAGAGACGACAAGTAACTGTAATTCCAATGTATCTGCTTAATAATGTCTTCCAGACAGTATAGAATTACTACATTGGACCATCACAAAAAAACTAATGTTTTCTAAGTGAGTGTGATTCATGACTTTGTTTATTTGGTCTCCACATGCTGGTGGCAACTTCCACAGAAACCTTGTTCTGAAAAGAATTAAAAATGGATCCTAAAAGTGCCAGTGATTTGATGGAGACTACAGGCATTGAGATAAAAAAAAATTATAGGACTGCATTTAAAAAGGACTTTAAAAATTCTGTATTGTAATTGGAAATTCTAAACAATCATTGCAAACTGCTGGGGGTGAGTAGGAAAAATCAGTGTTCATCAAAAGCTGCACATTATCACTCTGTTACCTTTTTCTAGGTGTACTTAACAGTGTGTATATGCTATATAATATTCTACGTGTGTTGCTGACAGACATTAAAGTCTGAGAGTTGTGAGTGTGTAAAGTTGTTGATGCATTTTTTTTTCCTTAAAAGTTAACTGAAAAATGTCCATACACTCTCACTTAACTTAAGATGCTCAAATTCTAGTGGAAGTAAAGGCTACAGCTGTGGTCTGATGGCTTTAAAGTGTTCATTTCAGCCCTTTTTGTACATGTGGATATATTTGGTGCAGGGTTTTAGATAATTGAAAACTGTCCATTTCTGGTTTTAATGTACCAAAAATCTGATTATATGTGGTATGTTCTTGCTCTATCCAGTCACAGTTGATGTAAATGAGTCTTTAAGTGGAGCTGACACAGTTTCTTCTGCCCCCTACTGGTCTGTTCTGTATTGTACTGGACCAAGCTAACGTTGTTATTTATTTGTAGGAGCTGGACCAGACGGGGTGGAGGAGATCAAGAGGCACCCGTTCTTCAGCACCATCGACTGGAATGTCAGTGTCTTACAGCCAGAGATACAGAAACAAACTCAGAAATAAAAATTTCCTCCATGAGCATGTCCCCTTCAGGTTGTTCTAACATTTTTCCTCTTCCTCTGTAGAAACTATACCGCAGAGAGATCCATCCTCCATTTAAACCGGCTGCAGGACGACCTGACGACACTTTCTATTTTGATCCAGAGTTCACAGCTAAAACACCCAGAGGTACAGGCTGTCACTCTACCTCACCTTTCCTCCTCTATGTCTTCACACACCGATACATTCCGAGTAACATCTGATTTCATTGAGTGCCAAAGTTTAACAGCTGTTTCTGTGTGTGTGTGTGTGTGTGTGTGTGTGTGTGTGTGTGTGTGTGTGTCTCAGACTCTCCGGGGGTCCCTCCAAGTGCCAATGCACATCAGTTGTTCAGAGGATTCAGTTTTGTGGCCATAACAGAGGAGGAAACACAACCGCTACAGAACACGATTGTTCAGGTACAAACACTCTTTTAGTGTAAATAACAGGTTTTACAAGTAAAATAATAATTATATTTTACATTGAATTTACAGAAGTGTAGGACAAAAACACGAAGGTAAAACTTCAGATTGATGCACAGGGGTTGAATGTTTGGTAGAATTAAAAAATACAGAACTTACTTTAATTCTACTCACACTAATTCATAGAGTATTTTTGACTCTTGTCTTACTGTTGACAGAGAGTCTAAGTCATCTTTTCGGTGCAGCGTAGATACTGTAGCTGACAGTGCCTATAAAAAGGTCCGTAGTGGGAGGGTTTCTCTGAAGCCAACATTTAGTTACAGCTTTCTTTTTCTTTCTGCAACCATAAAAATGTGCAAGCACATTTACACAAAACTTCAGGAATAACTTTTATAAACAGAGAGAATAATATCAGGTATGCACAATTTTAAATCTCCACTTTCTACTAAAAAGGCTAAATATGTGAATAATATCAAACATATGGACTTGTTGCCATGGCATTTGTTGTTTATAATATAATAATATGTAATATTAACAGATCCACCAAACCACATTTTACAGTGTTATTGCTCAGAGACAGAAAGGACACACACTACGCTAACAAGACCTGGACATATACATACAGAACTCAGAAAATGTATGAAATTAAAGGTCAAAATGCTTCCATTTAGATTTTAACACAAATTATTTCCATTGGAACCAACACCATAACTGAATAATGATGCTCCTTCACTCTGTATCAGTAGAAAATGTTCTCTGTTTTCAGGTTTTGATTAAGTTTAGGTTCATTAATGGTTACAGTACATATATAGTATTGAAACACATAGAAATGTTTCCGTATTGGGCCACGATTCTGTCTGTTCCTAAGTCACTCATTTCAAAATTTCAGAATCAGTTTTATTTGCTAAGGCTGCAGGCATTCAAAGAATGTGTGTTGGTGTTTGCTCTACAAATGTAACACAGGAACAGGGTAAAATGATAAATAATGAAATACACAAAACTTAAAATTGCTATCAAAGCCTCCTCTCAGCACACAAAACAGCACTGGCAGTGGTGAGGAGATGTTTGCTTTCTGAGGTTTTAAGCGAAACTTGTGATTCTAACTAGTCAGAGAAGGTTAAAACCTGTGCATCTCACACTGATGTGAAATGTATCTATGAGCTGCCACAGGTTTTGACCGTGGATGGACAGTTTTGACACAGTGTCAGTATTTAATGCTCTTTAATGGTGGACTGATTTCTGCTCTCATGCTTCAGCTAGCTTGAGTCACAAAAAAATATAAATTATGATTTAAAATGAAAGTTAAGGTCTATTTACACTGACAGTTATGATATAGATAGCAATATCACATTTGCATCACAAAAATGTGTGGATCACTATTAATATTTACATGAAAATATTACTGTACATTAATGTACAAATTAATACATGTAAGCTTGTCGTTTAACCACTATAATACCCCGGGCATTAGTAGTAATACATGCATTTGTTTATGTTTGTGTCTCTGCGTCTAGCAGCTGCACAGAAGCACATCCCAGTTCTCAGACGCCTACGAGATCAAAGAAGACATCGGTGTTGGCTCCTACTCCATCTGTAAACGCTGCATACACAAAGGAACAGGCATGGAGTATGCAGTCAAGGTAAACATCCATTCAAAGGGCCTGTAGCATGACGTCTATGTCCAGCTTTTCAACACTGTTTGTCCATGTTACAGATCATAAACAAGGCCAAGAGAGACCCAACAGAGGAGGTGGAGATCCTGCTGAGATACGGACAACACCCAAACATCATCACTCTCAAGGATGTGAGTCACTCTGAAGAAAATTTAGCTTTAAGGAAACATTAGAACAGCTTGTAAGTTTTGCTGGTCAACAATAGTGTAATTATTTTTAAAGTTTCCATTTGTCTCAGCAGTATGACTCAATGTGGGGACCAAAAGGTCAACAATTGAATTTGTCTGTGTAGCTGCTGGACAGACACAAAAATTCCAGTTTGGTACTAATGGTTTCTCTTAAGTTTCACTTTTCCTTCATTCACTTTCCAGTAACAAAAAACTGTTCCTTGTTTTACAAAGAACGTATTGATTCAGCTCTGTTAAAATATTTTTTCTAGTTTTAGTTTACTTCTCTCTTAAATTAAATTTTTTTAATATTTAATTAATGTTGTCATTTTCTCTCTTAACTGGTTAAATAAAAGGTCAGTCATTAAAAGTCATGACATAAATGTCCAAAGATATAAATAAAAAGGTTAGGTAATCAGTTATCACAAAAAGCAGGTAAACAGTCAGAGTAGCACCACTGTCAAGAAATACTTAGATGAAAAGCATTTCTGCTCTTAGTGTCAGTTAATGAGCAGCACAAAAAGAAAAAAGCAGTTAAAGAGTTGATGTAGGAGCCTAGATGTTAATTTCTCTTTTTGATGTAGACTAGTTTTTGACTATTTGTTAGGTTACTTTTAATTGTAATTTGGTTTGTAATTGTAATTTTAAAAACTATAAGTTAGATGCATAATCACACCAAACATTTAATTAACCACTGAACTAAGATCAACAAATATGACACTAAAGACAGGATGAGCCGAGGATCAAACTACTGACTTGGTATCATTCCTAACATTTCAGACTTTCTCCTGTCTCACCTATTACTCATAGTGAATTTTAGAATCACAAACTTTGAGCAGAAACCTTTTCCTCTGGGTGATCACCAGTTTTTCCAGACCTGAAGCTTTTACACAAGATTAAATTAGCTCAAATCTGAACTGTCTGAATAAATGAATTCATAGTACTGTTGAGGGACTGAAATGTGGACTGGTCCTTTCCATCTTGTAGGTGTATGACGACGGCCGGTCGGTGTTCCTGGTGACGGAGCTGATGAAAGGAGGCGAGCTGCTGGACAAAATCTTGCGTCAGAAGTTTTTCTCTGAGAGAGAAGCCAGCGCTGTGCTGTACACCATCACCAAGACTGTGGAGTACCTGCACGTGCAGGGGGTATGTTTCTCTGAGTGTCAACTCAGATTTGTTCACACAGGTGACCATCTATGACCAGTGTGTTTACAGAACGTTTTAAAGTCCTAGAATTAAATTTAAGTGGAGGACGTTATGGAAATGCTGCTTCTGACAAAATAATGAGATGTTCTTATTTGTTGAGCCCACATTTAATGATTTGTCTTATTAACTTAATATATATAAACTGATGGTTTAACCCATAATTTAGTGTATTTAAAATTACAGGAGAGATTTGTGGATTGGGAAAGCACAGGCTTGTTTGTAACGAAGTAAAAACACAAGAAATGCTCACTTGACTTAGGTTAAAAGAAGATGAATCAACAGCACGAACAGTAACCATAAAATATGAATATGTTAAGCTCTGTGTCTCCTCTAAAATCTCCAAATAGTTATTTAATTAATTCATTGTTATTCTGTTTACACCATTGTCTTATGAATTAAGTCTCTTGATTTTTTTGATTTTATTAGTTGTTCTTTTATTATTTAATATTTCTTTTAATGTCCAGTGTCTTTTTTAAATAAAGGCAGAGGAAGTTGAAGCCTGTTAAGCCCGTTAAGGTATTTTTTTCTAAAATGAGCTCAGATTGACATAAATGGTGCCTTAAATAACACATTTTGGTTTTACTCTTGTTCAGTTTAAGATATTTACAATATATCAAAGTCATATATATATATATATTAACACAAGCCTGCCACAGTCTACATTTATATAGTATTATACATTTACATTTGTCAGAAGCTTTTATCCAAAGCAACTTCGGATACTAGGTACAGGCAGGGTAAGTGTAAGGAGGTCTTGCCTGAGGCATTTAAGTAGGCCACAAAAATTCAAGGATCAAAGTTAGTAAGTAAGTCGGCAGATGACTGAATCTTCTCGTTTCTGTTCGCAGGTTGTGCACCGAGACCTGAAGCCCAGTAATATCCTGTACGTGGACGAGAGCGGGAACGCAGAGTCCATCAGGATCTGCGACTTTGGTTTTGCCAAACAGCTGAGAGCAGAGAACGGCCTGCTGATGACGCCATGCTACACTGCCAACTTTGTAGCACCAGAGGTACGTCACAGTTCAGATCTTAACATGAAGGAAGATTTAGTTTGTAAGTAGCTTTGTTCTCATTAGCTCCTGTCGAGACCCTTGGAAAGTGTGAACTGAAACATGTTTTTACACGTAGCTGTTGTTTTGTGCTCCCGGCAGGTGTTGAAGAAGCAGGGTTACGATGCAGCCTGTGACATCTGGAGTCTTGGAGTCCTGCTGTACACAATGCTAACAGGGTTGGTGTAAACACATTTACGGGTACTGCAGATGAACTTTTAACATTAGAACTTCACATGCTGTGTAATTCCTTTCCTCTTTGACACCAGTTAGACGGCATTAAAACGTTTGCACAGCACTTAGTAGCACGGATGAAGTTGGTTAAGGGTGAATTCAGCTTTCAGTCAATATTAAGAAGCACATGTGCATGTGTGTGTGTTGTCATTCTTTATCTCATCTTTCACCTCTTCCATCCACAGTTTCACTCCGTTTGCTAATGGTCCAGAGGACACTCCAGAGGAGATTTTGGCTCGTATCGGCAGTGGGAAGTTTTCACTCTCTGGAGGTTACTGGAACTCTGTCTCTACTGAGGCTAAGGTTTGGACACAAACACACACAAACAGAAACTTAACTGTATTTTTTAACAAACTCAAAAAATGATGAAACAAACTTGTGTAGCGGGCTCGCTAAGTCAAAAGTGAATCATGTTGTGTCTGTATTTTGTAGCTGCTCTAATATCAGGACAAAATTATGGACTGACTGTAAGAATTAAATCAGAGTTGAAAAGTTTAGAGTTTACACACATGTTTAATTTTGCTCTAAAATGATGAAGACTCAACTTTTTAATCTAAACATATAATGATGTGGAGCTGGTAATGGATACTTAGGATAGCTTCCTTAATACAATCTCTTCCATTCAGTAAACTGTTGTATATTGACAAGTATTACCTAGATTTCCATGGAAGTTGCTACATGTGTGACCTCTGACCCTTCAGGACCTGGTGTCGAAGATGCTGCATGTCGATCCCCACCAGCGGCTGACTGCAGGTCAGGTCCTCAGACACCCCTGGGTGACGCACAGAGACCAGCTGCCCAAATACACCCTCAACAGACAGGACGCACCACACCTGGTCAAGGTAACTCTGCAGTTGGAATCTTATTTATTCTTCACTTCATCTGATCTTTCACCCAGTCTCTACTGAAAACACTGAAACACAACCACTATATGTTGGACCAGTGCATCCCTACTCATCTATTTATCATTGTGCATCCAAAATCTGAAAGTGAAATCAAACATTGTGCGTGCGTTTCTTTAACTATTGTTAGTACTGTAAATATACAAATTTATTAAATACTCTATATACACTGGAGATCAAAACTAGAGAAATTTGAAATGATCTAACCAGGAGTAAAATATCAGTATTTTAAGCATATTTCATATTCATATTTTGATCTCCAGTGTGTAATATATATTTAGTATACAACATTTCAGTGACTACATTATTTGGCCCTGAAATAGAAATATAAACCTGTGAAGGCTTCAAACTAGACCCTGGGGTTTATAGACGACTGACTCTACCGACTAAAGCTGTTATTTTATTAACAAATTTGACATATTTGGGTTTTAACGGTCTCTGTCTGGTCCCCCTAGGGTGCGATGGCGGCCACATACTCAGCCCTGAATAGGAACGTCCCTCCAGTCCTGGAACCCGTGGGCTGTTCCACACTGGCCCAGCGGAGGGGGGTGAAGAAGATCACCTCCACTGCTCTGTGACTTTAACCCTACCACCCCTCACCTCTTCCTGTTAACTCTGACCTCGTTCTGACCTCCACCGGACCACCTCTCTTGTTCCCTCTCTCCAGTGCGGTTCGGTGGGACAGACTACTGATGGACCTGGGAACTGCTAACGCCAAATATGAGCACAGAGATCACCACTGACCCACCTTCTCTCCCCTCCCTGTCCTTTCCTGCACCTTAACGGACTCTCCTGATTGGATCTCTTCTGCTGTCTTACTGTAGACTCAGCTTTAGCCTCACGATCGACAGCCGGACCGAGCTGTAATGAAAACCTGTAAACTCTTCCCTGCTGCGGGGGCTGAGTCCTCCAGCAGCTTTTCTGCTTCGGACAATCAGCGCTGCCTCACAGACCCAGAGACAGAGCACGTCAGGAAAGTAAAAGTACTGTATTTATTTACTTCAAATGGGGAAATCTGAACATAGAAATATATTGTATGCATTTAAAGAGCTATGATTATTGTTATTATAGTGGCGTTTTGGTTCTGCATAGCTGTAGACCCTGCATTTAAACCTCAAGTAGCCTCTGAGATGACAGCGTCTACAGAAATGGACAGAAGGTGTTAATCAGTGCAAGAGACAGATTAAAGCTTTTCTCACTGAGCAGAGCAGCTTCCGCCTCTAAAGACCGCTGTTTGCATTTTAGATTTACAGCATCACTCTGTAAAACAAGAAGCTGGAAATTAATGATAGCACAGTCATTTCCAGCATTTTACTTTTTAGGTACAACAACAAAGAACAAACACTGGTTCAGCCTGCAGATGTGGGGTTATGACGAGATATGCACCAGTTCGATGAACTAGATCAGTATTGGCCCTGATTCTTAGTGGATCTGGTATGAGCCACAGTGCGTCAGATCCACATTTAATAGTTTCTGTCTCAGTATCAGTCTTAACATCAGTGTTTATGCTTTTAGTCAGAGCCGGATTAACCTCCTGAGGTGCAAAAATCAGTTGTAAGGCCCATATTGGCCCAACTTCACACAGCAAACACTAACCAGTACTTAAGAGCTTAAATTATCATTTAATTATTGCCTTTATTGATTGATCGACAAATCATTATTTAGATTATTTGTTCAGTTTATTAAACATCATAAGACATAAAAACTCAAAATGTCCAGTCACACAGTCTGAATGCAGCCACAGAAATTTTATTAAATGAGGAAAGATAAAGAAAAAGAAGCAATTTTTTTCACATCTGAAAACCTGGAACCATCAAACATTTAATTTATAACACAATAGATAATGACAATACATCAGCAAATTGGTTAATCACAGCTCTAATAGCTGGTTCATGCTAAATTAATTGGACATTTTATTAACTTCTTAATTGTCTTTACAGCTAAAGTAACATGTTTCAGCCTCTCAAATGTGGATATTTGCTTTCTAGTTTCTTTTATCTGATAGTAAACTGAACGTTTGGGTTTTAGGCTGTTGTAAATGTTATAAGTAATTAATTACCAATACCTTTCAGACAAATGAATAGATAATGAATAAACCCTGCACCCCTGTTTTATATAATTAATAATAATCATGTGTCACTTACTATGAATTAATTAGTTAATTAAAACAAATTCAAATAAAGGTTTTAAAGCTACAAATGACCTCAGGAGACGTTGTCCACTTGCCTGGCGGTAATCCAGTGTTTAATGCCAAAGCTTTGTGTTACTTTACATAACAATGATTTCAGGCAGTAAGAAATTCTGATTCTGATTCTGGGGTAAAGAAAAAAACTGGAATCGGGCCATTATTAAACAACAACAGATAGACTGAATCAGAATCAGGAGACAAAACATTGGACCAGTGTGTCACAAATCATCAATCTGAAAACAGATTATGGAGAGAGCTAGCTAATGGAGAGACTGAAGCTTCTGTTGCACCGAGAGATAAAAACCTTCATCTTTAGGAGACGAGAATCATCCTCACGTTTTACACAAACATAGAAAACTCTGAGCTGCACCAGTTCCTGCTCATACTCCTGAAAGCGTCTCAGTATTCTTCATTACCTCTAAAACTAATTATATTGGTCCAAAAATCAACTCATTGAGCACATAAACAAAGCAGAATAGCTTTGAAGCCTTTATACTGTCTAGAAATAGAAATCCAGAATCTATTTAAAGCTGCAAAAAGCTAATTCACGACAGTTGCAGATTAATGTTCTGTCAATAACTCACTGCTGCAGCTCTAATTTAAACATCACTTTTAGCTCAGCTCATGATCACTTGTGGTTCAATTGTACTTTAACAATCACATAGTTGATTTGTTGTTATTTGTTTTATTCCCTATGAGAAAAGCTTATTTCAAGCACATAAAACAACATATGTCTACATGGACATCTCGCCTTGCGTAGCTTTAAGATGTGCCAGTAAATCAAAATCACATTTAAAGACAAACCTTGAGGCTTTAGGGGTATTGAACGCAGCTCTAACTCAGAGAGACGGGCGACATTTGCAAACAAATCCACAACAGCATGTGGGCCAGTCGAGGATCACACACAGGAGGATGTTGATACCTGGGAACCAGGTGATTGAGTTGCTTGAGGACAAACTTGGTGAATGAGTTTCCTGCTTCCACAAACCATCACTCTGACCTTCTGTATGAGCCGTCCGATCGCTCGCCTGTACGTGGAGCCGACAGGGAGCTGAACTGCAAATGCAAACACGATGAGCAACTCAGGTTTCTACGACTCAATGCATTTTTTTATGTCCAGGAGAAGAGGGATGTACGTAATAAGCACACAGATCTGAGACATGGAAGGCCTTGAAAAGACGAGAAGAGTTTTACTCCAAGTTGTGATTGATACATTTTGTCTGTGTGGACGTTTTATTCTGTGATTCACGTGTCTCGTCTGCAGAGCCACAGTTTTCTGTGTCTGTCAGCTAAACCCTTTAAAATCTCAGCACCTGGTCACGTCTAAACACATTCCAGTTGTATTCAAGCTTCCAAACTACCGATACACACATTTGGTGCCACTTTGGACGTTGACTGCTAAAGAAATTAAAGGGTTAGTTCACCCACATTACTGAAAGACAAACTACTGTATCACATTGAAGTGTGGTTTGACATCATGAGAGACATTAATCATATGTCCTAAAGGTTTTCTGTGGAGTTTCTGACCATTGTGAGCTACAAAGTGATGTTTTTACCTCTTGTTTTGTTGGTACACTCATGGACATGGATGGATTATGAGTAAATGGGACCGTCCCCTCTGTAGAACACCCAGACTGACAGACTCACGTTTTTGTCTCTTTTAATCATTTATTCTTTTTGAGTCTTTTAACTGAGCTCTCTGACTGTCGAAGAAGTAATATCAACAATTACATCACACAGACTCTGGCCCCTTCAGTGATCCATCTATGCTCATGGGTAATACTATACACACTTCCCTGGACTGCTATATTAATATATAATACTGTATGTGGTTATATAACCATCTCTGGGACAATTAAGCAACTCCATCTTCTGAGGAAGATCATGAGCTTTGGTTGAAAGCTCGAGAAGCGAGTAGAGAAATTTAATATTGAAAGAAACATCATGATTGTCAAGGTCCCAGAGACAGTAGAAGTTGTTCATGACCAAAACGTCTCAACACAAGGTCTCACTGCTTTTTTTCTACAGCTTTCAGCCACATCTCATGGCTTTCCACAGTTAGTGGAGTTGGTTTAATTCTCAATAACTATACTCACAATATTAGGATATATGTGGTTAATAATCACAGTGAGGTCAACTCGATCTGCAGAGGAAGACTATGAGATTTGGTTGAAAGCTGCTGTGTCCACAGTCATTAATGAACGGACTGTAGTTTGTTTGGGTGAACTGGGCTTTTTATTGATGGTCACTTTTAAAATAACACTTTTAATTATTTTCTTCAGTTGATAATTTGTGTTTGAGAAGCTCCAACATGGCCACCAGAGGGACCAGTCATCTTAAAGATCCCACAGGGTCCAACCTTCTCCAGTGGATCTGATCAGTTTAACGTAAACAAACTGCCCTCGCCTGAGATTTGGAATGAGAGGAGACATGAACTGCGCCGTCGAGCAGTCTGGAGACAATCAGCGAGCACTAAAAAAAACAAGAACTTCCTCTTACTCCTGCATCTGAAAGCTGTTCAGATGAATTCTTCCTCTCTGTCTGTCAAAATAAAGGGATAAAACGGTCTGTGTTTTATATTAAAAAAAATAAATGTTGATCTTTGCCTCATCTATCGATGTACAGCTCTGGGATAAAGGAATGTAAAATGAATGACTTCTGTAATCATGAACAGGGGAATAGCTTTCTGTCTCTCTTTCTTCTCCTCCTCCTCTTTGATTTGACGTCTTCAGCCCTGCTGCTACGCCGGCTCTCTGTTTTTGTACCTGCAGTGAGAGTTGGACTTTCTATTAAAAATAATAAAAATGGTTAATCAGCTAACAAGCTGTGGTGAAGGACTTTTTATTCTGCACATTTCATCCTCAAGTGCTGTAGGCAGGTACGGTTTTATATACATCTAATTATATATAAAATATTTTTCTCTATTGAGGAAAATAACACAGTAAAGCTCTAAGTCTTGTGGCATTTCCCTTTAATAACATCAGAGACAAACAAAAATACAGATTTAATCTCAAATATTATTTTTATTCAAGAAAACAAAAATAGACAACTTCCAAGTGTTTATGCACCAAACTTAGTTCATATGTTGGCGATTTTAGCACCTTTTAATACTTTCCTTACCTGTTCGTTTAGAAAATTCACTTATTAGTTTCATCAGCTTCAACAAAAGCTCAGTGAATTTTACAAAGAATTTTGAGATGTGTTTCTTCTTTACTACATGTATGCAGTTTTTTTTTAAAGATGTTTTTTTATTCCAGTGACAAAAAAATAAAATGTTTTATTGTTTCATAAAAAATACTTTTGTGTCAGTGTTATTACATATAATTTGGATCTAGTATATTTCATTTAACTCATCTTAACAAATTTCTCAAAAATCTGGTTCTCAATCTGCAGGTTGTGACCCCTAAAATGGTCCTAAAATAAACCCTAAACTATGGATGTGCAGCTTCTGTTCAAGCTAAACTAGAAGGAGTAAAGTTTAATCCTGTTTATATTCCTGAATGAAATGCACAAGTATCATAAACCTCTTTTTGTCATAGAGCTTAAGGTATTTTCTGCAAAGATCCAAAAGCCAATAGAAAACCATGGTGATGCAAACGTCTGTGTTTGTGTACAAAAATATGTCCCTATGGTTTATATGAGAGAAGAACTAACCAAGTCACATGTGGTCATTGTATATACTGTAGTTATATCCAGTCAATATACCAACAGACCTCTTCCTGCAGAAGGCTGAACTCACGTTAAGAAATCTCTTGAAACACTGCTTCACACTCTTCAAAGACGCGCTGCCAACTAGCTGTTAGCAGCTAAACCTGCTGACTTAGGGCGACTAAACAAAGTGTATTTTAAAATTCCTGTGTTGGATATAAATCAAATACTTTAACAAAGTGGTTCAGCAGAGGACAAAGATGCAGACTATCAGACACCAGCGGGTCACTGAGCTGCTTTTGTCTCATAACATGACAGAAAGAGTGTCAGAAGTCGGAGTCGTCTGTGGCTGAGTTATCAACACTGGTTGAGACTCCAAACGTCTGCAGGTGGTTCTCCCCCGACTCCTGCTTCGTCTTCTTCTTGTTGTGGTTTTTGATGTGCACGCTCAGACCCCTCTCAGTCATTTCATAGATCTGACACTTGGCGCAGTAGTACGGCGACACCCCGACGTGCCTGAACTGGTCCGCGAGGTACGTTGTGAGCGTCTTGAAGCCTTTATTGCAGATGTCACAGCGAGGGATGACGCCCGGGTGCTCCTTCTCCAGGTGTCTCTTCAGGCCGTGCTTCGACCCTTTGTACCCCGTTATTTCGAGTTTGTTTGTCAAGCACAGGTGGCAGGTGAACACGGCGTCCTGGTTGGCGTGGCGTCGTGTGTGTGCATCCAGCTGGATCTGAGTGCGAACTGTCTGGTTGCAGTATGTGCAGAAAAAGGTCTTCTTCCCCTCCACCTGATGCAGCTGTTTTAAATGTACAGCCAGGCCTGACGCCCTCTTGAAGAACCTTCCTGGCGGCGGACACATTGAGCACATCAGCATTCTCTTTCCTGAGCCCATCACGTCGCTGTAGTCCTCTCCAAGCTCCAACACACTCTTATTACTCACTATCGTCTCCTTCTTCACCTCCTCTTCTCTTACCAGCTTCCTCTCCTGCCTCACTGTGGGTCTTGGCCTTGAAATCACCTGTGAAGGAGCTCTGGAGCTTTCGCCTGCTGCTGGATGTTTAACTGTCGTCTTTTTTACTGGCAGTGATCGATCTACAGACATCGTAAATTGATAACTTTCTCCCTCCTCTTCAGGGTTTGAATATTCGATAACGTAAACACTGTCCTCCTCTTCCTCCCCTGCTGCTTCCTCCTCAGTGGGCATGGAATACTCCACTTCATAGTAGTCTGTGGCGTCGCTTTTAACCTTCCTCCTGACGTGAGATTGCTCCTCCTCAATGTGAGTGTCGTCTATTCTCACCACTGTTATCTGGTCCAACCCACCTGCACCGTCCCAGTTTCCATTTGCAACTGCGACTGAAGACGATGACACTTTTCCCCCATCTCTGATCGCCTGGAGTTAAGAAGGCAGAAAAAAAAAGTGTTTTATTTTTTTCAGTCAGCATATAAATAAAGTCAGCCATGTAACCTGAGGCTTTAATATCTGTACAACATGAGGCACTTTCTTGTACACTGATGTTACCAACAATGTGTTTGCTTAATGTAGTAGGTAAAAGAAATTTTATACCATGTATTTGGTCCACAAGCTTGAGGAAAGAATAAGAAGTGGTTCTCCTAGTACTCCAAGCACTTTGTTTGAGTGTACAGTTTGTGTATTGCTGCCACTTCTGGTCTGTTTTAAATACTTTATGAAACAAAAGGGATTACTAGTAGTTCCGATTACTATTATTACTATGTTATTATTATTATTATTAATCACAGGTTCTACTGACAAAGACCACAAACACATCCCAACGCCATCAGATTAATACATAATAATAAAAATGTTTACTAAGAATTATGGCATCTGTTATGGTCTTATAATTTAAAAACATGTGATGCAACTGTCTACAACTATTAAAAGGTGCAAAATATGCATTATTATGCATGCTTAGTTATTGCAGAAAAGTAGTGGAAGACGTAGCAGAAACCCAGAAAACTTTTCTTCCAACATCGTTCCCAGCAGAATAAAAGAAATAAAACAGGAAGGTTGAAGCACTGACCATGCTCCTGCTGCTGAAGTCAGCCATCACTGCTGTCAACCAAACTGCAGCTTAGCTTAGCAACACCACGGCTAACGTGCAACAAGAAGCGAAGACAAGTCCCAGCCGAAAATATTTTCCTAACTTTGCACCAGTTGGCTATTTGGCAGTGAGGACGGAGACTTGAAATGTGCATGTAAATGTGGAGAAACTGAAAAGAATCAACCTTTACTAGCTGCAGGAAAACAGATTTCGTTCAGTAGCTGAGCTGCTTCAAAGGGTCTGTTACTTCTCTGGGAAAATAAAACAGCGACAGCGCCGCCGAGCATCACAGTGCCCCCTGGCGGCGCGGAGGAACACCACAACAATAATAAAACTACCAATAATCCAAGATTCAAAATTCAAATACAACTAATAATAATAATAATAACACAGTGCAACGATTATTTAAAAATGTAGACGGTATGCAGTCCCTTAAATAAACATAGAAAAGTACTGATATTGATAAAGCACAGACATGGTTTCTGTTTGTTTGAACTGTTCCTGTCTGTACTGGGACCCAGTAACTCATCATTTACTAAAAGAGAACTTGTCAGTACAACAATGTAATGGAGTGAAAGTACAATTTCAGCCTATGAAATGTAATAAAGATGAACTACGAAGTAGCAAAAATTGTAAATACTTAATAATTGTACTTAGGTGCAGTACTTAAGAAATGTGCTGTTTGACAAATCTAAGTAGGCCTACAGTTTTTCAGTCAGTACAGCTTCTTAAACTACATTAACTTACTTATTGTCTAATTTACACTTCAGTACCATTTCAGATGTATGCATTCACCTTTTTATAAACTAATTAATTATGATATACATGCTAGATTACGTTTCAGTTGTTATATTAACACCACATTTTAAGTACACTTACTTTTTAATGTACTACCTTTGTACTTTTATTTAAATACTATTTTGAATGCTGGACTTACTTCTAACAATTGTATGTGAGGTAAACTGCTTTTAGTTAGTAGTTATAAACGATCATAGTAACTCATTCATCACTGTTTAAAGTCATTTAATCATCCAAGAATGAAAGTAAACAAAATATTTAGTCAATTTTTGGCATATTTATTAATGCGAAAAGAAATGTGTAAATATTACAAAAATCATAATAGCAAATATATATTAAATAACAAATTAAACATATAAAAAATAAAACTGAATACTATAAACATATCATAGACTTTAAATTCACTTTACATGTGATTTTTACATTGATCTTCCTGCTTTTACTTCAGTAAAAGATCTCGACTGTTCAGAAACAGGTTTGTCTCTGTCACAATAGCCGGTTACAATAAAGGTTTTGGTGGGCGCATGCGTAGACCGGTGGAGCGATTCAGCGGTGACTAGCTAGCTTCTCGACAGAGATTCGCTTGCCATTGTAAACAGTTATTGTTTAACAGTTGTTCGTTTCTACCGAGCGGGATTAACGTGATCGAGGCGTGAAAGAATATGCCAAAAAATAAAGGTAAGTGGCGGAGAATAAGGTTAACGCGTGTGTCGGTGTTGTAAATTGTCTTCGCTCTGGTCGAGCCCGCCGTAAGAACACACGCAGTGAAAACGTGACAACGAGCAGCTAATGCTAGTTAGCACAACGAATTTACCATAGCAGCTAGTTAGCTAGCGGTATCTGCGTCTAACTTAGCAGATACATAGATAAACTTGAGTTTAATTGAGAGAGTGTATGGTATTTTAGACACGCTATAGTGCTTGTACATTTTGTCCTATGCTAGTCAGCTAGCTAACGTACTTGTAATTCAGTTGCTAACATTAGCTGACACCGTTAACTAGCTAGCTGCTAGTTAAACCCCACCCGGTCTGGCCCGTGACATCTGTGACTTAATTTCACCTATATCAACACTTAATAAGTTCAGATAATCATAGATAATATGAGTAAACTGATTTTAGTGGTCTAAATTGAGCAACTAAATCGCGACGTCTCGAAATTATCGTTTAGAATACCATAGTGACGTTAATGCTAGCTAAAATAACAGTTGCTGTTTTTCCTTAACACTGATAGTTCGTATAGACAGGATCAGACACTGGTCTTACATGAGTATTATGTTAATGTCAGTTTGCAGGAGGAACATATAGAAGAAATGTGTAAGCAGGAAGTCGACACGACATAAATTAGGCTTGAATGGACCTAAAGGTGAAAAGGATCAACATTAAATTGATTAAGATTGTAACTGACTTACTTCTGCTTGTGTTAACAGGTAAAGGAGGAAAAAATCGGCGACGTGGAAAGAACGAGAATGAATCTGAGAAGAGAGAGCTGGTGTTCAAAGAGGATGGACAGGGTCAGTACTGGGTCCAGTGCAGTTTTTAGTTTGTTCTGTGACAAAAGAGCCAGGCTAAAGAGTGCCACCAAAGACAGTAGATAACAGTTACAGTCATCAGCTAATTATTCCCTCAGAAGAACAACTGATGATTAATCTACAGTCAACAAAAATGCCCAATTTCCATATTCCGATTCTTACAAATCAAGAGTAAAATAAATATTTTGGACTGTCATACATTTAAAGTTGTCCGATTAAGGAGTTTTGTAGACATAAATATATTTTGCTCTCAATTAATTGATCAGCAGTAGAGAAGTTGGTATCTTAATTGATAATTAGATATCATTAGTTGCAGTGCTATACCTGAGAAGACGATGAAAAACGAAGTAATCTATTTTACATATTGTCACTAGTGTGTAGGTATAAAAAGAAACCACCAGATTAGAGAAAGAGCTGGGGATCCTCAGAAAGGTCAGATTTATCAGAAAGTATTCATGAGGGGAAAAAAATCATACAGTAACAGCAAAGAAGGTGCAGGTGCAGGCTTCAACTGCATTGCTCAGTGCTGCCAAAATCCCTGCTTGTGTGGAAGCAAGCCCAGTGTGCGGAGGAGGCTTTGCTCAGTTGAAAGAGACCTTTAGGTAGTGTTGGCTGCACTCAGTCCGGTTTAGAGCAGGGTTTATAAATATTGTGATAACCACAGGACTTTTCTGAATATTTGTCATTTCTCTTCATATGTTTGGCAAATAATCTAGTTCATAACCATCATAATGAACTGTACATTTGCATTTGATTTTAGTGGGTTTTTTTACACTGTATTGCAGACAAAATTAGAAATGAATGGAAATTACATGATAAAGATTTACCATTTAGTTATTTGGCTTTTGGCTTTTATCCAAAGCCTTTTCATGGAGTTAAACTGTGTGAGTGTTTGGTTTTGTGGTTTGCACTGTGGCAGTGCCTCATTTTCATACTGCTGTTTGTTCTTGAAGTGGTAAAACACCTTCACTTTACATTCCCGCCCTTAATTGCTTCATGTTTCTTCACAGATGTTTGGTTGCCACCTGATTTGTTGCCAGACTGTTTCCATATGACACACAAAGCTCTTTTTGTCTCGTGTTATTATTTTGCACGTGAGATACCCACATTATGTCCTTTATGCAGACAATAACTAAAGATACGTTGCCATAGTTTTACTTCTTGGGATAGACATTGTGAATTAGCGCTGTTGTGTTTTTTTTGTAACATAGAACCTCCTATGTTACAAAAAAAATGATTTGTTCCCTTATGTGTTGTAAAACCCATGTTAGCTAGTTAAACATAGTGAGTCCTTTAACTGAACTATCTTCTGCTCTCTTGTGTCCTCCAGAATATGCTCAGGTAATTAAAATGTTGGGGAATGGACGTCTGGAGGCCATGTGTTTTGATGGAACCAAGCGGCTTTGCCACATTAGAGGAAAACTCCGGAAAAAGGTAGGAATGTCCTGACCTTCCTCGTACACCTTTTCCCCACCACCACACACAGGAGACCCCCTGATGTAATGCTGTATCAGCTTGTTGTCCGTGGTCAGTCGGCCTCCATTAAAGTGGCAGTATGGACTCAAATGACCGTTGGTGAGGGTCACGGGGTGCATGGTGTTACTGAGGACACAGGGTAACCTCTGATGTGTTTTGTTTTGCTCCAGGTTTGGATTAACACGTCAGACATCATCCTGGTTGGACTGAGAGATTACCAGGTGGGTTGGTGGCTCACTGACAACACAGATCAGACTGTTAACACTTTACTGATCGTCACTGTGAAAACATGCTACTTGTTTTCAGTTAATAAAGCAGCAATATTTCTGTCTGATAAACATTTTTTATATGGCTTAATATGGAGGTGAAAACAGTGAGGCCCAACAAAAACTGAAAAAAGAGTAAGGCCATGTTTTATTTGATTGAAGAAGCATGCAAAGTCCTGCAAAATTAAAAGTCCTGTAGAAATTGGTTTCAGTCAAGATTTAAAAAAATAAATAAAAGAAAAAGCCAGATGTAATTACCTTCATAAAACACTTTAATGCGGCCAAGCTTCCTCCTGATGGTTTTACAGGATAAGGACATGTTCATATCAGCTTTTGGTACATTTGTCTTCAGTTCTGCCTGTATCTTTTTCTTTTTTCTTTCTTTTATGAGCCATATAACATTTTGACCTAAACACTTAAATACAGTAACTTAGACCCTGTCTCATGCATCACATCACTTCTGTTTCAGGACAACAAAGCTGACGTCATCCTCAAGTACAACGCAGATGAGGCTCGCAGTTTGAAAGCCTACGGAGAGCTGCCAGAACACGGTGAGTTACACGGAACAATCACAGTTACTGGATTGAGAAAAACTGACGTCACTGTAGGGAAGCTAAGTCTGGAAATAATTTATAGCCTGGAGGTAAACGCAGACCAAAGGTAAACACTTGATACAGCTCAGATGGATAGGACTGCAACAAACTAATGGATGAGCTTGTTGCTGTTGCAAGTCTATCAGCTTAGGAATAGTGCAGTTGGTTAAATAACACCTAAATGAATGTATGTTGACCTCATCGTCTTAGTGGAGCAGAAACTTTATTTTACAAAATACTTTTATAGTAAACTTTTGTAACATGGTCTTTCCCCTTACAGCCAAAATCAATGAGACAGACACCTTCGGGCCTGGAGACGACGATGAGATCCAGTTTGATGACATTGGCGACGACGATGAGGACATTGACGATGTAAGTTATTTTAATTTTATCTGGGCATGTAAATATAGCTTAACTTTTTTGTTTTGTTTTGTTATTGCACAGTGATTAAAAACGGTTAGCCTAAATCAAATGCAATTAAGATGCTGATAATCAATTTATTTATTTCATGTTTGATCTATAAAATATATCTATGAAATATAATTTATTGCAACCCAAAGAGATGTTCTCAAATATCTTTGTCCAACTGTACAAAATCTAAAGTTACTCAATATAATTTGACAGATGATTAAAAAAATAAATAAATCGTCATGTTTGATTCACAATTATTTATGAAATGGTTGCGATGAGCTAATCTAGCACTTTTTTTATACTGCCGATACCACAGATTATTAGTGTACGTTTTTAGAAATGATTGGGAGATGTTCTATTTAAAATCTGCTTTTACAGACATTTGAGACAGTCCTGTCAAAATGTAAATATTCAAATTGTTTAAGATGAAATAAAATGCTTTAAACTGGACTGAAAAACAGGTTTTTAATGGAACATCTCCCAGTAATGGAGATGTTTAGCTTCTAATTAATGCTAAACAGTCAATAGATTAATGATCTCATCAGTGAACAAATAAGTACTGTCAGCTATTGACAGCTGATTAAGTCATTTCTAACTATGAATACCCTAAAACAAAATCATTTAAATATGTCACTTTAGTTTTTTTTCTCAATAACACATACTTTTTATTAGATTTAAGTAAATGCTGCTCTGGGGACATAACATTAGGCAGAAAATGAGCGTTTATGCTGTTCCAGTATTTTTCCTTAAAGCACAAAATGACTCTTTGACCTCCCTTTTCTGTTCCAGATCTAAAGACCTGCCACTAAGGGAAGGTGGGATTTTACTAGAGATGCTCCGATTGGGATATTTTGAGCCACACCGATAAATATTTTTATGAAGATCAGCCTATGCCAATCCAATACAGTTTATTAAAATACAATATGTTTCAATTTATTCCAGTTTGTTTACCATCAGTAGACGTCTTTGTTGTTTGGAGAACTTTAAGTGCATTGCACATGGCGATTTAAAAAAAACAAAACAAAAAAAAAAAGATGACATCAGTACTTTGAGTTTGTTAACGTGAATGAAAATGAGAAGCTGCTTCAGTGACACAGACTCAGTTACCACTTGTAGCAACTGGAGGACGATGCAGCAGGCTGCCTGGTGACTGATGATGACGCAGGCAGTTTGCTTTTTCTGCCTCCGTGCAGTTTGATTGGAGAAGTGGAGTAGGCTGATCACCAGCATCATGTTAGAGTAAATGTCTGGAGCATCGCTACATTTTTACCATTTGCTTCTAACATCAACAAAACAGCACATTTTCCACCTCATTCAGAGTCCTTTTTCATTTTATTTTTTTTTCTCTGTATTGTCCTGTATCAAACACTCATTTGTTATTTTGTAGAGGCTCAGGCCGATACTGACTGCAGAATATCTCTCAAACAAACGTCATCTTTTAGAAATGTATTTATATTGATTTCACACTAAGTGGAATTTAGCATCAAGTACAGAATCTCTGGATTCGCCAATAAAAAGATAAACCACTTTGTGTTTATTTTTTTTTTTCCTTTGGCAGTCTTTATCATTGTAGCTGTAGTCTGTAAAACAGTTTCTACAGTTTTAGACAGATGAGAGCTGTTTACTAATGACAGAAGGCGGTAATAACACTGATTATGGGTCTATATGTTTTAAGTTTTTATTTTGTTAATGTCATATTCCACTGGCGACGTATCACAATGAACTATGGCCACATGAAGGCGGTCCCGCTCCCTCGAAATCAAACAAATCGAATGTGTTTTTCTGTTGTTTCTCCTTCTTCTTTGTATTTGTCAGAGATCTTTTGGTTTTTTTTGTTTTGTTTTGTTCCTGTGTTCTGTGTTGAACTCTTTGCTGCTTGCTCTGTGACTTCAACACACAGTGAAACTCGGCCCGGTCGGCCGCTTTGTCTCACGTCAGACCAGTGGTTACCAAACTTCTCCATCACAGACACAAACACACCAGTAAAACCTCACAACACAGTTGTCTGTCGTAGTTATTTTCGGACCCTCCATAAAATCTAAGTGATATATACAGTACATTATATCTAACCCCCCTCCCCCCTCTGGAAACAAGCCTGTGTTTCTTTAGGGTGTTCAGCACCTCTGTTTGGGAACCACTGCTCTGGACCACTTGGGGCTTTTGCTGTAACTCTGAATTAATAGAAATGTACTATGATGTTTAAAGGCTGGGTTTCCAATAAAGATCTTAACTCCAGTGATCTGGTGATTTTGGGTGTCTGATGCACGTCCTGTGCCCGGCTGTAGGTGGCGAGATTGAGCTAAAACAGGAGGAGGTCTGGAGGGAACTGGCCTCATGTCTTTCAAAGCTTCAGGCTTAGACTATTCACAACCTTTGGGTGTTGATAGGAAAAGACTGCAGGCCTGTCGAAACATTGTCTTTGTCATCAGAGAGGAGAAAAACATTATCACCAAGTGGCATCAATCAGTTGTCCTTAAACCTGAGCATTGGTGGTTCAGTTCCTGGTTCCTCCACTGAAACTCCATAGCGGTGTTTCACTAATGTGCAGCTCTACAACAGTAGTAAATAAAATTAAACTTAACCCTGCTAACAAAACTCTTATCTAACCTACACTTTGTCTTTCCTGTAGTGGACTGAACATTGTTTTCTTTTTGTTTGTTTTTTTAATTCTGTTTTCCTAAAGATGCTAATGTATTGGATTCTCTAAATACAAGAATTGGAAGTAGGTAAATCCTGTTCTCAAGTCTCTTTAAGGTTTTTAAACTTAATTTCTTTTTAAACAATGTGAATATTTTCACTTTAAAATGTATTAAATTACAAACACCTTGAGACATTTAGTTGTGGTTCATGTGTTGGTCCTGTGCTATGGATGACCTCCCAGGCCTCTGTATAAAGTAACAGATTATTCATATTTATTGTTGAAAAGCGACCACGGGAGGAGAAAGGAAAAAATGCACAAACTGAGGTCCCAGATGTTTTACCTGGTATTTTAATCACAGGGATTTTATGTTTTATAAACTGCCGCTATTCACACTTTTCTGCACAATTTCGGTCCTCAAACTACTACTTTGACCAAGATCATCTGACCTGAGAAACAGACTAAAATGTGTTTGTGCACCAAACCAGATTATTTTCTATCTGGATTATTTCAGTGTTGAGGAACTATTTACCCGTCTGTGGTTTCTTCACTATAGAAAGACCTACGTTTATCTTATTCCTGGTGTCACAGCGCTCTTGGTATAAATAATTAGTCATTTGTATAAAGTCATGAGTTTAAGGTACAAACCTGTAATTGATCTCATTTTCCTCAGCACCACACGTGCTATCTGTGTTTGTCCTCTGCACTGATGTCACATTACATTATGAAACGTTATCGGCCAAGGAGCAGAAGGAAAAAAGCAAAACACAGCACTGACCCATATGATTAACACGTCATCAACAGCCAGCCTCTGTTTGCTCGAACTATGACGTAATAGCGCCGCTGGGGGCCCGCTAGTGCCTGGCACGTGCGCTCTCTGACACGAGCCAGTTTACGATCCCGCACGAAGCCACGTGAAGGAGAGAGGGAGGCAGAGAGGGGGCTCAGGCGGCTGGAACCGCTGATAACTCCCCTTTGAACTGACGGGAAGATTTAATAAAGCTGTTTGATCCCGGTTTTCACAGCGGTCAACGTTATTTCTTCTTCCTTCCGCATTGTTCAGTGATAGCGGAATACCTGGTTGCTAGGCGACGCGTGTCGGCGTGAGTGGCAGTTTACGGCGCATTAATATGTAAATGAGAAACTGTGAAGCGGCCGTAGGTTTATATTCTGCGTAAAAGCAGCAAAATCGGGAAAACATGACGTTTTATTCAATATAAGTACAATTTTATTTTTGGATGTACACCTACACCCACACAGGTAAATGTATGATATAGGTTGTGAATTGAATTGACCCTCTGTCGTCATACAGTATTTAAATATGGCTACAAGCTGGCAGTGATGTCACACGACATAGCATCAGAGAGACCCTGAGCTAGCTCTGAGGTTAATAGATGCTCTGCTCCCGCCGCCGCCTCTCAAACAGAAGCTCTGCCGCTCATAGCACCATATTTTTACTCCATCATTTGTACTGTCGTCCTTGTGCTGTGTTCAACCATCCGTGTGTCGTGGTGTTGAGTCAGATCCAAAGGTTTTCTGGCTCCTGTCAGTTTCCTCTGCAGAAAATAGTCGACGACTGAAGAGCCGCCCTGCCATGACAGGTGAGGAAAACATGCTCTCATGGCTGTTTTGTCTAATAAATGTCTTGTTGTAGGCAACTACCCAATTTATAAGAAGACCGATTAGCTGTTAATATAAACACTGAATTGTACTCTCTAGTGAGAAGCTTTTTGTAATGCATCTTTATTTGGACAGTATTTAGCTAAATGTTTCCATAGCTTAGCAACAGAAATAACGTATATCCTACATATCATATTACATATGAAATGTATTGTATAAATCATTACAGATGTGTTATCAATATGAACAATAGTCAAAGGAGATGTTTGGTCACATGCACATTCCACCCCTGTTTACTGACTGACACACTGACGCCTACATTTTCGCATGTACTTTAAATCTGCCATATTAACAGCATATTAATAACATGTAGGCATATGTCATGTAGCCACCTCAACAGAATATACATATTACCTCCTTTGTAAACTGTGATTCAGCCAAATATTTGCATGCAATGTAATCCTGAGTGAAGATGAAGCTAAGTCAGAACCAGAGGACACTTGAGGCTTAGGTCAGATTTGCATGTATTTGCATATATGATGACAGTGTGTGTGGAGAGAACAGTTTTTAGCAGTGTTTGTGTGTACCCAGACGTCGATCAATAGTTGTCCTCTGGCTGCTTTGATGTCAGGGTGACAGATTGAGAAGTAAAAAAAGAGCAGAAAAAAGGCCTAAGGTTACACTCAGGGGTCCTGCACTGACAGCTACTACTGACCCCTGACCCCAAAGGCGATACGGTGACTGACAGAAGATTTATAGCATTTAGACGGTATGGCAAGTGAAAGTGATCACTAGTTTTGGAGCTTCTGCCATATGGACGAATGCAAGATTCACATTCACCACTCTGGCTTTACATTTTTAGCTGGATTTGCCTTTTGGCTAATGTAGTATGAATCATTTCTGACTGCTCTCTCCAAAACACAGCACTGGTGCCTCCTCCTGCATCACTGCTCACCAACAGGCATGCATCTCCAGCCCGATCACCATCCAATCACAGAAGCCCTACAGGTAAACCTCTAATCATATTAAACTGATTCATGTCTTTTCATGGTTTCTTGAAATGACAAATTAAATGATATTCATACATCGTAATAACAGCTGAACTGATTTCCTCTACTAATTTTTTCTCTTTCCCTTTTTTGCCTGCCTGAAGGCTCGCAGCAGCATTTAGCACAAGAAAGACAGGAGAACAGAGAGAAGACACAAGGTATGTGTAGTGCAACTCTCCAGCTGGAGGAACTCTATGTGGTCTGCCCTGTTCATCTGTCACTAGCACACACATTATAGGTACAAAACATTATGGATTATGTGAGTTGGTGTGTAATTGCTTCTGAAAGATGTGGTTGCTCAGTAGTAGGTCTAAAGGACAAATACAGGTGGAATTGCATTGATATTTAAAGTAAGACATCTAGGGATTAATTGGCTTGAAGTATAAACGCAAAACAATATTAGTCAGATATTATCATATCAGCATTTTGAGTGTTGGGAGAATTGACAGCATGCAAAAGCAGGAGATCCCAGAAGGAAAGTGGATGGAAAATGACATAAAGTAAAAATAAAGTAAGAAGGAAATACAGAGCAGAGAAGGAGAGAAAGAAAGACATTTGCTTTTGCAGTTGCTAAAAATAAATGTGTTACTGAATTGTTTTTAGGCTTCTCAAAAAAGTTGAAATGTTGAAGAGACAACCACAGTGCCACCAGTGAGGTCACAGAGACCATTTGGAAAGTAGTAAAGGTTCAGCAGTTTTTACCCACTGTAACTATTCCTTCACACACTAGCCATTAAAGAAATACTTCCAGAGTAAAATAGAGACTAATGTGAAGTGTCCGTGTTCTGGTCTAATCCAATTAAGTGAACAGTGTTCCCTGCTGAGATGCAGTATAATTATAACAACAAAAGAGGGTTTTATACAATATATTTGGGAACAAAATGTTTCCCAAAATTAAAATGTCTCACAACAGACAAAACCACATGACAGTATTGAAAAACTTAAATATAGTTATGTCTTCCCTCCATTGTTGTGTGTGCAGAGCTGTCTGAGGTGCTGCGTGAAAAGGAGCGCCGTGTGCAGCAGCAGCTTGAACGCTGCGCCGAGGAGCGAGGGCGGAAGATGGAGGAGCAGAGGAGGAAGGAGCAGCAGCGCCGGGCAGCAGCTGAAGAGAAGAGACGGCAGCAGCAAGAGGCAGAGAAGGTCAGAGGTCGAAGCACACTAATGATGCATGTCGGGAAAACAGAATAACATTTGAAAACACACATTCCAAGCTTTTTAATGCATGTCATTAACCTATCATAAAGAAAAATGTGAAATTAACAGTATTATCATTTAAATCAGGCAGCATCTGAGCAAAAAAGAAGTAAAGTAAAATCTAACCAGGTATTCAGCCTCAGTGTGTACTTTTTGGTAAAACATCCAAATCCAATTCTAAGAATTTGTAACATTAATTGATTTAAGGGAATATAATTCTAATATTCTTTTAATGGATGGGAGTGTGATTTAAGGTTAATCTAAGGTTTGTCTTGGCTGTAGATTGGAGAAAACAACATCAGAATATTATTATAATATTAATATTATTATCCAAGGATAATATTGAACAACTTCTATCTTTTTTTCCTTTTTGTCTCTCGCTGCATGTTTTCTAACACTGAATTAGTCGATTCAATCCATAAAGAGTCCGTGTATTTCCAGCTGTTGTTGGGCTGAACCAGAGTTTAAGGGAACAGCTAGTAATTAATGCAGAAGCTCGAATGACTTTCTGTCAGCTGACCAATTGTGCGTATTCAGCTGGAACATGAAAAGTTCAGGTGGTTCTCTGCAGCAGACTAAAAGCTACAGAATATTCTCTGCGGAAAAAGAAATAGTCCTCAATCCAATGTTGTCCAACTTTAACACTAAATAATTTAGCAGCCATTGTGAACACAAAGTTGAAAAGTCATAATCACATTTTTAAGTTGGCAATGTGGTGAATATCTGAGTAAACAGTGGCTTTTTTACTCATCCAGCAGTCACGGTGCAATGATCATTCATTTAAACCTTGTCATTCAGTATATTCAGGTAGTTAGCTGACCTCATTCTTGACCTGACTCACTCCAGCAACCCCCAGATCATAGCACTGCCCCCACAGACTGGTACTGTGGGCAGGTTTAGGAAATGAAAAAAGCTACTAACTGCATCAGTTAGAGTTAAATAGCTTGTGGACAGCTGAAACATAACCATCTATGCAGTAATTTTGGGAGGCTCTTACATCCAGGGGGTGATTGTTTTTTTTTTTTTGGACGGGCAGTGCATGTGTGTTCATGACTGACTGATGTAGGAAGCGTCTGTCATAGTTTGAGGGTGTGTAACTGCCATTTCACCTATGAGGTCCGTATTTCTGTAGGTAGGTCTGTAGTGATGCTAGCAGCTAAATCCTGACTATACAGCTGCCTCCTCCTCATCCTAAACTGTAACACTCTGCTATTCATACTACAGGTAGGGATACATATGTGGTCTTTGCAATAACACAGTCAGTTTGACCCAGAATGTAAATTATCAGCGTCTGTTGAAATGCTAAGCAGTACATGCAGGGTTAACAAGCCAGTGGTCCATAGAGGACCTCTCACGGCTTGGGGGGGGGGGGGGTTTGTTCACTGACTGTATTGATTTAAAAGGTCTTTTTGATGCTAACAGCTCCCTCCCTCTTCCTCCCCTCCACACGCTCACGTGCATAACTTAATGACATAATGATTGGTCAGTCTCGCAGGACGATGGCGTCACCACCATCGTATCATGTGCCATTTACTGGAATAGACAGTCGATTCTCGCAGTGCTGTGACAAGCATATATTTCACCCCTGAAGACAAAAATAAAGCAACAGAATCAATGTTTAGATTATATAGAAAAAAAGAGGTTTCATTAATTAATTAATACAGGATTTACATGCCACAGTAGCATTTATTGCAGTGTAAAGCTGATTGATCATAGCTTTTTCATAAATCTATTGTAGTCAAGGTTTTGATTATTTTTTTAAACTGTTTCATTTAGAATGTTACAAAATAGAGAAATCAGCAAATCACCACTGACATGTGACATTTTTGACTTAACCAACGAATCCTCTTTCAATATTATTAGATATTAACTATTTTTACTGTTTACCTTTTATTTCATATGTGCTTAGTGCTTTAAATGAGAATTTTAATGATCTCTTTTTGTTTAGTTTTATCTTGATCAATTGAAATTCAGACTAACAAAGCATTTGCTCTGTAATTAATTTATTCAGGAATAATGTGATTGTTCAACATCTCCATCTGCATTTCTGTTTTTGCCTGTGGTCGAACTTGCTATGCTTTCCTTTTTATCATTTATTTTTCTCTATTAGATTAAAAATGTCATTGGTTGACAGATTCTCTTACAGTCAGACAGTCTGCTCATCCATTCTGCATTTTTTTCTGTCTTTGTTCTTCTTTGATCTGTGTCTCACATCATATCCATATCTATTTCCGCTTCTACCACTCCCTCCCTCACTTCATGTTTCTGCAGCCTCCCCCTCTCCCTTTAAATTCTTCTTCTTCACTTAGAATTCCTCCTCCTCCCCTCCTCTCTCCTCCCTCCTGCTGTTTGTGCGTGACTTTGCATGCACCTTCAGCAACCACACACGCACACACACACAATGCTGAGGATAGGCCTTTATATATAGGCAATCCACCAGAGCACTGTATCAACTTTATATTATGCAGTTACCATATATGCAGCTGCTGTCTTCTTACAAACACTGCCTCATTAATGCTTGTTTACTGGAAAAATCTGTATGGGATGTGGTTGTAAATAGACAAATTAGTAGACAAAATAGAAGTAGAAATTGAAAAAACATTTGATTATTTTACAAGCAAAAGTTTTATACAGACAGAAAACAGTGTTAATTAATGTGTGCCTTTAAAGGAAGTGAAGGAAAGAGACATAGAAAGATAGAAAGAGTGAAGAATACTGGAAATAAAACAAATGCAACCAGTATCAATATCCTTTCAACCCAATCTGTGTGTGTTTGTATAGAGGCATAGTCCCCAGTGTATGTTCGTGTGTTTATGCATGTATGTGGGGGTGGTGACGGGTTACATTTTGTCTCCTCCCGTCTGTTGTGTGAAATACACTCAGTCATTAGAGAGGGAGGGAGGGAGATCGAGGTAGCAATAGTGTGAAGTAGGTGAAGAGAGAGAGAGAGAGAGAGGAAGGGTGGGGTGTGAGGTAGGAGGGAAAGATAGCGAGAGCGAGGGAATCAGTGATACCTGATGACGGAGAGAAAGAGAGAGAGCTGCTGTATTATGTACCACTGAGTGACTGAGGAGTGAGCGATCGAACGCTGGTGACTGCCAGCAGACAGTGAACAGACTGTCAGAGCGTGAAGAGGACAGAGGGGCGAGGCTGCTGTGGTTGGATGCGGTAACCATGGCGCAGCCATCTCCGAGTGCATCGCCAGGCGTTCGTCGCCGTAGCGATGGCTCAGTGAGAGAGTGTCTCTTTTTCCCTGTTTCTGAACGCAACGAGAAGGAGAGGCTGGAGGCCTTGGTACGTCGGAGAGCAGGAGGTGCCGAGAGACAAGGAGGAGGAGGGGGTGGAGGAGAGGCTCTGGACCACCTGGATAACAGGCCTAAACGGTGGACATGGGGAGGACCGCCTGATGGAGTGGAGGGTGAGTATGATGTGAGCTGGGCGGTTTATGTGATGAATTGGAGGGGAGACAGGAGAGAAGAGTGATGTCATGTGGAGGGCTGGTTTGAGATGTAGAAGTGGTAAGACCATACAAGTGTATACAGATGGGGGCTGGGTGTGGAGGAGAAGAGAGGAGAGGTATCTGGGGAGGAGGTCTGGAGGTCAGTGGATAAAGGAAGAGGGGGATGGTGGGATGAAATGATGTGGATGTCAAAGCAGAAGAGGAGGATATTGGCGGTGAAATGAGAATAAAGAGAGGAAGGTGAGGAGTGAAAGAAAGGAGAAGGGCAGAAGATGGAAAAGGGTGTGGAGGCTGCAATGCAGGAGCAGCTCACCGCTTTGTCTGTAAATCTCATCGGGGTTAGGAGAAACTGTGTGTTTACAGTCATGAAAGCAAGTATACTGAAAGTTGTGGCTTTATTTGGTGGTTCTGGCTGGTAAATATGCCACAGGTGTGTTTATGTGTGTGTGCATATGTGTTATATGTGTGTGTCACTGATTTGTTGGTTTATTTCCTGCTGGGAGGCAGATGTAATTCCCAGACGAGGAGGAGTTACACATCTAACCTTGAATGCAACAAAGCCGCTCACATAAACACAGGCAAAGTGCGACATGAGTTTACTGTGTCAACATCAGTCTCTGTTACTTTATGTCTTTTTGTCGCATCACTATCTCCTTGTTGTTTTCGAAATATTTCTGCTGTCACGGCGGCCAGCAGGAGGCCAGAAGCGTTACCAGCTAGGCCCGAAGGTCTGTGGTGCATTCATAATGACATCAATTATTTACAGTGCCTATCACTCGAGCCGTACTGGCACTGACCTGGAATCAGGGTCCATCCAGCGGCTTGTTTGGCTCCAGCCCGGCTGACTGGCAGAGAGGCTGCTCTGGGATCTGACAAGGCCCAGCAGAACGCTCACTGCAGCAGAAACAGCAGAATCTCATCTTACAGCTTCACTCAATTAAAGGACAGGGACTCACAAAGCACAAAGTGTGTGTAGCTAATTCTCTCTTTATTCCGACAGTCCATTATGGTAGAAGTCAAGGGTTTGCCTGAACAAGAGATACATCAAGAGACTCATATGTGGTCACATGCTTTATAGTCTGAAAAACCTTCGATGCCACAAAACAACCAGGTATAACAGGCTAATTCAGCATGATAATGCAAAAACAACTGAGGGTCACACATTACAAATTCATGCTGTGTAGCCTAGAATCTTTCCACTTGATGCGCAGATTTAAAAACAAGGAGACGATTTTATTATTTAGTTTATGAGTAGAGTGTGGATGTATGTTAACTTTACAATATTTTGTTGCTGTTAATTTAGAAATAGTGTGAATGTGGAAGAGAACCAGAAATCAGAACCAAATAGTTGCCAGTCTCCTTTCTCTCCATGGCTCTCTCCATGGCCCAACTGGCCAATCACAACTCCAACTGGATAGTTATGTGTCCAAGAAGTGATCAAATGCAGACCCCCATAATATGATGTTGCTAATCCACTGTTGTTTGTAGGGTACATTGGGGGAAAAGCGTTTTCATTAGAGGCCAGATTCTGCCAGTTGCTTTGTCACTGTCTGTGTGAATGCACAGTTACAGCTTTACTGCATGATGCTTCACATGTTCAGATTGTTGATCCTTAGCTTTGCCTGTTCACGTTGCATCTTGTTTTGTCCAACTTGATGATGATTCTCACAAGGTTTTGATGCTGGGAATCTGGCACAATTTAGTTTATCTGTATTTTTCTTTAGTCCTTTTACCACTGTATGTGTGTGTGTGTGTGTGGATGTCAGTTGTTGTTACCGTTACATGTTTAAGTGATGCAGGTGTGTTTGTATGAGGATGTGAGTGTATAATGCTTCGCCTTCTCCGCTTCACTTGCTGCCCAGGTAACCCTAAGACCCCGCCCTGCCATGCCATTGGCTCTGCTCAGCCCAATGAGCTTCCTGCTGCTTCCAGTGCCAGCCAATCCCGTAACGGTACAGAACACATGAGTCTTTATGTGTGCCACTTCCATATTGCTCCTCTCTACCACAGATCCTATTGTCTCACCTGCAGCTGTTCCTCTGTCTGCATGTGTGTTGTCGTCTTTGCACTGTCACACTGGCTGTTTGATCATCCTTCTGTATGTTTATGACGTGTGTGGAATCTGTCTGTTCAATTCAATGCAGTGTTGCCAAAACTTGCTTGTACACTTACCCTTAACTTCTTTAATTACTATATAAATTCCCAGTAATGTTATGATGACACGCCATTCCTGAAGTAAACGCCAGAACAAGCTTCACCATTGATCAACATACTGTACATAAATGTAGAGATGCGCTGGTTTGCGCAGACCTTTGCTTATGTGCAGCATGTTATGTGTTTGTATGACGTAAATTACATCTACTGTATATCCAGCAGTATTTGTCAGCGCAGAGCTAGAAAGGAACAATTAGAGGGCTATAAAACATGTTTTATATGAATACAAGTCACAACAGTGTTTTAATATATAGTAATTTATCCTTATTCTTTTATTTAGCAGCCTCTACTTTTGGGTTCACACAGGTGTAATAGTTGTTTACAAATACATGAATTATCTGCTTAAAACTACATTTTTTGTGTTAAAAAACATTTATTACTTTATATGCTTTATACTTTATATGCTATGCCAGAACGTATTCACAGTGCTTAACCTTTTTCACAATTTGTAATGTTACAGCCTTATTCCAAAATGGATTACGTTCATTATTTTCCTCAAAATTCTACAAAAACTACCCCATGATGTGAAAGACGTATATTAAAAGTATTCACAGCCTTTGCTCAATACTTTGTTGAAGCAGTTTCTCACATTCTTCTTTTCAGTAGCTCTCAAGCTCCAGCATGATGCTGCCACCACCAGGCTTCACTGTAGGGATGGTATTGGCCAGGTGCTGAGCAGGGCCTGGTTTCATCCAGACATGAACTTGGCATTCAGGCCAAAGAGTTCAATCTATGTTTCATCAGACCAGAGCATTTTGTTTCTCAGGGTCTGAGAGTCCTTCATGTGCATTTTGGCAAACTTTGGTTGTGGTTTCCTTCTGGCCCCTCTACTATATAGGCCTGGTTGATGGAGTGCTGCAGAGATGGTTGTTTTCCTGGAACGCTCTCCTCTCTCCACAGAGAAATACTGGCGCTCTTTCAGAGTGACCATTGGTTTTTTGGTCACCTCCCTTACTAAGGCCCTTCTCTCTCAATTGCTTAGTTTGGCAAGACAGCCTGCTTCCAAACATCTTGCATTTACTGATGATGGAGACCACTGTGCTCAGTGGCATCTTCAAAGTTGAAGAAATCTTTTGATACCTTGACACACCTTCATGGCTTGGTTTGTGCTCTGTTAAATGTAGGACCTTATATAGACAGGTGTATGCCTTTCCAAATCATGTCCAATGTACTGAATTTCCCAGGTGGAATCTAAACAAGTTGTAGAAACATCTCAAGAATCAGTGGAAACACGATGCACTAGAGCTCATATTTGAGTGTCATGGCAAAGACTGTGAACTTACAGTGGCAAGAAAAAGTATGTGAACCTTGTGGAATTTTATGGTTTTCTGCATTAATTTGTCATAAAATGTGATCTGATCTTCATCTAAGTCAAGAGTATTAACAAAAATAATAAATATTAAAAAATCCTGATCTTTCATGTCTATTGAGAAGAAAGTATGTGAACCCTTTGAATAATGGCCTCAAAAAAGTTAATTGGAGTCAGGTGTTAGCATAAGTTAAGAAAATTAATTTGGAGGTAGAGCTTCTTCTACTGACAACACTCAAACGAGAAGGAGCTTTCAGAGGATCTACAATCAAGAATTGTTGATTTATAAAAAACTGGAAAGGGTTACAAAGTGATGTCAAAGACTTTAGAAATTCACCAGTCTACAGTTAGACAAACAATCTACAAATGGAGACACTTTGGGACTGTGGACACTCTACCAAGAAGTGGGTGGCCAGGGGGGAAACTATTTATTAATTCCAAGGGTACATATACATACTTTTTTCACTGTGAGGTTTTTATAGTTCTCAATAAAGACATGGAAGATCAGAATTTTTCTGTGTTATTATGTTAAGCACATTATATCTGTTAATACTCTTGACTTAGATGAAGATCAGATAATGTTATATGACAAATTAATGCAAAAAAACAATGATTTTTTTTGTTTTCTATTTTTAATAGATTTGCAAAGATTCCAAACAAACATCTTTCACTTTGACATTATGGGGCATTTTTTGTAGAATTTTGAGGAAAACATTTAATTTATTTAAATGGTTAATCTATTTTGGAATAAAGATGTAACATTACAAAATGTGGTAAAGGTAAGGACTGTGAATATCTTCTGGATGCACTGTAAATCTTCAACAAGAGAAAAAAATTGCAGGCAAAATTCAGATAACAAAATATAAAAATGCTTTGAGTCAAGCTTTTTTTGTGTCTTCATATTTTATCTGTTTTTCTGTAACTGTGCTTGTGTTAAAGAGACAAAGAAACATTTAATTTAAACATTTCTGCTATTGTTTCTCAAACATTTGCATCAACAGTTCACAGTCCATATTTCTAATCATGCTCTCCTCTGTGGACACACAACACTCACACACACAAACACGCACACACACACTACCCCACCCTCACTCTTATCACAACAAAGGGCTGCTGCACTTCCTGTCTTCCTGGCCCAGGGCCGTGCTTAGTGATGCATATATATCATTCTCAGCAGGGAACCCAGTCTATAAAAACCCCACTCCCCATACTCATGCACAGGCACACACACACATGCACTGTAGCAGACATTCACCCTGTAGCTATCTGGAAAACCTATTAGACCCCACCTACATACACACACACACACACACACACACACACACACACACACACACACACACACAGACAGACATAGTAAAAAGCATTCACCAGACTTTTCCAATCATCTCTGCCCCATATTACTGATGCAGCTGCTGTACAAATGCTATTCCTGCACTTTTGCGCTTTTTCTGAACTTTTTAAAACAATCTTTAAACCCAAGAATAATAAAACATGCACATTTATTCTGTTTTTATTTTACTTTGTTTTTTTTTTTAATCTTACACTTTGCATTTCCTTTGTTGTTGTAGTAAGCATCACTGCAGCTATCCTGTACTGTGTGTGCTATTACCTGTCATAACATGTACATATTGTGTTTTTATTCTTGCAGCTAAACAGCTAAATTAACATCTGTTTAAGAGATAACAGTTGGCTAAAACTGGGATATCATGTTGATTGATGTTAATTTTCCCTGAATATTTTAATCAAATAAAAACCTTCAAACTGCAGGACAGATGCAGAGATTACTAGAGAAAAATGAGTCAGGGTTGTTACTTGTAATCAGTTGATATTACTAAACCCACTGTATGTATATAGCGCTTTCTTTCTTTATGCAATGTTTTACAGTAAAATAACAAAGCAAAACTGAGAAATAGAAAGAATTGCTAAAATAATGAGGCAACCAGGACTATTGAATAAATACGAGTTGTAAATTAAAGACAAACAATTATTTCTCTCTCATAATGAGCACAAATGTTAAAAAGCATTGGGCCTCATTCACCAATATCAGTAAGCTGTTTCTTCTATAATAACATGTTCTTAAACCACAGATTTGCTCGTGCCTTATTCTAATATGATGAATTCCATTGTTCTCGTAAGTTGAAAGAACGTTCTAGTTGTTCCAGGCCCATTTTTTTTGTGTTAACACTGAAACTTGTATCTCAGTCTAGTTATTAGATATTATCTAGTTATTAATCAGATTATGGTGTTTAAATCCTTTTCTCCTCGGGTACTTAATGAAACAGTTTCCTCTGCACTGGCTGTATCATCACCCTCCATTTCATGATGAAGCAGTTTGCTTCATGAGCAGTCTCTCTGCTCTCTGTTCTGCTGCTTCATTTCTGTCTTGCATCACTGAGGTTTATTTGTGCTGTTGCCTACATGGCTCATCGATCAGCAGAATTGCTTTCTGCTTGAGCTGACGGTTTTGTGTTTGTCGTGTGATGGGTGTTTGTTTTGGGATCAGGATAGCTATTGAACATATTTGTGGCAGTGACATCATCGGCCAGCAGCCAGTACTTTTATTTATAGCCATGTGTTTGTGTCGCTGACTTGTTTTATTTATTTATTTTTAATCAGTTGTTGACTTCCTGTCTCCACCTGCCATGGATCCACCAATGAACAAACAGCTGTCCAACTCTTCAGCAGCCCTTCACTCCCCAGAGAGAGGTGAGAAGGATTCTGATTTAACAAGCTGTTCAGTGTAAACCTAACACACAAGTTTGGTCTCTGCCTCCCTGTCCTAAATAAATAAAAAAATAGACATGTGTATGTTTTATGTTTTCATTAACTCATCTCGTATCAGGATATTGTTATTTAAAGATATGTCCCGTATTGAAATCAACTTGAAATAATCTAAATTCAATGGAAGGATTTTTAATTTTCCATATCATAATGTAATAAACATATCTGAGTGTTGTATTTTACACATGGATGTTTTTTTCCACTTTGAGTTTCACTTTGTGCAAACATATTCTTAATTATTCCATCTGTGTATGTGTCAGTCCGTGACCCATCAGTATCATTTGTGTCCAATCGAATAGCTTCTTCCCCCAACAACCACAAACCCCACAGAAGTTCCTCCAACCGTAGGAGCATTGCTGGATTTCCTGACGAGATGTCCAAAGCCAAAACACCCACGGTAAGCCCTCACACACACACACACACACACACACACACACACAGACATTGCCCGCAGCAGTGACATAGGGATTTTAAGGTTAGACTGGTTTTGTAGATTCACATAAATACCTAGACTGCAGGAGGGAGGGACGTGTTCTGCCTCTGTCTTCAGCCTCTGGTTTTGTTATCAATGCTGTTGTTTCTTTAAAATTAGACCTGCTCCATCTTATTCTTTGGACGTCTCATGTGTGTAGCTCTCTTGAAGTCGTTCCATAGTATCTCCATTAGGTTGAGATCTGGGTTGGCCATTCCAAAAGGTGGATTTTGTTTTTCTAAAGCCATTCTGTTGTGTTTTTGGTCATTGTCCTGTAGCATCACCCGACTTCTACAGATTTCAGCTGCTGTACAGACATTCTCACATTATCCTTAAGAATTTTTTGATAAACTTGGGAATTCATCTTCCCCCCACTCACTGCAAGGTGATGTTAGCCAGCTCCAATGATGCCTTCAGATCTTTGGCTGTCACTCATGGTTGTTTCTTTATCTCATTAATGAGTGTTTGCTGTGCTCTTGGGGTCATTTTGACTGGCCATCCACTTCTTAGTAGAGTAGCCACAGTGTCTCCATTTCTAGTTGTTTGCTAAACTGTAGACTGGTGAATTTCTAAAGTCTTTGACATCACTATGTAACCCTTTCCAGCTTTATGTAAATCAACAATTCTTGATCGTAGATCCTCTAAAAGCTCTTTTTTTTTCTCATTAGAAGTAGCTCTAGTCTATACCACCAAACTAATTTTTCTAAATTATGGTAATACCTGTACTGTTCTTAACTTATGGTACTACTAATGGTACCATTGTTGTGAGCTGGCAAATACAGATTTTCTTCCCAAAGATTAATTTTTATAAAACAACAGTATTGAAAATTGGTAAGATCTAAAAACAGAAAGCTGCAGCATTATCATCTGATCATCATTGTCAAGTTAACATAAGTGGGTCTAGTCTAAATGAGGTAGGTGTGATATTTTCACTGTAACATTTAAAGTAGAACCTCTTTCATACAGTTTGTTTTTAGAGATGAAGGACAAGACAGGAAGAAGATTTACTTTGCGTGAGGCTATTATGAGGCTGACAGGCATCTCACTGATGGTCATATTGTTTTACAGTAGTTAGAATCATGGTGAATAATAAATGTTGTGAGTTATTAATGTCTGGAAGCTGTATCAGCATTATTCAACTATTAAAAATTAACAAATATTTGATCTGAAGTGTTTCATGTTTTATGTCACTACTTGTTTATAACTTGTTATTATTAATATTTGTGATACATGCAGGGAGAGACTCCAAACACAGCGGCCCGCAGTTCTTCCTTCCGGGCCAACAGTAAGGGCCCTGGCACACCAAAACGGTATGACACAGTCACACTTCACTGGACATTCGATTGGGCCTTGTGCAAGAAACAGTCACAGGAACTGATTTGCTCTTAAACAGCATGTATGACTAATTAAAGAGAATTTGTGCCATTCACCTCTTTTTTTCATAGTTGCAAACAAGTCCAGACTTGATGTATGACTTCTAAACAGACATATATTTATAGCGATTGATTTAATTAAAATATACAGCTAACAAACATAATGCAAAATCACCATCATGCTTGTAGATTTTAGTGTTCGTATTTATTTCGGTTGTTAAGTAAAGAACCTCATGGCACAGTGGAAAATGTGGCAGTGGGGGGGAAATATTTATTCTAAGGGTTGATCAGTGAATGAGAAACTAGTGAGGTGGCTTTGGGAAACAGCGCTGAGTAATGAGGGAATGGGGCGAAAGACAGGACTGTGTAAAAATACACTAAAATATAGTGATTTACATCACAGACAGACAGGTCAAGTTGCCACAAGGTGACTCTGTAAACTGATTTATGTTGCTTCAGTGTGACTTCAACACAAAAAATACATCTTAACTGGATTACAGTCCAGTTGATCTGACTCAGTTTGCTTTTATGTTTTCAGGATGAGGTCATCCAGGAATCACGCCCAGTCTCCCTGCTCCCCCGGCCAGTATCCCCCCTCTCCGCTCCGGCAGAGAGCTTCCACCCCTGGCACAGATGATAGGGGTCATATTGAGGCCAAAGGTCATGGCACGCTAGAGAGGAAATCAGCCAAATCTGAAACTTCAGAGAAGAAGATCCCCAAATCCACCAGCAGAGAACTCACAGCAGGTAAAACACAGCGTGCACTGTGTGTGTGATTGTTTACGCACGGTCAAAGATGCTGCTGCTGCATACTCCCTTTTCCACCATCTTTGTCCCCAGAGTCTCCAGGAACACCTACAGGCAGGAGTGTTGGTGGAATGATGGATGCTGAGGAGGCGTCCAGGGTGCTGGCAGAGAGGCGACGTCTGGCTCGAATACAGAAGGAGCAGGAGGAGAGACAACGTCAGGAGATGGAGAGGTATGAGTTTTGGAATGTTTAGCATGTGCAGAAATGTAGTATATATAGCATGATTGGTAATCTGTGCTTCTTTGAGCTATCAGAGTGAATCATATAGAAGGAGAAAGATCTAGATCGACTTAGTCTAGATTATTCTCATCTGTGTTGTTGTGTTTTATGTGGATTCAAGTTTAAGTTTTAAACCATAACAAAATTTGTCCCTTATCGATGGTTATCTGCTCAAATCTTGTGTGTTCTTTCAGGCTGAGGGCCGAGGAGGAGCAGAGGAGGCAGCAGGAGGCAAGAGAGCGACAGGAGAGAGAGGCAAGACAGGCTGAGGAGGAGAGAGTGAGACGGGAAGAGGAGAGGAGGCACAAGGAGGAGGAAGAGAGACGACAGAAGGAGCAGAGATGGAAGGACATGCAAGATCAGCTGGACAGAGAGGTCAGGTTACATCAGTGTCTTTTTATTGTTCAGGTTAAAATATTTTAGATGATTTCTTTTGAGTTTAAGCTTGAGTTTGAGGGTGCAGAAATGAGATGGTTTCTATATCACATTAATAATTTGTGTTTCTGAAAACACAGAAACTCCCTTTAACTGAAGAAACCTGTAGGAGAGCCATCTCAAATTATGGAATATCCACATTATTTCCTTTGTACACAGATGTGAGTCATCACAATCAAATCAACTCATATATGTGGCTAATGCTAAAATGTCTTATGACTCACGTCAAATCATTCGCATCATAATCTTGATAATTTGGTTACCAGGTCAAAACCCAGAACTTCAATAGACTGACCTGAATCTAAAGGGATTGTAAAACATATTTAAAACAGGAATCAGAGGAGGAATTTATACCAGTAACTAATATAATTGAGCTGCTTGAAGAATAACCCAGCACAAATTAAGTGTTTCGATGGTTGAAACCTTTGATTTAATGTGACATGTGCATCATTTATAATCACCTGCTGTACTCTAGAGGCCTACTCTACCTTTAAATAGGTTAAGTAACAGGTGTTACTCGGTGTATTTCAGAGGGAGGAGGCGTTCCTGCGAGCTCAGAAAGAAGCCGAGAGGAAGAGGCAGGAGAGGGAGCTGCTGCACATCCAGGAGGAGCAGGAGAGGCTGCAGAGGAAGAAGGTCCCAAAGAGATCCTTACGCATATGTGTTGTCATGAAAAGAAAAAAACACATATATAAGTTCAGAATCAAATGAAAATTTAAACATACAATCTCATGACCACTTGACAAATTTCATCTACTGACAAAGATCATATAATATGATCAAAAGCTCCAGAAAAGTTACTGAGTACAGATTTGACTTTGTTTTCACAGAGAATTGAGGAGATTATGAAAAGGACAAGGAAAAGTGAAGTGGAGCCTCCAACTGGTGCCTCAGGTGAATGTTAAATAGATCCTGCCCTTAACACACACACACACACACACACACACTTCCAAACCTGTGTCCTCATCTCCCTGCTGGCTTCATTATCTGCACAAATGTATTGTAATTGTCATTTCTGTATTTATTCTATTAGTTAAACTTATATCTCACCATCTTGTGTTTGTTTTGTTTTTATTTTGAATATTTTTGTAATACTTTTTCTTTCTCCAACATAATTGGTTTCTTGTGAAACTGACTGAGATCAGCTGCAGGGTGACTCAGCAGTGTTGAACAGGCTGGGGGACAGTGCCTCCTGATGGTTATTGGCAGTAACACCCAAAATACTGCAGCATTTGTTGAACTCTTTGACCCAACCTGGCTGACTTTACTACTGTTTCATCAGCGTAGGTGTCCCCAGGGGAGGTGAAACACAACATTTAAGGACTACTTATCAAGCCCATCACAAAAACCCAACTGACCTTTTACAAAAACTGATGTATTTTAAGTTGTATCTCTATATTGTATAACTCACCGACTGATTGTGGTGTGACAAATGTTGATAACAACATGTGTTTGCAGCATCTGACATGAAAGCAGAGGCTTTGGAGGAGGATACCCCAACCCCTGCTGAAACCCCCGTCATCATGCTGGGACCCCTGGAGAATAAGAGCTGTATGGACGAACTCTCGGATGGAGTCCAGTCCATGGACGTCAGGTGACACATCTTTATTTGCCTGTTCGCATGTCTCTGTCTCAGCTGTCTGCGGCTCCATTAACACTGCAGAACCTCATGCTCAATTAAGAAATGTATTCATATTTGAAAATGTAGCATTATTTTTCTTGTATGTTGCTCTTAATTTTATTCTTTGTGTGTTTGCAGCATGGGAGGAAACTCCCACTCTTTTTTCCAGTCTTACATTTCATTTCATATTCCATGTGAAAAGTGCTCAACAACAATGAAAATATTGTATCGAATTTCTCAAATGTCGAAGACAATATTTATTTCATGTCAGTCAGCACTGATACATTTAATTTGGATATGTGATACATGATAAATGCCAAAACAGGAGAAAGAACAAGACCAATTCTAACCAAGGAATGCTTGGTGTTGTTTCAAAAGTAATTTAAATGCTTCATTATCAACATATTTGCTCATAAACGTTGTTCATCGGGTAGTCAAATAATGAACTTTCCTTTTCAGAGCTAGTTCAAATACAGAAACTTTACTCTTCTATATAAAATGACTGAATTCTGATTTAATGCAGCTGTGCTAATAAATCGAATATTGTGTCTGTGTGGTCGTTGTTTCTTTAAGCTCTCCGTCTGTCTCCATCAGTCCAGTGTCCAGGGACGAGCAGGCGAGCGCTCAGGAGTTTTCACCGGTCACTGAGGGAACAGACAGCTGCCCCCTTGAGCACCTGATCGACCTTGACGCCCATGGCCAAGGACAGAGACCCGATGCAGAAACACCCCCTTACCCTAAGCTGCAGGCCGGAAGTGGGGTCGGAGACCTTAACAAGAACCTACTGATTCAAGGCTTCAGTGCCGCCTCTGAATCCTCTCAACTCATCCACAGCGTTGGCCCGAGGAAACTGGACGTCCAGTAGCCAGGTACAAACATGGGTATTGATGAGTAAATGATGCCTTAACCATGTCATTAGGCTTTGACTTAAAGATGACTCATTTTTAACAGAGAGTCTGCTTTAAAAACTGGAACCATTGAGTCTGAGTTTGGGGCCCTATTTTTCTGAAACTGGGTGCAGACAGAACACAAGCCTAACCTATCTGGATGAAGCTGGTGTGGGTGCGCTCAAGAATGCTTTTGCAGTTTTATGACTACTGGTGTTGTCATTACAGGGTGCAGCCAGGTGAAACAAGGCACAATGTGGATGGCAGGTGAATTACATTATGACTGGGAGGATTGCTTTATGGGCAGGAGGAGTCAGGGTTGTATATGCAGATAATGAAGCCACCAGTCAATAACATCAGTTCCTCTCATCATTTGTAGTCATGGGTCAGGTGGTGCAGTAACAGAAATCATTTAAAAGATAAATGTAATAGGTCTGTTTATGTTCAACTTTGCTGGACAGCGCACAGACAGATCTGCATACTGGATCCATGTAGGATTCTGCTTCAGACTTTTTATAATAATATTTATTCTGACAACTGCAGATTTTTGTAAGTGTCACTTCAAGGTGCTAAACAGAATACTCACCTTCATAATGTTTTTTACACGGCACTTGGATTTTTGCTTTAATGAAAATCAGAAGTTGGGGAAACTAAATGGAAAGAGGTGTGGAGGTGTTTATTGCTGTTTGAAGGTGCCGGATACCAAGTAGTGGTCTACACTAAAATTTTACTACTTTTCTTCCTCACGAACCTAATCAAGTTCACCCACTGCCAGGAAAATTGCCTAAGAGCTGCGTTTGCACAAACGCTGGCATTGCACCTGCATAAAAATAGGGCCCTTTGTGTTGACATCAGCCTGATATCTGCAGACAGCTGTGTTAGCTTCCCAGTACTTTGTTGCAAATCAAACAAATCAAACCCAGATCAGCAGATCACTCTGCGTCTGAGTCACTCTGCTGTGATTGACATACTAATTTTAAATTTAAAGTAGCATTACACCTCATGGATCTTTTGAACCTCCTAAGTCTCAGTTTTGAACAGTTTTCCATTTTATCTTCTTTCTCTGTTTTAGGCTGGTTCAGTTGAAACAGGAGCCAGGAGAAACGCAACGCAAGAGATCATCCACCTCCATCTGCAACAACAATCATCAGTTCTCAAAGGAACAACTGCTGAACGTCTGATTTCTCATCTGTATTACCAAACCACACACATGCGTAGCTTTTGGCCACATTTTGAGGCAATGCAAGTGGGCTACGTCTAGAAGCAGCTTCTGACATCAGGGCATTACAGAAAAAGAGGTGGTACCAGCATACCTGCATGATCGTCACATGGAAAGGTTAAGCCTAGCTAAGCTAAACGACTGTAACCTGAGGTTAATTGTCAATCTTATTCTTTTAAAACTTAACTGAATTCTAAAACTCTGTTAATGCTGGAAAACTTCAGGCTTAAGTTGGGGATTAAAACTAATTAGGGTCAATGTCAGCTTGAATCTGCTCACATTAACCCACTTCTTAACCCAGCTCAGATTACGCAACCTTCTAAAATCTGTTGGTGTTGACGCTAATATCGCCCAGCTGCATTGCCACAAAATATCAATCCAGTATCATTACTGCTTGAATCTCTTATCCCTGCTTTTGTAATACTGTAAATAGATCTTACTGGGTGGAGGAGCCTGTCATCATAGGGAGAGGCAGCAGCTCAGTAGCAGTGTATATGGAGGGAAGCCGTAGAACAGACACTGTTGTGTGATTCCTGTGTAGCATCTTTGGTGAGGAGTAGCTAGTTTCTCTCTGTTGCTGTGTGTTTATCTCAGCGCTGACCTGCTCCGCTGCTGACAGTGACTCTTACTTCTGTAAAAACCCAGTCTGCTGTAAATTTCCTGTCATCCTGAAGCTGGAGAAAACTGTCAACAACTGATGTTATAACTGCTGTTGAACTGTAACACGCAGACTATACCTTTGTTTACTTTGCTGCTCATCACTTGATTGATGTTTTGTGGACTGGCAACGAGCCAAGGTGAGGTCGTGAAGAAAACCTGGGCAGACAAAGGGTAGAACAATATAAAATGTCCCGTATTTTTATTTGCAGGTCAGGAAAATGTTGACACAGTTTGTTGTGTAATTGCCTGGCATTGACTGTAATCATGCAAGCTGCAGTTTAGTGTGCACTTCAATAGTTAGTACTATCACTGCTCTGAAGACGCTTACATCTCCACTTCAGCTCACTCCCCCAGCTACAATATACCTCACTGATCCAGAACAGACTCTGGTGTTAAAGAAGCGTTCACCACCTTGCAGCTCATCACCTATGAGGCCTTAAACCTCTGTGCAGTCTACATCTTTCCCTGTAACACCGATCCTCTGTGCTTTTCCTTCAGGCTGCATGTGCAGTTTTTGCTGTTTAAAGGCTATTTCTACTAAAAGATCCTGGAACTAGGGAAAGCTAGCTGTACCTGCTAAAGTGGATCAGAAGGACATGAGGGAAAATGCCTTTTATGTAAAAGCAAGGTTGAACATTTATTTAGATAAAGCAGACAACAGTCAAAAGCCCCACGTGGACTGTTTGGATGATCAGAACCAGAGCTGGGATTTTAGAAATACTGAGGTAACAAGTCCAAATCATCACTGCTGAGCCCCAACAACTTCTAACAGTTTAGACAAGCCGTCAACCCGACTCTGTTGTGTCTGTCTGAGAAGTCAGTACTTGAACTTTTATGGTCATTTTATGATTTAGTATAGTAAATATGTTCCCTATTGCTCCTTTAAGATAACTCTCATTTTGCTCATTTGGTTTTCGCATAAAAACTAACATAATAATACATTTAGCTCTTAAAAGAACAACAATATTAAGGGTATTCAGGTTTTTATTTATATTTTTTGTATATTTTTTCTCCCTACATGAGGTATGTTAATGCCTTTGAAATTACAAAATTCCTTTACCTGCTTTATTATTTTTACTTATTTATTTTGGCCTGAAACAGTTCAAACCAAAATTGAGGTATTAATGTTTATTATCAATTTTATATTTCCATACTTAAAACTGTCCAAAATGTTTGACTTACCCTAAATGTGTATAATCATAGACTGTAAACTCATGACCTCAGTGTACTCACTTGGTCTTTATTTAAGTGTATGTTGTGCTCTGTTGGCCCATATTCCTTTATAAATCAGGATGTATACACAAGGAGAGATTAAGTTGAGGGTACAGTAGGTTTGACAGGGGCCAGCAGCCTATCCAAATTGGATTCAGGTGCAGAGAGAGTTTTTGAACAAGGTTCATGCTGTGGAAAAAAGGGGTTTAATGCTGCTCTAAAGTGTCTCACTGAGGTAAAAAAATCTGTTTTTCTGTCATTGCTGCAACTTTCAGCATGTTGTTTTATGTTTAATGCGCCTGTCAGCTTCCTTCTTTTCACATTAGCTCATTATTTCTCCAGATTCTGGTGAAACTCAGTGTAAGAGGGGTCTCCTGGGTCCCCCTGTATGTAAAGTAAAAATAGTGGACATAATGTTTAACCTAATATTACTGAAATTCTGTGACACTGCAGCTTGGTGGAATATATCGTTGTAGATGTGGTGCATGGATAACTGCTGAAGCAAAACAATAAACTTCATCAAGCCATTTGTGTGAGTGAGCTGGATAAATAAGCAAATGTACAATAATGGCTAACAAACCCCTTTTGTGGCAGATTGAAAAGAAACAGATTCTTTCATCTTTCCAATCATAACAAGTGATGTATTAACTGACAAATCTAGTATAGGGCTTAATGCAGCCACATTTATTTATCATTATATCTCACTGTGTGTTGACTTTATGCTGCACTGAAATTAAAACTGATCTGCAAAAATTGAGGTGAATAATGAGTTTGTTCTGCACAGCTGTCTAACCAACATACAACAGAACATGACTTCCTCTTCAGTCTGTCAGGTTTCAAAATAAAACGTGTAACCATCGTTAGGCCTATCACAGCACATACTGTAAACCAGGGGTGGCCAACCCTGGTCCTCAAGAGCCTCAGCCCTGCTTGTTTTCCAACTATTTCTGCCCTACCCTCTGCTGATTACATGGATCAGGCGTGTTCAGGCAATCAGAAGCAGGAAATGCAGAGATAGTTGGAAAACAAGCAGGACTGTGACTCTTAAGGACCAGGGTTGGCCACTCCTGCTGTAAACCATAGTTGATATTTAATGTCAGATGATTGTTGGTGTTATAGAAAACTGTTATATAGTCAGAGAGAATTTGACGTTCATAAGCTACTTCACAGAAGCAGGCTACTCTACTTACTAGACAACTACATTTCCCCACTGACAAAAGCCACTGTACATTACCAAGTAATTCTTGTATTTTCAATGCTGTTATGTATTGAGCTTTTGAAATGCATGTAATAAAGCACTAAACATGGTAGAAAAGGCAAGACCTCTTTACGCTTACCTTACCTAAGATTGGAGTTCTGCAGCAAATGGTAAATGATAAACTTTAACTATGGTTAAAATCTACTCAGACTTATGGATGATCTAATGTCTTGAAATAATTTTTAACAGTATTTTTACCACATCAAAAATGTAAACTTTTTTGCTCTTTCTTATTCTTATTCCTGTTAATAGTATTTATTGACCACCTTATTTTGCTAAAACCCTGATTTGCACCACCAACCTTTATTCTGAAAAGATGTAGCGGAAGTGCTGAACCTGTTGTTTTTGGCGGTTTGTGTCTCAAACGTCAACACAGCCATTTTCTTGGTCTAAACAGAAAGCTCAAAATGTTTAGCTAGCTTCTGAACTAGGAATAAACAGGGTTAGTTTATAAATTATTGCGGTTATATTGCGCTCTTTTCCGTGCTTGTGCTCGTTTTAGCTAACGTTACCCGCGGTTGCTTTGCGTCTGTCGTCATAGGAGGTAAGACAACTGTGTAACGTTAGCTAGCTGCTAACTAGCTTAACGTTAGCTGCCTGCAAGTTAGCATATAAATAAACAGCTTGGTTTAATGTTTGAAAGATTTTGGTTTTTGGTTAATATAAAGTGATGTCAGACTTGAAGGGTTCTTCTCGTTATTTCCATATGTTAAGAAAAATCTTTAAGACAGAGCAGACTGACCAGGAAGGGCAACTAAAAAGCCCAGCGTTAGCTAAGCTAGGTCGTTAAGATCAGGGTATGTAGAAGTTTTAAATGTTGACTTTGGCTCCCTTAATTTTCATAGAATGCATCAACAAGACTTAAATTTTATTAGCAAAACATACCTGAAAGTGCCTTGATAAATGTCTTCGGATACATGGATAAATGTGTTATTAAATTAGTTGATGAATCTATCCACACATTGTGTGCTGCTTAGCTAATGCTACGTTATTATTATTATTTACTCATTAAGATATAATAACTAAGTATTGACTCACTTACTCAAATAACTGTGGAAACAGATCAGATGGAAACTCAGTAAAAACCAAGCACATGTTGCTGTTAAAATGATGCTGAATAAAGCCTGAAAATAGGATTAATTTATATCCATTTATCTCAGTTAGGGCAAGAACAAATTATATGAAATTGCATAGTGTACTGTCTTTGCTGGTATTGATAAAGATGATTTTTAGATAAGATCATTTTTATTTTTCATATGCACAATTATTTACAGAACAGTGTACAATGAAATGTGCTGATTTTAACACCATTGGAGGTGACCCTCGGCGTCCCTTGGCCTTGTTCATGTTAATTGTTAGCCATACTTTGTATAATGACTGTGTACCTGTCCTGATGCACATTACCTGCAGTACTATACTAATAGCACTTAAAGTGAACACATCTTCTTTTCCTAAAGGTTAACATAATGTCAAGACCACGGTCACGATCTCCACGTTACAGGTAAACTCACTTTAATTATTTTATATTCATATTTGTGTCCCACAGAAGATTGCTGACTTATTATTTTCTGTATTTTACTTTGTTATATGATATTTTTTTCGATTTTTATTTTTTCAGGAGGTTCCCATGGGAGGAACCTGACTTTGATCCTTACAGAGTTCTAGCTGAACTGGATGGGGACCCAATGGACAGGAGCCACCGCCACAGAGAAGTTCCCAGTGAACACTATTTCAGGGACTACTTTAGGGAAGACATGTACCCAGAAGGCCAGAGAAGAGCTTCTCATTTTCCCGAAGACCATCACTTTAGGGCTCAACATACTCTAGATCGGGAGGAGTTTTGCTACAGGAGGCCAACACCACATCGTGATGGGATGGCCTATGAAGACCGAGGGCTTTCCCTACTGAGTGATGATGAAGGAGACGGAGAAAGACATAGAGGAGGATATAGAGGACAACTTCAGAGTTTTGAAAACAGGGGGAGGTCACCATACTCACCTCAGAGGTTGGACAGGGAAAGATCTCTGCTGGCATCACAGTATCATTCAGAGCACCAACAAAGAGAGCCTGGGATGGGCTGGAGGAGAGAAGAACAGGACAGAGGGCGAGGGAGGTTCAGAGACCTCAGTCCCAGTGCCAGGTCAGATGACAAAAGAGGGGGAGCAGGTAGAGAAAGAGAAGAAAGGAGGAATGCACAGGGTCTAAACAGAGAGAGACGAAGGGAGGAATCTCATCAAGAGAGGAATCCTCCCTTAAAAAGGCAAAGAAGAGAACTGGATGACGCCGATCATCTTGGGTAAATTTGAAGGGAAATGCTTTGCAGCACTATTGCAGGAAAGAAAGGAAACAGAATGCAGAGGATTCTCAGCTTTCGTATTTTAGAGCAAATTCTCACTGTCATTTTGTCATCATGCATCATTTTATTGTAGTACAAAGCACTAGTCCTGACAAATATTGCATGGCAAGATACCCTTTGCAAATTCCTATATCACTGTAAACTTCAGTATTTAATGTCATATTGCAGTTAATACTTAATTTATTTTTTTTTGGCAAAAATACTTAACTAAATGTACCAGTGTTAATTGGTAAATCAATTTATTACAGATTGAGTCCAAAGCTAATTTCCAGTGTGCGATGGTTCCATGTATCATTGTTGAACCATGTCACCTCCTCTTATGCTGTCACAGGTACAGGAATGAGGAGAACTTTGGGGACCAGCGTTACTCGTTGGACACACTCAGAGTTGGGTTTGGAGGAGACCATCAGGGTAGCCTTCCTCACACTCGGAATTTAGGACCACTCATCATTGAACATGACCATGGCATCACGGATAGCAGAGTGTTGCCACGTTGGGAACAGTTTCAAGAGCGCAGAGGTCTTGACCCTGACTTTGATCATCAGCAGAGTCCCCGTCCAATGGGCTCCTCACAGGAACGATTCAGAACATCAGAAAACAGGTTGGACGATCGTGAAGAAGCAAGAAGATACCATATTCAAGATAATTTGAGAGATGCCAACTATCCTGAAACTCGGAGGAGCCCTGTTCAACAAGATAGACAAAATCCCATGAGATATGGTAATCGAGATGGTCCCACGAACCACAAGGGGAGGAGTGGTGCCCGCTCTGCAAAAGGCAGGTTGGATAATGGACAAGGTGGAAGGACTGGACCACCCAGGAATCAGGCACACTTAAAGCAGACTTCCCAGGCATACCAAGATCCTATACGTGAAGAGCAAAGAACAGGGTATCGACCTTTTAGGGAGGATCGCCTTGAGGGTGCCATTGAACAAAACCGTAGCTGGGCAGAAGAACAAAGACTTCAACAATGGGAACATGATAGGGCTGAAAGCCTTGACCGACACCCACCAAGAAACAACTTAGACCCTAAAATGCCCCGTCAGAGGGAGCGTGAATGGAACGATCAGAAAAAAAATATGACTGTTGTAACGGAGGAAACTCTAACCGTCAAAGTGGACATGAGCCGACCCGTAAACCAAAACAGGTAGGGTATTCTTTTTTTTCCGAATTAAATTATGAAGGGTGGGGGTGAAAGTTCGCACTTAATTTTTCTAAACTCATGAAGATGATGAAGAATAAAGCAAGTATGGCGAGCGTGGAATCAGTGAAAAGAAGGAGAACACCGAAGATGATGATTCACATTGTCATCAACTGATACTTTATCCATATGCTACAAAAGTTTAAACGTTTACAGGAAATGTCTTTCACTATGGATAATATGAGGAACTGCTGGGACCACCATCTACCGAATTATTTGCATTGTTACCAGAGGTATTCAGTTTCTGATCACGTACCTGTTATTATCTCAGTAACAGTAACAAAGTACATTTTTGTACAAGGGTGAAGTGGTTGTCACGTGCAAACCTTTGGATATAACTTTGAAAGAAACACACCTGGTACCGAAGAAATCAGTAGACATACTGTATGCATCACTGGGGCTGAGGTTTGGGAAATGTGCAAACCAGCATCACCTTTTCAAAAAAACAAAACAAAGGATTTGATTTGCAGTTTGATTTTCATTTGATTCGGGACACGAGAGAAGACACTGAATAGATAATTAACTGGAATTAAAGCACACGGAAGAAACAGAACGGCTTGGTAATCAGTCATGAAGCTCAGCACCTCCAGATGACTGATTTTATTGATGTCCTATATACAATGAAGGAGTTATTGTTATAACACTGTACATCCTGAGTGATGTAGGCAGAAGAGAACCATAAGATGACATGTTTCCCTTAAATGTACATCATTTTTTGTCTTTTCTGATAAAGACAAGTGGAAAGCCAATGGGAGCAGGCATAGATGTGTAAGAGGATAAATGGGCAACAGTCAACGACCAGCAGACAACTCCTACATCACCACATGCCATTTATAGTGTCTGCTCCTTTATTTTAAAAGGATCTCAGAACACAGAAGACCGTACAATCTCACCAAAGAGTGAAGAGCAGCAACTGTAAAGATGGACCACTATGTGCTGTGGATTTGACGGCTTTCTGAAGACCTAAACATCACGGTGAGCTGCTGTGACCTAAAAGCCAAGACACACTAAAACCCACATGGTCTGAAAGCTTGTTTGAAGAAGTGCTGCAGTCCATCATCCCTCAGTAATGTGAAGTCATGCTGTGGTTGGAAACCTTAAGAAAAGTTGAGAATGTAAAATGATTCCTATTTATTCCCATATTTTGTTATACATAGAAGGAATTGTGTAAGCAGATGGAGATCATTCTACAATCCTTTTCAAACATGGACTGAACTACTGTATTTTAAACCACCTTATTGTTGATGCCTCTGGTTGTGCAGATTTTCACTGTTGCTACTTGTGTGAAAACATTTTCTTCAGTGTCTGACATTGGACAAAGAAGACAAAGCCAACCTTACTTTAATGTGATGATGAAATTTGTCCCAAGCAAAGTCAATCAGTAGCTGGCAGAGAAAGACGTGAGCTGAGAAAACGTGGCTCTTCAGATGTGTACCTGTTCAGCAACACCTAGCTTGTGATGAAGGAATAACGGTCAGTCTTATAGAAGAGTCAGAAAAAGAAATTATGATGTGAGTGTCCTGCGATGAAGAAATGGACATTTGTGAATGGCATAAATGATGTTTGATAAGAGGAAGAGCACATTTCATCATGATGGGAGCTGCTGGTCCGCATGCTATGTGAGATTTTTGGATAAGAGGATGTGTACACTTTTACGTTAATGAGACCTAGTGGGAGGAAAACATCAGCAAAGGTCAAGAAATATGCAAATGTGACTTCCTGTCCTGTGTGGAAGATTGGCTACAAGTCGTATCTGTGGCCTGTTACTATTTGAGAAGATACTTTTACTGCAATGTCTGTTTTATGTATTATCTCCTTTTGAAATGCGGCTGCTGAACAGTGTCCAAATTCAGACAGACTTGAACACCTAAGCAGTCTCACTACAAGGACTGATGGATGAAAAATAAGATCACCTGATTCTGATTTTATACAACCTGTGAATCATTGTTACTTGGCAAAGTTGCAAAGAAGTGAAACATCACACAGGAGTGTAACCTCACAGGCTGTTGAAAGAAGACAGTAAAGACATCAACATACACATCGACAGAAGGATCATCAGTGCTGTTACAAGGAGATAAGATCACTGAACAAGAATTAAAAAGAAGAAATCAAAGCTATAAGCGACAATATGAGTTCTCTTAAAAGACACACCAATGGTAACATGCTGAACAATTCTGAGAAGTTCATAGAAGAAACTGAAGACATTTATATAAAATATTGTCAACGGAGGGGAGTTTGCAGCATTAGCAGGGATGTAAAGAACAAGTATCACAACCATAAACACAAACCTCATGAAATCTGAAGTAGAGGAAATCACGCCTGTTCAAACAATCAATCAAAGCTGTAAATGAGAACGTCAAACTGAACGGAAGGAGGAATTCAACCCAGTAATGTAAACAGTGCTTTTACAAGAAGAGATTAAAGTGATCAACCTACATATCTTCAAACTGTATGAAGAGATATTGATGTCTTAAATATGATCATCTGTGCTGATCACGGTCATCAGTGCACGGAAAATGAAGCCACCAACATACACATCAGTACTGTGAAAATTAAAATGATGAACCAATGTCTTTATTCTGCAAAAAGGAAATAAAACTAAGGAGAATCAGTCAAATCTTGGGCACACTTGCGCATTGATCCACAGAACAAGAGCGTGGGAGGTGGTCTGTGCAAGTTGTCTACCTAAAAACATCTAAAGCATGATTGGAGGTCATGTCCAACAAGTGCTGAAGCTGACATAGCTGACAAACTGGGAAACCAACGCGAAGCAAAACTGAAAATTTATTGGATCACACAAGGAAAGAAGTGTGAACTTTCACCCACCCTTTAACTGGTTAAAGTGAGGGCGATCTCGGGCTTTCTCTTTAAAGCCTTTTTAAATATCCATAAAAAGATTATTAATAAGTTTGTGTCATTTCGAGGGTTCCGTCTCCTTTTAGGCAACATAGAGGGGGTAGTTATTGTAAACCCTGTTAGTTGTGGAGACCATGAAAGGTAAGTGTGTTGGGTAAGGTAAACATGATTTATTTGTTTTATTCAAATTTGGTAGGGAGAGAAAATTGTTTTTAAGCTAAAATATAAGTACTTTGTTTTCAAGGACCAAGATGGTCATAATTTCCAGGTTAGCTTGCAAACCTTTGTATCAGCCAGAATAGAATAATCATAATGCATACAATACATACAATAATCATTATAAACTGTGAAATCACTTTTAAACTAAACATGAGTGACAGTGTAGGGTTAACTTCTTGTTTGTTGTGAATTTATTGTCACTGTATCTGGTAAGTGAAAATGTACTAATATTTCGAAGTGCATTATATTGATGCTAGCAGGTTTCGATTTAAGCCAATTGTGTTTATTCTATTTCTGACCTCGCTCTTCCTCTGCAGCTTGCTGTGCTACTCTTCAGACAGACAGCTCTCTTTAGACTTGGTCAATGTTGGTCGTCAGCGCCTGGACTTTTTGCCCATGTTGGAGCACTCAGGGACGTACAGAGAAACTGCAATGCATACTGGAACGTTTGCCCAGGAAATTATCACTCTGGTGCATCAGGTCAAAGGTCAGCACAGCAAATACACACAAATATCTGTAATTGAAATATATTTTACAAACAGAAAAAGTCAACAGTGCAGATATTCAACATTTTAGCATTTCAATTACCAAAAGGGCAAACATGAAATAAAACTGCCTACAACGTGCTAAACACTCATCATACGATGAGACCTGAAATTCCCCTTATTTCAGTGCTTTTTTGTGTAAACTGCGTTCACAAACTCCAGATTTGGATACAAGCGTAGTGTATCATAGTGTGTGTAACATAAAGTGAAGCATTTTTGTGCAGCTGTAGATTTCTTGTTATGGACAGCATGTTTCAATATAGTGTCTGTTGTTACAGATCAGTATTTCAGAGATAATGGAGTCACCCTTAATGAGCGTTTCTCAGCTCCACAAAAAGGTGGCTACTCTGAAGAAGAGACAGAGGAGCTGACGTTGGATGAGAGGTTCAGCTCAAACCGGTACAGTGTTTGTTGTTTATGGTTATATCAGTGGTACTAGTAGTAGAATACAACTTTGTTTGGTCCTTTATTCTTAATATTAACCCTAAACCTAAATTTTCTCCTCTGTAGAGGCTTCAGTGTAAATATGAACTCACTGCTTGATGACGATGTACCTTTATTCTCCAGACTTGGGCCCTTGCAGGTAAATAAAACTGCACATCTAAAGCAAGATTACAAGAACTAATTAGCTATAAATCAATCCAAGCTGTAACTGGAATGTTTGACAAATGGCGTACAACTATTGTGATTGGAATAATTTTTAATAAAATTGTTGATGAAATGACAGGATTTGGACGAGCTCCCGGAGCCAGCCCCGGGGGACCTGAGACACAGCCTGGAGAGGAGGAGGCAGAAGAGGCTTGAGGGCGTTAAAGTCACAATACAGGGCAACAGTATTTCCCTAGGCCAAATCAGGTGAGATCACATTTCCTCTTGTATACATAGTGTAGAGTGGGTGATCAGAAGTGATGAACCACGACTTTTAAAGCTGTTGTCAAATAATGTGCATTAAACCAGTGTCATTACTTAAAAGTATAAGTTAACTGGAAGCTACCAAACTTTACCCTTTGGCTTTTTTTCTTTACTTGTGGTAGTCATGAATATTAAATAAAAATAAATATGTGGCTTTAAACTGACTTTAGCTGCAGCAGATGAAAGTAAAATGGACTTATTGTCTTAGCATTTATTAACTAAAACCTTCTGTGACTTGTGTTCATGCTCCTGTCAGTGAGCTGGAGTATAGTGACAAAGATGATGGGGCTCAGAGGGAGGATGGAGGATTCTCCAACTTTACCCAGGAGCAAAGTAGGAGACGAGAAGGCAACATGGTGAGTGTTGAGTGACAGTGTTGCAAGAACTGTAGGGGTCAGATTGACTCTTAACATTTTTATTTTTTTTTAGGGACAGAGGAGATCAGCTCCATCCAGACCGAACTCTGGCCCGCAGCGCAGGAACAATCGCAATGGGAAGATGGGTGGACAGATGAGGCGACAGAACAATCGCAACAACCACACAGGTAATTGAACACCTCTGTAAAAAAGTGTAACAGCCAGTGTTTCAGTCATTTCACCAACACCGGCCCCTCCACACAACTGCCTCTAGTACATGTGAGCCGCAAGTGACGGACTCAGACGATGCAGGAGGCTTTTGCCAGAACATGAATTCAGAGTTTAATTCATTAGAAGTTAAACTTTAATACTCTTTTTTGCATGTGTAGAAGAGGATGAATAAATAACTGACTGATAAGAATATATTTGAGTGACAATGAATAAAATATCCACCCACTGTACTGGCTCACTCTGCTCTGGCAACATTTTTCTTTCTTGCAGCAGTGACGTACAGTTTTTCTAAGTGATCGGCCTCCTGTAGCCCTCCACAGTCTCAGCCTCACTGTGACACATTTAGTCAGATTTGGTCCCTAAGTTAAACTCTGTTGTATAACAGCTCTGGAGGCTTCCCCTGGCAGCTTCATGTTGACGTAGTCGGGCACTGGAATATTCCCTTTGACCTGCTGACATGTTACCGTTTTAAGCAGGTTTCCCCGAGTGGCTTCTAATCATACCCGAGCTCGTCCAGTCCCATCTTCCTGCCTCCTCTTCTTTTTCCATTCACGTATCAGATCCTCTTTAATTTTAATGTTTGTTCTTTTTCCACTCACTCACTTTTCTCTGGTCTTATCTCTTCTGTCTTTATCTCTGTTTTCATAGGTCAAAACTGGTGATTGGATTGTCGAAAGGTATTCAGCTCCAACGTTGCTGATTTGTTCATGACTGATTACACAACTTGTAAAACTCTCGTCTTGGTCTTGAGCCGAATTGTGCCTGTGCTGATTCTCATTGACAGCACAGTGCTGAGAAAACGAACTGTGAAGAAGTCTCTGCCCTGTTGGTGAGGGCAGCAGACCGTGTAATGAAACGTTCATACCTGCAGCACCAGAGATTTATGTTCTGCAACTTTATGACCTGTTCTGTCTTGTTCTTTTTGTTGATTTGTGTCTTTTTGTTATTAACCTGTCTTTTTATGTGTCTCTCTTCTTTTCTCACGTACGTGTAAGTCTTCATTTAAAACCATATTTTTCTAATTTTTAAATCAAACGTTGGCTGTTAAAGATGTTTATTCAAGATCCCAGACAGGGATGTTTGGTTGAAATTAAAAAAATATATAACAGAAGCAACTGATAAATGTAAATAACTTAATGTAAACTATTGTAACTAACTTATCGTCAGTTTTTTTACTGCAATCACTAACAATCCATGAAGTGCTTCTAACCAGCTGCTTATCGATGACATAGTTCTATTTCTGTGATTCCTGCTGTTTTCTTTCCATCCGTTTCATCCGCATATTTCTCACAGTTTATTCTTAAGTTAAACCAGCCTCACAGTCAGTGACGTTGGACCGGTCATTACTTTCTACTTACCAAATAAAACCCAAATAAAATGTGTCATTTTGATTTTGTCTGAGCATTCTTGATGTGTTCATATTTTTAGTACATGTGCGTTTCAGTGATTATTAAGCCCACTTACCTTGACAATAGAATATTTTACATTCAACAGGGAACAAACAAGTTTTCCAGAGGTATTCAGTTTCTGATCACGTAAAAAGAACCAGCTGCTTTTTGGCATTTTTGTTTAAACTTAGTCACTCAAGTCAGATATCAAAATAGCTGCAGATTCTTTTCTGTAGTTTATCTAATCAATTAATGGATTGGTCTGAAATCTGTAACTAGTACCTCTGTACCATCTGAGCAAACTCCCTGGGCTGGTGAAAGAGAGAATGTGACTGAAAGCCTCAGAAAAGTTATAGTAATAGTTGAAGAAAACAATAAGATCTGTTTCTGTTAAACTGCAACTTGTAAGCAAAAAGAAGTTAAAGTTAAGTTAAAGACTTAATTGAAACAAGTCAGTTTTTTTTTTAGGCAAACTAATTTTAGTACAGTTGTTCATGCTTCGACAAGGAACTAACAACACCCCTGCTCAGTCACTGACCACATCACAAGGAAACAGTTTTTTCTGCTGTGCACAGCAAAAACAGTGGAGTTCAGCTTTCATGACAGTTTACAGAATAAGTTAAGTTAAAGATGAATCTGTATTTATCTAATCTCTGTATGAAGCTGTTCAGAAAAAAGTTTCCAGTCAAATGTAATTTGAAATAGATATTTATTTATGGGTGAAAATATGTAATAAAAAAGGTTTTCAACACTGACACATTTTTCACAAGTAACAATATGTTGTAGATTTTTTTTAAATGGATAAAATAGCATCAGTTTACACTCAATAATGACAATGTGACACTTTTTATTTGTAGTTTTGACCCCTTTTGATTCACAGGGATTATGTTCCTAGAGTACCTACGAATTGTGAAATTTAAAATTCTGGATGTGGTCTAAATAATGCTCATAAATGATTTTATTACCTAAACATGCCCACAAATATGCACCCAAAAAACTTTAATTTCATTTCATATTTAGCTTAATACATTACCCTTAAAAAAAAAAAAAAAAAAAAAAAAAAATATATATATATATATATATATATATATATATATATATATATAAATATATATATATATATATATATATATATATATATATATATATATATATATATATATATATATATATATATATACAGGTCAACCCGTATACTGTACTGATATCTGTCTCCCACAGTGTTAGAATGGTAATTACCAATGTTACCCCTATAAGTTCAGTAAGTAATTCATGCAAGCACGTTTTTTTTTTGTATAATGAGAATAAATACATTCATAGTTTAATATAATTTAATGAAATATACTGATACTTATTAATAGCCTACTAATTGGGATTTCAGCATTCCAAGTCGCATTTTCCTGTATGGTTGATTTGTGTTCTCTCTACACTATGTATATACTACATTTTTCTATGGAAATGTTGAAAAATGTATTAATATTTATGTTACAAAATTTGTAAATTATATTGTTTTTAAAATTTTGCATTAAAATACTGAAATACTGATTTTATCCATTCAATGCTGAATCTACAGCACACAATTTTAGATTTTAGATGCATGTTACATATTTTAGATTTAGCTGCTCAGCTGTGCCAACAGTCACAACATCTTACTTTACTGACTCCAAAGTCTCGAAACTGTTTGATTAAAATAAAATGTTGATCATCCCTCTGGAGAACTGAAAAGTCCCCTGACTGACCATCTCTATAATCCTTTCTGTGAAAACCACCCTCTGTGGTTTTAAATTAATAATGTCACAGTTTATATAATCAAATGTTAATACAAACAATTTTAGTACAGAAGCTTATGGCTAGTTGTGTATTAGTGTGGACACACTTCACAGCAGCATCACTCTATCTTGAAACTGGCTTTTTTAAAAACTAGTGAGTGTATTTATAGCCAGAGATATTTACAGTACATCTGCAGCAGCAGGAGGTTTGGCGGTTTGAGGGTTGTAAAACTGAAAAGGGCAGGAACTGCTGCTATAAAAGGCACACAGAAAAGAGAATGCATTTTTATTCTTCTCTGTTTCCGCACTGAAACTGATTGAGTCTTAGTTCAGCAACAGACCTAATGGTAAAAGCCTTTAATCAGAAGAAACAAGCAGCGTTTCTCAATGAATAAAGACTTTAAGTAAATCTCTTCTCCTGTGAAGAACCAGTGTGTCAGCATTTAATATTTCATTGTTTCTCAGTGTTACGGTTTCTATTCTGGTAAAATTCTGTTTCTGAAAGGAGCAGGACACCAATGAACATGTTTACCTGTGTACTGCACAGATATCTGTCAGATAATTGGGCTCAGGTAAATGTTCGTCCTCCTAATATCTACCTAAATACTGTCTTCTGTGTTTCACTAATAAATAAGTCATTCTCTTCTTTAAATGAAACAGGGCTTCCCAGATTCACATCTGATTGTATTCTCGTTGATTGAAACACCTGACTCTGATAAGCAAGCCTCCAGTTACAGGTGAATTGTTTTATGGACACTGATCAAAAATGCAGCCAAAGAAATTCATTAAGAAACTGATCCCTCTGTGGCCTCAGTCTGTCCTGCAGCAGCCGCAGCAGTAGCTTTTTCCATAATCTTGTTACAGATCTTGTTGCTGTGTTTCCAGATCTCACACCTTAACATGAATCAGTTTCCCAAAAATCCCATCAGCACCAGCAGGGACGGAACAGAGATTATTGTAAATGTTATTAATGTAATTTCCAGTCAGATCCTCCACTGGCCTGGGACGTCCCGTGACACCCAGAGGACGTCTGTGTGCTCCACAGCAGAGTTAGGGGTGAGTTAAAATATTTTTCCATATATCCACGAGTGTTGTCAGAGGCGAGAGTCACAGGGCAGAGGGCGAAATGCCACTTCCATGTTTTCCTCCATGATGATGTCAAATCGGCACATGAGAGGCCTGAAGGACAGGAAAGTACATGTGTTACCACAAGGTTTGCATTGATTATATTTCTATATCAAATGTTAAATTAGTTGTGAATAACAGTCCAAAGCACGAAGATATACGATTAACATTTAGAGATAAATGCACTGCATGTCCGTTGTCTGTAATGTTTCCAGGGGACTTTAAACAGGGATGGACCTGGCTTCTTGTTGCTATGCTTCATTAAGCTACTGAAGTCAATTCCGTTGAGCATGCATGTTTTCTAATTGATGTAATTTTCTGATGATGTGATTCAAATATATTTTCTGTACTTGCAGATGGTTTATTTTAATGCTGCATCTGTGTCGTCAGGGTGGAAAAGTTGTTTTCTTGTGTGTTTTACCTACTTGCATGTGTTTTCTCAAGCTGCAGTGCTTTGAGCTCTAAGTGTACAAATAGATAAATGGAGCAAAATGTTGAAAACCTGGAAAAGAAGAATTGTTTTTGTTGATGTCCTATTTAACCACCACATTGGACACATCACACTTGAACAGTATCCATTGTACAGTACATACTTTTTACTTTACCAATATGTGTGCAATGACAGAACACTGACAGTTACTTGTAAATGAAAACTTAATCAAAATTAGCTATATGTTTAAATATAAGAAGTTACTGACCTCTCAGGACGCTCCAGAGGTGTGAATCGTATCCGCAGCAGTCGGATTTTGTATCGAGGGCCGATCACATTACCAGTGTTGATGCGCAGGGAGATCTTCTGGATGTTGGGCAGGTCCTCGTCAAACTGGGCCAGCAGTCGTGTGGAGGTGTACTGCTCCAACCGGAGGAGCTTGCTGGGAGCAAAGAGGAGGAGAATTTGTGTTTGAAAGAGTTGGCGGCTAAGGTGGAAACCAAAATGAGAAATCTGGATGAGGAGCTTTAGAAAACGAGATATGGAAGATCATTATTTATCCCATTACACTGGGAGCACCAGTTAATTACCACATGATGTGGGGATACTGGTGTTGTTTCTTATTAGACTGGTTCTATGTTATCATGAGAAGATGATGTTGGGTGAGTTCAGTATTCAAGTGGGTATCAGGTCACTTGTCACTAATCTGCTGGATCACATAAGGTGGCAAAGCTTGAGCCAGCCTCATATTGATGTTGTATCTGCTTAAGTTAAGCTGTTGTGGCTGCAACCACTGGATTGTGTGGCAGGTTAATCTAAATCTATCACTACCCCTGTATTATTCTCATTTATGTTATATCACAAAATGACCAGTGTCTGAGCTTTAAAGGATTCTTTAACCCCTCACATCTAGTACCTGTTCAATCTACATAGCCCTACGTCCCCATGTCAAGCTCATTAACACAATGCTACTACTGGCAGCTTGGTGTTCAGTAGTCTCCAGTAGCAGCATCCAGTCTTTAACTAACTAGCCCAAGCTTAAAAGCTTAACATAAGCTGAAAACATTCTACATTTGGCCATTACATAATTGCTGTTAATCTCAGTCACATGACTTAAGTCAGACATTTTCAGCCGTTATTGAAAAGAACACTTAATACAATAGGCCAATGTGTGTGTTTTTGGTTTGTAGGCCTACACTGGAGATGTCTGCGTGCAGTATGTTCTAACAGGTGAATCAGTTATTTGCTGTATTTTACTGACAGACTCACTGATCTATTCGAGCCTCTGTGAAGTTTCTGCCACTGTGCAGCCGGATGTAGACGACGCCCCAGCGGAGATACTGGTTCCAGGTCACCATGTCCACTCTGTAGCTCAGCTCTACCTCAGTTAAAACATAGTGCCAAAGGAAATGGTACATTACTTTTCAGAAACAGTACGAACATATTATGAGCTGCTGCTATATACTGGAAAAAAATGTGTGACTTATGAAATATAAATAGACTAAATACATATAAATGATTCAAAATTAGAAGCAGACATAGCAGAGACAGATATCTTCAAGCTTGGACAAACAAAAACACTGGTAGCATGGCTACTGTGAGAAAATATGCTTAATTGCATAATCTGACACTGTGAACTTAAAATGCAGCTGCACTTTTAGCCAACAAGTGGGTTTGGAGATTTAATGTAAGAATATGTTGGACTCACTCCTGTAGGGCAGGGTGGCTGTGGTGCTGAAGAAGACTTTGGTCTGTCCAAGCTGCAGCAGTGTCTCACGCCACTGGCTGACATCATAACCTGCAGGTGAGATCATACAGGTGATCACACGTCCGTGAGTCATGGTGAAAGTCTCAATAACAAAAGTACAGGTCTATAGTAATAGTTTAAGTTATCAATATTAATTCTACCTTGTTATTGTAATTTCTCTCATGTTATGGTTTCAAACATTTACAAAAACAACAAATCAAAAATAACCCAGAGTGAAAAATGTAGTGAGTTCTGCAGTTGTTTGCAGATTGTTACAAATCTGAAAAGTGTAAATCACACTCTAAACTTCCATTAAGTATATGTGTCATTCTGTGTGTTCGGATATGACTGAGGTTTGACCCTGAGAGGAGTGAGATTACTTTTTCTCACGACTCTCCTTCTGTATACTGTGTTTCTATTACTATATTTGGAAACCTAGTTAGTCAGTCCGTTGTTCACCAAGCTTTTGGTACATGTGTGTTTTGTTTACCTATTACACAGAGAAGATTTAAGTTGACATAAGCAAGGCATGACAACTTGGCTAAAATCACCTGTAATGTGTTAACAAGAAACTGAACAGAGTAATCTGTTTAACACTTGACTGAACTGTGAAAAGATGTGGTGATATATCGGTTAAATGTAGTCCTTGCTGTATTTCCTTCTTGACACCACTACTGTTCAATTATTTCACCACCTACCAAGCACAGGGCAGGAAGCAGGTTTAAAGGTCTCACACTGCAGACACCGACCGTCCAGGAAGTCACTGTAGGATGAGCAGGGGTAGCCCGTGAGGCTGCAGGTTCGGTTCAGGGAGCACAAGAACAGAAACACGGAGCGCTGGTGGTCACATACAAAGTAAGATTTTCCTGCAGGGGGGAGAGACGACACTGCAATGAGTGTGTGTGTGTGTTAACGAGTGTGTGTGTGTGAATTCATCTTCCTCTTCTTATCTGTTTGTGTGTGTGGTCACCTGCAAAGATGGTTTTAGGACATCCTGGTTGGTCAGCGCCACCATTGGCATAAAAGTCAATATGACCATGAGCCCCCCTCAGTCCAAATGCTACAAGTAGAAAACACAGAGTGTTAATACTGATCCCATGTTGATACATCACAAATGCTGTACTGTGGGGGGAGCATCATGATTTGGGGCTGCTTTGCTGCCTCCGGACCTAAACAGCTTGCCATAATGGATAACACACACTGTGTGACTGTTTGATTTGAAATACTCACAGTTCATGTCGGTGTGAAGTACATCCACAAACATGGCATCTGAAGGATCCAATCGTTCCTCCGGTGTGGCGCTGGTGAACATTGGCCCTGCTGGGTCCAGACCTGTAGGATGGAGGACAGAGGTCCACGGGAGGTTTTTAAACCTAAAATGGTAGGTTTTTCTCTTTTGGGTGCTATAAAGTTTGTTACAGAGATTTATTTACACTATTTAAATTGAACTTTTTGTTACATTTAATCTGATTTGGCAGAATTTGAATACTGCCTCTATGAATTACTACAAAAATAAAACCTTACTCTAACACTGACCGTATAATAAAAAAGTTTTCTATGTAGCACATTTCATACAAATGTGCTACACTAAATGTAATTTAAAAATCACACAAACTGCTAGCTGCATGAAATAGGAACATTAACAGAAATGAGTACATTGAAGAAAAAGTGTTTTGAAATTGAAAGAATCCATAACATTTGCAATTTTTAAATAAATTCTGCAGCTTAGTTATTCCTGTTTGCAGATAATCACTTTTCAATATCAATTTATTTATGTAGCACATTTCAAAGCAAATGTTAAAAATAAAGTTCTTCACAAATCTATTTAAACAGAGGACAAACATCAAGGACAAGTGAAGATAGAATATTAAATGAGATAAAACAAGGCGATAAAAAGTGTCCTAAAATTTAACTGTGCTCCTGTTTTCTTTGGATGTTAACAGTTTCACCTGTGATCCGTCCGATCTTTCCCTTCAGGTTTGCTCCGACAAATCCGGCCAGGTGAGCTCCCAGACTGACTCCAATAAGATGAACTGAGCTCAGAGAGGCTCCTTCCTCCTGCAGACACATTTACATTTACATTTACATTTACATTTACATTTAGTCATTTATCCAACGCGACTTACAAGTGAGGAACAAGACACAAGACACATGACATTCAATTCAATCTTTGACACTTTGAATGTGCCCTCTTTTCAGCTCACCCAAAAATGAATATGTAGGTGCATGTGCTGCATGAGGCTGTTTAAACATTTGTTGTGGTGTTTTATTAGCATTGAGGAAGGTATTAAATTACATTCAGGGTGATACTAAAAAGGGTTGAAAATCATTCAAAGAAGCAAATTCTTGGGCATCATATACATCTATGGTGTCAAATCCAGTACTTCAACATAGTGCCAACATTGTAAACCAAAAACCATAAGTAAGAAAAAAATTGAATGTATTTTATATGCTGATATCAGTCATTTTAAAGTTGTAGCTTGTCTCAGTACAGACATGAGAGATATCTCACCTCCATCGTCATGATGAACCCAGTTAGGTTGTGAGCTGCCTCCCTCGTGTAGGACACAGCGGTGAAGTAATTGAGGTTGGCAGCCCCTCTGTTCCAGTCCACCACGATGATGTTCATGTCCTCCTGCTCAGCCAGCAGATGGACTATGTGGTCGATCCAGATGGGGGGTGCTCCGGTGGGCCGGTAGCCGTGTATGACGAAGGCGGTGGGTTGGGTGAGGTTGAAGAGCGGCTGGGTGGACAGGTGGTGGTGGTTGAGCTCATGGCCACAGTCGAGGTTGGAACGGGTGTAGAGCAGCAGCCGGACGTACAGGCTGGTACCAATGAAGCAGTGGGACAGGTTGAGGTCTGTGAAGTTATCACAGTACTCACCTGACCCACTCTCCTCCTGGCCTGGATTCATAGAACACAGGAGACAACTGAGGCTGAGGGGACTTTGTTAAAAAAAACCTGATGCTGGATCTGGACAAAAATCAGGGCATCACCAAAGTAATTTGAATTCATTGTCTGGGGAATAAATCCATCTAATAGAACAGTTGCTGAGTAAATGAAGTTGTGGTTCTGTGTGACTACAGGGTTCCCCTTCCACTAACAGATAAGAAAATACATTTAACCGCAGTGAAACTCATCTATACAATTAGATGAATATACTATACAATATCAATAAGAGGTCAAAGGTAACATAAGTTTAAAAAAGAACAGGAATGTATTTATATTTCTAGAAATACAGTTATTAGAATAAACAATTAAATCCCATTATTGTCATAAAAGCTGTCTTGGTGTTTATTTAGTTGTTGCTGTTGTGTTTAGATGTAAAGATGCACAGAGACGTGAGAAACACGGAAAATGTTTCAACATGAACAAAACATTTAAACGTAAACCCATGAGAAGACAATATAATGAGAGGAGTCTCAGATGAGTTGGATGCATTTGTTGCTAGTTTATGCTGACGTCTGTACAGTCACAGCACTGGTTGTTTGAGGTTTTTTTAGACTAATTGTCTCAGGTGTCTCTACTCATGGAAAACTTGGAATTCACAGTAATGTTTAAGATGTGCACTGAAAAACACTTTGCAAGAAGAACAGTCTGACATTTTGCAAAATACTAGGATTTCCTTTTTTCTGATACCAGGCTCATGTCTGTGCAGTAAGTACGGCGCAAGAGACAGGAGTTAATTAACTTAGCCTAATGCAAAGAGTGGATTCAGGAGGAAACAGCCCGTCTGGTTCTGCCCAAAACTAAACATTCACCAACCAGACCATCAGCATCGTGTGGTGTTTGAAAAGAGTCGCTGTTACGTTAAAACATGTTGATTATTGCCTTTCAGAAGTGATGGTAGGTAATTTGTTGTTATCACATAGACGTGATCTGTCTCTTAACAAATACTACACACTTAACATTTAGCAGTGCTATCTGGCTGTGGCAGTTGGGGATGTCCGCTCTACAATTAGCACATAACAGTGCGACACTGCCCTCAATAGGATCAGGCTGCTATAAAAAACACCTCATCCTCACAACAGGTGATTACAGCTGTCAATCACAGGAGGAGGATGGTGTTAAGGAGTGGAACTGGCCCCCGTCCAGACGCAAACACACACACACACACACACACACACACACACACACACACACACACACACACACACACACACACACACACATTAGTAATGGTGTGTGGCCTACTCTGCGTCTGCGTTTACATCACCAGACAGAAACAAGCTTTTCCATTTTAAACTAGAGCAGATGGGGGGTTGACTTTAAACAGTCTGTTCCTTCATATACTTTATTAAGCTGTTCTGCAGACACATATATTGTGAATTTGTAAGTGTTCAGTTACAACACAGTTACTTTTTTTTATCTGATTTTATCCTACATCAGTGACAAGGAACAAACTTTAAACACAATGAGCTATTATAATGACCAAAAACTACTACCGTGCTTATTTATATTAAAAATAAACACTGTTGTTGTGTTTTTCTTACCTTTGCAGAGCAAGAGGAGTCCGAGCAGACCCAAGAGTCTTTGGGGCAGCATCCTTCCTACAACCACAAAGATGTAGAGGGAATAACTGTGAGAAGAGGAGCTCTGACTGCAGAGTGAAGGAGGAACTGACTGAACGAGGGAGGGATTATTGTGAGAGAGGGAGGGAAGGAGAGGTGCTGTCTGTCAAGGTAAGATCAGTTTCTAGAATGATGGAGAGGTGGAGAAAGAGATGATAAGAGAATGACTAGTAAGAAAATTAGTAAAGGAAACAAAAGGTCTCTGAAAAGAGTAAAATTAAGTAGTTTTATTTCAAACAAATAAAGTGATAGCATACTGCTAAAAACCATACCTAGCAGCAAAAGTACAATACATGTTATACTGTGTTTTCATGCAACAGCTCCTCTGACCTTGAGGCTCAAGTAGCTTGTTTAACATCCTGTGTTGTTAAGGCGCCCCTCTCACTAACCCTCCCTGCTCTGATTGGCCAGCTGGCGAAATTCGCTGTGGAACTAATTTGCAGGCTGGACACGTACACGTGATGTCACAGACTGAGGTGGTGACGAAATTCATATCATGAACATGCAGATGTGGATTCTCCTGTGAACTGGTGTCATTTTCCATAGTGCTTCTGTGTTAAATGTTTTTATTTAGTGCCTAATAAATAGGCTCGGGATTGTCTTATTTGGTACACACTTTCCCATTTGTAGGATACATATTGCTTTGCATGCTGTGTGTTTCCTTGTTATGTGTTCTAGTGCTTTACCTGATGTCTCATTACTGCTGTTTATACTGCAATAATATTTTGTAATATATAATAATTATGCAAAGAAAAACTGATTTTGAGCAAACAAAAAATGTTTTCTCTACACAATAATATTTCCTCTTACTTACTGAGTTTTATAGTCTCGGCTGAAAATAAACTATTAAAACTACATTTACAATGCGAAACTAAGCAGAGTTCAGTGGAATAAATATACTGATGAAAGTATAAAACCTAGTAGATAATCCTTAAACTCAAGCTGTCCTAGTTTATGAGGTATGATTGGGTTATGGTGGAGCCACACCAGTGATGGTTATTAATAGCTTTACAGTCTCTGACCACACTGCACCCAGCCCATCCTGCCCTGTACTCACTGTATTCTACATAAACACATGTAATTAAACATCTAGAGAGCATGGCTCGGGCAGCAGACTCTGAAAACACTTCAAAAGCAGTGAAACTGAGCTGAGGTTTAGAGCAATGTGAGAGTGCATGTTACACAGAACAGGAGCCCGGGAGGGCAGAAAGAGAAGCCAAACATTTAGACTTTTTACCAGAGAGAGAATAATACCTCTGCTGTCTTTAAAAAAGGAATACTGCCCCATCCTCAAATGAGCCCTTAGTACATATTATTAAATATTATCTAATCTATTTAATCTAGCTACGATCCAGCTTTGTTACAGCAATAGAAAAAAGGAAAACTAACAGGAAAATGTGCACCAGTGAACACTGGGGCTGACCAGTGCTCGGCAGGTAAATGGTCAGTATAAGGTCACAGTGTCCTGGTTGGTTAAAGAGCTTACCTTTGGAGGCCACGCCCTCTCATTAGTCACCTGACTTGGCAAATAGCAAAGTTTAACAAAGGTTAAAGATGTTGCAGATGAAATTACTATTAATTTATATATTAATTAAAATTTTACGAAGTGGAAGATGGGTGACCAGAAGATGGTGGTATCTGGGTTTTGCAGCTATACAACACAAAATAGACAAAACTGTATAGCTAGACTAATTTATTGAATGAATTACTACAGCATATTATCAAACTGGAAATTCTATAAACCGAGAATAAACAAAAAAGACATCCAGCTCCGTCTACCTGTCTCCATTTGTCTTCTCACCACTATTTCTGATTTAGCTTCATCCCTCACGTTCACCACAGTTAGGACACAGACACGCACGTTGGTTAATGCAATTAAAACAGTTTCATTAACGGCAAACAGGCTCACTTAAGGTCTGGGCAGACAGGGATACCACGAGGAGACAACACGAGTCCATAAAGAGGTTGGTTACAGCCAGGCAAACAATCCAAGGACAGAAGATATGCAGTCACAAAACCAGGGAATAAACTACAGGTGGAAACAGATAAAGATGGAAAGTTAGAGCTGAATGTTTTGGTGAGGAACGAGGGTAAAGTGATAGGTTGACAGAACAGGGTCAGGTGACGTACAGGAAGAGATGTGCAGGTGACTCAAACTCTGTTTACACCTGGTAGTAGGATCACAAGTAGACAGTGTGAAATACAAGTGTAAATGGCCACAAAGACAGACCCCATCACTCAAACCACTTGCCAACAGAACTTGTGACATGGTGGTTTTTCTGGTGAGAGCACACCTTAAACAACAAATAAATAAAATCAGCTTGGAGATAAACAGGTTTGTGTTAGGTTGGAGTGCCACTGAAACAAAATAAACTAACTTCCATTTCTGTCTGAAATCTTAAACTTGAGCGTTTATAGAGAAGAAAGAGACTGATGCAATAACTGTGTATGTAGCCTTTGACCTTAAAGAAGAAATGACATCAGGATGAAAGGTGGTCTGCTGGACACCTAGGTATTACATAGATGTGTGCAGGTGTAATCGGTGATGTGTCTCTTAATACAAGGGCCTCAGAGAGGGGGCAGGAGAGCAAGTTTACTTGCTTTAATTTGTCATTTTGGACCATTTACTGGTGATTTATTGGTCAGTTGATATTTTGTTTTAATAGTTTTTAATGTTTTCCAGTGTTGGCAGAAGTACACAAATTCAATTTACCACTTTCAATTCTTTACTTTTTGAGTTTAAGTACTAAATGCATGCTCTAAAATGTACTTTAAATACAAAAGTCACTTCACTAAACAAATAATTTAATACTACTGACCAGGGAGATCTGTCTGTTTTCATCTGTCCTCACCATTTACCACACTGCAGCTGGTTCCCTTGGTTTCAGATGCAGCTGCATTGACAGACTGTCCCATGTTACCACTAGGAGTCGTTCTTAGTGCTGCTCAGATTTCACTACTGAGAGCCTCCTCCTAGCAAAGCTTGTGAGAGCAACCTTTGCTAAATATCTGACAGAAGTGGCATAAGAGACAGACGGGAAACTCGGATACAATGAAGAACAGTGTGTGCACATTGTGTTAATGTCATCAACATTGCACAAAAGTCTGTCTCTATTCCCTGTTGAAGTTAGACTTGACAGTGCAGCTGCAGCTTACTTCTATAGAGAAAGTACCAGTATCTGAAACGCCATACTGTTTTTATAAGAAATTCTTTAGCTGCAAATGTATCATCCAACATACTAAGCATCATCCCCTCCATTAAGAACCATAAAAATGCACGTTAGCTCTGTTATACGTTCTGCTCTTTCTTGTAGTGTCTATGTAGTGTGTTATGTACCATTTCTCTCCAAATGGATTAACCCACTTGGTTTATGAAATTAAAAGTGCTCATATCTCATTTCTTTTGAAATCCACAATAATGTGGATCCTTACAAACTGTTACTAAGATTATTCAATCTTATCAAAATTGCATTACATGTAGAAAAATTAGTCTTAGCTAACTTCACTCAAGGTAATTGACCTGGGAGATGATGGCAGACACAGGACGACTGAGATCTCTGAATTCAATCTAAATATTTCAGCTTTTTGAACTTTTTAAGATTTCCACCAAGAAGACACTGAAGAACTTCAGGTTTTCATTTGCTATTTGGGGCGTTGCCTGTGCGTTCATGTTACACTGCACACATTAAAGCTTGTTGTATGAATTGGGGAAGCAAAGTCATTAAACATTTTAATATGATACAAAGAATATTTTTGTTCTTATCAATGCTGATATTTATAGACAATGTTTCACTTACCTTTTCTGTCTTTCACACACACACACACACACACACACACACACACACACACACACACACACACACACACACACACACACACACACACACACATTTCCTGTGAAGCAGTGGTTTTGTGCTTTGTCTGTTTCCTCACATACATTCAGTTGAGCAGCTCCGCGCATTGAGCACTGACCTCTCTCTGGTTGCCTCTGTTATTTTGCCCTCTCTGCTGCAGACTCACCAGAACACAAGGAACATCCTCTGGCCCCCTTAGAAATTCTCAAGGGAAGCTCTTAGGGAGTTCTTAGAAATGAAGCTGTGAGAAAGCAGAAGGTGGATGACTGTCTGTTGCAATTGAGTATGGCAGAAGCTCTGCCGGCGTGCTACCACGGTGCCCTCACCAGGGCAGAGTGTGAGGAGCTGCTAGGAAAAAAAAACAAGGATGGAGCTTACTTGATTCGGGACAGTGAGACGATCCAGGGAGCCATGTGCCTGTGTGTCTAGTGAGTATATTGTTTATCTTACGATCCAGGGTCAGACTTGATGTGGAAGACTTTCTCTTTTAAAGCTTTTATTATTTTACAGCTGCCATAAGAGCTAATGGTACTCTGACCAACATAACTAGTATTACTAGATGTTGTCTGCATGACTTTGTTTGTAAAACTGATTTGATACGATTCAAATGCATTTTGCGAAGACATTTGCTCATTACCGTGTAACAATAATTCTGCATTATTTTGTGATGAGGAAATAATATTCATGTAAACCTGGAAACTAAGAAAGTCAGAGAAGAGGATCGCTCAATTATATTATACAATTATAAATTCAAATTCAAACTAGTTTCCATTAGAGCAATGCAAAATAATAATAACACTGTGTCAGCAGGAAATGTAAGTGTCAGATGTGTAGTTGTTTTTAGCGACGGGGGGCTGAACCAAATGTTTCTAAGGGGGAGGTGTATACCTCTGTCACACATTGTGGAAACGTGATCAGTTTTATCCGAAGCACAATCCATTACATTGATCAATGAATCAAAGTTTCCTCTCTGAGAGATAGAAAACCAACTTTATCATAGATACAGAATTTGCTAAAGACCACAAGACAATAAAAACTACACAGATTTCCAATATGATCTCATATGTCTCTGTCCAGTGTCCATTGATGTTAATAAAACAAGTTTCTTATGCAGTGACTTATCTAAGAGCTTATATAAGAAGTATTAGTAAGACTATTAGTAGTAATGGGATAATATTTGAGTAATATGTTAAGGTAACAAGGTTATAGTGTTAATTCAAAATATGAATGTCTAAAGCTTGTTAATAGGAGGCAAAAAACACAGGGATAAAACTGAGTTAACCAAACATAAGCGTAATTACCTGAAAACATGGTAGTTCCTGTGTAATAACCATTAAACTGGGCTGTGAAGCGTGAAACTACCTTCAACTGACCGGCCAATCTGTTCACATTTTGTGTAGCAGGTACACAGTTTGATATTGAAATATGCTGACATGATGTCTCACTCTAAACTGCACAAAAAAGGTGATCTACCTGTACTGTCCACAACAACCATTGTTTTATGTTTAGTCAGTGATGCTGGGGTGTGTATTTCATGTCTGTACTACATGTATGTGTTTAATATGTTTTTGACGATATGTTTTTGACGATACACACTTACATAAACTAGTGCAAAATGCGCCACAGTTTTTTTGGGAAGGTTTGTAGTAATGACATAAACATTTATAAATTTTTGTATGTGTTTACAAAGGCTTTTACTAAATACCTGTGGTAGAAAGTACATTTACTTGTTTTGAAGTACATATACTAATTAATCTTAAATAATTTAAACGTGGTCAGTAGACATAGGGAAGGAGCATTATAGTTCACATTTAATTGTTGTTTTTTAGTAGAAAACTGTAGCAGCAGAGATGATGCCCAAATTCAAGTTTGTACATTTACGTGAGGTGTTTATCTCTTTAATCTCAGCATGGGCAAACCTTTAGTGCGGGGGTGTGTTTAGTTGCTAAATTTTACAACAGCACCCACTTCCCTTCAGTCATTTTGTAGCAGACGCTCAAAAATCAGAAGCAATTACAAATATGCATAAAACACCAAAATAGTTTCCCTGCAGATGACTACTGCTGAAATTCCTCTTGCAATATAATTTACGATTGATTTTTAAAGACATTGTTTTACAAGCAGCTTGTGTTTTTTTGATCTTTGCAGTAAAAAGAAGGTGGTGTATACCTACAGACTGCTTCAAACACACAATGGACAGTACACTCTCCTGGTAAACACACACACACACACACACACACACAAGCATCCAGGGCCATAACCAGGATTTCCGAATTTCATATTCCTTAATTGCAGCGTGATTAATTTGATTTTTCAGATTTTATTTGTTGTATTAACTGTTACATGTTATTTTCTGCAAACTCCTTTCCTAAACATGAACTTGAGTGTAGTTTGAAGACAACACATGGATAAATTAAATAGTGATGTAAAAATACTTAATATACAGCAGCACATATTTAACCCTGACACTTGAGATTTGGTTCTGTTTCCTCATTGTTTGATTAGAAAGTTTTTTTCAACATTTTACAACGTAGATTTATTTTCAAACACAAATACGCTAAAAATAAATTGCACTAAAATGCACTTGGGAACAAGTACACCAGACAGGATGTCCTTGTTCATGCACTGGAAACATGTCATCTCAACATGAGCTACCTTGCAAGAGAAAGAAATGCTTTAAAAAGTTAGAAATTTAAAGTTAGAGAGTAGAAAGTAGAAAGTTAAAATTTAAAAATCAATACAGAAACTAGCAAACAGTTACTGGAAGGACTTCAACGTCTAGGTCATCATCAAACGCTTAAATTATATTTTTGAAGGTGATAAAAGGTGGATTGAGTTACCGTGGATATGGAGTTAATGCTTTGCTTATTAACTCCATATTTCATGTGCTGTAAGAAAACACTGTGATATTTCTATTGTACTTTTTGTGTCATGTCATGCTACATTCCCAGGCACCACCACTTACAAAATGAGCCTAAATATAAATTATGAGAAGATGATCAAAGGTACTGTAGACAGCAGTACCTTTGATAATAAAAATCCCAAAAATAACATTTCAGTTTCTGGTAAAACTGCAGGATGTACTTGACTTTCAACAGTGCTATCTAAATTACAGTAGATCTAAAAAAAAACCCATCACTTAACACTGTCAAGATAAACTGACACATAAATTAGACTGTCATCTGTATAGCTGTATATGGAGATGTTGCATCATTGCACAGACTTTGTTCCAGGCATCTGCAAAAATGCATGCATTGAAACACCAAACTTATTTGGACATGACCCAGAGGCCATGTGAGAAAAACATCCAGACATTACACAAGCTTCACACATGTCCAACTGAGCATGTGTATTAATAGAGCAGCTAATTATCCAGATTCACAGTGAGGAAGTAGGTGTGTTGACATTGTGTCTTTAATGCAAAGCGTGCTGCCTCCATGTGCTGTAAACAAGACAGTGGTTTCCATCACGTGACAGATCATTTCTCCTGCAGGCTTTTCCCCTGCATCACCCTTGCTTAAATCAAACCAACATTTTCCAGACATTTAACACATCTGACAGACCATCACCTGTTGTGTGCAACATGTGTGGGTAACTCAGTGTCCAGAGTTCATACTCTATGTGAAAAATGTAAAAGCCTTCAATGTCTGGCCCAAGCTGCTTAGACATTTGTGTTCTCATACACCTCCTCTGGGTAATCGAATATTTCATTATTGTAATGAATAAGTTCCTGTGCATGTCTGAAAAGATCTTAAGACAACAGACATTTTAGAGAAGTAGACGGCTAGAACAGCACAGTCAGAGCACAAAAAGTGAGGGAGGTTATGTCTCCCCATATTTTCTATATGTGCTGTTTATATTAGCTGTATATGTTTTGCCCCACATCGCAACACATTAAAATGCGGTTAAGTGAGAAGTACAGCAGTTACTTTCAATCCAACATATATTTTACTTTGTTAACAATATCTCTAAGTGTTGAACCCTCACCTCATATTAAATTTATTAAACAGGTACCAGGCATAAAAATAGCCTGAGCACCTTTAAAGAAACATTTTACTCCTCAAATGGAAACTGAGCTGTTACCACCCCATAACACCCTCTAAAACCGGAAACTCCTCTGACGCTAGTTTAGACCAAACCACAAATTGTACCACATGTGCGACCTTATAGGCTGTGTTCTGGGGGACAAAAACATATGAGACATTTTTCCACTCCACTCAAGGCATGAGATACGTTCAAACAGTTAAACACACTTAGCTTTATCTTTTAAATCTCAAAACAGCTCCCCACAACTCTGTTATTAACAAGCTAATTGCCATTAGGCAAACTGTGAACTCATGTTTTTCCTTCTGCTTACTGTCTGTCACTGTTTTTCCTTCAGACAGCAGGAGGTCTAGAGGAGACGTTTTTTAAGACTTTGGACGATTTGATTCATCATTACAAGAGAAAGAACCAGGGGCTGGCCATGCACCTGCGCCACTCAGTCAAAAAGAAGACGGCCCTGTTAATTCAGCCCTCAAAACCACCTGAGATGCCCCGTGAGAAAAGTTCAAAATTGATGGAGGTGCCTTTACCTGCAGATGAAGACCATGACTATGAGAGTACGTCATATACTTGTACTGATCTTTCTATGTTCTACTTGGATTTGTGGTGTATAAAATCTTTTCTGTGTTTTACTTTAGATCTCCCTGAATCTGAATATGTCGAAGTCCTCCCTGACTAACTCTGACTGTGACGTCAGAGTGAAACACATGAAGACTGTGTCATAGACATTCTTGGGGTACAAAGTTGGAACTATGGTGCATTAAAAAGGACAACAAGCTCACAGAGTGAATCAACCTCAGATAATATGAATGAGGGATACAGACTTTTATTTATGTTGTAAGTTAAGTTGTCTACTTGTATTATAGGTTTTTGTAGAATTATGACATTTTTTTATGACATTCATGTTCCCCAGAGGATGAATCCTACAGACTTTGTTGATCCCTTGACTTTGTCTCTGCTGCAAACAACAAGTTGTGATCGAACAATTGGTTGGATTGGTTGCTATGTAAATTGGTCCAGATATTAATGGCCACTTCTGGATGAACTATGTTAATTATTCTGACTTATTTTTTACGTCAGAGCACTGCTGTCTCTAAATAGACCCTCACACACCATAGGATGGTTGTTCTATTAATCATCGGGCTTTTACTTCATTTTATTTTTTGCATTGACGTCGGTGCTGTTGCTTTGTGGCTGAATTATTTCTGTTTATCTGCTTTACACTGTGAGCAGTACAGCAACACCTCATGTTTTTGACCCATGGTGTGAGCTACTGGTTCTCAGTTACTCTCAAATGGAAATCACTGTAGGATTAAATGTCAGATGTTCCTTACATTGATAATGCATGACTCATTGCGATCATTTGCACATGTCACATGCCAAATTATATTGATCCACATTCACTCCTATATTTAGTCTATGTAAGTAGACTAATCTGAACTACAGTTCCCATTTTGATTGCAATTATTTTGATTAAACCAGGTTCTCATTAGATTTTGAACTTTATTCTGTTAAAGAACCCATTGTGCTATTTTTTATTTTGTCTGTCTTTGTGTTTGTCATACATCTCATTATTTAATTCAATTCAATTCAATTCAATTTTATTTGTATAGCGCCAATTTACAACAGAAGTTATCTCAAGGCACTTTACAGTGTAAGGTTTAAGACCTTACAGAAAATATGTATACAAAAAATTATAGAGAAAACCCAACAATCCCATTTGAGCAAGCTTTAGGCAACAGTGGAGAGGAAAAACTCCCTTTAGAGGAAGAAACCTCCAGCAGAACCAGCCTCATAGTGGGCGGCCATCTGCCTGGACCGGTTGGGGTGAGTGGAAAGAGAAGAGAGAAAAGAACAGCAGGCAATAAAGACAACAACAAGCATCAGGAACATTGGGCAGATGAACTGGATTCTGGAGATGTACAGCTCCAGGCTGAGGATACCTGCAGAAAAGTACAGAGAGAGGGAGACAGAGAGGAGGAAACACAACTACAGGAGAGAGAAGACACAAAGTTAATGACATGCAATGGTGGCATTTGCATTGATACAGGAGAAAGGAGAGAGGAGAGGTCCCCCAGCAGACTAAGCTATATCAGCATAACTAAGAGATGGTTCAGAGTCACCTGATCCATCTCTAACTATAAGCTTTATAAAAAAGGAAAGTTTTAAGTCTAGTCTTAAATGTGGAGAGGGTGTCTGCCTCCCGAACCTGAACTGGGAGCTGGTTCCACAGGAGAGGGGCTTGATAGCTAAAGGCTCTGCCTCCCATTCTACATTTGGAAACTCTAGGAACCACAAGTAAACCTGCAGTCTGAGAACGGAGAGTTCTGCTTGGAAGATAAGGAACTATGAGGTCTTTAAGATAAGATGGAGCCTGATTATTAAGGGATTTATAAGTGAGGAGAAGAATTTTAAATTCAATTCTGGATTTTACAGGGAGCCAATGGAGAGAAGCTAACGTTGGAGTAATATGATCTCTCTTGCTAATTCCAGTCAGAACTCTGGCTGCAGCATTTTGGATTAACTGGAGGCTCTTTAATGAGTTATTGGGACATCCCATTAATAAGGAATTACAATAGTCCAGTCTGGAAGTAACAAATGCATGGACTAGTTTTTCAGCATCACTTTGGGACAGGATGCTCCTAATTTTAACAATGTTTCTCAGGTGAAAAAAGGCAGTTCTAGAGATTTCTTTGATGTTTGAAGTGAAGGAGATATCCTTATCAAAGATAACTCTGAGATTTCTTACAGTATTACTTGAGGCCAGAACTAAGTCATCAATGCTGAGAATGTGTTTAGACATAGTTTCTCTGAGATTTTTAGGCCCAAACAGTATAACCTCTGTCTTGTCTGGATTTAGGAGAAGGAAATTGGAGGACATCCAGGACTTTATGTCTTTTAAGCATTCTTGAAGTTTGACTAATTGATTAGTTTCTCCTGGTTTCATAGATAAATATAGCTGGGTATCATCTGCATAACAATGGAAATTTATATAGTGTTTCCTAATAATATTGCCTAAAGGGGACATATATAAAGTGAAAAGAATCGGTCCAAGCACAGATCCCTGTGGAACTCCATAGCTGACTTTGCTGTGCATGGAAGACTCATCATTAACGCGTACAAACTGAAATCTATCCGATAGATACGATTTAAACCACTCTAGTGCTGTTCCTTTGATTCCAATGACATGTTCCAGTCTGTGTAATAAAATGTTGTGATCTATAGTGTCTAATGCAGCACTAAGATCTAACATGACGAGTATAGAGAGTAGTCCATTTTCTGATGCCAATAGAAGATCATTAGTAACCTTTACCAGTGCTGTTTCTGTACTATGATGTACTCTAAATCCTGACTGGAAATCTTCATACAAGTTATTGCTGCACAGGTGGTCGTACAATTGCTTAGAAACTATCTTTTCAAGGATTTTAGAGATAAAGGGCAGATTGGATATTGGTCTATAATTCGCTAAGACCCCTGAGTCCAGAGTAGGCTTTTTGAGCAGGGGCTTGACTACAGCTACCTTAAAAGCCTGTGGTACGTAGCCTATTTGTAAAGATAGATTGATCTGATCTAATATGGACATGCTGATCAAAGGTAAGACATCCTTGAGGAGTCAAGTCGGGATGGGATCTAAGAGACATGTTGATGGTTTAGAGGAATTAATTACTGAAATTAATTCAGAATGATCTACGGGGAGGAAGCAGTCTAAGTACGAGCGTGGATCTAGAGTTGTTGTACAATCCATGCTATATGCAGGGATGATCTGATCAATTTTTTCTCTAATAGTTATGATTTTATTTGTAAAGAAATTAATGAAGTCATTGCTGCTGAGAGTTGAGGGAATACTAGGCTCAACAGAGCTATGACTCTTTGTCAGCCTGGCTACAGTGCTGAAAAGAAACCTGGGGTTGTTCTTATTTGCCTCTATTAATGAGGAGTAATATGAAGTTCTAGCTTTACGCAGGGCTTTTTTATATATTATTAAACTATCTTTCCAGGCTAGGCAATATTCATCTAAATTGGTGGAACGCCACCTCCTTTCCAACTTACGTGATTTCTGCTTTAAGCTACAGATTTGTGAATTGTACCATGGAGTTAACTTCCTCTGACTCACTAGTTTCTTTTTCAGAGGAGCAACAGTATCAAGTATTGTTCCAAGTGAAGCACCAGTACTATTAACAAGATAGTCCACTTGTGCTGGAGTAACATTGAAATAACTGCCTTCCTCTGTGTTGGTACATGGCTCTGAAATAAAAGATGGAATCAGTTCCTTAAATTTGTCAACAGCATTTTCACATAAACATCTACTGAAGTGAATCTTATCTATAGGTTTAGTAAAGTCTGGTACTGTAAATTCAAATGTAACTAAAAAATGGTCAGATAAAAGAGGGTTTTGGGGAAAAACTATTAACTGATCAACTTCCACACCGTATGTCAGAATAAGATCAAGGGTGTGGTTAAAACAGTGAGTGGGTTTATTTACATTTTGGGTAAAACCAATGGAGTCTAATAGAGAATTAAATGCAGTGTTGAGGCAGTTATCATCAACATCTACGTGGATATTAAAGTCACCCACTATAATGACTTTATCTGCACTTAGAACTAAATCAGATAGAAACTCTGAGAATTCAGTTAAAAACTCGGAGTAAGGGACAGGAGGACGGTACACAATAACAAACAGGACTGGTTCAGAGAGACTAAGAGTGAGGCTCTCAAATAAATTAAAACTATGTTTAAGTCTGGGGTTGATTAACAAACTTGAGTGGGAGATTGCTGCTACTCCTCCACCCCGACTTGTGCTTCAAGGAACATGATAATTAACATGACTTGAGGGGGTTGACTCATGCAGAGAGACATATTCATCCTGCTGCAGCCAGGTTTCAGTAAGACAAAATAAGTCTATTATCAAATCATTCACTAACAGGGATTTAGACGAGAGAGATCTGATTTTTAACAGTCCACATTTGATTGTTGTCTTGTTATTTTGTTCTAAGAGAGGAGTCGTCTTTATTTTTATTAGGTTTTTATGAATAACTCCTCTTGTTAGTGTTAGTTTTAGATATAAATAATTTAGGTACTCTGGGAGCAGACACTGTCTCTATGGGGTTATGGTAGTTTTTGGGGGTGACGGCTGTAAGGAAGCTGCAGAGAGGTGTGTAAGACTGCGTCTCTGCGTCCTGGGCTCCACTCTGACATGTCAGGGTTTAGGTCGTCTAATAAACTCTGTCATATACCTAGAGAGTTGAGACGCACCATCTAAAGTGGGATGGATGCCGTCTCTTCTAATCAGCCCATTATGATTGTTTGTTTCCAGTTTGTATCCCTTTGTTGTCATTTTGCACCTCTTTCTACAGATTTTACTGCATCTATATGAGTATTTTGTTTGTATGTGTTCAATTTGCACATTTGTAGTTATTTTTCATCACTTTATATTAGTTTGTATGTGTTTGTAGTCAGCTTTTAGCATATTTGTAGCTGTTTGTACATTCAATGCTTTTATGATTTAGTTGTCTTTTTTTAAATTGATAATCCAATTAATAATTAAATAATATTGCACACGGCTGTGTGTGACTACATATCTGTCTGTTCAATGGATGTCTGCAAGACGTGCAGAGTGAAACAGACAGCAAAGACGAAAAAAAAAAAAAGCGGAACAATACGGTTGTGAGTTTTTACATGCACAGTCTAACCACAATTTCCACACACAAATAGAAATGCTATTATGAGCATTCACACTCAGCATGATGATAGGTTACTATCAGTTAGAGTAGGCAGTTAAGTATAATAATAATAATAATTAATACTTTTATTAAAAAATTTATTACCTTAGGGAAAATTCTTTGTGGACTGGCTGCCCCTTTTGAGGTGCCAAGGGTTCGGGGTTCAGTGTCTTGTGCAGGGACATATTGTCATGTGGCTAGGAATTGGGGGAGCCGGGAAGCGAACCACCAACCCTGGGGTTCGTAGCCAACTGCCAACTGCCCTACCAACTGAGAGACCACATAGTGCAACATCACATTATCATAACTAATACCATAATAACTAATATCACTTTAAAATATTCGTCAATTTACTTGTAAGAACAATCTTCATTAACTTTCTTTGATTGGCAGGTGCATCATATGCACATTGACATGTTATGTTTTGCTGACATTGCATGGGCTGAGCTAATTGCACTCAACATGTTATAATTACAGTATGTTTGTGATAAAGGCTACATATAACCACATAGTATTCAGATATTATGTTACAGAGTAAAAAAGAGAAACTGCATACAAACAAAAGTGCTACATAACTTAAAATAAATTAAAATCCCAGCTGTGTTAAAAAATAACAAATTGCACAATAAATTGATGTGAGTTGTAAGCTGTGATTAATTGATTTTATTGGCCAAGACACAACCCTCAACATAATGCAATTTCTGTTGTTACTTAGAAATGTATTATATAAAATACATTAATAAATATCTGTATGTACAAATTGACAGTAGTAGATTAACTGAGACTATATTATAGGATATAACAGCACATAATAAACCTCAAGAAGAGCAACAGAGTGGCATCAGACAGACAGACCAATGTCACGTGTACTAAGCACAATTCATTACGGAAACTCAGGTCACGTCACAAAAAAAAAGAAGCCACACAAGATGAAACAAACTCAAACACACACACATGCATTGTATAAGTCACATATAAAGACAGTCACCTCTCAGGTTAGAAGATGTCTCCCAGGTGACCTGAGGGCTCTGACTGGACTATAGTCAGTAGGCACAAAACCATAACAGGTTCCTAGTACGGCAGTTTGTTTTTGATGTACTGAGAGCCAGTGAAACGATTAAAGTAACATGTACACAATTACATGTTTGTGTAGGACAATTCGTCTGTTTGAGACATTCTAATTGACCTCGATGCTCGTTTTTAGGTCATGCTTTCATACCCTCTTATGCTGTGTGCCTATTTTTATACTGTTCGGCCGACATTAGGTTTGTAACTATAAAAAGACAGTTGGCAGTTGTCACTGTAGACCTCCACAAACCACAGAGTTCACTGAACTCAACATCCAACCTGAATAAGCAAACCTTTTAAAGACAGGACTGGAATAAATTTGGCACTAAATGAAAAAAAAAACAACATATCTTATATATCTATCTTAAATAATCCTACACAAATGGTAAATGTCCTGCACTTATATAGCACTTTACACTGTATCTCTTTCATCCACATGGTGCATTTGCGTTTGTTTTATTATTATTATAGCAATGTTTTCATTTTACTTGCTTTGTTATTTAATTTAATTTAATTTAATTTAATTTAATTTAATTTAATTTAATTTAATTTTATTTTATTCCCTTTAGTTGTATTTGTACTGCGGGTGGCTTTGGCTCCGCCCCCAGAATACGTAGATTCACACGTGATCTCGTTCAAGCTATATAATGGGTGGATGGGGGGGGGGGTAATTTGAGATATTTATACAAAGTTATTATGAACGTGTTAAATTACGGTCATATAAATCAACATGAAATCAGATATTGATACAATACAATCGCTTTTTAAAACAGACTCAATAGAATCAATATTAAAGTTATTGATGTACATTTATCTGACTCGACTCCCCTTCGTCGTACATGGTTCGTTCCTTCCCGTTCGAAGCTCGGAGCGGGAGGACGTTGTCGTCGTGTTGCCGGACATTTGTCGACGAAACAAAAACCACCAGGTAGTCTGCAGCAAATAACACAAAATGTGTCCTGTAGTCGTTTTAAATACACGAACAATGGCTAAAATATAAGCTTGTTTAATTTCTTGTTATCATGTATCGTTAACAGTAATATAGCATCACTAGCTGCCGTTTGCTAACGTTAGTTACTGAAGTTCAAGATGGACGTTGTTGAACCATTTCTTTTGAGGGTGAAGCGGACTTACTAACGTGTCTCTTCACTGTTTCAACCCCCTGTGTAATAGTTTTGTTCAACAGGATGGACATGACTACGTGTTTAAAGTCTTTGCTGCTGGCTATGCAGCAGTACAGAGACAGCAAGGCTGCACATAACGCAGCGCAGCTACAGAAACAGGTGGAGGTGAGTAACTTACATTAACACAATTAAATTAACATTAGTGAGTAAAGTTACTCTGCAACACTGATTCAGATGTTTAAGTTTGGAAATTACCTCAACCTTTTAACAGCCTGACAAAGACACATGTTAGATGGAAGGATGGGGTAACCTAAAGCACATCTGGAGATAACCTAGCTAAACCAGATGATAGGAACACTGACTAACTTTGCAAATATTGTTAATGTTAATGTTGGTCTTTGTTTAGATTAACAGCAGAGCGGATTTTATAACGACATCAGCGGATTTTACACCGTAACAGAAAGATATTAAAAGGCTTCACCTTGTGGATTTGCTAAACTTTGGTGCACTTGTTTTTCTGACCTTTTATAGACTGAAATACCAGTTTGGGTAAGCTAATGATCAGAACAACCTGTAAATAAAATAGATGCTAACAAGGCAGTTGTTCAAACTGCTATGGTTATTTTGGAGGTTGTAGGACTGGACTCGGTGTTGTAATGGGCTGGTTCTGACATTGATCATCAAATTATTAGACTATTGTTATGCTGCACTGACTTTAGTTAGGTGTACCTAATAAACTGGCATATACTAGATATATAAACTGTAAGCATTACTTCAATATTCAAAAATCAGTTTTCTTTTACTGATAGTATAAAATATATACCACAATTATATGCTATATGCTGTAAGATGTGGATAGGAAGGTACACAGAGTAGAACAAAAATAAAGATTAATTAAATCTGTTTCAGTGTTTTTAGGCCAGGGTATTGATAGCGATATTTTAATAGCGATATTTTAGATTTTCTTAAAGTTTGTTGGAATAAACCTATAGTATCTTCATGCACACCTGGGGAACCCACAGTCTTTTTGGAGTGTACTTACTGTTATGTGTGTGTATTGGCAGGAGGTTTCAGGTCTTAAGTGTGACCATCTGCTGTCCTCAGGCCAGGTTTTACCCAGCGAGTGTGTGAGTGGACTAGTGGAACTGGCTGGAAACCCAAACACCAGCCTGGCCCTGACAAGCTCCATCATCTCACTACTGGCACAACTAGGTAGGCAGTATGACCTCTATGCTCCATAACCTAAATGTTCTGCGGGTGTTTTGTGCTGTAACTTTGCATACACACTATTGTAGATAGCAGATAAACAAATATAATATTTAATGCAATTTTTCACACAAAAACACATATTTCTCTAGTAGAATTTCCATTATTCAATGTAATTTTATTTGTATAGCACCAAATCACAACAGAACTCATCTCAAGGCACTTTACAGTGTAAGATTTAAGACCTTACAGAGTATAATTCTATAGAAAATTACACAGAAAACTCCTACAATCCCATTTCAGCAAGCTTTAGGCAACAGTGGAGAGGAAATACTCCCTTTAGAGAAAGAAACCTCCAGCAGAACCAGGCTCATGGTGGGCGGCCATCTGCCTCGACCGGTTAGGTAGAGTGAAAATGGGAGAGAGAGAAAAGAACAGCAGGCAACAAAAAAACAACAACGAGCAGCAAAAACATTGTGCAGGTCAACTGGATTCTGGAGATGTACAGCTCCAAGACCCAGGATACCTGCAGAAAAGTACAGAGAGGAGGGAGCACAACTACGGGAAAGGGAAAACACGCTTATAAATATGCTTATAAAGTCAACAGCTGAATGTTAGCGAGTCATAGAAAAATGCAGTTGGCAGGTATATGACAAACTGGGAGTCCACATATTTGTTTCATACAAATTGATTTGAAAGAAAACTGCTGTGCTCTAAAAAAAAAATTATATCGTGAAAGTGGAAAGCAGAAATGTCAGTATTTAATCTCAGACCAATGAGTTTGTAATGATGGAGGTAGACGGCTAACCTGCTCTGTACTTCTGAATCATCAGCTTTGTATTTATTCCACCTGCACACTCTGTCCTTCAGCATGTGATGATGACAGTCGAGAGATACTTCACAGCAGCTACAACCTCACCAGCACTCTGGCCTCTGTTATCCACCACCACAGTGCCACGCCAGCAGAGCCTCTAGTGCTGCAGGTATGTCTGTGTACATTTGCATCTTCAGTGGGAGAGAAAAGATCCAAATAGAGGACTTTATGGCAGTTGGGTTGTACCTCAATGCCATAGTTGACTTAATATTTCCCTAGTGAATAATGTTTTCTGTGTGTTTTTATTCATTTTAATTATATCCTGGGATAAAAGCTTAGAGCAACAGATGATGTTGGATTTTATATGAACAGTAAATATTAGCTCACTGCCTTGTAAACAGAGTTCCATTGTAGCGTATTTTTTGCAGTGTTGTTTCAGATCATTGTTAGTTATGACCAGCATGATATTATTGTTGAGATGATACCTGATGCATGCCATGAATTAATATACAGTTTGTCACAGATTGATATAGCCTTTGAAAACCACATCCTGTGTAGGGTTATTCTAAAGATATGTTATATGTTGTGTTGTGCATTTTTAGTGTTTACAGGTGCTGCAGAAACTGACTTACAACACTCGCATCTTCCAGTCTGCAAGCTACATTCATGAGCTTATTGCTTTTCTCATGAACAACATGTAAGAACCACATCTCCAAGTATGATATGAATGAAGCTGAAAAGACTGATTCTTGTCATTTATTTAACTTAATGTTTTCTGTGGTTTGCACCATAGCCAGTCTCACAATGATGACATCATCATGCCATGTCTCGGCCTCATGGCTAATTTGTGTCGTGACAACAACTCAGTGCAGAGCCACATCAAATCTCTGGTGAGTCTCTATTGAATACAGTAAGTTACACATGCTGTGTAGAACGAAATTACATGTGAATTACATTTTGTTATTTGTTAGGTGGACAAATTAAGGTATTCAAAGATGTCACCTTAGACTATTATTACTAATTTCTGTTGTGTTACTAACTATAACATACATAGTCAGCAGATGAATCTGTTATGAATATAACAGCCCTCCTTAGCTGTTGAAATAAAAACAGTAAACATATGTTAAAAGCATTGGTTCATTTCCACTACTTTACCTCAAAACAAGACTTTTTTTCTGTACAATGGTCCTGATGGATAATTACTGGGGGACTGTAGAAGTAGCTGGTAGAGTCCATGCTCGCTTTGTGGAATGCAGAATTGCTGTAATTTAAATAATCAATAACTCAAAGCTATGAAACTTTAACTCTTTTTTTGTTGTTGTTGCAGTCACAGTTGCTGTTCATTTTAAAGTTATCACCCTTAATGTTGACTACTGTAATTTTATCTTATTGTTTTTTTTTTTTCAACTTTGAAATGAAATTAATAAAATATTGAATTTTACAATTCCATTTGACTTCTAGTAACATCACTGAAATATTCTAAATATATATTTTACACGTAATATAAGAAGTACATATACCTAGTTAGTTTTTATCCTAAATAGCCTTATTTGATTTGTTTTTCCTTCTGCATGCTGGTTTGTGTGTTTTGTTATGTGTGTTGTTTTAGGATAACGTAAAGTCATTTTACCGTACACTGATCAACTTCCTGGCTCACAACAGTCTGACTGTAGTTGTGTTCACATTGTCCATACTGGCCAGCCTCACTCTGAATGAGAAGGTTGGAGAGAAGGTAGGTGGGACACCATATTTAATTTCCAGTCTTTATTTTATGTGTTGAGTTGCTAAGTAACATTAAGGTTTTGTTTAAGTCAACAGCATGGCCAACTGTTACTATATGTCAGTTTGTTCCTCTTTTCAACATTTACCAAAAGTTGTAAAGTAGAAATTGCTCAATTTATATCTGCCTCACTCATCTTGTCATTTCTTGTGTTTTCACATCAGCTCTTTGATGCAAAAAACATTCACCAGACTTTCCAGCTTGTGTTCAACATTATTGTGAATGGTGATGGTACTCTAACAAGAAAATACTCAGTTGATCTTTTGGTTGACCTGTTAAAGAATCCCAAAATAGCAGATTTCCTCACAAGGTACTGTCATACATAGAGCGTTTAATCACAGTAGTTACTTCATGGTCTGTTGACTTTAAATTCATATTGAAAACTATTTTCCATTTTGTAGGTATCAGCACTTCTCAGCATGTGTGTGTCAAGTTTTGGGACTGTTGCACTCAAAAGATCCAGACTCTGCAACCAAGGTGAAACAGGAGAAACTGAACAACATTTGCACACACCATTATACACCACAATTTTTATATATTATTCTTTCTCTCTTAGGCACTGAAGATATTGCACATCTGAAATGTGTCAGTAGTGTTGGTCAAAAATAGTATCATGCAAACCTCTGCAGCTGCAGTAACCTCTGGCTGGCTTGTGGTAAAAGAGACTTTATCATGTAGAAAACAGTCGATCAGTGACGAAATGTGTAGGGCGAGGTGGGAGAGGGGTGTACTGTGGATGGCCACATATGTTAATAGTTGCAAGCTAATGCTTGCTCACATAGTTATTTATATGAAGAATTAACCTGTCAAATTTTTTCTCAGTTGTCTTTTTAGCTTTTAGTCTAACTAAAATGTCTGAAAATGTTTGCAGGTGTTGGAGCTCCTTCTGGCCATGTGCAGTGTCTCAGGTCTGCGCTTGCTGCTGTGTGAGGTGGTTTTTAGACCTGCAGGACCCAAACTCAGAGCTGCAGGCCGCAGACAAGCAGCTGGATTCGATGTTGGGCGCAAAGCACAGCCTGGGCTCGCCCTAGTGCAGTGGCTTAGCTCACCTGTAGAGGGTGCCGAGACCTGCTCACTCCAGGCCCTACAGCTTTTGAATGAGTTGCTTGAGGTACGGTGCTTGCTCACACACTGCTGTGCATTAAAAGGCTTTTTCTGTCTACTATTAGTAACGGTTCTTACATACAGTGTTTTCTAATAGAGTCTTAAACTCACAAAATTATCTTTTAAATTTGGAACTGATCAAAGAATAATTAACCAAAACTGTGACTTTGATCTGACATTTGATAACAAATTTTCAGAACATTTGATTCTCTGTTCTATATATTCATTTTGTTTGGTATCAGAACATATTTAGCGAGTTTTCTGATTGGCTTACCTTGTAGAAAAGCATCATCCTCTTGTTTATCCTTCTGAACACTTATTTATGTGTTTTTCTGTCCAGGAGGCTTTGGGAGAAGACGGCATGTCTGACTGTGTGTTGAGTTTTGTGGATATGTTACTTCCAGTCCTGCTAGGACTGCTGAAAGGCCTTGATCCTGCACAGGGAGACTCGCATCTAAGAAAACACTGTCACCGCATCACACATGTTACCAGTCTGCTGCTCAATATCCTTTACTTGACTTTAGTTGTGCCCAAGGATTCCTTCAGATCCTTAAAAAGTCTAAAATTTGAATTTTTACATTTAAGGACTTAAAGAGTCTTATTTTTACTCATGAGACGTCTTAAATTTAATTGATGCATGTATTTACATGTATCTACTTATTGCATATAGGTAGCGTAATAATTTATGAAATGACAATTTAGTTATGTGTTGTATTTGCGTGACTTATCACGTTACTTCCATTCACAGCTTGGCCAATGTGTTTATTGTTTAGTGCTTATATCTTAATTTGCAGTCAGTTGCAGAAGTTAATAATTAGAGTAGTCTCATCACTGCTGTATGCAGTTAGATATTACAATTAAGTAAAAAAAAAAATTAATTCTGCTGTGGAAACAATATTATTTTTTCTTTGTTTAGGTTTTAAAAATCAACCCTGTGCTACTCTGCCGGTTGTTTGTGTCATGTCTTGGTTATCTTGGTTTCTTGGTTATTTCAGTTTGTTTTGAATCCCTAACTCCTTCACTCTTGTGTGCTGATGAATCCACCAGATCTTTGGTGTCACATCAGGTGACTGCTCAGCTCTGTCTTTCACTGGTTGAATCCCTTCTCTCGTGTTGCCATAGCAACAGCCCCCTTACCTGCCTACAGTCTGGCTCTGACAGTGACCTCAGGTAAGTAAGTTTTGTCACTAATCACTGGATTTTGTGTGTAAGATAACTTTATTGTCATTTGCTCAGGTACAGTGTTCTGTAGTCATGAGGAAAAAAATGCAAATAACATGTAGAAACAAAATAAGTTGGCAGTAACACTATACAGTATCATAAAACAAACACAATAGGCAGCTGAATGGCAAACAAACAAAGAACAAACTGAAACAGTGTAAAATATTTCACAGAATAGATTATTGCACAAGAGTAAATTATTGTATATCATTGTACGTTGAAGAAGCAGCAGTTCAGGTATGGAGTGTGTGGGTCAGCAGTCTCAGACAGTAAGAGAGGGTGGGGGTATTTCACATCAGGATTCTACTATCAGTACTACTAACAGCCTGATAGTTATCTTGAAGTTGAGTCATGGAAACTGAACTTCTTTCTTGTTCTTGTTAGGTCAAATATTTCACTGCTCATTCAAGTAGTGCTGTAGCTCCGCATTAAACCTGTAAAACGTCCAGGAGGAATTGTGGACCATTCTTCCTCACAGAACTGCTTCAGTTCTGTCAAATTCAACTGATCTCTTTATGTCACTCCACAGCATCTCTGTTGGGTGAGTTCAGGGCTCTGACTTGACCACTCTAAAAAGCCATTTTTATGTCTCTGAAATCATTCTGTAGATTTACTTTGCAGTTCTGGGTCATTGTCCTGCTGCATCACTGAGCTTCAGCTTGTCCACAGCTACCCAGACATTATCTTTTAAGATACCTTGATAAACTTGGGAATACCCAAAATATGTTATTTCATTTTGGATTTGTATCTTAATATGACAAGTCCTAAACGATTTAAATGTGTCATTATTACTGATGATGGTTATTAACTGTTGAAGCTAAACCACTGTCAAAAACATTTTTAAAATTTGAGCATGTGCCTTATCTATCAAACAAATATGTACAGTGCATGTCTGTGTTTAGTTCCTGTTTTTCTCTTTTTACATGTCATTCTAAATTAAGTACTACTTTCAACACCTTGCACACTGTCTTCACATGTTCATGTTCTACTTTGTAAATTTGGTTATAGTTAGAATGGTTTATGTTTCTGTCTTTGCAGTCAGGTGTGCGCTGAAGCTCTGCTAAAGACTCTGGAATTAATGAGCAAGCTAAGACAACAGGTGAAAGACATGGAGACCAGCTTCTACAGAACTTTACAGGTACATGCACAACATCTTCATCTCATGCACTTCATAATTTTCTTTTTTTTTTTCTCTTGATGACCTGTTACTACCCATTTGTCTTTATCTGTCAGGATCAGAGGATAGTGACTCCCCTCTCTCTGGCCCTGACGTCCCACCGCAGAGAGCGTGTGCAGACCGGACTCAGTTTGTTGTTTGAAGCTACACCCCTCCCAGACTTCCCCTCGCTGGTGTGAGTCAGTTGCTCGAAACAGTGTTCAGTCACAGAATTCTTGTGCGTTGTTACCACACTTTTAATGATGTGTGTGACATTATTATCATCTCAGAAGGTCCTGTTAATTCTAATGTTTTGAGCCCCTCATTTATGTAAATTGGAGCCAAACAAATTTGTAACACCTACATAAAACACTCTCTGACCTTATAAAAGCATATAGTACAATTAGCACAGTTTCAACAAAAACTGCAATAATAACCTTTCAAAAGTAGAATTGCATTTTTTTAGATATTACAGATGTATCTGATAAAGTCGCAAGTAACAACAAGATACTAAAAGATTCTTAGGTTTGTGTTTACTAGCCTGTGGTTTTGGGGCCTGTAGACACTAGGTTTCAGCTATGACTATTTCCAGATTAGCTCACTACTATATATATATAATATATAATATTCACTTCCCTGACAACTGTTGTGAGTATAATCACACGTTATAGAATCCAGAGTCTTGTCTGTGTCGCAAATATTAAGAGAGATGCCTGAGGGTTGATGATCATTTCAAATCTACCTGGTGTGTACATCACCAGTTTCTAACAACTTCATCAATATTTTTTTGCATTTTACTAAACTTTAAGTTAATTCTTAGCAAACGGATTCAAATAACAGAATTAAATAATAATCTGTGCTTTTGTAACTTGTGATTCATGAGTTAGTTTAAGAGTTAAAATGTTCACTGACAATTAATTGATTCTCTGTGTAGTGATGAGTGTCCCTTGAGTCTGCGGGACTGAGAGTTTTGTCCTTTTAAATACTGACTCTGACTTTATTTTTGATCAATAGTTGCTTGCTGATACCTACTATTCTCAAATACGTTGTAGTAAACTGTTAACCTTTTAACTGAAAGATTAGTTGTTTAAAAACAACTACTGAGATATACTTGGTGGTCAAACTGTGACTATGATGATTCATACCCATCTGTAGTGAAATTAATAAAGTGAATATATCTTGTGAAATGTAAACAAAATAGTTGCCAGTTTGCTCTTGTTGATACCTTTTATCAAACTGTTTTCCTGAAGTCTGGGAGAAAGTATTGCTGCCAACAACGCCTATCGCCAGAGGGAGGCTGAGCTGTCCGGTAAACGTGTTGCAGTTCAGGACGTCCCGGCTCTGTGGACAAACACCAGCTTACTGGACTCTTCAAGTTGCTCCAGCAGGAGTGTCCACAGTCTGGTTGAGAAGATACAGAATGGCATGGAGGTACAGTAACATGAATATTAAATTTAAACTGGGAACTGAGCAAAGTTTGACTATATTTTTATAAATTAACATTCCATAATTACAAAATAATTGCCCAGTAATTGTTTAACACCTTTAGTAAAATAGCAACAGAGGAAACAAATTTAGTATAATTACCTGGACAGCTGCCTGTTATTAAGACAGTTTTTCACCCGATTACTGTGGAATTAAATGTTATTTGTATTAATGTATTATTATTTATTTAATAAATTAATCTTTAAGGATTATGTTTTAGTAGATATTTGCATTTTTGACTCACTCTGCTTTATCTGAGATGTTGCACCTACTGGCATTTGGATGTCGGTGACATTTGTGACATTTATCTGAAACGTGCCCAACCACTGCATCTATTGTCTATTTTTATTTAAAAATATTTATTGGGAAAACATGTTATTTTTTTGTTGATTTATTTTGTAAGATTTATTAATCTGAGATTTTTCTTCATGTGCTGTAAGTTGTTTCAGCATCTGTAGCTGGAAATTGTCTCTTACCGTGTCTCTGTACCTTTACTGGTAATAGCTGCAGGAACACGCTAAGGACTCCCATGTGTCTGAGATCATTGATGTTTATGAACAAAAGCTCACAGCATTTGCGGTGAGTACATTAGTCAAATCATTTTAACAAATATTTTAACTTCTATTCCACTTAAAAGTTGTTTTGTGTGTTTTTAAAAAAGTGAACAGCGACAACTTTCCATAACTGATTTGTTTATTTGTAAAGTTTTGCCTTTGTGAAGCCTGTTATCTGTTTAGTACTAATTAATGACATTGCTTAATTTAGTTTAAGTCTTGTATTTGATTGCAATATGTTTATCTATATTTTATGTGTGTGTGTGTGTGATCCAGGAGTTTAGCACTTAGTAGTGTATTTAACATTTTGAGTGTGTGATGCTCATTATTTATATTACATTAGGTTTTTATTGTATTGTTATATATTTTTAAATGTATTCACAAAGTGAAAGTGTGCATTTATAAAAATTCTGTAAAGGTATCAGAGTTAGCCAAAAGCTACGTTAGCTAAGCTAAGTTATCATTTTTTGTCTTTGTAACTCTGTTAGACTAAGGAGAGTCGTCTGCAGGACTTGCTGGAGGCGAAGGCTTTAGCTTTATCTCAAGCCGATCGTCTGATTGCTCAGTATCGTTTCCAGCGAGCTCAAGCTGAGGCTGAGGTAACTTACTTACACCCACCACAACAATATACACATGGCCGTATGAATATGGTTCATGTTATTTTTTTTTCTATTAGTTTGACAATTAAGCTTATTTCTTAAGAGTAATAAATAACTTTCAGCACAAACTTGAAGTTTAAACCAGGGATTTTTTATACACTATGGTAGCAAACAAACAGAATTATCAATATTAATACATTTTTAATTTAATGTGAGATTTGAACCACAGGGTCAACCCACAACCTCTGCTCTGTACATTCACACTGTGTTTGTCTACAGGCTCGTAAGCTGGCCTGTCTGCTGAAGGAGGCTGAGCGTCGACGTGAGGATCTGCAGGGTGAGCTGAGCAGCCAGGTGCTGGAGGTGGAGCGCTCAAAGGCCGACATGGAGGAGCTGCTGCAGCACAATGCCAGGCTGCAGAAGGACTCTGAGGAACACCAGGCCCTTAAAGGAGTTTACAATGTCCTGCTGAATAGGTGAGAATTACAAAAGGCGAGATGCAAGAGGGAATGTCTAGTCTGGTAAAATCTCTATACAAAGCTTTGTTAAATCAGTAAACAGTAAACACTGAATTCATGTGTTGGTTTATTGAGTCTACATTTGAGCTAGGTGACTAAAAATTAATTAATTTAGTATTATTCTGACTAAAAACTATCTCAGTAGCGATGGTGAACTGTTGAGTAATTCTTGATAAATGTTCAGCTCTGCTGTAAAATGATTCAATAAGACAATAGACAACTCTGTGGAGAAGTAAACTGAGAGTTTCTGTAGTTGGAAAATCCAGGGAGTGCTACATCTTCTACATCTTCTCTCTACATCTCTAGAGGAACTAGTCATGTTCATTGTAGATGTCACTGTCTTGTCTTTCAGTTCTGTCTCTCATTCATTAAAAAAATGTAAGCGTATAAATATAATATTATTAAAGCCACATCTTTAGTATTTGGATCAGATGGCTCCTGAACAATAAAGTGGATGTGGCAGAATAAGTATAATACATCTGTTAAATGGCTAAATGTTTGACAGTGTTTTCTATCAATCAATATAAAACATATGTAAACATAAGTATGTATATTGTCTATTTCTATATATTGCACAGCCGTAGTGTATGCAGTCTTGTAAGTTGTGTAACAGGTTGTTCTCTTGTGCAGGTTCAGTGAGAGCGAGAGGATGCTGAAGGAGCTGCAGGTGGCTCACATCTCTCTCATCAAACAGAACGACACTCTGAGGAAGAACCATGAAGCACTCCAACTGCAGCAGGAGAAGTAACCATATTAACATATTTCATTGCTTATATTTATCTTCACTTAATTTGCTTCAACAGTGTGAATTGAATGTCTTATAAGAATAATTAAAATTCTGTTTCTGTCTTCTTCAGGGTGGCTGCACTATTGGAAGAGAAAGAGGAGGAGAACCGATCACTCCTCTTAGAAATACAACTGAAGAACAGTGACATTGCAGGTTGGTCTCAGCGAGTGGTGCTGTTTCTATTCCAACATATAGGTGTTTGTTTTTTATATGGGTGACCCAGAAATGTGTCAACTGCTGAAAATCAAATTTCAAAAATTGCCTTGCCTTGTTTGGGTCAGGTCTGCGTGAGGAGCTAAGAGGTGAAGAGGAGAAACTGAAAGAAAAGGATCAGGAGAGGAGGGACTTGGAGGAGACGGTGGATGTTTTGAGAAAGGAACTTAACAAGACAGAGCAGGCAAGGAAGGACGCCAGCATCAAGGTAAAAAAGTTTTCCTGGTCCTGGTAAATTTCAAGTCTTATGGATTTACAGCTTTTGTCGGCATCAGTAGTTTTCCACTGAGCAGGGACCACGGTTTGCTACCTGTCTCTGTGCATCAGCTCGTATTACCGCAATATTAATCTGTTATTCGATGATGAAAGGAGGAACACACCCATTCAAAGACACAAAACTTTTATTCATTTTCAGTTTTGCTTGTCATTGTTACTTGACATTTCTTTATCATTAGCACATGACAGTGTACAAAACATTTAACTTCTCAGTAACAGGGTGTTTCAGCTGTCAATAATAAATTCTGTGAAAAACTTGGTTTTCTCTGTAGCCGACTTCTGTATGTAGAAGATGTAGAATGAATTTGTTCTGAGTCCTCTCTTGATTTATAGTGTAAAATACTTTCTGGCATGAATGCCATCCAGATAAATTATATCTTGACACAGTCCTGCAGAAATCTGAACTGCCTGTGTCCATCTCAGGTAAGGAAATGTGAGATTTGGGTTTTTCCTGTTTCCAGGCTTCATCTCTGGAGCTGCAGAAGAGCCAGCTGGAGACGAAGCTGAAGCAGAAAGAGGACGAGCTGAACAAACACTCTGCGATGATCGCTATGATCCACAGCCTCAGCAGTGGCAAGATGAAGAGTGATGTCAACCTGTCGCTCTGATGACTCACAACTCTACAGATACGTGAAAGGAAAACAACTAGACTTTTAAAAACACTTACTGTACATCATATAATTGTACTATGAGCTTAAATCTTAAACTTTAATGAACTTGATGAAATTTACTAAAATGAATTTTTATTTTTAATTCAAGCCCATGTTTTATATATTTGTATGTTCCATGTGTTTGAGTTTTTATTGTTTAATAAATAAATGATGGGTCTGTGTTCATACTGGGCTCCTGAATCCAGATAAAACGTGTGTCAGAGTTGATTGTAAACATTTTTCTTGAAACTGCATGTTTAGCATCACTGCCACCAAAAGTAGATCAGATTTTTTTTATTTGAAAGAGAGAAGTACACTAATAATTCTTGTTGTTCTCTTGTGCACATACGTAGTTATTATTCAAAGTAATCGAGCTTTGCTGTTACAGTGTTTTTACACGTTTGAAAATTGTTTTAATCTGTGTCTAAATTAACAAAAAAGTGCAAATGTTTGGGAAAATTGGGTTTAAAACTATTATAGCACCATCGCATGGAGAGTCAGCGTAACAGTCTCAAACAGCTACACAGGTTGTGTTTAAGATGGACTAGCTCATGGGGAGATGTGCAAATGTCAGTGTCTCTTGGTTTAATTTGTGCTTTTTACTCCTCATAACCTGCAATAAAATATGTTGTAATGAAATAAAAAAATTAAACGAGAGGAGGAAAGAGTGAATACGTTTGTGACTGGGTAAAATTCTCTGACAAACATTTATACTTTTGTTTTCTAGCGCTTATGATAGTGAAATTTCTATTATTGATACATTATTGAGTTTTTTTTTGGTGTAAGGAATTGCTAACAATATATACAGAAAGAAATATTTCACAGTTAATATTACCTGTTATACAGTACCACAGTACAGTATTTGTACTAATCGCAAATCAGCTACAACATTTTTACTTTAGTGTTTATTCTTACATGTCAGGTCACAGAAGATGTATTTACAATCACTCATAAATAGACTGTACTCAATACTAATACTAAACTGTATTTTTTTCTCTGCTTCTTTTAGTATATTAAAGGGACATTCTGTGTTTTCTCTATCCAGTAACGATTTCGCACCACCTCTGTGGCATTTCTGTCATGTCTTATACTCAGATTTGTTTTTATAATGGCATGATTTCAACATTACAGTTTGTAATGATGTTTTTACTGTATGTGACTCCCCTCCCCTCTCCAAAGTGGAGGTGATGGCAGCCGCCTGCTCCGTCTGTTTTCTATTTTCTCCTCTGTGTTTCTGCAGCTGCTGCCTGTCACTCAGACTTCCAGCAGAAGGTCGGTGGTTAAAGGACTCCTGACTTACCAACAACCAGTCAGCCATGAAGCTTCAGCAAGCAGCGCTGGGCACTGTGTTCCTGCTCTTACTGCTCTCCTCTGGTGAGTAATTGTAGGTTATTTAATATGTCACCTGAAGGGTTCAACCGAGCTTCTCGCAAAGTAAGAATTGTCACGTTTATGTTTGAATTTCATGTTTTTCAAGCAGATACTTTTTATTAATAGTAAATATTTTGTCATTTTTGTTTTCATACTAAAACATATTTTTTATAGTTTTTCACACAAGTACATGCTTACAAGGGTGAAAAATCTCTATTAGCAACACGTAGACCAAGTTGTATATGCCGCTACTGACAATGAAATTATACAAACTAGCTGGTTTATCAGTGGTTTTGATAATTTATTAGTCATTTTATGTAGCTTTTTTGAATTGAAAATACCCTAATAAAAATCTTTTTTGATGGTCCCTTGTCTGACAAATTAGTTTGGAAACTTTTTACTCCAACTTACCCACATACAGTACATTACAGTTTAGAAACCACATAATTGGCAGATTAATCAAACATTATAGTTTAAGCCCTAGATTAAGAATTAGTTTCCAAATCTGAGATAAGTTAACTTAAAAGAGAAAGGTTAAAGTAAAGTTAAGATAAAATGTAAAGTAAAAGTGTTATTTCCGGCAGCTTTTAGGAATCTCCATCATATCAGAGGAGTGGACAACCCTCGCTGAGCACAACTTGATAAAGATTAAAAACTAACAAACGTGACTGTGTGTCTGTTTAGATGGGAAATGTCTGCATGTTACCCTACATGCAGTGTATTAGACAGCTGGTATCTGAACCACAGAGCAGCTGCCATCGTACTCTGAAATATGAGCAGCATGAAAACATTCACATGCTTCCAAGCCTCCTGTTTGTTTTCATCTGTGTGTGTGCGTGCATGTAAATGCCAGAACATCCTTAATTTACATTTAAATCAGAAAACAATGTTGCATTAAATATTGATGACACAATGAGAAACTGATATTGTTCTTTCAAACACATCACTGGATCTTCCTCAGTAGTTGTTATGGATGTTTGTTTTTATCTGTGTTATCCATGTTGCCTTTACAAACTGTACAGCCGGCGATTACAGCTGTTCTTTATTCACAGTCTTGAGCAAACTGTACACATGTAAAAAGGCTCTTTGTCCTTCACTGTTTTGCTGATAGTGGACTCGTGACTCATTGATATTAGCCACTGTAAGAGAGGTCTTTAGTTTTCTAGATGTTACCCAGCCTGTCGAGCATCAGCATCTCCTCTTCTAAGGTAATCTTGTTAGTTTGAGCCATGACCTCCACAAACCTGTGATGTCCAGATCAGACTTTGGCAGTGAACGATAAAGATGTGGATCATTTGTCTTGGTAAAGGAAAGAACAGTTGTCATCTTAATTGAGTTTAGGATTTACATGAAAACTTCCATTTTTAAAATGTGGATACACTTTATAATAATAATAATAATAAATTTATTTATAGAGCACTGTTCTAAACATATGTTACAAAGTGCTTCACAAGACAGACAAGAAACACATGTAGCCCAACAAGATCAACTTGAGCAAGAACTAGGCAAACAGTGGAACTCCCCCTAGGGGAAGAAACCTCCAGCAGAACCAGGCTCAAGTTAAACGGCCATCTGCCTTGACCGGTTGGGGAGCAGGAAACAATTATACAAACAAAACAATAATACAAACAACTACCACATCGGTCCTTGGGAAGACCAGTTCCAACGTAAAGACATTGTAATCTAATGGAGAGTCCTCCCAAGGACAGATTTGTTTTAGCTTACAGAAGATCGCAAAAGGCTCGCCCGTAGAGGTATGTTTTAAGGAGAGTTTTAAAAGATGTTACTGAGTCAGCTGATCTTATTTCCTCGGGTAAGCTGTTCCAGAGTTTAGGGGCTCTACATGATAAGGCTCTGAAAAAAAGATTTCTACCAGAGGATCTCAGGCCACGTGCAGGCTCATAAGGCTTTAAAAGCTGGGATAAAATGGCACATGGTCATGCGTCATCCATCACAGTCTTAAGACATACTGCTGCCATACATACTGCTCTGAGTGAGTTGAAAACATGAAAAAACAATGTTTAAAATGCGTTTATGTGTCAGAGGGCCGGTGCAGGAACGAGGAGGAGCGTCTGATCAACTACCTGTTTAAAGAGCGAGGCTACAACAAAGAGCTGCGTCCTGTTGAGAGGCAGCAGGAAACTGTCGACGTGTACCTCGCCCTCACACTGTCCAACCTCATCTCTCTGGTACAAAGTGTGTTTGTGATGATTAATTCCTATGAATGGTGAATAAAGTGACACTGAAATACGTCTTTGTGCAAATACAGAAGGTCTGAACTTGTTTTAATAACATACAGTAGATGCATTAATCTGAGCTCTCTGTAATCTTTGTAATTTAAAGATGAATCATTTAAGACATGTTTTAAAACAAACATCCCTAAAATATTCTGGTGTCAGCTTCCTGAATGATTAATTGAGTTCCTGTCACACTGTGGTTCTGAGTTGTTGGTTTTCTTCTACTGTTCTGCTTCATTTATAGAAAGAAGTAGACGAGACGCTGCTGACAAACGTGTGGATAGACCATGTGAGTAAATGACACATACTCTCACTTTAAAGTAAAGGCGACTTTGTCCTGGATTCTTATTTTCCTATTCTCGTCCTGGCATGTGATAGACGTGGTATGACTACCGGCTGTCATGGAATCAGACCGAGTTTGACGGCATTGAGGTGCTTCGTCTGCCATCCAGCATGTTGTGGCTGCCCGAGATTGTGCTGGAAAACAAGTGAGATTCAATTTTCTTTTCTTTTATTTACACGTAGAGATAAGAAACCTTCCAGACTGAAGTGTCTGTATGTTTTTGACAAACTAAGCTCACACACAGGTCTGTTCAGTAGATGTTTTCTTCACCAGGAACCAGACTAGTTTTACTGTGTATTTAAAAAACCTCCTGTCTGAGCAGACTTGATCTTCACATTTAAATCATTTGATGTGATTAAAGACTTTCTCTTGAACTCTTCTATTAACACCTGTATGAATGTACAGTAATGTTTGGATTAATGCTGCTGCCTCCTGTCTCTGTCAGTAACGATGCCCAGTTCCAGGTCGCCTACTACTGTAACGTACTGGTGTATGCAGATGGCCTCTGCTACTGGCTGCCTCCTGCGATCTTCTGCTCCTCCTGCTCCATCAACGTCAACTACTTCCCCTTTGACTGGCAGAACTGCACACTCAAATTCACGTAAGTTGTGTCAACTAGACTGTTTCATTTCTGCATCTTATTTGATTTAAACTTGTTAAAAAATCTGTTCATGTGATATTCAGGATGTTGTCTACAGTAGCCAGCAGATAATAGATTAGAACAATGAAACATATTATTTGGGACAAAATCAAGATTTAGAAGTTCATTATTTTACAGAGCAAATATTTTTATTGATAATGACAAATGCATCAAGACTCTTGAGTTTATTTTTAAACTTCATTTCCCATGCTGCTTTGCAGCTCTCTGACGTACAACGCCAAAGAGGTCAGGATGCTGCTGAAGGAGGATCAAGACTCAAATACAAACGAGAAACTGGACAGTGGAGTGGATTGTCATTGACCCTGCTAGTTTTACAGGTAATTGTCCTCAGTGTCACATTGGAGCCTACTTTTACTTCTGGTATTTAATTATTTACTTTATTTACTTACTGTAGATGCTGATTCTTTATTCAAAATAAGTAATTCACAAATTATGGCATGTTGTTATAGATTAACCACCTTAAAAAACATGAATTCATCTTTTATCATACAGTAAAATGAATAATTTTAATACAATAATAATAATACAATAAATAGTTTTCCCTGTTTTGTTATAGACCAAGTTGTCCTTACTTTTTTAATAAGGGGCAGATGACAGGGACAATAAACTGAGGACATGATATCGGTGTCCTCAGTGGTCCTGTCACAGTGTACATTTAGGATGTTAATTCTGGCCTCTTTCTGTGTCTCCCCCGTCTCTCTGACTGTGTTTTTCTGTGTTTCTCTGTGTTATTATTATTATTGTTGACAGAGAACGGCGAGTGGGAGATCATCCACCGACCGGCCAAGAGAAACACCTACAAACACATTCCCATGGAGAGCAACAAGCACCAGGACATCACCTTCTACCTGATCATCAAACGAAAACCTCTCTTCTACATCGTCAACATCATTATTCCCTGTGTGCTCATCTCCTTCCTGGCCTCGCTCGTCTACTACCTCCCTGCTGACAGTCAGTACTTACAAACTAATTTAAAGTGCAGTTTTAGAAATTAAAGGACCAGTTCACCCAAATCTTTCTTCCGTTGATTCAGCTACAGAGATGATTGTGTAGTTATTGAGTTATTACATATAACCCAACAATGAACAAGTGTAAACTCAGAAAACTGACTTCTTTCATCTTGGTTGTCTTAGAGGCAGTTAATTCAGTCTGAGCTCACTGTGCTAATTGTTCCGCGTCTTCTGACACTGTAGGTAGAGTCTGTGATTTGGACTTCAACATGAATCTTTTATTATTGTCAGTGTTGTTTTTTAACTACATTATATCTTTCAAAACTCAAACAGTTTTATAATAAGTTTAACACACACAAACACACTCACCTGTTCACTCTGGACTTTGTTGGTCGTACATATCAATCAGAAAATGATGATGAATTCAGTTGTAAGTGTGTGATTGTTTTGTTGTGGGTGTGCAGGTGGTGAGAAGATGACTTTGTCCAGCTCAGTGCTTTTGGCTCAGTCTGTCTTCTTGCTGCTGATCTCTCAGCAGCTGCCGGAAACTTCCATGTCTGTACCGCTTATCGTCAAGTAGGTAACACACATGCTATCAGCTCCACCTGGAAACATCAGAGACAACTAGCGGACACTTGAAGCATGAAACATCAAACAGAAATCTGGTGTCTTGTTGGGAAAACATGCATTATTTCACACTTCACTTGTAGCTGCAATGTTGCCTGTTTATTAGCCAACAAATATGCATTTGGCACTTAACCCAGTGTTTAACAATTAAAATCAGTTAGAGAGTCACAATTAAGAACAAACTTTTTTTAAACTTATTTTAATATTATTTTAGCACAGGACATTAATTAGGTTTAATCATTTCTAACATCTACTAACTGTGTTAATTCAAAGTGGAGATAATAAAAGAACAAATATCAAAATGCTTAAAAAAAGTGTTGATCTGCTCAACAAAGTCTGATATATCTGTTTGTGTGTCAGGTACCTGATGTTTATCATGGTGTTGGTGACGGTGGTGGTGCTGAACTGTGTGGTCGTCCTCAACCTGCACTTCAGGACACCGAGCACGCACGTCATGACTGAGTGGACCAAGAAGGTAACACAGACACACACACACAACACACTCATAACACTCATTATTATTAACAATATAAAGGTGTTTTGCTAGTATCTTTATTGAATCATCACCACTTAAAATACTCTCTAATATCCACAAAATATCAATCTTTATTTAATAATTCTTCATCTATTGTTTATTATTCCATGTCAAAGTGCAGATTCAATTATTTACTTAACTTACTTCAAACCTAACCTGTGTGAGACTCATTTGGTATGTAAAAGATCATTTTATTCCAAACAAACTGCAGTTTTCTCAGAAAAGAAGCTGATGCTCAAGTTTTCTGAATAATTTTCAATGATTCTATGAAACTGGGTTGAACTGGTTTTGTGTCCATCATCTCATATTTCTCTTTCTCCATGTCCAGTTTTTCCTTGAGCGGCTTCCCCGGATCTTGCGTATGTCCCGCCCGGCAGAAGCAGAGCCATACTGGGATGGAGCGTTGCCAAGGCGATCCAGCTCGGTGGGCTACATCGCCACGGCAGAGGAGTACTACAGCGTCAAGTCCCGCAGTGAGCTGATGTTCGAGAAACAGTCAGAGAGACATGGACTGGCGAAACGAACCACACACGCTGCAGGTTGGGACAGTTTTCTCCCTGAATAAGCAGGATTTTATTTACTGTTTTTTTAAGTGTGAAACTGTTTTAAATTACATTTTATTGTTGGTACTTATTTGCTGTAGAAAAATAGAGTCACAAAAAACTGTATTTTAAACTTCATTTGATACTGTGTCATCAACTCTCCCTGTACAACATACTGAATGTAACTACAGTCTTCAGTAAAGTTCCCAAATCTTACTCTCTGTGTTTTGTCTGTAGTTGTGAAACCACAGGAGGATGGAGGTGTGACAGACCAGCTTTATGCGGAGATCAAGCCAGCTGTGGACGGAGCCAACTACATCATCAAACACATGCGCAACAAGAATGACTACAACGAGGTGAGACGAGGTGGAGAGAAAAACTGGAAAAAGACAAATGGCAGTGAGCTTTGCCAAAGAATCAGACGGATCTTAAAATAAACCCATTCACTCTGTTTCCAGGAGAAAGATAACTGGAGCGGTATCGCCCGCACTGTGGACCGACTCTGCCTCTTCCTGATAACTCCATTGATGACTGTGGGCACGATCATCATCTTCCTGATGGGAATCTGTAACCACCCTCCACACCTGCCCTTCAAAGGAGACCCACACGACTACAGTGAGGAAAGCCAACGCCTGCTGTAACAGGGACACACACACTCACACACAGAGTCTATTGTGTGATGACTTTTCTCACACACGTTAAAGTCGCTGTGATGTGTTTTGGTTTAAATTTGAAGTGAACTCAGGATATTGTTTAATTTTATTTGTGTGGCTTTAATAAACATTTACATTCATTTTTTTTTTGTTTCTATTGTTTAAAAATGTTCTACATCCACTACCATCATCAAGGTTTAGGTTTTCAGTTAAATAATCTAGTCCCCGGAACACATTACAATAAACTATTAATGTGAATTTAACACTTTAATATCATTATTAATTAATAAATACTTTAATGCTTTCTCTGAAGTAGAAAAAGGTGAAATATTTTGTCCTTCCAGCTTTTGAAATGACAGGAACTATTGCTGAAGTCTTTGTTAAATCATTGTAAACTAATTATCTGAGTTTTGGACTAATGGTTGGGCAAAACAAAACATTTGAAGATTGTTCAAGGTTAAGATGGTATTTAACATATAATGAATGTAATGTAATCAGTTAATACAGAAAACATTGCAGGCCTGTGGTTCAACAGTATAGAAAGGCTACACAGTCCACTCCACAGCTGGGTTATTGATCTATGTTTGTTTCTCCTTCAGATGGTAAATCACACTTTTAAAAACAGTTCTTGTAGTACTGGATTGTAAGTATTAAAGTCCGAGAAAATTAGTTATTTCCCATTGACTGGGAGGTTTTATATATTCAAGTTCATTGTCATACAGCTTTCATTTAAACATCTGAACCTTTACATGAGATTAAAGCTCTGAGTGGTGCTGTGAGGCGTCGCTGCTGTAAATGGTAAAAGGTCTGCACTTATATAGCTTTTCTACCTAGCTGGCACACAGCGCACACACACGCACGCACGCACACACACACACCGATGGCAGAGCTGCTATGCAGCTGACCTGACTCACCGGGGGCAACTTGGGGTTCAGTATCTTGCCCACGGACACTTTGGCATGTGACGTGGCAGCCTGGAATTCAACCACCAATCCTGTGATTGGCAGTCAACTGCTCTACCTATGGAGCCGCAGCCACCCCTCTCACCCCCTGTAGAGGTCATGACAGAGAAGCATCAACAAATCATCATCAAAAGCATCAATAAATGGTAAGAAGACGGAAAGTTTGGAGTTTTAACAGATGATTTGGTATAACTGTTTATGGTATCTTCATGTCTAAGATATTACCTTCTTATTATGAGGCAATTTATATGTTTTGGAGTAAAATAATACTTGTTAAAAATAAAATTATTAAAACACTATCTCTAGTTTCCTGGATTTAACAAAATAAAAGCAGTGCTGTATCTGATCTGCAATAAGTTAGATGGATATATTCTTTAGGTTTTCTACTATTTAAGCAGCAAATAAAGGACAAAATAAACTGATTTAAACAAACATTTATTTAATTTCCAGTTTTAATTAATAAAAAAACATCTAGTTTAATTTGGAGCTCCTGTTGAACAACTATTAAAAAAATATATATCATAATTTATGGAAACCAAAGGGTAAAAATCTTTTATTCTTGCTTCAACACTAAAGGATGGAAATAATGAATCAAATATGACCAAAATGCTGCACAGACGATATATATTTATCATACTGTCAGCTATGTATGTACATATTTATACCAATTTTCATGTTTCTGTGTCTATTTACCCGGGATACAAACTAAACAAACCAAAGCAGGAATTTCTTCTGTTTTCAGTCATCTTCTTTTCATCATAGTACTTTTGATTTTAATTTTATGCTTTAGAAAATTAATATCTAAAATTTCTGATGCAGCAGTTTGTTGGTTGTTTGCACAGTTACCTTTTATTTTCTTCAGTCATCAGGGATAAAACCGCTTAAATGAAGCAGAAATGTCTTTATGTTCTCACTAAATTTTAATTTATTCAAATAATGTGAAGAAACCTTCATTATTTTTATTTTGAAGAATCCTACAAAATATCTGCAGAAATAAAACATATTGAGGTTTTTGTGTTCAAGTGAAAACATGCAACGATCACGTTTTAACCTTTTCCTTTATTGGATACATACAGTGCTGCGCATTAAAGATGAATCACATATTAGACAAACAGACAATTAGTTCATCTACAAAGCTTCATGACTTTAGGCACTTAGCTTAAAAACACTGACTAATAACTGATGGGGTTAGAGCGACCTCTGCTGTACTGAAACTAAAAACAAATATGATGTATTCTCAGAGTGATTTTAAATCTACAAATACAATTTACAGACAAGAGTTAGAACAGAAGTTAGAAATAAATAAATAAATAAATAAGCAGTTTAGGTATTACGGATAGAGGTGTACAAGTAAACAGATAGTTGTAGCTCTTATGTGTAGGTATATGGTTCACTGATCAATAGATTAACAGAAAAAATATTGCTAATTTATAATTGGTTAACAATTGAATCCTTTTTTTCTGTTATTTTAAAAACAACATGTTTTAGCCTAAACAGGATGTTTTGGAGACGTAATCTATAAATATATGTTCTTGTTTTTTTGATGATGTTATTTTGTGTTGGTGTGGTTGTGGATGATTTCTCTCTTTGAATCATGAGTTTATTTAAATTCCCTGTAAACTGTAAAAAATCACAACATTTTTGTAATAGTACAAAAAATAGATAGAAATTGTCAATTTACTTGAATTGTGAAAAATAATAACTAGTTGAGGTGACCTAGAAAAACTGTAAAGTACAAAATACAAATTACACAGTGCTTCACAGATGGAGCAGCATTTACATTCAAGAACAGACAAACCATTGTCCATGTGTATATGATATAAGATATTGGAGACAACAGTCAGTCAATAATTCAGCTGAATGTGTTCAGAACTCAGTACTCAAAAGCAATTGGAAGTAGTAGTAAAGCTGCTAGTTTGCCTGAGAGACTGTAGATTGATTAGCGGGATACAGGACTCGGATTTGTCACTGCTACATTATCTGGATGAAAGAATCAAACTCAGAGAAACAGAACCAGAGATATTCAGGCTGTTACGTTGCATTAGCTGCAATGTAACTCACACACAGAGAGTTTAGTTTCAGGTTAAGGCAGAAGCAGGTGATGCAGCCTGGAGGTTCCAGCTGGTAGGAGAATCAAGCTGAAGAGGTCACTTTTAGTTTTAGTACATTTATGGTGTTTACATACGGCGTCTTGTATTTTTCTCCTCCACATTTCTGACGTTGTCTCTTGTACATTTCTTCAAGTTAATCAGTCCTGGAAACACAACAGAAGTTAATTTGTTGGTAAAATATTAAAGTGAAACATTCATTTCCGTTTCTTCTGTCTTAAAAACACTGGACCTCATGGAAGAACAGTTTTCTATTCACCACCTAAAGTTGTCTTGTTTTTAATCTAAGTCTTGTTCATATTTTTGTTTCATGTTAAATTCACCAAACTCTCTTAACAACACCAACATGTCATGAATCACTTGTTTTAGAATGATGCAAACCAGCTGTTGATGAGAAGATGTATGTTCCTGAGATCTAGTTATTCGTACAGTCATTGTCCATAAACTGTGAAATATGTACACAAACGTGTTTTACACTGTGGAGCTTCCAGTCTGCTCTCATAAATAAAAAAATATAAATATATATAAATAACAAAGCCACTGATCATATTAGAGGCCAAAGCAATTATTAAAAATAATAGTACCTGTACGAGAAGTAGTGACCTTGTTACAAACTGACGGACGGGACTAACGAGTACAAACAAAAAAAGGTTTATTATAACTCCCGGTCCAAAATGGGGGACACGGGGAAAACTTAAACAAGCACGTAGAATAAAGACACAAAGTAACAACACAAAACGCTGCAGTGACACAGGCAAAATACGAACTAATAAACCAACAAAAACATACACAGTACCAACCAATTAATCAATACACAAAAATACAAACTTCAACTCACTAATTGGAAATACAAAGTAACAAACGAAAATCACTGCACAAGGCAGGAGAACATTAACAAACAAACGAACTAAACAGTACAAAGTATCAACTAAAAACGCTGCATAAACGCAGACAAGACAATTCAAACTCACAAACGAAAACAGAGCGGTTCCTGAGACAGACAAACGAACGAACCAGAGTGGTGGAGGACACGGCGCTGATACTATACGGGTGTGGCAGGAGAGTGAGCAACAAAACAAAACCCACAGACTGGGGCAAAGGGACCTGTGATCAGAGAGAATGATTCTCGCTGCATCAAGTGAGACACTAAAAGACCTGCACTAAAACCCAGAAGTGAAAAGAATTTGTGTATCTTATTTAAACTCACATCAATTCAGTCACATCTTTGACCACTTGTAGATTCTCTTAATGGTCTGTAAACAGTACAGGTGACTAAATGTATGAGACAACACACAGTCCACAGCCCCAATAAACTAACCTGAGTTGGTATGTTTAAAACGTAGCAGTAGTAGTAGTAGTAGTAGTAGTAGTACTATTAGTAGGCCCAGTGCTCACAGAACAAAATAAATTAACACGACAAACATAAAACTTTGATATTTTCAGTTTTATCTTCAAACAACTGAAGCAGAGTTAATTTATTTCTACTAGTTGTTCAGTACAATATGTAATAAATTACATTTATTATTACTTTAATGATTCGAGGACATATAAAAACATTGTAAAAGTAGCTAATTTGCTTCTTTTTAATATGGTTTTACAGAGCAGCAGTTCTTCTGTATTGAATATGGAAAATATACTTATTGTTGATTTTGAATGAAGGATTGTGCTACAAGTGGTTCTTGTCCTCTTTGTTTTATACAATACAAACAACATGCACATAAATTAACCACTGAATATGTTTTCTTACCTCTTTTTTTGTAGTACACTAACAGAGCTGCTGATCCTGCAGCCAACATGAGTCCAACCACCACACTTATAATAATGACTAAGACAGTGGTTTGACCCCCTGAAACAAAAAAGAATTAACTAAAGTTATTAAAACCACACAGTAAGATCATTAAAGACAGGAACTGTGCTTTCTTTGTAATTCTTTGCAGTTCTCTGAACAATAATGATAGAGAGACATCAATTAAAGGATGTTGGTCAGAAATAAGAAGATAAAGTTACTGAATGTTAAAGAAAACAAAGACATGATCAGTTATATATCTGTGTATTTCACACTGACGTTAATATTTCCATCTAATCTAATATTGAATTATTAAGGTTTATGAGTGACAGGACAGAATAAGGTGATTGTCCACTAGTCTCAGTTCCACTTTACATAAAGGAGAGCAGCTGTACATTTTCTCCACCACTGGAATAAAGGATCTCTTGTGGTGAACTTGGCAGTGATCGGTCTCCAGCTGAACACACAGTTCTCTGTGTAGGAGCATGTGAGGACACTGTGTAGTGGACAGTGTTACTTCAAACACCTGTTCAGCACATGTGTGTCCCTAAACGTACTATCACTATAAGAGAGGGTAAAGAGGAAAACTTGGCCCGAACAGAGAGGAAATGTTGCTGTTTCTAGCTGTAGAAAGCAAAGAGCTGTAGTTTAGTTTCACTTTTTAGCACTCAGACAAAAAATTAAATAAAACAGGAAGCATGTTTGACCACTGATGACATGTTCAAGAAGATTCAGTTTGTTAGTTACTAAAATATTTACAAAAGGGCCAGAATTAGTTTCTGAATGTAACAAGTTACAGTAAAAAGTCACTTTACTAACATTACAAGACTTAACTAAGTACTGTGTTATTTTACTGTGTTAGTTTGGAAATGTATATTATTAAGTTGCGTCCTCCCAAAGACAGACTTCTCTTCTCTCGACTTGATCTTACCTTTCAGGATTTTCAGAGATGTGTTGCTTATGTACGTCTCTTCAGCACTGCTGAGTTCACAGGTGTATGTCCCCTCCTGTTTCTTGGTTACGTCCTGTAACATGAGGCTTCCTGACTCTGACACACTCTTCACATGCTGCCTCCACTCCTCTGACACTGTCCGGTTTCCATTGCTCTGGTTCAGGATGGTCTGATGGTGGTTAAATCTCCAGACGAGGCTGAAGTCTGTCAGTGAAATGTTTGAGGAGGTGCAGAGGACTGATGTTTCTCTGCTGGAACCACTGACAGAAACTGAAGTGATACAACAAAGTTAGATTAGTGTTAGGAGCTGGAAAAGACTTTGGATTTTAGCTTCTCAGATTTTAAAGAGATTCATTTTAATAGTTGTTCTCACACAGAGCAGCTCTCCTCTTGTTTCTGCGAGTGCTGATGGTGCAGCTGTAGACCACATCAGTACCAGGATCTGAAAGTATCAGAGAACTACTGATGTTGTAGAGCTGCTGTTCAGTCTGCTGGACTCTGGTTGGGGTGTTGAAGGTCATGTTGAATGGAGGGTTGGTGGACCAGGTGAGTTCAGGTTCAGGGTAGATCCCCTCTGAGCTGCAGGTGATGCTGTTTTCTACCTGATGAATGTCGACTTTATTAACTGGAGCTGTAAACAAGACCAAGTTGATGCTCAGTACAGATTAATTTTAAAATAATTTTAGGTTAAAAATAATATTTTAATTCACCATTGTGACAATAAAAGTCAACATTTTCCTGTATTTACTGTGTGTTTCTCTTACCGTCTACTTTTAAGTTCATAAATGAATCCTTGTCTCCAGTGACGGTGCTGGTGAAGCATCTGTATCTACCCTGATCCTGAACCTTCACCCCTGTCAGCTGCAGTGAAGCGTTTCCTCTGGAGATCTGGTCCTTGAACAGTGATGTTCTGCCTTTAAAGTGCTGGTCCTGAAGTGAGAGCTGGTCCTGGTTGCGGTAGTAGGAGTGGACATGAAGCTCTTTTCTATTCAACAGAAACCAGTGTATAACAGGATCAGTGCCGCCCTGGAAGCTGCACGGTAACATGCAGCTTTCCATGAATTCACAGGACACGTCAGTATCTGTAAGACATGAAGGAAAGACACATGTTATTGTTCTTACATGTTATTGTTCGTACATGTTATTGTTCATACATGTTGTTGTTAAATCAGATTTATTAGTTCATTTTGCATTTTTTATGTCACAATCTCCAACCTGACCTCTGCTTCCTGACTTTAACTTCCCACTTCCTGTCCTGGTCCCTCTTCAATCCCTCAGCTTCCATTAATTATCCCTGGTAGTTTTTCACCTGTCTGCTCTGACTCCTGTAGCAACTCTTCAGCCTTCATCTGACCACCTGAAACTTGTTTACCTGGACCTGGCCCTGCCTCTTTGCCTCCAGACTCTGACTCTGTCGTCTCCCTCTGGATCTCGTTATCCTCTGGACTCTTTACTTTAAGACTTCTTGGATCTGTGATTTTGGACCTGATTGTGTTTTTAGATTTTCTGGACTGTTTCGTAGATAAGGACTTTTGGATCATGGACTAAATTATTTCTGTGTGCACATGAAGAGGATCAGGAACTCCTGGACCCCTCAATGTTGTTCTTTTCCTGTCTGGTCTTTGCAAACTACAGGACCCTTTGTTTCTAACCTGATTACTTATTAGACCACAACTCCCATCAGCCCCACACTTTGACTTCCTATTTCCTCCCTTTACAGCCGCTTACAGTCCTAAGCCACATAAGCCCTCTTCAGTATCATCTGCATTTTCTGTTTTCCTGGTACCTGGTCTCCCTGTTTCTGTCCTCGCTGTAATTTCCTGCTGATCAGAGATTTCCCCACACTTCACCCCTCACCGTCATCTTATTTATCTTTGTTCAGCTTTTTAAACACTTTTACCCTGAACCTTTTGTGTCAGCCAGTTTAATCAGGTCCATAAAAAAGAAGCTAATCCTTAGATCTGAATGTTTTATTGACTGATGAGTTTTATGATGCTGCACTTGTTTATAGCAGTATAGCTCTACTTTAATATTTGAAAATGATGTCTAGATTTTAATAATAATATGTATACTTTATTGATCCCCTTGGGGAAATTGCAGTTGGACAGCTGCCAGACTGTGTTGGCACTACTATGGGGTTTCGGTGTCTTGTCCAAGAACACCTCAGCAAGTAACCAGGAGGAACCAGGAATCGAACCACTCACCCTGGGGTGCTCTACCACCTGAGCTACTGCCGCACCTTATTCTACTCTAGTGATGTGATCATATTATTTTATATTAGTGTCATGATCCCTGATCCTGCCCCAGTTTGTTTTATTGTTCTCTCTCTCTCATTCTTACCTGGCCACACTCCTGTCACTCTGGTCTCCAGCCACTTCCTGTTGTACCCACATATGGACTGATGGACTCTCTGCTCTCCTCCTAATCACCTGATCTGTTTCACCTGGATTCAGCCTCTACTACTTAAGCAGCCCGTCAGACCACATTCACCTGTCAGATTGTACTTTTTCATGCATGAAGACACTTTCCGGACCTCCTGATACATGTACTCCCTGAAAATCTGATAACCTGACCACCTGTTGCTGACCGGACCTGCTTCTCTGACCCTGATTACTCTGCTTACCTTGAAAACACGTAAGACACAGGTACGTGTAGAAGCAACTGTTTGGAGGGTCTAAGATCTTCCTGCTGTGTGAACATGTAAGAGCATGCAGAGCTTTACAAATGGGTAAGAACAGCTTCATTAATTTAAATTCAATACTTCCTCTCTGTTAGCTCTGATTTGGGTCTCCACCAACTGCTCCACTTCTTTCACCAGCTGCTCTGTGTCTGTCTGCAGTTTTCTGCTGAGCAGGTACCAGCAGGAAATTGGATTGATTGGAGAATTAGAACAGAGGAATGACCAATTCATCCAATGTGACAACGGCTATTTAAAGCTTTTCTCTGGAAACTGCTGCTGCAGCTAAAACAACACAAGGAGAGTAAAAATCTCTGCAAAGTCTCTGTCTCAGTCAAAATGAACTTTTTCTTCAAGACGCAGATTAAAATGAATCATGGACAGATGAAAAGAAAATCAAAGTATAGTTTAAGTTTTAAACGAACAATTAAAACAGATCCACTGATATAAATAAAACTATTAACTTGTACTAATGTTGCAGGAGTTGATTCTGTTTGTCCCACTGTAAAACTGTCCTGCTTTATAAAAATCTTTTGGATTTTCACCCTGCTACAGTTCAGAGCAGCTTTTGGGTGGATTCTAAATTGAGGAAAGACTCAGACAAGAATGACAAACAGCTGTGTTTGTGACTCTTGACTACACCCACAGACCACCACCCATACAGACTCACAGTACAAGGAGAAATTAAAAAGGTTTACTGGAAGTTAGATTTGTACAAAACAAGCTTCAACAAAGACTAAATCAAAGTTTTTACAAACACTGTACTTTACAATAAGAAGCTGATCAAACATGGTATATGTGCAGTTTTACTGTATAGTTTGTAATGAGATCGTTTCCAGACACAGCGACTATTAACAAGATCAGTGGTTCAGATTATGGATGGAGTCCTGTTATTGTTGTTCTATTTTAAAATGTATTTATTTTTGTTGTCTTAATGTGTTTTTCCATGTTAATCTCTCAGCATAACGGGATGACGTGATCTACATATCACGTGTGGTGGGTTTCGAAATAAAACGACGATAATAAGTTTACAAGCGATCAGTAAATCTGTTGGGTTTAGTTTCAAACAAACAGTGTAGGGTTACTGGGAAACTTTCAGACTTTGTGTGAATCAGTAAACAGGACATTTACCTCCTCTGACGACAGTTTTCAAACACAGCACAAAGAAAAGCAGCAAACAAAGACTGAGACTGATCATCCTGGAAAAACCAGAGTCCACGAAGGAAACGTCCAGTAAAGCACAAAAACACGACTTCAGCTTCAATCATTGTCCAGATTAGATCGATATAAATATTATATTTTGAAGTTTGCCCCGAATAAAAGTGATCTGGAAAAACGGAGCATGTTCCTGATTTACAGTGATGGACAGAGGAGCTCCTAACAGCACCGCCTCCATCACAGAAAGAGGAGGAACCAGCTCCTTGTCCAGTGGACTCTGTTGAATTAGAGTAGATTTTCTAAACACCACCAACTCCAGTCTGATAATGGTTTTAAACCAGTTTGAAGTAAGTCCAGTCTCCTGTCCACAGACAAGACACAATCATAGATCTACATCAAACTAACCACATCAGATAATTCAGTGTTATATTAATCCTGTTGGAGCCTGTCATGACTTTTACTGTTTGTTAAACTAATATATACAAAATATGTCCTCATAAAAACTAAATTAAGTTAATTGACATTAAACTGTCAATTAACTTAAAGACAACCATGTTTGGAGGAGGTGAGAGGGTCAAGTACAAGATATAATAGCTTACTAGCATCATATTAGTTAATAAACAAACTACAGCAGATCAGTAATGTTAGTCAGTATCTGTTAGTTTAACAGACCAGCTTACAGCTCACATGTGCTCTTGCTATGTGGTGACTGGTCAGTGACTTATAGCACATTTACTTTTCTATTATTGTTATGATAGTTAAGGCAAATTACTGAATAGATAAAATAAGTCTTATTTTTGGCCGGTTTGCAGCTATAAGAATTATTGTTGATAGGAAAACTTCTGTAACAAACTTCTCAGGACCACAGATGAGATTAATGAGGCAGTAATTTATTTTCACATGTGCAAAGGGAGCGTCCATTCCTCAGCACAGCAGCTGACAGAGGCAGAACTCAAAGAATCTAACATATGCAGTTCTCTGTATGGATTTCAGATGGAGGGAGATGTTTTTCTGTTTGTAACTAAAGTTAGCAGGCGACAGCTGTGAAGTCGCAGTTGGTGAATTCCACGGCGAAGCTTCCCATCTGACTCTCTGAGATAAAAATCTGATGCACTATCTCAAAAGGGCCAAGGCAAGTTCAACAAGAATCACTTTAAATTACACAGTTTCATGAGAGAAACAAATGTAAAATAACACTCTACTTTTTTCTAATAATTGTTTCTTTTTTATTGATTTGGGAGTTTCTTCTCTCTTTTCCGTTTTGTTAAAAAAAAAATTAAGTCACTGGATCAAAACTGATCCAAGTTGGTTTGATGTAAAAAAAAAAAAAAAAAAAAAAAATCTCTGTAGTTTGGTTATTTTTAAGGACCCAGGAAGGGGCTGGACACTAAGATATAATTTTATTGCACATGATATTGAGAGTTTATTGCACACAGGAGAAGAGAAAATGGCAGGGTGGAAGATGATTTTGCTGTGGCTTTGACGCCCAAACCTCCCGACCAGCGGGTGGAACACAGATCGGAAATACTGGTGTGTTTCAGAAACAAATGGTGTAGAAGGAACAACAACAAGATAAATTAAACAGTTTAGGACCCAGCAAAGAGGAGGGGGTGGTAAGAAGGTTTCAAAGCCAGGGGAAAAGTTAGTGGAGGTGGAGAGGTGAGGAACCAGGGACTGAAGGTGATAACTTAGAGGTGAGGAGAGCAGGGGAGGCAAAAGGCGACATCCAGTGTTTTTATATTGTCTTTATATTTTGCTAGCTAGAGCTACAGTCTTTCTGGTTTTTCAGCATTGAAATGTGCACGTACATTTGGGGAACTTGGACTCAAGTCTCAAATAAGTAGTAATAATAATATGGGCACTTTCCATCTAACTTACATATGAAGACACGGTGGAACTATAAGAAATCAAAAGCAGACTAAATGTAGTCATGACCTTGATGACTGAGAATCTTTACAGACATTTAACAAAAATCTGCGAGTTACATGATGACACTTTTTGAATTTCAAAAGTGAAACGTGGTCAGGTCACTTTGTTAGCTGGACTGTTCAGCTGAAGTAAATTTTGCTTGGTTAACCCGTGAGAACCCACTGGACACTGGTGTCACCTTCTATAATTTTTTTTCATTTATTGAAACTGCGTAGCATGCAACAATTTGGACAGATAAGATTTTCACAGACGCAAAAATGAAGCTTAGACAAGTACACTGTACCTACTGTGGACCAAGGAGGAAGCTTGGTGATGTTCTGGGGCTGCTTTGCTCCAGCTGGCACAGGTTTCTTAAATCTGTGCAGGGCACAGTGAAATCTCAAGAATTTTAGTACATGCAATAACCTTTACTTAAAGGGCAAAGGTAAAATTTGGAATTTGATTTAGAAGTTTAGTCCAGATCTGTTTGACAAATACTCCGGTAAAGTACTTCTAAACTTTACATTAATGCAGTACTTAAGTAAATGTTCTTAGTTACCTCCCACCTTTAGATTGCATGGTGATTAAATCTGACAATGATCACCAGGCATTTGCACATGTTGGTTGTTTACATTTGTACTATTTACTTTAATGAAATTCCACAGAGCAGCTCAGTGATGTGTAACACCGTCAGTTACCATTTGTCAAATTTGGGGATACGCAATGTAAACTTTTAAATTAAAATAGTCATTGTGCAAATCTGTGCAGTTAAAGGATGAAGTATCTTTCTTACTCATTAATTTAAATAAGGACATTAAAATGTCTTTAAAGAGCAGAAGCAAATGCTTCCACAGAACCTTTAGATGAGCTAATAACCATAACATAAAATAACATACAATAATAGTCTGATGTTTCCAAAGTAGAAATATCACAGTAAAGACTGAGAACTCTGAATACGGAAATGTATCACAACCAGAACCATAACAAATGTCATCCTACAATCTCCAGATTCATTCATTCCTTCATTTTCATGAAGTTCAGGTCTCCTGCAAGTGAAATAAAAAGTAATTCACAACAAACTTGTACAAGATAGATTTAGAGTTGTCATTCAGTTTATTCAGCAGCAGTTATAACATTTATTTTCTCAAACTTACATTAAATCCTGTTTGACTCTTGTGTTTTCTTTCTAAAATACAAAATCATGATACTAAAAAAACATACAGAAATTGAATGAAAGTGAAGGAAGATTCTGTTATTTTACCTTATTGTCTTTTCACAGGTCTACTGCTGCTACTGCTGCTGCTACACTCAACATGGCTACAATCACTCCTCCTGCAACTCTCTGAATTCTCTGAAACGGGAAAGAGCGAGTTTAAGTCAAAATTGATCCAAGTTGGTTTGATGTAAAAGATGTAAAACAAAAGTTTTATTATTTGTATTGTATGTATTTTTAAGGACCCTGAAAAAAGCTGGACACTAAGATATAATTGAAGAAAGATTATTGCACACAGGGGAAGAGGAGGAAATACTGGTGTGTTTCAGGAACAAATAGTCTTAAACGCAGAAGAAGGTAAGTTAAACAGCTCACGACCCAGCAAAGAGGAAGGGGTGGTAAGTAGGTTTCAAAGCCAAGGGAAAAGTTACTGGAGGTGAAGAGGTGAGGAACCAGGGAATGAAGGTGATGACTGAGTGGTGAGGAGAGCAGGGGAGGCAAAAGGTGGTCTCCAGTGTTTGTATTGTCTTTATATTTTGTTAACTAGAGCTTAGAAATCCAGAACCATGGCAATCATAATTAGACTGGAGTTCAGGCAGAGAGCTGTTTAAAATCGAGGCCGCAGCAAATTTTTTTCCAGTTTTATAAACTGTGCAACCATGTTTATGATGTGTATTTAATTAGGCTATATCATATTTTAAAGTTTGCCCTGAATATATTTATTCCATAAAAATGAGCATGCTATGGTAATACAAACATAGACCAATCAGCGCCTTCATCCCAGAAAGGGAAAGAGGGGAAACCAGCTCATTGATCAATGGTAATCTGTAGATTTGGACTTTTATCCTGTTCTAGTCTCAATGCATGGGTTGTGATTATTATTATTATATATTTTTCTTTTTTTTCTCATCAGTCTCTCACCTCTCTTTGCCGTATAAACAGAGTGAATGGCATGTAAGGAATGGATTCATTATAGAAGATAGTTTAATCTCCACAAAACAACTTGATTTAGCTCTAGGGGACCATGTGTAACAAATTGAACAGTTTATTGTATTCAGAAATACAACAAACAGCATGAAATCTTCCTGATACCTTTAATAATGAGATAAAATAAGAGCAGCTCTACATTTCTTTATTATAAAGGGGAATAAATTTTGTTATGTGTAAAAACCAAATATCTTCAACCTATTGAATTCATAGCTTCAGGTTTTTATTACAGTTCAATCATAAGATACAGTTTTAAACCTCCACAAAAACATGACAAGAAAAACTGCCCAAAGCTTGGGGACAACTGACTTTTGATTTTTTTCTTCCAAAAAGAGTTTCAGTGAGACCCAGAAAATATAGTGGTAGTATAGTAGATTTTCTAAACACCACCAGCTCCTGTCTGATAAAGGTTTAAACCAGTTTGGAGTAAGTCCACTCTCCTGTCCACAGACAAGACACACGTTAGATAATTCAGTGTTATATTTATCTTATTGGAACCTGTCGTGACTTTTACTATTAGTTAAACTAATATATACAAAATATGTTGAGATAAAAACACAATTTTTGGTTTAGTTGTTTCATAGAAAGTATTTATCACCTTATTTATTTTTGTACTTTGTACTTACTTTCTGTGTTTAAGTCAGTGTTGTTTTGACTGAAGTAGAGAAAGCTGGCCCTGAACCTCTGACTTTACATCTTTGTAAATATCAGTTCAGTCTCTGGCTGCTGAGTTTTAACACCTGCCTATCCAAAATGTGGTAAATGGAAGGTCAAACATAGAACTACCTCTGGTCCAGTCCATCTGTATCTGTGAGTTTACTGTGGGTAAAGCATAAAACATGTGACACAGAGCATGAAAAAACATGCTGCAATTTACCAGGTGTAGCCTCCAACTCCATGTAAGCTGTTTGTGTACTGTTTTTTGGGAGAGCGTGACGGAGGAATACTTGGACAGAATCTTTATTATTGTTGAATTTGTATTTAGAATCCGGTTGATAAAACATGGTTGAAACCAACACGTCCTACTTTTAGGAATGGTGTATCCTTTGTTTGTGCTTCCTTCATTTCAGTGGTTCTACCCTTAGAGGGGAAGTGTCCTCCTGAAGCCAAGAGCAGTTCACAAGCCTTTTATGAAAAGAAGTAAATCAAGGACAGCTTGAAACCTTAAATGAGGCCCAGGTTTAGACCGCATACAGTCAGATCAGTAATTTTTTAGTCCAGAAATGAATCCAGTATCCACAATCTGGTTGGTACCTAACATACAAATACTAGGCCTGTCCTCAAAAACAAGTCCACAGTTGTTCATATCCTGAGAGGATGGAAGAAGAAGACACTTGTGAAATTGTCCATGAACTCAAGACTTGAAAAGACGCCATTGCTAGGAAGCAGTGCACTTCTAACTTACTTGGTGTTTCTCTAGACCCACGTGAGTCACATAAATGTACCAAAATGAGCAGAAAGGTAATTTTGCATTTTGTGTGGTTAAAATGCACATACTTCCAAAACTCCACAGAACATGGTAAGAAACATTGCACCTTTCTGCTCTACAACCTTTCTCAGCCTGTGTTGTACTGTACTCAATAGAGTGTAGTGAATAGGTACACTACTGTAAAGAATTTATTAGTAGGAAATAAAAACAATCAGTTACAAATAAATTATAATCTAACATATAATTCTATAAACAGTTATATTTTGTAAGGGCTCAAACTGTTTGGAGACTGTTGGATTCATTTTAGGTCTGAAGCTCAAAGATGGACTGATTCTGACTGTGACCAAAACCAGGTCGTCATTCAGGGGTGGGAGGAAGAAACTTCACATTATATTATTTATAATATGTATTTATTATTTTTATGAGGGTCTGTTTGAACACATTTTCCAATACTACAATCGTTATGTTTTTTCAGCATTAAATGTGCGCGTACTTTGGGGGGACTCAAGCCTCATATAAATAATAATAATAATAATCATAATAGAGCAGACAAATTGTAGACATGACCTTGATGACTTACATGAATTTTCACAGAGTTACATGATGACACGTAATGAATTTCAAAAGTGAACCCTGGTTATTTAGTGAACACCATAGTTTTGGTTGAAATTTAGTGTATTTTCTTTGAATGATGTTGACTTTAAACACCACATTAAGTTTATATGTTACAACTGTTAAGACTGAGTTATGTTCTGCTTAAGTTTGTTTATTTCAGTTTCCCCTGTGTTCCTTTGTGTTCATTTTGTCAGGTCACTTGTTGTTAGCTGGTCTGTTTAACTGAAGTAAATTTTGCTTGGTTAACCCATAACAACCCACGGTGACACTGGTGTCACCAACACTTCTTGATTTATTTTTTTTTATTATAACATGAAAAAATTTGCTTTTTCAAGTGGAGTATGTATTTTAATCAGGGTGTAGTATACACTTAGATTTTGTTTGCTTGCCTTGTTCCTCACTTGTAAGTCGCTTTGGATAAAAGCGTCTGCTAAATGACTAAATGTGAATGTAAATACACTTTACAAAATGTGTTCCACATGGTCCATTTGGTTCATATCCTACATTAGTTTGCTTCCAGTAGACATGGCTATGGATTGTTATTAATTAACTTTATATTTTTGGAAATAGCTTTCTACATTTTAGGATGAATAAATCCTCTCTCTATGAAAGTTCCCCTTCATTATGCCTGCCTGCTCAGTCCCTCACACTGTAGAAGCAGCAGAGCAGCACAGTTAAGGCACAGGTTGATCATACGAAACACAGAAATGAATGTCTTGTTATGTTAGTTTTCTGGATGGAGGGGTAACTGAATAGTGGATATATGGATCATAAGTGGATGATAGTGGTTCACTTTTCCTGATACTGATTTTGTTCCTACCTCTCGTCCATGTGAGATAAATATCTCTGTGGATTCAGATAAAATCTTAAACAGTCTCTAACGCAGACATGGGGCGGTCCACAGTCTGTTGAGCTGCTGAGTCAGTTGTACTTCTCTTTTTAAAGTACAGTACCACACAGGTTACTGCTGCTGCTATGACCACAATGGCTGCGACCACTCCACCTATAATTCCTCCAACATTGGCTGAACCCTCTGAAACAGGAAAAAAGTGAGTTAATAAACTGTTGCTGAATTCCCTGTCATGGTGTTTCTGATGGTTTTATTTCACCAGATCATATTAATATAATCATGATCACTATGAGTAATATATATTAGTATTTCAGATAGTGTATTAGGCAAAAATTGGTACCAGGTTACCAGGGCCAACAATCAACACCTATAGTAATAAACCCATGGTTAAGCTTTTTTTTTTTTTTTACTCCTTATTGATGATTCTAATAATTATAAATATCCAAACAGTAAAATTACATCCAAATGTCTGTGACTTATGAGGAACTAGTGAACTAGTGTCTCACCATTATAACAGGAGGCTGTTAACGAACATAAAGAGACAGAAACAATGTTAGAAATTTAGATTCTATTATATAAGTTGCTGGTTGCTCAAATCGTCCTGAACAAAGTGATAGAAATGATTAACAACTAATGAGCAGCCATCCCCCTACTAATCAGTGTGTTACACCGGGTTAAAGATGAAGGACAAAAAGCTGCATAATAATGCCGAGGCGTACGGTTCAGATAAAGAACTGAATTTGTCCTTAAAACGCTGAATAAAAAAGTTGAGCTCAAGCAGTAACAATCACAGGCAAATGAGGAAAGGAGAAAAGATAATACATGACAATACATAAAAAGAGGATTAAAAAGGTGGAGAACAAGGGATGCTGAAGGTTTGTGTGTAATGTCATCTGTCCTCAGACGAGTATTTGTTTGATATTATACGTCTCTTCAGCATCACTGAGTTCACAGATGATCACATCTTCCTGGTTTTAGGTGTGAGGATCAAACCCACTGCTGTTTTTTTTACTGCTTCTGGATTAAGTTAATCTGATACTTTAGGGGCAGCAGTAGCTCAGGTTGGTAGACACTACCAAGACACTAAAACCCTGTAGTAGAGCCGACAACTCTGTCTAGCTGGTCTCTGGTTGTCTCGTTAGTTTAGTGGAAACATCACTGCCTTCCATGTGGGAGACTAGCACTCCGATCACAATTTCCCCCAAGGGGATCATACAGTATTCATTATTATTATTTTTATTATTATATTGTGTGGAGCTGCTTTGACTCATATTCTTGTTTTGACCTGTGTCTAATTAAAATAAGTCATTTTGAGGATTGTAAAGCTTTGTCACAGCAGCAGGTTCAGGCAGCCTGACCACAACATTAGTTTAATAAAGTTTCATAGTGACTCCAAGTTTTCTTAAAAACTCTTACTTGATACAAACAAAGTAGCTGTTCCATTGTTTCTGCGAGTGCTGATGGTGCAGCTGTAGACCACATCAGTACCAGGATCTGAAAGTATCAGAGAACTACTGATGCTGTAGAGCTGCTGTTCAGTCTGCTGGACTCTGGTTGTGGTGCTGAAGGTCATGTTGGATGGAGGGTTGGTGGACCAGGTGAGTTCAGGTTCAGGGTAGATCCCCTCTGAGCTGCAGGTGATGTTGTTTTTCACTTGCTGAATGTGGATTTTATTGACTGGAGCTGCAAAATGAAAGAGAATCTTTTTATCAAGGATGGTACATAGAAATACAACAGTTTACATCTGTTGAATTTTCCTACCGTCCACTTGTAGGTGGATAAATGACTCATTTTTTGAGAGGATGGTAACGGTGTGGCATCTGTATCTGCCTTGATCCTGAACCTTCACCCCTGTCAGCTGCAGTGAAGCATTTCCCATGGAGATCTGGTCCTTGAACAGTGACGTCCTGTTTCTGAAGTGCTGGTCCTGGTCTGTGAGCTGGTCTTGGTTGTAGTAGTAAGAGTGAACAGGAAGTAGTTCTGCCACCTGAATCCAGTGTATGACAGCACCATTCTGGAAGCTGCACGGTAAGATGCAGTTTTCCATGAAAACACAGGACACATCAGTATCTGAAACAAGTAGTAACACATTTTATTAAAGTAGAAAAGAGAAAACAGAGGTTTGGAAAAATGTTTTCTACACAGATCTGGATATTTGGGGGAAATATGGTTTTAAAACTGAAACACATGATTCAAACATATAGAAATAAGATTTAACTAGCTGAGAAAATGTTTTATTTTTCTGTGTTACAAATCTGCCTTTTCAACGTTTTTTTTCAATTGTTTCAAATCTGTTCTTATTGAGTCTGTCAGCCAAAAATTATGTAGACATCACTGAAAATATACTTTTAAAACTGAAAGATTCAATGCAAACATTTAAAAATAAGAATTAAAAGTCATCTTTCTTTTCAGTGTTACAGATCTGTTTCTTCGGAGCTTAACCTTCAACTCTCTCTTTTCAGACTTTCAGTTCTTCAGCTGGAAAAAGGGAGCGTGAGATTGACAGACGGATTGGTGCATGGGCAGCAGTAATGCGGTCAGTGTAACGTGTTATGCCGAGTTTTGCACGCCTGCCGAGATCTGTATCCTCCACTCTGATCAGGGAGGAGGATGCAGATCTCGGCAACTCCGAGTTGCCAAATATTGCACCCCTCCCTTAATAACTGTAACACACGTTATATCTTAGATTATTTTAAGCTGACGGTGAAAATTCACATACGCAAATGTGTGACAAAGTACACTACAGATCTTTGACCCATTAAAAACGTTATAGCAGATTAGTAGTGTTGTGGTTAATGAATGTTTTCATTGTGGTTCGTTGAATGTATGAATGTTATTAATGTGTCATACTTTGTCAAGGCAAGTTAATTGTAATACAATGTCCGCTAATAATAACAGGATTTCCAAACTTCGGTGTGATTTGAGCCAATCACACTTTTGCGTATGTGGATTTTAACTGTCATCTTAAAATAATCTAAAAGATGGACATTTTAATGCATTTTGTTATAACGTGTGTTAGGCTACAGTTATTAAGGGAGGGGTGCAATATTTGCCAACTCGGAGTTGCCGAGATCTGCATCCTCCTTCCTGATCAGAGTGGGGGATACAGATCTCGGCAGGCATGCAAAACTCGGCATAACACCGGACATGTCCCACCGGGCGGAGGCCCCGGGGAAGACCCAGGACACGTTGGAGGGACTATGTCTCTCGGCTGGCCTGGGAACGCCTCGGTGTCCCCCCGGAAGAGCTGGAGGAGGTGTCTAGGGAGAGGGAAGTCTGGGCAACTCTGCTTAAGCTGCTCCCCCCGCGACCCGGCCCCGGATAAGCGGAAGAAAATGAATGAATGAATGAATGAGTTCTTCAGCCTCTTCTCAAAGATACAGATCTGAAACTTGAAAAGAGACAGGTGAAGCTCACTGAGGCTCAACCAATCATATGGCTTCTAACATAAGCAGCCAACCAGTTAACAGAGATAGTCTACCTGTGTGTCTACCTGTGTGTTTACCTATTGGTCACTACATAACTTTTCATGCTGTGTATTCACCTGCTGTTGCTGTCATACAGTCATGTTAGTTACATCATGATCACAGTAGAACAAGAGTGAACAGAGACTGTAGGAGAATGAGGGACAGAGATTAGATTTAAATCTAATATTATGAACAGATCACAGGCTGCTGGTCTCAAGTTAATCTTAACATATATTACTGAGACTAACAGCAGGTTTCAGCTACAAGTCTCTGAGCTTCACCTCAGTTCTAAAGCCTCAAGTTATGGACATGACTGATACAGAACCAGAGGGAGTCCAGTCGACACAGAGAAAACACACTGAACCAAAACTGGACCAAACGATTTGAGGACTTTGGGGTAGTAACAGAGGACATGAGGTTGGTTAGTGTGAGGGTAGAAGATGTCCATGATAGAGTGAGGGGGAAAAGGATGATTCGCTGTAGCGACCCCTGCTGGAAAAACCGAAAGAGAAGAAGAAGAAGTGTGTAGATTTCCATGTCTTTCGTTTGTCCATCACAAACATGCTGTGTGATTAATCGAGGACAAACATGGAGACGTGATGAGATGAAGCTTCTCACAGACACCAGCAGGCGATGTAACTATATAATAAATAATAACAGACCGGTCTCTTCTAGACTCGTGTTAAATACAGGCCTACAACAGCCTGTAAAACATAATAAAATGTTCCGATTACCTGAGAAACTGTGTAAATGTCCTCTCGTATCATTATTTCCAGAACAAGCTGCGGCGCCTTTTTGCAGACTAATCTGAATTAATCTGCGTGTGAAACCTTTAGAAGATGATGTTGAGTCTAATCTTCATGATGACCTACCTGCTCTTATTACAGTCCACAAACACAACAGACACAGAACCAGAGGACAGTTCTCAGGACTGACGCCCCCCCGGTAAATCCTCAGTACGGTGTAGATGGACATGATGCTGTGATCCTACATATGTTCCAGATAATGAGTTTTCATATTTAACAACGTAGCTGAACAGAAATGAACTAGATCACTGCTAAATTAAAACCAAATCACCGCTGCTGAGTCATAGTATCCATCCACGGACGGAGCTGAGGGTGGAGACGAGGAGACTGCAGAGAAGACGTGTGGTCACGATAGAAAACAGTCCCACTGTCTCATAATAATCACAAAACAGTTAAATTAACCAGACATACTCTTATAGCATACTTACCTTGGTTAGATAAAAACATCAAGTTTCAGTTTAACGTTTTTCTTTAATAATCAATCTGAGTTCTTAACTAAAATGTTGAACCATCATTTTATTATCAGTCTGTTTTCTCTGAGTACAGGTTCACCCACAGTCCAGGTCTCAGCACAGATCCTGTCTCTCCAGCTGCTCCACCACCTGACTGTTCCTGTTCAAATCAAACCAACACATTTGTCATGTTTACATCACTGATCATATGTTTTATAGATCTGGTTGGTAGCTGCTCATTATTAAAACTGTAACCAACACCTCTCTACATTTAGGGATGTCCTATTTATTCAGAGCTGCATCAAATTGGTTCCATTTCATAAAAAGGTCATAGGATCAAAAGTGGCTCCTACAGAGCACATTTTGTCATTAATTTATCTCTATTTGTACTAATGTTCAAAAAACCTAATTTGTAATTTAACAAAAGCTGCAAAATAAATGTAGTGAAGTAAAATGTACAGTATTTTACATTTTTGAAATTTCTATAAATATATATACACATATAAAAAGAAACACTGGAATATCAAATTGGCACAAGTGATAATACCCTTTGCAACAACACTTGAAGTTTATCGCAGGTGACTCCCATCACTGTTGATACTTGCTGAGATGTTTCTACACCTTGACTGGAGTCCACCTGTGATAAATTGCATTGATTGTACATTGATTTGGAGACACACACCTCTATAGAAGACCTCACAGCTAACAGTGCATACTGTATCAGTAAAACAAAGATGTCAAAGGAACTGCTCGCGGAGCTCAGAGACAGGATTATTGCAGGCACGGATCAGGGGAAGGCAACAAACTTTCTGCTGCACTGAAGGTTCACAAGAGCACAGAGACCACCGTCATTATCAAATGGAGGAAGTTTGGCACAACCAGGACTCTTCTAAGAGCTGTTCTCTGGTAGAGATGACTGAGAACCCAGAGTGGAGATGAGACAAAGCTCCAGAGGAACAAACATGACTGCAGAGCTCCACCGATCTGAGCGTCATGGCAGAGTGGCTCGATAATAACCTCTCCTCAGGGCTTGGAGTTTGCAACAAAGCAGATCACACAAAAACTTTCAGGAGATGATCGTTGGAGGCAGAACAGAACAGTGGATGGAGAGTCTGGTATAACAGACATGTGATAAATTAGATCAAATGTAAGAAAGATAAAATTATTAACAAAGTTTAAAAATACCCAAACTTCAACTTCAGACGCTTCAAAGTATAAGTGTCTTCAGACTGAGAGATGTGACAAACATAAATAACATGTATAATATAATACTTCAAAACACAGAACTGAAAGTTTCTGCTTAGTTGTGCAGAAAAACAACAGATGAATGATTTATAGCTACAGTAGATGAACTTTACTCCTTATCACATTTGTATTTAACTCTTTGTTTCTACTTTTGGTCTATATGACATGAATTATTCTATGACCCCCATAACTTAATTCAGTTACATCTTAAGTCCACCTGATGAGACCATCCGTGTGAAAGGGAGCCCCACATTTATTGGGGGTACCACAGAAGAAGAAATAAATGAGGAGGGGCCCTCATGGTGAACTAAAACAAACCCACAGGTCCCGACAGTCAGGTATTTAGAAATCATGTAATGTCAAGTCAACTCAGCTTTATTGTCATTTCAACAATATACAGGGCAGTACATGTTGAAGCGAACAACGTGTCCCAGAGACCAAGGTGCTACGTTAGACAACATAAATTATCTTAAAATTGACACATACTCTAAACTAAAAAAACTATAATACACAAGGTGCACATGTGCAACATTTAGTGCAAAGACAAGAACAAGGAACACACTGGACTGTCATAAACTGTGATGTTAAACCTGTGGGATAATGTTTCAGATATAAGGGAAAGTAAACACGGTGCTGGTTTGTACTGATGATTATCCAGGTGTCCATGTGAGACTAAAGCAGTGCATTTTTAATTACCAGAGATCTTATCTAGAGGTTAATTTGTTAGGTTTTGTTTTACAAAGTCATGAAAGCAATGTTTAAATCAGGACTGATGTCTTCAAAGTTGTCCACAAGCTGAGGTGTACAGTTTATTAATTCAACAATTGGATCAGATCGGTATCAGGGATTGGTATAACAGTAAAAGGCCAGATCAGTGCATCCCTAGTCACTTTTGATCAATGTATGTTTTATGTCAGGCGTCAAATCACAACAGAAGTCATCTCAAGGTACTTTACAGATTTTACACACTGATGTGTAACATTTAGATAATTATACTCTGTAAGGTCTTAAACACTGTAAAGTGTCTTGAGATGAGTGTTGTCATTTGCATCACAGCTAATAGTGTGCCCTTTTCTCTTTTGAAGAAATTACTGCTCAGACTGTGAAAATGAAGCTAACACCTATTTGAATCATATACACATTGACATAAATGCTAAATCTGACTGCTGAGGGAACGACAGCTTGAAGACACATGCTTCATGCACTTACCAGTGATTGTTTCTGTGCCACATACCTCAGCCACAAAGCAGCAGGGACTGTTTATTTATAACTTCTTCAGCTGTCAATCTGAAATTATGCTTTTTGTTGTCTTATATTATAGTTATATTTGTTTATATTTTTGTTGGGGAAAATAATTCATTTTGAGAATACATAAGGTTTTTAGTTTCTGTACAGCAGAGGGCGCTGTAACCTCATCAGGTTACTCACATGTCATGATCAGATCAGATAAACTGACTGTTACAACAGTGTTTAAACAAAATGTCAGCACTTTGAACTTTTCATCAGTTTGTCTGACGTACAATTTAATAGTTTAATGTGCAGCACTGTACCTGTTCAATAAAGGTAAAGAAAGTGGGACCAATGATTGTTGCATGTTTTTACAAAAACCTCAATATCTATAACAGTTCTTTTTTTTCCCCCCAAATGAGGCTTTCATTCTGTGGTGAATCATCCACCATCCTTTTTATTTAACTCTTTCTGGTTCAACATGAATCTTTTATGATTGTCAGTGTTGTTTTTTTTAACTGTATCTTGAAAAAACGGTTTTATAATAAGTTTAACAAGACAAACGCACTCATCTGTTCACTCACTGAAACATACTTTGTATACGACTTACTTTGTTGGTCATGAAAATTATAAGAAATGATGATGAAATGATGAAAATTATGAATTCAGTTGTGATTGTTTTGTTGTGGGTGTGCAGGTGGTGAGAAGATGACTTTGTCCATCTCAGTGCTGTTGGCTTAGTCTGTCTTCTTGCTGCTGATCTCTCTGTACCGCTTATCATCAAGTAGGTAACACACACTATCAGCTCCATCTGGAAACATCAGAGACAACAAATATGCATTTAGCACTTAACCCAGTGTTTAACAATTGAAATCAGTTAGCAAAGTGATGTGTTCAACAACGTCTGATATATCTGTTTGTGTGTCAGGTACCTGATGTTCATCATGGTGTTGGTGACGGTGGTGGTGCTGAACTGTGTGGTCGTCCTCAACCTGCACTTCAGGACACCGAGCATGCATGTCATGACTGAGTGGACCAAGAAGTTAGGTATGTTTATTAAAGATGCCTTTCACCTGATTTGATTCAGGTGAATCTCATTTAATATTAGTGTCGTTATTAAATCATCACCACTTGTAATACACTCTAACATCCACAAAACATCAGTCTTTATTTCATAGTTCACGGCACAGTGAGGAGGAGCATAAACATTACAACAAACACTTTGGTACGGTCAAAAACTGCCTGCACCACCAGCGGTCTGCCAGGAACCCCTTCGGATTTAGTGAGGGAGACGGGAGGGCAGGATCCAGAAAACAGGATACCTACACCCCTGCTGCTGCCATGGGTCAGTACCACTGTCCAGGCCACTCACTGTGCCAGTCAACCTCTTTACTGCCATCACTGTCCGTTTCTTGTACCAACACCCGTTCATGTGATTCAGTGTCATATGTTTGTATAAAACTATTCTCTTTTTCAGGTCTCTGGCCCCATTTAGATTCAACGTGCCAAGTAGTCATGGGGAGAGAAAAGATAAAATGAACAACAGGAAACTCAGGGCAGGGAGTGAGCACTTAGAACAACCCTCCATCATCCTCAAGTTCCTGGTTCAGCTTGAACACTATTTTCTTGAGTCTAAATCTCCTGGTCTGTGTAGCCCCCTTTACCTCTGCTCCTCATCTGACCACAGACTGAGTTTACAAACAGTTCTTTATCAGAAAATTAAACTTTAATTTTCACTCCCTTTGAGTTTTTACTTTGTAACAGAAACAGTTGAACCCTTTCAACACTGTAGGTTATCAGCAGGATCTCAGTTCACCTGCCTCAGATTCATTCTCCTGCCCACCCTCCTGTTGCCCCTCTCCTCCACCCTGTTCCTGCTCATCCACCTCTTCTCCACCTTTGACCCCTGCATGCTGCTCTGCTCCATCATTATCAGCTGTATTACCACCAGACCTGCCCTCGGCCTTTTCAGAAGGTCCCCTCCCACAGCCAAAACACTCACAAACAGAACATAATCCACATCATCAACCCTCAGCTTAAGCACCAGGTTCAATTCCTCGTCCTTATTGTTCAGCACCATGCTTACCACCTGTGAGAGATGACGTGACGCAGCTCTGGCTGTGTACATCCCAATGGTAACCTCCGTAAAGGAGACACTGTCTTACCGTGTCGGGACAACTCTCTGTAGCTCGTCACTAATTAATGGTTGAACATTAGAAAGACCCACTTTCTTAGAAGGCTGCATTAAAGGAGACACAGAAACAAGTTTTTATCGAAGTAATATGTATTTATCATACTGTTTGGCATTTCTTCACAGCCATCTTCTTGCCTTCATTGTACTTCTGATTTTAATTTTATGATTAAGTATATTGTTAATATCTAAAACTTCTCCTGATGCAAAAGTTTGTTGGTCATTTGCATGGTTACCTTTAGTTTTTTTCAATCTTCAGGGATAAAACGAAACAAATGAAGCAGAAATGTCTTCATGTTCTCACTAAATCTTAATTTATTCAAATATTGTGAATAAATAAGTTTATATCCATTTTAATTTTGCAGAATCCTACAAAATATCTGCAGAAATAAAATATATTGAGGTTTTCGTGTTTAAGTGAAAACATGCAACGATCACCTTTTAAACTTTTCTTTTATTGAACACATACAGTACTGCGCATTAAAGATGAATCACGTATTAGACAAACAGACAATTAGTTGATCTACAAAACTTCATGACTTCAAGCATTTAGCTACAAAACTGACTAATACTGTAACTGGTGACGTTAGAGCGACCTCTGCTGTACTGAAACTAAAAACAATTATGTTTTATATCTACAAATACAATTTACAGACAAATGTAGATGTTAGAAATAAATAAATAAATAAATAAGCAGTTTAGGTATTAGGAATAGAAGTGTACAGGTAAACAGAGGTGTATCCCTTATGTGTAGGTATAAGGTTCATGTTATTTTTGTATTATGTGTTGGTGTGGTTGTGACGATTTCTCTCTTTGAATCGTGAGTTTATTTAAAATCCCTGTAAACTGTAAAAAAAATCTAAGAATAGTAAGAACAACAACATATTTTATCTTGTATCAAAGTAGTAGTATAAAAAAATGTAGTAGTTTAAAAAATGTAGTAGTATAAAAAATTTAGTAGTATAAGAAAATTAAAAAGTGTCAATTTACTTGAATACTGAAAAAAAAATAATTGAGGTGACCTAGAAAAACTGTAAAGTACAAAATACAAAATACACAGTGCTTCACAGATGGAGCAGCATTTACATTCAAGAACAGACAAACCATTGTCCATGTGTATATGATATAAGCTATGGGAGACAACAGTCAGACAATAATTCAGCATCTTAGATAAGCTGAGAACTTCATTTATGTTATGAATCGTTTTAAAGTGCAACATTTAACTATTCACAGGCTAGAAATCCTGCTTATGTTGCTAACAAGTGTATGATTTTCATCGGTTTCACAACTTCATTAGGCATTTAAGAACTATTCTAGTGCAATGTCTAATCCATGATTTTATTTTTTTAATTGTTTTTTATGTTGATCTGATGTCTTTATTTACCTACTGTGTGTGAAGCACTTTGAATTGTCTGTGTTTCAAATGTGCTTTGACTAGAGTTTTATTACAATTACTAAGGTTAATGCTAAAAGTACAAAAGCTACATGTAGATTGAAAACAGTGACTCTTTGGTGTTACTGAATGTGTTCAGCTCTTCTTCTTCCAGAAGTGTTTTTTTTTCTTTTTATTATCTGACTGTGGAGCAGATTATGAGGAGTAAACAACAGGACTGCTCCCGTAACTGGTCTGATTAGTAAGCTTGACATCTGAGGCATGCAGTGAAAGCATCACATCATACTGTAGCTTCGATCCTCTGTCAGTGTCAGCATTCACTTAAAGGGGTCATATTCTGCTTTGTGTGGTTTAGTTACATCCATACTACTGTGAGGCCCTCGGCCTTCAGAGGCCCAAAGAATGAGGGGAACCTGATTTTTGAATTCTGGCTGATGATGAGATGCACAGGTTTCCATCTGGCCAATACACTTTGAAGAGTTTTTTTTCAAAATGCTATAAACTGTAACATCAGTCCTTAACTATTCATCTGTTCTGGGCTCCTACACATACTTTGTTCCTTCCACACTCTCAGGTCTGAGCAGGTTTCTGCAGAGAAGGTTCAGTAGCATTCAAACCAGCACCAGCCAGAGCTGCCACTAAATTAAGCATAATATGGCCACTTTAAAGTCCTGCTGTATAAACCATCAGTAAAAGAAACCCCAACAAAACTTTTCTGCTCTTTTCTACTTACATCTCTTGAAACAGAAACCCTTTTTGCTTTGTTTTTTTCTTGACTTAGATTTTGTTTGCTTGCCTTGTTCCTCACTTGCAAGTCGCTTTGGATAAAAGCGTCTGCTAAATGACTAAATGTAAATGTTCTGTGTAGTTTCCATCAAAGTCATAATAAATTAGATTAGAGCCGTACAATTCTTCAGTTTGCGGTTTCATCATCCGTGCATCTCATGTAGACTGTGATATTGTTTAAACCTTCAGCTGGATGCAGCTACATCAAGTCACTGCTGTTTTGTGGCTGATTTTTCTGCCAAAGTTGTAACGTGCAGTGGAAGACATTATAAATGCACCTTCAAGCACTCTTCACCTTACTGAATACTGAGTTTCATCTGCCTCTCTCATCTTTGTTCTCACAGTCTGAACAGTAATTTACTCAAAAGCAATTAAAATAAGGCTCAGTAGTAGTAGTATTAGCTAGGAAGCTGCTAGTTTGCCTGAGAGACTGTAGATTGATTAGCGGGATACAGGACTCGGATTTGTCACTGCTACATTATCTGGACGAAAGAATCAAACTCAGTGAAGCAGAACCAGAAATATTCTGACTGTTACGTTGCATTAGCTGCAATGTAACTCACACACAGAGAGTTTAGTTTCAGGTTAAGGCAGAAGCAGGTGATGCAGCCTGGAGGTTCCAGCTGGTAGGAGAATCAAGCTGAAGAGGTCACTTTTAGTTTTAGTACATTTACAAAGTTTACATTCGGCACCTTGTGTTTTTATGCTTCACATTTCTGACGTTGTCTCTTCTTGTACATTTCTTCAAGTTAATCAGTCCTGAAACACAAAAGAAATTAATTTATGAATAAAATAATAAAGTGAAACATTCATTTCTGTTTCTTCTGTCTTAAAAACACTGGACCTCATGGAAGAACAGTTTTCTATTCACCACCTAAAGTTATCTTTTCTTTTTTTAATCTAAGTCTTGTTCATACTTTTGTTCCATGTTAAATTCACCAAACTCTCTTAACTGCACCAACATGTCATGAATCACTCGTTTCAGTCTGATGCAAACCAGCTGTTGATGAGAAGATGTATGTTCCTGAGATCTAGTTATTCGTATAATCAATAGCCATAAACTGAAGTAAAAATAAGTGTTTCACACTGTGGCGCTACCAGTCTGCTTTCAGAATAAAAAACAAAAAAATAAAAAATAGCAGAGCCACTGATCATATTAGAGGCCAAAACAATTATTAATAATAATACTACCTGTACCAGAAGAGTGACCTGTGATCAGAGAGAATGATTCTCGCTGCATGAAGTGAGACACTAAAAACATCTTTCTGAAGCTAAATGGGACATGACTAATCAGTCAAAGGTCAAAGGGGTCAAAGGTACGACAATCACTGAAATATTAGAGGATATTAGAGGATGTGATGTTACTGTTGCGTCATAGTTTGATACTGAACTGAGACCTGTACTAAAACCCAGAGGTGAAAAGAATTTGTGTATCTTATTTAAACTAACATTAATTCAGTCACATCTTCGACCAATTGTGGATTTTCCTAAAGGATTTGGGATTTTTTTAAATAGTCTGAAAACAGTATTGAGGTGATTAAATGTCTGAGACAATAGGCCTCACTGTATTAAATATGGAAAATATACTTACTGTTGATTTTGAATGGAGGATAGTGCTACAGCTGGTTCTTGTCCTGTTTGTATTTAACACAAAACATCATAATCAATAATACAAACAACATACATGAATAATAACCAATGAATATGTTTTCTTACCTCTTTATTTTTGTAGTACACTAACAGAGCTCCTGATCCTGCAGCCAACATGAGTCCAACCACCACACTTATAATAATGACTAAGACAGTGGTTTGACCCCCTGAAACAAAAATGAATGAACTAAAGTTATTAAAACCACACAGTAAGATCATTAAAGACAGGAACTGTGCTTTCTTTGTAATTCTTTGCAGTTCTCTGAACAATAATGATAGAGAGACATAAATTTAATGATGTTGGTCAGAAATAAGAAGAACAGTGATGTTCTTAAGTTAAAGACATGATGGTAAATGGTCCGCACTTATATAGTGCTTTTCTACCTAGTTGGTACTCAAAGCACTTTACACTGCGTCTCATTCACCCATTCACACACATATTCAAACACCGATGGCAGAGCTGCTTTGCAGCTGAACTGACTCACCGGGAACACTAGGGGTTCAGTATCTTGCCCAAAGACACTTTGGCATGTGACGTGGCAGCTGGGAATCAAACCACCAATCCTGTGATTGGCAGTCAACTGCTCTACCTATTGAACCACAGCCACCAAAGTTATATGTCTGTGTATTACACATTGACGTTAATATTTCCATCTAATCTAATACTAAATTGAATTAAACTTTACATAAAGGAGAGCAGCTGTACATTTTCTTGACCACTGGAATAAAGGATCTCTTGTGGTGAACTCGCCAGTGATCGGTCTCTAGCTGAACACACAGTTCTCTGTGTAGGAGCATGTGAGGACACTGTGTAGTGGACAGTGTTACTTCAAACACCTGATGGCAACAATTTCAGCTCCTGTTTCCCAGAAGCAGAGTCAGCACTTTACATACATTTTTACTTGTTCTCACTTCTTGTTCGATCAACGACACATTTCCCCTCTGCACTTCTCAGATGGTCACATTTAAGGAACTGATCAAATTCAGTTATTAATAATTGAAAGCTTAAGAGTTGAGCGAAAATAAATTTAGATGTATATAGCAGAGATTTTCATTCCCTGCTCCTTAATATTATTTTGTGAACAGTTTACAGTGGTATGTTGGAAATTTTTAAGTTAATCATTTCAAGTCTCGAAAGTTGAGAGTTTGGTGTGTATGAAGACACAGTTCACCGTTTCCTCTCACTGATCCAGAAGAAAACAACCCACCCATCATATAATCTTTCTATCACAGTAAAAGCTGCAGCAGTAATGTTTATGTATTTATCACTATCAATAATCTAATAAAGTCAGATGCTCACATGGAAATTTACCTTTTGAAACTTAGAGTACACTTTGATATTAATATCTATGTACTTAAATACATTAGTTTACAGTGTGACAGACTGTAAAAGTGAGGCACAATGGAAGCAAAGAAAACCTACGTCAGCGAGAAGACAATGAAAGCAAAGAGCCAGTCAGGAGACAATAGTTTTCTTTCCTGTCTCAGTGTCCAAAACTCAGCTTGTGTATAAAACGAAACCATTGGCTCATGTCATGAATTTAAGTTGTGTAATATTTACTTGATATTGAGCAGTTACATATGCTGTTTCATTTCTTTCCCTTTTTTTTTAACATATGTTCAGTGAAACCTTCTTCTTCTCCAGAGGTGCCATCAAGTTTTGGAGCGCACATCACTATCACTAAACGCATTATCACTATAAGAGAGGGTAAAACGAAAACTTGGCCCGAACAGAGAGGAAATGTTGCTGTTTCTAGCTGTAAAAAGCAAAGAGCTGTAGTTTAGTTTCACTTCTTAGCACTCAGACAAAAAATTAAATAAAACAGGAAGCATGTTTGACCACTGATGACATGTTCAAGAAGATTCAGTTTGTTAGTTGCTAAAATATTTTCAAAAGGCCAGAATTAGTTTCTGAATGTAACAAGTTACAGTAAAAAGTCACTTTACTAACATTACTAGACTTAACTAAGTACTGTGTTATTTTACTGTGTTAGTTTGGAAATGTATATTATTAAGTTGCGTCCTCCCAAAGACAGACTTCTCTTCTCTTGACTTGATCTTACCTTTCAGGATTTTCAGAGATGTGTTGCTTATGTACGTCTCTTCAGCACTGCTGAGTTCACAGGTGTATGTCCCCTCCTGTTTCTTGGTTACGTCCTGTAACATGAGGCTTCCTGACTCTGACACACTCTTCACATGCTGCCTCCACTCCTCTGACACTGTCCGGTTTCCATTGGTCTGGTTCAGGATGATCTGATGGTGGTTAAATCTCCAGACGAGGCTGAAGTCTGTCAGTGAAATGTTTGAGGAGATGCAGAGGACTGATGTTTCTCTGCTGGAACCACTGACAGAAACTGAAGTGATACAACAAAGTTAGATTAGTGTTAGGAGCTGGAAAAGACTTTGGATTTTAGCTTCTCAGATTTTAAAAAGATTAATTTTAATAGTTGTTCTCACACAGTTCAGAGTTCTTCAGAGCAGCTCTCCTCTTGTTTCTGCGAGTGCTGATGGTGCAGCTGTAGACCACATCAGTACCAGGATCTGAAAGTATCAGAGAACTACTGATGTTGTAGAGCTGCTGTTCAGTCTGCTGGACTCTGGTTGGGGTGTTGAAGGTCATGTTGGATGGAGGGTTGGTGGACCAGGTGAGTTCAGGTTCAGGGTAGATCCCCTCTGAGCTGCAGGTGATGCTGTTTTCTACCTGATGAATGTCGACTTTATTAACTGGAGCTGTAAACAAGACCATGTTGATGCTCAGTACAGATTAATTCAAAAAATAATTTTAGGTTAAAATTTAATTTTTAATTCAGCATTGTGACAATAAAAGTCCACAGTTTTCTGTATTTACTGTGTGTTTCTCTTACCGTCCACTTTTAAGTTGATAAATGACTCCTTGTCGCCAGTGACGGTGCTGGTGAAGCATCTGTATCTGCCCTGATCCTGAACCTTCACCCCTGTCAGCTGCAGTGAAGCGTTTCCTCTGGAGATCTGGTCCTTGAACAGTGATGTTCTGGGTTTAAAGTGCTGGTCCTGAAGTGAGAGCTGGTCCTGGTTGTGATAATACGAGTGGACATGAAGCTCTTTTCTATTCAACAGAAACCAGTGTATAACAGGATTAGCGCCGCCCTGGAAGCTGCACGGTAACATGCAGCTTTCCATGAAAACACAGGACACGTCAGTATCTGTAGAATAAAAAGGAAAGACACATGTTATTGTTCACACGTTATTTTTCACACGTTATTGTTCGTACATGATATTGTGAAATCAGATTTATTAGTTAATTCTGCATTTTTTATATCACAATCTCCAACCTGACTTCTGGTTCCTGACTTTAATTTTAACGTCCCTCTTCAGTCCTTCATTTTCCATTAATTATCCCTGGTAGTTTTTCACCTGTCTGCTCTGACTCATGTAGCAACTCTTCAGCCTTCATCTGATCATTTAAAACCTGTTTACCTAGACCTGGACCTGCCTCTTTGCCTCCAGACTCTGACTCTGTCGTCTCCCTCTGGATCTCGTTATCCTCTGGATTCTTTACTTTAAGACTTCTTGGATCTGTGATTTTGGACCTGATTGTGTTTTTAGATTTTCTGGACTGTTTCTTAGATAAGGACTTTTGGATCATGGACTAAATTATTTCTGTGTGCACACGAAGAGGATCAGGAACTCCTGGACCCCTCAGTGGTGTTCTATTCCTGTCTGGTCTTTAAATAAAATATATATATAAATATATAAATATAAAAATACATGACCCTTTGTTTTTAACCTGATTACTCATTAGACCACTACTCAGCCCCACACTTCGATTTCCTGTTTCCTCCCTTTACACTACTACTACCCTTTAAACACTTTTACCCTGAACCTTTTGTGTCAGCCAGTTTAATCAGGTCCATAAAAAAGAAGCTAATCCTTAGATCTGAATGTTTTATTGACTGATGAGTTTTATGATGCTGCACTTGTTTATAGCAGTATAGCTCTACTTTAATATTTGAAAATGATGTCTAGATTTTAATAATAATATGTATATTTTATTGATCCCCTTGGGGAAATTGCAGTTGGACAGTTGCCAGACTGTTTCGGCGCTGCTACAGGGTTTCGGTGTCCAAGAACACTTCAGCAAGTAGTCAGGAGGAACCAGGAATCGAACAACTCACCCTGGGGTGCTCTACCACCTAACTGCCGCTCCTTATTCTATTCTAGTGATGTGATCATATTATTTTATATTAGTGTCAGGATCCCTCATCCTCCTCCCACTCCTGTCACTTTGGTCTTGATCCACTTCCTGTTGTACCCACATATGGACTGATGGACTCTCTGCTCTCCTCCTAATCACCTGATCTGTTTCAACTGGATTCAGCCTCTACTACTTAAGCAGCCCGTCAGACCACATTCACCTGTCAGATTGTACTTTTTCATGCATGAAGACACTTTCCGGACCTCCTGATACATGTACTCCCTGAAAATCTGATAACCTGACCACCTGTTGCTGACTGGACCTGCTTCTCTGACCCTGATTACTCTGCTTACCTTGAAAACACGTAAGACAGGGGTACGTGTAGAAGCAACTGTTTGGAGGGTCTAAGACAGGGGTGGGCAATTAATTTTTATCAGGGGCCGCATGAGAAGCCTGAATTGTGTCAGAGGGCCACCAACTTTCTATCATTGTAAAATACTTAAATTAAATATTTTGAATACCTGGTACTGATAATCAGAAGAATAAAGCACTCTGTAAATATGTATATTAGGTTATGTGAAACTTTGGTCTATTGGTTAAATAAGAAAAACAATTATTGAACCAGTGCAATTTATTTTTTAACTTGTTAATCTCCACAAACAATAACTTGTAATGCTTTCCACCTCATGTTACCTCTTCAGTGAGAATAATCCAGTCTGTTCTGGGCTTGAACAAGGGCATTGAAATCTGGCGGAATGTCTGAAGTGCCTATGCGAAGGACAGCTGAGAGGTGGTCATCAGTCATAGAGGATCTGTGTTTGGATTTGTTGAACTTCATAACTGAGAATGTCTGTTCACATTGTTAGTCACTAAGCACACTGCTTTGCCTTTAATTTCTGTAAAGAAATATTTGGAAGTCCATGTTTTGTTGAAAATACGGCATTCGTTATCAACTTTTCTTTTCTTGGGGTGTGCCGACATCTTGGGGATAACCTGGCGAACAGCATCACCTTCACTCACACACGTGTATACGCGAGTGAAGGTGCTACGTCTACGACGTGCATACGTAGCGACGTAACGCTTTTCAAAATAAAATTTCAAAATAAAAGTTAAGAATAAAAGTTAAGAATAAATAAAAGTTAAGAATAAATAAAAGTTAAATTTATGGTGTTTATGATTGGCCTGCATCAGTTCAGCCCAAGTTTCAGGGTTGATTCTAAATTGAGGAAAGACTCAGACAAGAATGACAAACAGCTGTGTTTGTGACTCTGACCACACCCACAGACCACCACCCATACAGACAAACAGTACAAGGAGAAATTAAAAAGGTTTACTAGAAGTTAGATTTGTACAAAACAAGCTTCAACAAAGACTAAATCAAAGTTTTTACAAACACTGCACTTTACAATAAGAAGCTGATTAAACATGATATATGTACAGTTTTTGTTCTGCAAATCAGTCACATGTTTTAGGCCTGGATTACTGTATATTGCGTAAAATGGGAGCGTTTTCCAGACACAGCGACTATTAACAAGATCAGTGGTTTAGATTATGGATGGAGTCCTGTTATTTTTATTCTATTTTAAAATGTATTTATTTTTGTTGTCTTAATGTGTTTTTTCCATGTTAATAGAAAGTCTCTCATCATAACGGGAGGACGTGATCTACTGTACATAGCACGTGTGGTGAGTTTCGAAATAAAACGACGATAATAAGTTTACAAGCGATCAGTAAATCTGTTGGGTTTATTTTCAAACAAACAGTGTAGGGTTACTGGGAAACTCCCAGGACTTTGTGTGAATCAGTAAACAGGACATTTACCTCCTCTGACGACAGTTTTCAAACACAGCACAAAGAAAAGCAGCAAACAAAGACTGAGACTGATCATCCTGGAAAAACCAGAGTCCACGAAGGAAACGTCCAGTAAAGCACAAAAACACGACTTCAGCTTCAATCATTGTCCAGATTAGATCGATATAAATATTGTATTTTGAAGTTTGCCCTGAATAAAAGTGATCTGGAAAAACGGAGCTTGTTCCTGTTTTACAGTTTTGGACAGAGGAACTCCTAACAGCACCGCCTCCATCACAGAAAAGAGGAGGAACACCAGTTATGTCGAGATCTGTATCCTCCACTCTGATTAGAGTGGGGGATGCAGATCTCGGCATAACACCTGCTCCTTGTCCAGTGGACTCTGTTGAATTAGAGTAGATTTTCTAAACCAGTTTGGAGTAAGTCCAGTCTCCTGTCTACAGATAAGACACAATCATGGATCTACATCAAAATAACCACATCAAATAATTCAGTATTATATCAATCCTGGTGGAGCCCTTCATGACTTTTACTATTTGTCAAACTAATATATACAAAATATGTCCTCATAAAAACTAAATTAAGTTAATTCATATGAAACTGTCAATTAACTTTGGACAACCATGTTTGGAAGAGGTGAGAGGGTCAAGTACAAGATGTAATAGCTTACTAGCATCATATTAGTTAATAAACAAACTACAGCTGATCAGTAATGTTAGTCAGTATCTGTTAGACCAGGGGTGGGCAATTAATTTTTATCAGGGGCCGCATGAGAAGCCTGAATTGTGTCAGAGGGCCACCAACTTTCTTTCATTGTAAAATACTTAAATTAAATATTTTGAATACCTGGTACTGATAATCAGAAGAATAAAGCACTCTGTAAATATGTATATTAGGTTATGTGAAACTTTGGTCTATTGGTTAAATAAGAAAAACAATTATTGAACCAGTGCAATTTATTTTTTAACTTGTTAATCTCCACAAACAATAACTTGTAATGCTTTCCACCTCATGTTACCTCTTCAGTGAGAATAATCCAGTCTGTTCTGGGCTTGAACAAGGGCATTGAAATCTGGCGGAATGTCTGAAGTGGCTATGCGAAGGACAGCTGAGAGGTGGTCATCAGTCATAGAGGATCTGTGTTTGGATTTGTTGAACTTCATAACTGAGAATGTCTGTTCACATTGTTAGTCACTAAGCACACTGCTTTGCCTTTAATTTCTGTAAAGAAATATTTGGAAGTCCATGTTTTGTTTGTTCGTTATCAACTTTTCTTTTCTTGGGGTGTGCCGACATCTTGGGGATAACCTGGCGAACAGCATCACCTTCACTCACACACGTGTATACGCGAGTGAAGGTGCTACGTCTACGACGTGCATACGTAGCGACGTAACGCTTTTCAAAATAAAATTTCAAAATAAAAGTTACAAATAAAAGTTAAGAATAAATAAAAGTTAAGAATAAATAAAAGTTAAGAATAAATAAAAGTTAAATTTATGGTGTTTATGATTGGCCTCACGCGGGCCGGACAGGGACGTACAAAGGGCCGGATGTGGCCCGCGGGCCTTAATTTGCCCAGGCCTGTGTTAGACCGACTGACAGACTGTTACAGACCAGCTTACAGCTCACATGTGCTCTTGCTATGTGGTGACTGGTCAGTGACTTACAGCACATTTACTTTTCTATTATTGTTATGATAGTTAAGGCAAATTACTGAATAGATAAAATAAGTCTTATTTTTCGGCCGGTTTGCAGCTATAAGAATTATTGTTGATTGTTGAAAACTTCTGTAACAAACTTCTCAGGACCACAGATGAGATTAACGAGGCAGTAATTTATTTTTACATGTGCAAAGGGAGCGTCCATTCCTCAGCACAGCAGCTGACAGAGGCAGAACTCAAAGAATCTAACATATGCAGTTCTCTGTATGGATTTCAGATGGAGGGAGATGTTTTTCTGTTTTTAACTAAAGTTAGCAGGCGACAGCTGTGACGTTGCAGTTGGTGAATTCCACGGCGAAGCTTCCTATCTGACTCTCTGAGATAAAAATCTGATGCACTATCTCAAAAGGGCAAAGGCAAGTTCAACAAGAATCACTTTAAATTACACAGTTTCATGAGAGAAACAAATGTAAAATGAAAACACTTTGTACATTTTTGTACAATTGTTTGTTTTTATTGATTTGGAAATTTCTTCTCTCTTTTCCGTTTTGTTAAAAAAAATTAAGTCACTGGATCAAAACTGATCCAAGTTGGTTTGATGTAAAACAAAAGTTATTTGTTGATTATTTTTAAGGACCCAGAAAGAAGCTGGACACTAAGGTATAAGATAAGAAAGTTTACTGCACACAGGGGAAGAGGAAATGACAGAGTGGACTATGATGTTTCTGTGGCTTTGACGACCAAACCTCCCGACCAGCGGGTGGAACACACATCGGAAATACTGGTGTGTTTCAGGAACAAATAGTCTTTGAAGGCAGAACAAGAATGTCAGTTAAATGGCTTACACGGGGCAAAGAGGAAGAGGTGGTAAGTAAGGTTTAAAGCCAATGGAAAAGTTACCGGAGGTGAGGAACCAGGGACTGGAGGTGATGACTGAGAGGTGAGGAGAGCAGGGGAGACAAAAGGCGGCTGGTCATTTTGGTACATTCATGTGAGAATATTAGCAGTGCACTGACATTTCCTGCTTTTGAAGAAACCAGGTTCTGAGTGGTCCATTTTAAAGTTTGTGCTCTTAATAACGTCTTTTCGAGTCTCAGGGACCCATTCCCTGCTCAGGCTCGGTTCAAACACTGACCACAATGGCCTCAGTCTGAAAACAGCAAAACAGCGGCAGCAGAGCGCAAAGGCACAGACAAAACTCGTCTTTTGAATACATGGACAAGCAACAGTGGTGGACCCAGACCCTACCTGAAGGCGCAAGGAAGCTTCTCTCTTGCCAATCCGGGTAATGTAACAGTCCTTGATTTGCTTCTTTTCCTAAACAGCTTGTGAACCGCTTTCGGTGTGGCCCGCACCTAGGAACTGTTTGATTTGGGAGTCTCCACCAATAAAAGATAGCAGTTCGAAGAGGGGAAGTATAAGAAGTTGCAAGAGAAAATATTTCCTCTAAGGGAAGAACTACGTCACTAAACAATGAAAAATAAATAATTGCAAAACATCTGCTTACACATTTATTTTACCTGCCCCTGAACCTCTGCGCACAGAGCTGTACGAAGTCACTTTCATCTTTACTTTTCATCTTTGTCGCGGATGAATTCCATGTTTCAAACACAAGTTTTTCGGTCTTATTTGTGATTCTGTATTAAATTAAATACTTGTACTTCCTTTTCCCAAGACATGTGGAGCCGGAGTATAAGCATAAAAGAGCCGCATGCGCCTCCGGAGCCGCAGGTTGCCGACCCCTGCCTTAGGCAATATTAGGAAACACTATAAATTTCCACTGTTATGCAGATGATACCCAGCTATACTTATCTATGAAACCAGGAGAAACTGATCAATTAGTCAAACTTCAAGCATGCTTTAAAGTCATAAAGGCCTGGATGTCCTCCAATTTCCTTCTCCTAAATCTAGACAAGACAAAGGTTATTTTATTTGGGCCTAAAAATCTCAGAGACACTATGTCTAATCATGTTCTTACACTTGATGACTTAGTATTGGCCTCAAGTAATTCTGTAAAATCAGGATCTCAAAGAAATTTTTTTTTTCCCCCTGAGAAAATTGTTAAAATCTCCTGAAGGGAGTTTTTCCCCTTTCTACTGTTGCCTGAAGCTTGCTCAAATGGGATTGTTGGGTTTTCTGTATCATCTTTTGTATAATTATTCTCTGTAAAGGTCTTAAACCTTTAGATTGTGAAATGCCTTGAGATAACTTCTGTTGTGAATTGGCGCTATACAAATAAAACTGAATTGAATTGAATTAAATGAAAATACAGAAAATCACAATGTCGAGGAAAGTCATCCACTCCATAATCTGTTGTATGGTTAAAATGCACATACATTTAATAAATTCCACTTTCTACAGCTTTAAATACAACCATTAACTCCACAGAAAAAATGGAGATGGCTGACAATGGCATCTCCCTTGTACTTGGGTTCGGATGGTTTTGTCACAAGCTGGAGGAAGGACTCCATGGCCAGAGATAAGATAGGACAGGACTGAATAGTCAATCTTTATAACAAAAGAACAACCATAAATCAATGACTGAAGAGTCACTAGATGGGAGGAGATGATGTCGGCTGAGTGTGGTGGTCTGGGTGGAAACCGGAAGTGGGGTCACAACCAATATGGCCAACGAACGGAGAGCACGTGGACAAAATGGAGGACAATGGAGAAGGTTCAGGAGTGTCACACAAGCACTATGAGAATCTGGTCCAATCCAATCCAGTGGAATCCAATGTCGAAACCCAGTGTTTTAATCAACAGAAAGGCAATCCAGGTAAAAACACAGGGAGGTCCAAACAGAAAAAGAGCAGGGAAGGGCACAACGAGGGAGAAAACTGATCAGAATCAGAAGGGTAGACGGGAAGCAGGGTCAGGTCAGGCTGGTCCAGTGAGGGGGAATCCAGGGTAGAAGGGGTGCAGGTCCGAGAAAGGGAGTCAGACAGATACAGGTCTGGTAATGTGAGCAGGGTGAATGACGGGGAATAAACAGAACTCACAGCACCAGGGGCAGGTGAGCAGGCCGGTATTTATAGTCCGGGGGAGACCAGGTGTAATCAATAAGGCGAGTGTAGGAAATCAGACTGGGAGGAGGAAACAGGAAGTTGTCAAAATAAGGGCATGGAGGAAATACAGGCAGCAGCGAGGCTGGAATCATGACAGGGTTAAAACTAGCAAATCAATCATATTAATAACAAACGGTACTCAGCAATAGACGACTCAACGATAAACAGATACAGTGGTATCAAATCTCTGCAAAATACAGTCTCGAAAATGTGCAGGCTATTAATTACCCTTAATTGGTATTGGCTATAAGGGTATTGACCTTGATGACTGAGAATCTTTACAGACATGTAGCAAAACTCTGCACATAGTTTGATGACACTTTACGAATTTTAAAGGGAACCGTGGTTAGTTAGTGAACACCATAGTCTTGGTTGAAATTTAGTGTATTTTCTTTGAATGGTTTGACTTTAAACACCACATTAAGTTTATTTGTTAATAAAACAGTCTTAGTTTCATTTAATATTTATTATTTGTAGCTCTGACAATTTTGAGAAAGTGAGTTTAATTATTTCTGGTGTCACCCTTTTTTTTTTTTTTTAGCTTATTTGTTCTTTTTTAAGTTGAGTATGTGCTTTTTATCCAGGTTTAATTAGGGTGCAGTATACACTTTACAAAATGTGTTCCACGTGGTCCATTTGGTTCATTTCCCACATTAGTTTGCTTTCAGTAGACATGGCTATGGATTGTTATTAATTAACTTTATATCTTTTGGAAATAGCTTTCTACATTTTAGGATAAATAAATCTTCTCTCTATGAAAGTTCCCCTTCATTATGCCTGCCTGCTCAGTCCCTCACACTGTAGAAGCAGCCAAGCAGCACAGTTAAGGCACAAGTTTTCTACAGATCATACGAAACACAGAAATGAATGTTTTGTTATGTTAGTTTTCTGGATGGAGAAGTAGCTCAATAGTGGATATATGGATCATAACTGGATGATGGTGGTTCACTTTTCCTGATACTGATTTTGTTCCTACCTCTCGTCCATGTGAGATAAATATTTCTGTGGATTCAGATAAAATGTTAACCAGTCTCTAACGGAGACATGGGGAGGTCCACAGTCTGTTGAGCTGCTGAGTCAGGTGTTGAGTCAGTTGTACTTCTCTTTTTCAAATACAGTACCACACAGGTTACTGCTGCTGCTGCTATGACCACAATGGCAGCGACCACTCCACCTATAATTCCTCCAACATTGTCTGAACCCTCTGAAACAGGAAAAAAGTGAGTTAATGAACTGTTGCTGAATTCCCTGTCATGGTGTTTCTGAGGGTTTTATTTCACCAGATCATATTAATAAAATCATGATCACTATGAGTAATATATATTAATATTTCAGATAGTGTATTAGGCAAACATTGGTACCAGGTTACCAGGGCCAACAATCAACACCTATAGTAATAAAGTAGTAAAATCACAGGAACTAGTGAACTAGTGTCTCACCATTTTAACAGCGTTAATGTTGTTCAAGAGCAGAAAGAGACAGAATCTACGTTGGAAATGTTGATAATTATTATTTAGGTGGTGGAACAACCTGTTGCTGGTTGCTCAAACCGTGCTGAACAAAGTGATGATGATGAAGATGATGATCAACAATTAGTGAGTAGCCATCACCCTACTAATTAGTGTGTTACACTGGTTCAAAGAGCTGACAGACAAAAAGCTGCTTAATAGTGCAGAGACGGACGATTCAGATAAAGAACATACACAGATTTACAAGCAGTAACCATCAGATACACTATAATACGTCTCTTCAGCATCACCGGGTTCACAGTTGTTTACATCTTCCTGATTTTTAAGTGTGAGGATCAACCCACTGCTTCTGGGTTAAGTTAATCTAATATTGTGTGGAGCTGCTTTGACTCTGATTCTTGTTTTGACCTGTGTCTAATTAAAATAAGTCATTTTGGGGATTGTGAAGCTTTGTCACAGCAGCAGGTTCAGGCAGCCTGACGACAACATTAGTTTAATAAAGTTTCATAATGACTCCAGGTTTTCTTAAAAACTCTTACTTGATTCAAACAAAGTAGCTGTTCCATTGTTTCTGCGAGTGCTGATGGTGCAGCTGTAGACCACATCAGTACCAGGATCTGAAAGTATCAGAGAACTACTGATGTTGTAGAGCTGCTGTTCAGTCTGCTGGACTCTGGTTGTGGTGTTGAAGCTCATGTTGGATGGAGGGTTGGTGGACCAGGTGAGTTCAGGTTCAGGGTAGATCCCCTCTGAGCTGCAGGTGATGTTGTTTTTCACTTGCTGAATGTGGATTTTATTGACTGGAGCTGCAAAATGAAAGAGAATCTTTTTATCAAGGATGGTACATAGAAATACAACAGTTTGCATCTGTTGAATTTTCCTACCGTCCACTTGTAGGTGGATAAATGACTCCTTTTTTGAGAGGATGGTGCTGGTGAAGCATCTGTATCTGCCCTGGTCCTGAACCTTCACCCCTGTCAGCTGCAGTGAAGCGTTTCCCATGGAGATCTGGTCCTTGAACAGTGACGTCCTGTTTCTGAAGTGCTGGTCCTGGTCTGTGAGCTGGTCAGTGTTGTAGTAGTAAGAGTGGACAGGAAGTAGTTCTGCCACCTGAACCCAGTGTATGACGACTTCAGCACCATTCTGGAAGCTGCACGGTAAGATGCAGTTTTCCATGAAAACACAGGAGACATCAGTATCTGAAACAAGTACAGAAGAGAAAACAGAGGTTTGGAGAAAGGTTTTCTACACAGATCAGGATGTATGTCTGGATGGGGGGAAATATGAAAAATAACATTCAAACATATATAAATAAGATTTAACAAGCTGAGAAAATGTTTTATTTGTTCAGTGTTATAATTCTGTCTTTTCAACCTTTTTCAATTGTGTTTTAACATTTGGCTTTCTAGACATTCAACATTTTTTTTTAATTGTTTCAAATCTGTTCTTATTGAGTCTGTTTTAGCAGCCAAAATTTAGGTAAAACTTAAAAAGACAGCACTGAAAATATTGTTTTAAAACTAAAAGATGCCATGCAAACGTTTAAAAATAAGATTTAAAAGAAAAAGCTCACTGAGGCTCAACCAATCATATGGCTTCTAACATAAGCAGCCAACCAGTTAACAGAGATTGTCTACCTGTGTGTCTACCTGTGTGTTTACCTATGTCACTACATGAGTTTCCATGCTGTGTATTCACCTGCTGTTGTTAGTTACATCATGATCACAGTAGAACAAGAGTGAACAGAGACTGTAGGAGAATGAGGGACAGAGATTAGATTTAAATCTAATATTATGAACAGATCACAGGCTGCTGGTCTCAAGTTAATCTTAACATATGTTACTGAGACTAACAGCAGGTTTCAGCTACAAGTCTCTGAGCTTCACCTCAGTTCTAAAGCCTCAAGTTATGGACATGACTGATACAGAACCAGAGGGAGTCCAGTCGACACAGAGAAAACACACTGAACCAAAACTGGACCAAACGATTTGAGGACTTTGGGGTAGTAACAGAGGACATGAGGTTGGTTAGTGTGAGGATAGAAGATGTCCATGATAGAGTGAGGGGGAAAAGGATGATTTGCTGTAGCGACCCCTGCTGGAAAACCGAAAGAGAAGAAGAAGAAGTGTGTAGATTTCCATGTCTTTCGTTTGTCCACCAAAAACATGCTGTGTGATTAATCGAGGACAAACATGGAGACGTGATGAGGTGAAGCTGAAGACGATGTAACTATATAATAAATAATAACAGACCGGTCTCTTCTAGACTCGTGTTAAATACAGGCCTACAACAGCCTGTAAAACATAATAAAATGTTCCGATTACCTGAGAAACTGTGTAAATGTCCTCTCGTATCATTATTTCCAGAACAAGCTGCGGCGCCTTTTTGCAGACTAATCTGAATTAATCTGCGTGTGAAACCTTTAGAAGATGATGTTGAGTCTAATCTTCATGATGACCTACCTGCTCTTATTACAGTCCACAAACACAACAGACACAGAACCAGAGGACAGTTCTCAGGACTGACGCCCCCCCGGTAAATCCTCAGTACGGTGTAGATGGACATGATGCTGTGATCCTACATATGTTCCAGATAATGAGTTTTCATATTTAACAACGTAGCTGAACAGAAATGAACTAGATCACTGCTAAATTAAAACCAAATCACCGCTGCTGAGTCATAGTATCCATCCACGGACGGAGCTGAGGGTGGAGACGAGGAGACTGCAGAGAAGACGTGTGGTCACGATAGAAAACAGTCTCCCTGTCTCATAATAATCACAAAACAGTTAAATTAACCAGACATACTCTTATAGCATACTTACCTTAGTTAGATAAAAACATCAAGTTTCAGTTTAACGTATTTCTTTAATGATCTGAGTTCTTAACTAAAATGTTCAACCATCATTTTATTATCGGTCCGTTTTCTTCTCTCTTATTATATAATTTTCAAAAAACTTAATTTGTATCCCCAGAAATACAGATTAGTTTTTATTAGTTAGTTAGTTAGTTAGTTATTATTATTAGTTTTTATTTATCCACTGGGTGGTGTGAGAGAGCTAATGTTTGGTCACACTGACTACAGAGCAGAGAATAAACTGTGATATTAAACCTATTAGATACTGTTTTAAATATAAGGTTTAGTACACAGTGCTGGTTTGTACTGATAATTATAGTATGTGAGGCATCCACCAGTTGTTACTACATGTCTACTGAAATAAACAATGTCCTAAATGTCTTCTATTGTCTTTGATCTATTTACTCACTGTACAGTAATGTTGACTGTGACTGTGTTTCCCATCAATCCAACATTTTCATTAAACGTAGGAACTTGAACTTCACTTCATTATTGTCCTTTCATTCTACTTAATACTTTTACTCTGATATTTTAGGAGAAATTACATTTATTACAGTTTTAGTTACTTCACAAATTAACATTTGTCAACATGAAAACAAATAGAAATAAATTAATGACAGATTGATGAACTGTGAAGGAGCCACTTTTCACCAACATAGTCAAATGAAATGTTTTTGCAGCCCTGAATAAAATAATAATATAAATAAAAATAAATAAATCATCTCCAACTCAATCAGCTACAACAAGTCAAAGCTTTTACAGTGTGACAAATAATTTATTATTTATCTAGAAGACATTTTCTACAATGAATGAATGAACACTTTTAATACTCACATATCATAATGGATTTTCTGAAGTAATGAACAGTGTCTTCTAGTGAACTGTCACATCCGTCTGTAGATTGAATCTCTGCTGCAGCTTCATGTGATGGAGTTCACTCCCTCCTATCGTAGGACCGTCCCCCCCCTCGAAGTGTTTCATACATGGTCTCCTCCGTCTCTCCATCCGGGACTTCCTCTGCAGGCCGAAGCCTTCACCACTGATAAACACCATCCTTGATTTCATGTTTAGCAGAGAATGGTTTTAATGATTTCGACTAATTAGAGATGGAAACAGCAGCTTTAAGGATTTATTGTTTGTCGCTTAATCAAAAACTCATCTCATCGCACCTCGAGGCGATTTGGATTTTTTGGATTACATGATTATATTCATACTGGATATTTCCTTCTTCGACTGTTCTGTATTTATTTTATACCATACAGAGGATTTAGGTGATGATCGGAGTCAGCTGTTCACTGGTTGTGTCCGTCCTGTGGGCGTGGACCCTCGTAAGAGGAGGTGTGTGTCCTGTACAGTACAGTCCGTTATTTCTATTGAATAACACTTTAAATCTTCACATACAGTAGAACTAAATGTTTATTGGAACTGATCATAGGTTCATACTCTGAAAAAAGTAAAGAATAGGATCACATGACTAGAATAAAGCGGCTTATTAGTGTAATGGTGACATAACGGACTCCCAAGTGGGAGAGTGGGCTTCAAATCTCCCCCATTAGGAGTCCTTAGTCAAGGCCTCCTCACGCTTACCCTGCCTACCATTGTAAGTTGCTTTGGATAAAAGCATCTGCCAAATAACTGAATTGTCTATATAAATAAAAAGCAGTAAAAAACTAGAAATATTTTCCAGAATTAAATTAGGGCCTCAATGCAAGAATTATCATGTAGTAAAACAAACAACAATCTGATTGAACAATAACATGTATGAACAATAACATGTATGAACAATAACGTGTATGAACAATAAAATGTATGAACAATAACATGTATGAACAATAACATGTAAGAACAATAACATGTATGAACAATAACATGTGTGTCTTTCCTTCATGTTCTACAGATACTGACGTGTCCTGTGTTTTCATGGAAAGCTGCATGTTACCATGCAGCTTCCAGGGCGGCGCTGATCCTGTTATACACTGGTTTCAGTTGACTACAAGGATCCTTCATGTTCAGTCATATTACCACAACCAGGACCAGCTCTCACTTCAGGACCAGCACTTTAAATCCCGAACATCACTGTTCAAGGACCAGATCTCCAGAGGAAATGTTTCACTGCAGCTGACAGGGGTGAAGATTCAGGATCAGGGCAGATACAGATGCTTCACCAGCACCGTCACTGGAGACAAGGAGTCATTTATCAACCTACAAGTGAACGGTATGAGAAACACACAGTAAATACAGGAAACTGTTGACTTTGTTTTCACAATTGTGAATAGAAATTTATTTTTTAATCCACAATTATTCTTGAATTAATCTGTACTGAGCATCTACATGGTCTTGTTTACAGCTCCAGTTAATAAAGTCGACATTCATCAGGTAGAAAACAACATCACCTGCAGCTCAGAGGGGATCTTCCCTGAACCTGAACTCACCTGGTCCACCAACCCTCCATCCAACATGACCTTCAACACCACAACCAGAGTCCAGCAGACTGAACAGCAGCTCTACAACATCAGTAGTTCTCTGATACTTTCAGATCCTGGTTCTGATGTGGTCTACAGCTGCACCATCAGCACTCGTAGAAACAAGAGGAGAGCTGCTCTGAAGAACTCTGAACTGTGTGAGAACAACTATTAAAATTAATCTTTTTAAAATCTGAGAAGCTAAAATCCAAAGTCTTTTCCAGCTCCTAACACTAATCTAACTTTGTTGTATCACTTCAGTTTCTGTCAGTGGTTCCAGCAGAGAAACATCAGTCCTCTGCACCTCCTCAAACATTTCACTGACAGACTTCAGCCTTGTCTGGAGATTTAACCACCATCAGATCATCCTGAACCAGACCAATGGAAACCAGACAGTGTCAGAGGAGTGGAGGCAGCATGTGAAGAGTGTGTCAGAGTCAGGAAGCCTCATGTTACAGGACGTAACCAAGAAACAGGAGGGGACATACACCTGTGAACTCAGCAGTGCTGAAGAGACGTATATAAGCAACACATCTCTGAAAATCCTGAAAGGTAAGATCAAGTCAAGAGAAGAGAAGTCTGTCGATTTGTACTGTTTTAATTACTTTACTTTCAATAGAAGCACAGTACAATGCTCGGGCTCCTAAAGAGAGACTAATCATTGCCAATTGATCAGTCTCTCTTCCCTTTACAAGTAGCTACTCCCCTGTAATAATAGGACTGAGACTTGAACAGAACATTTTCACTGTCCTGTTTCTGCTAAATAGGACCAGTTAAAGGTAATTGATCTTTGGTAGCCTGCGCCTCTTTGAGACTGCATTGTACAGCACTTTAATTTGATACATATATTCTGAATTTATCAATTGAGTTGAGTTATAGTTTGTACAAATACCAAGTACCACATGTTATTCACATGGTTGATTTTACTGGTTTAACAGACTTTAACATTTACTGTAGCTGTCAGCAGTCATGCTGAATGTTGTTAGAAAAACCTCTTGAAATCAAGATGTAATTGTTTCTAACTATCACTGATGTGGGATCTTCATATAACTTTCAGAAACACACAAACACATTTGATGTTGGAATAAGATGGAATAAAGCTTTGCTAAACTTTAGGAGTTGGTTTTTGTGATCTAATGTCACTTCAGTGATGGACCGTGAGTCATCTGAACCCAAGTACATGTGAGAAGCCGTTATCAGCTATTCTCCATTTTTTTCAACATCATTCAGTAACGTTAACAATTTTTCATCATCAGCATTACATTTGATTTGTCTCTCTATCGTTATTGTTCTGTACACTGAAAAACACTTTATCTTTTCATTCTTAGATATAAAATATTTACTCTTGTCCACAGAAGTTGAAATTGTAGTATTGATGTTGGTGTCATTTTTCAATCTGTCTGGTCCTTTTCTGCTAAAGGAGTGGGTGTGTGGTTTTAATTAATTATGTTCATTATTTTTTGTTTAAGGGGGTCAAACCAATGTCTCAGTCATTATTATCAGTGTGGTGGTTGCAGTACTTTTGGCTGCAGGATCAGCAGCTCTGTTAGTGTACTACAAATATAAAAAGGTAAGAAAACATATTTTGTGGTTATTATTTGTGTATGTTGTTTGTATTGATGATGTTTTGTGTTAAATACAGACAGGACAAGAACCAGCTGTCGAACTATCCTCCATTCAAAATCAATAGTAAGTATATTTTCCATATTTAATACAGAAGAACTGCTGCTCTGTAAAACCTGCATGAGGGACCATATAAAAAGAAGCAAATTAGCTACTTTTACAATGAATTTACATTTCTTCAAATCAATCATTTAAGTAAGAAGAAATGTAGTGTAGAAATGTAGTTTACTACATATTGTACTGAACAACTATCAGAAAAATCAAATCTGGTTAATTAAAGCACCATTAGCACAAACATGTCGGCAAGTCTGCCTTAAAAACTCTGTAACAGTAAAAGATACTAACTCTGGTTAGTTTAGTTTAGTTAGTTTAGTGGGACTGTTAAAGTTTCATAAAGTGTCAGCTGAACATTTCTTACAGTGCTGTACTGCTCTTTATTAGTGTTTCAGTTCAGACCAGCTCTGTCCACACGTCTCTAACACCTAATAATATTTTTCTGCTGTTAATATTTTCTAATGGTTCTGGCTCCTGTAATATGATAAATTACTCTTCTTCGTTCATTTATTATTTATATATGTTTCATTTAATGGAAGCTCCACAGCATGAAATTCTTTTATTTTTACTTATGATAGTTTTATGAATGAAACCTTCCCACAATTGAAACGGAACAGTTTTATAAGCACAGATTATTTGATGCTTCGTGACATTTGTGCAGTTAATAATTCAGTGTATCTAATGGAACACTTGTACAAAGACATGCAAAGGAAAACAATACAGGTGTCTTCACATATTTATGTGTCAAATACAACAATGTCCTAACAGGAAGTTCATTGTTTTTTATACCAAAGAGAAAAAAACATCTGTTTTGAGTTTTATTTTCATCTTTCACCAATGTATTAATTTCTGTTGTGTTTCAGGACTGATTAACGTGAAGAAACGTACCAGAAGAGTCAAAATCAGAAATGTGGAAAAGAAAAAACACAAGATGCCCTATTGGCATTGGTATAAACCCCTGAACACTTTATATTTTAAACTGTTCATCCAGGTAATGTAGCAATACTAAATTTGAGCCATATTCTGCTAATCAGTCAGTAGTTTCTCAGGAAAACTACCAGCATCCCAGCTGCTACTGTGCCTTATTTGACTTGCTTTTAAGTAAATAACTGTTCAGACTGTGAAAACAAAGATGAGAGAGGCAGATGAAACTCAGTCTCACTTAGGTGAAAAGTGCTTGACGGTGCATTTATGAATGGCTTCCACTGCACGTTCCAACTTTGGCAGAGACATCAGCCACAAAGCAGCAGCGACTTGACGTAGCTGCATCCAGCTGCAGGCTACAGTAAATGTACCATCTATGGTACTTTCACATATTTTCCGGTTCTCCAGGTACTCCAGCTTTCTCCCACAGTCCGAAGACATGCAGTTAGGTTATTAGTGACTGTAAATTGCTCGTAGGAGTTAATGTGAATGTGTGTGTTTGTCCCTGTACATCAACCCCGTGATAGACTGGTGACCTGTCCAAGCTGTACCAGCCTCCCGCACAATGACAGCTGAGGTAAAGCAGGATAATGGATGGACGACTGAGTCTTCAGTTGACTCAAGCTCCAAGTTGTCAGTGGGATTTTCTTCATTGAGGGTTTACTTCACTTGTCAATTCATTATGAAAAAGATAAGATAAGATACAAGATATTCTTTATTGATCCCACATTGGGGAAATTCAATTGCTACAGCAGGTCAGTGCAAAAAGAACAACAGCAATGTGCAAAAAGAATGAGAGGGTGTGCAAAAATACAAAAGTAATAAACATTTTACGAGAATCTACAACTATATACACTATTACGAGTTAACATATATAATATGTTATACGTAATAAAAAATAAATTAAATAAAGTAAAAACAATACAGTCAGATGGGCTATGGACCGGTTTTGTACATGTATATTTAAACTGTGGCATTGTACAGTCTAACAGCTGTGGGAATGAATGACCTGCGGAACCGCTCCTTCCTACATGGAGGGTGTAACAGTCTGCAACTGAAGGAGCTGCTCAGCCCCTCCACTGTCCGATGTAGTGGGTGAGAGGTGTTGTCCATGATGGATGTTAGCTTGGCCAACATCCTCCTTTCACTCACTTCCTCCACAGAGTCCAGTGGACAGCCCAGGACAGAACTGGCCCTCCTGACCAGCTTGTTGAGCCTCTTTCTGTCCCGGTCTGTGCTGCCTGTTCCCCAGCAGACCACGGCGTAGTGGATAGCAGAGGCTACCACAGAGTCATAAAATGTCCTTAAGAGAGGCCTGCACACTCCAAAGGACCTCAGTCTCCTCAGAAGGTGGAGGCGACTTTGGCCCTTCTTGTACAGGGCATCGGTGTTGTGAGTCCAGTCCAATTTCTTGTTGAGGTGAACACCCAGGTACTTAAAACTGTCTACTACCTCAATGTCCGAGCCCTGGATGCTCACCGGTGTGTGTTGTGGTGTTCTCCTCCTGAAGTCAATCACCATCTCCTTTGTCTTACTGGTGTTCAAGCACAAGTGGTTGCGCTCACACCAGTCCACAAAATCCACAATGACTGACCTGTACTCCAGCTCGTTCCCCCCCGACACACAGCCAACAATGGCCGAGTCGTCAGAGAACTTCTGGAGGTGACAACTGCTGGTGTCGTACGTGAAGTCCGATGTGTAAAGGGTGAAAAGGAACGGTGAGAGCACCGTCCCCTGAGGAGCCCCAGTGCTGGAAACCACCACCTCTGACACACAGTTGTGTAGCCTCACATACTGTGGCCTGTTGGTGAGGTAGTCGGTTGTCCATGCAGCCAGTCGTCCGTCCACTCCTGCCCCTTCCAGCTTCTCTCTCAGCAGAGCTGGCCGGATGGTGTTGAAGGCGCTGGAGAAGTCAAAGAACATGACCCTCACAGCGGTTCAAGCATTCTCCAGGTGAGTCAGCGCCCGGTGCAGCAGGTAGATGACAGTGTCATCCACCCCGATGTTCGGCCTATAGGCAAACTGCAGCGGGTCCATCGCGGTGCTGACCACTGAGCGAAGGTGGCTGAGGATGAGCCTCTCCATGGTCTTCATCAGGTGGGAGGTCAAGGCTACTGGTCTGTAGTGATTTGGCTCCTTAGCGTGCGCCATCTTAGGAACCGGAACCACACAGGAGGTCTTCCACAGGAGCGGGACCGTCTCCAGACTCAGGCTCAGGTTGAAGATGTAAGTGACCACCTCACAGAGCTGGTCAGCACAGTCCCTGAGCAGTCCGGGTCCGATGCCGTCTGGACCTGCAGCTTTCCTGGTCTTAAGTCGCCTCAGTTCTCTCCTTACCTGATTAGAAGTGAGGCAAAAAATATGTAAAATAATTTAGTTCATTTAAAATATCTACAGAGAGAAATAAACTATCACAGCACTGGTGAAGTCTTCATTTAACATTTCCTTTTTTATCCACAGTTCACTGAGGGAGTTTGATGTTTTCTTGTGGTAGATTGTGCTGCGAGGTGGTCGGACACTGACGTCATGTCTCCACCTACTGAATACGACCTTCCTATCTATTCTACTTGGATGAATTCAGAGCTCATACTTATGACAGTAGATCACAGGTTGGACTGGCTTTAAATGTTCCTCAAACCAACTCTGTGTATATAGAATTTGTTCTCTCTTGATCACACAGATATTCCTGTCAAAATAAAGCTTCACTAACACACTACGACTGACAGCAGGTCATGATTCAGCCCCTGACCTTCTGGTTTCATGGTCCACTGTCTTGTCTCTTCGCTCATCTCTGCTCCTGTTCTCCCCTCACGCTGGTTTGATCTGCTCATCACTTCCTCATTGGAAACACCTGTTCACCAGGCTATTTAAGCACTCAGCCAGTGACACAGTGCTTGTTGCTTAATGCAAACGCTCCAGTGTTTGTACCCTGTTCTGCTTTTAACCTGGTTCCAACCTCCTGATGTGTGAGTTACGTGTTTATTTTTTTTTGCCTGTGACTTCTGTGGATACTGGACTTTGGATTTAGATCTAAAGATAAAGGAGTTTGGATACTGGATGTTGGATTTGTACATAGAGGATTGATGATGTGACAAAGAAGACTGTGGATTTGTGGGTGTTACACTCTAGATATATGAGCTTTGTTTCTACAGGACCTACTGTCCTACTTTATTTTTCACACAACATGCTATAAAGTAAATTAGACATTACAGCATGCAGTAGTTTCAATTTACAAGTCAAATCCTGACGAACAGTAAGCAGAATATATCAGCAATATAAATAATGTACCAATAATGGATTTAAATGAGCACAGAGCTATTATTGCCTTATTATTATCCCCTCTGAGCTGCAGGTGATACTGTTTTCTACCTGATGAATGTAGATTTTATGGACTGGAGCTGTAAGGTTTTGAAACCTGGATGGTTCCTTTTAGAGGAAGTTTTAAAAATGTCCACAAAACATTAACATTACATATAATACAGTACATCGTATTTAAATATTAATATGCAGCACTTAAAGCAAACTTTTAACAAAAGTTAATGCGTTTTCTTTTTTCTCAAACCATCCACTTTCAGACTGATAAATAAATTCTTGATTTCCTTCAAAGTGCTGGTGTAGCACTTGAATCTGCCCTGGTTCTGAACACAGGACACATCAGCATCTGTAAGAACAGGTACAAACAGCAGATCTTTATATTGAAGTTGGGAAGGATGGGCAAAACATTTCAAAGCATTCACATCGTTTGATGTAGCTGCAATTGAGACATAGCTGCAGATATCCTGAACGAGTTTACCTGTTTACCACGTGAAAAAAAATGTACATATTAAACCTCAATCGTAAAAATACATGATTGAGTCGATAATAAGTACAAAGAACAGAACATTTATTTCCCAGAGAAATATTATTGTGCCACATCATCTCCTCTGTTTTTATACAGCTGTGTATGCGACAATGTTTCCGATTATTTACCTCTGATGCGACAAATCTCCCTTCAAAGCAGATCTGTAATTTAGTGTAAAATTATATGATGATATTCTGAGATGCTATAAAGGCCAACACGGCACGTCCAGACTGAAAGAGTAGATCAGTGAACGTCTCACTTAACTTCATGAACAGGAATCCTAATACACAGAAAACTCCCATCACCAGAAACGGGGTGAAAATGAGCCTCATCATCCTCTGACTGTCCTCTCTCCCATTAATACACTGCTGCTCTAATCCAAGCTGCCTCAGTTGACTGCAGAGAAAAAAGACACAGCGCCCCCTGCTGTGTTTGATCCGTGACGCAGATTATTGGATCACTGTCACCTGTTGTTGCACCAATTATTCTGCAGTAAACCTTAAAAGAAGCAAATAAGAACACACTGCTCAAAAATATTAAAGACTACTACTTCTCCAGGATGGAGAACTACTGCTATAGAACAGCAGAACTGGCAGAACATCATGAATCTCACTGAGAACCATTTTTAGTTGCTGCAATGACATTTCAGCATAATGGACTAACCTGTCGCATCATTTTTTGACTTAGATTTTCGGGGTGGGTGAAGTGTTCTATTCATTTACTTATTTTTTTTCAGTGTATATATTTTTTACACTAATTATGTTAACTAAAAGAAAATCACTTCAACTCTGTGTCTTTAGTGATAGACACAAAGTTTTACTTATAAACTTTTGTCAGGTATCAAATTCACAGGAAGAAACGAAACTTAAACTGTAAAATGGACAAAGAACTCAATGCAGGGCTATATAGAAATACAATTTTTCAGTAGTTGGGTAACTCAGTAGTTCAGAGAAACACTGGTCACAGAGACTGTAAAAGATGTTCAAATAAAAATGTGCAGAATCTCTGTATTTTCTAATAAATTGTCTGCATGGTTTAATGATTTTTATGTTACTGTGTAACAACAAACTTAATCTTACTCTGAGCAGCTGAAGTTATTGTTGGTGACAGAGTCACAGAGGTCAAGACATGTTTCCCCTGATCTCAGGTAGAGTTTGATAAAAAGTTTCTACTCATATGATTTGCAGCCTAAGACATGTCTAGGATTTCATACACAACTGTGTAATAAAGGTACTCCTGCAGTAATGTGTAGAAGTGTATCACAGACCATTACAAATGAAGGGTTTCCCTTTCCACTCCTGTACATCACAGGGTGTATACTTCCTCTGATCCATAAATTGCCAATATTTCATGGTCTGAGCTCAGTCCAGTAAATGACACAAACAGTGAATTCAACATATATCGTTTTATAGTAAAAATAAAAAAAAATTAAACGGCACAAGCTGAACTATAAAAATAGTAATTCACAGTTACAAAAATGTAAACAGTAAATTCAACAACTATGCACAAGACCTGAAACAAGACACCTTCTGTGTAAAGTACACAAACTACTTAAAAAGTGCAAGTATAGTAGATGCATTAAACTTTACTTACAAAAGTTAAAATTTGAATTTGGTGTATAGGTTTAGTCCAGATCTGTTTGACAAATACTCCAGTAAAGTACTTCAAAGTTTTACATAGGTGCAGTATTTGAGTAAATGTACTTAGTTACCTCCCACCTCTGTTAAACTTTAGATTGGATGGTGAGAAAACCTGGCAACCCGACAATGATCACCAGACATTTACACATACATGTTTAGATTTGTACATTTACTAATGAAGTACTACAGAACAGCTCAGTGATGTGTAACACTGTCAGTTTAACGTCTTAAAAGAGCAAAAGCAAACGTTCCCACAGAACCTTTAGATTAGCTGATAACAAAAGTTTGTTACTTCGTTTCTAAAGGAGCCTGAAGTAGAAACATCACAGTAAAGACGGAGAACTTTTGAATACGGAAATGTATCACAACCATAACCATAACAAATCATCCTACAATCACCAGATTCATTCATTTCTTAATTCTCATGAAGTTCAGGTCTCCTGCAAATGAAATAAAACGTGATTCAGAACAAACTGAAAGTGTTAATAATCACATTTAAAGCCCAGATTCAGTCAAAAGCAGTATGCCATATTCTACAAAGTATTTGTACAAGATAGATTTAGAGATATTATTCAGTTCATTCAGCAGCAGTTATAACATTTATTTTCACAAACTTACATTAAATCCTGTTTGACATGTGGTTTTCTTTCTAAAATACAAAATCATGATAATGAAAAACACACACAAAATAAAAAGTGAAGGAAGATTCTGTTATTTTACCTTATTTCTTTTTAAGGTACAATACAAGGAGAGCAGCTACTGCTACGACCAAAAGACCTGCAGCTACCACAGCTACGACAACACCAAGGGTTGAATTCCCTGTAATAGAGAAGTCAGTTAAAATTCAGTCATACAGTATATTAATGTTCAACTGTTCTTGTTTAATGCTGTACATGAAGAGTTTCTGCTATCTTACCTTCCTCTATCCTCAGAAAGGTGTTGGTTATAAAGGTCTCTTCAGCGTTACGGAGCTCACAGGTGTATGTTCCCTCCTGATTTGAAGATAAGTTCTGTAACATGAGGCTTCCTGACTCTGACACACTCTTCACATGTTGTCTCCACTGCTCTGACACTGTGCGACCGTCGTTGGTCTGGTTCAGGATGATCTGAGTGTGGTTGAATCTCCAGATAAGAGCCATTAGAGGAGAGTTGGAGTCAGTGCAGGAGATTGTTGTGCCACTGCTGGAGCCATTAATAGAAGCTGAAACAATACAACACAACATATTAACATATATTTTCATGCACATCTTGTTTTTGTGGCTGTGACTGAATAAACAGTCATAGGCATTTACTGGTGGGTTGTAGGTGTGCTGATCAAAAAGAGACATATACAGAACACTTTCCAACACATTTTGCATTTACAACAGTTTAACTAGCTGTTGATCAAAATAATGCTGAAATTGATGATCAAATTGTCTAAATGGGGGAAAAATAAGAGATATTGTCTTCCTTGCAGAGTAGGATATATATACTTTACTTATTGTAGGTCGTTTCAGGTTAAATATGCAGTGTGTAAGCCCAAGAGAGCTGGAATATAGTATTTGTAGTGTTTTTATTTGTGTAATAATGAACATATTCACATTTACAAAGTATTTATTTAGTTTAGAAAGGGCTTTTTTATATGTCTAAGAGAGCAGGTATACTTTCACTGCCATGTTACACCACAATATTTATACAAAACTAAAGGTGCACAAACATTCATTACTAACATCACAGTGACTAACATTAACACCACAACACGAACAAAATGAAAGAAGAGGAAAGACGGTAACAAAAAACAGCGCTGTTGATAGTGAAGAAAAATGAAAATGATAAAAGCAGCAGGGTTTATTGAAGCTTAATGGAGGATTTAGTGGAAGCCTGTTAGTGTCTGGCACCTTCATGTTGCTGGCCCAGCATGATGCTGCAGACGTTGAAGGACCTGAGTCTCCTCAGAAAGTACATCAGGCTCTGAGCCCTTTTGTACAGGGCTGATGAGTTCTTTGTCTATTCCAAAATGCAGCATCCTCTGAGGATCCTGTCAGTGACAGGTGGGCTCACATCTTATAACTAAACGCTTTATAATACTGCATTTTAACCAGATTTATAATAAACATGAGTACATACAGTATTACATTCTTTAGACAAAATCTAAACTCGATTACTTTCAGTTCACAATGGTTCAGTTCTTTATTCTGTGTCTGAATGTGTGTTTTGGTCTTTATCTCTGGAACTTTAGACCTGCAGCAAGTCTTGTTTCTTCTTGTTTGTAACTTTCAAGCTGTGTGCTGCCCTGGATCTGCACTAGCAGGGAGCTGCTCTGGAATTTAACGGGATCCTCCCCATCACAAATATTGGCATGGTCAAAGTTTAACAAGCAGAAGCGCAAGTCCAAGTCTGCCCAAAAGATTCCACAAAGCAGTTCTCTGTTTTTTACAGAGAGAAACTGTTATTGTGTAGTTGCAGCTAGAAATGAGTATGTTGATGTTAACATAGATCCTATATTAAAAGTTACACTCACCCAGCTGCCTAAAAGTAGTTCTCCTCTTGTTTCTGCGAGTGCTGATGGTGCAGCTGTAGACCACATCAGTACCAGGATCTGAAAGTATCAGAGAACTACTGATGTTGTAGAGCTGCTGTTCAGTCTGCTGGACTCTGGTTGGGTCTTTAAAGCTCATCTTGGATGGAGGGTTGGTGGACCAGGTGAGTTCAGGTTCAGGGTAGATCCCCTCTGAGCTGCAGGTGATGCTGTTTTCTACCTGATGAATGTCGACTTTATTGACCGGAGCTGCAAAAAAAACCCCAAAAAAACAAAACAGACAAACAAAACAAAAAAGGATCTTGTTGCACTTCAATTTACATTTGTAACATTTAGAAGTGCATTACAAATTACTGGAGCTGCAATAAATGGATTAACTTTGTTACATCAACCACACCAATGACATGGACAACAGTTTGCACAGTGGAAGTAGAAAATGACCATTAATCCAGTAAATGCGGCAAATCAAGCATGTTTAGAATATGAAATATGAACACAAGGAAAAACAAAAAAAAGAGACTTTTTGTATGGTCAGTCCTGTTTTTTATAACTTACATTTATACTTACTTACTTACTGTGTATACAACTAAATACAACAGCAAATACACTGAAAAGAAAGAAATGGCAACATTTTCTGTGAAAGTAACGGATGGAGTATTTATCTTTGACCAGAAGATTTGATCTCCCAGTAAAGTATCCACAGCATTATTAAACAAGGGTTGTGTTTAAACACTCAGAGCACTTGGTGTCAGTGCACAGTGACTTAGGTGCAAAATGCTTTCATTACCTAAATCAAAGACAAGACACTTGCCAGTCATCCACTTCACCACAGAGTGGCTTCATTCATTTAAACCAACATCCAACCAGCAGCATTGTTGATTACAGATTGTTGTTTATCATTTCTTGGATAAAGTTGATAAAGTAAATATTTTTGAATGTGCTGTTGATCTGTCCTGTTGTCTTTCAATTTAATACACAAGTTAAATAAGCTGCTCACCACTTCCAGCTAAACAATTTTGGCTGGTGCAAACTTTGAGGAAGGTAGACAGGTAATTGTATCATTGTGTGTTCAGAATGTACACTACACGTGGAAAATCTCTGTAAAGATGCGTTTCTTTTCTCTATTCCTTTAATTGTGTTTTCTGTATTTACTGTGTTTCTCATACCGTCCACTTTCAGGTTGATGAATGGCTGTGTGTCTCCAGTGACGGTGCTGGTGAAACACTCGTATCTGCCCTGGTCCTGAACCTTCACCCCTGTCAGCTGCAGTGAAGCGTTTCCTCTGGAGATCTGGTCCTTGAACAATGACGTTCTGTTTCTGAAGCGCCGGTCCTGATATGAGAGCTGATCTTGGCTGTGATGGTAGGAGTGGACAAGGTTTCCTTCTGTCCCCTGAATCCAGTCTATGACAACGTCAGCACCAGTCTTGAAGCTGCACGGTAAGATGCAGTTTTCCTTGTAAACACAGTATACTTCAGTGTCTGTAAATTAAATAAATGTGATTGAGAAGTCACTAACAAAATATTAAAACTCTTTCTAGTATCCAGCAAAGAACATGGTAAAATGTGACGAGCTTTATTGTTTGTCCTAAAAGAATAATACAGACCTCCAAAGATGCTATTATTTAAGGAATTTCATGAAGATAAGTGTCATAAAGTGTCAAATTAATTTAGTAGATTTTCAATGTAAAAAAAAAGGACATTACTACGACATTACTGTATTAATAAAATAAGATAATCGCATTTATCCAGTAATCTCTGCCTTCAGCCTAATGTATATGCTCAACCATCCATGATAAATTATCACTGCAAAACAAATGAACATATTTAAAAAATGAGTTTGAACATCATTTCTGTTCTGTTTAGAACAAGATCAGATAAGTTGAGAACACGTTACTCACCTCCTCTGGAAATGGCTAACATCCACAGAAAGAGCAGGACCCTGGAGAAAAAAACCTTCCCAGCCAAGATCATTATTTTGCTTAAATATCCTGTTTACTGCAAAAAAGTATGAATTAAAGTGTGTGTGAAACTACAACAGGAGGATGTTAACTGTAAGTACAATTTTGATTTTAATTTTATTGTGCGCTATGCACTACATACTTCTTCTCACCTACATTTGACTTGTCATATAACTCCTCTGGGAACAGTTAACATAAAGGACAGAAAGGGTATTGACCAAAATGTATTTCTGACTCATTACATTAAGTAACATATTTAAAGTGAATTTCCTTTATGTACCAAAGTATGTCTACGCTATGGCATTTCTACTTTTACTTTACTTTAAAAGATCCAGTATGTCTCTAAATTGTGTTCTAGAATTTTGGACCTTTGATCATGGTCTAAATATATTTACAGTGGATTATGAAAAACCCAGTTATTTCTATCCCTGCTGTCCCTGATATTGACATGACCAGAAACTGGTGCTTTCACATCACCTGGTTTTTATTGGAGTACCACATCTAGCAAACTGTATATAATCCACTCCAAAACCAGCATGAGGGTACCTACGGGTAATCTGTAATCAGTTTAACTCATGTAAAAAACGAGGACAGTCCAAAAACCTGATCTTAACCAGGATACTAGTGAAAGAAAGAAACACACAGTTTATTACATTTGTGATGAGATGATAAAACTACTCTGTTGTAGAGTGGGAAAACAGTTTAGTCAAGTTCCAACATGTTGGTTTCACAGTGAAGTTGGTCTTTCTGATAAGTGTTGTTTAATATCACCAGTGGATTGTGAATCAACAGAATCACACAACCTGCCATTATTAAACAGTTTTATCTCCCTAAAAGACAAAAAGGAGTAAACATTGAGCTAAACTCATACTAAACTGCATATTTAACATAAAATACACTGTTGCAAGATCCAGTTTCTTCTACAAAGCTGTAATCAGTCACAAACATCCTAGAGACTGAGGAAAACCTGAAAACCAGTTGGTGGAAAATGGTATCAAAACAATCAGGTAACAACAACAAACAATGTAGTAAATGAAATCTAACTCACAGCAGCACAACGGGATGAAGTGCAGAAACGTTTACAGCACAAACTGTGAAACAACCGAGAGTTTATGGAGAGTGCAGTCCCACTTTAAGGTGGTCTATTAAGGTGGATCATTATAACTTCTACATGAAATTTTATTCTGAGAATTACTCTGAGAACAAATCGACATTTTCTTAGAGAAAGATATTATTGTACCAGTTTGTGATTTAACTAAATGACGTTTGCTGAAAACATCAGAGACCATCCAGGAAAAAGTTCATAAGATCAGCATCAAGCGTCTTTGATAACTAACTAAATGACAGAGGTGGTGCTGTCCTCTTCTGGAACAACCAACAGAAGATGTTTTTTTATCCAAAAGTAAATTCAAGTAGAAATAAAACAGAAGAAAAGCTTAATGAAAGTAAACCTGGAACAGTCAGTCCTACAGAAAACAATATTCCAATGTTTCACGTGATTCAAATGAAAAGTTCAGACTTGTGAAACATCAGCTACATCCTGATGTGCACAGCGGGATGTTTAATGTCTTACATTCCTTTTACAGGAAACATGAAAACCGTCCATGAGAAACGGAACAGAGCAGCAGATACATTAAATGTTGAGTGAGCACTTTGACCTGCAGCTGTTTTCACTCGCTGCAGATACAGACTTAACTGATTCAACTCTGTTTTATCTTAGTTTTTAAAATGTTAACAAGACCTTTTTTTATATTCATTTGTTTTTTTTTCCTGCAGGTGTTGTCTCTGTTTGACTAGTTTTCTACTTACACTGTAGTATTGGAGTACGACTAACCAGTGGCTTATTTTATTTATTTATTATTTTCTTCTTACTGTATGCTGTCTCTGATTCACTGCTCCTGTCTGTTTCCACTCAAAACATCAAGTCTCACTTGTTTTTCTACTGTATTTTAGCTGAGGATCCACTAAATTAAAGCCTTAAAGACTTCAGCTGAGGGAAAAGGCTTAGCTTACAATTGATTATTAAATCAAAAGCAGTTTGCTGCAGTGTCAGAAAAGTGTCTGTTTATCTAATTTTCAGGCTAAACTGTGTAAAAAATAATGTTTTCAAAAATATGTTTGTCAGTCAAACTGGTAAAAAGAAACCTGAAAAAAGAACTTTGCAATCCATCATTAGATTAAAATTTAAGCATCTGTTTACCTCATTTTAAATGTGTTGGCACATGGAGAGTGAGCTGACACCTGATTGTCTGTCATTCAAAGTAGTGAAACATTCATGACATCTTAAAAGCACGGAAACTTTTTTTCATTTTTTATTTATTACAGAGAGACAGGAAACAACCACAAATGGTTGTAAAACCACCACAAAGTCACTCAGTAGTTGACAATATGTAGTTTGACGCTGATCTTAGTTTAAAGCTATTTGAGGAGAAAGTTCAGAGAAACACTGGTCACAGAGACTGTAAAAGATGTTCAAATAAAAATGTGCAGAATCTCTGTATTTTCTAATAAATTGTCTGCATGGTTTAATGATTTTTATGTTACTGTGTAACAACAAACTTAATCTTACTCTGAGCAGCTGAAGTTATTGTTGGTGGCAGAGTCACAGAGGTCAAGACATGTTTCACCTGATCTGTAGAGTTTGATAAAAAGTTTCTAGTCATATGATCTTTAGCCTGAAACATGGATTTCAGGCTAGGATTTCATACACAACTATATAAGTTAGTTAGTAATAGAGTAAAAGTACTCTATTACTGCAGTAATGTGTAAACGTGTATCACAGACTATTTCAAATGAAAGGTTTCCATTTTCACTCCTGTACATCACAGGGTGTATACTTCCTCTGATCCATAAATTCCCAATATTTCATGGTGTGAGCTCAGTCCAGTAAAGGACACAAACAGCATATATCGTTTAAAATAAAAGAAAATAATAAAAAATACACACACATACATTAAACGGCACAAGCTGAACTATAAAAATAGTAATTTACAGTTACAAAAATTAAACAGTAGATTCAACAACTATGCACAAGACACCTTCCGTGTAAAGTACACAAACTAAATACTTAAGAAAAAGTGCAAGTATAGTAGATGCATTAAACTTTACTTACAAAAGTAGAATTTCGAATTTGAAGAAGTTTAGTCCTGATCTGTTTAAAAAATACTCCAGTAAACTACTTCAAATTTTTACATAAGTGCAGTATTTGAGTAAATGTACTTAGTTACCTCCCACCTCTGTTAAACTTTAGATTGGATGGTAAAAACCTGGCAACCCGACTATGATCACCAGACATTTACACATTTGGTTGTTTACATTTGTACATTTACTAATGACGTGCTACAGAGCAGCTCAGTGATGTGTAACACTGTCAGTTTTACCTTTTAAGTGATGATAGGCAATATAAACCATTCAAATCAATCAAAATGGTCATTGTGCAATGCTGTTCAAAGTATCTTTCTTATTCATTATTTTGAATAAGGAGGTAAAAACTTCTTCAAAGAGCAGAAGCAAACGTTCCCAAAGAACCTTTAGATTAGCTTATAACAAACGTTTGTTACTTCTTTTCTAAAGGAGCCTGAAGTAGAAACATCACAGTAAAGACGGAGAACTTTTGAATACGGAAATGTATCACAACCATAACCATAACAAATCATCCTACAATCAGCAGATTCATTCATTTCTTAATTCTCATGAAGTTCAGGTCTCCTGCAAATGAAATAAAATGTGATTCAGAACAAACTGAAAGTGTTAATAATCACATTTAAAGCCCAGATTCAGTCAAAAGCAGTATGCCATATTCTACAAAGTATTTGTACAAGATAGATTTAGAGATATTATTCAGTTCATTCAGCAGCAGTTATAACATTTATTTTCACAAACTTACATTAAATCCTGTTTGACATGTGGTTTTCTTTCTAAAATACAAAATCATGATAATGAAAAACACACACAAAATAAAAAGTGTTCTGTTATTTTACCTTATTTCTTTTTAAGGTACAGTACCAGGAGAGCAGCTACTGCTACGACCAAAAGACCTGCAGCTACCACAGCTACGACAACACCAAGGGTTGAATTCCCTGTAATAGAGAAGTCAGTTAAATTTCAGTCATACAGTATATTAATGTTCAACTGTTCTTGTTTAATGCTGTACATGAAGAGTTTTTTGCTATCTTACCTTCCTCTATCCTCAGAAAGGTGTTGGTTATAAACGTCTCTTCAGCGTTACGGAGCTCACAGGTGTATGTTCCCTCCTGATTTGAAGATAAGTTCTGTAACATGAGGCTTCCTGACTCTGACACACTCTTCACATGTTGTCTCCACTGCTCTGACACTGTGCGACCGTCGTTGGTCTGGTTCAGGATGATCTGAGTGTGGTTGAATCTCCAGATAAGAGCCATTAGAGGAGAGTTGGAGTCAGTGCAGGAGATTGTTGTGCCACTGCTGGAGCCATTAATAGAAGCTGAAACAATACAACACAACATATTAACATATATTTTCATGCACATCTTGTTTTTGTGGCTGTGACTGAATCAACAGTCATAGGCATTTACTGGTGGGTTGTAGGTGTGCTGATCAAAAAGAGACATATACAGAACACTTTCCAACACATTTTGCATTTACAACAGTTTAACTAGCTGTTGATCAAAATAATGCTGAAATTGATGATCAAATTGTCTAAATGGGGGAAAAATAAGAGATATTGTCTTCCTTGCAGAGTAGGATATATATAAATATATATATAAATACTTTACTTATTGTAGGTCGTTTCAGGTTAAATATGCAGTGTGTAAGCCCAAGAGAGCTGGAATATAGTATTTGTAGTGTTTTTATTTGTGTAATAATGAACATATTCACATTTACAATGTATTTATTTAGTTTAGAAAGGGCTTTTTTATATGTCTAAGAGAGCAGGTCTACTTTCCCTGCCATGTTACACCACAATATTTATACAAAACTAAAGGTGCACAAACATTCATTACTAACATCACAGTGACTAACATTAACACCACAACACAAACAAAAGGAAAGACAGTAACAAAACACAGCGCTGTTGTTAGTGAAGAAAAATGAAAATGATAAAAGCAGCAGGGTTTATTGAAGCTTAATGGAGGATTTAGTGGAAGCCTGTTAGTGTCTGGCACCTTCATGTTGCTGGCCCAGCATGATGCTGCAGACGTTGAAGGACCTGAGTCTCCTCAGAAAGTACATCAGGCTCTGAGCCCTTTTGTACAGGGCTGATGAGTTCTTTGTCTATTCCAAAATGCAGCATCCTCTGAGGATCCTGTCAGTGACAGGTGGGCTCACATCTTACAACTAAACGCTTTATAATACTGCATTTTAACCAGATTTATAATAAACATGAGTACATACAGTATTACATTCTTTAGACAAAATCTAAACTCGATTACTTTCAGTTCACAATGGTTCAGTTCTTTATTCTGTGTCTGAATGTGTGTTTTGGTCTTTATCTCTGGAACTTTAGACCTGCAGCAAGTCTTGTTTCTTCTTGTTTGTAACTTTCAAGTTGTGTGCTGCCCTGGATCTGCACTAGCAGGGAGCTACTCTGGAATTTAACGGGATCCTCCCCATCACAATTGGCATGGTCAAAGTTTAACAAGCAGAAGCGCAAGTCCAAGTCTGCCCAAAAGATTCCACAAAGCAGTTCTCTGTTTTTTACAGAGAGAAACTGTTATTGTGTAGTTGCAGCTAGAAATGAGTATGTTGATATTAACATAGATCCTATATTAAAAGTTACACTCACCCAGCTGCCTAAAAGTAGTTCTCCTCTTGTTTCTGCGAGTGCTGATGGTGCAGCTGTAGACCACATCAGTACCAGGATCTGAAAGTATCAGAGAACTACTGATGTTGTAGAGCTGCTGTTCAGTCTGCTGGACTCTGGTTGGGGTCTTGAAGGTCATGTTGGATGGAGGGTTGGTGGACCAGGTGAGTTCAGGTTCAGGGTAGATCCCCTCTGAGCTGCAGGTGATGCTGTTTTCTACCTGATGAATGTCGACTTTATTGACCGGAGCTGCAGAAAATGGATTCACTTTGTGAGTTTAATCACACAGCTTTGAATGGGGAACATTTCTTTTTGCTCAGTGGAAGTGGAAAACTACAAAACACCCATTCAATATAGTTTTGAATGTGATATTGTATGAATTAAAAAATGGCTGATCTTGCAGTACTTGCAGACATTGATTATTTAATTATTACACATTTTAAGGTTGTATTTAGTGTATCACCCAAAGGTCTTGGTGAAGGTTAGGGAAAGATTGCAGTTTTGTTTTATACAGAAAACATTCAGTGACTAAGGTGTTTTGTTTACATTTCACCAAACCTTTTTTTTTTCCTAACCTAAATCAAAGTCCTGTCATTGCCTTAATGAGAGACATGTGTTAAAAACACATCTAGCCAGTTCTCACTAAGTTATCTGCAATACAAATTTATTCTTAAAGCTTAAATTTATACATGTATATCGCGTGTTTACAGTAAAGAAAGTACATTTTTGATAGTGCTGTTGTTTGACAAAGCAATCCACCAGTTAGATGAGCTGCTCATTGCCTCCTAACAATGAATTCTGGTTGGTGCAAACCTTGAGATTTGAAAAGAAATGCCTGTGTGTGTAGACAGGTAGGCCTAATTTTATTATTTTGTGGTAAAAGCACATGAAGCAGGTAGGCTGTATAGAAACACTTTGTACACTGTACACTCTGTGTTTTATTCTTTGACTGTTTATTTTGTGTTTCTCATACCGTCCACTTTTAGGTTGATAAATGACTCCTTGTTTTCAGTGATGGTGCTGGTGAAGCATCTGTATCTGCCCTGGTCCTGAACCTTCACCCCTGTCAGCAACAGTGAAGCGTTTCCTCTGGAGATCTGGTCCTTAAACAGTGACGTCCTGCCTTTAAAGCGCTGGTCCTGGTGTGAGAGCTGGTCCTGGTCATGGTAGTAGGAGTGGACAGGAAATGTGTCAGTCCAGTGTATGACAACTTCAGCACCGGTCTTGAAGCTGCACGGTAAGATGCAGTTTTCCATCAACACACAGGACACGTCAGTATCTGTAAAACATTAAATAAAGGGGCTGTGACTGAGAACGCACTATAAAAATGTTAAAACCTCTTCCAAATCACATGAGTATTATAATGTAAGTATTATTGTTTGTTTAATACAGTAGAATTTAAATGTAAATAACACATCCCTGCAACAACTGTTAACAGTTAAGTTACTAATGCAACTGCGAATCTGCCACTGGTTTCAAACCTTCAGAAGTTGTTTTTAGTTAGTTTTTTCCATTCTTAAATGGATATATGACACTATATATGTGTCCAATGAGAATAAAATCAAAAAAGTTGTAAACATGTGACTCACCACCTCTGGAAACAGTTAACATCCACAGAAAGATCAGGTCCAGTGAGGACAAGACACGCATGACTGAGCTCATCTTTCGGTTTAAATTTCATGTGTTGTGCCACACTGTACTGAAACAAGTGCAAGTGTAAAGGTACAGGGACACATAGCAGGAAATTTAAACAGACCCGTAGCTCAGTTTGTAGAGCAGCCGTCCATGAACCTGTTGATCGTGTAGTAGCACCAATATGTGCTCACTGGCAGCCGTCTAACCAGGGGAATCAACAATCAATGTCATTATTAATAATTAGTCTGTCTTTGCTCTGCAAACAGTAAACATCATACCAGACCCCAAACATCTGCAGCAAACTTTAGTAGAGTTCAGTTATTTAAGAATGATGTTGCAAGGACAGTGTGTATTTCTAACATAGAATCATAAAAATGAATAAATTGACCAAAAAGTGCATTTTGCATAACATGAGGACTTTAAACGTAGTTAAACGTAGTTGTAAAGAAAGCAATATTATACTCCATATGCCAATAAATTACACGTCTACTTGTTAGTTATTTAGTTTAAGTTATTTAGTTCATTTATCTTTTTTTTTCTTGTGCAAAAAGTAATTTATAACAAAATGTAGTTGTTTGTAGTGTTTTCTTAATGCAACAAACTGCCTCAGTAGAAACAGGTATTACTGCCATTAGGAATTATATGAACGTGTTACTAAACTCCTTTCATTGAATTTACATACATTTTAATGATTTATTATTTGTTTTGTATTATTGCTTTGTTGGACACTTTTAATGACTGAACATTGGATTTGTTGAAATACTTTTATTACGATTTAATGGATTAATGTTTGTAGCATGTATTCAATTTATTATATAAAGGACATATCTACGTGTTATACTCTTTTGTGGATTATCGTTGTGATTTCTTGATATAGTTGTGAATGTATTTTGAAAATGTTGCATAATCTTAGAGCATCATCAAAAGCAGCATATGGATTAAACCTAATGTCTTAAATCCACAGGTTGTCAAACTTACACATGAAACAGTGCTAGTCCCAAAACCGGATCATGATCCAAAGATTTAATCTGTTAAAAATTCAATAAACGATAACCTAATATATTTCAGTTGCCTCTCTCAAGATGCAGAGGAAGAAAAGCAGGAAGAAAAACTGACAAGTTCCAGCATGTTGGTTTCATCAAGTTTTTTTTTTTTTTTTTTTTTTTAAACAAAAGGTTTCCAGGAGTAAAAACGATATTCCATAATTAAAAGTTTGAAAATTACCAATGTAGGACTAAAAAGATTAAAAACAGATACAAAAAGGGAGAAAACGAGCTGCTGAGTCAACAGTGAACTAAACATTTGTACCAGATAACATGGAAAACTGCTCTGTAGCTGCTGTCTAACAAAAAACAGTCTGTCATCTTACCTGCAACATTAAAACAAGTCAGGATCCTGGAAACCGAAGGAGATTAAATATAACTCACTACAGCACAAGATGGGACACTGTGATTTCTTTATTCTTCTCTTTTACAACAGAACGTGTTGTGTTGCGCAACCAGTCTTAAGGTGGCCCATTAAGGTGGACTATTGCTCTAAAGTTTGGATCTGTAAAACAACACATTTTCCAATTTACTGAAGAAAACTTTTCTTTTGTTCCAATTGTTCCAGTTAGATTTAGTTAAATTGAACTATATGTCATACAGAATATACATGATTAACATGCAACACAGCATATGGTAGATGAGTCAAGACAACTTGACTTCCTTCTTGTTCCGTCGAAGCATTTACTGCTCATCCAAGTAGCTTTTTCATTATTCAGGCCAAGTATGAAATAAAACAAATAAAAAATCTGTTATTAAATTATTTCCAAAAAAACAAAACAAAAGTAAATTGAAACAGTTGAAGAAATAATTTCACTACTTCCTTCTTTATAAATTATTATTATAAAAGTGATGAAATATTTATTACTTAATTTAATAGTCATTATGTGTGTTTATTGTGTTTATTTATTTTTGTTTTTGTTAGACTTAGTGAAGCTTTTTGCAGTTTGACATGATGTTTACATGACATGATGCAGAAACTGAAATGTAGCTTTAATGTTCACGTGAGCTGAAAGAAAGAAAAAAAAAAAGAAAAACACTGATCAATTAATCCCTTGAAAATATTTTTCTATAAAATAAAATATTCATGACAATTTAAGCAACAAAATAAGTTTGACCAGCACAATTAAAACTATTTGGACTTTAACAGAGATCTCTATGTTAATGTGGAGCAGTGCTTCTCTAATTGCTTCTCGAGTTAATGTTGCTGATCAGTTAGAATTTATTATTATTTATTGAGTATTGTAATTTAATTTTTCAGTATGAAATGGTTCAAGTCGGTCAAAAAATGTTTATAGTTTAAAAAAGGATTCAATTTCTTTATTATTTCAGGCAAATTGTTGCACTTTAAATTTTTTTCTCTTACAGACTAAGAAACAATGTTAATAGTTGTAAGTTGATCTATATTTGATCTAAGTATTTCTTTCTTTTTTGTTTTCTTTGTGAAACAATGCATTTAGCATAATGTCTTTTTATTTGCTTTCATCTCAGTTTCTTAGCACCATAATAATAAAACTCATTCAGTCTGCCACTCATCATAAAACTAATAGCTGCCTCAGTCCCCATTAGTTTGTCGCTGTCACAGCTCACTGGTTGGCTGGAAGCAAATACTTGTAATGTTGGTCATTTTGATTTTGTTCAGTTCTGTTTTTGAAGCCTGACAAAAAAAAAAAAAAGATTGTTTTAAAGACATATGAATGTGAAAGTCCAAATAATCTCTTAGCTTCTGCTGAAATAAACAAACTGTCACAGAAAGGATCATTTGATTTTTTTTTATTTACATTTTCTATTATATCTTTTTATTGAACTTCCAGTCAGTTCAGACTTATTTGTTAAATAATCTTTTCAGCTGAGACAGTAGTTATTTTTTAACTAGTTTCCAACTGTGAATAAGGTTTAATTGATTTATTAATTACAGTAAATATGTTACAAGATGACTTAGAGAAATGCAAATTAGATTTCAGCAGAACATTCATTTACTATAGTATACAGTGCAGTGGTGCATTTTAATACATACAGTGTACTTACTGTTCATTGGTTTCTGTTGTGTTTCCTTGTCGACCTGAGAAGTGTTGAACCAAGAAGACAAATAAGAATAACTTTATTGTCATTGTACGTTGTTTTTTACTCACTATAAACAGAATAGAATTAATGAAGGAGGCATCTGAGTCAGCGCAGTTAACTGATGATTCAGTGTCAATGATAGAAACTAAAATAAAACCACAAATCTCTGAGCATTGGTTAAATGAAGCTCCTCAGTGACTGCAGGTTTTCTTAAAAACTCTTGGTTTAAATAAAGTGGCTCTCCTCTTGTTTCTGCGAGTGCTGATGGTGCAGCTGTAGACCACATCAGTACCAGGATCTGAAAGTATCAGAGAACTACTGATGCTGTAGAGCTGCTGTTCAGTCTGCTGGACTCTGGTTGTGGTGTTGAAGGTCATGTTGGATGGAGGGTTGGTGGACCAGGTGAGTTCAGGTTCAGGGTAGATCCCCTCTGAGCTGCAGGTGATGCTGTTTTCTACCTGATGAATGTCGACTTTATTGACTGGAGTCGGTGTGCAAAGAAAAAAAAAAAAGAACAATTATACCATAGACTGTACAGTATTGTTAGTTTAATCCTGGTGTAACAAAGATGAAATTTAGTTAAAATTAATTAGGCTGGTGCAGCTAATAATCATTTTGTAATTGTCTATTCACTGTGAGGTTCTCATGTCTCTTATTCTCATACCGTCCACTTTCAGGGTGATAAACAACTCTTTGTTTCACCCATGATGCTGGTGTACCACCTTTATCGGTCCAGGTCCTGAACTTTCCCTGCTGTCAGCTGCAGTGAAGCATTTCTCCTGGAGATCTGGTCCCTGAACAGCGACGTCCTCTCATAAAGACTTCCTGTTGTCAGCTGGATTCAGTGTATGGCATCATCAGTGCTGCCAATGAAGCTGCACAGTAAGATGCAGTTTTACAGTATGTTCTGTTGGGAATTCTTCTTTGAGCAAAGATCACAAGAAAGGAACAACTGACACTGTAGTGTGTCAGCGTTTTATTATAAAAGATACTGATACAGACTAGACTACATAAGAAAATAATACATCATTAAACAAGTTCAGACTGGTTTACACACTGGTGTAAAGCCTGATCATATTCTTGAGAGAACCAGTACATACACACTAATCAGTGTTTGATTTAGTTCAGAATTCAGCAGCAGAGGATAAAGTTAACTTCAGGTGGTCATAAAAAGCAAAGAAATAATCACCACCAATCACAACTTAATCCAACACTTCAGTAATCGATTTATTAAAATCAATCTTATCAAAATATGTCATCAGTCAGTCATTAGGACTCTATGAATACACCAGTCAGGTTTAATAATCACTTCATTAATATAATGACAAGAAAGCATCTGCTGTGTGTGGAATATAAATATAACAACCAGAGCAAAATATTCATGAACCCATATCGCTGTAAAACATTAGCATGCTATTAAAAGAATCATAATTATAACAAGAAAACTACAAGAAACAGGTGAAGTATGAGATAATACATTAAAATGCAGTTTACTGCTGCAACAATAAGAAAATGCTGAATTACTCAAGTTTTAGAACAGAAATTCTCTTCACTGACAAAACTCATTGTACTTTGACATCAGTCTGTGGCAGGGGTAGAAGCAGTAAAAGGAGAAGTGTCCAGACCTCTACATGACTGATTGTTCTGATTAAATTCATTATTACAGGTGAAGATATAATTACTTCTACTTCTAACGTTTACTCTCGCTTGACTGCTTTCACCTGACAACACCACTTTTCTCCTATAAATAACTTACAAAACAATAAAAAGAACATGATTCAGAGTGAAATAGAAATCGTATTTATAAAGATAAATGCATGTTCATGTATTGTAAGATACCTAGAAACACACACACACATTTATATATACAGACAAACCCACATGCTATCAGAAAAACACACTTTAAAGATGCAAACACATATCAAAGCTGTACCATTTATATGCACAAATACCAAGACATGTTAAAAACCATTAGATCAAATAATAAGATAAACATCCATCCATCCATCCATTCTCATCCGCTTATCCGGGGCCGGGTCGCGGGGGGAGCAGCTTAAGCAGAGGTGCCCAGACTTCCCTCTCCGTAGACACCTCCTCCAGCTCTTCCGGGGGGACACCGAGGCGTTCCCAGGCCAGCCGAGAGACATAGTCCCTCCAACGTGTCCTGGGTCTTCCCCGGGGCCTCCTCCCGGTGGGACAGGACCGGAAAACCTCCCCTACGAGGCGTCCCGGGGGCATCCGAAACAGATGCCCAAGCCACCTCAACTGGCCCCTCTCGATGCAGAGGAGCAGCGGCTCTACTCGGAGCTCCTCCCGGGTGACTGAGCTCCTCACCCTGTCACTAAGGGTGCGCCCAGTCACTCTGCAGAGGAAACTCATTTCAGCCGCTTGTATCCGCGACCTTGTCCTTTCGGTCATGACCCAAAGCTCATGACCATAGGTGAGGGTAGGAACGTAGACTGACCGGTAAATCGAGAGCTTTGCCTTTCGGCTCAGCTCCTTTTTCACCAAGACGGACCGTTACACCGACCGCATTACTGCTGCCGATGCACCAATCCGTCTGTCAATCTCACGCTCCCTTTTACCGTCACTCGTGAACAAGACCCCGAGATACTTAAACTCCTCCACTTGAGGGAGGATCTCCCCCCCAACCTGGAGTGTGCAAGCCACCTTTTTCCGGTTGAGAACCATGGCCTCGGACTTGGAGGTGCTGATTCTCATCCCAGCCCCTTCGCACTCGGCTGCAAACCGCCCCAGTGCCTGCTGGAGGTCCCGGTCTGATGAGGCCAACAGGACAACATCATCTGCGAAAAGCAGAGATGAAATCCTGTGATTCCCAAACCGGATTCCCTCCGGCCCCTGGCTGCGCCTAGAAATCCTGTCCATAAAGGTAATGAACAGGATCGGTGACAAAGGGCAGCCCTGTCGGAGTCCAACATGCACCGGGAACAAGTCTGACTTACTACCGACAATGCGAACCAAGCTCCTACTCCGGTCATACAAGGACCGAATGGCCCTTAACAAAGGGTCCCGAATCCCGTATTCCGAGGGACACGGTCAAACGCCTTCTCCAAGTCCACAAAACACATGAAGACTGGATGGGCGAACTCCCATGAACCCTCGAGCACCCTAGCAAGAGTATGGAGCTGGTCCAGTGTTCCGCGGCCAGAACAAAAACCGCATTGTTCCTCCTGGATCCGAGGTTCGACTAGCGGCCTAACTCTCCTCTCCAGCACTCTGGAATAGACTTTCCCAGGGAGGCTGAGGAGTGTGATCCCCCTATAGTTGGAACACACCCTCCGGTCCCCCTTTTTAAAAAGAGGAACCACCACCCTGGTCTGCCAGTCCAGAGGTACTGTCCCCGATCTCCACGCGATGCTGCAAAGGCGTGTCAACCAAGACAGCCCTACAACATCCAGAGACTTAAGGTACTCGGGGCGAATTTCATCCACCCCTGGTGCCTTGCCACCGAGGAGCTTACTGACTACCTCGGTGACTTCGACCAGGGAAAGCCTCTGCTTCCTCAACAGAAGGCGTGACGACGGGGTTGAGGAGATCCTCAAAGTATTCCTTCCACTGTCCTACAACGTCCCCAGTCGAAGTCAGCAACTCCCCACCTCCACTGTAAACAGTGTTGGCAGGAAACTGCTTTCCCCTTCTGAGGCGCCGGACGGTTTGCCAGAATTTCCTTCAGGCAGACCGATAGTCCTCCTCCATGGCCTCGCCGAACTTTAAGATAAACATACAAAGTAGTTATCAACAAAATGAGCTGTTGCATGTTGATGTAGATTAAAGTGTGTGGTTGTGCTACTGCTCAACACATTGGTTGCTTTGTGATTTTTAGCTGATGTTGCTTTTGCTGTTGCTTCTATCATAAGAGATAAAACAGGAGGCATAAGTGCACAGGATTTCAGTGTAAATCAAGTTAATGCATGTAAAGTTAAAAAGAGAATGATAGTTTGCCTGGATTTGATTACATGAGGTTGAAGGTTATCAGCTGTTACTAGGCAGAGAAATGGTTCAGAGGTTTGTAGGTAAAGAACTAATGTCAAGACTAAGCTTCGTCATGGTGTTGAATGTCGCAAGAGTGAAACTGAAACTTAAAGACGAGAGCAACAAGTAAGTGTCAGTGTCTAGTGTCAGACTTGAATGTTTACAGCGAGAAAGTAGAGGAAAGATGTGAGAACAGAGAAGAAGTAAAGAAGCAGGCAGGTGATGGAGGAAGAAAGAGTTTTTAAATCAGAAACAAGAAGAAAAATATTTGCTGTCAGTAAAGCAAAGAGAAATTCCCACAGAGGTAAGACTGGAAGAAATAAGAGATAAATACGACAAACAATACATACATACCTTTCACCGAATGGAACACACGTAAGAGCCAGGTTACAGACACACTTCCTGTCTCTTTCTCTCTCTCTCTCTCATACGTACATAAACGTAACAGTAGCTTAAACTAAATACAAATAGCAAAACAATTTTAAACCAAAACACACATAGAGAAAAGTACACTTTGAAGTTGCAAACACATATTTAATTTCATTTATAAGCACAAATACCAACAAATATAGAACTTTATAGAACAATATAATATATAACTACGTGATAATACAAGAAACATAATAAATACATTGCAACATTGTGGTGGAACAAATATTACCATTAAATCTGCAGCTGCCCGCCAGTGGAGACCTGATTTAGAGGCTGTGGTTGGAGTGTTTCATGACGCTAGGAGTGTTACAGTGCACTGGATTTCTTTTCTGCTGTTGCCCTACAATCCCAGATAGTGGCGCAGGTTTGCAGGGAAACAGTGTAGATGATTAAACTGTTTTAATGTTGAACTTGGTTGATTTCTGTTTTGTTGTTTTTAACCGATTTAATTAACTACACAGAAGAATGTGCATTTCATAATTTCCTGGAAGACAAAACATTTGTGTTTACTTGACAACACATTAATTTGGTTCTTCAGTGTCGCTGACATGGACGTCTCCATTGCTCAGGTCAGTTGACCCAGGTGACAAGAATCTTAATTTGGCCGACTCAAACTAGTTATGGATTGTGTTTCCAGCATTCTGAAAAAATCTTGCTTCTTTTGTCCTTTCTTCATATTTAGTTTCCCTGCAAACATAATTAAATCAAATTCAGCATCAAAACAAACAAAGGTGATGAGCTCGAATTTATTCTGCACAACAAACCACCAGTTAGGAAACTTTACTTGAGCTGTTCATGTTTTTCTATCACAGATTTTGTTTAACTTCGTGTTACTTTGGGATTCACAGTTATTAAATCATCTTTTTTAGCCGAGTCAGTTCAAACCAGGTTTTACCTGCAGAGAAACGTTTCAACCTGCAGCAGAGGATTTCTAATCACGGTGAACTGTTGTTTGATCCTCTGTCAATTGGCATGAGACCTGAGAAATTTTTCAGTTTAAAAGACAATATCATTAATACAAATGACTTGCACAGCATTAATTTAAAAGTGTATTCAAAATGTTCTTTTGCCTTTTGTCTTTTTAAAATACATAACCAGACCAAAAGCATTTTTTTCATACCCTGTGACACCAAACGTATCATATATGATACATGAGTTTTTGAGTCCTCTACATCATCAGTGTGAAATGTTATTTCTTGAAAAACCCAATGTATACAATCAGATACTTGCAATGCAAAAATATTACACCAGGGAGAGGTATTTAATTAACCAAGGGGTTTTCCACTGACACTGCCAGACAGAGATTTGAATAAAGAGAAACAGGGAAACAGGTGGTTTTTAAGGAAGAACGTCCCCAGTTTTGAAAAGGTTAATGTAAGAAAAACACTCAAATTATTACTGAAACATCAATAGGAACAGTTACTGAATTGATGTCATGTGAAACAATTTAATATTGGAGCAAAAATTTTGCACATGCAACATGCATGATGATGATGATGCCATGATTTCCATGATACTTTTACTAGTAACTTTTTGCTTACTGATTAATCATTTATAATAATCAATTAATTAATAAATGTCATAAATAAATAAATAATAAAAATACACAATAATGTTTTTGTGTGGTCCTGTGTGTGTTTTTAGATGCCAAGATATTAAGATATAAGAGTCGAAGAGGCTCTGAACATGATTCTGGATGGTAATGCTAGTGATATGGAACAGCTAGCGGAAGAGGATGATGATGAGGAGGAGGAATGGATTCCTCCTGCAAGGATTGAGGAAAAATCAGATAGTAGTGATTGTGAGAAAGATCCAGAAGCTTTAGAAGCGGACACAAGAAATCCAAATGACACAAAACCAAAGCAGTCAACAAGCAGCAAAGTGAGAGGAAGGAGTATCAGTGGGGAAAAGAAAAAGGTTTGAACCTCCAGCTGTTGAGTTGGAGGGATGTGTTGAGGAAAACTCAACAAAGACAGGACCTGGACACCACATATGTATTTCAAAGATTTTGTGACAAAAGAAATGCTCCAAGAAATTGCAGAAGAAACAAACTTGTACAGTGTGCAGAAAGATGGAAAATCAGTGAACACAAATGCCAAAGAAACTGAGTAAATTCTGGGTATGTACATGTACATGGGGTTAAATCGAATGCCCAACGTAGGAGCTTATTGGGAAATGGAGATGACATAATAGAGTAGCTTCCTCCTCCGTCCCCTTCACCTCTCCACCTGACCTTCAAACCCCCAACCTCACCATCCATCTCCCCCTCCTTTACTCCCTCTTTCACTTCACCACCAAAACTTCTACCTCACCCCCTCCATCCCTCCACCCTTCCTCTGTGTCCCTTACCCTCTCCACCCTCCTTTCACAAACCCTCCACCCTCCCTCTATCAACCTCACCCCCTCTTTCCCTAACCCCCACCTTCGCTTCCTCTCCCTACCACACATCCTCTATCCCCCTCATTCCCTTCACCCTTACCCCAACCCCCCCTCCCCTTTGACCTTTTCGATGAATGAAATGATTTCTCACAGCTATTTTCAAGCTAGTCTGTGCACTCTTAGAGCACACAGCCAGCAGGTAATGTTGTCTTTTAGTTTGTGATGGCCTGGACTCCCTGCTGTCCTTCTGTCCTGAAATTGGCTGTGAATTCCCTGGGCTTGGGCATGTGCTGCGGCTCTGGTAGCCTGGGACAGTTTGACCCTCGCCTTAATACTGTGTGAAACCTCAGCAATGTGTGCACAGTCATCCACGGCTTCTGGTTTGCATCTAACAGTAACAAACTCAACTGGTGATGAGCATTAGCTAGAGACTAGCAATGAGTTTTTGCACCATTTCTAATTGAGGTAGACACACAATCCACCACCATTCACCCAGGCACACAGAGCTATGTCTCTGTCTATCAAGCTTTACTATGTTCTTTTATCTACTCTTATTAGCCCATACATATAGTTTAGTAGGATGTCAATAACTGCAAATAGGAACAGTAGGTGTTTTTCATGTTATCATGCAGCTGACCTTAATTGTCTCTGTAAAATACCAAAATGTGGCAGTACAAATTCACTATGTGTATTTTATTTTATTTAAAAAGTAGGCTTTGGACTTCTGGTTTCTTCTGTGTATAATGAAGCTGTTGTATTGAGAAAGGCCAGGGTGCGGTCGAAATGCTCTACCAGACCGTCTCTCTGTGGGTGAAGTGGAGTGGTCCGCGTTTTCCTCAACCCTATCCTGAGGGGAAACGGCCCTGGAATGTCCACCCCGACCCTCTCCATCGGGGCCCCCACCAGGTACTGCTGCAGAGGTCCCCTGGAGCGCTGACAGGGTCCTTTTCTTTCTGGGCGATGAAGGTGTCACAGCATTATACGTATAGCTCCACATCCTGACGACAGCCAGGCCAGTAGAACCTCTGCCTCAGTCGGTGAATCGTTTTGGTGTTGCTGTAGTGACCAGCCCCCACCAGTCCATGGACCAGCTGGATCACCTCGGACCGCAGGGCGCGAGGAACAAGGAGCTGCAGTCGGTCCAACCCCTGGTCTGGCGCCTTTCATCGTGAAGTCAGTCTTGGCCTCGGCGGACGTCGGAAGGCCTATCTAGGAGGTCTCGACTCAATGCTCGACAGTCCAGGACTGGAACAAGTCTGCCTGCAATAACTAACTGGACTCCACATTAACTTAAAAGACATTAACTGTTATACTGAACTGCCTGCTGCCTACACAGCATGTAATCACCCATATGAGGATGGGTTCCCTGTTGAGTCTGGTTCCTCTTAAGGTTTCTTCTTGTTGCCTTCTCAGGGAGTTTTTCCTTGCCGCCACTTGTCCCTCATCAGGGACAATCTGATTATTATGATTCTTACACATTCACTGTTGTGCCACTGCTGGAGCCATTAATAGAAGCTGACACAATACAACACAACATTAACATATACTGTGACTGAATCAACAGTCATAGACATTTACAGGAAGGTTGTATGTGTGGTTTACAGTTAGGTTTAGCTAGACTGTTTATCAAAATAATGCTGAAATTGATGATCAAATTTTCTATAGGGGAAAAATAACAGACATTGTCTTTCTTGTAGAGTAGAAGATGTATATAAAATACTTATTGTAAGTCGTTTCAGGTTAAATATACCGTGTGTAAGCTCAGGAGATCTGGATTATAGTATTTGTAGTGTTTTCATTTGTGTAATAATGAACATATTCACATTTGCAATGTGTTTATTTAGTTTAGAATGAGCTTTTTTATATGTCTAAGAGAGCAGGTCTACTTTCCCTGCCATGTTACACCACAATGTTTATACTAAACAGATGAATAAAATAAGATGCACACACATTCATTACTAACATCACAGTGACTAACATTAACACCACAACACGAACAAAATGAAAGAAGAGGAAAGACGGTAACAAAAAACAGCGCTGTTGTTAGTGAAGAAAAATGAAAATGATAAAAGCAGCAGGGTTTATTGAAGCTTAATGGAGGATTTAGTGGAATACTTGCATCCATCCTGGATTTTAGTAGTCTTATGTTGCAGGGTTGTGTCAAAATAAACAAGGTCCTGATAGATTAGTGTTGTGCTGATGGACCGTTAGGACAGCTGGACCACAAACCCCAAAGGTGATGAGTGAGTCTTTGGTGGGACAGAGCTCTGTGAACTAATTCTTTCTCTGTGTTTCTGGTTGTCTATAATCATTTTTTCTTGCCTTTTTAGATTTCTGTAGGAAACTGTCCATTAAATTAATTACAGCCAGTCCCAATGATTCCAGATTCAAAGAACTTTAATAATCCCAGAACATCCCAGTTGCTCTCAACTCAGACAGAAAGAAAAGGAACCACAACCAGAAGGGATCCACACCAACATAAATACAGATTAACATCAATACAGAAAATGCCACAAATATGTAAGATGGATGAAATAGGTCAATAATAATAGTCCAGGGTGGACAACCACCTTTATGTTGCTGGCCCAGTAGACCACAGCATAGAAGGCCACCACAGACCCAGAACATCCACAGCATGATGCTACAGATGTTGAAGGACCTGAGTCTCCTCAGAAAGTACATCAGGCTCTGAGCCCTTTTTGTACAGGGCTGATGAGTTCTTTCTCTAGTTCAAAATGCAGCATCCTCTGAGGGTCCTGTCAGGTGACAGGTGAGCTCGCATCTTATAACTAAATGCTTTATAATACTAATAATATATAATGATTTATAATAAACATGAGTACATACAATATTATATTCCTTTAGACAAAATCTAAACTCAATTACTTTCAGTTCACAGTGGTTCAGTTCTTTATTCTGTGATCCGTGTCTGAATGTTTGTTTTGGTTTTTGTCTGCACTAGCAGGGAGCTGCTCTGGAATTTGAAGGGATCCTCCCCTTCACAATTATTGGCATGGTCAAAGTTTAACAAGCAGAAGTGCAAGTTCAAGTTTGCCCAAAAAGGTCCCCCACAGCAGTTCTCTGGTTTAACAGAGAGAAACTGTTATTGTGTAGTTGCAGCTAGAAATGAGTATGTTGATATTAACATAGATCCCATATTAAAAGTTACACTCACCCAGCTGCCTAAAAGTAGTTCTCCTCTTGTTTCTACGAGTGCTGATGGTGCAGCTGTAGACCACATCAGTACCAGGATCTGAAAGTATCACAGAACTACTGATGCTGTAGAGCTGCTGTTCAGTCTGCTGGACTCTTTCACTTTAAAGATCATGTTGGATGGACCAGGTAAGTTCAGATTCAGGGCAGATCCCCTCTGAGCGGCAGGTGATGCTGTTTTCTACCTGATGAATGTTTCTGAAGTGCCGGTCCTGGTATGAGAGCTGATCTTGGCTGTGATAGTGGACAAGGATTCCTTCTATCCCCTGAATCCAGTCCATGACAACATCAGCACCAGTCTTGTAGCTGCACGGTAAGATGCAGTTTTCCATGTAAACACAGGATACTTCAGTGTCTGTAAATTAAATACAGTAAATGTGATTGAGAAGTCACCATCAAAATATTTAAACTCTTTCTATAAGTATCCAGCAAAGAACATGGTAAAATGTGATGAGCTTTATTGTTTGTCCTAAAAGAATAATACAGACCTCCAAAGATAATATTATTTAAGGGATTTCATGAAGATAAAAGTATCATAAAGTGTCAAATCAATTCAGTAGATTTTCTAAGTAAAAAAAAAAACGTCTAGGCATTGTCTCAATTAATTGATTAAATAATATAATTGGATTTATCCAGTAAATTCTGCCTTCAGCTTAATGTATATGCTCAACCACCCCTAAAATGATAAATTATCACTGCAAAACAGATGAACATATTTAAAAAATGAGTTTGAACATCATTTCTGTTCTGTTTAGAACAAGGTCAGATAAGTTGAGAACACGTTACTCACCTCCTCTGGAACGGTTAGCATCCACAGAAAGAGCAGGACCATGGAGAAAAAAACCAAGATCATTGTTTCGTTTGAATATCCTGTTTACTGCAGTTTACTGAAATAAAATATGAATACAATATTTTTTAAATGTGTGTGTGTCATGATTCCAGCTCCTCCTGCCTGTCTGCCCCTGATTTTCTTGTTTTCTCCCTCTGTCAGGTGACCTGCTAATTACCAATTGTCTGCACCTTTGCTTCCCCTGTCCCTTTATTAGCAGGTCTGTCAGTCTCCTCTTTGCCAGATAGTCTCACATCAACCTGAGAACAAAACTATCCAGCGTTATCTTCGGGCTGCTTATCTGATATGAACTCTGTCTGACCTGAAACCTGTCTCTGCCTGACTTCCCCCTAACTGGACCTGCCTTCTGTTCTGACCTGCCTCTCCTCTGCTCTTCGGTAACGTGATTGTTTTCTGCCTGACCTGTTCCTGCTCCCCTCTGCCTCCGTCCCTGTTCTGTCCCTGAAATGGATTTCCCTGTGTATGACCTGGACCGTCCCCTGACATTGTTATCAGTCTTTTAGGTCTCTACTCCCAGTATTGCCTCTCAGTGTTGACCTGGATTGTTGTTTGGACCTCGGATCTCGTCTTATGGACATTAGTGCTAGGACGGGTTTTTGTGTATGACCCTGGATTCGTCTCTTACTCTGCACCTCGGCTTTCTGGAGATCTGTCAACCGTTTCTGTGCTTACTAACCCATTGTGCTTTTGCCACTTAGCCTGTTCTGCAGATCAGATCATTCCTCCTCTGCTCCCAGTCAACGCATGCTTCATTCTACTTTTGGCCATTTTGGAAGCTCCACCATATTCTGCAACCTACCACTCCTCACAGTCAGCCACAGCTCATCAGGACTTCAGTGAGTACCCCAAGATTAACATTACCCAAGATCCAGCCAGACTCAATTTAACTCTGTTTCCTCTCCTAGACCACCATACTCACCTGACGACAGCTCTGTTTGGCTGCAGGCTCCTAACTTTCATCCACGACATTATTATTGTCAATAAACCCTTCCTTATCTCAGTTCTCTTGTCCTGTGTGATCTCTGGCGATGGCGTTGGATCCTAGGCGTGTGACAGAGTGTGAAACTACAACAGGAAGATGTTTACTTCAAGTACAATTTTGTTTCTAATTGCATTATGTGCTACATACTTCATATTTCTACTCACCTAAATTTGACATGTGTCATTTACTCCACTAAAGGTAGTATTTCATCTGGGAACAGTTAACATAAAAGACAGTTTTTAAAATGTTATCAAGACCTTTTTCTTCTGCAGGTGTTGTCTCTGTTTGACTAGTTTTCTACTTACACTGTAGTATTGGAGTACGACTAACCAGTGGCTTATTTTATTTATTTATTATTTTCTTCTTACTGTATGCTGTCTCTGATTCACTGCTCTTGTCTGCTTCCACTCAAAACATCAAGTCTCACTTTTTTTTTTTTTTTTTCTACTGTATTTTAGCTGAGGATCCAGAGACTTCAACCGAGGGGAAAGGTTTAGCTTACAATTGATTATTAAATCAAAAGCAGTTTGCTGCAGTGTCAAAAAATCTATATATCTAATTTTCAGGCTAAACTGTGCAAAGAATAATGTTTTCAAAAATATGTTGAACAACTCGGTCAAAGTGGTAAAAAGAAACCTGAAAAAAAAAACTTTGCAATCCATCATTAGATTAAAATTTAAGCATCTGTCCACCTCAATTTAAATGTGTTGGCACACAGAGAGTGAGCTGGCACCTGATTGTCTGTCATTCAAAGTAGTTGAGCATTCATGACATCTACAAAGCACGGAAACTGTTGTCTTTTTTTCATTTTTAATTTATTACAGAGAGACAGGAAACAACCACAAATGGTTGTAAAACCACCACAAAGTCACTCAGTAGTTGACAATATGTAGTTTGACTGATCTTAGTTTAAAGCTATTTGAGGAGAAAGTTCAGAGAAACACTGGTCACAGAGACTGTAAAAGATGTTCAAATAAAAATGTGCAGAATCTCTGTATTTTCTAATAAATTGTCTGCATGGTTTAATGATTTTTATGTTACTGTGTAACAACAAACTTAATCTTACTCTGAGCAGCTGAAGTTATTGTTGGTGACAGAGTCACAGAGGTCAAGACATGTTTCCCCTGATCTGTAGAGTGTGATAAAAAGTTTCTAGTCATATGATCTTTAGCCTGAAACATGGATTTCAGGCTAGGATTTCATACACAACTATATAAGTTAGTTAGTAATAGAGTAAAAGTACTCTATTACTGCAGTAATGTGTAAACGTGTATCACAGACTATTTCAAATGAAAGGTTTCCATTTTCACTCCTGTACATCACAGGGTGTATACTTCCTCTGATCCATAAATTCCCAATATTTCATGGTGTGAGCTCAGTCCAGTAAATGACACAAACAGTGATTTCAACATATATCGTTTAAAATAAAAGAAAATAATAAAAAAAACACACACATACATTAAACGGCACAAGCTGAGCTATAAAAATAGTAATTTACAGTTACAAAAATTAATCAGTAGATTCAACAACTATGCACAAGACACCTTCCGTGTAAAGTACACAAACTAAATACTTAAGAAAAAGTGCAAGTATAGTAGATGCATTAAACTTTACTTACAAAAGTAGAATTTCGAATTTGAAGAAGTTTAGTCCAGATCTGTTTGACAAATACTCCAGTAAACTACTTCAAATTTTTACATAAGTGCAGTATTTGAGTAAATGTACTTAGTTACCTCCCACCTCTGTTAAACTTTAGATTGGATGGTAAAAACCTGGCAACCCGACTATGATCACCAGACATTTACACATACATGTTTACATTTGTACATTTACTAATGAAGTACTACAGAGCAGCTCAGTGATGTGTAACACTGTCGGTTTTTTAAGTGATGATAGGCAATATAAACCATTCAAATCAATCAAAATGGTCATTGTGCAATGCTGTTCAAAGTATCTTTCTTATTCATTATTTTGAATAAGGAGGTAAAAACTTCTTCGAAGAGCAGAAGCAAACGTTCCCACAGAACCTTTAGATTAGCTGTTAAAAAGGCCAATGCCACTTGGACTATTCCGCTCCCCCTCTGGGAATGGTATGTTCCGATCGGACCAGCTCCGTGCATGAGGAGGTCACGGAGCGAGGACTGTTTCGCTGAGTTCCAGCAAGTTCATTAAGTTTATTGCAACTGTTAATGTTTATGCAGTGTGTGCGTCCATTGAACTGTAAGTCCATTATTATAGCTTTTTATGTATATTTATGTTTCTGTTACCGACATTATGGCTTTTCGTAGTTAGCTCGCCGTTTCGGCTACATGTGACCAATTAAGGATAATTGATAGCCTGCACATTTCGAGACTGTATTTTGCAGCGCTTTAATTAGATACATATTGTGTATTTATGGTTGAGTTGTCTAATGCTAAGTACCATTTCTTAATAATATGATTGATTAACTGGTTTAGCAGACTTGTATTTGCTTTAGGTAGGAAAGTGCAGTAGAGGGAATTGTTGTGAAGTAAGAGCTCCATCTTTGGCAGCGATATGCGTAACATGTGAACGGTAAACTCAGTCATGCTTAATGTTATGGGAAAACGTATTGATAATTAGGTATAATTGTTCTATTTAGTATTGATTTTGTATTTTGTATTTCTTTCAGAAACACACACGCACGCATATAAAAGCACAAATGTGAATATGATTGGAATAAGGAATGCCGGAATAAAGCTTTCCTAAAGGAAAAGAGGAACTCCAAGTTTTTTTGAGTGATCTAACAGTCACTTCTGTGGTGGGCAGTAAAGTATCCGAACCCAAGTACAAGGGAGAAGCCAGTGTCAGCCAACTCCATTTTTTCATGGTCCTTCGAGCCGGATGTTTGTTCACCACTGATAAGGATGTCCAAGTTATTGGAAGAACAGCATAGTGTGCGTGTCAGGAGGCAGTCATACCTTCCCGCACACTTTGAAAATTATGAGCTCTCTGGATTTCATCAGAGGAGCCTTCTTTCACAGGCGCATCCTGCTACTGTTCACCAGAATGAAGAGGATACTGTGGAACGTGAGGGTGCAGTGGGTGGTGAACGTTCAGTATCACCCATCAGTCAGGACAATTGTCTCTCATCACAGTGGGTCATAAAGGAACAGTGGCCACTCAAGGGAGAGTTTGAGAACAGTGACAAGCGTGAAGAACATGTGGAGAAAGGCGCTCTGCTTAAAGAATTGAAGGAGCTAAGACAGCAGAATGATAGACTACGCTATCAGAATGAGCACAGTCAATTAAAGTTGGAGAAACTCACCCATCAGAGTTCCATGGACACTCACCAGCTTCGTAAACAGGTAGAGCATCTGGGAGTTCTGGTCCAGCAATTGCAAGTGAGTAGTCCACCTGTACAGCCCACATCAGCCATGACAGAGCGGCAGTTATCAGTTAAGCCAAAGCACTCTTCTCCACTAAAGGATCCTAGTCTCTCACATAGCAGTCATGCAGGTCACCAAACAACGAGGGAATCGTCTGAGACATCCCATCATAGCTCATGAGAGAGTGATCCTGATGAATACCATTACAGATCAGGTTCACACAGACATTCTCCCAGGGCACATGAGTATGATGCATTCAAGAGACAGGAGAAACATAATAGACACTGTCACTCTTGTCACCAAACACCAAGCCCCATAGGTGGACGTGAGCAGTTCTATAGGGGCCCAGCGCCCACAATCCCAGCCATGATTCACCCAAATCCTCGAGAGTTCAATCGCCTAAAGATTGCTTTAGACAACCTCCTCCCTCATGACGCATCAGAGATGTTCAAATATCAAATACTTGTTGATCATCTGAAGTCAGAAGAGGCTCTACTGATTGCTGACTCATACAGCAACTCTAGGTTTCCCTTCACTGACACTATGGCAGCTCTTAACCAACAATATGGACAGCCCCACCAGTTAGCTTTACAGCGGATAGCAGAACTCATGGATGGGCCCAATGTTGTAAGTGGTGACACCAAAGCTTTCAGGATGTTTGCACTTCGTGTGCGGTCTTTGGTCAGCATGCTAGAGCAACTTGGAGGAAAGGGCAAAATAGAATTAGAGTGTGGCTCACATGTTTCCCGTCTGTTAGGAAAGCTCCCTCATGATCTGCGCTCTAGTTTCTGCCGTTTCATTCATCCTCTCAGGGTTCCCATACCCACACTTCTTGACCTTGCTGACTGGCTGGAGTATGAGCTGCAAGTGCAAGAAGATAATCTCAGGTTCATCGTCAGTTCGAAGAGGGATAAGGAAATAAAGCCCAAAAAACCAATCAGAACCTTCAGCACAAGGGGGCCTTCTGCAGTGTTAATGAGCACAACAGCCCAGAAGGAGTTGGCTCCACCTCTAACATCAGAAGAGACTGGTAAGAGATACTGCCCTTTTTGTGACAATAATAAGCACTCACTGAATAACTGTGCTAATTTCAAGATGCTTAGCACCACACAGAAGCATATTTGGACTAAAACTAACAATCGCTGTTGGCGTTGTGGCCGAGGTCATCGTGCAGCTGAATGTAACTTGAAGATGAGGTGCAAGACATGTAGTAGCCGTCACCTCCTTGCACTGCATGACATTAATCACAGGGCTGGTAATGCTACAGACCAAGTAACAACAAAGCCAGAGCACAATGAAGTCCATTCAAACTGCACTACAGAGGAGGTGTTGTATATTGACAGACCACTAGAGCAGAGAAAGGTGCTGCTAAAAGTCAGCAAAGTGGTGTTGAGAAATGGAGATCGAACCATGGATGGATACGCTATTCTGGATGATGGGTCTGAACGAACTATCCTTCTCCACCCTGCAGCTGAGCAACTAGGCCTGAAAGGGGAACCGGAGGATTTGCCCCTGCGAACTGTCAGACAAGAGCTGCAGATGCTACACGGTGCCATGGTTTCTTTCACTATTTCACCAGCAGCTGAACCTAACCGTGTGTTTAATATCAATCGAGCATTTACTGCAAAACGCCTAGGATTAGCAGAACACACACATCCAGTGGAGGCTCTACAGAAGAAGTATTGGCACCTGAGAGATCTACCTCTGCAATCCTTGCACTGTGTCCTGTGTTGCTGATTGGATCAGATCATCCTCATCTGATTACCCTGATTGATCCAGTACGCCTGGGACCTCCTGGAGGCCCCAGCAGCAGTGAAGACTCGCCTTGGCTGGACTCTCCAAGGCCCAGCACAAGGACTAAGATACCGCCTATCAGAGCAGCAGTGTCTTTTCACCTCCACTCTGTCACCTTCAGCAGACATATACAACCATGTTGAGAAGCTGTGGCAAATGGACATTCTGCCCTGGCGGAGTGAAAAAGCCTGCACCCGATCACGCCAGGACAAAGAGGCCCTAGCCCTCCTGGAACAGAGAACAGTGAGGAAAGAGATAGAAGGCACTCAGAGATATGCTACACCGCTCTTACGTGTACAGCAGATGCCCCAACTCAAAGCTCCAAAGGATGCAGTTCTTCCCCAGCTGAGAGCTACAGAGAAGAGGTTGGTAAAGGACCCAGAGAAAGCAGCAGCTTACCGAGTAGAAATACAAAAGCTGATCAACGCTGGCTATGTCCAGAAGTTGGAACCTGGTGACGAAGACACGCCCACCAGTTGGTATATTCCTCATCATATGGTGACACACAATGGAAAGAACAGAGTGTTTTTTAATTGTTCATTTGAGTTTCGAGGTGAGAATCTTAACAAGCTCCTGCTGCCTGGACCAATCCTAGGCCCCTCCCTGCTCGCTGTACTGCTGAGATTCCGGGAGCATGCTGTGGCTGTCAGCAGCGACATTCGCAGTATGTTTCACCAAGTTAGACTACTTCCAGAGGACCAGCCTCTCCTCAGATTCTTTTGGAGAGATGGGAAACGAGAGGAACCACCCAGCATATATGAATGGCGAGTGCTTCCCTTTGGCACCACATGTTCTCCCTGCTGTGCCATATTCGCCCTCCAGAAACACATTATCGAGCACAGCCGTGAGGGTGAGGACATCAGACAAGCAGTACTACAGTCATTCTATGTTGACAATTGTTTGCGTAGTCTAACATCAGAGAATGAGGCCAGAGTGCTTGTGGACAAATTGCAGGACATATTAGGCAGTGGTGGGTTTGAGCTGAGACAGTGGGCAAGTAACAAAATCCCTGTCATCTCCCACCTTCCACCTGAGATCAGATCAGACAGTGCAGAGCTTGTGATTAACAAAGGTCAAGAAGATGCCTCTGAACCAGCTCTTGGGCTGCGCTGGCATTGTTCCTCAGATACTCTGACCTATAACCACCACTCAGTCACACACTCAACTGTAACCCTCCGCACCATATATCAGGTGCTTGCCAGTCAGTACGACCCCTTAGGGTTCATTGTGCCTTATACCACACGAGCTAAAGTGATAGTGCAGAGATTGTGGGATAAGAAAAGGGACTGGGATGACCCCTCCCTCCCAGAGGGTCTTCTTCACATGTGGCAAGAGTGGGAGAGTGAGCTTTCCTCCCTGAAGAACATTGTCTTGCCAAGATGCTACACCAGTGAGGAAATGGACTCTGACACTAACCACAGAGAAATACACATCTTCTGTGATGCTTCAGAGCGTGCATATGGCTCAGTGGCATATATTCGTACAAAGAACACAGAAGGCAAAGTCGAAACCGCCTTTCTCACCGCCAGATCTCGTGTGGCACCTAAACGGCAACAGTCCATTCCACGCCTTGAATTGTGTGCAGCACTAACAGGGGCACAGCTGGCAAATGTGCTAAAGAAAGAACTTACACTCCTCATTCACCAGATAATACTATGGACAGACTCAACCACTGTGCTCACATGGCTGTCTTCAGAATCCTGTAGGTTCAAAGTGTTTGTAGGAACTCGTGTGGCAGAGATTCAGGATTTGACTGACAGAGAAGCATGGAGGTATGTAGATTCAGCAAACAACCCTGCAGATGATATTACCAGAGGTAAGCACCTTCAGGAGTTGACAGCAGACAGCCGCTGGTTTCAAGGTCCTGCTTTCTTGAAACACAGCTCCGATCAGTGGCCACAACTGCATCAGATACCACCTATCTCTGCAGATTGTGAGGAGGTAAAAAAGACTGCCTTTTGTGGGCTCATAGCAGCTCTCCCAGCGGTTCCAGACATTGAGCAATTAGAGACTTGGCCTCAGGTTGTTGCAGTCACTGCCCAGTGCCTACACGGGGCGGCTAACACGCCACCTACTGCAGACAATTATCGAGAAGCAGAAAATAGCTTACTTCTGCGAGTACAGCAGGAATGTTTTCCTGATGACTATCAGAGGTTGATGATGGGGAAGTCCATCTCAAGCAGCAGTCGCATCATCACTCTAGCCCCAGAGTTTGATAACGTGGCACATCTCATTCGAGTCGGTGGCCGACTCCGCCATACTACTGCCATTGAGGAGGAGACCCTCCATCCAATCATTCTTGATCCAAAACATAAGATCACACAACTCCTTATCCAGCACTGTGATGACCAACTTCACCATCCAGGATGTGAACGTGTATTCGCTGAGCTGAGGAGGAAGTATTGGATTCTAAGGGGAAGAGAGGCTGTCAGACGACATCAGCATCATTGCACTGAGTGCAGGAAGTGGCGTGGAAACCCAAAACAGCCTCGAATGGCAGATCTTCCACCAGCGAGGCTACGCCTCCACAAACCAGCATTTTATTCAACAGGTGTTGATTGTTTTGGTCCATACCATATAAAGATTGGACGAAGAACCGAGAAAAGGTGGGGGATCATCTTCAAGTGTATGACAACCAGGGCTGTTCACTTGGATCTCCTCCCCAGTATTGATGCAGATTCATTCCTTATGTCTCTGAGACGGTTTGTGGCCCGCCGTGGCAAACCTTTTGAGCTACTCTCTGACCAAGGCACAAATTTCAGAGGTGGAGAGCGAGAACTGCAGGAAGCATTCTCTTCACTACATCCAGATCTTCAAGGTCAGCTGGCCTCTCAACAGATCAAATTCACTTTCAACCCACCAAGCGCTCCCCATTTTGGTGGATGTTGGGAGAGGGAGATAAGGTCCCTCAAACAAGCACTTCAAGTCACCATTGGCACACAGTCAGTCACTGAAGAGGTCCTTCAGACTGTGCTTGTGGAAATTGAGGGTATCCTTAATTCTAAACGATTGGGCTGCACCTCATCCGATGTGGCAGACCCTGATCCTATTACACCCAACATCCTGCTTAGGGGGCGGCTGGATGCATCATTACCTCAGGTGGTATATCCAGAGTCGGAGATCCTCAGCAGACGGCGGTGGCGTCACAGCCAACTATTGGCAGATCAGTTCTGGAGGAGCTTCATCCGATTCTACTTACCTGGTCTCCAGACACGCCAGAAGTGGTGTTCAGAATCTGCAAATCTCCAAGCTGGGGACGTAGTAATGATAATCGATCCACAGCTGCCTCGGGCTTCATGGCCCATTGGACAAATTATTCAGACATTTCCTGCATCTGATGGCAGAGTGAGGACTGTGGAAGTGAAAGTAGGAGATCGCTCTTACACCCGACCAGTATCCAGAATTATCAGTCTTCCAAAACTGCCAGACTGTTAAATGTCCCAGTAGTGGCAATAGGTTTTCTTGTTGTTGTGCAGATTTCTTAAAGAAATCTGGGGGCGGCTGTTAAAAAGGCCAATACCACTTGGACTATTCCGCTCCCCCTCTGGGAATGGTATGTTCCGATCGGACCAGCTCCGTGCATGAGGAGGTCACGGAGCGAGGACTGTTTCGCTGAGTTCCAGCAAGTTAATTAAGTTTATTGCAACTGTTAATGTTTATGCAGTGTGTGCGTCCATTGAACTGTAAGTCCATTATTATAGCTTTTTATGTATATTTATGTTTCTGTTACCGACATTATGGTTTTTCGTAGTTAGCTCGCCGTTTCGGCTACATGTGACCAATTAAGGATAATTGATAGCCTGCACATTTCGAGACTGTATTTTGCAGCGCTTTAATTAGATACATATTGTGTATTTATGGTTGAGTTGTCTAATGCTAAGTACCATTTCTTAATAATATGATTGATTTACTGGTTTAGCAGACTTGTATTTGCTTTAGGTAGGAAAGTGCAGTAGAGGGAATTGTTGTGAAGTAAGAGCTCCATCTTTGGCAGCGATATGCGTAACATGTGAACGGTAAACTCAGTCATGCTTAATGTTATGGGAAAACGTATTGATAATTAGGTATAATTGTTCTATTTAGTATTGATTTTGTATTTTGTATTTCTTTCAGAAACACACACACACACACACACACACGCACGCATATAAAAGCACAAATGTGAATATGATTGGAATAAGGAATGCCGGAATAAAGCTTTCCTAAAGGAAAAGAGGAACTCCAAGTTTTTTTGAGTGATCTAACAGTCACTTCAGTGGTGGGCAGTAAAGTATCCGAACCCAAGTACAAGGGAGAAGCCAGTGTCAGCCAACTCCATTTTTAAATTAGCTGATAACAAACGTTTGTTACTTCGTTTCTAAAGGAGCCTGAACTTTGAATACGGAAATGTATCACAACCATAACCATAACAAATCATCCTACAATCAACAGATTCATTCATTTCTTCATTGTCATGAAGTTCAGGTCTCCTGCAAATGAAATAAAATGTGATTCAGAACAAACTGAAAGTGTTAATAATCACATTTAAAGCCCAGATTCAGTCAAAAGCAGTATGCCATATTCTACAAAGTATTTGTACAAGATAGATTTAGAGATATTATTCAGTTCATTCAGCAGCAGTTATAACATTTATTTTCACAAACTTACATTAAATCCTGTTTGACATGTGGTTTTCTTTCTAAAATACAAAATCATGATAATGAAAAACACACACAAAATGAAAGAAAGTGAATGAAGATTCTGTTATTTTACCTTATTTCTTTTTAAGGTACAATACAAGGAGAGCAGCTACTGCTACGACCAAAAGACCTGCAGCTACCACAGCTACGACAACACCAAGGGTTGAATTCCCTGTAATAGAGAAGTCAGTTAAAATTCAGTCATACAGTATATTAATGTTCAACTGTTCTTGTTTAATGCTGTACATGAAGAGTTTCTGCTATCTTACCTTCCTCTATCCTCAGAAAGGTGTTGGTTATAAACGTCTCTTCAGCGTTACGGAGCTCACAGGTGTATGTTCCCTCCTGATTTGAAGATAAGTTCTGTAACATGAGGCTTCCTGACTCTGACACACTCTTCACATGTTGTCTCCACTGCTCTGACACTGTGCGACCGTCGTTGGTCTGGTTCAGGATGATCTGAGTGTGGTTGAATCTCCAGATTAGAGCCATTAGAGGAGAGTTGGAGGTAGTGCAGGAGATTGTTGTGCCACTGCTGGAGCCATTAATAGAAGCTGAAACAATACAACACAACATATTAACATGTATTTTCATGCACATCTTGTTTTCGGAAACCTTCTGCCTCACATCACAACATTTGACAACACAGTTTGCATTTAGAACAGTTTAACTAGACAGTGCCTCTGATATCGTAAATATTGATGAAAGCATTGTTCGGTTTTCAAGTAGTTTCAGGTCATTAATAATAAACATGAATAAACATTATTGATCCCCTTGGGGAAATTGTGGTTGGACAGCGGCTAGACAGTATGTCAGTGCTACACTATGGGGTTTCGGTGTCTTGTCCAAGGACACCTCAGCAAGTAGCCAGGAGGAACAGGGAATCGAGACACTCACCCTGGGGTTCGTAGACGACTGCTCTACTACCTGAGTTACTGCCGCCCCTAAGATGCAGTGTGTCAGCTCTAGAGGGATCTAACAGGAGTAAAGGAATTGTCATGGTTCGGTCTCATCCCCGTGCTATTGGTGTTTCCCTCGTCTCCCTTCCTCCAGTCTCCACTCACCGGACTCCTGATTATCTGATTCATTTCATCTGTGCGTCCCTTTGTTTTAGAAGCTCAGCTACTGTTTAGTGCTGGTTGGTTGTGTTCTGTCCTCCACGTGTGTGTATTCTTCTACATGTCAATTGCTCACCACATGCTCGTTGTCCTCCACATGCCCATTATTCCCCTCTATGACTTTGATTTGTCTGTCAAGTCCCTTCACGTTTTGTTCATGTTTTGCCTGCCTTCAGCAGTGATTTTCATTATTCTGTAGGTTGTGCCCAATAGTCCTTTGTTAAGTTAGTCGGTTCTTTGTGTGTTTAGTTTGCTAATTCATATTTTTTCCTGCACTACTGCAGTGTTTTCAGTTGGTACTTTGTCCGTCTGTTTATGGTTTTGCTTGTACTTGTACTTATGCCGTGTTTTTGGGTCTCTTTATGTTGCTACTGTACTTTAAGTGTTTGTTAGCTCCCCGTGTCCCTGCCTTTTTGTTAATAAATATATCCTTTCGTTCTTACGTGTCTGGTCCTGTCAGTCCCATAACCTTACAGGAATAAAGTATTAATTGATAGTGTAACAGTAAAAAATATATAATATGCTTTTTAGTTCAGAATGAGCTTTTTATGCATACATGTGTATATTTCTACAGTAGCCCAAACCAGACCATAATCTACAAAAGTTACAGTATTTGCTCTCTTACAGTCAAGCTAAGATTGATAGTTTACATAATAAATAGATGAATTAAGTTTCTAAATACTACTGGCACCTGACAGTCACAGTAAGCTCTCTTACACCTGGAAAGGTGTTTCAGGTATTCAGATGATGCTAAAATCTCAGATACTGCATCTTTTAATAAGGACAATATCACAGACAAGTTAACACCATACTGACAAACATTAACACCACAACACAAACATGCAGGATGCAAAATCTAAACTCAACTACTTACTTACTCTTACTCAATTACTTTCAGTTCACAATGGTTCAGTTCTTTATTCTGTGATCCGTGTCTGAATGTTTGTTTTGGTCTTTGTGTCTGGAACTTTAGACCTGCAGCAAGTCTTGTTTCTTCTTGTTTGGAGCTTTCAAGTTGTGTGCTGCCCTGGATCTGCACTAGCAGGGAGCTGCTCTGGAATTTAACGGGATCCTCCCCTTCACAAATATTGGCATGGTCAAAGTTTAACAAGCAGAAACGCAAGTCCAAGTCTGCCCAAAAGATTCCCCACAGCAGTTCTCTGGTTTTTACAGAGAGAAACTGTTATTGTGTAGTTGCAGCAAGTGAGTATGTTGATATTAACATCGATCCCAAATTAAAAGTTACACTCACCCAGCTGCCTAAAAGTAGTTCTCCTCTTGTTTCTGTGAGTGCTGATGGTGCAGCTGTAGACCACATCAGTACCAGGATCTGAAAGTATCAGAGAACTACTGATGCTGTAGAGCTGCTGTTCAGTCTGCTGGACTCTGGTTGGGGTGTTCAAGGTCATGTTGGATGGAGGGTTGGTGGACCAGGTGAGTTCAGGTTCAGGGTAGATCCCCTCTGAGCTGCAGGTGATGCTGTTTTCTACCTGATGAATGTCGACTTTATTGACTGGAGCTGCAAAAGATGGATTCACTTTGTGAGTTTAATCACACAGCTTTGAATGGGGAACATTTCTTTTAACCCAACCTAAATCAAAGTCCTGTCTTTGCCTTAGTCAGAGACAAGACTGCAAAGACTTGTACACTCCTACATCTGTCATCCACCGAGTTATCGTGCAGCTTCATTTATTTAAAAAACACATGTAGCCGGTTGTCACCAAGTTATCTGCAAAACTAATTTGTTCTTAAAGCTTATCTTTATACACGTATATCAGCCGTTTACAGTAAAGAAAGTACATTTTTGATAGTGCTGTTGTTTGACAAAGCAATCCACCAGTTAGATGAGCTGCTCACTGCCGCCAAACGATACATTATGGCTGGTGCAAACCTTAAGATTTGAAAAGAAATGCCTGTGTGTGCAGACAGGTAGGCGTAATTTCATTATTTTGTGGTAAAAGCACATGAAGCAGGTAGGCTGTATAGAAACATTCTGTACACTGTACACTCTGTGTTTTATTCTTTGACTGTTTATTTTGTGTTTCTCATACCGTCCACTTCTAGGTTGATAAATGTCTCATTGTTTTCAGTGACGGTACTGGTGAAGCATCTGTATCTGCCCTGGTCCTGAACCTTCACCCCTGTCAGCAACAGTGAAGCGTTTCCTCTGGAGATCTGGTCCTTGAACAGTGATGTTCTCGCTTTAAAGTGCTGGTCCTGCTGTGAGAGCTGGTCCTGGTCATGGTAGTAGGAGTGGACAGGGAATGTGTCAGTCCAGTGTATGACAACTTCAGCACCGGTCTTGAAGCTGCACGGTAAGATGCAGTTTTCCATCAACACACAGGACACGTCAGTATCTGTAAAACATTAAATAAAGGGGCTGTGACTGAGAACTCACTATAAAAATGTTAAAACCTCTTCCAAATCACATGAGTATTATAATGTAAGTATTATTGTTCGTTTAATAATTTTATTGTCCTATCACAATAAAATCAGAAAAGTTGTAAACATGTGACTCACCACCTCTGGAAACAGTTAACATCCACAGAAAGATCAGGTCCAGTGAGGACAAGACACGCATGACTGAGCTCATCTTTCGGTTTAAATTTCATGTGTTGTGCCACACTGTACTGCAACAAGTGCAAGTGTAAAGGTACAGGGACACATAGCAGCAAATTTAAACAGACCCGTAGCTCAGTTTGTAGAGCAGCCGTCTATGAACCTGTTGATCGTGTAGTAGCACCGATATGTGCTCACTGGCAGCCGTCTAACCAGGGGAATCAACAATCAATGTCATTATTAATAATTTGTCTGTCTTTGCTCTGCAAACAGTAAACATCATACCAGACCCCAAACATCTGCAGCAAACTTTAGTAGAGTTCAGTTATTTAAGAATGATGTTGCAAGGACAGTGTGTATTTCTAACATAGAATCATAAAAATGAATAAAATGACCAAAAAGTGGATTTTGCATAACATGAGGACTTTAAACGTAGTTAAACGTAGTTGTAAAGAAAGCAATATTAGTAGATACTCCATATGCCAATAAATTACACGTCTACTTGTTAGTTATTTAGTTTAAGTTATTTAGTTCATTTATCTTTTTGTTTTCCTTGTGCAAAAAGTAATTTATAACAAAATGTAGTTGTTTGTAGTGTTTTCTTAATGCAACAAACTGCCTCATTAGAAACAGGTATTACTACCATTAAGAGTGTTACTAAACTCCTTTCATTTAATTTAGATACATTTTAATGATTTATTAATGTTTTCTATTATTGCTTTTAATGACTGAACATTGGATTTGTTGAAATACTTTTATTACGATTTAATGGATTCATGTTTGATGTATTCAATTTATTATATAAAGGACATATCTACGTGTAATACTCTTTTCTGGATTATCGTTGTGAGTAAGTTAAGAATGTATTTTGAAAGTGTTGCATAATGTTAGAGCATCATCAAAACCAGCATATGGATTAAACCTAATGTCTTAAATCCACAGGTTGTCTAACTTACACATGAAACAGCACTAGTCCCAAAACCGGATCATGATCCAAAGATTTAATCTGTTAAAAAAATCAATAAACGATAACTAATATATTTCAGTTGCCTCTCTCAAGATGCAGAGGAAAACTGACAAGTTCCAGCATGTTGGTTTCATCAGGTTTTTTTATTTTGTTTGTTTTATGTTTTTTTTTAAACAAAAGGTTTCCAGGAGTAAAAACGATATTCCATAATTAAAAGTTTGAAAATTACCAATGTAGGACTAAAAAGATTAAAAACAGATACAAAAAGGGAGAAAACGAGCTGCTGAGACAACAGTGAACTAAACATTTGTACCAGATAACATGGAAAACTGCTCTGTAGCTGCTGTCTAACAAAAAACAGTCTGTCATCTTACCTGCAACATTAAAACAAGTCAGGATCCTGGAAACCGAAGGAGATTAAATATAACTCACTACAGCACAAGATGGGACACTGTGATTTCTTTATTCTTTTTTTTTTTTTTACAACTGAAAGCCTTATGTTGCGCAACCAGTCTTAAGGTGGCCCATTAAGGTGGACTATTGCTCTAAAGTTTGGATCTGTAAAACAACACATTTTCCAATTTACTGAAGAAAACTGGGATTGTTCCAGTTAGATTTAGTTAAATTGAACTATGATTACCATGATTAACATGCAACAGAGCATCTGGTAGATGAGTCAAGACAACTTGACTTCCTTCTTGTTCCGTCGAAGCATTTACTGCTCATCCAAGTAGCTTTTTCATTATTCAGGCCAAGTGTGAAATAAAACAAATAAAATAAAAAATTCAATTATTTACAAAGCACAAAACAAGAGTACATTGAAACAGTTGCAGAAATTCTTTCACTACTTCCTTCCTTATAAATTATTATTGTAAAAGTGATAAAATATTTATTACTTCATTTAATAGTCATCATGTGTGTTTATTGGGTGGGTTTTTTTTTTTTTATTTTGTTGGACTTGATGAAGCTTTTTGCAGTTTTACATGTTTACTGATTAAAATGCAGAAACAAATGTAGCTTTAATGTTCATGTGAGGTGAAAGGAAAAAAAAAACACTGATCAATTAAATAAAAGAAATAATATTTTTTCTATTTTCTATTTTTCTATTTAAGCAATAAAATTAAAGTTTGACCAGCACAACTAAAATTATTTGGACTTTAACAGAGACCAGTATATTAATTTATAGTCACATGACAGTGATCTGTGAAACTATGAATTTTGCCTAAATTTTTTATTTGCTTTCATCTCAGTTTCTGCACCATAATAATGAAACTCTTTGAGTCTGCTACTGATCATAAAACTAATAGCTGCCTCAGTCCCCTTAGTTTGTCACTGTCACAGATCATTGGTCGGTGCCCTCTGAGTTGTCAGGTTGGTCATTTTGATTTTGATTGAAGTTTTGAAGCCTGAAAAAAAAAAGATTGTTATATAGACATAAGTCTAAATAATCTCTTAGCTTCTGCTGAAATAAACAAACACAGAAAGGATCATTTGATTTTTTTTTAATTTTCTATTATATCTCTTTTTATTGAACTTCCAGTCAGTCTGAGATTCATTTGTTAAATAATCTTTTCAGCTGAGACAATAGTTATTTTTTAACTAGGTTCCAACTGTGAATAAGGTTTAATTGATTTATTAATTACAGTAAATATGTTACAAGATGACTTGGAGAAATGCAAATTAGATCTCAGCAGAACATTCATTTACTATAGTATACAGTGCAGCGGTGCATTTTAATACATACAATGTACTTACTGTTCATTGGTTTCTGTTGTTCTTGGGTTTCTTTGTCGACCTGAGAAATGTTGAACCAAGAAGACAAAATAGTCACTATAAACAGAATAGAATTAATGGACTAAAAATGAAGGTGGAATTTTATTTTACCTTTGGGTTTTTTACACCGCCGGGTAACTATTGCTGTTGCTGCAGCTAGAACTAAAATGGCTACAGGTACTCCTACAATGACTCCAACATTTTTTGAAGCTGCTGAAATAGAAAAGAAATCTTAGGATCACATTTCAGTGTGACTTTCTTTACTTGATTTGTGACATTGTTTTTTCTGGAGATGCAGAGAACAAACAAGGAAGAAGATGTGCAACAAAGCGAGTTATAAAGTACTCTACCTTCAGTTCTCTTTATCTTCACAAAAATAAGAAGAGTTTCTCTTTGAAACGTCTCCTCAGCATTATGGAGTTCACAGCTGTATGTTCCCTCCTGATCTGAAGTTAAATGCTGTAGTGTGAGGCTTCCTGACTCTGACACACTCTTCACATGTTGTCTCCACTGCTTTGACACTGTGTCAGGGACGTCTGTCCCTTTCTGGGTCAGGATGATCTCACTGTGGTTGAATCTCCAGACGAGGTTTGAGAAGGAGGCATCTGAGTCAGCGCAGTCAACTGATGATTCAGTGTCAAACTCAATGATAGAAACTAAAATAAAACCACAAATAAACCAGAAAACCCCATAATAAAACTCTGAACACTGGTTAAATGAATCTCCTCAGGTTTTCTTGAAAACTCTTACTTGGTCTAAATAAAGCAGTTCTCCTCTTATTTCTGCGAGTGCTGATGGTGCAGCTGTAGACCACATCAGTACCAGGATCTGAAAGTATCAGAGAACTACTGATGTTGTAGAGCTGCTGTTTAGTCTGCTGGACTCTGGTTGTGGTGTTGAAGGTAATTTTGATTGGAGGGTTGGTGGACCAGGTGAGTTCAGGTTCAGGGTAGATCCCCTCTGAGCTGCAGGTGATGCTGTTTTCTACCTGATGAATATCGACTTTATTAACTGGAGCTGTGCAAAAAAAAAAAAAAAAAAAAAAAAGAACAATTACATCATAGACTGTACAGTATTGTTAGTTTAATCCTGGTGTAACAAAGATGAAATTTTGCTAAAATTTAAAATTTTTTTACCATATACTTTCACTACAACATGTTTTTCCTGTCCGTCACTGTAGCATTTGTATCTTCCCTGGTCCTGAACTTTCACCCCTGTTAGCTGCAATGAAATGTTTCCTCTGAGGATCTGGTCTTTGAACAGTGACGTCCTGTTTCTGATGTGCAGGGCCTGGAATGCGAGCTGGTCCTGATCGTCGTAGTAGGCATGAACAGGAACATTTCCTTCTGTCTGAACCCAGTGGATGACGACATCAGAGCTGCCCTGGATGCTGCACGGTAAGATGCAGTTTTCCATGTAAACACAGGACACATCAGTATCTGTAACAACAAGTAATGAGACACACAGTAAAGTTCAGTTCAGGGGAAACTACCGGCTGAATCCAAGTGAGTTTTTATAATCATCATCTGAATTTCATGACCATATAAATAACAATTCACATCAACAATGGCATTTCTATCAGTCTTGGTGTCAGCTGTGAGCTAGTTATCACGCTGGCTTTAGTAATTAACTCACAACAAATCCAGCCTCATGGAGCCAAAATAAACAGAACATCAGCTCATAAAGCAGCACAAGCTTTATGAGCTGTTTACTTGACTTTTCCTGAAGCAAAGTCATGAAGATAAAGTTAATAGTTATTCATGTAATTTTTATTCCAACAGCAAAACTGTATGTTTTGTTCATTTTGGCTTCATGAGGCCGGATTAAGATCAAGAAAAAGATTTAAAGGTAGGTCAAATTAAAGATGATGTGGTGTGAGGAAGGTGAATTTAGTCCTGCTTTCAAGAATAAATAGTATGTTGTTGATTAGGTTTCTGCATGCTCAGGGATTTAAAGCATTTGACAGCTGCAGGCTTTACAGGTTCTGCTACTGTATCTGTTCAGTCATCAGCTGTGGTGAAAAATGATGTTTCACTGAGAGTGAATGTATCCCAACAGGTTCTGCATTCCTGTTACAGGTTACATATTTAGGCTCTCCGTCTTTAATTAAACACATATGTTAAAATAAAAGTGTTTAGTACTTCAGTGGCTCCGGAAAAACATTTAAGAGGGTTCAGAGGAAAATTTGCCTCAAAATGTTTTACAATGTTGAAGATAAAGATAGAAGATAAAATCATCATTCACTGTGTTTCCTGGTAGTTTCTGTTGTCTGATGTAAACAGTCATGAAACTACAATGTACCAATGTGACAGGTGTCTGTTTATGTTTAGGTTGGAATAATATGAGAAAGGCTGTGAACGCCTCACTCACCTGCTCTGGTCAGAGTCCACAGAAATGTCAGGATCAGAAACACAACACACAGAACTGCTGTCATCTTCCCTCTAAAGTGTACGATAATGAAGACTGTGCCACATGAACCGATACATACTCACTACGGGGAGACGTGACTCATCAGTGAGAAAATGTTTGAAATGTGACACGGGTGTGACAAGTTGAACCACCTGTCAGTCCGAAGTTAAAGGACTCTCTGCTAAATCTGTTTCTATTTACTGTCTGTCAGTGACAAATGAAGATTTAAGAACCATTAGAGGATCTGACCACTCAAAGCTTTAAAGACAAGCGGGACAATCCTAACTCAAGGGTAACTAGTAACTAGTCAGTAAACTTGAAGGAAACCTGTGAAGGGCAGCACGAACTAGTGTGGTATGTTAGTCTCTTAGATCATAATGAAAGCAGCATTGATGAGCTTTTCTAGATTTGCAGGTCACTTCTCAGTAAGACAGAAGATTTAACTATTAGACCTTCGTGTCTGACTCAATACATGGAGCTCCACTGAGTTCTATTGTATCTGATTATGGGTATAGGCTGGTGCAGCTAATAATAATTTTGTAATTGTCTATTCACTGTGAGGTTCTCATGTCTCATATTCCCGCACCGTCCACTTTCAGGGTGATAAACAACCCATGATGCTGGTGTACCACCTTTATCGGTCCAGGTCCTGAACTTTCCCTGCTGTCAGCTGCAGTGAAGCGTTTCTCCTGGAGATCTGGTCCTTGAACAGTGACGTCCTGTCATAAAGACTTCCTGTTGTCAGGTGGATCCAGTGTGTGACATCATCAATGCTGCCAAGGAAGCTGCACAGTAAGATGCAGTTTTACAGTATGTTCTGTTGGGAATTCTTCTTTGAGCAAAGATCACGAGAAAGGAACAACTGACACTGTAGTGTGTCAGCGTTTTATTATAAAAGATACTAAGCTGAATGTTACAGTGATTGATGAGTTTGACCATGAGAAAAGTTACAGACTAGACTACATAAGAAAATAATACATCATTAAACAAGTTCAGACTGGTTTACACACTGGTGTAAAGCCTGATCATATTCTTGAGAGAACCAGTACAAACACACTAATCAGTGTTTGATTTAGTTTAGAATTCAGCAGCAGAGGATAAAGTTAACTTCAGGTGGTCATAAAAAGCAAAGAAATAATCACCACCAATCCCACTTTTATCCAACACTTCAGTATTCGATTTATTAAAATCAATCTTGTCAAAAATATGTCATCAGTCAGTCATTAGGACTCTATGAATACAGCAGTCAGGTTTAATAATCACTTCATAAATATAATGACAAGAAAGCATCTGCTGTGTGTGAAATATAAACAATACGAGCTAAATATTTTCTGTCAGGGACACTCAGATTATTATGACTCATACACATACACTGTTCATGTACTGTTCTTTGGTTGTGTAAAGCTGCTTTGTGACAATGTCAATTGTAAAAAGCACTCTACAAATAAAATTGAATTGAATTAAATTGAATTAAATATTCATGAACCCCTATCGCTGTAAAATACGAGCATGTTATTAAAAGAATCATAATTAGCAAGAAAACTACAAGAAACAGGTGAAGTATGAGATAATAAATTAAAATGCAGTTTACTGCTGCAACAATAAGAAAATGCTGCAATACTCAAGTTTTAGAACAGAAATTCTCTTCACTGACAAAACTCATTGTACTTTGACATCAGTCTGTGGCAGGGGTAGAAGAGGTAAAAGGAGAAGTGTCCAGACCTCTACATGACTGGTTGTTCTGATTAAATTTATTATTACAGGTGAAGATATAATTACTTTAACCAGTCACCTCTGCCTACTGCCAAAACTTGGGATTTAACGTTTACTCTCGCTCGACTGCTTTCAGCTGATTTCACACACAGCAACCTCCAGGAACCACACACTTGAAAGAAAATCAAATCTTTAAATATGTATCTTCATTCACGGTAAAGTCACCTCTTTGGGTCACCTTTTTCTATGGTCTAGGGAACAATTGTGGGTCTAAATCATAATTAGAAACAGAAAACTGTGAGTTCCTCTTAATCCCCACTGCTCTATTCCTCTAGAAAGAAGCCAAGATCTGTGTTCGGTCACTGGTCCCTCAATAGTGACAGTAGTTCATCTGCTGTCTCTTAGTTGGAGCGGTGCATGCTCCTGGTGGAGAGGAGCACGCACCTTCACCTCACTCTGTTACTTCTGGGTTCAATGCGGCTGAAGATTAGCGGCAGCGCACGGCGTGCCCCAGGCAGTGTTAGATGTGAGCGCCACTGGAGCTGCTGGTGTGCTGAATGTGCCTGAGGACACCCACTGTAGTCTTCTTCAGTATCTCTTACTCTTTGTTCCATGGTTGATTGTGTGCGTGTCCTGCACAGGTGGCGAAAAGTCAACAGGCCCTGGAACCTTTTCGTTGTCCCTGACATGGACCCTCTTGTCTCTCTCTTTACTGTGGTTTCTTTCTTGTCAGCAGCACCTGGAACAATCCCTCTCTCTGTCTTTTTCTTGAACCTGTGTGGTGACAAAATGAACCCACATTATGTAACTTGTTTTGAAAGGTCTCTTCCTGCCCTGCTCTTGAGCCTTAGTCCTGGACCTTGTCTTGAAGAGTCAGGTGACTCCAGAGTGTCTGAGGGGTTCTCACATTGGTGAATGATCAGTTTCTTCCTAATGATCTCCAACAAATCTAACCTCATTCTGAAGTCTTTATCCAGTTATCTGAAGAAATTTGTATGTGATACACAACTTTTGACACAGCACAGAAACTCAACCTCTGAGCGAGGCGGCTGTGTTTAGGGACTGATTGGTGACAACACATGAAGACAAATCAGGAAAGTACATTTTAATTGGTAAAAGAAAAAAAAAACACAAACTATCTGTGACAGATTATTATTATTATTATTATTAAAATCAATCTTGTCAAAAATATGCCATCAGTCAGTCATTAGGATTGTATGAATACACCAGTCAGGTTTAATAATCACTTCATAAATATAATGACAAGAAAGCATCTGCTGTGTGTGGAATATAAACAAAATATTCATGAACCCATATAACTGTAAAACATTAGCATGCTATTAAAAGAATCATAATTATAACAAGAAAACTACAAGAAACAGGTGAAGTATGAGATAATAAATTAAAATGCAGTTTACTGCTGCAACAATAAGAAAATGCTGCATTACTCAAGTTTTAGAACAGAAATTCTCTTCACTGACATAATCAAAACTCATTGTACTTTGACATCAGTCTGTGGCAGGGGTAGAAGAGGTAAAAGGAGAAGTGTCCAGACCTCTACATGACTGATTGTTCTGATTAAATTTATTATTACAGGTGAAGATATAATTACTTTAACCAGTTACCGCTGCCTACTGCCAAAACTTGGGATTTTAACGTTTACTCTCGCTCGACTGCTTTCACTTGATTGGACAACACCACTTTCCTCCTATAAATAACTTACAAAACAATAAAAAGGACATGATTCAGAGTGAAATAGAAATTGTATTTATAAAGAGAAATGCATGTTCAGGTATTGTAAGATACCTAGAAACACACACACATTTATATTTACAGACAAACCCACATGCTAACACACTTTAAAGATGTAAACACATATCAAAGCTGTACCATTTATATGCACAAATACCAAGAAATGTTAAAAACCATACAAAATAGATATCGTCAAAATTAGCTTTTGCATGTTGATGTAGATTAAAGTGTGTGGTTGTGCTACTGCTCAACACATTGGTTGCTTTGTGATTTTTAGCTGCTGTTGCTTTTGCTTTTGCTTCTATTATAAGAGATAAAACAGGAGGCATAAGTGCACAGGATTTCAGTGTAAATCAAGTTAATGCATATAAAGTTAGAAAGATAATGATAGTTTGCCTGGATTTGATTACATGAGGTTGAAGGTTATCAGCTGTTACTAGGCAGAGAAATGGTTCAGAGGTTTGTCAAGACTAAGCTTCATCATTGTGTTGAATGTCGCAAGAGTGAAACTGAAACTTAAAGACGAGAGCAACAAGTTTAGTTATAAAGCTGCTAAAGGATCCAAAGTATCAAAAAATAAAATAAAAGTATGACGTGACTGTTAAAGAGATGTGTTGAGTTTATTGTCAGACTTAAATGTTTACAGCGAGAAAGTAGAGGAAAGATGTGAGAACAGAGAAGAAGTAAAGAAGCAGGCAGGTGATGGAGGAAGAAAGAGTTTTTAAATCAGAAACAGGAAGAAAAACATTTACTGTCACTAAAGCAAAGAGAGAAATTCCCACAGAGGTAAGACTGGAAGAAATAAGAGATAAATACGACAAACAATACATACATACCTTTCACCGAGTGGAACACACGTAAGAGCCAGGTTACAGACACACTTCCTGTCTCTTTCTCTCTCTCTCTCTCATACGTACATAAACGTAACAGTAGCTTAAACTAAATACAAATAGCAAAAAAATTTTAAACCAAAACAAACATAGAGAAAAGTACACTTTGAAGTTGCAAATCAGCATATTTAATTTCATTCATAAGCACAAATACCAACAAATATAGAACTTTATAGAACAATATAATATATAACTACATGTGATAATACGAGAAACATAATAAATACATTAAACAACAAATATTAAAATGAGATACTTTAGAGGATCATTTATTCATTATACATGATAAAAAGTACAATAATATATAAACTTAAATAAGCATGTGATTGATAAGGTGCAACATTGTGGTGGAACAAATATTACCATTAAATCTGCAGCTGCCCGGCAGTGGAGACCTGATTTAGAGGCTGTGGCTGGAGTGTTTCATGATGCTAGGAGTGTTACAGTGCACCGTGTTCCTTTTCTGCTGTTTGTTGTCCTACAGAACCAGAGTGATGCAGGTTTGCAGGAAAACAGTGTAGATGATTAAACTGTTTTAAAGTTGAACCTGCAGCAGAGGATTTCTAATCACGGTGAACTGTTTGTCATTTTGCATGAGACCTGAGAAATGTTTCAGTTCAAAAGACAATATCATTAATACAAATGACTTACACAGCATTAATTTAAGTCTATTGAAAAGCTTCTTTTGCCTTTTGTCTTTTTAAAATACATAACCAGGACAGCTGCTGCTGCTGCTGCAGCTTCTCAGACCAAAAGCATTTTTTTCATACCCTGTGACACCAAACGTATCATATATGATACATGAGTTTTTGACCCCTCTACATCATCAGTGTGAAATATTATTTCTTGAAAAACCCAATGTATACAATCAGATACTTGCAATGCAAAAATATTACACCAGGGAGAGGTATTTAATTAACCAAGGGGCAGTGACACTGCCAGACAGAGATTTCAGGAAAGAGAAACAGGGAAACAGGTGGTTTTTTAGGAAGAACTTTCCCCAGTTTTGAAAAGGTTAAGGTAAGAAAAACATTCAAATTATTACTGAAACATCAATAGGAACAGTTACTGAATTGATGTCATGTGAAATTATTTAATATTGGAACAAAAATTTTGCACATGCAAGTTGCATGATGATGATGCCATGATTTCCATGATACTTTTAGTAGTAACTTTTTGCTTACTGGTTAATAATTCATAATAATCAATTAATTAATACATTTCATAAATAAATAAATAATAAAAATACACAATAATGTTTTTGTGTGGTCCTGTGTGTGTTTTTAGATGCCAAGATATTAAAGTGTCGAAGAGGCGCTGAACATGATTCTGGATGGTAATGCTAGTGACATGGAGCAGCTAGCGGAAGATGATGATGATGAGGAGGAGGAGGAATGGATTCCTCCTGCAAGGATTGAGGAAAAATCAGATAGTAGTGATAATGAGAAAGATGCAGCTTTAGAAGAGGACAAAAGAAATCCAAATGACACAGAACCAAAGCAGTCAACAAGCAGCAAAGTGAAAGGAAGGAGTATCAGTGGGGAAAAGAAAAAGGTTTGAACCTCCAGCTGTTGAGTTGGAGGGATGTGTTGAGGAAAACTCAACAAAGACAGGACCTGGACACCACATATGTATTTCAAAGACTTTGTGACAGAAGAAATGCTCCAAGAAATTGCAGAAGAAACAAACTTGTACAGTGTGCAGAAAGATGGAAAATCAGTGAACACAAATGCCAAAGAAACTGGGCAAATTCTGGGTATGTACATGCACATGGGGTTAAATCGAATGCCCAACGTACGAACTTATTGGGAAATGGAGACGAGGTACCCTGCTGTTTGTGATGTGATGTCACGCAGTCGATTCCTTAAGTTGCTGACGCTCATCAACTTTCAGGACAACCTCAATGTGAAGAGGCAAAGAAAGATAAGCTGTGGAAACTAAGGCCATGGTTAGAGCAACTACGTCAACGCTTTCTTAGCATACCCCCTGAAGCATCACATCTAAAAATCACATCTACAGTGCTACATCCCAGGAAAACCTCACAGATGGGGGTTCAAGACATGTGGACGTGCTGGACAAAGTGGGTATCTTTATGACTTTGGGGCCCAGGGGCAGAGCATCCAGACAAAAGAGAAATCTGATGTCGGTGGTAGCGGAGTTGTTGTCTTGAAAATGACTTCAACTCTTCCAGCAGCAAGAGCAGGAAAGGGTGGGAAGTGTGGCAGACCACTATCCTCTCCAGAAGCAACACCAACTCCCCCACGCAAGAGGTCATCCACTTTGATGCCCCCTGATGTGATAAGGGATGGCATCGATCACTTCCCAACATGGGAAACCAGACAGCAATGCAAACACTGTACAGGCCACTTGTACCGCCCATGTCTACTGTGTGAAATGCAGCGTGCATCTTTGCCTGAACAGGGACAGAAACTGTTTTCTGGCCTATCACCATGCAAAATAAAATGCTGTGAAGCAAAAAATTATGAAAAAAGTAATAACAGAAATGTTACTCTTCCACACTGCCAGTTCCATTGGTGTTAGTTTTTGTTTGTTCAAGAATTTTTTTTTAGCATTGCTCAATTTGTATCACATATGATACAAATTGAAACTCCTATACTGAAATTCATATTTGATTGTTATTTTGCTGCTGTTCAGAATGACCAATAAAGGCACCAGTTTCAAAGAATTTGAATTTCCTGTCAATTACTTAATGGTTTGGGCTTTACAGGGTTAACACAGATGAAGATTAAAACACAGCATCAAAGCTGGTTAGTGTAGTGGTAACATCACCGCCTCCCATGTGGGAGACTGGGGTTCAGCTGTGGCCCACCTCCAGTAAGGGTCCTTAGGGAAGACCTCCTCATGCTTACCCTGCCTACCAATGTACCCTAACTGTATGTTGCTTTGGATAAAAGTGTCTGCTAAATGACTAAATGTAAATGTAAATGAGGGAGGAAGCAGCTGAGACCCTCAGTATGGTTTAAAGATGATGCAGAAAAGTGTTGAGTTTTTTAGATCGTAAGTGAGGTGGCTGAGCGTGGCAGCTCATTCCACCATCATGGGATCACTGAGCTGAAGAGTTTTCCATGTCGACTGTGTGGTGCTGGTACCACCAGACGTCGTTCATTGGTCGAGCGCAGTGGACGGGATGTAGACTTGAATGATTGAAATGAGATAAGATGGAGCTAAGGAGTTGATCCCTCTGTAGGCAAGAGACAGAGCTTTGAACTTGATCCTTGCAGCCACAGGAATCAATGTGTATGTTTACATTTATACATTTACTAATAAAATACAACAGAGCAGCTCAGTGATGTGTCACACTGTCAGTTTTACCTTTTGTTAAAGGAGGAACATGCAATGTAAACATAATCAAAATAGTCATAGTGCAAAATATCTTTCTTACTCATTATTTTGAATAAGGAGGTTAAAATGTCTTCAAAAAGCAAAAGCAAATGTTACCTCAGAACCTTAAGATCAGCTGATAATAAACGTTTGTTACTTCTTTTCTAAAGGAGCCTAAAGAGCTTAAAGACAGAGAACTTTGAATACGTAAATGTTTCACATCCATAATGATAACAAATGTCATCCTACAATCTCCAGATTCATTCATTCCTTCATTCTCATGAAGTCCAGGTCTCCTGCAAATGAAATAAAAAATGATTCAGAACAAACTGAAAGTGTTAATGCTCACATTTAAACAGTATGTTCTGTTCATTTGGGCTCCATTAGTCCTGGTATCAAGAATAAATTGAATGTTGTTGATTAGGTTTCTGCATGTTCAGGGATTTACAGCATTTGACAGCTGCAGGTTTTACAGGTTCTGCTACTGTATCTGTTCAGTCATCAGCTGTGGTGAAAAATGATGTTTCACTGAGAGTGAATGTATCCCAACAGGTTCTGCATTCCTGTTACAGGTTACATAGTTCAGCTCTCAATCTTTAATTAAAATAAAAGTGTCATGAAACTACAATGTACCAATGTGACAGGTGTCTGTTTATGTTTAGGTTGGAATAATATGAGAAAGGCTGCGAACGCCTCACTCACCTGCTCTGGTCAGAGTCCACAGAAATGTCAGGATCAGAAACACAACACACAGAACTGCTGTCTCCTCCCTCTAAAGTGTACGATAATGAAGACTGTGCCACATGAACCGATACATACTCACTACGAGGAGACGTGACTCATCTGTGATAAAATGTTTGAAATGTGACACGGGTGTGACAAATTGAACCACCTGTCAGTCCGAAAGTTAAAGGACTCTCTGCTGAATCTGTTTCTCTTTACTGTCTGTCAGTGACAAATGAAGATTTAAGAACCATTAGAGGATCTGACCACTCAAAGCTGTAAAGACAAGCGGGACAATCCTAACTCAAGGGTAACTAGTAACTAGTCAGTAAACTTGAAGGAAACCTGTGAAGGGCAGCACGAACTAGTGTGGTATGTTTCTCTCTTAGATCATAATGAAAGCAGCGTTGATGAGCTTTTCTAGATTTGCAGGTCACTTCTCAGTAAGCAGAAGATTTAACTATTAGACCTTCGTGTCTGACTCAATACATGGAGCTCCACTGAGTTCACAAACCTTGTTCAGGTTACTGAATAAAACAACCAGCACAAACAAGTGATTGCTCTACTAACACCACTTACATCATTAGGAGGCACTAGTTAATAATTATAATAGTAATCTTCCAAACTTCAGAGCCTTTATGGTGGAGCAGTGCTGCAGGATTATTGGATCTGAGTACAGTAGGTTTAAGGCTGGTGCAGCTAATAAACTGAGCATTGTTTTTTGTATATTTACTGGGAGGTTCTCATGTCTCTTATTCTCATACCATCCAAGGAAGCTGCACAGTAAGATGCAGTTTTACAGTATGTGCTGTTGGGAATTCTTCTTTTAGCAAAGATCACGAGAAAGGAACAACTGACACTGTAGTGTGTCAGCGTTTTATTATAAAAGATACTAAGCTGAATGTTCACCATGAGAAGTGCTCAGGAGGAGTTTGACCATGAGAAAAGTTACAGACTAGACTACATAAGAAAATAATACATCATTAAACAAGTTCAGACTGGTTTACACACTTGTGTAAAGCCTTATCATATTCTTGAGAGAACCAGTACATACACACTAATCAGTGTTTGATTCAGTTTAGAATTCAGCAGCAGAGGATAAAGTTAACTTCAGGTGGTCATAAAAAGCAAAGAAATAATCACCACCAATCCCACTTTTATCCAACACTTCAGTAATCGATTTATTAAAATCAATCTTATCAAAAATATGTCATCAGTCAGTCATGATATCGCTGTAAAATACGAGCGATATTAAAGTTTCATATTTAAAAATTTGAGATAATAAATTAAAATCTAGTTACAACAATAAAAATTACTCAAGTTTAAGAACTTGAATTTTCTTCACTGACATAATAAAAACTCCTTGTAGCTCGGCATCGGTCTATGACAGGGGTAGTAGTGGTAAAATGAGATGGGTCCAGACCTCTACATTCCTCTTAATCAGTCACCACTAACAATGAATTCATTGTTAATCAATTCTTCATCAGTTCTTTAAATATGTATCTTCATTCTCCGGAAAGTCACCTTCTTGGTTCTGGACCACTGATTTATGGTCTGGGGAACAATTGTGGGTCCAAATCATAATTAGAAACAGTAAACTGGGAGTTCCTCTTAATCCACACTGCTCCATTCCTCTAAAAAGATGCTGTGATCTGTGTTCAGCGGCTGGTCCCTCGATAGTGCCACAGTAGTTCCTGTGCTGTCTTCGCCCTGTTGGAGCGGTGCGTGCTCCTGGTGGAGAGGAGCATGCTTTCACCTTGCTCTCCTAATTTTGACGATAAGAGGCAGTGCAAGACGCACATCAGGCAGTGTTAGATGTGAGCACCACTGGAGCTGCTGGTGTGCTGAATGGGCCTGGGGACACCCACTGTAGTCTTCCTCAGCCTGTCTGTTTGTTGCCTTCTTTTTAAAATACAGAGCCAGAACAGCTGCTGCCAGTACTGCTGCTGTCAGTACTGCTGCTGCTGCTGCTGCTGCTGCTGCAGGCACCCTGCCTCTTCCGTGGACCTTGGTCAATTGATCTAAATTAGAAAAAAGAGTGGAGCTGTTATTGCAGTTTAATATTAAATATAAATATTATTATGTAATAAGTAAATATTAAAGTACTTTACTTCTAATTTATTCACTTTTTATAGTGATCTTCCTTTTAACTATAATCAAAACTGTGTTCAGTTTGATGACAGTGTTTTCTACCTGAGGACTAGTTAATCCAGCTTTAAACTAAGATCAGGCACCGTGGCTCACAACATCATTTTATTAATACATTAGTTTCATAGTGACTCCAGCTACTCTTAAAAAATCTTACTTGGTTTAGAACAAAGTAGCTCTCCTCTTGTTTCTGCGACTGCTGATGGTGCAGCTGTAGACCACATCAGAACCAGGATCTGAAAGTATCAGAGAACTACTGATGCTGTGGAGCTGCTGTTTAGTCTGCTGGATGGTTGGGGTGTTGAAGGTCATGTTGGAATGAGGGTTGGTGGACCAGGTGAGTTCAGGTTCAGGGTAGATCCCCTCTGAGCTGCAGGTGATGCTGTTTTCTACCTGATGAATGTCGACTTTATTGACTGGAGCTGCAAAATAGCGTGAAGAAGGGATGATGCCAATGGTAACAATACTGTTTTTGATGGTTATAAAGTACAAATCTATGTACTATGTGCTTATTGGCACATATATCAATAAATTAAAGGTGGGACACAACTTAGGTTTGTACGTACAAAACATGATTTAAACTATCTACTGTGTCCATTTATATCAATGTGGTCAGGCTAAATAACAACAACTCGAACAGCAGCACAAACTACAGCCTCCAAAATGATTTGTTATGTTATGTCAACATTCAATCATCTCTGCAAAACAGTGTAATCAAAAAATCAGCACGTTCACGGTGGAGGATTACTGCAGCCTGTTGCCTTAGAGTGCAGCAGTTTTACTCAGCTACTCAATAAACTATGTTATTTTCTATTTACTGTGTGTTTCTCATACCGTCCACTTTCAGGTTGATAAATGACTCCTTGTTTCCAGTGACGGTGCTGGTGTAGCACTTGTATCTGCCCTGATCCTGAACCTTCACCCCTGTCAGCTGCAGTGAAGCGTTTCCTCTGGAGATCTGATCCTTGAACAGTGATGTTCGGCCTTTAAAGTGCTGGTCCTGGTGTGAGAGCTGGTCCTGGTTGTGGTAGTAGGAGTGGACATGGTTTCCTGTTGGTTCCTGAAGCCAGTGTATGACAACATCATCACCGGTCTTATAGCTGCACGGTAAGATGCAGCTTTCCATGAAAACACAGGACTCCTCAGTATCTGAAACATCAAGTAACACACCAAACTTACTGTTACTTCTCCAGTTTGTCTCTGAGCTTCTGTTTATTACTTTGTGCTTCACCTTTTCTATTTAGTTATTCCTTTTTGTTTTGTGACTGTCCTACTCCTGTGTTTTTTCTTACTTTGTCTTTATTCCCTCCTACAATCCTTCTGTATATGTAGACAAAAGAGGTACAGTTTCATATCAACCAGGGCAGGATGTACAGAGAGACAAAGGTTGACAGCTGTCCCCCTGTATGGTAGGATTTAGTCCTCAAACTCCCCAGAGAAAAAAGCTAAATGTTACTTACATGTGTGTGTGTTTTTGTATACAGAAAAAAATTTTCTACAGTTTGTTTTCACATTAATAATACATGGGTTAAACCTTACTTTTTTCATTTTGAATCACTGGCGTTCACTTACATCGAGCTTCCAGCAGAACGTTTCCTACTGAACAAACACCAGGGACACTTCATGGTCCACACAAATCTCAGTAGCATGTTTACCCACTCATATATACTACACCCTATTTTAAGCTGGTCTCGTCCAGGTCTTCTATCAAGAAAATATCAGTGAAAAATTAATATTAAAAAAGCGTGTTTTCTAGTGCTGTACAGGCAGGTCAGATTATTCCCATTTTAGTGTGAATGACTCAGACACAAAATCAGTCAGACAAAAAGACAACAGAGTACAGTAACGCTGTTGGTATGTACAGTACAGTGGATGTGGGGGAATCATGCTGTAGAGTTTCAGGTTATGTGTCAAGACTACATTTCATCCTCATGTTTCCAGAAACAAAGGCCTTTTCATAAAATCCAGATAAACCTCAGTGACCTGTTAACAATGTGTTTCTGTTAATAGATTTAATCCGCTGTTGTTTCAGAGATGAAAATCTTAAAATGTTGCTGTATAACATCAAACATTTTCACATATCACTTGTTTTTCTTTATAACTCTAGGTTAACAGATGTTTAGATGTCAGGAGGTTTAATATAAAATCCTCATTCACTCTGTTTCCTGGTGTTATTTTCTCTGGTGAGGATACAATCTAGCATTTATAAACTTGTTTATGATTTATGTTTAAACAGGAATAATATCAGAAAGGCTGTGAACGCCTCACTCACCTGCTCTGCTCAGTGTCCACAGAAAAGTCAGAACCATAAACACGAGACACTGGATCCAAGTCATCTTTCTGTTAAATGGTCTCCGTATGATTTGTAGTTTCTTGTGTACAGCATGAACAAAGAAGGATTGTGAAGAATGTTGTAGTGCTAAACTCGTCTGTCTTGATGATTTGATCTGGAAGGGCAGGTCTCTAACCAGGTAACCAGGTTACATACATACGTCACGATGATGTCTGACAGCGCTGTAAGAGGGTGACAGAGAGTCAAAGAGCTCCTTTTTACAGCCCAAACTGTGTGAATTAAAGAAATGCATGGTGATAAGTTACTTTTTTAAACGTCTACAGGAAACTTTGTGGCTGACTGCGTTCTCCAGAAGAAATCTACCTCGGGAAATCGGATTTCTCTAATCCCCTACGTCAATTATGAAAACCAGGTTTGGTCTGTTGATTCAGTTGAATCAGTTGAGTTCATACTTTGTTGTTGTAGTTGTGGAACATAGTATAAAAGGGAGTTTTCTTCATAGATTTGTCTGTGAAACTGATGATGGGTGGAAGTCCAGCTGCCAACCCTCAACCTGCAACCTGGATTTCTCTGGCCCTGGATCAGTAATGAGGAAACAGAAATACTTTGGTGTGATAGCCACCACACTTATGTCATGTAAAGTTTTTGTTTGTTTGTTTTTCATGTGTTTCCACAGAGAAGTCCTCATCACTCAATGATTTGGATCATGGCCCTAGAGTCTAGCTGTGATCTGGCTCGTAGTGACTCAGGCTGAAGCAGATGTAAACCCTATTCATCCAAGTAGCTTCGTCAGTCTGAAGATAGTTGATTAGAGGCCAAGAATTTATGCTCCAGGACTGGTTTCACTCCACCCCTTGGCCTGAATAGGCTCGTTAGATGAAACAAAGGATGGAGAGGATGTGAAGGATGTAATAGTCACACCTTTGCCCAACCCCTCTTAACACCTAAATGGGTCGTTAAGTGTGTTCAACCTGGTGCCGGTGTGAACTATTCCTGGTCTTTCTGGGGATAGATGAAAGGGCAGCATGATAAATAGAAGACAGGTTGTGTATAAGTCCTCCACCTCTGTTGAGTGAGGGGGTCGTGATTTCCACATGCAAGAATTCCCTCACTCCTCTCTTAAACCACTTGTACTCTTTGTCCAATATTTGAACGTCACAGTCTTTGAACGAGTGTCCTTAAGATGAAGGTACACAGCTGATTCCTCAGGTGTTACTCCTCCTGTTCTGTACCATCCTACTGTGTAGCGGCTGTTTGGTTTCTCCAATGTACAGCTCAGAGCGTTCTTCACTGTACTGGACCACATACACTATATTGCTCATCTTATGTTTTGCAGTCTGGTCTTTGGGATGGACGAGTTTCTGTCTGAGTGTGTTGGTGGGTCTGAAATAGACAGGGATGTTGTGTTTTCTGAAAATCCTCTACAGCTTCTCTGAAACCCCGGCCATATAAGGGATGACCAGGTTTTTGCATTAAAACGGCGACTCCGACTGTTCCCTTGTTCTTTTTCTGGAACAGGTGCTGCCTTGTTGAATCCCCAAGGAGTTGAACGCTTTCTTCTCTACCTCTTCTATGTATAGGTTTATTACAATGGGTGACACTGGGGAACCCATGGCACAGCCGTGTCTCTGTTGTAGACGTCACCTCTGTACATGAAGTATGTGGTGCTGCTGTTTAATGGAACCATACCGCAGCAGGAAACTTTAATTAAAAAGTCATCCAGTCTGCTGCTAATGCATTTATCTATCTCCCTATCTGACCTGGGCTTTCTACAGTGTAGTGTGGGGAACTAAAAGGTCCAAGGAATATATGGAGTCAGGGGCGGAGATTAGACGAGGAAGGAGAAACAGGTGCTAGTGGGAGGGGATTAACTAATAAAAGGCCTCACATCAGGTGTAGTAGGCCTCGCTGTCATGTGCTAATAAGATGCACACTAATGATCGGACCTTCAGGAAAGCTGGTTTAAAACGGCTCCCTGAATAAAGATAAGTAGCCACTTTGAGGGTTGTTGTTTATGTAATTTTATAAGGTGTTTTATATTTGACTGCTTGATTGATTTGTTGTTTTGTTTGAATAGTGACTTGTAACTCCTTTAAGAGATGATCCTGGGGAAGGCATAAACCTTAGGCTGCTGGGTTTTGTGTGAACTGTCAAATTTGACAAATTTGTAATTCTGAGCATGTTTCATTCATGTATTTGAGCATGTGATGTGTGAGTGGTGTGTGTCTTTGTAGATTTTCCTGATCCTGGCTCCACACTGTGCGGCCCCTCTTGATGGTCTTTTCTCTAAATCTATTGGGTATTAGCAGGACAAACAGGTTGTTTCTTTTAAATCAAATTTTAGAGATGAATAAGATTGCTCGTAACAGTGCTTGAACTGAATACTTTGCTGTGTGGATTAAGGGGTTTAGGGGAGCACCCAAGGCTACAACGGGAAATCCTGGATCCTAGATCACACACCGGACATCTAAGCAGTATGACAGAGAAGCATCTAACTGTGAGGAACCAGAAACAGTGTAACAGGCAATGAGATGCAGAAAGTTCACAAGTGAAAACATATGGATACTTTTAGAAATCGTGGAGTAGTCAGACTAAAAAATGTGCTGTCGGAAGGCAGGAGTTTAACTTAGAGTTAGATTAGGGTTAGATTGTTGGATTAGTTATGATCTGAGACCAAACACACAAAAGTAGAAGTTTTATTCTCCAGGCTTTCTTTAAATGAATGTTCCTGTTTAACAGAACAGATACAGCAGCTTATCTTATGTACCAATTTAATACATCTTACTTTTATAATGTTCTATGCAAAACAAACTGTAAAAGGGAAAAAAACATTGTTTTGATTACAGGCGAGAAGGCGCAGTATGTGCGTTTACAACACATGAAGGGATCTGAGCATCGAGCATTTCTGTCATTTCATTCAGTCACATCTCAGGACTGACTCTTCATTTCATGGTGGAGCGGCGTCGGGGCTGTTTTGCAGAGGAGATGATTCATCTTCACCTTCCTGAAGTTCAGTTTTCCTGCTAACAAATAAAAATTCAGCATCAACCCACAAAATAAAAACCGAAAGAACTGCAAGAAAAAAAAGCATCATGCTCTAGATGATGAAAGGTGAAATGCACATTAGATCAGACAGACTCTACCATCTTAACTTATTTGCTATAGTTCATGCAGTGCTGCTGAGCTTTTTTAATGCAGAAGGTTTACTTACGTTTGAGCATCAGTGTATGACTTTGTCTGATTGTTTCCTTGCTGCTCTGAAATATATATTTTTTAAATTCAAAAGACAGTAGCAACAATACAAACAACATGGAGAAAATAAATCCAGAAGTGTAGACAGAGCTTGTAGGGAGTTATTTTACCTCTTCTATTTATAAGGAACAGTATAAAACTGACTACTGCTGCTGCTGCCACCACCACCACACCTTTAATAACTCCATTAACACTTGAATTCCCTGAAAAAGAAAAGTCATTTCTCATGTTGGAGAAAAAAAACACAGATTTTTGCAGGTTGTGTTTTTTTTCTAACTTTACATTTCTCTGTGCTTTGAAAGTGAAGATGCGTGTTGCTTATGTGCGTCTCCTCAGCATCACTGAGTTCACAGGTGTATCTCCCCTCCTGATTTGGCGTCAGGGCCTGTATCGTGAGACTGCCCGACTCTGACACACTCTGCACATGCTGCATCCACTGCTCTGAAATGTTGGAGGAGGCATCGGAATCGGTTTGAATCAGGATGATCTGACTGTGGTTGAATCTCCAAACAAGGCCTGAGAAGGGATTGTTTAAAGGCGTGCAGGGGATTGTTGCTGTTTCAGTGTCTGAGCCAGTGACAGGAGCTGAAATAACATAACAAAATAAAACCTAAATTAAAAAAATCAGCTTATTCTAAAATTCACTACAATTATAAACACATGTACAGCTCAGTCTTTTGTTTATATACAGTTCCAACACAGTAAATGTGCAAAAGTTAAAAAAGCCACCTCAGAATATGTATTTATACAGAGTCTGAGCCCAGCGGTTCTCTCCCATGGTTGAGTAGCACGTTTAAAAGAAGATTAGAGCTAGTAAAACTAGTGTTTTATTGTGTGTATTAATATCTAATTTTGAGCATTGTCTAACTTTGACAGTTTTTCATAGCAGCAGGTTCTGGCAGCCTGACCCACATAAATACAAACATGTTCCTCAGTGACTCCAGGTTTTATCAAAAACATTTACTTTGATTAAATAAAGTGGCTCTCCTCTTATTTCTGCGAGTGCTGATGGTGCAGCTGTAGACCACATCAGTACCAGGATCTGAAAGTATCAGAGAACTACTGATGTTGTAGAGCTGCTGTTCAGTCTGCTGGACTCTGGTTGTGGTGTTGAAGCTCATGTTGGATGGAGGGTTGGTGGACCAGGTGAGTTCAGGTTCAGGGTAGATCCCCTCTGAGCTGCAGGTGATGCTGTTTTCTACCTGATGAATGTCGACTTTATTGACTGGAGCTGCAAAAGAAGCAGAAAAACAGTGTTAACTGTCTGCGTTTTGTTTTTGTATTTGCTTGTGTTTTGTGTATTTACCGTCCACTTTTAGGTCGATAAATGAGTCTTTGTTTGAGGGGATGGTGCTGGTGTAGCAGCTGTATCTGCCCTGATCCTGAACCTGCACCCCTGTCAGCCGCAGTGAGGCGTTTCCTTTAGCGATCTGGTCCTTGAACAGTGATGTTCTGCCTTCAAAGCGATGCCCTTGGGATGTGAGTTGGTCTTGACTGTAGAAGTAGGAGTGAACAGGAAGGTTTCCTGCCGTCAACTGAATCCAGTGGATGACCACATCCCTGCCGCTCTGGAAGCTGCACGGTAAGATGCAGTTTTCCATAAAAACACACAACACCTCAGCCTCAGAGTCTGTAACGTCAGGTAAGGAGACATCAATCAGCTGTATGTACAGTTCATGGACAGTGGGAGCTGAGTTTAAGTTAATTCCTTTTACAATCAGTAATTCTTTAGTCTATATAAATCTGAAAACTGGGGCTTTGAGACCAGATACCTGCAAAACTAACATCAGCCTCAGCTTTACTTTAGTTTGCTGTTCATGAGTCAATATACTCTCTACATATCACCAAATCACAGCAGCGCCAATTATGTACTTGTCTAAATATGCTGTGTCTATTGTTGTTGAAGAAATTTGATGGTGGAATAAAAACAAAAGTGAACAAACTTTAATTGCTAAAATTGTGTAAATTAGGAAAAAAAATTGAGCAACATTAAACAGAATATATTTTCACGGCTCTAATCTAAAACATGGCGACAGCTGCAGATTATACAGGTCATGTACAGGTCAGCTGCCGTGGAAAATAAAAGCATTCGTTTTTCGAGGTGTATTAAATTGCATCTGCATCTGACAGGTTCTGCAGGATTCCAGGTAAAGTTTACAAAACAATTTGCTCAGTCACTTTCTATTTAAAAATTCCCCAGTGTGCAGGTGCCAATTCTTTGTCAGAGTTTCCTAAGCTAACATTCAGTCTTTTTGTAGATAAATCAATTTATAATGTGATGTTAACCAGGGGTGAGCTAGAGTAACTAAAACCTCCTTGATGAGGCATCGGAGCAGTCATTACAAGGATAAAATACACAAAATCTGTTGGACTCAAGTGATGCAAAATATTTCAAATTAATTAAACAATGCCGCCTTAAAAGCCTGACGACTTAATGTTTCAACTTTTACTTTTACTATGCTTAGATTTATGTTTAGAATAATATCAGACTGGCTGTGAACGCCTCACTCACCTCCTCTAGTCAGACAGCACAGGAAAGTCAGGACCCTCAAAAACTCAACACACGTCTTCTTAGTCATCCTCTTATTAATTTGTCTCCATTGTGCATCCAGGCCGGTCTAGGTGGCCTCAAGTGCACTTACTGAAACTCAGTGAGTGCACTTGCAACCAGGAGACACGATAGAATAAATACGATGCACTGTTTAGTGTTTCCACTTGACTACCGAGGAGGAGGACGTTTTAAGATATAAACACACAAAGACAGATGACAAAACCACAACTGCTTTTTACTTAGACAAGTTTTGCACATTCTGGGAACTCTGTCAACCAGGTTTGTTATTACACCACTCAAATAACGTGGTTTAATTGTATTTTCCGTAGTTTCATAACAGAAATAGAATTAACAGAATGAGCACCTGCAGGACATAGACATGAACAAGAAGAAACTGTTGTAGAGGTGATCAACTGTGCAACTGTAAGTCCTCACACGGTGGCGCCAGAGGAAAAGTTTGCAGTCTAGTACACACACATGCATTTCACAAGGTAATGGGAAACTCTGACCTGCACCTGCTGCTACAAATCCATTCACTCGTCATGAAATACTTTCAGTTTCTTTTTTTCTTCCCAGACTAAACAGTTGTAGATTTCACCTCAGCTCTCGTTTTATTTTAATTTCTCATTAAGACACTAAACTACATAACGACATGTAAAAGTTAATAAGATGTAACCACATGTGATTTAATAAGGTGAGACGTTACCATAGTACAGCTAAAGTAAACTAGCTCCGGTTTCTCACACATTTTTCTCTAACACAGTTATTGTGTAAAGAGCCCAGAGCTACAGATTGTTTATTTTTCTTAATATGACTTATAAGACAGAGAAAGACAAAACAAATTAGAAAATATATAAACTTAACTTAAAACACAAACACAATCAAAATGGTCACACAGGAAAACTTCAAACGTCCAAAAACAACTAGTAAGTAAAACACTGAAAAAAACACAATTTAACTCTAAAGTTACACACTTTAATCTCCACTGTTATTTCATTTTGTTTTGTTTAATTTTACCTCCAGTAGCTGAAGTTGTCACCTTACTCACTCGTGAATTTGCTGAGGTCATTGCCAGATGTTGTTCAGATGTAAGTAAATCACCAGCGTCCACTCAGGCTCAAGGCTGAAGGTCTTTTTTCGTCCCATTCTGATCATATCTGGTACAAACATCCACCTGGACTCGCACATAAACTTTTAAACCTGCAAAGTCACGTTTCAGGACTGAACAGTAACAAGAGCCGATGTGGCTGAAGTAAAACAGTTATTTGGGAATTTCTTCACATTTAATCCCCTGCAAACAAAATTAAATCACATTTAGCATCTAAAACAAAGGTAACTGTCTTTAATTTATTAATTATTATCAGAGACCTTGTATCAGAATAAACCATCACAACAATCATGACTTGAACTTTGACTTAGTCACAATTAATGTTTTTATTTATTTTTTAATTATGTTTTTTGTTAAACTTTGCTACCAGTCACTCTAGTTGTGAACAGTTACAACATGCAGCAGTTTCGTGTTTACTAACAGTTTATTGTAGTTTGTTGTGTCATCATGTATATATTGTTGATCTCTTCACATGTTGTCTCCACTGCTCTGACACTGTGTGAGGGACATCAGTCCTGGTCTGGGTCAGGATGATCTGATTGTGGTTCAATCTCCAAACCGCACTTTGAGTCAGTGCAGAAGATTTTTGTTTTAGTGTCTGCTTTAACTTTAACTTCTTCAGGAAGTATTTTACAGTTCAGTAGGTACTCAACTATTTTCATCAGCAAAGAAAAAAACCCAAATATTTGAAGGTGCAGGTTGTACAGGTTCTGCTTCCTGCTGTTCTCTTATCGGTTTCAAGTTTCTCAAGAAACCTGGTCACTGGAAATCTATACAAGATTATACAAGTAGTAAAAGAGTAATCTGACTCCTCCTCTGCCCTGGGTTTCTACAGTTCCCAACACTTTCGTCTGACTTCTAGGTGAGACTCTGATTGTAAGGAGACGATCACTGAAACAGACTTCAGATTTCCCTTACATTAATTGTGCAGTAAAAACAACAACATCAACATTCTGATGTTTATATTGTTTATATTGTAGAATGTTTTGTTTTCTAATTAACACTAAATGTTGTAACTCTAAAACCCATGTTTGTTTAATGATGATTGAAAGTAAAACACACCTTTACAGGGAATGGGAAGGGTTAAAATAAGACTTGATAACATTCATAGACTATTAAACACACACGGCAATAAAACAACTGAGGTGAACAATCCTGTGATGCAGTGTAGAGAAAGTAAGTGTCTGACCTACACAGTCACATCAACTCACATCCATTCCTACTGTGCAGTGAAAGAGTTAAATTGAACATGTTAAATATTAGTGTTGTTCTAGATATTTATCATTTAAAGGTGGACTATTAACTCTGCCTGTTTTTCTTTGAAGGTCTCGTCTTACTGCTCTCATGTAGACGTGAACTGAACCAGAGGGCAGTACATCTGCAACACCTGAAGTTTTTACTCCATTACATGCATCAGCTAGTTTCTGGTCAGATTACCTAATGACATTTGGATATTGTTTATTTTGTCTTTTGACTCATTAGAAAAACACAGCGTCCGTTTGAGCTTTTTGCTGTTCCACCGAAGACTTTTTCTCTTTAGTCTCATTTAAGTAACTGTTTGAAATCATTAGATTTGGTCTTTAGACATTAAATAAATGACAACATATTTGTTTATCAGGTTTTCGCAGTCATAGTGTCACTGCCCACCTTAAACACAGATCAAACCAAATTGACCAGTGACTTAATGACTGTTGTCATAAAGTTGCAGTATTCATAATGTTGCACATGAACACAGTGTTAAAATGTTTATTTACAGTACATATACACCTATTCATTGTTTGCATTGTTGAAACATATTAAAGTGTAAACAGCATGAACAAAAGAAATACTCTTTACCATGTAGGAATAAAAATGTTCAAGTTGGACTACATCCTCAGGTGCAGCAGCATCATCCTTGCTCTCTACCAAGATTCTTTGTGAGGTTTAGCTGGAGATGAGGACCCTACATTAATCTTTGTGAAGATTTGTTTGCTCCGTCCTCACACAGAATCAGGCTGCATCTTCTGTTGTTTCTCCCATCACTTTTGCTTTTCCAGGTTTATTCATTCTGCAGGAAAAAATAAAAATCATAATCAGTTCTGACATAAAATATCCAAGCTGGAATCTGCAGAGAAATTAAAGCAAACATAAAGCTGCCATTTTGTTTTTGGTCATATTAAATTAGTTAGAAAATACCGAATAATAATAATGGAAACATTGAAAATTAGCTGAGACAGTAGCAAATCAGTAGTCTTCTTTTACATGTTAACTCCAGGTTCATCACATCCCAGTGGTGCTTCAGAATTTCCAACACAGGTTTTCCACAGAGTTTGGGAGGTTTTTATCCTCAATACAACAAAAATTCACAAAGTTATTGACAAGCTGAAGAAAAACTTACCTTTGCATTTTCTATAATAACAGATGAAGACAACTAGTGTGAAAAATGATCCACTCACAGCACATACAATGGCTGCGATATAACGTGGACTCCCTGAAACAGAAAACAGAATTTGAATTGAACATTAAAACTCACAATCAAAAACACATCCTTAAGTACTGTAGTGTCACTTTGAAATAACTGGGCAGTTTAATAAAATACACTCTGCTCCATCACTGATCACTTATAACAATGGCAAACAATTCTGAAAAAGTCCATTCAGAACAACATGAGCTTTAAGATTGTGAACACATGATGAATGTCAAATCTACTGTTTTCTCTCTTTTAGCTCTGTTTTTGGTCTCCACCCACTCCTGAGGGAAATATCTGGCTCTTCAGCAGCTAAATTTAAAGCTGAGTGGATCTGAACTGTATGTATAACACAGTTATAATAATAATTAATTATAATGTTATGTAATATCATAATTGCAGGTTGAAAAGTTGCATTTGTGAAGAATTTATAGTTCTGCATTATGTGCAGGTGTGTGTGTTGGTGTTTCTCATACCCTCCACTTTTAGGTCAACAGTGGAGTTCTTGTTTCTGCTGATGGTGCTGGTGAAGCACGTGTATCTGCCCTGGTCTTGACTCTTCACCCCTGTCAGATGCAGTGAAGCGTTTCCTCTGGAGATCTGGTCTTTGAACAGTGACGTCCTGCCTCTAAAGTGCCTGTCCTGGTGGTCAAGCTGGTCCTGGTTGTAGTAATAGGAGTGGACAGGAGTGTCTCCTGCTGCCTGAATCCAGTGGATAACAACTGTCTCATTGGTCTGAAAACTGCACGGTAAGATGCAGCTTTCTTTGTAAACACAGGACACCTCAGTATCTGCACCATCAGGTAAAGAGACATTCATCAATCTTCAGTTCAAGGAAAACATCAGACATTTTAGATGTGTTAATATCTGATTAGCTGGGAACTCACCTCCTCTGATAAGAGTCCACAGAGAAGTCAGGACCACGGCAAATGAAACACAATTGTTTATAGTCATCCTCGTGCTTTTCGACATACAGAAAATAAAGAGCAAAACAAGAAGGGAGTGGAAATGGGAGTGTCGAGCAATGTCACCTAACTGGCTTTTGACATCATCATCATGAGCTCTCTCTGTGACTTGTAGCTAAAAACAGTACAGGGTGTACTGAACAGTATGGGTGTACAGCAGAGCCCAGATATTAAACTGTATAATGTGTTCAGTGTCTGTTTACTTCTTATGTTAGATATTTAGATTTAGATACAGTAGAGGGTAAAGAAGTTATTCTCCAACTCTCTCTCTTCTACTGTTTGGTTGACAGATTATTTTCTCATGTATAATCCTTGTTAGATTCTGCCCTTTGTCCCTGATCTCTTTAAAAATCGGCATTTGGACCCTGTTTTGCAGTAAATCAGCTTTTTCTCAGGTGATCTCAGAGCTTTATTCACACACAGCAACAGCTAACAGAGAATGGGCGACTATGTCATGGTCAATTTAGGGTCTTTGACATCTTTCCATCCATCAGTATGGAGAATGTAAGTCCCAAGTGATAGCAGCATCAGGAAGAAGGAGCATGAGAAGATCGAGACGTACCAAGGGCTGAAAGAAGAGCTGGAAAAGATGTGGAAGCTCCCAGGCCTCTGGTAGAGGACCCGAGCTGGAAGGAATAAAACTGCTCCAAGGAAGGAGTGAGTGGGGAATTTTTTTTATATATAAATCAATTTGATTTAAACTTTCTTTTTTTTTTTATAGAAAACAGCACCAAATCAGGTTTCCATAATTTGTTTTTTTTAAAAAGAGTATAAACTTCATATAACTCTAAAATTTAATCTGTAGTATTTTTATACAGTATTCATTGTCCTTCACTTTTATAATCTCACACTTCTATACTACAAACACAAACTAGTACAAACAAAGTACAAACTACAAACACTGTTTGTTTCACTGAATACATTCAACACATAAAGAAGGTCCAGGTCCACACAGACAATAAATAAACAGATTAACAATCAAAGACATGTAAGGACAATTGCTGTAACCAAAAAATCTATTCCCACAACAACAAGCTAAGTGGTACCTCTCTGTGAACATACTGTATGTGCAGGGAACACATTTTTATTACTAATAGTAATATATTCTAAAGTGTGGTTATGACTAATGATGTAGTGTTTCTTAACCTTTCTTTAAATTTGATCTTTTCTTGTGTGAAGATGTCAGAATAGCAGCAACAGTACTACATGTTTAATCTGTAGCCTGTGAATTTCCAGCTTTGTGTGTTATTCTGAAAAAGTACACAGCAGTCACTCAGACTTTTTATATGTAAACCAGAATGACACACATTTACTTTGTCTTTGACATGGCTTTAAATATCTGGAGTGGAGAGCTGGATGCAGGCGTGGACTCACTGCACTTTGGTCAGCACTGCTGTGTTGACTTGTTTTCTAACAGACAATGTTACTGTGATACACGCCGACATTTAACATCTGCTCACTGTGAAATAAATGTGCTGCTCTGAGTGTAGAGTACAGGATACGTCTTTGATTGAAGAAGTAATTTGTTATGTATTCTAGAAAATATGATATAAGATTTGTGTCTTTGTGTCTTTTGTTGTCAAGAAATCACCTTTGCCTTCCCACACGATAAGGTTGAACATAATACCACGCTGAACTTCACAGGCAACAATTCAAACAGCAAGAAGATGTTTACTGCAGTTTAGTAATCAGTGTAGTGCAGAACATCAGTCAGTGTCCTCGTCCTTCATTATCCGGTCAGTAAAAGTATGTTTGCCCAGCAGCTTATTTTCTTCCATTCTTATTTACTCCTAGAGGAGTCTCTTCATTCTGCATCACGCTGTCATTTAATCCAATTTCCAGTGTAGATGTTCATCTGAGTTCTGCCTGTGACTTCAGTGGCTCTGCAGCAGGTTCTTGGTTGCAAAATGAACAGAATTCAGTTCTGAAACTCTAAACTTCAAATGTGTTCCACTTCATTACAAATGACAAACTAACATAAAGGAATTTGTTTTTGTTATCATTCGAACTATGATGCATCACTTTAATTTGTGCATATTATGCATTTTGCTTTCACCCATTGACCCGTTTATAATGTATATTCATACAGATTTACCTTGAATTGTGTTTTGATGTGTTGTTTTCTCTTTACAAGTCTGGAAGACATAATTAGTAATAAAACAACACAAATAAAATAAATAACTGAAAGCAAAAATTAGTAGTAGTAGTACGAGGAGGAGGAGGTGGTGGTGGTGGTGGAGTATTTCTTACCTTTTTTGTTTTAAATATTATGTAGGCTGTCACTGCTATCACAAACAGTGTAATAGGCACAAGAACTCCAATTATTACACTTTTGTTTGTACCTGAAAAGACAAAAAAAAAATTAGTTAAATATGTTTTCTGCATCAAGGTGTGAGTCAGACTGAAGTAAAGGAAACTGTTACAGAATAAATTGCTAAAGCTGTTTCAGTAGATTTCATTTAAATGAATCTACACTCTCTTTAGTTTATGGTTGTCTTGGCTGTGTGCTTAAGGTAATTGTATACTGAATGATAAAGATCCTTCCTTCCCTTTATTTGTGTTAAAATAGACAAAATTGTTGGTACCCATTAAAGAAAAACCCACAAAGATCACTGAAATAACCTGAAACAGACAAAAGTAATAGTAAATAAAAATGTCTCACGAAAACCAGCATTTAGATCAGCACTTATGAAATGTCCCTTCAGAATATTCCAATAATTAGGTCTTAGCCATGCTTGGGTATATCTAGCTGTGTTTTGGGTCATCATCCTGTTGGAGGACCAAAACCTGAATTTTTTGTCTGTTAACATGGAGCTGATGTGACTAACTTCCTAAGTCAGTCAAAGTTCCATTTTTGTCTCATTTGTCTAAAGAACATTTCCCCAGAAGTAAACCCTTTGTGATTTGTCAGTATGCATTTTCTCATTTTTTATGATTTGCTTTCAACAGTGGTGTCTTCCATTAAGTTCACTTTGGCTCAAACACTGATGGTGAGACCAGATGCCGAAGTACCTTGACCTTGACCTTGGACTTCACCTTGAATCTCTTTGAAAGTCGTTCATGGCTCTTGCGATACCAGTTGTATTATCTGTTTTTAATTTGTCATCAATTTTCTTCAAATCTTTATACACAGGAATGTCAAGGAACTTGGGAATGGTCTTTTACAGCCTTTACTTTAACATGTTTATCTCTTTTCTTTCAAATCTCCTGAGACAACTATATCTTTTTTTATGTGGTTCATGTTTAGTATGGTACGCACCATAATACCAAACAGCACAGTGACCACTTTTCACCCTTTAAATAGGCAAACTGACTGATTGAAGAATCTGTGAAGCTAATTACAGGACACACTTTAATGTCCCTATGGTCAAATCATCCTTTGTAGTGGTACCATCATTTTTGTCCAGGCCAGTTTTGTTAGTTTGTTTTTCAAAAAAACTTCTTCTCTTGATCAGTTTCAAGTTATTTCAGTGAGATTTATGTTTTTTTCTTTTTTTAAATGAAAGGAGACCAATAATTTCATCCACATCTGTATGAATACAACTTTACTGAACCTGTTTTGGATATGTTTAAATAAATAACTCCACTGGAACTCACTAACCTGTAGAAAGTGTTATGGGGAGAAAACTGTACCTAAATATTAAACAGTTCATGCTCAGAGAGATGTATTTGAGCTTGACTTGATCTTACCTTCTCTAAGCTCCAGAAAGGTGTTTGTTACATGTGTCTCCTCAGTATCACTGAGTTCACACGTGTACATTCCCTTCTGATCCAAAGACAAGTCCTGCAGAGTGAGATTGCCTGTATCTGACACGTCCTTCACATACGGCTTCCACTTCTCTGAGACTATGTAGTTATTGGGACCAGTGTGTTTCACAATGATCTGACTGTGGTTGAATCTCCAGATGATGCTTTTTGGGGGAGTTGTTGAATCAGCACAGAGGATTGTTGTTGGTTCAGTGTTGTTGACATTGATGGAAGCTGAAATTTAAACAAATGGATGAAGTAATGTTTTGATGAACCGCTGCTCCAGATTCTCAGAAGACATTAATTTTCAGTCACTGTTAGAGGATTGTGTAACCTTGACATTGTTCAAGTTTGAGATGGACTTACATTTCTACAGTGTCTCCGGCTACTCTTAAAAACTCTTACTTGGTTTAAATAAAGTGGCTCTCCTCATGTTTCTGCGAGTGCTAATGGTGCAGCTGTAGACCGCATCAGTACGAGGATCTGAAAGTATCAGAGAACTACTGATGCTGTAGAGCTGCTGTTCAGTCTGCTGGATGGGTGGGGTGTCAAAGGTCATGTTGAATGGAGGGTTGGTGGACCAGGTGAGTTCAGGTTCAGGGTAGATCCCCTCTGAGCTGCAGGTGATGCTGTTTTCTACCTGATGAATGTCGACTTCACTGACTGGAGCTAGAAACAAAGAAGATTTGCTCATTAGAAACATAATTTACCATCACTCCTTGTTCTCTGCTTCACACTTACAGTAAGATTTGAAATGTTCCAGGACTTATAGAACCAAATGATATGTTTACTGTCAAAGATTTTACAGTAAAATAAAATGTCTTCATTAAAATGTGTCTATTAGTAAGAGAATTAGATTATTTTACTTATTCCATAAATTATCAGGGAGAGCTGAAGGATTTGTTTGAAGGATAAGTTGTGATTGAATAAGTCTCTACACTAGTTGAACTTCAACCTTTGGATCTGTGCTCACAGACATAACGATTAACACATCACTTGTATTACTTTTTATTGGATACTGTTAGTTTCTGTGCTCAGTAGAAACTAATCTAAATAATAAATCTCTGTGATTAAGCACATATTTGTCATAGTTCCATAGTAACAAAGTTAAATTCAATTTTCTGAGCGTGTTTGTCTCAGTGATTTGAAAAGTTAAGGACATATTTGTTACTGTCTAATCGCAGCTTTGGGACCTGAACAGTCCTATTTTTGAGACAACACTAATTTTGAACTTTTATCTACCAGCACAGTGGGAATCTTACAGATTTTGAAGTTTCACTGTGCAGGTGTGTGTTTATCTACTGACTGACCTCGTTCACACAGATTTCTACAGTATAAAACCAGGCTTCTGTTTCTAGGAGTGAAATCTTATCAGAATGTGTGTGCAGCAAACAATCCCTCACACAACACACTGTAAGGGGAGGGGAAAGCAAACAAGTGGAGAAAACATCAATCTAACAGTGGACACTCTTAAGATGAAACTTTTTTAATGTCTCTTGCTATTTTAAAATGTTTTTTTAGTTTTTTGCAAAACTCAAAGAAAATGAGGAAAAGCAGGTTTTAGAGTATTAATGTAACAACAGTTATGAGTTCACATCACACTGAGCAAGCTGATCGTGTGAACACTTGCTAATAAAGGTTTTCCACAGAACATGTCCCCTGTGCTTCTACTGAAACATGGAGATATGCTGAGACAGTCTCCTTCTTATAACCAAGGTCAATTTTACATATGTATGGAAACAACAATGTAGTAGAAACAACTCTGAAGTAGAGAGAGTGTGTTCAGCTCTGATTTCCTTTGTGGCTTCTACTTAAGACTGGAATCTGTTTTTTCAGCCTTACTCCTTATCCTTTGTCCTTCACCTTTCCCCAGTACAGACTGTTTTTTTACTTTGAATCTCTTTAAAAAGAAAAAAAAACTTTTTATTGCCCTCATCAAATGTATTCTCATTTCTATTTCAGCTGACCAAAGAACATTTTGCATCTGATATAACCATGTTTGTCATATGATCAAAAAGCTATTTAGCAGGACACACTAAAAAAAAACAAAAAACGGCTCCCTCCTCCCATCAACTGAATCAAACTGTAAACAAATGCTAATCAAAGAGGCAGCTGAAGTTATACCTGAACAATCCCACCATGATCTGATTCAACTTCTGCCCTGTGTAAGGGGCCAACAATCATATATTTAAAGTCAGCCTACTGAATACTACCAAAGCCAGGTGGAACATTTCCATATGACAAGAGAGAAAGAGAAACTTCCAACATGAGTCTGAAGAATGAAGACAATCCATTAATGCTGCTGAACTACATGTTCACAGTACGGTAGCTGTGTCTGAACAGAGGTCAGCAAACATCCATGTCTGTTGAAACTACTGAGTAATGTCAAAAAAAAAAGGACCCCATGCTCATAAAATGTGTAATGCAATATCTGAAGCTTTGGGTTTGGAAAGCTCTCGGTTTAATCAAATGTAAAACGCTCTCTTACTCTCTTTAGTTTTGAAATAACAAAAAATGTATAAATTATGTTGACGTGAGTTCAATTCAATTCAGTTTTATTTGTATAGTGCCAAATCACAACAGAAGTCAGAAGGTTTAAGACCTTACAGAGTGTAATAGTGTAAAACATTATATAGAAAACACAATCCTACAATCATATTTGAGGAAGCTTTAGGCAACAGTGGAGAGGAAAAACTTCCTTTAGAGGAAGAAACCTCTGACAGAACCAGGCTCATGGAGGGCGGCCATCTGCCTCGACCCATTGGGGTGAGTGGAAAGAGTTCAAATCAACAATTTGTTATTTCATGAAGCTCTATTAAAACATATAAAATAGTGCAGTAACATTTCTTTTGTTTCCTGTCTCTACTGTGTGTTTCTCATACCGTCCACTTTCAGGCTGACGAGTGACTCCTTGTTTGCAGTGGCGGTGCTGGTGTAGCACTTGTATGTGGCCTCATCCTGAACCTGCAGATTAGTCAGCAGCAGTGAGGCGTTTCCTCTGGAGATCTGGTCTTTAAACAGTGATGTCCTACTCTTGAAGCGCTGGTCCTGGTGTGAGAACTGGTCTTGGTTGTGGTAGTAGGAGTGGACAGTAGGGTCTCCTGTTGTTGACTGAATCCAGTGTATGACAACATCATCACCGGTCTTGAAGCTGCACGGTAAGATGCAGTTTTCCTTAAAAACACAGGACACACCAGTATCTGTAAAACAGCAAGTGAAGAGCCGTCCGTCACTGTTGAGTTCAGGAAGAAGTTTGATCTCTAACTTCTAGAATCTCTACCTCATTGTTGTAATGTCATTACAAGAGAAGTCTCTTTTGATTGTGATAAATGCATAAAGAAGTTGTCTTAGAATCATTAGAAGTTGTCAGTGGATTCAAAGCAAATTGAGGCTTAAAATCAGATTAATATGTTACAGCAACGTCCACTGTGGAAATCGAAATGGAGCCCAAGCTGCAGTTCAGAGTATATCTCATGGTCTTGGTGGAAACTTTACTTCCAGTTTCTTAGATAAGTTTTGGTCTGGTCAGATAAGTCAAAGGGCTTTCATTCTTATCCCATAATGAATGCATGTGTAATATTTACTGACTTTCAGCTGTGTTTTGTTCTTCAGCAACTCCTGGGACAAATGGCTAACTTATAAACTGCAAAATTTTCCTCTGTGTTCACATGTCCGCCCAACACGTAACCCCAGTAAGACTGTAGTTTCTGGGTCAAAACCTCCGTTCAATCTTCTCAGTTTAATACAGTTCCAGTACCAGAAGAAATTAAATAGCAGGACCCTTTATTTTCATGGGCAGACTTTTGTTTTAGTAAAACAAGACTGAGCAGTATAATGTCTGTTCAGTCCCGTCTCCCAATGTTGTTTTATATTCTGAGTTGTAAAGTTGTAAAAGTCCTGCACAATTTAAAAGAAGAGCCTCATAAACGTGGCAGATAATATTTGGATGTTGACAGCAAACTATCTTCTTACAACTAAACCGACAAAAAAAAAACTAAAACTAAATAGCAAGTACTGACTAAACTGGTTAGGTGATGATCCGATGTCTTAAAGGGAAAGCATTTATAGTATGTTAAAATGTATGAAGACAGGTTCAACAATGTTCCAGATAAGTTAAAACTCTACTTGTGTTTGTTCTTTGTCAGAATTATGTTTTTGTTTCAACTCTTTACTTTTTGTTTGTCAGTACAAAGGTTTTCTACATGAGGGGGAGATAATGATTAAACACTGTCTCGCTGAACTTTGCCACCAGACCAAAGTTCAAGTATGACTTAAGTCAAGACACAATACATAGTTTTTACGGGTTGCCTCTTTTTAGAAAAAATAGTGTAATTAACAATGTCATTCTGAATCCCAAGTGCCACAGTTTTTGAGAGGGGACTTTGAAAAACATTAAATGTTGGCACTTAACACTAAAACTCTGAGTCACTGGAGTAAGTATGGTTTTTTGTGTGTGTGATTTCAGGGAACCTTTATCTTAAGTGTTTTATATTTTTTGACCTAAAGTAAATAAAATCAGACACCCTGTAAAGGTAACACTCACCTCCTGTGGTGAAAGTCCACAAATAGCTCAGGACCACAAAAACAATTTGATATTTCACCAGAACCATCCTGCTCAATAAGTTAGTCGAGACGTATCCAGACAGCTGACTGCAGTCACTCTGAACTGAAACTGAATCACAGACTGTATTTAGAACTGTGTGTCACACACACACACACACACCCACACCCACACACACACACACACACACACACACACACACACACGCTGAAGGTTGCAAAATAACTAGTAATATTTTCATCTGCAAGACAAACAGGACAAAGGGAAAGATTTTGTACTTACAAAATCTTTTCCCTGCATTTTGTTTTCAGCATAATTTTCCAACTTCATAGTCAAAATATCAACTATCAGTCTGCAAGTTTATTTTGGTTTATGTTTCCACAGGAGCAGGATTAGGTGGGACAGGAATAGCTGTGTCTATTACAGTAGCCAGTCACAAGAGAGTTCTCTCACTAAACATGGACATGAGTTGTGTACTGAACAGCAGAAACTGTAACTCGCATAATCTGAGATATGTGAATCATGTTCAGAGGTGACTAAGAAAATACCTTTAAACGTTATTCGGAAAATCTACTTTCTGACCTCAGTTTAAAAGCAAACAGACGAACAAACACTAATAATGTCAGTGATTCATCTTTTTTATTATATTAATTATTGAACACCTGTTAAAGTGACACTTGGTTCCAGCACAGTGTCGCAGTGCAGAGCAGGAGAAACTGGTTCAATCTTTTTAGATTGGTCAAAATGATTAACAGCAAGTTAAAGTGTTTTTTAATCGCTCCACATCAAACAGAAAGTCTGTGTTGTTCAATCACAATCAGTGGTTTAAAGTCGTATTAATAAAGAAATAATCCCCAGAAGGAGTTTGACCTTTAGGCGGTGTCCTTTACACACAGAACAGTGTAGGTAGTAGAAACCATAAAGTTAGAAATAATCCCCACCGAGCCTGTGCCAGTGTCCAGCAGCAGAGCCCTGATTTACCAACTGTGCAGTGATATTTAACTCCAACCTCACCTGGTTTTAAACATCATAAGCTTCTTCTACTTCTTCATGTTGAGTTCAGAGTCTTTGTGAAGCTGATTTTTGGTTCTCAGTCTCTCGTTACATCTTCTAGATGATCCTTGGAGCTTCTAATAGCCTCTTTTGATAAAATGGATCCAGAAACTCCAAAAACAAAAAGTCCATTTTGTACAGTCCTGGTTCATTTTCTTTGCTCCTGAAGAACCGTCATAGTCCACTACATATAACAACTGTGCTATCAAAAGTTCACATAGTAAAAACATCTCCATGTCTGCTAACTGCAACCAGTGCTTTATTACTGTTTAAATAATGTTGACATTTTGTGGCGATATGCAATTATTTTCACATTACGTTCAACTTCTGTAAATTGTATTGTTCACAAACTGTCTTGACAGAGCAGAGAACTATGAGACAGGCTAAAGTAAACCGGTCAGTGGAGACGAAATGGAGAAACACCCTGTCTGACTAACGTTTGTCCATTCTGCTGGGACACTAGCAGCTAGTTTACCAGCTGCAGCACATCGCCCACTCTTTTCATCAAGAAGCTGGGATATAATATTTTTCAATACGGTGAAAGTGTCTGTACCGTCTACTGGTGTAATCTGTGCACAAGCAGCAGACTCATGGTTCATTATTGACCAGTGAACGACCACTTTGACCACTGCAAACTTGAGTAGAATCTGAACGTACCTCTGCCTGAACCGGGACTTTTGGGGTCAATACCTATTATGTAGGCACTAAAATCAGATCCTGGTTCCTCCAGATAAACACAGCAGAACAACTCCCTTAGAGAAAGAACGGAGATCCATAGCTGCAGTGTCCGAGTTTACAAATCCATTGTGGACACAATGATGTTTTTTGAGTTCACGTTCTACACTTGAACATTAAGTATTTCCCCTGAATTCAGAGGACTTAACGAATTATTTACAGCTTATTTAAAAACACATTCATACAATAACTTTTTTTCTTTAAAAAAAGCTCTTATTTCCTCTTCAGTGTGTGTCTGTGTTTGTCTTGTTAATATTTTGTTAGTGTCCATGTTTCTTTATTCTAAGAGCCGGTCTGAGGGTCTGATTATCTGTCGGTGTCAGCCTCAGTGAAAGGACTGCTCTCGTTCGGTTTAGTCTCTGCTGCATCTGTAAGAGAAAGAAAAACAGTTTCTGGATTAGAGAATGAATAAATCATAATTTTGTTTAGTTTTTTAAGTACTACAAGTGCATAATATTTCTTTTGCTATTACATTCTGTTAAAACTAATGCACTGTGACATGTTTGTCAGGAATAGTTTAATACTAAGTTCTCGTGAATGTTTTTTATGTGCAGACAGGATTCAACAAGCACGTCTTTAGTTATTCTCTGGCTCCATCTAGTGTTTGATGGTCCGTGTAACCGTTCATCTCTTTTTAAGGACCAACCTTTGACCACATTCAACTCTGTCACCTCTTCAGGGTCATTTGTGGGTTTCTTTTCTCTGTTTCCTGCAAAAGAGGACAGATACATACGTGTGAGAACGTGAGAATATGAATAAATGAATAAATTAGTTGACTGTATGTCAACCAATAAATCAAAGTAAGAAACTCTCTCTGCTGCAGATCTTAGGTAAAATACTTTGGATAAAAGAAAAAGACAAAATCCAAATGTATAATGATTTATATGTACAATAAGCAAGTTTCTTACTTAAAGAGACAAATGAGTAATTAAATGTTAAGTGAGAAATTTCTGTATTATTAGGAATACAGGAAAACAAACTTAAAAAGTTAGTAAAGTCATTAAACAGACATCCATGAGGCTGACGTTAAGAAAAAAACATAAGATCAAATTTGTTTCTTTTCTTATATCATAATTTGTCTCAAATAATTACATTTGACCTTTATGAGCTTCAAACGGACTGAATGAGTGAGACATGTTCTCTTTAGAGTTTAGGGAAAATGTCTCTTCAGTGAAACCTTTTCATTATTATTATATTATGTGATATTTGGATAGTTTAGTATTTCACTGTATTTAATACATTTTAATGAAAAACAGTAACTAAGTTTGTCACATACTGTTTAGTGTAGTAGGGTCAAATGTACTGTGTGTCGTGTTCCCCACATTACAGGAGTCCATGTTTACCTTTCATCTTCATGTAGACCAACAAACCCACCAGAGCGAGAGCCAGAAGTGCAATCACCAGGCCAGCAACCCACCAGTACGACGGTTTATCTGATGCACGGGTCTCAGTTTCACCTGCTTTTGCTCCTGTAACACACAAAAACACTTTAATACATGAAACAACAGTTGTGGTTTCTTTCTGTCTTTACCACTTTTGTTTCATGCTAAAGATTTTTAAATTCCTTTTTAAGTCCTTAGAATATTGCTTAAATACATTTTTTCATGGGTAAAAACTAATACCAGCCTCTTCATTTAAAATGTTCCACTAACAGTTCACCCACACGAGTCTTTTCATGCAGGTCTGTGAACTCACCACTTGGACCATCAATGATGACGTTGGTGCGTTCGGTGTACGTGTTGTACTGCGTGGAGAACATGCAGGTGTAGCTGCCTGTGTGCTTCGAGTTCTTGGGGTCCATCAGTCGCAGGGAACCGTCTCCAAACGGGACCCTGAAACCATCCAGCTCCACATATTTGTTCCAGGGCGGCGTGGAGGTGCTGTGCCCCGACCGGCTGTCGTAGGTGAGGATGTGGGAGTGCTGCGGGCCGTTTGAGTAGCTCCACTCCAATGAAGGGCTGTCCAGGTAAGAAGGGGAGGTGCAGGGGATGGTCAGATCTTTCCCTTGAGTCCATTTTATCTCTTTAAAACAGCAAAAGCATGTAGTCGGTACGATAAGACACAAAAAGGCTAATTAAATTACATCTAAAATCTAATATGCTAAAAAATTGTGCTTTCATTTGTCTGTTTTCTTTACGCTTTGTCACATTTTGTTTGTTTCAGACCAACGTTTCCACTTGAGACAGTTTTATGTGGTGTTTTGCAGCATTTTCACTCATTTCTTATTGTGCACACATTTAAAATGCACAGAAAAACAGATGGAAACGCAGATCCTACTGTCAGTGTGAGAGGGTCAAAGGTAGTGAGATGATTAGTCCCCCCTCAAACTGCAACCTTAACAAAGAAGGAGACTTCAACTAACAGATCTACCATCTTTATTTTTACCTCTTTCTTTGAGTGAGGCGGTCCAGGCTGGACCACCGTAGGAGCTCGTGACTTTGCAGATGTAGATGAGGTTGGGTCGTCCTTTCAGCAGTTTGACGCGACTATTGACCATAAACAGCCCCTGTTTGTTGTTGTGCATGCGTGTCACCGGCCGTAGGTCCTCAAACGTGGATGGTTCAGTATCCCAGCTTACCCGAGGATGTGGGTAGACATTATTGATGGTGCAAATCATCTCCTCATAGCCACTCATCCTCGACAGCTCCAGAGACAAGCCATGGAGGGGCGCTGCACACAGACACAAAACACTCACAGCATGCTTACATGTTTCCCAGCAGCCTCTGATAACAGACTGTTAAGGCCAGGACCCAGTATAGCCTGGCAGTAGGTGATATCATTCTGACGCTGATAAGGCCTCATTTTATCCAAGACCTTTTTAATGTCAGGTTCTAAGTACTTTTCACACCTTAAATTAATTACGTCCACTAGGGGGCAGTGTAGTGTTGGGTGAACTCACCTTCCACCCTCAAGATGACATTTGCGCCATGTTGGCCTTTCGATGTTGTCACTTGACACCTGTAGGTGCCCCTGTCCTTGAGCCCGATCTTCTTGAGGACCAGGCTGGCGTTCCCCCGGGATACCAGAGCTGGGGAAATGAACATTTGTCCAGCGACCTGCTGCTGTTCGAGGTGTTCCTCACTGCTGCTGTCGTCGTTGTCTTCCTCCTCATCATCACCATCATTCTCTTCCTCGTCCTGCTCAAACTTGTAGATCATCACATCCTGTCTGAACCACTCAATGGTCGCCTCGCTGTCGGGCTGGAAATTGCAGGGGAGCCTGCAGTCCTCCGAAATAAAGCACGTCACCATGACATCTGAAACATGACACAGAGAGTCAGGGTGAGATTGAACTGTGCTTTGACTGGAGCCTTTGTAAGTGTAACACAAAGACAAATGTGATCAGATATCTGTCATCTTTTGGTGTAATTCCTTTTTCATATATTTACATTGGTTAAGTGACACGGTTTTTAGGTTGTTTCTGTCGGTGTTGTAGTTTTGGAACATGAACATTGAATGTGTCCTGTTGTGTTGAGATTCCATCACAACGTAGAGATGAGACAGAGCCCTTTTTAGACCGAGATCCTGGTATATTACCATTAAGTTGAACGCAGAGACAGGACATTAAATGTTTGTTTCATGTGATGTACAACACTTACTTTAGGAATAAACTCTATATTGTCTTAAAAAAAAACTGTAATGCCAGGTGTATGGATGTGCTATTGTTATTTTACAACCTAATTCACACTCAAAGTCATCGAGTTAATAATTATGTTAACATATTTGACAGGCTGTGTGTTGTACCACTGTGTTCACATTACAATGTCTGACTACCTCTGCATTTTTCTGCTGACCACTGCAGCCATAGTTAATAGTTAAGCTTTAGTTCGCTTTTTTAACCAGATTCCTTTGTGTTGTCACCCCCACAGGCTGGTTCTAATCAAAAGAGTGGCACTCTGTGTGAATGCTGCTTTACAGGCTCCTCGGGGCAAATATTTACAGTTGGGCCCCTGATTTCCCCACATTCACTTCCTGCACGAAACAGACCACATCTGGCAGCTTTAGCATAACCAGACACTCAGAAACCACCTATAGTCCTGAAATGGAATAAGAGCTCCGAGCTCCGGCACTTTTACATGACAAGATCAGTACAGCACCAATGTGACCTGATTAAATTACTTCATTAAATTAAATCTGCCAACAGATTTGAACTAATGAACAAATTCATACACAGTGATCTCGGGGGCCTGTGGGGCTCCTTAACCATTTACCTTAACTCATTTTTGTGACACATACATTTCTGAGACAATGCTGCCTATCACATTTACTCTGCTGGTACCTAGAAACCTTTGTGGTGTGGGGCAATTGTCTTTAGTGGGTTCAGATTACATTCTAACAAAAAACTCCCACTGTTCTCACCTGGTCAAACAGGCCAAGATAAAAAAGGAAGCACTTTGCTCTAGATAGTCACATTTGCATCATTATCATCATTATAAAATCTGCAAACTGGAAACTGTGCACACAGTGGCAGCCTTTAATCCTGCTGAGGTCCATTATAATGTACACGGGCACTGATGTGCAAGCAATCATATGTCACTGTGGTAATCAACAAGACTAGTGCTCTCTGTTGGACCTTAACAAACACTAGGTGGTTTTTTTTACGTTTAAGAAAGGAACACAGAGAGAAAGAGGCTATTCAGAAGTGAAATATGATCCTAAACGAATCCACCTACACTGATGTGTGATACAACAGAGTCTATTTTTAGACAGGGAAGGACGACTGTCAGTACCGTGACAACAAGAAGAGGCCTGGTCGTCACTGTGCCACATTGTGTCCTTGAAGTTTATAATGAAAACATTGTTCAGGCTCTATCAAATGAAAACTGAACTTTTTCTCTTAAATCCACCTAAAGAGAAATGATCAATTAAAATAAATTAAAAGTCATTCCTACAACTGGAGAAGCAAAATAAATCAGCTCAGTGCTCACAGGTTTCTCCTGAGTGAGTGTTTCGAGAGTATTGGTCTGCACGCCCAGCAACACTATCTCCCCAGAATTAAGTTTCTATGCAACTAAACTGCAACTGCAAATATTTTTTATTAAAACAATATTTGTTGGACTGGAGGTGGTTGTGGCAGATGGTGCATGTACAAAATACACAAAGTCAATTTCATTTTTTGCTGTCACTGGTGCAGCACATTAGATTGACTCAAATTTAAATGAAGAACCTAAATAATAAGAATTTTAAAAATAAATTTTTTTTTCCAAGTCAGAACAGTTTGGTTTTGGATCTGAGTGGTGCTTCATGTACCTTTTTAGAAGGTGGACATACTGATCAATATCTCACCCTGGTGTTAAAACAAGCCCAAACATGTGTCAGAGAAACCATCTAGACAAAAATAAGATCTTCAGATTTGCCCTTTGCCCTTGGCAGAACAAATGTACCAGTTAAAACACTGACTAGTTTCGAAATCACCAGGTCTTCATCAGGGCGGAAATTAAAGACTACACCAGAAATAACAGTAAGAAAATAACAATGAGATAACTATCTTGGTAGCATCATGATGTCTCATGACTGAAAAAATGTGACCTCATCAGTTACAATAATAATGGCTGGTTATTTATACAAAGGACTTAAAATTAGTTTCCTCCTTCCACAGTCTCTTGGGCAGTTTCATGTCTACACATGATGTTTTAGAACTGATCGGTGTCTGATGATGATCAGATTATGCTCACACAGTTTTTTAAATCTGTCTTAAAACAATAGTCATTTGTGCTGAAACCAGATTTGTGTGCTGCAATGATTCCTCCTGTTCACATGCATCAATGAAAGATCATTTTCTTAAAATGTAAATTATGTGGAGTACAATATGCTGTCCTACATTTGTGCAGAGATCTATTTTAAATCAAGTATTAAGAGTATTAGGTGTTTATAAAAAGTCCTGTGTCTAAACCTTCCTGTCCTCTCCTTCACTCAGGCTGGGACCGTCGGCCTCAGTCCAGGCACGTCCTCTTCTCCTGCCTCATTCCAGATGTGTTCTGGATCTGGATCTTTGCCCCCAGGAGTCTCAACATGTTGTTTCTTTCTCTCTCCCTCTCTCTCTCGCGCTCCCTTGTTTTCCTGTTGTCCTGACTTCCTCCTCTGTTTCTGTTCCTTCTCCTCTACATCACGTTTATCTTCTTTCTTTCTATTCTTCATGTTTATAATCTATAATCTTTCAATTCTAATCATCCACAGTGTTCCTCTTAAAAGTGTTTTTTTTTTAGAAGCGGGGTTGATGATGCAATTTGATAGTCTAACGACAAACTGTTGTACAGACGGTATCAAGAAGATTTGATTCATTAGTTAAAATTCCCACTTTTTGTTACCATGATCTTGATGCAGCTCAGCAGACTAATGCTGTTGTTCCCCATCACTTATATTAAAAACACAGGGATTTGTTTATAGCCACTATGAACAGGAAGAATGATCATAGCAAGCAGAAATCTTTTCAGTGTGCATATGGGAGCCAGACTACTCTTCCATGAGTCACTTGAAGCTTGTAAACCTCTGCTTTGAATGTGGATCCCATTGTTGCGCTGTAACCTGATACAGGAACATGACTTTAAGGTGAGGATTTCACAAAGAGAAGGGAATTTCTCCGTGTTCACCCTTAACTTTCCTTTATTGCCAAACATCCAGGGTGGAGGTAAGTTGGGTCATCTGGGCACAGATGAACCGATTGCAGTAACGATGAGCACATGATTCAAACAGGAATTTAAACCCTAAAGACATGCACTTTCTACTTATTACCCATCTGCCCATGACTCAGAGACATTTTTTATTAGAGAAATACCTCAAACTTCAGCTACTTCCGGTTCTGAACATGTTCCCCAGTGCAACAATGTGAGATCAGGTAATGTGTTATAGTTTTTAGACAACAAAGGACACAGAGAAATGAGATACACCAGGCTTTGATACACACACATAACAAGTCTCAGGAGTCACTGTCATTGCTGGTTTTAGTCTTTTAAGAAGAACAGTATCAAATAATGTCAAAACTGTTTTTTCATTCTTACAGCTCATCTGATTTGAGCTTTCGTTGTCTCCGTCCATGTCCATCCATTACTTGACACGCCACCGGCCACAGGGCCACACAGAGAGACTGACAAGGATTCACGCTCACATTCACACCTACAGGCCATTTGGAGTCACCAGCTACGAGGAATGTGAGAGGAAACATGTTGAAACTTCACACAGAAGAGCCACAGACACCGAGCAGGTTCATGTCAGCCCTTCTCTTTCAGTAACAGCTTGTTTTCCACATGAGTAGTTTTCAGTTTCAATATTTTGTCACTGTTTTGGAAAGGAAAGGAAAGGGGGGGACATGGCTCCACAATGAGGAGAGAATCATAGATACTGAATGAAAACAATGAGTTCACACATCAGACAGGATCTATGTGTAAATCCTTAAAGAAAGAAAGTCTCACTTCAGGCTGTCGAGTAAAAATATAATTAGATCGACTTCCCTGAATTCACCCAGAACTCACAATCAGGGTCAATGCAAACAGCTCGACTCCAGAATGACAGGGTTAACACTACACACAGGCTGAGAATAAAGAAAATGATGACATCTCCTCCTCTCAGACGTTTTAACAAGTTAGTACTCATCGTTCTGCATGTTCACTTTTTACTGTTGTTAATAGTTGTTTATTTAGTTCGGCTGTTACAGGTTTTATACTTAATGCTTTAAAATTATATTCCTCATAATTACCCTCTCCACACAGCCCGCCTCGTATTTGCAGGCACTAGAAGCTTTTTATACGACTGCATGAGTAATTTGTTTTGATCTCTGAGCTATGAAGATGGCAGCCTAATACCAAAACATTCATTTAGGGAGTAAATGTTGTGCCGCATAGCCGTCGAAGCGCTCCTGCTTCTCTGCAAATCCTTTGACTTGTTTAATCAAACTCACAGAAACAGTGCTGGGTTCTGAACTTTGTGTCGTCTTCTAATCTGGAGTCCATTTCTCCTTTTTCCATTCATCCCTACCCTTTGCTGCAGCACTGGAACCAGCTGAAGTGCTCAAATCAGTTCAGCTTCAGAAGCTGAACCATTTGTATGACACGCCTGGTACAAGGCAAAACGCTGACTGCTGTTTACTTTAGGGTGAGTTGAACACTGTGCTTTGTATTATCATTTTAGTTTCAGCTCGTTTTTTTAAGGGTTGAGGTTTAAATCTCTCTCTCTCTCTCTCTTTGTTTGTAGTGCTTCGACCTCTCTCCAGGGGTGTGGTCGGTGTACCTGGAGCTCATTCACCTTTAAAATCGCATGCTTTGTGGTTACATACTGTAGTTTTGTGGTGTTTCGACTTGCTCGCCGCTCATACTGCTGCTTTCTAGGATTTTATTTCATGCTCTTAAAAATGATTATGGCTGGTGACTCACACTTACTGTTGCAGCTACTGAACAATGCCCAGAATTACACTACTAACCACTTCCTCTTATTCACACTTTCAGTGTTGAGCTTATTAGCTCCACTTAATGTTAGCAAGTTATTCCTTTGCCTGCTGATGTTGCATTTTCACAAGTAGTATAATGTAAACAGAATAAACTGCGCCTGGCTGAATATACTGAGCACCTCTCAGCTGTAACTCAGATGTTGGACCGGTGACAACACACAAGGCTGCATACCAGTACGTGTCACACAGCCAGGGCCAAGCTGAACCTTCTTCACCCACTCCCATCCTCCCTCCATAAACATGCATTAGCTCCTTTGATCAGCAGTTTAGCCAATACACATCACACGTTGCAGCAGGCCTTGGAGTTTTTGACCCTAAAGTTATTTCAAACAAAACAGATGTGGGAAAGAAGGAAACTCAGCTGACCAACATCTGATCACACGGTCCCTCAGCCAACACACACATGTAAAACAGAAAGGCATCCATAATTATCAGAAGTCACACTAAGAAAGGCCTTATCCTGTTATCACAACAACACACTGTGTTATGGAGCTGAGTGTGCATACGGGTGCACGGTGTCTCACTTGTTGTCAAGTCAGACTCTTTCACTTGTGTGTTCAGCTGCAGTTTATAGTGTTAAACGTGGACGCCTACATCTGTGTTTCCTTAGTTTTCTTTCAACCATTAATCGTGGATTAACAGTTGATTCTCTCTAAAAAATCATTTCCACGTAACAAACTCTTCTTGGCAGGCCACCAAGAGGAAGTGTTACTATATTAAGTCAGATCCATGGATCATCACGTTGGTTGTGTATTATACTTATTACAACTGCAGATAAGCTTCAGAGAAGACGTGATATTTGTTTTGTGGTGGTGAGTGGGGATTCTGTCCTCACATTAAAAAGGGATCTCTTAATGAGCTGCACAAACAGAACAAAGTCTCCTGCAAGTTGTTTCAGTGTTTGCATTAGCACCTGAATGTTGTTCAGAGTCAGCCTTGAGAAGTTGTGAACTCATCCTTTAATCCCACTGCATTGCCAAACCCTGTGCAGATCCCAAACTGAAGTCTGCACAGTCTGCCTTCTGCTCCACCTGGCTCTTGGTACTTTTTTATGCTTTCTACTTCCCGTCAACTGGAGAACATCTGGTTTCATCACTGACTGTGTTGTGACCTGCATGCAACGTGCGTACTCCTGCTTCTGCAGAAACTGTCCTTCGTCACCCACAACATTTCCTCCTAAAATCATTTCATAACTCGATCTATCCGCCCACTTGTCCTCCTGTGTCTCTGACTGGTTCCACCTAGGACGACCGTTGGAAGACATTTGAACCAAAACTGGAATCGGACCTGTGGTTTCATGGGAAACACTGTATGTACATGTACACACCTGTGTGTTTGCCAGAGCGTGTGACAGATACTGACATATGACAACAGCAGAGTGATTTGCTGGATTAATTATTCTTTCATCATTTTTGCTTTTTAAATACCTTTCCAGAGTCTGTCCTCGCTGGCGGTGTTGTGACTGTGTCTGACTCACAGCTGCTCCCCACATTCTTAGCTTTCATGCAAATCCCATCTTTTCAAGAAGCCATGCAGTGACTCAGACTTCTGACTCAGACCTGCACAATGTAGCTGAACTGTTTACACCTGACAGTGACGTAGTGAGATCTGCGTCCTGCTGCAAACTCCATGCCCTTGCAGAAGGTCTTTGAGCCATTAACAGAACAAATACGGTTTCTTCAAAGTGTGAACGTCACACAAGCTGATAGTTAATTGAAAAATAAAAACGTAATCGAGTTGTTTAATTTAGCTGATAGCAGAGTTTGACTGTGATATGCGGCACTTTATCACTGAGGGAGGCCTCACGTGTATTTCTAAGAATGAACAATCAACACTGTCGCACTCGTCAGCCATGACGCACCCTTCTAAAGCCAGAAACACAGATGTTGGAGGTATTTGTAGCGCTTCGTGTGCAATGGAAATGAATTGAGGCTTGATTTTAGAAATAAAAGAGCTGAGTTAATGTTCAGCTAAGATTATTTTAGTAAAATATTTTGAAGCTGATTTATGGTTTTGAGTCATCACTTTATCGATACATCTGAAATTTAACATTCAACTTCCAGATAACCTGACCTGGATGTACATCGGCATGGTGACTTATTGATTTATTTAGGTTTCGAGTTGAGTTTTCAGCCTCTCCACTGCCTGCTCAGCAGAAACTAGCTGGTGGACACAGTGGAGCATTTAGCAGCTATTTTTTTTAAGAGCTGGAGACCAAATAAATTCAGCTGACAGTTGTGGCTTCAATACACAAGTGTAAAGATGCCACCGACCTCAAATGTTTAGACATGGTGCCAGTAAACTAAAACACCCTCCTTCTCCTTCTCCTCACGAGCTTCACACACAGTGCTTTTGACAGAAATTTCATTTTTCAGTCTAGATGTTACTCTTGCATACTTTTTGCTATCATTTTATTTATAGTAATGTTTTAGTCACCAGCTTTTTTTTTTTTTTTCAGATCTGCTGATGACATTGTTGGTTATGAGTCATTCTTTTCACTTTCATCATATTGATTTGGACAAATCTAATGAAGGAGAACATTAAAGTCTCCAGACTGACACTAAAGATGAGATTAGATGCTAAAAGAAAAACTCCAACTTTGTCCTTCCTCACATCAGCATGTCCGTGACTGTTAAATCTTAATAGGGGACATGCAGCAGTGGTTTGTAAAAAACAATGTACTAGTTTTTATTTAAACTTTCAGTTACGTCTTCATGGGTGGCTGAAGACGCAGTGTGTCTTCAGCCACATAATTACAGTGGTGGGAAAAGAACTAAACTTTTACTATTCAATTTTGAGGGAGTGAAGTATTTATTTTTGAGGTTAACTTTATATTATTTCACTAGCAAATACAGTAATTCTGCTCTAGTTAATTTGACAGCTGGACTTAATCTTTCGCACATAAAAGATTTGTTGTGTAAATATCTTATAATATATGATGAACTACAAGTGAAAAATTATATAATGTGATGAATCTTTCCCCGGCCCCACCAGCTGCAAAATCAAAATGCAACTAAAGTTCTGCAGAATGAGACTTTTTACTCTAATACTTTTTGCACTTTGGACTTTTACAGTAAAAACTTTTACTGTCGTAGAGGTAGAGTACTTTTAAATTGTGATATTGTTACTTTTACTGAGCCATCTTTGTGACACGTGGTGAAGCTCAGTCTTCTGAGGAAGACTGTGACATGCGGCTGAAGGCAAAGGAAAAAAGCTTGTAAGTTGACTTTGAGGTAGGATTTTTTTGCTATGAATAAAATGAATGTGTCTCCTCTGAACCTGAGTCAGACTGTTCTCTGCAGAGACGTCTGCTATCTATTATAATGCTAAATAAATTGGACTTATTAGGCTCTACAGATGTCACCAATACAGCTGCTGAGTCAGATATCCCTTCAGCTGTTAGAAATCGTGGTCACGGCTGTGAAAATAAGCCCAGAGACGTTTCCCTCTGTAATTTCAGCTGCGCTTCTACTGGCTGTGGTTGGATGGAGGATTTTTCCATCCTGAGTTTATAGCTGACGTCATAATTAACTCAGGAAATAGTCTGACTAAGCCAGTGACTACTGAATTCTGGACTTTTCTCCATTGCAGAAATAAAAAAAAAAAGGTCGCAAGACTACACCTTCAAGATTCAAAGATTTTTCTTCCTAAACGGCATCTGTGTATCACATCCTGTGGAGAAACCCTTCAGTCTATTAATACTGGCTGACGGATCAGTTGAGGCTGCTGGACAAAGAGGCGTTTGTGTCCTACCTGGGGTTCCTTTCTGTGTGGAGAGGCTGATCCACAGCAGGAAACAGACCCAGGTGTGTATCGCTGACATGGTTTTCTTTCAGCCACACACAGTCAAGATGCAGACAGACACATAGGCTCCAGTGATGCAGAAAGTCACATGTAGGCAGGTCTTCACTCCATACTTCTCCCACTGTGGTGCTTTTAGTCCAAAGTTTTCTCTGTCTCTCTCTCTATTTTTCCTTCCCAGCAGATTTTTCCTTGGATCTCACTGGGTGGTTTGTCAACACACACACACACACACACACAAAAAGTAAGAGAAGAAGAAGAAGAAGGAATAATTAGAGACACTTTCCTGATGACAGACATGGGAAGACACTATGAAACGTGACAGAACATGTGCAGCTTTCACAACCGAATCCGGTTTTGATCCGTTGATTGGGGAGGATTTGGCTGCTTCAGTTCAAACTTCACTTTTTACCCCCAAAATATTCTAAATAAATGTGAGATTTGCATCTGGAGCCCTGCAGCATTTCATCCACCACTTACTACAACAACCTACAAGCCCTTTTCTCTCTTCTCCGTCACTCCCCTTTGTTCATTCTTTGTTTTATTCACCCTACAAAGCCCTTTTTTATCTCTATAGTGGATTAGATAAGTGACAAAGAAGAAGATACACGTCTCTTGTCCAAGCGTAATAAATCCCTCTCACGCTATCACAACAATATCCTAGCATTCCAAAACAAACACAGGTGAACTTGGTACCGTATTTCAAAGACCATGAGGAAATGTGATGTATCCTGTGGCTGATAACGCACTTAATCAGTCCTAAAGGTGACAGAAGTTTACTAGAGCATGCTTTAAACATGCACAGGGCAGTTTCATAATGAATAGGGTGATGAAATGCTGCCAAAGCGTCTGTTGGGTGGAGTTGAGGCATGTGTCACAGTCTCCACATGTTGAAGCTGGATTCCTTCTGCATCAGAGGTGAAGATTATCCCTTCTTAATGTGTAAAGAACATGCAGAGGAATCTCATCATCACATTTACTGCTGATGCCTTCATGTTGACTGAAAACCAAGTGCTAAGTTGTTCTTTTTTTTTATCTGAACTGAGCAGAACAGTTGAAGAAGCACAAACTACAGCACTAAAGACCATTGTCTTTGTGTGTATCCTGCAACTCAGCCTGAAAAGTAAAAAGGTGGGAATCACTTTGACTTCTAAGATAAGTTAGAGCGAAGGGATTTAAATTTTAACAGCACGTTTACTAACAACTGAAGTCATTTGTCACACTAAAAACATAAAGGCAATAATAATTTTAAACTAATAGGCCACTCAGGAAATGCACAAGGGCACTCTCTGCTATTTATAAAACACTTGAATTCCTCAATACGCCGCTGACACTGACAGTAGGTGTACACAGCCAGGAGTAGCACGCCCTCAAGAATATATTAAACAAAGCATGAGGAAAAGCAGCAGTAGCTCAACTGCTAAGACGTACATTAACTCTCTTTAAACAACTTTATCAAAGCTATTAAGACAGCAAATTTAACTCTTTGACCTTAGTTACTAGCTTATCTTAAAGCCAGCAATCGATCAATGCAAACTTGTGCAGGGACACACTGCACTCACGCTGCACTCACGCTGCTGCCTCTAAAACACACAGTGGCTCTTTTTGAGCAACACGTTTATTTATGCAGACACCGACTGTTTGCTTTACATCGACAGGAAAACAGCAGCAGTGAATCAATTCAATTAGCAGGAGCACACAGTAACTGGTTACAATGATTTCAAAGTGAGGCCATTTGACCCATCCCACATGTGATTATAGTACGAGACACCAGCCCTGTGTTTAGTACACTGTACACTGACCGATATATACTGTATACTAAACCCAAAACATAACAATTACAACATGTAATTGCAAAATTCAGCTTTTTAGCTCAGCTTACCTCACTTTTCTTAAGTAAACCACGTCAGCCTGTTTCATCATCATAGATTCATTTTTTAGACATGAAAGAGTTTTATTCTCATTAACTCCTTGACGTCCGGAGCACTTAAAGCAGCATCTATTACGAACACCAGCAGTTTAAATGTGTGTCTGACCAGCTGATCATGAATGGAAATTATACTTAGAGCTGATCTCAGCAGTGAAGTTTTAAACTACTGCAGAAGACACAGAAAAATGACCGTGACTGACTTTAACTGACAATGACTTTAACAGCATGCAAATAAGTTAGTAAGCTTTATGACACGCATTAATAGTATTCCTTAGTATATATTTACAGATGTTCTTCGACATCATCAGTAAAACCTCTTTTTCTATCTTTTCATACAGTAATAGAGTCCCTGAGAAGAGTTTCAGCTCTTTCCTGAGACTCATGCTGCAGAACGTGTGAAACTGAGAAACTATAAAACCCAAATACTTACAGTGACTCTGCTCGAGCTCCAGTTCAGATGAAATCCAGGGGTAGGAAGTGAAGCCTGTTGCCTCCAGAGGCCGAGTGTCAGCTTGACTGGCTCAACAGGTTATTTAGAGAATAGGCAGCACACATACACACACACATTTCATCAGACACAAGGCACCGTAGGCAGGGTAAGGCTGCTCCTCAAACACACACCCTCTAAATGGGTGGAGTTGGTTGTGATTGGCAAACAGACACACACACACACACACACACACAATCACACACATACACAAGACTCTCCGAGAGAGTCAGTGTTTCCTCTGTAGCACCATTAAATGTCAGGGGGGGTTTGTTTTCAAAGTGCAGAGTCTGTTTTAGTCCATGCTGTGAACCATCTGCTATGTGCTATGTGTCAATCAGGCAACAGAGGGGCTGTTTAACACCTGCTGAAACGTGAAAACACACACACACACACACACACACACACACACACACACACACACACACACACACACACACACACACACACACAGATTCAAGGATTGGTTTGATTTTCTGTTTTCTTGGAGTTGTCAATAGAGGCAGTGCATTAAGGTAAAAATATTGACTCTACACAATCAGGAGACCGGCCTTGCTTTGTGTTTCCTGTTAGTCATCATTTACTCAGCTTTAGTCATTATTTAATGTAGTTTATTTGGTAAGAAAAGTAAATCAGCCACAGATAAGAGACCTTTATTTAACCTGGGAAGTTATGCTGAGGACATTGTTCTCTTTTTCAGGGAAGCCACAGTTACTCACACTTTGAAGCTGGATACCAGCGACCAGTCTGATCTCCTGGAGACTGAGCGCCACCACTTTAGCAGCTGGAGGTTTAGATTAAAGGCACCCGCGGAAAATGGTGTTAGAGAGGGACGGACCTGGGCTTATCTTTACCTCTTTTATCTATGATAAGATTGAAATAGTGAAGTAACCCAGAGCAGCATTCTTTACAATCAAATGATCAGACTGTTGCTCCTTTGCTGCTGATGGGACGGTCAGGAGGCCGCTAACAGTATTTACCTACATATACGAAAAGCTGTCCGTACTGTACGGTACTCACACCAGACGACTCTTAATTTAACAACCAGACACAGACTTCCTCTGCTCTGAAGTCATGTGTTCACTCGGGATGTGGTAACTTGAATAAGCTGGTTTCGCTTTGACCGGACCTGAACTTCAGGCCCGGTCCTGGAGAGGTTAAAAACCTGATCCACAGTTTTATATTGTTCTTACATGATGTGTAAATTATTTCATGGCAGACAACATGAAAACACCCACACCTTCAACCACGACTGTTGCTGTCACGGAGGAACAACAAACCACCTGACACAAAACTGTAGGAAGGTATTACAGCACAAATGAAGAACAACCTGATATTTAATATATTTGTAGGATTATATGACAGCTAATAATAACACATTGGATTATACTGTAGTTATACTTCATATTTATTATACTTAATAATACAGCAGTGATTAATATTATCTCTAATCAATGTACGTGAATCAATATAACCTAAACTGTAAAAATAAATACAGTTTGGAAAAAATATATAAATCCAATTTTCATAAAATATGTATGTTTAATTTTTTTTTGTTTTTATATAGATGATCTGTATAATTTAAAAGATTATTATACATCAAAACAACAACAACAACAAAAAAAGAGATCCTGTAGGTAAACAGTGCAGTAACACAGTAGTAGGGATTTGTAGTAGCAGCAGGTCCTGCGTGAGAAAAAGCTGACGTACATTAACCCTCTTTAAACAACTTTATCGTATCTATTAAGACAGCAAATTTAACTCTTTGACCTTAGTTACTAGCTTATCTGAAAGCCAGCGATCGATCAATGCAAACTTGCGCAGGGACACACTGCACTCACGCTGCACTCACGCTGCACTCATGCTGCTGCCTCTAAAACACACAGTGGCTCTTTTTTAGCAACAAATGTATTTATGCAGACACCGACTGTTTGCTTTACATCGACAGGAAAACAGCAGCAGTGAATCAATTCAATTAGCAGGAGAACACAGTAACTGGTTGCAATGATTTCAAAGTGAGGCCATTTGACCCATCCCACATGTGATTATAGTCGAGACACCACTGTGTTTAGTACACTGTATACTGGCAGTTATATACTGTATACAAAACCCAAAACATAACATTTACAACGTATAGTTTATGTAAAATTCTACTTTTTATCTTAGCTGTAAAAGTAAAGTAGATCACTGCATTTTTACTATAAGAATCTACAGGTTTTTCTGTTTTAATTGTTTTTGAATGTAAATTTTTATGCAGCAATGCAAAAAAAAAAAAAGACCATGCAAACTTACAGTTAAAGTTAAGTTGCAGTGAACTACCAAATAGTATTATTACTCTATAAGTAGGTTTCTGTAGAAAACCTTTCTAAAATGATGTAAAATACTCCTGTAAGTAATCTGTTTTCCAACGGAGAGGTCTTGTCACATCATTCAAGACAACTAAGCAGAAGCTGCTGAGATTTTACAGAGGATGTTTTTGTCCAGCCAGATAAGGCTTTAGATAGACTTACTTCAGATCATCATTATTTAGGTGAAAACCTGACATTCTGTTGATATTGTGCCAGGTTTGAAGTCATCATGATGATACTCTAAATGGTAGAACCAAATCTGTCTCTAACCCTTCCGATTCTTGAGAAAACCCCTCTAACTTCCTCTATGGCACTAGGTTGTCAGCATGCTGTGTGGCAGGGGCACTGGGATGGCAGCACAACCTCTCTCTCTCTCTGCAGAACCTTTTCTTTACACCTGGCGATCTGTTGTAGGAAAGACGCTCTCTCAGCAGAATCTTGTCTTTGCCCTATGGCATATGGTTGTCCTAACCAAGCCATGCGGGATGGGGTGGGCAGCTGGAGACGGCCATATGGTATGATGTAAGACATCTTGGCAAAGTGAACTTTGCCAGGGTGGGGCTACAGCCTGGCCAGAAAACAGATAAAAGATGTGTTAACACAAAGCGTAGTCACAACTCCAGAGATGACTCTGTGCATTTCATCTGATTGTGAGTGGATAAGTCTATTTTTGCATCATGATGTGCTTTTCCTATTGCTTGTTTAAATTGTTTTTATCCCAACCCCTGTTAAATTTGACCACATACAGGTCGGCTCACCGACATTCCTGTGCTTGGACAACACTCACTCCAACCACCTACTATGTCACTTGCTTTTCAGTAATAACTAGAGTTTAATTCAATAAAGAAACACAGTTGCATTATGTTTGTGACAAAAATGACATTGTGCTTGCACTTTAGTAGCATAGTAATGTAAAGTATTACACTGAGGAATATGAATAAAGCAAAAGGACGACCTTGATTATTGGATGACTCCTGTTTTCCAAAATCTGTTTAGTGCAGAATCAACCAGGCTTAAAATTTTCTGTCACACCAGTGTGACACATCATATTCAAAGTTTCATAACAGGTTTATGGATCAGTGAAAAATTAATGATTAAAATGTTATCTGCCAACTTGTGTACAGACTGTGTTAGGCTAATATGATAAATGAAAGACCACGGTTTCCTCATCATATTTGTTGTAATGAAGTAAAAAATTTAATTTTGAATTGATGCAATGATCACCTGACTATTCAGACACAACATACCTGCTTCTCTTATCAGCAATATAAAAAATATTCAACATTAATCTCTATTTATTTTGCACATTTTACACACATCAGTCAGCAAATATTTTTCTTTTTGATCTGCTTAATTAAATAAAGGTTTCCTATCTCTCTTACATGTTTTGAGAACATATGTAACAAATGGCCTGAGGTCTGGATACTTTAGTTATGATGGTAAAGCCCTCACTGTTATTACAGGTATTAAACCAGCCGTATCGCTGAAGCATGGCTGCCAGGCAGCTAGTATCTGTATTAGCTGTATGATGTGTAAGGGGTTTGGGGGGAACAAAAACAGACTTCGTTGCAAGTTGAGACAGAAACCCCCCTGGGGAAAATTCCTCAACTTCCTGACGGCCAGTCTGCTCCTGCCTCCAATGACAACGTGTTATGAGTTTTTAGAAACACCTGCACATAACTGGGGTAAACAAAAAAATACATGCACTTGGCATCCCAGCAACATGAACATCCCATAATGTACAGCTCTTCATAGTTAACAGTAGTACTTAGCAATGATCTGAATCTATCGCATGGATTGGTATCAGGTATCATATATTGGTATCATATTTCAAATAAAACCTCCCTCAGTGGAGCAGGTGGAGTGAACAGGCCCATTGGTGGCACACCAGGTGTAATCAACACAGTCAAACTGGAAGATACCATCTCAGATAAGAGCTGAGTGGGCGAGTGGTATCTTCAAGCTTATGATTGAATGAAGACACCTGAGCTAGGTAATCAGCAGAGGGTAGGGCAGGGACAGACGGAAAACATGCAGGGCTGTGGGCCTCAACGAGCAGGGGTTCCACACCTCTGGTCAGGAGGATGTTGTCAGGTGAATTGCAGAAGCTACACACACCATTCATTCAATTACACATACACAATTCCTTTTATTTTTGATTATATATTTGGATTGATTGGCTCCTGAAACACACAGTGATTCAGATGTAATTACTCAGTGAGTATTAGACTAATTAATTCACTGTGTAAAATAACGATAATGATTAGGACAGCCTTACTGCTACTTTCCCCAATCAAAAGTAAAATCTTCTATTGTGACATGTAATTGTCTAGTGACCCTGGCGTTTTCAAACTTAGTTTCCCTTAAAATGTGTGTTTTATAGTCACACACTAGAGGGTGTGTCAGCACATTGTGCTGGGTGTGGTTATACCTTTTGAGATTGTGGAAGAACTCCTTGTCTTAAAATCACTTTATTCACCAACTCAGATGATGCGAAAGCTGCAAAGAAGGACACAAACACTGGAAATAAATCACATTGTAATTCATTCAAAACAAGACTTGTGAGGGTGGTGACATTATCCAAGATGTGTTGGTGTTTGTTATTGTGGGAGTTTCATCCTATCCTATCAGAGTACTTACGTGTCCTGTATTTTTTTGCATGTGTCGGCTCATATTGTATCTCTCGGAGGTGAAAGCTAAGGAAGGCACTAGGTGAGGCTGGATTAGAGGCAGCTCGCTCCACTCAGATTAAACGCTGGCCCATCTTGACCTGTTGGTGTTTGGTCTACTTCCAAACTTGATTCATTTTCTCTCACAAAAACCTCTATCTACACACATGTGTACATATACACAAGAGGTGGAAGTGTGCGCTAACCTCATATAATCACACCAGGTGCCTGTTTTTTCATTGTCTCTCTGAGAAAATCCTGATTACTGATGGGTGTATATGTGTGACTGTTTGTAGGTTAGTGAAAGATTGCTGTGGCTGTAGATAAGAGGATTAGGGTGGAATTAGTGTCATTCCTCCATCGCTGCGAGGAATAGATTCATATCGATTTTAATCAGAGATAGAAAGATCCACAGGACCGCAGATAAAACAGACTGCGAGAGAGAGGAGGAGCGAATGGATGAAGTGAAGGGAGGGCAGAAGACAAAGGTTCCTGGTGATCATCAGAGCCGGGATGTTCATCCACAGACTGATGAGCTGCACAAGCACCAGCTGCAGAAAGAGATATGCGCATACATGCATGTGAGGGAAAACTTTCAGTCATGTATTTCATCTGTCTGGAGGGCTCTAACTGAGGAAACCTCCTGCTGTAGTGGGATGTTTGACCAAAACCACCAGCGTTAGTCAGCAGGACGAGACAGTCTGGACGCTTTAACGGCAGAGACGTGGTCGTGGAGGGGGCTTGGATGGTGTCCATTGTGGCGGGGAACCCTGTGAATTATGAAGGTGGGCGTGCTGACTTGCTTGGCCCTGGCCACCGCCAGCTTCGTTGCTGTGGTGACCGGTGGTCGACACTCTGGACGCAGGAAGCACAAGGAGGTCTTCCTCGGAGAAAACAGCAAGTTCAAGTTTGGAAGGTGAGCCGCACACATGCACGCTCACACATCTTTACGGCTCAGGGTACTGATGAAAACCATCAGGCAGCTGTGCAGATGAGTGGACGGATCTCTGTCACACTGGAGGTTGTGCTGCTTACACCAGCATTATTTCCTTATTTTAATCACTTGGGTTAAGTACAACATGTTGTAGGCTCAGCATTGATGTGTTTTTATGATAATGTGGTTGGTAAGCTCACATATCTTCTCATTCAATACATATATGGCTACATTAGCGTTGATTTGATTTAAATTTAGCATGTTTAAATCAAATTAAATTAACTTTTCCGCGCTAAACTATGAATGAACCAGAGCTGAGGATGATGGGAATGTCATTAGCTTAGCAGATATTTTCAACCAAAGTTCATGCCTCTTTAATCTATACTGCTTATCCTGTTAAAGATGATGGAGTCATTAAGCAGTAATATATAAATCTGAACCTGATGATGGTGCCAGATAAATACTAGCAACTTTTGGATCAGCTGTCATTTATTTTGTACAGAAAACAAAAAACTGGAGGTCAAATCTTTCGCCATCCCAGTAAAATAAATATTTTTTTTTCTATTCTGGAGGTATTCTGAACATTTTGGTACTTTCATAGTGTTGATAGCAGACGTCACTATAGTGATCCTCAGTTTCTTTTGAAAAAACACATGGATTTATCATTAAATTTAGGTCCAGACATTCATGTTAACCCTTTCAACATGTTCTATACTGTGATTTATGACTTGTACATGCAAAAGTAATGACATCAGCCCCAGCTGTATGTTAAATTTAATGCTAACAGTGGTGATCCCAACAGAGATCACACCTGTTTCGAGCCGACATGTTAGCATTGTCTCTGTGAGCATGTGGTTAGCATCATTAATGTGGTTAGCATATCTTTTAGAGTGGTTGGCATCACTGTAAAGCCACATTGTCTTATTTTGTGTTGTAAAGTCATCCCATCACACATCTAAATGTAAAATGCTGAATAACAACATAGTAAAATAAATGCAGAAGTTATTGAGTCATTATACTGATCACAAAAAGAACATATTTGACATTATTTGGCAGAACACATTTAGTCAGACACACGGTTTTAAATATCAGCTAATATCACTGGTGGTATGTAATATGGTTATTGGGTATTCCACTTTCATATATATATGGGTATAACACTTTCATTCATTCACTAATTCTCATCCAGCACCTGTCACACCCACCTGAGCTGCAGTAACCCCAGTCTTCCCGCCCTGCTGCTCGTCTGACTCGACTATTTCCTCATTATGTTTCCAGCACATATACTGGCCCGTGCTTCCTGACTCCTTGTCAGATTGCTTATTGAGCACTACCTGCCGTAGCTTTGCTGTCAGTTATCTACCCTGCACATTTTTTAGAACCTGCCTTTTACTGGGATTCACCTTGCTCCACCTGATCCCTCTTCCCTTCTACGCCGTTGCCTTTGTTCATTTGTTTTCCACCTGCCCCTTCATCTGCCCCTATCTGCTTATTTGTACCTTATAAAAAAGGTGAACTGTTAAACTGAGATGAACTTTTAAATGCTGCAATCTTCACTGCGTCAACATTAGGTATCCACATCTGTAAAACATGGTGATTCATCAGTTTCTTTCTCTTTTTCAGAGTAAGCTGTAGTTTGTTTGCAGTTTAGCATTATCTACAACATCCAGCTTAGTAACTCCCTGCTGCTTATTACAGGATGTTCTGTGGTTTGTCAGGAAACTGTGATTTCACTTCCAAAGAACACGTCACACAGAGGTTTCCACATTTCCACACTTTCACTTCTGTGTTTTCACTTAGAAATTCTAAGTAACCTTACAGTCTCACTATGAAGGAAATCTCAGTTCAGTGCATTCCTCATAATGACGAATGACGTTAAAAGGCAGTAATAGCAATAACAGTTCCAGGTCATTCTATTTTTAATAGTGAGTTAACAGAAATGTTGTTCCAAGAATGATAATTGTTTAATTGCTCACAAACAATAGGCCACTTCAAGTTTAACATACTCTAGTTTTTAGCAACAAAGTGCATTCCTCAAACAGGTTTTAGTTGTTTAATAGAAACAGTCACCAGCATTTCTGCAGCTTCTGCAGGTAAAAAAAAAAATGAAATGAAAGCAGTTTCAGTTCACAAGGTGTGTCAGTGACTTCTGCAGTGAACCAACCTAATAATGTTATTAACTCCATATTTCCCAAAATCTGTTTTGTTTCCCACAACTAGACTCTGTAGGGACCCAGTACAAAATGATTTACAATACAATTTAATTCCCCCCATTCCCCCATTATCTTGTTTTAATCCACTGTACCAGCATTACCTACCACAATAAAGTATTTTAAAAATATCAAAATATATCACCTGATGGATACAACTGAATGTGACCCTTATTATTATGATATGTAAACCATGGCATGGTGAGCATAATCAGCCTCTTTGGAACAATATTTATTTTCCAATATAAAAACAGAGAGTACTAAATTAAATAAAAATAAACTTCCTGCAAAACACAATTTTACTGTTAAAGATAAGGAAAATAGAGGAAAATGGAGGCTTTGTCTGTTTTATTCTATATTGAAGCAGGTTTAGCTTTATGGTTGCAGTAGTTAGAAAAGAAGATTGATGTGGACGCTGAACTTGTTGATTTACATGTTGGAATAATATTAACTACCCTACATTTTATTAAATATTGCACACTCACCGTAAACTGAGTCACTTCCTGTAATAAAAGTCTCATTTTAGTGATTAGTAATTAATATGTTATCTGAACTCTGGCTAAATTCCAGTAGCTTTTCAGGTTGTAAAAGCCACATTTGCCTGTTTGTTAACAGGCAACAACTGATAAGTGTCCAGATAACAACGTGACCATGATCCGGTGTTTAATGTCACATTCCGGCCTTCGTTGCTTGAATCTCAGGTGATCTCAGGAACAACACAGCGCTGACAGTAGACTCAAAGGAAACAAAACACAGTTTGTAGATTCTGTCGCAAAATGAGTCCAGTTCTCAGTTGGAAAACAGATAAGGTTTATTTTACGAGTCACTTGGTTTCCTCTGTAGATTATTTTATTATTATCATTATTCCAGAAGCAATACTCTACTCTTTAGTGCGTGTTGTGCTGTGTCTGCAGTGAGCTTTTTAACTTGCTGCTAAATATGGAGAAAATGTTTTTTAGAAGTAGAAAATGTTACAGGCAGTACGCTGCAACTGAAGCAGCTAAATGGGACTCTACGTGTATCACTATCAAGTTCTTTAATTCCAGGTATGTACTAATGTTTTTGACAACAGGCCAGGTGAGCACACAAAAGCATCACATGGCATGCATGTTCGCAAAACTCATCAACAGACAAGCATGAAATTCAACACATAAACGTGTTGTTGTTATTTCTCTGAAACCAGCATAACTTACAAAAATAACTAAATTATAAAATTACACAGATGAAAGTTTCTTTGTTTGGATAACTACTTGTCTGCTTGCCAGGGAAAGTGCTTCAACATTGGTGCAGCTAAACTAAATGTGCAGAGGCGACCTGCAGGCGGTCACTGACAATCACTGATATCTTTGCAAACCCAAATCCATGCACGGTAATTACAAATAGGTGGAAAAAACACAACAAATGGAAACATTTCATTGTACATGAAAAAGAAAATATGCACAAACATAGGTTCACTGGAACATGAATTACAGACGTGATTGACAGCAGACCAGGAGTTTATATTTTAGATTAAGGCACCAACAATGCAACTCGCAGAGGCTGCAGATGTGGTATTTATCATGGCTCCATCTATACAATATATTATCAGTTATTTTATTCACAGTGTTGATGGTGTTTCTGGAGTCATTCTGGAGGGTTGGACCTTTTCGTTGATCTTTCGTTGACACCCAACATCTCGTGACTGGTGTGAATTTGTCTCGTAGAAAATAGTTTTCTCAGTTACTGTACGTTGTGGTACAGATTACACAACTCTGACAGCACTGAGCCTGGCTTTGCATCCAGAGCGTGGTCAGGTTTAGGCAACACAAATCACTTTGGTTAAGGCTGGGGAATGATTGTGGCTTTGGGAAACTCTAAATCAACATGTTTTTGTGTATTAAGCCAAAACACAATCTTTCCCTAATCTTAGGCAGGTGCATATTATACTGCGAGCTCTGTATGCTCCCACTTTTAATGTATTGCACAAACACACACACACACACACACAAACACACACACACCACAGACATACATTTGAAAGTTGTTGCCTTTTTAGCGTATAGTTGAAAATAGAGAGACAGTCAGGAATCTGGGGAATGAAGGAGTGACAAGTACAACATGCAGCGATGTTCTCCAGCTGTGGCGGTTTAACCACTAGGCCAGAGTAACACCTCAGATTATGAAATGCCTCCTGTTTACTGGTGCAGCCGGTGCTAACAAGGCTAAATGCATCACAGAGCATCCTCCATACCGAGCACACACTGTAAAACTAAAGTACTCCAGTTTCCCAGTAGGAAGATAGAGTGTCTATATTAGACTTGAATTACTTGACCAAGCTCTCGTCCAGCTCAGTGTGTGAGAGTTTGAGCAGTGTAATGTTACAGCTGTGGTTATGCCTGAATGCTGCTGTCAACAGTAGCAGCCACGCTGCCTCACCTGAGGATTTCCCTAGTTCTAAAAGACCCGAGTATGTGTCTGAGGCTCTAGTATTAAGTGGAGTTAATTAACACAGCGTCAGGGTTGAGATTAGTGTTACATTTTGGTTTGTTTTGGGTTTGATTCAGGGTTAATTTAAGGGATTACGGAAATGGGATTTGGCTCAAATACATTTTGAGACCTCACAATAACAGAGGAACATGTGAGTTTGTGTGTCTGTGTGCTCATCGTCTTTCCGAGGTTGTGTGGATGAATTTCAGTCTGATGCCACTGTTGTGATGGCTTCAAAAGGCCGTCTGAGGCTTCGCATTTCATTTTACGGTAAAGATTAGATCATACTGGGGTTATGTTGAGTGAATGAATGTGTGTTACTTACATTAACCCTCACAACCAAATGTATGTGTATTTGCTCACATATTTACAAGTATAATTAGTAGGAAGAAACTATTACATTAACACTTCTTTCAAGTAATATTGTGTACTACTCAATAAGAACCTATCTTTCTTTTCCTTTCGGCTGTTCCCTTTCAGGGGTCCCCACAGCGAACAATCTGCCCTAAGTTAACTATCCTCTACATCCTTTTCTCTCACACCAACTTACTTCATGTCCTCTCACAAGAGCACAAACACAGCAACAACAAAACAACCTAACTTTGATTTCAATCAAAGGGAGCCTGCTGTAATTTATTGTAAAGTTGTGCATTTTATGATATGAAAATCTGCATTAGAGCTTGGAGATGGTACTAGTTTGTAGCACAGAGGTTTTGGAACATAATAAAATACTTAGTGTGTGAGATAGAGAACACGTGTGCATGTGTTTATTTGTTCACGGAGCTGTCTTTGATTAAGGTTATGGTATTTGGCAGCTGGAGAGAGAGAGCAAACCACAAATTGTCATTTCTCTAATCAAAACCTGCAGTTACAGCTTTAATCAACTAATCACTCAACACACCATTTCTATGTGTGTTTGTGTGTGTGTTGTGTGTTACAGACGTATTGACTACAAACTGAAGAGGCAGGACAGCACCAAAACCCTGCTAATAAAAAGTGAACAGCTGCTGAGAATCGAGGAGCATGACTTCGCTATCAGACCTGGCTTTGGAGGTCAGACACACACACACACACACACACACACAAACACGAACCTGAGGTCTGACATGACACACAAAGGCACACTTCATTTCATTTGTGATCTCTGATGATTTAATCCACGCACTCACACATTGTCTAACAGAGTAAATCACAGGTGGTTTGATGATGTGGCGATGGGCACCGGGTCACTCGACAACAGATACACGAGTCCAAAATCACCAACACTGACCCAGATTATGCCATTGTGTAGCTGCACAAGTGTTTGTAGTGTGTGTGTGTGTGAGAGAGAGAGAGAGCTTTAATGCATTTGAAAGACACTGCTCACACAAATGTAATTGTGTTTCCCTGTGTGTGTGTTCGTTCGTGTGTGTGTGTTTGCGGTATCACGAGTGCCTCTGTGTGTGTACATCCATTGTGTGTATTGTGTGAGTCGGGGGGATTCGTGTGCATTAATCTGGATTATATGCAGGTCTGGAGCAGATGGAGGGGTGGGAAACAAACTGACGTCTGCACTGAAGATCACCAGTATCAAACACACACAACAATGCATGCATGCGAACACACGATGCAGAACGCTAAATGCTTTCATAATAGGCATTTCACTGGATTAATATTATATGGGTGTATGAAATAAAAAGCTCTTAAAGGGATAGACATTATATATCTAAAGTAGAGTATCACTGTGCATTTACATCAACAGAAGGTGGAACATTATTAAGTACATTTCTTTCTGCTGTTCCACATTTGTACTATTTACTCCATGGCATTTATCTGACAGCTGGACTCCTGGTGATTATACAAACTTAGCTTTTACATTCAGCATTTAATATATATTTACATATCCTTGTTGTTTGATTACTTTTCTTAGCTTCTAAATATTACAATCTTGTGTTACTAAGTGGTTTTGTCATAGTTCGTTTTGGAGGGAGGTGGTCCAGGTGGATGGTGGGCGTACAAAGCTCAAGACCTTGCCACCAGATTAAGAGCGCAAGGTTTGTGACCTGAGATTATGTGACAGAAGCACTTTGGTAGAGAAAAGAGGTTGGAGTTAAACATTTAAAACCAGTCACACATAAACACATAAACCCAATTTAGCTTGTCAGTATTTTAATATTTACTGCTCTGAAAGGCCTGAACAAAGGAAAACCACTGTTTTGCATATGCGTTCTGTGCAGACGGATGAATGATGCTGATAAAGAGTCTGATTGTCTTCATGTTGCAGCAACCCTGTTTGTTTTCAGGCAGCCCTTCTTATTTTCACTGGGCCCCACATTTAGGTGAATGACGTTCTTGCGTGTTTTAACGCAGCGATGCTGCCTGCCTCAACATGATTTTGATTAAAGTTAAATGTATGGTTTTAACCATAATCAGGTTTGCATACCCAGTCTAGACCTAAGAGGTGTTTACAGACGTGATTTGACAAGAGGCCGCATGGCATAAAAATGTAAATATACTTTTGAACAAAGGACGATGTTGTAGGTTCTCTGGTGATGTCTGAAAATATTTTAAGACCACCGATTATCTGTGAAACCACATGATTACATATCATGAGGCACATTAACATAATGGAACCTTTTCAAAATACTGTATGTTTGATGTTTGGACTGTCGAATGTGTCACCGTGGACTCATCATGTACTGGATAATAAATCCTTAATGAAAGCAGTACAATACTCACAGAACCCACCTCAACCGGTTAATACAGTAATTGGAGTAAATGTACCTGGTTATACTTGCACGCTTTCACTTGAGTAAGGTTTTAATTGCAGGACTTTTACTTGTAATGTCGTATTATCACTGTGGGTGCTGACATGTCTGGTCTGTTTCTTGATCAGCTCATTCAGATGCCTCAGTTAGATTCTTGTCTTTAGTGCAGTTGTGTGTGTCCAGAGTAGGATTCCTGGTCTCGGGGACCAACTTGGCCCCCTTGTTTTAGCACCACCACAATATCCGGGCCTATCTGTCACACATGGCTTCCTTGTTGCCACCCTATCTGCCGGTGCCTCCTCAGTCTATACGGTTGTTTGGGGTCTCTGTGGTCTTGCATGTCTTTCATGGTGGGGACAACAAAAGCACCACTGTCTGCCACATGGTCCTGCGGCGTTTCCAGGCACTATCATTTTACACAGAGGGGAATCTCATCTTTTACTGACTCAGATAAGCCTATAGCTCCTGTGTGTGTTTGTGTGTGTGAGGCCCAAGAACCCAAAGAATCAAAACCATGTCCTCCTCCTCCCTCCAGAGTCCAGAAATACTCCCTGTGACATTTTCGTGTTATTTCTTTCACATGTTAAGAATTTGTAGCATTTCTATTTTGAGGTCAACATTTAAAGAATGTCTATAAACTTAAATGAATACCTACAAAGTTGCTATAAACTAAACATCTGGCCACCTCTGTCCCTTATCGTTACACATCCTGATGCCAAATGCTCGTTACTGATTTACCAGTATGCCTGGGATTGAGTTGGTTTTCTGCCAAACGCTGGTATATACTGACTGTAGCTCTCCACCGGGTGGAGAAGGTCACACAGTGGCACCAGTTTCAAATAACCTTGTTATATAATAATAGTGATTGACAGACTTATTGCTACATTAAAAAAAGCTTATAAGGACAGTTTTTAAATCCACTAAAATAATCGGAGCTCGGAAATATGTTAGAAATATGGAAATGATTTTCTTCTTACATTTACATAACACAATGTGTTGTAGGCTAATGATTTGGGAGGTAAAATAATTTATTTTCAAAAGACAATGCCACTACTTACTTGAGCATACAGTTTACCTTAGTTAAAGAAAACCTGTGTGAGTTTTGCTCAACAGAGGACACTATGACCATGTTAAGTGCTAACTTGCAGTTTAACAATAGCACAAGTCAGAATCATAAATTCAGATCACTGCCTCAGTAATGTGAGCTGCAGAACAAGATCTAGGTTTCAAATGCTGACATCAGCCACGATAAGCTTTTTGTCATACGAGACCAAGCAGGGCTGTAGCAGCAAAAATCCTGAGTGTATTTAATTGTTTGTTTTACTGCAAATGGCTTAAATTTTAATGTGCACGTAGAGGAGTGTGTCGCTCACATTACATTTAACTGACTACCCCATGCTGGTCATACAGACAAAAACGGGTACAACAGGTTTTTTTTATGCTGGGAAAGACAATGACCTGCTGCTCCCAAATTTTCCTCATTCAACTGCATATTTTTAATGTAACTGACTAATTTGCACTTGATAAAATCCTTAAAATTTGATTAGAACTCAATTGTCTGTTTTTCAGCACATACTCACACCATTTTCCCATGTCTGAGTATGCAAGTCTTATTTCAATACTATCAATATACACACAGGCACACAAGCAAAAATCCCCAGTTCCCACAGCAACGCAAAAATGATATCTCCCTGTTTACTAAGTTTGATTTCCTTAATTAAAATGAAACAAAGGGGAACAATCATTTAGTGTCTTATCATTATTAAGTGTGACACTGTTTTTCTGAACAAATATTCAGGTTTGAGAGTTGTTATTTATGTAACTTGGCTTGAATCAACCTATGAAGCAGTGTTGGACCCGTCAGTGCTCACAACTACTTTTATGTCTTTAGTTCTGGCACAGAACGATGACATCACCCTTGTTAATCCTGCATACAAAGCTCTGATTGGCTCAGTTGTTTTTTCAGCCACAAAAACAGCTGACAATGAGCACATCAGATGATAGAGAAAAAAATCTGACCTTAAGCTCAATCCTTCTGCAGCATGCAGGAATCAGGGGCGTGAGAGTAGACTTTAAGGTTAACAGTCATTATAACATGAGTGTGGGAACATATAAATTGACATGAATACATGATCATGTGCAAACATAACAAACATACTCAAATTTCTCTCCAATATCGAATCAGGTGCAGATTCTTTCCCTGTGTGATCAGTCCAACAGTCAAAAACAGGACATTTGATGCTAAAGAGAGATCCTGTACTCTCAGTTAATATGTTGCAGCTGTGTCCTCTGCATGTGGGATATCCCCCACACAGAAACCTTAAAGAGCAGGACAGTAATATGTCTAAAGGCCAAACTACAATGAATTCTTCTCCATCACCAGACTTATTGGATATGTGGGCAATAACACAGAGTAAAAATAAATCTGGATGTCTAAAGCTGCAAGGGAAGGTTTGGCAAACGGTTAACATATATGACTTACCACTACATGTGGTAAAACTACAGACACCACTGGCATGATGTGTTAAAGGTTTAGTAAATTAAGACAAAAGGCGAAAAACATACACGTTCCTAATCTTGCAGCGAGCAGAGCTTCCTGTACATTACAGTGTTTCAGTCTAAGCTGTCAGTATTATGCATGGATGAGCTGAGTCAGTATGGATTGTGTAGTATTCTGGCGTATATGTTCTCCAATAGATGCCCAGAGAACCACCTCTTAATCCTTCTCCACCTCTCACCTTCCCCCCTCTGTTGATTGGTGGTGATGCAGAGTTAAAGCACAACACTCAGACTGGTGATGGAGGCTGGATAGAAACATCCGGTGACCTTAAAGCTGCATTATGCTGCTTATGACTGCATGAATTGATCCATCTGCAGCGTTGTGTTCGGGGATTAAATGACTCATTCTAAAACGCTGAGCACACAAACGGATTGAGACAAACCACACACACAACCAGAAAGCTGCACTGGGTAACATTTTTATGTTAAAAACAGTAGTATTAAGGTAAATCTGCAGCGTCTCACATAGTGAGAATGTCCAAAGCTGGATTTGATGACAAGCAGAACTAAATATGTGATGCACAGGAAAACAAACAATTAACGTTTGCCCAGTGTTTCTGGCCAGATTACTCAGAACATGTTGTAAAATGCACATCGCTGCCTTGAGTTTGAAAATCTTGCAGAGTTGCAGTGATGTTGTGAGCTATTTCTGAGCAAACACAAATTTAAGCTGTCAATCACAGAAATACCCTCACTAATTGCACTGCCTAATACGGCAGAAAGAAATATGACCACCTGAGGCACTTCACTGATCATCTCTGTTGGTGAAACAGGTTTTCCTCCACTTTCCTGTTTAATTCTGCAGGTGCGAGAATCCGTGTTGTAACAGTGACCAGTGTTCGTCATGGTGGTTCAGACATGTCTGGGGAATGAAGACATCCTCTTCCTACACTACGTACATTCAGAAACAGATTGCTGGGTAAATTGGAACTAAAATTATAATGTGCATGTTACAAATCATAAAAAGAAATCAGGTAACGTGGAACTAACAATGAAGTTATATAAAAGGGCAGTTCAGAGCAAGCCATGGTGAATTCTGCTGCTGAAATCTGTTTGGTTTGACATTAAGTCTGTGAATCCTATAACCTCAGAAAGCTAAACATGACCTCCTTTTGCACGTGTCTGTCTATAAAATGCTTTATATGTACTTCAAGTGGGTGTGACATGGGAAAAAGAAAGCAGTACAGGAGGAGAGGGAGTGGGTGACCTTCTGTTTCAGGTTTTTCTCACCGAGAGTGGTCGTTGTCTGGGCTACCCTAAATGTTGAGTCTGCACCGCTGGTGTTTTTTTACAAGTTGTGCAGGGACAAAGCCGAGCAACAGCAGAAGCTTTATGGTCCTGGCTGTCGAATGAACTTCAATAAATAAAGTGTTTATTGAGCTGCCGGCCTACTAACATTCAAGCAGAATTAAACCACTTCACATCCAGGTTCACACAAGAAACACACACAAACACTTTCAAGTACTTTTTGTCTTTATTTATTCTATAAAAACTTGAATGTAATCCAGTGAACCACATCCAGGCGGAGGTCACAAACAAACCCAGACCACTGTCGATGAGACTGTGTGTGCTCATACATACTAAACCAGCAGACACGGTTTAGTAAGCCCAGGTCAAAAAGCGTGCAAATGTTCTTAATTCAGTATTTGAGCTTAATAAAGTAAAATAACAAAACACACACGTATACCACTACAGTTAACAAACCAGTAGATTATGATTACAGCAATACCAGATTAACTAAATGACACCCTTTTCCTTTTGTTTTCACCTTTTGTTCCTTGTAAAAGAGTTGAGGCAGGGACTCCTGCTGTTGGACTGAAGTCCTTAAAGGAAATTTAGTTCAGTTCTTTGAGGAAATGCAGTGGTGCAAGTAAAAGTAGAAACATACATACTACTCTAAAAATACTCCATTACAAGTAAAAAACCCTAAATCCAATATGCACAGTACAGCAGTAATGTAAAAGTATGTATGTAACTATGTAAAAATGGCTCTTATACTTCTGTATTTTGTTTTTAACACTAATGAATAACCTTAGGGACATCTTATTTTTGTAGTTTTTATACTGCTATTACGTTTGTAGTGTTTTGCTGCAAACCGAATGAGTATTTTTAATGTAAGAAGTATTTAGTAAAGTACAATATTTCTTCTGACACATAATAGTGATGGAGTGCCTTGGTAGCCTAATAGTTTGTGTACTTGCCAAAAAACCACAATGCCCTTGGTTTAAGTGTGTCTGGATACCTGTGTTGCATGACACACACTCTCTCCCCATGTTTCCTGTCTGCCTCACCACTGACATACAAATCCTAAAATTAGCTGTGGAGATTTTGAGAGAAACATGACTACCAAACACGACTAAAACTAGTTACGGGACAAAGACACGTCATGAAAACCTTTGTCAGGTCATGATTGTTCTGTGGGGGCAGAGCTGAAACAGAGAGTAACAGTGATTGATGCTTGTTTTTTTTGGGGACAGGATTTGTGCTGTTTACCTATTTCTGGTGTGTGTGTGTGTGTGTGTGTGTGTGTGTGTGTGTGTGTGTGTGTGTGTGTGTGTGTGTGTGTGTGTGTGTGTGTGTGTGTGTGTGTGTGTTTGTGTATTTGAATGTGCAAAAATCAGGTTCCTCAGGTTTAGTGGTCAAACAAGCTTAATCTGCCAATGAGGTGGATGGAGAGGGGGGGTGGGGGCGCTGAAGACAGATGTTGATGGCTGTGGTGAGCTTGTGGCAAGGACAAAGGATGTTGTTACCAGAGTTAGACCAAAATGAGGTTTGAGATGATGGGACTGCAGCTACTGCAGCTACTAAAGCTCTATTAGATCATATGTCTTCACCATATCTTTGTTGTCTTAGCTTAGAGTTCTAATAATTAATCTAATTAATTGTTTAATTTAACAGTGTCTTCTGTTATTCAAGGTGGAGCCATCCCTGTGGGCATTGATGTGCAGGTGGAGAGCATCGACAGCATCTCAGAGGTCAACATGGTGAGAGATCACTGTTTAATTTCAGTATTTATTTATTTATTTAATCTTGATATAATTCCTGCTTGTACATTTTCGTGAACTAGAACTACTTCTTTAGGTTACTATACACTGGTTAATGTGGCAGAGACCACAACCTGTTAACAAATTAGTTTTTGTTTAATTTGCTGCTGCTTGAGTAATTCTACTAAAGAGATGTCTGAAAAACTATAGATACTCATATGATTATTAGTATACAGTAGCATGTATCTGTAGACTTACTGATGTATGGTTGTCTCATTATTACATTATTATGAGATTACATTAGATTCAACTTTATTGTCATTATAGTAAACTGCAGTTTAGCACCTAACCAGAACAGAAATAACATTTTAATTTTATTTTATTTTCTAAGCCTCAACTATCTTTCAAAGGGACCTTGTCCACTGATTTCTATATGCTAGGGACAATGCATAATTCATAATGGTACAGCTAGGACTACATATATTTAAGAGTTTTGGTATTTCTCAGTTTTAATGCTTGGTGGCAAATCATTTACAGTCAATGATTGGTCTAGAACTCATACACATCACTAGATGCTGGGTTTTCTCTGCTATGATGCTCTGCCAGACCTTTACTGCTTGTTTTGGGGAAATACAGCCCCACTGGATTCAAGGCAGGTGATTGACTTTACACTAGGCAGCACCTCATTGTTTCATGTCAAAAACTTTGTAGGGGCATACATTTATTTATTAATACTCACATACCAGGATGTATAGGAATAAAATGTGATTAAAAGCAGGAACTTCAGCGTTAGACCATTCTCTTCTGTGCATTGACACAAACTCTGTTCACTTCACCCACGAACTGACCCCTCCTGGACTCTCACTTACTGTACAAGCTTCACCAAGTTCCTCTAACCAAGAGAGATAAATGATGAAGGTGTTGTCATGGCAGCCAGGAGAGGAACAGTGAAAATCTGCATTTGGTCTGTTCCCCGCTTTAGATTACTAAATGTTTTTTCCTCAGGCAGACTGCAGATAAACATCCAACTCATCCACCAGACACTAGGATATTAACTATTTCAGCCAGTACTGTGTCTGATACTGTGTTACAGACATCAATGCAAACAAACTGAAGATTTTGTTTTCCATTTTTTCTTAACTTTTATTCTGAATCTTACAAATAAGACAATGTGAATATGTTCATATGTTTCATTAAAGTTCTTCTTGACTAAGTCCCTAGTATTTCTCAACCTGACAGAGAAGGTTGCGTCAACGCAATGACAAACTGCTTTCTATGCTTTGACACATCTTGTTTCATGACTTTTGATGTGTTGAAGCATGTGCGGGAGCCCACACACAGTGTAAGTCCTAGTGTTAACTAAATGAATAAAAGTTCTTGTTTAATACTAACATAGCATTTTTTCGAAAGGATTTCACAATGACTCTGTACCTGCGCCACTACTGGAAAGACGAGAGGCTGTCGTTTCCATCTCGTACCAACCTCAGCAGGACGTTTGACTCGCGACTGGTGAAGAAGATCTGGGTCCCTGATGTCTTCTTTGTCCATTCCAAACGCTCCTTTATCCACGACACCACCACGGAGAACATCATGCTGCGGGTTTACCCCGATGGAAACATCCTCTATAGTGTCAGGTACAATAGAAACATAGGAGCTTAATGTCATTCAAAAGCCACTGTGGAGATAACATGAATATATGCCCCAAGAGTCCTGTAGTTTGGTTTCTGAGGTGTTAGTGCAGATAGTTTGTTTGCAGACTTGATGCTTTCAGTGTTTTAATAGAACCAGGTCCATAAAAACTCCAGTGCAACAACACAGGAGGCTCATTGTGATCGGTGCGTAGTTCAATGAAGCTGTGGCTGGAGAAACTAGATGATAGAAATGTAACTGTGAGTCACTTCAGGCCAGGATGGGAGCTGTCAGACAATGATAGAAAGCTACTGGAAGAAGAGTGATGTGGAAAGTCATGAAACTATGTGTTAAGCAATTTTCTCCTACATACGTTTAAATCACCTTTTGGAAATCTGACCTTGCTTTACACGGTATGATTACCCAAAATCCCAACAGTGCATTTAGAGAGGCTATGATATGGGCTCTGCATGTATCGTTGGTAACTGATCCCTTAGATGACAAAAAAACAACAACCACTAAGTTTTATTTTGCATTCTGCAGGGAACAGAAATGTGTTTCAGATGTCAGGCAAATAAAAGCAACTGAGGTTGACAAACTCAAACAAAATGAGACTGAGAGAAAAGTTTTTGCTCAGGTTTCCTTGGCAACAGCAGGAAAGATCTATACCAGAGCACGATGAATCTGTGGTCCAGAAATAAATTTAAATGTGTGAATATGTTTCAGGGTTACTGTGACGGCTCTCTGCTCGATGGACTTCAGCAGCTTCCCTCTGGACACTCAGAACTGCTCGCTGGAGCTGGAGAGCTGTGAGATTCACCCACACAATATTCCCAACTTCATGTTTTCAAATCAAGATGTAACACATGCAGGATGGAGTGAAAAACCTAAGACAACTGCAACAATACCCACCAATTTCTGTTATTCCTCTCGCTTATTATCTAATCATTCCTCTGTTTCCCTCTTTCTCTCTCTCTGCAGATGCATATAATGAGAACGACCTGATGCTTTACTGGAAGAATGGGAACGACTCTCTGAGGATTGATGAAATCGTCTTGTCCCAGTTCTTCATTGAGAATATCCATGCCTCCAGTGGTCTGGCTTTCTACAGCAGCACAGGTGTGTGTATGTGTGTGTGCAGGGCTGATTTTAGGCATATGCAGGTCCTCTGTGTTACCACTAGCTGGCTGGCCCCCAGTGACACCTTAGGTTGGTGGTCTGAGATTTACTGGAAAATTGTACCAGGAACAAAAAAAAATCTCTGTCTGGTTAATCTGGTCACAAGCTAAAGACTGTCAAGTCTGCCAGTTTTGTATTTTATTCTCCTTTAGTTCAACGGTTTGATTTCAGTTTTAACATGACAACGCCCCTGTGCATAAAAACCAGCTCCATCAGTTTGATATGGTGGAGAGGTTCAAAATCTGTGTCTCCCTGTGTGGTTCTGTCAGGTTGGTACAATCGTCTCTTCATTAACTTCATCCTGAGGAGACACATCTTCTTCTTCATGCTGCAGACGTACTTTCCCACCATGTTAATGGTCGTTCTCTCCTGGGTCTCGTTCTGGATCGATAGGAGGGCTGTTCCTGCACGTGTCTCTCTAGGTAACCACAGTAGGACCAACCCAACTCTAACTTTGCTTTAACGTTACTTAAGTCCTGAAACTGAAAGGTTATGGTTTACTTTGTTAGTTCCTCTCAGGATTTTCCACACCTTTCTCTCTCTGCAGGTATAACCACAGTGCTCACAATGTCCACCATCATCACAGGAGTGTCGTCCTCCATGCCTCAGGTAAAACACGTTTTATATGTTATTGATATTACAGAGTGCTCAGCTCTATGTGAGCCTGTGTGTAGTTTAAGACCCTCTGAAATAGATCTTACCACACACCAAGCTTAAACCCAGAGGCAGATGGGCAGAAGATTATATTAGACGTATTAACTTAAAGATTCCCTGATTTTCTTTAAATGTGTTGAGTGGTTAAGTACAAATCTGATTACAAGAAAAGAGGAGAAGTACAGATAACATGTGATGTTTTACACGCAATTCTTTTTCTCCAGGTGTCATACGTGAAAGCGGTGGACATCTACCTGTGGACCAGCTTCCTGTTTGTCTTTTTGTCTGTGATCGAATACGCAGCAGTGAACTACTGCACCACTCTGGAGGAGATGAGAAAGTTGAAGGGAGGAAAGGTCAGCGCAGGGGACAAAAGGGATTATTACACCACAGCAACACGGAAACATCGGAGAGAGGGAATGAGAGGAATGATGACGCACAATGAGAAACTCAAATTTTACTTCATGTCTCGCTCTAGTGGTCAAATAAAGACATTACCACCAGAGCAGCTACTGAGACCTTTATGTCTGCAGATTGTGGGCAGTATTAAAGACATCTATTAGTAATCCAAGGACTATCAAACTGTATTTTCTGTCCAAGAGAAGGCTGATGTGCCTTTTACATAGATGGGAAATTAATGGCTTCTTTTAACCCCCAAACATTGGAATCTTTCACATATGTGCACTCTCTCTTTTTTGTTTTATATTTTTATTTCACATCACTATTCTGATGTAGAAATGTAGTTGGATTTAAGTCTGTTAGAGTTATCTGATTTATTTATTGTTTGGTGTATTTAAAATAGAGCTTTTTTTCCACTTTCCCAAGCTGACATCCTGTAAAGTTAGTGAACAGCAAGCAGTTGATAAATATAAATCCTGTGGCTCCGATTATCTCTGTCTCCACCACTCTTGAGGAAAATATCTGGTTCTTTAGCTGCTAAATGCTCGCTGGAGAGTAATGTGCATGGTAATGGAAAAGGACAGAGTGTGAAAAGTTAGTCAGTGTGGCATTCCCACTAAATACCCACTTACATTTGTTTTCATCAGAAAAAAACTGTTTTGGTTACTCTTTAAACACTCTCAGAATTGCTCCTAAAATCCCACATTATGTGAGGATGTGTAATGATACATAAATACACAGATTATAGGTGTGTTTAAATGTAGGCTTAAAACTCAACAAACTGACTGTAAACAAAACACTGTATACCCTGTCCCAGCATGATTTGTTCCTTTCTTTGCCTTTTCAGATCCCATCTACCTTCAATGCTGCCCAGGCGATGGCCTTTGACGGCTGTTTCCATGATGATGAAATCGAGCTGACTCCCTTCCCTAAGATGACAACAACACTGACCTCTGACCCTCTCACTACTCCAACCCAATCCCCGGACATCCGCCCCATGGAGGGAACTCGCCTCCGTCGGCGGCGATCAGCACGACAAAACGTTGACTTACTGGTCAGCCACAGCTACATGATTGACTCTTACTCCCGTCTGGCCTTTCCTCTGTCCTACCTGCTCTTCAACACCATCTACTGGAGCCTGTACTCCTGATCCAGCTCTACAAACTCTCCATGAATTTTGGTGCTCTTAGGAAAGTGTTGAGTCCAAGAGCAGGAAGGAGGATTCCTCTTCTCCACACGGCTCCAGAGGCACTCCACCGAATTAACTCTTGACCACAGAAGTCTGTGCTCACACATTCAGCTCCAGCTTCGTCACCAATCCTGTTCTTTGCAAAGAGGTTGAGTTAAAGGCACTTGAGATCCTCAGCGTGAGAAGGAACTCTCTAATTGTGCACAATTTCAGTTGAATTCGGATGCAGACTTGGAAAGTAATGGATCTGGATTTGTTTTTTTTATTAATCTGTATGTGATTTTTTTTCTTTAGGTACTGGGAAATGTTAAACTAGCATGTGAAAATTAGCTTTTTTGAAAAATATCCTTCACCTTTTAATTACTGACGTGATTAAATGCTGCCCCTATTTTGATTTTGAGGGTTTTCACCTCCTAACAGATTTTATTTACTGATTCCAGTATTTTTTAAAACTAAACGTGAATAGATGGATTATTTCAGTAATAAAATCAACTTGAGACTTTATTGTGAAATTTAGAAAACATTAAAGTTATAAATACTTTTTACTTGAAAACCATTTCTATGGTTTTATGTGCTTTGAATTTCTGGAATGTAATTTCACATACTAGATTTTATTTATTTATTTATTTATTTATTTTTAGTTATTTGTTTGTTTTAGAAATTCTAATTTGTGAATTTCTAAATTTGTGACCTCAAATAAAAAAAAAATAAACGTTTCTTTTGTGTTTCTTTTTTATAAATTGGTCAAATTGAGTTTGATGCTACTCAGTAGATTTAGTTTTCTTTAATGGCATTTACAGATTAACAGTAAATACCCACTGTGAGTTGGACTCATCTATATCTCTGATATATTTTATTGAGTGTCGTTCACGTTTCACAGTTTCACTTTGGGATCTTATTAAAACTTCTCGTAGTAACCGCGGAGTTTGTTTACGTTCGGGAAAGTAACGTTGGCGTTTTCTGAAGGGAAACTAAGACCCACACTCGACTAGCTTAGCTAATTAGCCCGCAGCAGGAAAACCAGACATCAAGCCTGACTCCACAGAGGAAAAAGGTGACAGGTGAGTTCCTGTGTCACAGTAAAAACCAAAACAACTCGAAGTTAAACTGCATCAACATTAAATTAACTTTGGCTAGTATATGTCAACCGTTAGCATCTCTACCGTTGTTGTTATTGTTCGATTGATGCACGCTAACTAGCTAACTGCAGGTAACTAACGTTAGCTAATTAGAGGCTCCGTTATATCAAGTAGCTGCTGCTTTTCCACTGAAATGCCGCTTTCGTTCCGGAAGATAACAGCTCATCTCCTCGGTTAACTTGACTTTTACTCACGCCTGTGTGTTTGGAGGTTTTTTTTTCCTGACGCAGTCTGACGAAATAAAAGTTTGTAGACAGTCCCGTTAGAGCCGTGCTGGGGAGCGGACGTTAACGTTACCGAGCCAGCACCGGGAGCACCGGGAGCACCCTGTAAATCAAGGTAATACCTGGTTTTATTAGTTTATTTGGAGCTGCGTTTGACATAAAACTACCCTGCATGTACCTGCTTCCACTCGCTTTTACTCTGAGACACTTTGAATGTTTCTAAGTTAACTTGTTTTGCAAAGTTGGTCGCTAATTGCTGGAAGCGTTAGCTAGTTAGCTTGAGGTCAGTTAAAATCAGTTAACGTTAGTTACTGTCAGATAAACTGGGAGAGACCAGAAATCAATGAGGAGTCAGGGCTTTGTTTTCACATGTTACTGGTTCTGAGGTTTAAACTCTCAGACCTTCAAGCCGAGTTGATGTCAAGCAGTGTTAGTTGCGCATCTCGTACAATGATAATGTCCTATTTTTCATTTCATTAGCCGGAATGAGACAGAGCTGCCTGTGATTCAGGGTCATTGTGGCCCTGAGGAGATCATTTCTTCTAGCTTGACAGGAGGTGATGGAAGACAAAACCCCACAGTCTGTGCACAAATGTGTATCTAAAGATAGTGTGATGGTATTAAACTTTGTGCATGTTCAGTTTAGATGGGAGGAAAATAACAAAAATAGGAATGCATACTGAAGTGGTTCAACTAAATTGCAAGATTGTCACAATTATAGTCATAATTTTGAAGGTTTAAACCTCATATTGTCCTCAGATGAATTCATTGTGTCCTTTACTCTTGCATATAAAATATATTTTGCAGTCATTCCATTAAGGCTGGAATTGGGATAAGGAAGGATCACAACAAGCAAAACCTATTTAATATACATGTGGGCTCTTGACTATTGTTTTAGGACATGCATATGAAACAACAGAATGCACCTGAACTGCACAGTATCTTAGCTGCATCTTGTTTTTTTAGAAGCCTGGTTTTATTAATATGTGTTGATATACTGCACCCTATGTTTGGCTCAGTGATGTATGAAATCTATTGCCATCTCCACTTTTGGTCTTCCTCTGTTGTCTGGAAATGTTCATGCAACTGTAGCCTTGGCTCATCTGAATTTATAGTGCTCTGTTAGTCCATGGGGATTGGCATACTTGTATGTTGTTGGCACAATAATTCAAATTTTACTGTTTCATATAAACATAAATATACTGTAAACAATTGTGAGAATGTTTGTTATGTAGATGCTTAAGAAATGTCCTTGTCAGTAGGAAGTAATTTACATCAGTAGGCTGTTGTGACTGCAGACTGCTAGCTGGGAGATAAAACAGATTGATAAAAGTAGATCTTTAGATCCTCAAATACGAGTTCTTTTCTGTTTTATTCTAAAGTATGTAGTGCAGTTCTTTGTATTTTGTTCTGTTTGTTGGACGAGGAAGACATTTGAAAAAATTATCTTGGACACTGAAAACATTTTCACTTTGTGAAATTAAAGCAATATGAATAGAACGAGAGAAACTGTTGTCTATCAGAATTGTTTCTGAATAATGTTCTTAACTGATTAATCAATTAACTGAGTTGTGACTTTTGATATGGTTACCAAATTTGATCTGCACAAGTTAGTTCATTTAAATTCTGTTGTTCTTTAGTGATGTAATTTAAACTGTCTAGTTGTAGTTGTTTCTTTTAAAACTGCAGTAAAATTAGTCAGTTAATGTGTTTATTAATCAACAAAAAAATTCATTGAGAAATGTTTTATTAAATCCTCAATCTCTAAATAAACCAAAATATCAGCCAAACTACCACTATTTGTTTTGAAGTAATTACTTTCTATATTGTTTTTCGTCAAGCTAGCTAAAACATATGACATAACATCTGCTTATCACAGACAAATACAATGTTATGACTCCATTGTTTGCTCTGCAGCAGTTCAGCAGCAGTATTTACCAGTACATTTGTAGTTTTAGTGCATACTGAATAATATAGCTGTTGCAGTGTTTCCATCAGGCCAGCTGGTGTTGTGACTCATTTCCTTCTGTCCATCTCTCCCCCCCTGCCAGTCTCCGTGGTGACCATTGACAGTGGCAGCGCTCATCCTGTACGGTTGCCCACCAGCCCGAGTCACATGACGTCAGACCAGAATCTGCTGTGTCCAACTGATCTACAGCTGCAGTTAACGCTCGGAGCACTGGGTCCTGGAAACTACTACTTTTATCAGGTACTGTAACGTTAATACTGGCAGCAAAGTCACAGTATTTGTACACATTTATATAGTAGCGTAAAACTTGACAAACAAAGGAAGAATAGAGAGACGTGGTAGATGCAGATAACTATAGTAAAGTAGACAAAATTATTAGTACTTACAAGTAACTGTAAAATATATAATCTTAAAGAGGCAGGTAAAAAAAGTTGTGTCATCCTGAGACCACTGTTTCTAGACGTTAGCCTGTTTACTTCTACCGAAAAAGTTGCCTCATCTGTGGAGACAGGGAAGTGGAGGGAATAAATGAACATCAATGTAAGGGAAAGGGAGAATGTATCAGTGGGAGGGAAAGAGAAGTTAGTGGTGGGACCGGAGTAAGGGGCAGGGAGGAGCGGACAATGTTGCGTTACTGCTCTGTGATTGGTGGCCTCTGGGCCATGTGCTGACCCTTGCCAAACTGTAGCCTAACTAGGGCTCCCACATACTTTCATACACACACTGTGACACACGCACACACAAATAAAATGGTGTGCAGATCTCTTCTGAGTGGCAGCGACATGTGAGCTCCTTCACATATGCTATTCTGGGCAGGGGAGAAAAAGAAGGGGGAGTGAAGGGCAGGGGGCCAATCAGGGTGGGAGTAGAGGATCTTTTCTCTTTCTGCATGTGGCTGAGCAGTCGTGAGGAGCAGCTCGTGGTTTTGTGTCCTGTTGTTTAGGCTGTCGGTGTGTGTGGCCATAGCAGTCTCTTGTTTTATTCCCACTCTAGGCCGGAGAAGATGGGGTGCTGCTTTAGTAAGGAGCTCAATCCCGGCCTGCAGAATGAGAGGAGCAGTCTGTTACAGCCCCCTCATCATGATGGGCTGAATGAGGTGACAGAGCAAGTCAGGCAACACGCTGTGGCCGTAGCTCAGGATGTGCACTTGGAGGAAGAGGAGACACGTGTGCCAGACAGACCAGCCTGGAGGAAGTCTCTGGAAGATGAGGAACGACCTTCAGAACTGGACAACAAAGTTTGGACAAAGACCGCTCTGGCCAGCAGGGACAGCACCACGTGTAGTAAGAGGGACCCTAAACTAGCGAGCACTCATGAGGAGAAGGAGGCTATTATTATCCCAACCAGCACAAACATGCAAACAAACACAGATACAGAGGCTGATGTGACACACGTTGCTAGGCCCAGCTGTGAGCCGGCTCCCTATATGGAGGTGCTCACACAGAGTCCAGTCAGACAGAAGATTTTGGAGAATGCCACGCTTAGGGCTTTATGGTTCAATCAGCTCCCAGATGGGCAGAAGCAGGACAAAACAGCAAAATGTTGGTCATCTCCTGCCGGGTTACCCTCTGCTAACGTCACAGTGCGTGAGGTGTCCGATGACCAGCCACTGTTGGTTAGTGGGGTTCAGGAAACACAGCGGGATTCCCCCATAGCTGAACATAGGCATGGGGAAGGTGAGGAAGCCGGTGTCATCACAACACTGTGTCAAGGTTTCGAAAGAAAGACCCAGAGCTTCTACAGCATATGTTCCATTGACGCCGATGACCTTGAACATGACCATGATCACAGCCAAATCCAAAAAACAGCTGGAGCAACACAGACTGAACACACGGCGGAGGCAGAAACAGCTGCTCTTTCGTGCATAGTGGACTCTCTCGTCACCAGCCAATCGCACACGGAGGCATCTGCGCTTTATATATACACCAAAGAATCTAAAATGACCAGCCAGTCACACGATGAGGAACCAGCTCCTACACAGTCACCTGCTGCTGAACAGTCTGCCACCGCCATCCTGTCACAGTCTCACTTTGATCATTTATCCTCAGCAAAACAGATCAAGCCATCTCCACATGTTGTTTCCCCACAGCTGGCAGACCCTCTGCCTGACCTGCTGCCCCTGAACATCAGTCAAAAAAGCAATGAAGAGCCACAGTATTCCACAAAAGACAGCCCTCAGTCTGAAGATTGTATTTGCCAGACAGCTGTAAAGAGCACAGATGAATACAAGGATGTAATGTCAGAGGAGATAATAGTTACTAAGGAGTGTGTTTGTTTAGTGGATGAGAGCATGTGCTTGGTGCACCACAATGCAGCAGAGGTAGTCCCCAGTAACACAGAGGAAGTGGTGGTTAACGTCTGGGAGAAAGACTTAGGGGAGTGTGTGAATTCTGCCTTTAGTCCTCTGGACGGTCACCTGCATGAATCTGACCACACTGCAGAGCAGCACATGCACACGTCCAACCAGAGTCCCTGTTCTTCTAAGCTTGGCCTGAAACCGCTGCACAAGGAGGAGAAAGATGCTCTGTCTGTGTCTGTAGGACACACTAACATAGATAAACCTCCTCTGCAGAGTGAAGTCATCTCTGTGGGTATCTGCAGAAGTCCTCGTGAGGGGGGTGAAATTGACAGAACACCTACAGAAGTGTTGTCTGCTGTGTCATCACCACTCATTGACCTCACACCCTCTCCCTCCCACACAAATGTGATACCTCACTCAGAATTCACTGAAACCGCATCTCATCACTGTGACGCCATCACATCTGACATATTAGAATTTAGCAGCATTAAACCTCAATCGCCTGGATGTGATCATAGAGATGCCAAGTCTGGTTACTGTGACAAACAGGGTGACGGTTCTGATGTGAAAACTGAAGGTGAGGTGGTGTCCTACAACAATCCACATTTTCAGGATGTCCTAGCGAGCAGAAATGACAGACAGGAAGGTAAAATAACAAAACCAGGACCTGAAGAGAACAGCGAAGATGCTCAAGGAGGAGATCTTACTGAAACAAGTCAATACACCTCTATCCTAGAGACAAGCAATTACAAATGTGATGTCTTGTCTGAGCAATGTGATAACTGTACACATGCAAATACAATCATCAGTGTTCAGGACCCTGAGAGTGGCATTGAAGATTTAAGTCTCAGTCCTCTCACTCAACCCCGTTCTGCTGATCCTGATCTTTTTTCCTCATCTACGTCTGCATCTGTTGAGGAAGGTGAGCACAGCTTTTGCTCAGAAACTGAAACTTTTACTACTGAGAAAACATGTAGCTTACACCCAGAAATAGTTACCTCCAGCCTTTCATCAGACTGTGAGAGTGCTCACGTTGAAGTCAGCGACACTGCTGACTGTTTACCTCAAAGTAAAGGGTTATCTAATGGAAGTCACTTGGAGGGAATTAATCTGATGATGTCACAGAAGGAGCTCACTGCACAGGCTGGCATTCCTCCTGAAACTTATAATACTTCATCTACAGAGATTCCTAATGACTTACCTTCAGTTTTGGACTACGGCACCATGATCACAGTGGATCCAGCTCAGGTTGACATTTATGCCTCAACTCCATCTTATGAGATTCACCTCCTGGGTCATGAAGTCTCACCAGCTGCTGAAGAGAGAGAGAGAGAAGGAGGGATGAGAGAGATGGTGTCTGAGCTGCTGGGTGAGGATGCAGATTCCTCCGTCTGCCGCCTCTACCCCCACCCATGGATCAAACTGGGTCTGGAGGATGGCTGCAGCGAGTGGGCTCAGGGGGTTCCCGAGACCGAGCCCATCCAGGATAAGAGCAAGACAGGCGCTGATGGAGAGCAGATCCCAGAGTCTGTCTCAGAACTCCAGCCCTCAATGGCTCTGCTGGGAGCTTACCCCTACAGCACTGTGATGCCCCAGGGATTGTGTGTGTGGGACTGGCACACAGATTGCACTCAGTCTGTAAGTGTTCTTGTAGTGGGGCAGCTGGCTTGAGTGAAAAGTGAAAAGCTTTGTGCTATCAAAATGTTTTTAATGAAATGCATGTGATTTTTAGTTTTTGTTTGTGTGTTTGTTAAGTTTTGTTTTTGAGGACAGAGGAAGGACCTGAGTGACTCAGTGACTCAATTGCACTGTTTATTGGTCTGTGAACGACACACTGAGTGTCTACTGCTTTAATCCACAGAGACTGTTATAGAACAAGTGGTCATTGTTCACCAATCGTCCTTGATACATAATCACACTTTTATAAGAATGAGATAAGAAATGCCAGAGTCATAAAGCAGGTACAGACAGCTTGGGGAAATAACAGCCTTGATATGTCAAGGTTAGGTTAATCAGATTCAGAGGGTACCTTATCAGAAAAAGGCCTTTTGCACAGTGCAGCATATAACAGGTGGCTGAAGTGTTCACACTAGAGCTTCAGCTTCAATTATTACATTTGACAGTACATAAGTGACATTTCTGATATTAACTAATATTTAGTTTTCTTGTCCTTAACACGCATGATATGTACAGTCTGCTCCATATTTATTTTCTAAATTAGTAAATACAAAATAAATAAATACATCTCATTTAACTTTTCATGTTAGTTAAATATTGTGCACATTTGTGTTTCTCTTTTCAGGAACCCCTTGCTGCCCCTAGCCTTAACCCTGAAGCTCAGGTATGGACCAGTCACAACTTTGATGTCCCTCACACCGCCTATGTGGAGACTCAGCAGCCATGGATGCAGTTCCACACCGATTTGACCAATCAAGAAGGTAGGCCGGACTAAACAGTTCCAGGACCAGTGTAAATATTAGATTTCAGTCTATAATACTTATATGCATTAACACATGGATATAAAGTAGGTAGCAGAAGCTGTGCTCTGGTGACTCCGCATTGCAAATAAAAGCGAAACTGAAGCCACAACAATCAGCATTTCCTCTGTTTTTTTTAAAACTCTTTGATGTTGAGTAGCAAATGGACCCTCTGCTTCAGTTTCTGCCGAAATCAAGTCTTTATCAACTGGCCTCGTTACTCTATTTGGGAGTTTCTTTATGATGAGGCATTTTTAATAAATTCTTTGAACAAGATAAACAACAAATTGCTAAACTTAATTGGCTGCATGCAGCATATAGTTGTGGTACTATGTTCAGATGCTGTCTGGTTGATTTTTAGGATACATCCCAGAGTTTGACCTGGAGAGTATGGGCCTGGTAGAGGCTGTGACTGAGGCTGATCCCAGCACACTGGAGTATCAGACCCTGACTGCTGAATCTCCTACGGTTAATGGAGAGCCCAGCGGCCCAACAGTGGTCCCAGGTACAAGTCTGATTTGATTGTTTTATTAACTGTACTCTTCTTTTTTCACATTAAAACCTGTTGCCTTTACAGTGTGTTGGTTCGGCTGTGGTTTTGCTCATTTCATTTTTTTTTTTTTTTTTTTTTTTTTTTGCATGTGATTACATTTTATTTACTCAGTAACCCATGAGTCATGTCACCATTGATGCATCTGTGGCTTATTTCTTGTCCATTTAGCACTGTTTTTTTTAAGTAAAGACTCTTGAGCTCAAATGTGACTTCCTTTGGTTTCAGATGAAATTAGAGAAGAACTCAGAACAATTTTGGAGTCCTGTCTGACCAGGTGACTCACAGCACATCATTTTTCTGTAGTCTGGGAAAAACATTGTATTGTTTCATCCTCTACCTGTGTTTTAAAAAGTGCATTTTAACTTTGAAACAATCTGAAACTTGTGTGATTCTGTCCCTCCACAGAGAGCACCTTGGCAACGATCTGTATCTCAAATCTCAGATGGATAGTGACCAGTATGTTTCCATCGCAACTCTGGCCAGTCTCGACAAGATCAAGAATCTCAGCACGGACCTAGACCTCATCTCTGACATTCTGAAATGTCAGTGTTTATTTGTGCAAACGTTTTAATTTGAATGAAAAATTAACCATCAGCCAAACATAATAAGGATTTAATATTCAGAAAACAGAGTGAAGTAATAATTAAATAATCTATTTTTCCAAAATAGTGGGAAATAATTTTGTCACCAGTAAAAACTAAATTATAGAATTTCATCCCTGTATAAAGATATCGTTGTGGGACACAGACTGTGGTGATCGTGGTTTACTGTTGCATCTTTATTTCTGTATCCTGACTTTTTTTAATTTTTTCTGCTGGCAGCCTTGCCACTTGTCCAGGTGGCTCCGTGTGGACAGAAGGTTCGGCCCAGACAGAGCCGGTGTGTTGTAATCCTTCGCGAGATTCCTAACACCACACCTCGGGAGGCAAGAGCCCAGCACCCACGTCAAAACAACCTAATTTAGCAAAATATTTTTAACCTATCTAAATCTTTACCCAGTAGTAGTCGATTACTTGGATAAAAATCCTATATTTTCATCTGGGCATATTTTTTGGGAACTCCATTACTTCCTGTGGACAGCAGCCTGTGCTCATTGACCTAGATGACTATCATGTCCTGTTTAACATTACTGTCGTTGTGCAGGAGGTGGAGGCCCTGTTTGACGGGGAGAATGTGCCACAGTTCCTGAGCTGTGAGTTTGTGAGCAATGACAACTGGTTCATCACTTTCAAATCAGAAACCGATGCACAACAGGTAAAATGCAACCAACCGTTTTGCAGTTTTGGTTCCTTAACCATCAAGTTAACATTTACCATCCAGTAATCTTTTTGTTTATTAGAATAGGCAACAGTGTAACAGGAAGACTGTTAAACAGCTGTCAAACCATGTAGATTGTATATAAAAAAATTAGACTCTTTTTGTTCTGTGCATATCTTCAGGCCTACAGATACCTGCGTGAAGAGGTTCGCACATTTAAGGGAAAGCCGATCATGGTGAGGATAAAGGCCAAGACCATGGCAGTCACCTCCTACGCTCCAAAAAATGGCTATGCACCCCACCAATTGGACCAGTGCACCAATCGTTACGGTTCCTACTTTTCCCCAACCACCTACCAGCAGCCCTGCCCCACCCACATGCCAGCACAACAGCTGTACGATTTCACAAATGAGATGTGGGCCTCAGCTGCTTCAGGATACTCAGAATGTGCTGAGGTGAGTCAGTTTTAAGTTACAATGAGGTCTATCAGGAACAGGATTTATTTTGGTGTTACCTCTGGAAAGTGTAGAATGTGCTCTTCCACCTTGTCATTTTTCTTTTTGTACTGTAATTATGAACACTGCGGCTGGTTGTGGATCATTTAGTGTGTGGGCAGTAGCTTCCTGTTCTTAAGCAGTGTGATTTAATTGCTGTCAAGCTGTTGTTTTTCCTTTTTGTCCACAGCCTCCATCACTGATGAGTGACTTAATGAATGGGCTCCCAGTAGCCTCCCACTTCAAACCTTACAACCCACACAGGCCTAGGTAGCTACTTATCCTTTTGTTTTATGCTAGTTGTCTTATAATTGTTATAGAAAATAAACGGTTGTAAACCTCCCATTTATAAGATGTAATCATATTTTTATGATCATATCTGTGTAGCTGTCAGGCTGTTGTTAATTGTGCTGTAAATACACATTGGTCAGTGTAACCTTTAATCAATAACTGCTTCAAGGAGAGGCTCAAGGTGGTCAAACCCTGGAGACCGTTGGCAGTCAAACCAGAATGACTCCTCACACTCATCAGAACAAACATCAGTAGAGCGCTCCTCTTCCCCAACAAAGTCGGGTCGAGGGCGCTCACGGGGAAGCGCACGCCGCCAGAACAGGGGTGGAAGGATGGAGCCCAGTAAGCAAGCCTTGTCGCCCCCTTCTGAGCGGGGAAGGTAAAAACAATCTGTCTGTCTTCAGACGTGTAGGACTTAAACCGTAGATGTGTACAAACTGTTTAGTGGTTAGTAGTCCCATACAGTAGTACAAATCATGTATTTGTAGTTGCATTGCAAAAGCCCTTTATTGGAATATTTGATTTAAAAATATATATACATATCAGTCACATTATATTTCCACTGCCACTGTATTAACGTCAACATCAGAAATGTTGCAGATGAGCATAGCATGTGTGGTTTTGTCCATTTGGCTCGTTCCTTTGGAGGCATGTTCACCCTGATTTATTATAAACAGACCAAGAGCTGACTGACAGGTAACTGAACACTTGTGGCAGCTGTCACCTCAGCATCCTCAGTGCTGCATGGGGAGGATATGTTACACAGACCGAGGTCATGCAGGACTTTACTGAACCTTTTGTGTTTATTGTTTTCTGTTCTCACAAACAAAATCTCTAGCAACAAAAGATCTTTTAGTCATGGCTGTAATTAATCTTCACGTCATAAGTTATGATGAACTGCTAGAAAAAACTGAATATTTGACTATAAAAACCTATATACAATGTCTACTTCACAGCCATTGGTGCTGCAATGTGGGGAGTGATTTTTAGCCTGAAGCGAGGAAGGTTTGAGAAGCATCACTTATACATAACTACAGTTCCTAAAGGTGCACATGTGTAGCCCTCTTTGCCTGTACACAATGAGATAAACACATACAGTTATTTGTTTGATTGAAGCTTTACTGCAGAAGTATCTGCTTTCACTGAGAGCTGCAGTAAATAAGTGGTCGCTTTGTGTCTCTGCTCTGAAGGAGAGGAAACTTCAGCCAGAGGAGAAGAGAGATCCCGAGGTCATGGGACAAATCTGCTGGAAACAGTCATGTAGGTATCCACTGAGCAGGGTTAGTGTTTGTAGAGTTCACTTACCTGAGGCTTGATATTAACCCACTCTGTTAATGCAGAATGCAACAGCTCGTCAGCCGTCTCCTCCTCTGGAGCTTGGCCTGACAAGCTTCCCTCCTCTTCCTCCAGCGAACACTGCCGTTGCAACAGTACCTATAGCTAACAGCAACGTTAAGGTAACAAGTCCCTCTCTACCTGACACACACACACACACACACACGTTGCTCATCTTAGTCTGATGCTCAACAAGGTTAACAGGCTCTGTATTCACACAGTACAACCATGCAGACTAGCATGCATATACACTGACACTGGGCTTACATGCACTAATGATTAAACTGTCTTGTTCGTCACAGGGCCCAGTCAAAGACAACAACCCTGTTGAATCTGCACCAGCAATTTCACAAGAGCCTGACCCAGTCTCAAATCAGTGAGTATCCCTGAGGCAGCAGCTGGATGATGATGATGATGATGATTTACTGTTCTTTTTTTTTTTGTTTTGTTTTTATTTATCTTTTCTTTTTTCATTTAACTTACTCAATATTTATTTTATCTCAAAATAAGTCATACACTGTTCAGTTGTCATGGTGCCAGCTATGGTCCTGCTGTCTGTATTGAGTTTGTTTCACTTGTCTCCATAGGAATGTGAACAAGAGTGTGGAGACGAGAAGTGAGGCCAAACCTACACAGCTCACACAGGACCCAGTTACAGTAAGGCTTGATTAGCAACTGGTGTTAACTAACTCTTATCAAAATTTGAAAAATACTGGATGTGAAGGAAATAAGTAGTTAATAACAGTAGTTTTTCCTTTTGAGCTTCTGTTGAAATATTATCTAACTGTTTCTATATCATATACCAGCTAATTATCAATGTTCCCAAACTGTAGTGTGTCCAACAGAGAGTAGTGACAGGTTTATTTTTCAACTGTGTGTTTTGGAATTGCAATTTAAAATTTTCAAACATAAATTCCCGCTATAAATGGTTCTCTCTAAAAAGTTCACTGATCAGCTGTTGGAAAAGTGTTGGTAAGCCCTAACAACAGAGCAGTGTGGGAAGGATAGGTTTGTACTTGATGGGTGCTCTGCTTTTAAGCCATGAATGTGTTGGAGAGAAAACGCTGATCCCAGCTTGCGTTCTGATTGTCACCAGGAGTCCAAGAAGCCAAGCTACGCTGAGATCTGCCAGAGAGCATCGTCCAGTGAGCCGGTCCCACCTGTTGCCTGCTCAGAGGCAGAGCACATCCCCACCTGCTTGGGTCACACGGTTGAACCCAGCGCTGTAACCACAGCGATCAGATAGGATGGCAAAAAGACACATTAAGTTTTTTTTTTTGTTGTTGTTGTTTTTTGTTTTTTGTGTGTGTGTCCTGGAATTATTGTACTGTCCTACTTGTACAAACAGGCTGCATGCTGACTGGTTGACTGTAGAACGAACTGTGTGTATGTCAGGGATGTTAGATTGAGCACAGACTGTTTAAATCAACAACACGTAGGTTTGGATCTTGGATTCATCATAATACTCCTGACATATATTAAAGTGTGTATGGGACGTGGGTGGGAGAGTCTTACCACTGACTGGTTCAGAGCGGGACAGGCTGGTCTGGATCCAGGGTCGCTAATCAATCACAGCACATCCTTCCAGATTGGAGATAAGATGCTGGAAAGATTCTGCAAAAATTGATCTGCTACGTGACTTTTATTTCTTGGTTTGCAGTTCAGTTTAGTTTATTGAGACTGGTTCCACTTTGATTTAGTCGTGTTTACGCTGAAGGCAGTGGCGCTTCTTTTCCTGCTGTTTCTGTGTGTTGTTGTTTTCTTGCTGTACAGGATGTTCTGCCATGGCTCTGAACTTGTTGTGGTGTTTTTTTGTTTGTTTTTTTTCCTACATCTGTGTTGTTCTTTGGTCTACACAGCTGCTGTGGGCACACATGATGCTTTTTCTCTAAATATTAGTGCTAGTCACCCAGGTTGTTTCCTTTTCAGATGTCGAGGCCTGTAATGAACCAAGGTCCAGTGTGTATTAGTGAATACTGAGGATTGCACCTCTGTGTTGATTTAATATTTTATTTGTCCAGGAATTCAAATTGAACTTGTTCCCTTTGAAAGCACTGAATCAATTCTTTATATCTCTGCATTATTTTTTTTAAATTTCATTTTAGTATTTAATTTATGTCATTTTTATTTATGTTAGTCTGCAGTGCTTTAGTCAGGTAGGTGCATGTTAGGTCATCTCATAAGGGAAGTATACTTTTGCCTGGGTGGAGTAGTTAGTGAGTGTCCAAGAGCAAATACTGTTGGACTGTAACTTGAGAACTTGAATTTGATTAAACCGAGTCAGAGGTTCTTGTATAAAAATATACAATTTTAAATGTAAAGCAGTTGTCATGGAGAAAGAGCAGGCATGATTGTGGCACATGTTATGTTGTTTGCACAGGTGTAAATAATACTGAACAAATATTAAAGAAGTGCCTTTGAAGTTAAAAGTAGTAGTTTTGTGTTTATGTATGTTGGTACATGAAATCAAAACTAGTTTTATTTTGATTTCTTTTTATATTTACACATGGATCAGCCACAATGTTAAAACTGCCTGCCTGTCATTGTCAATCCCCACATGCATCAGTGAGCCTTGGGCACCCACGACCCTGTTGATGACTAATGGCCCTACCAGCTCCTGCATACCAGGAACACCCTGCACGTCCTGCTGTTTGTCTAGACGTCATAATGTTGCCCTCATCAAAAGGGATTTGGATTCTTAAACCTGACAGTTTTTGAATAGACCGTTCACTTGCTGCGCAACATATCTCATCATTTCACTGGTCCTCTTGTAACGAGAGACTATATGTTTTAACAGGCGTTAATGTTGTGGCTGATTGATGCATGTCTTACAGGAACACACCGTTAGAGGACTCCACAAAGAAAAGCCTTGCATCACGCTGTGCATCACGCCTGCCCTCAGTTGTGGTTCTGTTTTGTAACCAGCAGGTGGCAGATGAGTCACATCACAACTGTGACTTCACCACTTATTTACAACCAGCATGATATGATTCTTGGAAGATCTGTAGGACCTGTGAATGAAAGAATACTAATCAAACTGATTAGACGTACAAAACGATGCTCACTTTCAGTATGTGTCACTGCCCCCTTGTGCTGCTTGTTCAATCACACTGAAATTAAAGGCTGCTTGACCTTTAATATTAATCACGTCGTTGTGTTGAGGTCCAGTTTGCACACTTTGAGAGGCAGTGACCAAGCAATGAAGAAAACAGGCAATCTGTGCAAAATGTGAACGTCACTAACCGAACACAAAAGGCGAACATAAAGCTTTCAGTACGCAGGAACACTCACACCTTCACAAGAAGGATTGATTTACCCAGGACCAGCAGGTGAGCACTGTTGGTTTAGTTATACATCATCATCATCATCATCATCCGGTCACTGGATCAAACAAAGTCAATTTCCTGGGTACTTTTCTACCCATAGTACTGAGTATATTTACCCCTGTGTAGTGTCGGGGCTTCTCTTGACCCCAACACTGGGTGTAATCACTGTAGTGTTGTCTGATAAAACAGGTCACAGACAGTGATTGTAGAAAAAGGTGGTGCAACATGACAGCAAATGGCATATAAAAATGAATTTTGAATAAATAAGACAACAAAAACACTCCAGTTAGTAAGTCTAGTGAGCTTCATGTTATCAACCTGTTATTGTAGTTGAGATTTCTCTGACATTGTAGAAGAATGAAAGTGAAACTTCACTCCATCAGTGTCTGTGATCACCGGGGGCCCAGGTGTAGCTACACTGCGCCCTCACTCCGTGCTGTAGGTGTGGTTGCCGGCTGCGCCACCTGCCGGTGATGACCGGCTCCTCCTTCCCCCGTGGAGTCACGTGACAGCAGCGGCGAGGAGCTGCAAACAGCGCTGACTCGGATCCTCCTCCTCCTCCTCCTCATCATCATCATCATCATCATCACTACCACCGCCACAACCGCCGCAACGGCAGCGTAGAGAGTCCAAGGAGCCACCGGGGTCTTCACCGATTCGAGGGGCCGGGCGCCATGGCGGGCCCCCGTTGAAAGCAGACCCACATTTCTCCTCTTTGTTCTCCCTCGACGCCTCGTAGTCCTTTACGCGCCTCCGCCGAGGAGGGGCCGCCGAGGAGAAGCTCTCCCTTTCGGAGCGGAGGAGAAGGAGGAGGAGGCGGCGCAGGAGGAGCAGCAGCAGCAGCAGCAGCAGCGGCGGCGGCGCAGGAGGAGCAGCAGCAGCAGCAGCAGCAGCAGCGGCGGCGGCGGCAGCCGAGCCGAGGAGGTGCTGTCTACGGTACAAGCCGAATGGCGGACCGTGAGGCGTCGCCGATACCGTTGGAGATCCGAGCCCGGCTGGCGGAGCTGGAGCTGGAGCTGTCAGAGGGTAAGACATGAATAAAAGGAGGCTTCATCAGCGCCAGCATCCCCCTCCTCCTCTTCCTCCCTCTTCCTCCTCTTCTTCTTTCCCCCCCCGTTATCCCATCATCATCATCCCCATCCACACACCGGGAGCTTTTTACCTACTAACGGAATCTTAGCCGTTCATTCCTGCGGCCCCCTCCTCCTCCTCCTCCTCCTCCTCCTTCTCTTCCTCCTTCCGCTCCTCCCATCCAGATGTTTGTGAGGCAGGGACCGGCCCGAGAGCTCAGCGTAGCCGGGAGAGGATGGAGGCAGAGCGGCCGCACAGCGCGGGCTGCGTCCGCTGCTCTTTGTGTGCGCGGCGGAGCTGCGTTAAAAACAATCCAATAAAAAGAAGAAGCGTTTGTTTTGGGTCCGAAACCAACCGGTTGTTTGACCTTGAGATGTTGACACAATCAGTCGAGCCTACCTGTGTGTGTGTGTGTGTGTGGTCGTGCTTCATTATAACATTGCGATGCGACGCTGCGTGACAGAGCCGCGCACTGGGCCGGTTTAGCTTTTGGTGCCTGTGATCCGAGCCCCCCCCCACCCCTGTCCTGCCCCTGTGTTGTTGGGCCTGCAGAGCAGCTGAGGATGAGGAGGATGCTTGGGAATCTTTTTCACCTCCTTACCCCTCTTTCCGCACGTTCAACAAACAGTCTCACTTTCTCTCCACCCTGCTGTAAATACAATGCAACCCATCTTGGAGAAGAAGAGGGCATCTCTGCCTTATATAATGGGGGGGTGGCATATTTTATTCATACAGGCTCTGGGAGGCCTACACTGTGAGTGAGGAAGCCCGGATACAGGCTGGATTTGAGCCACCTTGTTGTTTGAAACGTCTGTTCATAGAGCATTAATGCATGCTACTGCAAAGGTGTGTGTGTGTGTGTGTGAGAGAGATTCAGCTCTGTGCAGTGGCTTCACTGTGCTGCTTTGCTTTGCAGTAAGAATGGGATATCGCGTGCGTTTGGAGGTTGTAGGTAGGTTTAGTTTTACTCGTCTGTCACTTTTGTCGGGTCTTCAAAGAGCTGCAGTGAAACCGGCAGCTGTGATGATGTGCATCTGGGAGTATCTGTCCCAGATGATGTAGGACAAGGTGCTGTAAAGTCTGGGACAAACGTTGAATAATTTATCGTGAAAGCGGTCACGTCTACATGTCCAGACGATCAGGAATCTGCAGCTTTGATCCAAAAGCATCACTACTAGTCTTTGAAATCCCGAACAGCAGCCAAACCTGATACATCAAACTGTCCTGCTTCCTTCGGATCAGCCTCGGCATTCATAACAGCCGTTATTTTCTCACACTGCAGTGACACACACATATCCCCCCCACACACACACACACAGAGGCTGAGGTAAAACTGTGGCAGCTGCAGGCCTATTGGAGCTCCTAATCCAGCCGAGAGTGTTTATCAGAGCAGAACCTGCTGCTGGCAGATGTTATTAATGATGGAAACAGCGGGAGCAAAAGGAAACGTCACATCCGAACGTCAGACAAACACTCCGAACAGTCAGGTGTGTGTGTGTGTGTGTGTTTGGAGGACTGACAGGATTATTGGTGAACCACATCAGGATGACGCCTGACAGCGAGATTGACGTGTTGGTGTGTTCGTGTCAGAGGCTGAGAATGTGTCTGCTATTGGTTTGTGTCTCGATACAGCTGTGTGTATATGTGTGTGTGTGTTGTCATTACAAATAAGAGCGTGGCTTGGTGCAGAAGAGGCTCTGTAAGTGCATGGCATCTTGTCAAGGAATGAAAGACGTGAACAACTTGTTGCTGTTTGATGCCTTGTTGCCCAAAGACAACCAGAGTCGACCTGACCTTAGACCTCATGGATGATTGTGAGGATGCTGATCACTAAGTCTCACTGTCAGATAAGGTGATGTTAAATTCCTCCAGAGGACAATCTCATCTTGTCTTACACAAACAGCCAATTATCAGTAGGTCAGGAAAATAATCAACTACAAATCTTTGTTTCAGTCACATGTTCCAGCATCTTTGCTGGTTTTCTTGTTTTGTTGATCTGGCAGAACAAGAAATCTGAAGAGGAGGATGTTGGTGTTTATTTCAGGTCAATTCACATTGTCCAGGATTGTAACAACTTCTAAAATGTACGGCTCAGTCCATGCCTAGCTTAACTTGTGCAGCTTGATTGGACTAAAAATAGTCACGTGACTCACACACGTAGATATGGAAAGCCGAAGAGATCATATCTCTTTTCTTTTTCTCCGTCGTGTGGTGTTTTAGACCCGTTCTAATCTAGTTTAATTTCATATCATCACACACATATGCTGGCACGTGGTGCACTTTATGAACGTCATTGGTGAAATGAAACTACATTAAAACGGATATTAAACACCCAAAGTCAGAGTCGAGATCATGTTGGCTTCAGTAGGTGGAAGATTATGTTGGGGACGTGAGAGGTACTGTAGCATATCAAGCTTCTAGCTGACTGATCATTAGAGGAAGCTAAAATGTGCCAGAGTAAAAAATAAAAAGCCATTTTTACAAAATTACTTCTGGCATGAAAGAAAACAAGTCCTTAATGCAAAGTTTTCAATCTACAAAGATCTCTGTCTTCCAATAAACACAGCGTTTGAGGACACTGAGGCATCGCTGAACCTCAGGCAATGTTTTCCTGTCAGAATCGAACGGTAGCGCCTCAGGATGAAACTTTATTCTTCGTCTTTGAGAAGACGCTCAGCGCTCCACCTGCTTATTAGATAAACCCAGCAATCAGCTGAGTTCGGGCAGATAAGCCTCCCACCCTGCTGCCTCGCTTAGTGTCGCTAAATCGCATCATCTCTGCCTGATGACTGTGACCTCTAGGCATGAAGGTGCGGTTCAGAGCAGTTAGCTGGCACTCTGATGCACAGTGACTTGCAGATGGGACAGGCGGAGCTGTCGACGGGCACGATGAGGGTTTTTAGCTGTAAGGCTGCTGGTTGAGGAGCTGTCAAAGGCCACAAATTTGAGCACTGAGATTTCCTGCAGTCCTCAAAGTAACCGTTAAAGTCTTACATGATGAAGCTGTAGTTAGGTTTGGCGCGTTTATTGTCCTCTGGAGATTTCGAGTGGGTTGTTTTTTTTTGTGGGAAATGAGCAGAGGCAGGCATGGTGTGATGCTGTGGCGTCAGCCCGAGGTGTTACAAATGAAACTGTCTTGAGCAGGAGGAACAAAGAGATTTAAAATGAGGAACTGTCCACACATGCATATTTAATCAGCAAAGTGCTGCTCAGGTGTGAATCTGTCGGCACATTTTCTCCTCTGTTTAATATTTCACGTCATATCAAAGCTTGTTTTTCTCTGGCAGGAATGTATTAAGAGTCACTGAGGGTGATTGTTTCACCTTCATGCTCGCAGATTTGGACATTTGGGGAAATCACAGTTACTCTATTTTCCACATTAACGATGCAGCTCTGGTTCTTCTGCGTGCGCATACATACTACAACACCGTGCATCTGTGGCCTGAAGCGGTTCATTTCAGGTCAGCGTATCTTTGTTTTTCTGCAGTGTCTCACGCTCCAGTCCAGTTTTTCAAAAGGGGACGATTTTGCTGCTTTTTGTCTTTTATATTGTTGGTTGCACAAATAAACCATTTAGACAGATAAACTGGTCAGACCAGTGATGTTTGAGTGAAGGTTGGTCCTTCTGTGTCTGTGCTTAGGTTAAAAATATATTCATTATCTGATTCGTTTGAACTCACAAACATCGTTCAGGCTGTGATGAGCTATAATTTGAAGAAATCAAATTGGACTCTGGGGACTTGGTGATTGGCATTTTTCACCATAAGTTCTTACACTTTGTTGGCCAGACGATGAATTGGAAAAACAATAGATGGACTAGTTGATAATAAAACAGAAACTTTGTGTGCTGACTTACAGGAAAACAACTGCTGCAGCTGGATTGTGGACTGATAATCAGTGAGTTTAGTGGACTGGATTGGAGGATCGTGGAGCATGCTGCCCCCACAAACCTCTAATCATTAGAGTTTGCAAACACAAAATTAAGTATGATGTTGCTTCTCTGCAGAGCTGGTTTTAGTTAGAATATTTTTGTTACTCGTGCTGATACAGAATCTCAATACTGAGGCCAAAACCACACTCTACTGCTTTGGCCAGTTTTTATTTAACAGAGGAAACCAAAGATAAGATTAGAGCTTTTTACTGTTATTGTAGGTGCAACAATTAAAAATACAAAGAATACAAATCTCAGTAGATTACTATTAGAGATTTCACTCCTAAAAGGACAAGATACTTGAAGTACAGAAAATTAAAGCTAGATTTAAATGATAAACTAATAAATCATATGAACCATGGTTGGACTCAGAATGCCCCACCCAACTAAGACAAGATAGAAACGATATTTAAACAAGGTCTGTGTTTTTAAAGGAGAAGGAGCGGCTGGTTAGTTTAGTGGTAACATCACTGCTCCCATGTGGGAGACTGGGGTTCGAATCCCAGCTGTGGCTACCTCCAGTAGGGGTTCTTAGGCAAAACCTCCTCATGCTCACCCTGCCTACCTTTGTACCGATTTGTAAGTCGCTTTGGATAAAAGCGTCTGCTAACAGACTAAATGTAAATGTATAAGATTTAAGTAATGGATGCTGAGCTCTAATGATTAGTTGGTTAATTGATTAGTTGACCAACAGCAAATGAATCAGTGAGTCTCTCGTTTTAGTACACCCACTTATTAAATGACTTAATGATTTAATACTTTTACTGTAATACTGTAATGATTATACAGGATATCTTTCTGTTTTGGACTGTTGGTTGATTGAACCAAGACATTTTATAAACCAAATGATTGATCGATTCATTAATAAAATCAGTAGATTCATTGATGTTTAACATCATCTTTTGTAGCAGGTCTGAACAGTTTTCTGTACTCTGACAGTCGGTACCGGATAGGGATTGTTGATCAGTAATGTCCCTCACAGAGCAGCTTACAGAACTAAAGCCACGTGTTTCCGGTTCAAAGTCGGAAGCAGCGACAGCTCAGCGAGCAGTGCGTCGGTGTGTGATCAGAATAGAGCAGCTGTCACTGTCATTTGTGGTGCAGCCTGTTAGAAATGACGTGTGACGCCTGTTGAACAGAACTAAACTGTGGGCTGGTTCTGTAGGAGTGAGCTATTATTTGACATGAATAAAAGGATGATTGACTCAAAATCAATATGACAATTTAACATCTCTAAGATAATAATAAATGAATCTTTGGAATATGTTAATTTGAACTCATCAGGACTTTTAAACAATGTTTAACCTGCAGAAACATGTAACAAGCACAGTTTCTTATTTTGCCAAATTTTAATTACATAAAAACAAACAATACAGTGCACAGTACCGGTACTTGCAGTCCATTGGTTATTTTGAAACAGTCTAACTTGAGCATTTTACCCAATATGAGGCATGTTGTTCCAACTTTTTACAGCATAGTTATGTTCTACATGAAAGCCATCATGTCCTACTGTCACGTCCATAAACATGTAAATAGACCAGCTTGAACAATCCCTAATTCCTTTAAGATAAAGAAACCATTAAATTTAACTGTAAACAGCTTGTTTTTTGTTGACTGCTGCAAAGTTGGCAGTGAGAAGGTGCTAAGTAACACGCTGCCTCTTCTCGCTCCAGGTAGCAAGCAGTAGGATTTGCTGTATCATGCCCTCTCATACTCCAGCTCCTCCAGCCTTCACATCCCAAGTGATCAACACAAATGTCAAAGTCAGACTTTTACAGAGGGGTCAGGGCAGAGATCTAACACAGAGTGAGTTTTTTGGTTTCCCATTGTGCAAAATGAGTGGATAGGACCAGCTTCCTGCTACGTTTTGTGGTATCGCTTCAGTTCATGTACTGATATGACACAAAGCCGCACACAAAGAAACAGTATTCCTACCGATATTATTCCTGCGTGTGTCACATGAAAGCGAGCCACGCAGATGAAGTACAGTAGAAAACGTAGTACATGGTAACAGAATTCAAAGACGTCTGACAAAGAAATGCATCAAATCTTCATGTACTGGTCTGTTGTAGAAGAGTGCTGTTGATCAGCTAATCCACAGGATTAGTACAACTGGATTTGGATATTATTCAGTTAACCATGTTCTCTTAAATGTAGTTAATGACAGCTTCTGCCTAAATTGACGTCCTTAATGTAATGTTTTGTTCTGCCAACAATGCAAAACCAGAATAGATTAAATTTTACAGTGATATAACCAGACAGACCAGCAAACGTTCGGTGTTTCTGCTTGAAAGATGAACAGAGCTGCCTCGCCCAGTGCTACACACAAGTGAAGACGTCGTTTATTGCACTGACTGTGATTGTCTTGAATTAGATGAAAAACCAGCAACGTGAAGATGAAGATGTTAACATCAAGACAGTCCTGGTGCTCAGGAAGAATTTTCCTCTATTTGTTTCTGTCTAATTCTGACAGTTTTACCTTTTAACTAGATCAAAGTGGGGGAGAGGCGTCACTAGTGCGGAGACAGTGAATGGATCAGACGTTCAACTGTAAACTGAGTCTAATTTTAATAATTGGTGAACAGTTAGTCTTTTAAATCAATAAATTATCCACTAGCTTGACAGGATTATTCCGAGTTTACATTAATTGGTTAAATATTTAGTGAAAATCTAATAGTTGGCACCTCAACGATGGCTTATTTGTCTTATAAAAAGAGATGGAAACTCTAAAAGGTTTACATAAAAGAAGTGATTAGGCAGCTGTATCAGCTGAATACTTACTTATATTAATCAAAGTGAGCAGCGATACGCGGTGTTGTTTAATTTGTTCATCGCTCTTTCTCTCGTGTCTGTTATAAAATGATGTTTTTTGAGTAAGCAGCTGTTTTTTTACATTAAACTCTGTAATAACTGGAGTTCAGTGTCAAGTTTTTTTTGTTTGTTAGAGACAATTATTAATGATAGAGCTGAAACAAATAACTGATTTATTGATAAAGGTTGTAAAATGAACAAAGAGCAAGAATACCTTTAGTGTTTAATGTTAAGTGACACGGAGCTGTTTCTGCATATTCAGTTTACAAGTAGAAGAATGTTTTCAGATGTTCAGACTATTCAGCATTACGTCAACCTGGAATTTCTCTTTCTTATTCTTTACTGAAGCTGAATTTGTCGTTTCCAGTCCATGATGTTTTAAGGGCATGTTCATCTTTTTAGCCACGTTCTTGAGTACTGCTTAAGTTCTTTCTTAGGGTTTATCCACACTCTAACATTGCATTATTAGATGGAGAAGTGTAGTAAATTAATATTAATAAATATTGGAAGAGTAGATTAAGGGATAATTACCAGCTCTGTGTGACAGATGTGTTATTGTGTTTCCACTGGTGGCATCTTAACCCACTGATCCAGCAGAACGCCTGCTCTCTGTTTTTTCAGCCGTTGTGGACGTGACACTTGGCTGCTGCTGCTGTAACTGTGTGTGTGTGTGTGTGTGTGTGTGTGTGTGTGTTTGCATGTGGCCCCTGGCTCTGCTGTGGACACATGCTTTGTGGAGCCAATGGACACGCCGCAGTCCACACACGGGTCCCTTCATGTGAGTGTGGCAGCCCAAGGTCCCAGCGCATGACGCATGCTTCAGTCCAGTCAGAGTATGCGTGTGTGTGTGTGTGTGTGTGTGTGTGTGTGTGCGCCCCTGCTGGAGGTAGATTTGGTTACCATGGTGGCTTCGTGGGTGGACTGGCTGCTTATGATGATGTGATAAGAAAGAGAGAGATCAAATAAAAGCAGGATGTTGAGAATCCTGACTTTAGATATGTACTGTACATCTGTGGTTTTTGTAACGTTGTGCGAGAGTTAAGTCAGGATCTTTTAGTCTTGGTTGGATGAAACGAGAAACTGAAACACATGCTGGGGTTCTAGGAAACAGTGATGGACATTTATCACTGCATCCATTCATTTTGATAAGCGTCAAGTGAACTGGCTCATCAAGAAAATGATTGGTGAACAAATCAGGCTGATAAAAACTCAATTTATACAATATGTAGTTTTAATGTGTTGTATATGTAACAATTATACGTTTTCCTGCTTATGTGCACATATAACATAACAAAAGAAGCTCAAAACACATTTAGCAGAACAAGAACTGAGTCTAAAATTGGCTAAATTCTGATGTAAGTCAGGAGGCATCTGATCTAAAATGAGTCGACAGGATTCCCGTTCAGATTGTCAGTTTTTCAAACGGCCTGCTAAAACACTTTAGGTGTTGCCAGTGGATTGATGCTTGATACCCAGCGATGCATATTTTGAGCAGCTCTAAGGGGTTTGGAGAGACCAGAGATCTAAACTACTACATTTAAATATGAGTATTTTTTTAAAATCACCTCCCATTTAGTTTAGAAAGAAGAAGAGGAGAGGAAAGGAGAAGCAAAGCAAGGACAGACTGAGTAAGATGTGCAAGTCATTGTGGGAAATGCAGGCAATTACTGAACGGTTGAGGGAATTTATGATCACAGAAAAACTCCCAGACTTCATTTGGGATCACAGATAGAGCGGCCTATCACTTTCAGTACTAGTGTCAATATGACCTGAGCTTACAAAAAGAATCATTATTTAATATCTGAGAAATATCATCCTCTGTGTCCCACAGAGCCACTTTCTCAAAAGACCAAATGCTTTAATCTCCCAAAAACGGCAATTTGTTACCATTTAGATTCCTCTGATTAAAGGATTAAAGGACAAATCTGACCTGACTTTTTTAGTTACTTACATTTGGTGCTAGATACAAATATCACTAATTAATATCACTGATTAATATCACTGTTAGTTTGCAGTTTACTAGGCACAGCAAGCTAAACAACGATGCAACAAACCCACCACCATGAAGGTGACAGCGATGAGTTTCTGTTGAACCTGGCTGTAGTTTGTGCTCCTGTTGAATTGTATCTGTCCTCACAGGCGTTTCCACTATTGTGTGCATCCTGTTTCGATTCAGATCAGTGAAGCTCGGCTGAAGGACTCCTCCGCATGTACAGCGTCTGTGCGTAGATAGTGGTTAGAGACAGTTGAAGGTCTGCAGGATCAGAATCCGTTGATTCTCCTTTTGCTCGACTCAGAGATGTGGGGCAACAAGTAACTTTAGGTGTAGTTGGTTTTATGTATTATGTATCATCAAATGTGAGTATTGTTTTTGTGTTGTTTGGACAAAGTAAGCACCACGAACATGCTAACTACAGCTGCAAGGATAAATTGTAATTTTTTGATAAATAATTTTTGAATATATTGTTAACTGAAGATCTTTGGACTGTTTTTTAGACAAAACAGGACATTTGATAGAAAACCACAAACATCAGGAATGGTGCATGTACTACAGACAACATCACAGGTTTGTGGTGAACCTGCCAAAAGGAGTTTTCTGAGAGTTTCTTAGCAGCCACACAAAGTCAGGGAGCGGAAAAACATCCAATCTGCAGTTGGCCGCTATCGATTCTTCTTCAGCTGTGTGCCGTTAAAACAGCCGAGTGTCAGAGAGCAGAGAGGAGAGGGAGCGGGGAGAAGGAGGAAAGTAATTAGACTGCCAATACAGACTGGTACGACACACGCATGCACACACAAACATATGCACTCGCACTGCCAGGTATCATTAGCCCACTTCTCACATCTGACGTCCCAAATCCAAGATGGCCGTCTCAGGCCTTCTCCAGGAGAACTGTTGCTAGGCAACTCCCTCCCTGCTCTGCTGCGCTGCGAGTGGAAGATGGCGTCTCCCCACGGAGAGTGTGTGTGAGTGTGTGTGTGTGTGTGTGTCAGTGAGCGAGAGAGAAAGAGAGAGAAGAACCAGGAATGTTATTATGCTGCGGTTGATCTGAGAAAGGCCTCACTCAGATATAACACACTCAGACTCACACACACAGCTGAGCAGCCCAGATGTGCAGATTGGACCCAGATGTTCTGGCCTGTTCTCCATGGTCAGATTGTGAAATGCACTTTCTTCTGTTTCTCTGCCTTTGACTGTGTTTTTCAAGATCTGCCTGTACACGAACTGCTGCAGTTACAGTATCGATCCACAGCTGACAGCTACGTGTGGAGTGGATTTTTGAAGTGAGAATCAGTAAATAACTGCAGTAAGACGATCAAAGGGAGCATTTCTTCATGATTAGGAACGGTTACTTAGGATTTCATGACATAAAATAAAATAAATAAACACTGTTTATGACATGTGACTGTCCCCTGGGACCAGGAACCTTTGAAGAACTGTCCTCCTTATCCAGCAGAGGAACCAGGATCTAAATTAGGATCCAGGGAGATAGTTTCACCCCCCACAGATGTCCCTGTCTGGAGGTGGGACTTTCTTTTGGTCTGGGGCTTAAGGCAGTGAACGTTGCTGATAGGACACTAGTATTTTCTGCAGTCTTATTAAACATGTTGGAGACTTTATTGTTCTTTATTGTGCTGCAGATGAAGATATTTTACAGGCACAAACATCATATGAAAGCCGACAGTTAACGCGTTTGCCATGTCAGCAAGGTGATCTGTTGATCTTTGACCCTGGGAAAGTTCCTGGAATTGTTGGTTGTTCGGTGCCTACAGTATAGTTACCCTTCTTTAGTGGACATCACAGTGTCTTTCTGTTGTCGCTATAGGAAGTGACACCTTTTCAAACACTCTGCTGGAAATCACTTCCAGCTCAAAAGCTTGTGTTTCTTGAAGTAGATTACACTGTCGCCTAACAACATTAACTAACTCCAGGACATTTCTATCTAACACATGCTCATGTTTAGTAAAATCCATCCTTCATTTTATCCATGCAGTGTTTCCTCTGCTACTGTCTGCTACACAACACCAAATGAAACATTATATCCACCCTCATTTATTTTTATGTGCATGTAAAGTAAAGTAACAGAAAGTGCATAACATTTGAAGAAAGGCTCGGCTGAGCACTGATTCCACCTCTGGATGTGTAGCTGTGTGTTTGAGTGCTGCTCAGTTCTGGCTCATGGAAACATGGACACCTGACACCTGTTCCTTCCTTCCTCCTGTTTTTCCAGCTACATTTCATTCAGGCTCTCGGTCACACACCTCGCAGGCTCCTCAGCTCTGCAGCAGACCTGCCTAGAGGTTGCTTTTGTTGTGTTAATTCATATTTCCACACAGTAGAGTTTTAAAGTAATGGCCAGGCTGTGGATAATGAATGTGCGTGCTCAGCGGAGATTAGTGATTTGCGGTCCACAGACGTCCCCAATAATATTTCGCCTATGAAACTGACCAAAACTTGTTTCTCTCTAGGAAATTATTCTGTTTGAAGCTCAATTTGCTACATTTCCAGGAAGCTGGAGTTTGTCGATATCTGTTATAATTCATTTGTATGCAAATCCCTCAGACCATTTACCCCAAAAACGACTTGTGTGCAAGTGAGTAACCACTCTGAGGGATCGTTTTATTTATCTCATAAATCAGAAGTAAAGCAGCAGAGTAGAGGAGGTGAGCATCATTCCTGCCCGGCAGGACGACGGGTTCCACTCGTTTTAACAGAAATGTGGGAAGAGTCTGAAGCACCAGCTCTGTCTGTAGCATGTTCTCCCACCAGCACACTCGAGTCCTCGCCACATTTTCCCCTGATGAATTGGATTTGGCTCCCTGTCGGCGGTGAGTTAAACACTTCACTGGCAATCAAATTAGAATCAGTGATTAGGAAACTGGTGTGAGCCGGTTTAACAGAATTTAATGGGGACAAACAAGGAGGCTCACATTAACCCTGCAGAGAGAGCCATGGGGTGCTGTGATTGACGGGTGGTGCTGTTGGAGTGGGAGGGGCTTTGTTAGCCGGGCCAGGCGGTGAACCCCTCCCCCTCAGGCATGGTAATGAGGGTCACCACGGCTGTCCCTCCACGCTGACCTCTGTCTGTGCACTAGTCAAACTCTGTCCTAAAACTCATATCTACACATAACAAATGAAAAGTACTTGTTCATTCTTGTCTTTTGACTTTTTTAAAATTCAATTCAATTTCCATTAAAATTCTCATCAGTAACTGATGTAAAACAAAAAATCCTTAAGCTTGAGGCCAGTTCATGAAAGTCTTTGTGTTTAATGTGTCTGGTTGGTCCTGGGAAAGTGTTCGAGGTCACAATAAGCATTGTTTGCTTGGAGAGCACAGAATAACAGATGAGCACTGAATAACAGATGAGCACACAGCAAAAAAGCGCACTTTGAAAAACAAGGACCAAACTCGTCGCCAAAGTTGTTAAAAATGTTTTTAAAAGGGGACAGCTAGTGGACAGTCTGATCATTTGTCTTTTGATTAGGGAGTTACTGCAAATTGCTGCAAGTTACTGGAAACTTTAAAACCATGTTCATCAACGTCCAGTCCTAGTTATAATTTGGCACTTCATAATGCTGAGGTACCTGAAAAAGCCAACAAATATAGGTGCATCAGTCAAAGACGTTGTCCGAGGTAATTAAACTCAAATTTAATGTATTGAACATTTTACATATAACCGCAATGCAGTGATTTGCAAATAAGTTTAAAGCCTCTATTTAATTTATAATAGGACAAAGACAACATATGAAATGCAGGCTCATTTTGGAAAAGTTGGCACAGGGACATGTTTACTACTGTGTTGCATCATCTCTTTTTTCTCGGAGACCAGTGGTTGCAGTGATTCCTGCTTAAGAACTGTGTCTGTTTTTCGTTCAGTGCCACCTGAGGGCCTGAAGATCGCGGCCTTGTTCCTAGAGTACAGAGATTTCACTGGATTTGTCTTAGTGTTGGAGACACTGACTGGTTGGTGATGTTTAGGTCATTTAGCAGTGACACAGAACTCATTTATTTAACCCTCATTCAACAGTGAGCTATCTCCCTTGTTGCCTCTCCCCGTTGACAACATGATCATCAGCCTATATTTTCATCTTTTAGCTCGTCTGTCACAGTTCAGGTCAAGGTGGTGTTGGGGTTCCCAGGTTTTCCTGTGTGGTTGTTGATGAGTCCATCTTCTTTTATGTGAACTACAAAGTGGCACCAAAGATGGGGAGATATTGAAGTGGTGAAGTTATCTGTGCTGTAATAAACAAGCCTCTGTGTCCTGGAATTAGTGGGTTTACACGTGTTGGTCATGCTTACAACTCATTTTCACGTGTCCTTGAGAAGTTGTGTACATGTAAGAAAAACATCTGGTGAAGAGTGAAAAGTTGAATCTACATTATATTTTCATGTTCTTCATTTCCACCATTATTCACTGCATCATTTTTATTTTTATGTTGCTTTAGTTATGTTTCACATTTTCACCTTTAATAAACATTATAGATGGAAACACGAAAACACTGGGAGCAGAAAAGGTTGTGTGACATGGGACAAACTCAGAGCGATGTGCTGCCAGCATTTGTACAACGAGCCCGCAGCATGTCCCTTCAAGGAAAAGAAAAAGGATGTAATCCACCACAAAACATCTTCATGTAGAATGAATGTCATGACAGAAGCGGCCCTCACAGCCGTCGCTGGCTCTCTTACTCTCTATGTATCTCTATCTGTTTACAGGGGACATCACTCAGAAGGGTTATGAGAAGAAGAGGTCCAAGCTGATCAGGGCATATGTTCCACATGCTGGAGGTAATTTAGCAACCTCTGACTCCCCCCCTCACCCACCTCACCGCCCTCAGCTAAAATATTCCCATAGCGCTACTAGAGCATCGATCCGGGATCATGACAAATACAGTTGCGATGATACTGTACTCTGCTCTATTGATTCAGACTTCTGCTGCCGCCATTAGCGAATGTAGGTTAAAACTCCCTAGAGCTCAGCTTGGGCCTGCTCCTCTGTATCTGTAGCCGCTGCAGTCGCTCGCTGCCTCCACGCATACGCGCACACACAACGATCCCCACAAATCTCACTGCAAATAAAACACACACGCACGCATCCATCACACGACCTGGCTGATCGTGATCGTTTATCACGGGGATGTACAGGAGCTTATGTTGGAAACAGAGGGATGGTCTGTCAGAGAACAACAATACTGTTACCACATTATTATTATTTATTTTTGGTTTGATTATTATTCTTTTGATTTTCAAAGTCAGAAAAATAAAATTTTTCTGCTGAATCAAATCATCTCCATGTTCACTTTTCCTTCCTTCTTTCTTTTTTATTTTTTTTATTTTGCCAACGGATCTACTGCTTTTGTCAAACGCGTCTGTGCATATGTGTGTGTGTGTGTGTGTTTTTATATGTGTCTTTGTATGTGTGTGTGTGTCTGCCTGCTTGTTTGCTTGGCTCTTTAGGAATGGAAGGGCCCATGTCTCACCGGGCCCCTCTCGGGCCTCCCGCTGCTGCACGTTTCCACCGACGGAGAACGTCCGGCACGAGAGACGAGCGCTACAGATCAGGTACAGAGACGAACACCTTCAATATCACTTCACAGAGAGTCAGAATGACAACTTCGAAATGATGATACATACAAAATAAAATCAGAAGAACTGGCTTGTTTTCAAACTGGTAGCTTCTTGAACAAGACAGTGTAACTGTGAAGAGAAAAGAAAGTGTTTTAATGCAGTGCTGCCTTGAGGTAACATTCGTTTTTGGTTTTTGGTCTTGTCAGACTGCTGCTTACGATATTGTAGCTTTCTGGATTTAATGGTTAAGTTTAGGGGCCAGTCCTAGTCGTCAAGGCCCCCTAGCCTACTTGTTTTACAACTATCTCTGTAGCAAGTTGGAAGATGCAACATCAGTTTGTCTTAACCCACTCCAATGATCTGACATGGTATCTTCCAGATCCTGATTGACTGAACACAATGATCCACGTAAGCAGTGTTGGGCAGGGACAGTTGTAAATAAAACAGGGCGGGGTCATTGGTTTATGTGACTCTCTAAATGTCTCTTTCATTCAGGTTAAACCGTTTGAATGACTTTAACTAATGCCCGACCCTGGTTAAGGCAACATCAGACACTGCAGTGTGTGTCGTGATTTCAAATCTGCTGCACACAACTGAATTCTCTTCTCACTTTGCTACATCATGTTGCACCAAAACTCAACATGTAAACTGATCCAGTATGTAGCTGTTTCCTCAGAGGTTTACCAGAGGCCACTGAGATTAGTATTTTAAGTCTTCCTCTGCCTTGGTGGTGAATTCATCTCTCATTCCCTCTAACAGATGTCCACACTGAGGCGGTGCAGGCTGTTTTGGCACGACACGTGGAGAGGAAAGTGGCAGTGCCGATGCCTTCCAAAAGACGTTCGCTGGTGGTGCAGACCTCCATGGATGCATACACACCTCCAGGTGACAAGATGCATACACAAACACGCATGAACACTCCTTTTTCACACACACTAAAAATATATATGCATATAAACATCTGAATTTAGTGAGGGTGGATGTACAGATGTTTACCTTAAACAAATGCAGTGTATCTGCGTTGATGCGGGTGTGTTGTTTCATGTACCAGTGAGGCGATCAAGTACACTTTTTAATGTACTTCCTCCATTCAAATGAATGAGAAGAGTAACAGACTGCGTGAAGCCTTAGTCATCTTCAAAAAAGATGCATTTGATTCTTTATTTTAAGAGATTGATGTTTGGAGGAGGTGATTCTAAGACCGTGCCAGATGGTATGACCCACTTAGTGTACATTTCTTGAAGTCTGCTCAAGAGCAGAATTCATTTAAATTCTCAAATTAGCATCATTACACGCAACCATGAGTTTGATCATTTTCCTGTGACTTTGAAATGTGCTTTGAAAGTGAAAGAGGCTCAACACACACACACACGGACACACACACAAACACACAGTGGCTATCTCATCTGAACGTAGCTATAGAAAGCCTTAAATTTGACTCCAGCGAAGCTGCCCTGTGCCCAGACAGGATTATGTTGTAATTCTGTGTCTCTGGTTCTCAGGCGTTTTGGTTCTGACAGAGAAACGCGTTTTATGAAAATGCAAACTCACTGACAGATTTACCGTTAAACAAACCACAGACAGCTCTAATGCTGCAGCCAGACAACGACTACAAATGTGACCTGCCATCAAAAATAGGAAATATACTGATTAATAACTGTTTTGTGCACTCTGCAACCACAAGAAATTGGCTGGAACGGGAGAACGAAGCTGACCTTTACCTCAAATATGAGCAATGTACATTGAACATAATCAGAGTTGATGGTATAATTTTGCTGCTGATAGAATTTTAATGAAGGAAATGTAATAACTTTGTTCACCAGTAATTTGCTTTTTAACCTTTGGGACAATTCCTAAATGAGCCCGGATCATGTACCTGAATACAAGTTAGAAAATGTCTCTGACAACACTAACTGTTGTAGAGCGATCAGAGTTGAAAGTCTAGTGAACGTGTCTGCTCCTCTGTGTTCACACAATTAACTTTTATTTCAAGAAGTAAATTCGGTCTCGGTGGTTGTTCTCCAGTGTGCAGCCTGAAGCCAGTTTTACCTAAATTGGTTCTTGTGGCTGTGTTACGTACAGTAAACTGACTCATTATTGACATTTTGGGTCTGTAGCTCTGCTCTGCTTCTCAGATGTCGCAAAACTTCCGTGGTGAAAAGTGGAGAATCGTGGTTTCGCTGCTTTACTTTGAACCATTGTTTGACTGAAGTGAGACAATTAAATGACAAACCTCAGTTCAGATCTGTTTGTTATTACGAGGCTTAAATATGGTAACTTAGTCATTCTGACTGAATTTCTTTTCCTTTCAATGGCTCTTTGATGTTAAAGAAGAGAGGGTTTAACCATCATTAGTGAACCTAACTATCCACACATTTACTACATTTACCTACCCTGGACGTATTGGACAAGGCTTTCTAGTGTTTATGACCCAAATAAACCGTACGTCACTCTTCTACCACTAATTTTGGGAACAGCCATATAGAAAGTGTACATGAAACTAAGTGAAAACACGTTAAATAGCAGAAATAATGCATCTGTGGATATACTTGAACATGAGATAACCATCATCATCCGTCATGATTAAAGGAGCAGCACTGTTTCAATCTTCACCTGAAATTCTACTTTCATGTCACTTGAAACACCAGAGATGTTTGTACAGCATGTTTAAAAGTGTAAAAATATGTTAAAGACGCAGATACACTTCTTTATAGTGCTGAATATAATGTCCGACTTTCAGAAGAAGATGCCAGTGTATTTATCCTGAAGGAAGGTTTTTGTGCCAACATGCTCAGTTTGGCAATTTAATTCTGTCCAAAGTTTAAAAACACACCTCTAAAGCTCAAAGTGTAAAAGTAAAGATAATTTTCTGAGGGATCTGTTTCTTGTCTGGGAGCAGGGACTGGCTGGAGGCTGAGTTCAGGTAACGGTCTCGTGGCTTCAGCCTTTATTGCATTTAGTTATGTTAGTTTAGGATTAATGTTAGTTGACCTGACTGCTCATGTGTTTGTGTTTATGTTATGTTGTTGTGTTTGTTTCGATGAATAATGGTGGTTACTGACTCTCACTAGGCCTGTCCCCCCTGTGCTCAGACTCGTCGTCGGGCTCAGACGAGGAGGCGGGGCCAGGTGATGACATGTCGGGCATGGAGCACTGGATGAGCCGCCCCTCCCAGTTAGGCCCCGTCCACCTGGGCTCCACCTCCTCCTCGTCTTCGTCCACGCAGAGTGGAGGCAGTGGCAACGCCGGGCGGCTGGCCGACTCGCTGGCGCATGCGCGCATCTCGCACCTGGCTCACACGCACTTGGCGCACACACACCTGGGCCAGTCTCACCACCAGCAGAGTCACCTGTCACAGTCACACCACGGTAAGACTGGTTCAGTGGATCTTACTGGGTTGTAAGAGTGAGTGTGTGTGCGAGTGGGAGCTCGAGAGAGCGAGACTGAAAAGGAAGGACGTCCTAAATGATCAGCTCGCCTCATAATTACCTGTGTGTTTTAAAGCCTAAGAGAAATGAATTAATTAAAGTGTTAAAGAACAGTATAGACATGTATATTTACCTGTTGTGACTCCCCAGGCAAATATGATCTTTTAGGCCCCACATTACACACCAAGGCTTCTTTCCACGAAACAAACACTGTATAAACTGAGGTTCAGTTCAACTCTGTCCTCTGAATGGGTGGATAAACAACAAACATCCACACGTGGTCCATTTAGTAGCTGTTACGGAGCTTTCTGTTTGCTACATGATCCTGTTAAAGCAGAAACTGATGCTGATTCGTTTAAATAGTAGAAATTTGAACATTTCTACACTTTCATGACATCTGTGCAAATCCCATCTGTGGACGACAAACCAGAAAAAAGCTGCAGAAGTGCTGTTAAATGGATTTTATAGTTAGGTTTGTTTTCCAGAAAACGCTAAAATGCAGAGGTGTCCTCAGTTGATTTAGTAAACTAGTGGTTCAAACTTGCTTATACAATAAATCGATGTAATACAGTTACCAAATGACACCTACGCTGGTAATACACTGCATGTAGTACTTTATAGATCTAAATATTTGAATAAATACTTATGTTACCTTTGTGTTTATTTCATACCACACCTGCTTTTTCCCTATTACGATTCCCACTGTAGCCTCCAGTATGTCATTTATGCTGCAGTCAATTTTCATTCATAATTAATTCATCCTTTCTACCTAATGTGCTGTAACATTGACTTTCAGTTTTATTTACATCACTCCAATTTTCTCTATTAATACTACTGTCCTATTTGTACTGTGATTTATTCTAACAACATCATCAACAGTCACCAGAGAGTTTTATGAAAGATGTCACAAACACAAAGATACTCCAACACAGTAGGAGGTCATTTAGTAATTTTTTTGTTTTATTATTTAAATAACCATTGGAGCTGGATACAGCTGTTTTTTTTAATTGAATATCTTCAGAGGCCCATCATCAAATCAATCAACATTAATGTTTGTGCTCCAGTGGCATGTTTGCTAATGCAAGTTTATTAATTTAAAAGGGTGATTTGATCAGAAGGAAACGGTTTCGCAGTATTAAATAAAGTTCAAAATAATAAAATAAATATTACTGGGTCTATTTAGCTTGAATATATCTTAGCCTTTTGTTTTTTGTGTCTGTTATGTGAGATGGCTGCTGAAACACTGATATATGTATCTTTGCAAGTTGTGTGTACTGTATTAATTCAGTCCACTATTATACTGTGTGTGTGTGTGTGTGTGTGTGTGTGTGTGTGTGTGTGTGTGTGTGTGGGTGTGTGTGTGCGACCAGGTATCGGCCACCTGTCTCTGAAGAGGAAGGGAGCTCTGAGTGTAGCAGAGAACGGAGGATCTCTGCGACGGTCCTGTGAGTTTGGGTCTGACATGCTGTGGCCACCGCCGCTGGAGTCAGACGGTAGGTCCAACCTGGGAGTTCTTTAACTTGTCATGGAGTCTGTACAAGCTGAAGATATGTCAGCCGGCTACAGCTGTTAGATTAAATGACAAATGTTCTAAGGAGAACGGACAGGTTGCCAGCACATGTTTTTGATTTTTCGCCATAGTTTCATAAAAGAAAATCTCTGCACTCTGCTGATAGCCCCCAATAAATTTGATTTGTTAGAGGAATGTTTTGATCACACATCTAAGAGACTGAACAGAGATCAGATGAGGGGTCTGACCTCAGTTCCTTTTTTGATCTGGCATCTGTAAAAACATTTTCCAACATCCACATTCTTCCTCTGCTTGTTAAAACATATTGACAACCTTCTTAAGATCCAACAATTTCCTTGATTCTTTATTTTGGATATTTGAGGTGAAGAGATGAACAACGTGACTGAGGTGATGTGATTTTTAGGTTTTCCGCTCGTATCACAACACGTGCTTTCCTTTATCTGCAACTATAAAAAGAAAGTACTGTTTTCAAATGGGCATTGTATTTAATAAATGTCCAGTCATACCAGACCTTCTCTCCGTGACCCACATTAACTAAAAGGACTAAATGAGCATCAGAACGTGTCTAATTGGCTGTAGAGACAATCAAACAGGCACTTGACAAACAGTGCAGTGATGAATTCGAACAATGAGTCACCACTGGCTGTTTTTCTGTCTACCTCTCCCCATGTTCTCTCTCCATCTGTCTGCTTCTCTGCCACCCTTCAGAGAACCACTCGGCCCCCCCGGACGTGACGGGTTACTCGTCAGACTCGTCCCACTCCCACACCGAGCGTCACCACATGGCCAATATGGGAACCATCGCCAGGAACACGCAGAAGTACGGCAATGCAGAGCGCATGGAGACAGGCGACGGTAAGAGTCGCCCCCCCCTCCCGCTGTGTGGAGCGCGGTCACACCTTTACCCTGCTCCCAACTGAAGCCTATGAATAAAGATGCTGAAGACAGTTTGATAAAAATAGAAACTCTTTAATCAGGCAGTGAGCTCAAATTGGACCACTACCTCAGAGAGCTGCCCAATTACACTCAGTCTGTTGATGTCACTCCCCTGGATGAACAGATTGGACTTTTTTTTTTTTACCCTTTGCTTTTTTTAAGCAAAGCTGACAGAGCATCTTTGTTCTTTTTCAGCACGTTTCACGACCGTACTGTCGCAGTTAGAAAACTGAGAGCTGCTCAGAACAGCTACAAGCTGTGGCTCCACAAGAGCAGCTGAGAATTAAATGCTCAACAAACGGTGATTCAGACAATTAAGATTCTCTCTTATTCAGTTCATGTGCCAAGACTTTAGTCATTCCTGGGACATCAACCAGCTTTGATCGCACGCCAAATTCTAGTCTCTGTCTCCTCGTTAATTATTATAAAGCTCATGCATTGAAGAGGAAGTGCTTGGCTGGCTAATGAAGCTACACCGTGACACTCTTTTCCACTGCGAGAGGAAATAAACACAATTTGGTCTTAGCCTGTGTGTGTGTGTGTGTGTGTGTGTGTGTGGTTTTCATTACAGGTGTCCCAGTGAGCAGTCGTGTGTCTGCTAAAATCCAGCAGCTAGTGAACACGCTGAAGCAGCCTCGCAGACCTCCACTACGAGAGTTCTTTGTCGATGATTTTGACGAACTTCTGGAGGGTGAGAAGCTCTCTGCACCGGCATGACTCATGAATCTGTGTGTCCGTCATTTGATCTGTCTTCATACTTGTTGAGAGATTGTTTCCAATAATAGCACCAGAGTTGGACAGCTGAGGACTCCACGTGTTTCTTGTGTGCAGGATTAGCTTCCCTTCACCTCATTCTATCAAGGTGTAGCACAAAGTTTGCTAAGATGATACACTTGGAGACATGACCACCTGCGGAGGTGTTTTGCAGCAGGCATTACAGTGCAATCAGTTATTCGCTGGACAGGATGTAAGAGGCAGTTATTTGATTTAGTTTAGGGATATTGAACAAATCAGTGTTCACTCACACTTTCCAAAGCTTCTGTTACATGTGAGCACAGCAGCCCAGAAATATCCAGTGGTCGTGTTTTCCATCTTGGCTCAGCACTGTGTCACTGCCTGAATCGTTCACTTGCACAGAGAGAAAGACTGGAGAGTGATGATAGTAGATATCTTCCCCTCAGGACGCTGGGTAAAAAAAAAAACAAAGCATCGTCTGCAGTGGATGTTTTAGGGAAATACTCACAGACCCATGAAACAGCAGCAGCCCTAGAGCACAGGGAGACCTGGTGATTTCTGACAGCTTAGATAGTCCTCTAAATCAAAAGTATGAGATTGGTTGGTGAAGCAGTGATTACATGAATATGAACGCTGTTTATGTTGGTGATCTGTTAGTATATTTTGACTAGAAAATCTCCAGAAACTGTTCGTAAAGGTATTATCCGTGAGCCTGGAGAATTATTGGGGATTTGTTTTGCTGTGTGTTATTGGTGAGAGGTGTGAATGTGTTTTTTTAAATTGGTTTTAGGCTCCGTGATGCAAAGTTAATTTCAGAGTAAACTGACAATAAAGTTGTTTACAGCATCATATCGAATTGTATAGTTCGTATTACACATGCAGCACTACAGCATAGTTAATTTTAACTCTTAATTTTAAGTTTGCTGAATGTCTATGGCAAACAAAAACTCAAAAAAATGTGTTCAGCAGAAACAGAGCAAACTCCATGTTCATGGTCATATCAACCTATGCCACAGCGCTACCTGTGTGTATTGGCTGGAATTAGTCAGTCTGAGCCACTTTGTTTCTTTCCAGTTAACAAAGCCACACCTGGGTTTTCAGGTGCACACATTAGACAGACAGCTAAAGAAATGTCGCAGGAGTTTCAGCTGAATTTGACAAAACGTTGACTGCATTATAATCAATTCTTGTTCTAATCTTAAAGGCCTCTCCAAGCTTTTTAAACATGATCCCTACATAGTTCTGAAACATTTGAAAAATAGATAAATAGATACGTTTTAACTGTGCAAATAATTTTCCAGAAATGTTTTAGCAGTTTCATCATCAGCTCAGGAGCCAGGAATCAGGAGTCTCGTGGAATAGATAAGAGAGACCAAGAACTCCATATTCTTAAAGTATTTTGACATTATTATTGTGGGAATCTTGAGGCCAGAGATCTTACAGATCATTACATCCGTCTGCTCTCTACTTTACTCCCACCATCTGGCTGCTTTTATCATCTTCTGTAGAAACATACTCTGTTAGAAAACTGATCTGATTTACGGTGGGCTGTAAATATCTGAGGTGTGGTCAGGATAATGTTGGGCTTAGGGTTGGTGCAGTGGTTAAAAAAAACTCCAATTCACTGTGGATCCACTTTTTATGACAATGGCTCAAGGTTGAATCCTGCTGCCGCCCTCTCTGCCTTACTGCTGTCTGAACTAAGTATTAGTGTTTGTTTGCTTCAGAGCAGCCTGACCCGGTGAAGTGCTGTTTCAAACACACTGGGCTTGATCATTGCCAGCGCCCTCTTAAGGAGTTCATGCTGTAACTCTTTAACGCCGTAACTAATCATCAGTTTATTTAAGTGTGAGTACAGCTCCCTTACAGCTGTCTCACTCTGTTACGTTACGGTTAAATGTTTCCATGTGGTGTTTTCTTGAGCCATATCACAATGAGCAGTAAAGGTTTGTGAGCTGCACACTAATGACATTATTGGTTTCTTCATCTCCAGTCCAGCAGCCGGACCCCAATCAGCCCCGGCCAGAGGGGGCAGAGATGATACCGGTGCGCGGCGAGGCGCTTGGGGTGGTTACCAACTGGCCTCCCTCCCTGGAGGCTGCACTCCAACGCTGGGGAACCATCTCCCCTAAAGCCCCCTGCCTCACCAGCCTGGACACAGCAGGGAAGCCCCTCTATGTGCTCACATATGGTAATTAGCTGCTCATTTAAATCATTTATTTGTGCAGCAGTAACGTACACCAACAAAGGAAGTTTATTCTGCTTCAAATTCAGTCACTGTGGAGTAGTTTCCACAACCGAAATTTGAAGTTGCATATGGAGAAAAAGAAATCTAGAAACTAGGAAATGTCAAGACAAGACTTTCAGTATGTTTCAAAACATGATCTGGTGTAACCAGCCTGACCTCCAGACTGCTGAAAACTTCTAAATGTCATCACTTGTTCTTTCCTTTATCGACTGTATGTCCTCAAAATAGATGTCCAAGAACACAAACACACACACATCCTGTGAACACTCCCTCCCTCCCGCTCCCTCTCACACCTTCCTATGCTGTGTCCTGCTCTCTTGCAGGGAAGCTGTGGTCTCGCAGCATCAAGCTCGCCTACAACATCCTCCACAAACTGGGCAGCAAGCAGGAGCCCATGGTGCGACCGGGCGATCGGGTGAGTCACTCTCCTGCACCGCCGCAGACGTAGATGTTGGGGCTCTCGCTTTTGTTCTCATTTCACTGTAGAGGTATTGTACATATCTATACGACTTTCCATCATAAACCCCCGGCCGGCAATTGTGCAGGAGAAACAGTGCAGAAAACATCACCTGTTACTTTAGTGAAATGCTGTTTGTGCTCTTTTTAATTTCTTGAAATCATCCTATTTGTTTCAGCCCTCCTCTGCTATTTTACAGTTACCTTCTGAGTGAGAAATCTTTATAGATGGTAGAAAACAAAACATTCTGCCATTGAAAACACCAGCAACATTGCCACAACACAGCTGCAGGCGCTGATGCTAAACTACACTTTCATGTCAAAAAACTCTTTTAAATAAGGCCGTGGACGCCGAGTGTCTTTCTGCTCAGAAGTGTTATTGGAAGAAGTGAAGTGAATTGTGACGTGAAAAAGCAACTCTGATTAGAAATGAAGTTGAGTGGAAATTAGAGATATTTTCCCTTAGTAGTATTCATAATTAAAGTACTTCACTACAGTAACAAAGTACTGTTTCACAAATTAACACATTACATTTCTTTTTTTTTTCTTATTTTGAAAAAACAACAACAGCAAAAACAAGATGACTAATAAGTTTTGTATTTCCTCTGTTCTGAACTCTCGGCTTCTGTGCTCCCTCCCTCCCGCAGGTGGCATTGGTGTTTCCCAACAATGACCCGGTGGCCTTCATGGTGGCCTTCTACGGTTGCCTCCTGGCTGATGTGGTCCCTGTTCCCATAGAAGTGCCCCTAAGTCGCAAGGTACTAAATTAAAGGTGTTTTTCACATTAAAAGACGTCCCACTGTGTCACCTGTCTATGCTGCAACAACCTGAACGCTCATCTTTAGCCATCGGTGCAGCCCTCAGTCCCTTTACTTTTAATTTTGACACTGAAACTTGGCTCCACAGGATTAGTTTCTCTACAGAAGGTCAGCTAATTTAATTTTTACTGCGCTGCTGTGTAATGTTGCTCCCGTCTCTTTCTGCCACGTCTGTTTTTCACCTGGCACACACAACCTCCCAAGTCCTGGTGTGTCCAGTGCTGTTTGTGTGGACCTCTCAGTGATTCAGACGGTGGAAACAATGTTTTGGATCTCAGCTGTTTGCCAGCAACATGTATTTCTGTGAATATAAGCCTGTCGGGACCAGGAGCAGAAAAACATGTCAGAAACTCAACAAGTTTGACACGAAATAAACAAGCCCTCCTGCTGCCCTGCCATGACAGAGAAAACGTGTGCTATAATTAGGCAACTGTTGATCTCTGTGCCATCATCCCCCCCAGGAACTAAGATGTCTGGACCATTACAGAGAGTCACACTGCACCTTCAGAAAACACATACAAATACACAAAAAATACACAACCGAATTAAGAAAATATCAAAAAATGCAACAAACACAACTAAACACAGAAACGTGCTCAGAGTTTGGTCCAGAAAAGAACTTTTACTGCACGTTGGCTAAATCTGTTTCACTTCCCCCAACCTGTTTTTGTGCTGCAGGATTTTCCATAAAATGTGTTTTTATAACGCAGCAGTTCATCAAACATCACTTCTGTCACTACTGTTTTTGTGGAAGCAGGGGAAGCCCTCAATCCAACCTCCTTTTACAAACCTCTACTTAATAATTTCTTATGTAAACATTACAGAAAAATAAAACCACTATTACCATTAAAGCATAAATCACTGAATGTATTAACCTCTATGAAAATATGAGGCACTCAATTAATTTATAACATAATGGTTTTATTTTACTGTGAACCCACTAAAATCTGATTTACAAAGTGACTTTTGCACCAATGCACCATATTTCAGTTTATATGAAAAAGCTTTAGGACAGTAAGCAGTGCACCTGTGTCTGTGCCAAATCTACCCGAAGCCTGTGAAATGAGCCTCTTAGCCTCTGCAGGTCACTCTGTGTCCAGGTATTTCAGCATGATATAGCTTTTATAAACTTAATCAGCAGGTAACAAAGATAAGTTACAGGGAAGCAGGTGGCCTTTATTCTAAAAGCTGATGTTTTGTTATCAGTGTTCCCTCTTCAGAGTTTAAAATACAAAGCTGCTTGCATTGCATAGAGTCCTCATGTCACACAGGAGTACATTAAGTCGCCTGTAGAAGTGAGCTTTTCTTTTATCGTCTTATTTGCTGATGAGCACGATCCGCTCTCCCCCCGTCCTCTATCATCCAATAGGATGCCGGCAGTCAGCAGATCGGATTTCTGTTGGGCAGCTGTGGCGTTACCGTGGCTCTGACCAGTGACGCCTGCCATAAGGGTCTGCCCAAGAGTGCGACAGGAGAGATCCCACAGTTCAAAGGTGAGAGTGCAAATCATCAGTCAGAGCTGGAAAGACCCGAGTGTTTCCCCTGTTGGGGGAGGGGCAGGCTGCACAAAATGAGAGAGGCACCGAGAGAGAAAGTTAGTTTTAATTCAAAGTGAAAAACTGAGATATGGGGATTTTGTCATTTAATGTTAATCCTGTCATAGATGTTTATTACAACGTGTGAATAGACTGGAAACAAGTGTCTAAACATTTTTACTGTCGTGCAGTGGGAACCTTTTACTCATCACATCTCTCTCTCTCATGCTTCCTGCAGGTTGGCCCAAGCTGCTTTGGTTTGTCACAGAGTCGAAGCACCTTTCTAAACCTCCCAGAGACTGGTTCCCTCACATCAAAGATGCAAACAACGACACTGCTTACATAGAGGTGAACCTGCTGCTGCTATTATTTGTTTTATGCTGCAAACTACAGGTTTATGTGCTCATGGAACAAATTAACTAAAACATTCGACTGTCATAATGAAGTAACCTTAACTCACTGAATGTTGCTGCGCCATAATCAAACAGAACCTCCGCTGGTTTCTGTCTCGTCCCGGTTTTAAATTGATCTCATCTTATGTTAAAAGCATATTTCCCCAACTATTTACTTGTTGAAGGTAGACTAGCTGAATTTGATGACAGACCTGAGTTGATATTTTGATTTATCAGACATAAAACCAGCTGCGTACCAGCTTTGAAATTTAAAACTGTAGAAAAATAACATCATTCTGTTCATTAGTTTGTCTGTTAGCTGTTACTCTGTTTGTTTTTAGCAAGATATTTAAAGAGAATTTCCAGAGTACTATGTATTTTTCTGAATTTTAAAGGATAAATCAATTTTAAAAACAATTAACTCATTTATTATTAATGAAAATTGATAATAACAAAAGATAAAAGAAAGAGAAGAAAAAGAAGAAATATAATTGATTTTTTCACTGTTAATATATATATATAACTACACAGTCTTATTATTTACCCTTAATTGAGTTAAGTTTATTAATTAAGTTTATTTTTCGCACACATTTTTCCACCAGTACAAGTTTCTCTCTCGTCTGATTTAACCGATGTCTGTTCGTTTCTCTGTTTTCAGTATAAGACGTGTAAGGACGGCAGCGTGCTGGGAGTCACAGTGACGAGGATCGCCCTGCTCACACACTGCCAGGCTCTCACCCAGTCCTGCAGCTACACTGAGGGTACGCACACACATGAACACGCAGAAATACACACAGACAACTCAGTCTCTAGGTCACAGTTTAACAGCTTAACCCATTCATGTCTCTTTGTACCTGTAGCAGAGACCATAGTGAACGTTCTAGACTTTAAGAAGGACGTTGGCCTTTGGCACGGCATCCTGACGGTAAGACCTGCCCACCAGAGGTTAGAGGTCAGAGACCCTAATCTCCTGCTTGTTTTTTTCTCATCTGCACATCTGGGCGTAAAAACATCAACATTCAAACTTTATTATCTTTCTAACACAATAAAAACTCTCAACTTTATTTTAACAATTACAATAAAAAAATGTATTTTAATATTTTGATGACACTACCAATGTAAAACATGTACAATAATTGCAGTTGCAAGTATTTATTTTGTGGATGTGTGCTGTGCAGAGTGTGATGAACATGATGCACGTGATCAGCGTCCCCTACTCGCTGATGAAGGTCAATCCTCTGTCGTGGATCCAGAAGGTCTGCCAGTACAAAGGTCAGACAGACACTCTACCTGTCACTCAGCTCACTCCATTCACCTGTCTGTCAAACAGATAAAAAGCTAACTTCCTCTCTGTCTGTGTGTGTCTCCCCCTGCAGCCAAGGTGGCCTGTGTGAAGTCCAGAGACATGCACTGGGCTCTGGTGGCTCACAAAGACCAGAAGGACATCAACCTGAGCTCGCTGCGAATGCTGCTGGTGGCCGACGGATCAAACCCCTGTAAGGTCACACTCAGCCTCCACAGGCGAGCGCTTTCACTAACAGGGGAGTTTAGAGAGGCGTGTTTGAGATAGAGAATGTCAGAGAAATGGATAAAGTCTCATGGGACGTCGGGAAACTGGGTCACTTTACAGGAATAGAGCACGATGTGTCCAGCTTACACACGCCTGGCACGATAAATGCAGAAATCTAACAGCGAGGAAATGAAACAAATGTTTTGGTTCATATTGATGGTTTTGCTAATTTGAGAATATTAAATACACAAAATACATTTAGTTTTGTTTCAGTTGAGTGTATTATGAATTTTTAGAGTTTTTAAACTTGCTAGATGTTGTGATTCCCTTGAATCTGGACAGTGAAAGGGGTCACCACAGAGTGATCAGTCAGCTTTAAGGTGATTCGTCATGAGTTTCAGCTCGGTGTTTACTGTCTGCCCAACTTTACTGTTTTATTTCACTCTCCACCCTCATCGTTTTCTCCAGCAGATGCTATTTTTAAAAGCAAGAACGCTCTAAAAACTGACTGTACTCAACCAGCAGCAAAAAACAGACAGACACAGTCAGAGACAGAGTTAGTGAAGCTAGTGGAGAATTTAGCAGCTGACAAACCAGATATGTTGCTCTCTAACTGCTGGGTGTGGAAATAAGCAACTATTTGCTAATAGCTTTTCCATATCAATTTAAAAAAGTGGTGATCTGTGTTCACAACTTGTTGAACACGACATTCACACTTCCCTCAAGTGAAGAAAAACATCTGATATGGAGTTTCAAAAAAAAGAGATCTGTCTAGAACTAATGGATATATACAGTATCATCAAGTGAAGTTACCCATTGTATGTTGGAAACATCCCAAGTTTCCATCTATGAATGGGTTATTTAATCATTTACCTTATACTTACCTGTTAACAATCTCCATATGAAACGTTTTCCTCTGCTGTCATGGTTCAGTAAGTAATGGCTATGTTCCTGTAGGTGTACAATAGGTGTACTGAGTATGATTTACTCAGTACATAAGATGAAACTGTAGAAGTGTCTTTGTTTCCATGGTATTACCAGGATGTCGCTGTGTAATTTGTAGCATATTTTTCCCTTTTCCTTGCAATCAGCACAAACATTTAATGTGTGTGTGCTGCAGCATCATTAAGTAAAACATGAATATTTACTCAGTTTGGAAAGAAGCCGCTCTTCTGGGTATAATGAGACCCTGTGAGTCCGACTCTGTGTTGTGTTGAGTAACATAGAAAGAAGGACCTCACCTGCCAGGACAATCTTACCATCAACCACAGCAACTGTAGTTTTAGAGATACAGTGTGTATATTGGGGTTTTGCTGCATAAATGCTCTTCATTTTATATAGTAAAATAATATTGAGCTTTCTGAGACATTATTCATCACTTACACACTGTTGATGTAAGTTGATGTTAATATTCATCCTAAAACTCTTTGATATGGGATGTGCATGGATGGAAATGATTTTCCAAAACATAAAAAAACAGGAGACACTCACAAATGGAAAAACAATGATGGATGGTGATGAAACAGCTTCAGAGGATCAAATTACTACTGAGAAAAATAAAACATCTCAGTTTGAGGAGTTTAGTTGACATCTGTCTGTAGACATGTTGTTCCTCCTCCTTGTAGTGCAAAATACTAAATGAAAAGTACATCCTATTTTTATTTTTTTAAACTGATACTATGACAATTGATATGTAACACAGTATTGTGTAGTACTAGTAATGAAGTGAGGACACAGCTTTGGTTTGGCACTCTCAGTTTAACACTTCTCAGCAGCCAACTCTTACATCTTTTAGTGTTGGAGCAACCTTGAATGAACCACCAGTTAGTGTGTGTCTCTGTGTTTTTTATAATGGTTCCAACCAAAAACTACAATGAAATAACGTCAACAACAGCACATTGCTTATGTAATTGATCACCTGGTGACCGAACACATCATCAGTTCAGTTCAGCGGTTTCCTTTTTAGAAATCTGGTCAGTATCTGATTACTTAGGCTAAAACATTCAGGGAGAAAAAACATTTTTAGTTAATTTCAGGTCAAAGTTAGTCTGTGAATGCAGTACCCTGCTCAGTTTCATAAAGTGCATGACAGATGGAGAAAGACATTTTTATTTCCATTTCTTGCCTTTGTGTAAAAGAATTTCAACACTCTTCTGATGATGCTGTGTGTGTCTGTCAGGGTCCATCTCCTCCTGCGATGCCTTCCTCAACGTCTTTCAGACTAAAGGGCTGAGAGCTGAGGTCATCTGTCCCTGTGCCAGCTCCCCTGAGGCGCTCACCGTGGCCATCAGGAGGTAAACGCATGCACGCACACACACACGCACACACACACACACACAAGCTCTCAACATAACTTTACATATGTAGATTATGCAAACGTTTGCACACATACACAGAGGCACAGATATGCAAACAGCGTCAAACACACACATACTCGTCTATGCAAACACATCCCATAGCCCATAGTGTATATACAGTAGAGTAATGCACATGAAGAACTGTAGCCAGGTCCTGTTCCCTCTGCAGAAGTAGGAGGAGCCATATCAAATTTAAAGTAACTAATGAGTCAAAGTAATTTACAGAATGCTTCATCAAACTGAGAAGTGAACTCATGCTTAGGTAGTGATTTAGTGTAAGAGTCAGGGTTTTGTCAGAGTTTAAATGTTTGACAGTGAAGTGCACATTCACAATGTCAAAGTCAGAGACCACATTGTATTCTTGAAAAATAGAAATGGGCAAGTTGGAAAGTTGCTGTCTGAAATTTAAGCTAAACACGACACTCCGTTTGAATCTGAACTCAATATTTATTCCTGTGGTGCTTCTGACAATCACAAATGTAAATGGGCTCCACCAGCGCTGACCAAAAACTTTGCAACTCAGTTTATATCTAAAAATACTGATGATGGCTCACTGGTGTGTACACGTTGTCTCCAGGCCAGTTGAGGACAGCAGCCAGCCTCCGGGTCGAGGCGTCCTGTCCATGCAGGGTCTGACCTACGGAGTGGTCAGGGTCGACACGGAGGAACGTCTGTCGGTGCTCACCGTGCAGGACGTGGGCACCGTCACACCAGGAGGTACGGCAGAGTTTGGCCAATCCTCACAGCTCCCTGGTTTTAGAGTCTTGTGTTTTCGGTTTTTGCACCACATCTCAACCATCCACTGTAAATTACAGTAAATAACTTGACGGCATCTTGATATGTAAGTTGTTGGTCTGATGCTGATTCAGGTTTACTTACTGGTGCTCAGACAGTTTCAGAGTTTTGATTTGAGTAGAATAAATGTCATTTTAGACTCTTATTTTGACAAACTCTGTAGGAGCATCCAACACCTGTACATACAGTTAATTGGAATATGTTCATTTTATGTTCTCTTGACCCCCCGTGGTCTTTGCTCCTCTATAGGGTTAAACTCTCGACCTTCAGTGGTGCCAGGCGCCGAACGGCACAAAATCCATTAAGCCCATTAAATCATAAAATTCGTTTTAAGGCTGTGTAAATGTGTCACATCTCCTTTTCATCAATGTCCAATTTTCAGAACGTTCTCTGTCCTCATGACTGAGAACGTTAAGTGGCTTCTGCTTCACATTTTCAAGAAGAAGTCCAGACCGTTGTCAGTGTGACTGTGATCAGTTCTAATCAGCTCATTTTGTGTCTGGGAACAGTCACACCGGTGGTTTAACAAGGTAATACAGATCATAAAAAGGCTTTTAGTATATCATGCATCATCTGTTTGGATCCAGAGGATGAATCCATGGTCATGAGTCACATTATTTGTTGGCTGACATTCATTTTAAGGCAATGTCATGGACCACATTAAACTTGTTCTTGATCATAAGAAAGACAATTCTATTCTATAATTATTGAATAGAAAATAAATTATATTTGTGGTTGTTTGGACAGTCTGTTCAAAACATATTTACTTTGCTATGATAAAAGCAGAAATTATTTAGATTTGAGATTCAGAAACCAGTTCTCTGTCTATCAGATGATCTGCCCACTGCAATTAATGCACTTATTAAAGCGATGGAGAGGGTACCAGCAGGTTAAAATGACTCTAACATTGAAAGAGTATTCTTAATCTGTCTGTGTGTACTTGACTGATCTGCCTGCAGTCGTGATCTGTCTCTTGTTGAATGTGTGGTGCATCATGTTGAGAACCAGGCCACAGACTGTAGAGCAGCTAAAGTCTTGTGTCCAGCAAGAACAGACAAATATTCAAGTTGCAAAACAGCAACAATTAATATCCTCAGTTCCAAATGATTTAAACATGTAAGAAAAAAAATAATAAAAACAAATCATTTTGGTTTTTATTGCATTTTATAAAAAGGCACAACTATTACAGGAATAGATGTAAAAACAGTTCATGCTCCAGACTCTTTTAATACTGAATATTTGAGGTGGTTAGCTGCAGTCTAACATCTAAGAAAATGTTTACGGGATCTATTTTTTCTTTTTGCATTTCATTGTGTTGCATCATCTTAGGTGTTTAAGCTTTAAGTCCCACAGAATTTTTACCAAATGCTAAAACTCTTGTTGTATTTGCTTTGGTTATTTTACAGCTTTTATTTGTCAAACAGATGTGCTCACTGCACTATTGCATTAAGTTTTTGTATGAGACAGGTAAATAGAGTGGGAATTAAGCTTTCAAAACAAAAAACACTGATATTCTTCATAGAGAATCAAGCTGCTGGTGCAAAGTGAAGAATTTCATTTAGATAAATGAACGTCAGTAGAATTCACACATGATGTTATGAAGGTCTGTCTGTTAAAGTATAATCCTTAAAGAAGGCAGTAATCTGCAGAAGGCAATGTGTAAACCCTGCTGATCAAACCCACAGACTATCACAGCTCCTCAAACACCACTGAGCTTCCACGTGAACTCACTCCACCCGGTGTTCACCGCAGCAACTACACCTGCTGCACCAGGAGTTGTGTCACTTTTAGATTTAGCGAGTCGCACTCGAGCATCAGTTGTGTGACGACTGTTTTCATGCTAAAGGAAGCACCAGACTGAAACAGAGGATCTTTGTTAAACTCTGTATGTTGTGTGGGTCTGTGAAATCTTTCTCGCTTCCTGAACTAAAATAAACCCGTAATATAATTGGGTTACATCAACCTACTTTAAGCGCAAACTCTGATGTTGAGAAATGTGACTTTCATAAACAGGTGCGTTCGGGCTGAGTAATGCTGCTGTCGGGATCATCACTTCTTTCCGCTGTGTGACAAATGGCTGTATTAAAATAGGAATGCATTCATAGAAACAGGATGAATCTCACATTTAAATGTACTTACCACGTGGTTCCCCCCAACCTCTCTCGTCCACACAGGCCTGGTGTGTGTGGTGAAACCAGAAGGCGTCCCTCAGCTCTGTCAGACCGACGAGATCGGTGAGCTCTGCGTTTGCTCCGTTGCCACCGGCACCTCCTATTACGGCCTCACCGGCATGACCAAGAACACGTTTGAGGTGAGGTCCTTTCTTTAGATGATAGCTTTTCTTTCTTTGTTTTTGCAGTAAATGTTTATTAGAGATGAGAAAATACATGTGTGACATGGTCTTTTAATCTTGGATTTTGTGACTTATAGTCATTTAAAACTCATTTTAATATTTCTGATCTTGTGATTACATGTGTCACATTAAAGTGAGTCTGTTTTAGTTCAATGCTAGAGGACTAGTTAAAGCAGTGATGGACTCTGCAGTAGCTGCTGTTAAGACCTGCAGCCTGACATTGTCAATAAGAGAGTTATAAATACTGTCATGTCTGATTTTGCCTCTGACATGCAGCCCTAGTGCTGGCTTGTTGCCATGGCGACTCAGCAGCTGAACCCACATGTTTGCAGGTTTACCCGGTGAGCTCCAGCGGCGGGCTGATCAGCGAGTACGCCTTTGTGCGGACCGGCCTGCTGGGCTTCATCGGCCCAGGCGGCCTTGTCTTCATCACCGGCAAGATGGACGGCCTCATCATGGTGAGCGGCCGGAGGCACAACGCCGATGACATCGTTGCCACAGCGCTGGCGGTGGAACCAATGAAATTCGTATACAGGGGCAGGTGAGTGTGTGGAGGAGGGGGCAGCGATTTGAAGTCACACTGGGAATCAGATGTATCGTTTTTGAAACGAGGAGGAAATTCATCCATTAGCTGACGGTCTGATGATGTGGATGATGATAAAGGAGTCATGTTGACATTTTAGGAGTTGGACAGACAGTTGCCTTAACTCATATTTAGAGCATCTGCCCACGTGTGTCTGTACTTTCTGTTGTTTCTGTGTTTACACCGTTGTGTCGTTGCTGCAGGCTCTGAAGTGTCTGTTTGCTGACAATATGCTCTAACACTTCAGTCAGGTATTTGTCACTGTGCTGTTTGAAATCTGATATACTTCCCGTTCTTCTGTGCGTTTTTGCATCTTTAAGTCTGCTGCACTGCTGCAGAGTCAAAAGCTGCGCGGTGCCAACACTGAAGTACAGTAGGTTGAACAAATCCAGGAGAACACCTGCATGAAACAAACTCTTAATTCATCTGCAGCAGTGCCTCCATCTTAAAGTGAATGAACCTCCAGCAGACAACCACTCACCATTTTCTGCTCAGTCAGTGAGTCTTAATTTGTCAGAGCTGTTTTAGATTCTCATTGCATTCCTCTGACGTGACACCAGAGGCTTAAAAACCTGAGGATCTAAAGGAATCACGTTGTGAATCAGATATTTGAAGTGCTCTTTCTCTCTCTCTCTGATTGCTGTGGCACGCCGGTTAAACGCGAACAACGTGGTACCGCATTACGTTTTGAGGACAGTGTTTTCAATATTTCTTAAGTTGATGATTCTAAAATGTTTTTGTGTCAAAAATTTTAACAATTTGTAGCAAAAAACGGAAAGTATTTTATTTATTCACCTGAATTTTATAATGATAAGAGTAGAAAGACAGACTCCTGACGTGTTTATACCTATTTACCACATAATGAAAATGAGCCTCGGTCATATCCTGTAAATGGTGAATAAACCTTCAATATCTGATATGTAGCAGTTTGTCAGAGCAGTGTACTGTGTGAGGAAGGAAGAGATCAGCTGCAGTCAGAACAAAGAAATGCAGACAGGACTATAGAAATGAAAGCACTAAGCTGATCTTTTTTCTCCTCCGTCCCTGCAGGATAGCGGTGTTCTCTGTGACGGTGCTGAGGGACGAGAGGATCGTGGTCGTGGCCGAGCAGAGACCTGACTCCACAGAGGAGGACAGTTTCCAGTGGATGAGCCGCGTCCTGCAGGTAGGTCGCCTCTTAAACTGGGAGCAGTGCAGTTAGAATCCTCAGTACTGCACACTGACAGTTTAGTTTGTCTTGTTCAAGTACTGTGACACTAAGTGATACAAACTGCACAGTCATAATGTTAATGGAGGGTTAATGCATTGGGTTATGCTGTAAAGTTGTTTCTGCTGCTGTTGATCATCTGTCACTTCTTAAATTGCAGGTTTGCTCAGCTTCAGCAATATTTCTAGGAAGGAGTTTTCGATCTGACATGTAGCACTTAATTATTAGCCAACATTCAGTCTTTTCTGTTTTCAAACTGGCTTTCCTACCAAACACCTGCACTCTGTAGCCTTATATATCACTACTGATCTGTTTGAATCATTCACACAAATAACCTCACACCACGGCTTCACAATCCTCCTCACTCGAAAAGATAGCTCATAATCAGCGGATAATCTCACTGTCCTCTGACTGTCCTCTCCCGCCCCGCCCAGGCCATAGACAGTATCCACGGGGTGGGCGTGTTCTGCCTGGCTCTGGTCCCCGCCAACACGCTGCCCAAGACTCCACTGGGCGGCATCCACCTGTCAGAGATCAAGCAGCTGTACCTGGAGGGGGGGCTGCACCCATGCAACGTCCTCATGTGCCCCCACACCTGCGTCACCAACCTGCCCAAACCCCGGCAGAAACAACCAGGTGGGGACCAGGGTTTGTTTGACAGACGAAGACTGTGTCTGTCCACTAGTGTGTAAATGGCCCTGTATTTATTTAATGTGTGTGTAGCTGTTGATCTGCTCATGATGTGTGTGTGTGTGTGTGTGTGTGTGTGTGTTGCAGAGATCGGACCTGCCTCTGTGATGGTGGGAAATCTGGTGTCAGGGAAGAGGATCGCTCAGGCCAGCGGCAGAGATTTAGGACAAACAGACGACAACGACCAGGTGAAACATGCACTTTATAAAACACAGGGAGCGAATAAACAGAGGAAACACATGACAGATATGCATATTCCTCAGAAAAATCAAATACAAAAAGAGATTAATTAATTTATCGTGGTCAAATTATTAACAGTTAAAACAGTGAAAACTCAAAATGACCTCAGTGGAGGTACAAAGTAAACATCTACGGCATTTCATAAAAATGTTATGTTAAAAATTAAACAATGAGCCCTAAACCAGATGAGAATACGACTACTGATTAAGAAAAACTCCCTCGTTTTGTGCTCAGAGAAAATCTTTATACTCGTGAAGACGGTCAGGACTGACTCTATCAGTAACTCCAGTTCATTTACAGTCATAAACCTCCAATCAATGCCTGCGCTGGCTGAAGTAGCAAAGTTTCAGCAGCTGCTCAGATTTATTCTTCACAGGCAGTTTGTAGCATCAGCAGGTCGTTTCTCGCCTGCTTTGAAATTCTACAGTCTGTGATATCGATTTAAAGCACTTCAACATCCAGAGCAGAAGGCAGAGCTGCAATAAAATCACGATCGGAATCCCTTGGTGAGTAAGCACAAACTGAGACAGAGTTAATTTGATGGTCAAAACTAGACATGTATTCATGTCTGATTTGCTGATGTAATGCAACATTTGGGGGAGGGTGCACAAGATTGTGGCCTCTGTAAACCTGTTCAGTGTGTGTCTGTTCATTCCCAGTTACGAGAGATCAGAGGAGTTTATTTAAGAGTCCGCTTTACCCCAAACTTCACCACCGACTGTCAAAAACACACTATAGAACTAGAGAGAGAGAGTCAAACAACAAACAAACAACAAAACTCTTCAGGATGGTGTTTGTAGTGGCTCTGATGTCGCCGCTCTGTTTTTCAGTTCCTGTTCCTGTCTGAGGTTTTGCAGTGGAGAGCTCAGACCACACCAGACCACGTCCTCTACACCCTGCTCAGCTCCCGGGTAAAAACACACACAACTCTGTTAAGTGGGAAAGACAATAGGATCGTATGTTCCTGTTTGTTAAAGCTGTTTATCTAAGAAGCTGTGGTGGAACAGTGGACGCAGAAATGTCAGAGACACCTCAGGGTTTCCCTCAGGACACTGGTTCATCAAAGTGTAATAGTGTTTTATCACTGTAGCATCCCTGATGTTTCTCTGTGCTACTGAGTAAAATGGATGCAAGCATCATATTTTCACTTGAAAGTATCTAAAACTCTACAAAATAAGATGCATGTCAAAAGCCAGCAGACATCACCCGCGGTTTACAGTACTGGCACCAAAGAGAAACAGTAAGAACCTCACTTTGTGCTTCACATGCTTCATCAAGTGATCTTTCCCTCCCTCCTCTCCTCCAGGGGGCGGTGTCCAGCTCCCTCACCTGTCTGCAGCTCCATAAGAGGGCAGAGCGAGTGGCTGCTCTGCTGATGGAGAGAGGAGGTCTGCAGGAAGGGGACCACGTCGCTCTGGTTTACCCTCCAGGTGTGACTTGCTGCACACTGTTATTGGCAGCTTGGAGATTTGGAGCATGAGTCAAAGCTGACCTGTGTCTGTGTGTCTCCCTGTAGGTATTGACCTGATCGCAGCCTTCTACGGCTGCCTGTACGCCGGCTGTGTTCCCATCACAGTGCGACCGCCTCACCCTCAGAACATCTCCACCACCCTGCCGACTGTCAAGATGATCGTCGAGGTCGGGAGTTTATGCTAAACAGCTGATTGTTTATCAGATCGTATCCTCTGTTTTTATTATCCTTATTGATGAATGTTATTGATTCTCATACTTAAGCGTCCTCCAGCTGGTCAACCTCTAGTTGACCTCTGACCTCTGGGGAGTAATAAATGGAAGCTTGTAATTAAATTATGATGTTTAAGGTAACTTGTGCATCATTTTCTCTGTCTCCACAGGTCAGTCACTCGGCCTGTGTGATGACCACAGCGGTCATCTGTAAGCTGCTGCGCTCTAAAGAGGCCATGGCTACTGTGGACATCAGGAACTGGCCTCCTGTCCTGGACACTGGTACAGTAGTCTGTTACCTAACCACAGCTCCTTAACCTCAACTCTAGTCTTAAAGGCACCTGTTGTTCACGTCATTGTTTCCTTCTTCTGTGTGTTTCTGCCACCAGTTGCAGTTTAAGATACAAAAAAAACAGGGATGAGGGATGAAGTCATTGTTTTTAAATTGTAGACGTGATTCATAACCCAGTGGGACCTCATTCTTACATAAACATCATGCAGTAGAAGTCAAAAGCCATTAAGTGGGATTTGTGATTAATCTGTTGCTGCAGATGAACTTTATATTTTTAATTTTTGAATTGGATGATATTCTACAGGTTAATGTCAGCAGCTGTGCTGTGAGATCGCCTGTACTCACATTTAAAATGTGAGATGCCAGAAATGTGCTGCTCAAAAACTCATCTGAGGATCCTGCAGTTGTTCTCCACACAGCCGGGACCGGAGGCGTTAAGTTTTCAGGTTGTTTGACCGTCCTTACAGTCAGCAACTTCATGTGAACACAGTATCTGAGGAAGGCCTTCATATGTGGCATAAATGTCAACTTGGACTCAATGATGAACTGATAACAAAGGCCAAAAGTCAAAAGTCAAGGTCACTGTCACCTTGTATATGTCCCATTCTCACCAGTCCTGGGGGAAAAATCATCTTGGACTCATGGTGCACATGAAATGAGTTACCTTAAACATTCGTGCAAGTGAAGTACCACCCAATAAACAGTTCTTCCGCAACAACACAACATTTTGGTCCCACTTCCCTTTCTGCTGTATTGTGGGTTCATCTTGAGGCCAGTGTGTCTGAAATGAATTTAACGGAGTAGACTGTCCTCTTGAGTGTATTAGAACAATTATGTGTGTGTGCTGCAGATGACCTGCCAAAGAAGAAGCCTCCGGCTCTCTATAAGCCCACCAACCCTGACGGCCTGGCCTATCTGGACTTCAGTGTGTCGACGACTGGGATGCTGGCTGGAGTTCAGGTCTGCTCTGCATTAATCCTCATCACAAACTGCCCCCCCCCCACCACTCCCTTCCCCCCCATTTCATTTATTCGTTGTTTTTTCATTCCAGAGGGAAGTTAAGCAATGAAGCAGTAATAACGTGTAAACATCACAAAAAGCCGAAGAACAGCACATTTTATTTACTGTAGAAAACGTTCTTCAGGTCACTGTATGAGATAAACACAATAAAATGTGTCCACTCTGAGTTTACATCAGATCAATCTGCTGAAGTAGGAAACACAGTGTGACTCAAACACTTCCAGGATTTGTTGCATTTAAGAAAATAGTAATTTAACATTAATTTAACACAAACAACCAGATCCAACGAAGACCTGTACTGTTGTGTTGGAATTAACTCTCTGTCTTTCTATCCTGTTGTTTGTTTGTGTCTGTGTGTCTCTCTTTCACTTTTGTCTTTCTAGATGTCCCATAATGCCGTTGGAGCTTTCTGCCGGTCGGTCAAGCTGCAGTGTGAGTTGTACCCGTCCAGGGAAGTGGCCATCTGTCTGGATCCATACTGTGGCCTCGGCTTTGTCCTCTGGTGTCTCTGCAGGTCAGTGCAGCCCTGTGTACATGTGTCTCTGCCGACCTGCTAATGCTACTTAATGTGTTTTTAGTTAAAGGCTACTGCAGTGATTTAATACTGCACCGAGAATGATCAAAACTGAAGCAGACTCAAAGACTTTTTACGCCACTCCAAGATGTGATTCTCATTTTAGTTTCTACTTTGTCTGTTTCTGATGTGTTTTAAAATTCACTGGGAGAAAAAGCTGAGACCAGATTCATCCTTGAAACATGGAAAGATACCTCTAAGTCTGCATACACAGTTTATTACTTCCTAATTGACATTCGAATTCCCGAGCTACAGGTGGTAGGATGAACAGAGGGTCCATGAAAAAGGAGCCCTTAGAAGTGCCTCGCTCACGTTTCTGGACAATTTGTCTCATTTCTCATGGTGAATTTCAGATAAAACATGTCAGAAACATATCAAACAAAGTAAAAGTTTGAGTAAATCTAACATCAACATCAAGTGGAAACGCTGTGACCATAAGAGTGGACGCTGTTAAAGCAGAGTGAAGTGCACGCTTTTGAACTAAGATGTCTGGCTAAATTAAGAATTATATTTATGTGTCCAGATACTTTTGGCCTTATAATATATGTTCTTTTTATCATTTGGTGGCAAGAAATTCATTACTGTAAAGGGGAAAATGCTAATGGTCTCATCTGTCAGTGCAGTGCCTTTTTTATTTCACAGACGGTTTGGTGTATGTTATCCTCACATTATGATTTATAGCAGAAAGTCATCTGGCTTCCTTAAATAACAGGACCAGAGATTCTCTCCAGTAAAGTTTATCTACTCTCTATCCGACTCTATCCGTCTGAAACTCGACTCTTTAAATCTTAAATGCTGGTTCCAGATCACAGGTCTGGTTAATTTTAAATTCTCTGTTCATAAATTCTGAACTTGGCCCAACTAGAGTCAGCTGCTGAATGTCTTCTAAACACAACAGGCTGCAAATCACCGTCGGTATGAGAATCTCTCGTCCTCCTCGACGACTTTAAAGCAACAATAACTCATGTTTGCACCTGTTTGTTATAAAATACGACCGAGCTTTCGGCTCCCAGGTTCCTTTGCGAAAGCTCGCTGTCACTGAGACTTACATTTATCATATAAAGGACAAACGTCCATTTTATTGCGTGTAATCGTGTGTGTGTCTCTGTGTGTGTCGTCTGTAGCGTGTATTCAGGCCACCAGTCCATCCTGATCCCTCCCGTGGAGCTGGAGTCCAACCCGGCACTGTGGCTGTTGGCTGTCAGCCAGATGAGGGTGCGAGACACCTTCTGCTCCTACAGCGTCATGGAGCTCTGCACCAAAGGACTCGGCCTGCAGACCGAGGCGCTCAAGGTCAGTGGGACACTGACACGGCCAACCAATCAATTAAAGACATGTTTGGGACATTTGTTTTACCTAATCAGGCTGTTTTCAGCAGTTTGTCTTGGTACCATGTTCACTGTATTATCTGTAAGAGGTAACAAACCAGCTCTGACCTCAGTCCCAGTCAGAAGGTCATGGCACTCAACACAGTCAGATAAACCCACAGACTCAGAGTGAGAGCACTGACAGCAGCTGCACAAACTCCGACTCTGTTTAGCTGAGTGTCCCTTTAAGGAGACACCTGTAATAAACTCTGTGTCAGTCGTCTGCTCAGCCTGAGGCGACGTCTCACTGCCGGACACCTGTGATTTGTCCCTGATGGAGGTTGCAGAGCTGTTTTCACTGATTATCTGTCAGCTGAATGCAGAGGAAGGAGTAGAACTGCTCTTTTGCTCAGAATCTCTGACTAAAACAACCCTCAGGACCTTATTTTAGCTTTAATCTAATTCTTACCTCAATCTAACAGCCACGTCTAAACCCTGAATCCAAGGAGGATCAAACTGTGTCTACTCTGTAACGCTGGCGTCTGCTCCTGTTAACATGTGGTGGCTGAAGTTCCTATAAAGCTGCAGAAATTCAAACTTTCTATTTTGTTGAAATGTTACCAGGAGCAGATTACAGTGTTTAAACACAGTAAAGGAATTCAGAGCTGCAGAATATGCTTGAGCTTCAGTTTCACAGTGAACATCCACAAACATTTCTGAATGAGCATCTCAGTCCTCTGTGTGCTCTCCCGTTCAGGCTCGGGGTCTGGACCTGTCTCGCGTTCGAGCTTGTGTGGTGGTGGCAGAGGAGAGGCCCAGGATGTCGCTTACACACTCCTTTTCCAAACTCTTCAAAGACCTCGGCCTTCACCCGCGATCGGTCAGCACGGCCTTCGGCTGCAGAGTCAACCTGGCCATCTGCCTGCAGGTAAACACTGCAGCACGCCGCGACCTCAGAGTCAGTGTAAAGGAATATTATTAGAAACTGTTAAAGACAGGTACAGACTCTGGGTAGAAGTAAAGGTCTTTGATCCCGCTCTCACTGTATCTGTATTGTGATTGGCTGCAGGGTACTTCAGGACCAGACCCCACTACTGTGTACGTGGACATGAGAGCACTGCGCCATGACAGGTACACCAGTCCCTCCATCAGCCCTTTCGTTTGTTTCTCTCTATTCACTGCACACGTTTGACACTCAGACATGTGTGTGTTTCAGGGTTCGGTTAGTGGAGAGAGGTTCTCCTCACAGTCTGCCGTTAATGGAGTCTGGCAAGGTGAGTGCGGTTCACGTGAAGATTCACTGTGTACGCACAGCACCGCAGCTGTGTTCTGAGTTAAAGCTCAAGAGAAGCTTGAATGTTAAATGCAGAGACAATTAAAACCCACAGATGTTTGTTTGGACGTCCATCTGAGATCTGAGGAGATCCACGTTAGACAAATTAAACACTACATTTCAAATTAAAGTTTCATTTTGCTGCAGGCTACTCAAATGAAACTTCCAGCGGGACACAGTCAGAATTGAAAAGACTATTCAGAGACATGAGATGCAGTGAAATCTTCTGTCAAAACAAGCAGCAAATTGACACAAGATTTCAGGACTATTTCTGCTTTCGCTGCATGTCCTCCCACGTTCGGTGAGTCAAATCAGAAAGCAGGTTTTGGGTCCATGATGACTGAAGGCCCTGAATCATCCGTAGGTCTGTGGATGTGTGGGTGGAAAAAGGATCACGTCGCATTTCTCAGACGCTTGTCTAAAACGTTCCTTTTTAAAATGGTAATAATGCACATTGCACAGGTCTGAAAGCACCCAGCAGTGACTTCCAATCACTGCGGCGAGGTGTGAAGTGAGAGTCACACACCGAAAGATCACTGCAGGACAAGCAGGAAAAATTAGTCATAGCTTCAGTGTTAGGGCCAAGAAGACGATTTTATATGAAGCCATTCATAGTCCTAACACTGTATTTATACGCTGAAAGAGAAAAAAGAGGAAGTACGACATTTAGTAGAAGCACGTGTGCTAAAGTTGGATCCACTCTCAAATGTCACCTTTAGTGTTGACATCTTAACTTTCTTAAGAAAATGTTAATAGAAACAAAACAAAACTTTTCAACTGTTAAATTCTGTTGAGCTGCTGATAAATATGGAGACTGAATAAAAACACACACGTTGATGGAAACGTTTAGAGATGTTTCGTAGCTTTTCACGGCCTGGTGATCACGATTCATGAGCAGTACACACAGTACCTTTCCTCTTTGCCCTTATTGACAAAACAAACAACATGATCATGATCTGGTCTTCGTTACAACCCTTTCTGTGTTTTTTCTGTGTGAGCATCAATGAGCAGAGCTAGTTCTGATGAAAACTGCTGATCACCACAGCTCCTGTGTCCTTAAGTCCAGTTGCGAAGGTCCATCTACTATAGTAGAAATAAAAACGTTGACCCCCCCATTTTTTAATTTAGATTTAATCTACACTGAAATCAGATCTGTGAGATAAACTTCATGCTTTTCTGAGACGCCTCATATGCACCACATCAGCTGTTTGCATGTGTCAGTGTTTAGTTGCGCAGCCTCCCCTGATAAAGTCGGGATATCTCCCCAGAAGCTTTTTAGAAATCATCATTTTGCTGCAGAGATGTCGTCCTCCACCAAACACTGCGTCCTTCTGGCTGCTCCTTAAATCTGCTGCTTTAATCCAGGAGCAAATTCCTCTGCACTCATCTGGTCTCTGAGCAGCACTTACTGCAGCTTCATTACAGATCTCTTAGCAACTACCGGAGCTCCATCAGCGAGGTCAGCAGGAGGACAGACGGCAGCGCATACCGTCTAAACATGCAGCATTAAACCTGAGGAAAGAAGACGAGAGCGTTTGCTGTTATTAGATTGAATTTTTGTTCGTCTTCACTCTCACAGATCAGTGATTAAATCATTTAATGCTGTGAATACTGTGGATGATTCGGGTTGATCAGAGTAAACTGTGCAGCTTCAAGTAGAAACACTCGAGTGACAGATCTTTTCTCGGAGTTTGATGAGACGTTCGGCTCTCTTCTTCCTCCACACTGACACACAAAGAGAGGACATCATGTTTCGGGGCTGGTCATCGATCAGTCCGCTGTTTATTTCGACTCACTCAATGTGGGAGGAACCCACATGTCCACTGCTTGTTTTTCTTCTTCCTTTTTTTTTTTATGTTTTACTGTGTTTCTGTTCACTGCGAACGTGATGAGGAAAGAAAAACTCAGTGGGATGAAATCTAATAAACGGTGGCTGCGTGGGGGGGGAGTGCGATCACATCTGTTCTGTCGTGTTAAATAACAAACTGTGAACTGGGATCAAGTCTGGGAAGATGAAGCTGTGAAGTGACACTTCAATTTAAAGTGTAACCATGTGTTAAATGTAAACAGCTGCAGCTATTTGTGGAGTTCATGCAGAAACCAAAGACGTGGCTTAGAGAGAAGCTGTCACCATGGCAACTGTTTTTTACTTCAATTTATCATGGTATTTTATTTATTTCAGATTCTGCCCGGAGTTCGAATCATCATCGCCAACCCCGAAACCAAGGGACCGCTGGGAGACTCGCACCTCGGAGAGGTCGACAGACATTAACTCTTTTCTTTATTCGTTTGTTTCTGTTTTTCTGTTGTTTTCTTTTTATCTTTATTTCACTCTTTATGTTGGTCCTGTTCTTTTTATGTATTTCAGTCTGTCCATTGTCCATTGTCCATTTTTTCTTTCTCTCCTTGTGTCTCTTCCTTTGTCTCTCGCCCTTTTTTAATCATATTTGTATTAAATTTATGGTCTTTTCTTTGCTTTTTCTTTATCTGTTCTTTTTTATATCTTACTTTATTCTTTACCTTTGACTCTTTCTCTCCCGTGGGAGTTCAAATGCTTCTGCAGTCTCCATTGAGGTTATGTTTCATTTAGCTGCAGCTTCCTTATCAGTTTATAATTCCACTCCATGAAATTTCTACCTCCAGTGTGAAATGCTCCTCTGCCACAAAAGTCACATTGAGAGTCTTGAGTTCAGGTTTCAATATTTGTAACTCAGACCTTTACTCCGTCCTGCAGATTTGGGTGCACAGCGCACACAACGGCAGTGGTTACTATAGTGGCTACGGTGAGGAGGTTCTTCAGTCCGACCACTTCAACTCCAGACTCAGTTTTGGGGACACTCAGACGGTCTGGGCCAGGACAGGCTACCTGGGCTTCCTCCGACGCACTGAGCTCACAGACGCCAACGGAGGTGACTCCACTCCCCATGTCCTCCCCAAGTCATTTAATGTCCTACATTAGACTTGGACTTTGTTCTCTAGCTCTACATCAACAACCCTTGATGTTCTGTGCCTCTGTTGTTTGAACAGAGAGACACGATGCTCTATTCGTGGTGGGAGCTCTGGAGGAGGCCATGGAGCTGCGCGGGATGAGATACCATCCCATCGACATCGAGACGTCTGTCATCCGCGCACACAAGAGCATCATGGAGTGGTAGGACACTGCTTAAATATCTTGATCTGCACATTTCTTTTCTCAGTTTGGTCAGCTTGTTGTGGACATCATCTGCCTCCAGTGGCCAGAACTTACTGCAGCTTTAAAATAATACAACTGTTGCTGGGTAAGGTCTGATAGTTCGGTTCATCTCTGTCCTTCTCAGTGCGGTGTTCCCTTGGACCAACCTGCTGGTGGTTGTGGTGGAGCTGGAGGGCTCCGAGCAGGAAGCCCTGGATCTGGTTCCCATGGTGACCAAGGCAGTGCTGGAGGAGCACTACCTGATCGTGGGTGTCGTCGTGGTGACGGACATCGGCGTCATCCCCATCAATTCCCGCGGCGAGAAACAGCGCATGCACCTCCGCGATGGCTTCTTACAAGACCAGCTAGACCCCATCTATGTGGCCTACAACATGTAGCCTGAGGGTGTGTGCGTGTTTGTATGTGAGAGCGAGCGAGAGAGAGCATGCGTTCGTATGCCGTGCATATTGCTGTTGTTGTTCATTTATTTCCCGAGATCAAGATGTACTGTATTTTTGAACCTGCGTACGGTGTGGTCTTAAATTGTCGCTTTCTTTAAAGTTGTGTTGTACCGGTTGGTTGCTTGGTTGGTTGACTGATTGTTTGACTGCTCAGTGGTGGTATTACACCCCCGCTTAATCTCGTGACCCTTACCAGGAGCTCGTCACTGTAGAAAGCCTTAGGGGAACACTGTGTATGGGGCGACAGCTCCTGTCGTCACGCCGCGTGTCGTTTTTCAGAGGTTTTAGGAGGTAAATTTTCACTAGAGACCGTATCTGTAATCATGTTTTACTGGTCGAATCGAACAATCCCAGATTTGTGGTATTATTTCAATTAGAACAGGGGCAGCCAGATTATTGTAAAAAATATAAATATTGTACATAGACATAATAATCTATATGGAGAGGAACCTAAAACACACTGAGGTGTAGTAGCCCCAATATGCAGCTCTCTCCACCCTGTGTGTGTGTCTGCAGAGTGCGTGTGCGTCTCCGTCTGTGAGCGTCTTCATCTGTCTGCATGACAGGGACATTTTAACAAGTTTTAATGTGAATTTAACTCTGATTTCAAACTGATTTTATCCGTGGGCGATCGAATAAGGCATGTTTTTCTGGAGAATAGGCTCATTATGATTTCAACCTGTTGAAACTGCAGCTACTGTAGAAACACACTGGAAATACTAACAAAAAGAGAAAAACACAGCTACTTTGTTATCAGTGTCCCAGTGTGCAGCGAGTGGCTCAGAAAACCACCTTAACGCAGCTCTTGTAAATCTAGCTTCGTTTTGGAAAGTTGGAAAAACAGCTGTGTTCCTCTGAACTCACAGAAATAATATACTCACAGTAAATTATTTCTAAATGTCAAAATCTAAATCTTATGCTCAAAATGCTCAAAATCATATTGACCCTTATTTGAATCAACTGTACAACATAACACAACGTGCAATATGTGTCAGTAAAGATGTAAATGGAAAGCACACACAGCAAGTTTCCAGCTGTATTTTTTTCCATCATCTCGATGAGTTCCTCTCAGTTACTTTAATGAACGTGATAACGTTTAGTCCTGAAAATATCCAAAGCAGCTCCTCAAGCGAAGTGCACTGTGTCAATGTAAAAGATGAAGGCAGAATATTATTATCGTTTTTAAAGGGAGTTTATGCGAAGCGAAATGTGGTAGAGCGTCTGGTCAGGTGTCCTGCTTCACAGTCGCTGTCTGAATCCAGATGCACATAAATGCAAACTTCACTGCAGCAACATCTGGATGCTGTTGGTACTAAGACAAAGTTTACACAGAAAAAGCTCTATTTGTAGCAATAATGGCCAAGAGGACGTTCTTCACTGCAGGGATTCGAGTTCACCATCTGAGACATTTTCTCAGCTACAATTTTACAGAATAACAACAATTTGATATGATTATAGGCTGAGGCTGCAACATTGAACTTAGTAAAAGACCTTAAGTTAAAGGTTTTTTCACCTCATAGTTAAACGTCTAAATAGCTTAATACTAATGAAACAAACTGGCTAAAATCAACAACAAAAGAAGATTAGGAACAAACTTTGGGTTTGAGATTTTTTTTACTGTGTTTACATAATGAGACAAAGGTCTTGAAGTCTTCAGAAAACCACGTACTTACATTTTAAAGCAAGAAGTCAGAATAACATCAACACTTATTAGAGAAGATCCATTAGTGTGGAGCTGTGGAAACTCCAGTTGCTTGCAGAACTGCAAATGAGTAAAAGTTCATTTCAATTTCAAGTTCAATTTGATAACACAGATGCAACATTTACAGAAAAATGCTGAAAAACAGGAAAAACATCCAAATACAGAAATATCCTGCTTGAAGCAGAAACAACAGAAATTATATTTCCAGTGACAAGATAAAATTTGCATGTTAGCAACTTCAGCAGCTTAAAGAGTCGTGTCTGTTTTTAGTGTCTACACGGAAACACTGACCTGTCTACAAGTGACATGGTTTCCAGGGAAGCACTAAAAAGTTGTGGACATGGCTTGGACGTGCTTGTTGTTAACTTCTGTTGTTGTTCCTGAGCTGTCAGGGCCATTAAAACAGTTCATGACCACTGTTCATTTGTCTAGTGGAGTAACAGAGAGAAATCTGCCTGTCTGACGTTTTGATTTTATCTTTTTAATCATTCAGAAAAGGAAACCTCGGTAAAGAACGTCCTCTGGTCTTTGGTACAACAGCTACCACCTTATGTGCACTAATTCAAATGTTTCCTCAGATATCATGAGGATACCACAGATTTAAGATAAATAAATAGGTATATTAAAAGTTTTAAAGTAAATCAGTTTATTCCAAGACTAGGTGCAGCGATGCCTCTTGTGTGTCTGTGAATTAAGGGAATTATCAGCAGTGTTACAGGAGTAAAGTGAACCTGCCTGTCACTGACGCTGCAGGATATATAGAAAATTTTATTCAATGTTATTAGAATAATCCATTAACATTTGTTTACATCCTTGTGGGTAAATTATCTCATGACATCATCTCATCGTTCTTCTTCATTGCTTCACTTTCGTGTCATTGTTCGTCTTTTTAACCAGATGAAGAAAAAAAAAACATCTTTATGCATATCAGAAGTTGCTTAGCGCTTGTTTGGCTAACTTAGCAGTTTGGGTTTGTTGGTAGCAGCGTAGCGGTCATGTTTCAGTCCCTGAGTGTGTGTGTGTGTGTGTGTGTGTGTGTGTGTGCACGTGAGTGTGTGTGCGTGTGCACGTGAGTGTGTGATGAGAGAGAGAAGTGGAGGGTGTTCGATATGAAGGAAATCCCATCTCAAACCCAGAGGACTCGTCTGTGTGTTCAGGGGCTGGATGGAAGCCAGACTGCATGGCGTGTGTGTGTGTGTGAGTGTGTGTGTGTGTGTGTGCGTGTGTGTGTGTATTGTATGTAAATAGTGTTGATTTTGTACGGTACAAGTGTGTGTGACTTGTTTTGTACACATGATAAAAAGATTAAATGACACTTTTATAAGAGCCTGCTGTTGGCTCACCGTCACACTATACAGTGCAATAAAGTGCTTTGATTGGCTAAAACCCAGACTTGTTATTATTGATTCATTGTTTCATTTATTATTTATTTTACTTTGGCTTTGCTGTTTTTATTTACGTCTTTTTCAACAGGATATATTGCAAGATATTTACATTCAGTGACTTAAATTCAAAGGGTTAAAGTTTAAATTTACCAAGACCCTTTATCACAGTTTAATTATTAAAAGAAACACTTTGATTTAAATTAAAGACACTCAGCAAACAAAAGTCATCCTAATAAAATACTAGCCGATACCTTTATAAAAGTAACACAATGGGCTTGTGCCACTTTTCTCTATGCAACTCTTCAGCCTCACCACACCAAAACAGGAACAAATACCCAGAACACCTGACAGTGTCTTGGCAGAATAACCACGTATTACTCAATACTGCCTCCATGTGACCAGAGTTTGTAATGGCATTTAGACCTCTGGCAGCACACATACATTTTTTTTTACAAAATACACAATAACAAAGCAAAGTCACAAATTCACACCACAAAGATAGTTCATGAAGGTATTTCACCCTAAGTGGACAATTGTGTTGTGGTTAATTTACCACCTGGACACAAAGTTTTGTGCACTTTTCCAAACTATAATTGCAAAATAATGTAACGAAGGAAAGAAAAGAAATAGAAAAACAGAAAATATAGGAGAAGGACATTTAAGTCATGCTTAAAAACAAACATAATCTTGACAAATCATAAAAAGTTAAGTTACATCATTGTGAAAAGTAAAAGAAATCAAGTTCAGTAATTTATTAGTTAATTAAAGTGAATTTGTCTATGAGAATATGAGAGCAGAGCCACCTTTAATTTGACCTTTAGTCAGAATCAAAACTGCACAGAGATAAAAACTAAAAGGGCCAAAGTTGAACTTTTACATTTATCTGCACAGCAAAGACTTAACCGAAGTCTCATGTTTCTCCCAGTTTTCCCAGAGTCCCAGTGGTTTTATTGGCTCCGTGACCGACCTCTTCTATCTCACTGATATTATTAAATATAAACATATGTTCACAAGTAAAACCAAAGTTTATCCATGAAAACAATATTTACAGAAATGCTCATAAAAGTGCAACAAATGGATAAACAGACAGACAAATGCACACAACCGCTCTTTAAAGACCTTTGGAGTCTCTTTCTTTCTCTTTTCTCTTCTTCTCTTTCTCTCTTTTTTTGAATCTCTCTCATCTGTAACTGTCCAGTAAAAGCATTCCTCAGAGCTTCCCCTCAGCTATTCCTGTAGAGTCATAAATGACTAAAAAAAAGTGTGTGGGATCAGTCGATAGCTGGAGCTGATAGATAGAGTTTCCATTCTGTGTTTGTGCTTCCTTACATCTGCAAATCGAAGGCGTTAAACAAAATATACCATATTCATGCTTTATTTAATGTCATGGTTTAATTAGACACAAACAGGTGGTAGAGATACAGCTGTAAATAAAGCTCATTTACATGGCATGAAAGGTTTCAGCTCACTTTCTCAAAACGGATTTGATGCAAAGAAAAAAAAGCAGTATCAGAAAAAATACAATGTCATCGGCATAAAATCTTTCTCCTGAACACATCTGAGACAAGATTTCTAAAAACCATCTCACTGAATTTGATGTTACGTCATTGTTGATGGTCTGTAGGATTCATGGCATTCACACAACACAACTACTAAAGTAGTATCTCAGATAGAGAAGAGACAAAATAACTGTACAGAGACAAAACAATACCACAATTGACATGAAACCCTCATTTGTTGTTAAACACCTAGAAATTTAAATTTGGTATTTCTCTAATATTACTTGATCTTTATATGTTTTGGATTCTGTGCCTGACCTGGAAATCACACATTTCCATTTACAGTACATCACCTCTCAGATAGTGTAAGGAGCAGTTCGAACCTGTCTGGAAGGCGAATCAACGACCATATAAAGGCCCCCGGACCAGCGTTTGGGAACCAGACTTCATTCCAATATCAGTTCTTTTTTACTGGCAGTAGTTTTGGGTGCTTCCACAAGATGTCACTGCGGGTGTTTCATGTTGACACACACTCAGATCCCAGGCAGCTCTATCAGGTCCCTAACTGGGAGCGCGCAGGAGTCCGGAGTGGCCACCTGGCGCAGGCGTGTGCCGGGGACGCGCTTTGATATGAACCAGGGAGTGAACCGACCACCGCCTCACGCCAGAGCAACTCCTCTCGGTGAACTTATGTGATCGCACCTTCCCACCCGGATCTCTATCACAGGTCGTGTAGTTTGGACCGTTTCAGGTGTCACTTTCTGTTGTTCTCCGCCTGTTTTCATTCAACCCGAGTTCTTGGAAACACGTTTAATCCTCTTTGAGGGAGCCAAAGAAAAGTCTGATTCGCAGTGAGGCCGTGCGTAAAGCTGCCGAGCAGCAGCGACGCATAATCTGATTTTGCGCGCGTTCAAATCACAAACTTGTCAGACTGTGGAGTCGCATTTTACCACGCGTGTTTCCTGCTGAGGATGACAGACAGGTGACCGCGGAGCTGCTGTTCAGGTGGAGTTAATCCTCCGCTGGATGAGATGCGACCATGTCTTTTACGCACCGGCTCGCTCTGCTTCTGCTCTGCTTCAACTCCATCCACACGGTCAGTCATTTACTGTTGTAAACGTATCGTTAAAGTATCACATCATTTCAAATTATGGTGTAAAAATAATGAGTCAGACCTTTTTATTTTTTATTTTTAATGTGTTTGTATCGAGGTTTGGCTCTGGAGTGACTTTACTGTCAATTCCTGAAACATTCTTTCAGTGTTACTCAACAAGGTTATCTCCAGTGGCCACAAATGTTTAGTTTTAAAAGACATTTATAGCATTCTCAGGCCATAACCTTCTTCAAATACCCACACAGTGACGTTTTCGTGCAGATCTTACTTGATTTATTGTGTATTTTGTAGAATCCTTCTGCCGGGACATTAAAATGTATGTATGATGGATGGTTCAACAAATTTATTTTGTTGGTATAGTCTGAACTTCCACACTGTGTTTTTTTTTTTTTTTTTTTCAGAGTTAAAAATTTCACACTAATTTGACTTTTCATTCTCTTAATCACCTCAAACAGCTCATTCATGGATCCCAAAGATAAACTTTCTATGTAACTTCTTACTATCCATATATTTTTTGTGCTCCTGCTGGTTAATTTTCAAACTTCAGACCAGATTATTCACACTGCAGACTCCGCTCTACGTTTGGACTCTGCAGGTTGCACCATATCTTCATCTACAGAAGTCATTATTTTGCTGAAGCTAAAATCCAGGACGGTTACTTTGTGGGTTTGGACGCAGAAACAGACTCAAGAGGATGATTTACTCACATTTTACTCCAGTGGATGTAATTGAGGTGACGTCAGCTGTTCCAAAAATCCACTTTAAAGTAGAGTAAAGCAGACTCTCAAGATCTGACTTGGAGGAAAAGTTCCAGACATGTCTTGAAAGAACAGAGTTTTCCCAGCTGTGCATGGAAAGAAAAATAATGCTTCATGTTATCTGTATTATTAACCCCATATCTGAATCAATATTTACATTTTTAAGTGAAGAGTTTGAGCTACAGCTGAAAAATGTTTTGTGTCTTTGAATTTTTAACTGATACTTTGAATTTTAGACCCGTTTTCCCACAGTTTTTACAAATGTTTGCGATATAACTGGACATTTATCTGTTACATACACCATTTTAAAACCTTAAGGATTATTGTTCTTTTCATGTGTTTGGTCATAAAAGACTTTGGTTTGCGTTGACGGCAGCACTCATATGTCTCAGAGCATTTTGTGGCAGGTTGCAGACGAGTTTTGAGCAGTTTAGCTGGAGAGTGATGCTTCCATTTCTTTTTTTTTGTGTTGTTGTTTTTCTTTTTGCTAATTTACTGTATATCACATTGTCTAGTTGTAGTTGAGGCTGATCACTTTAAAACCCAGACAATCCAGTACCAGTGATTGATGTGAGCTACACTGTGCCCTGCAACATCTGCAGAGCAAGAAATGTAGATGTGACATCCCGCTTTTGCAGACGCAAAAGGAAAAATGTCAGGTGTGTGTTTTACAGTAGCTGTAAGACTTGAGTGTGTATATATAGTGCTTATGTTAAAGGCTAATGACGCCTGCTGCTGCTGCTGCGTGCTCGCATCAGGTATGACAGGGCGCTTAGGTTTTATTTGAAATTAGTGTATAAAAAATAAATGCACTTGTTTAGTGGCAGCAGGTCCTCATAGAGCTCTGACTTACAACCGTTTCAGCAGGTTTAATGTGATAAATAAATCAAAGCTGTGATTAACTCGTTCAATCCCTGTTCGTTTCTCTGTGCGCGTTAAAGCTGCAGCAGGCGACTCCTCAAACTGTTTAACTTCTGCAGGGTGATGTCAGGGAACTGTGGACAAACCAGGTTGAACTGTGGCATTCAAAGCTGCTGTGAGAAAGTCTCTCGGCTCGCTGCCAGTTAGGAGACAGATTATTGTTTAGTTTGAAACTTCTCTTTCATTCTTTCTGTGTGTGTGGAGGCTGAGAGGAGACAGAAATGCATTTGCTGAAGCCGGGTTAATAATAACTGCAGCTCTGTTATTGCTCTTTGCACCTGAATATTGTGAACTCCCCTGACAACAACACCCACCTATTAGAATTTACCTTCATGTACCTGCGCTATTCTCCAAATTATTACATTAACAGACAACACAGTGTGGTCTGATTTCTACTTGTCTTGCTTTTAAAAATGAGCTGCCGGTGTTAAAACTCTTCATGTCTTAAAGTAACATTTGATGTGGTGATTTTCAGGAGACAAGAACCTGAAATAAAAATTGTTTTGATGAGGAATCTGCAGATATTGAGGACAGATTACTGTAAAGAGCTGCTCTGGATGGATCATTTAAAATAATACAAAACCATCTATTAGTTAATTGCATTTTTATTTTTATTGTTTAATTTCGCCAACGACAGATTATGAGCAGCATCTGAGACAAACTGTGGAGCTTCTGTCGTTCTCCGTGAGCAGAGCGAGTCTGAACGTTTGGTTTAATCCAGAACATTTTATCCTCTGCTTGGTAATGGATCTGTGTGTTTTTGTGTGTACTTGTATGTATTAAAGCTCATTAGATGACACAGATTATGTTGTTTGTTAGACGGCGGTGGATTAAATAAGGTCAACGGTTTAACCTTTGACCTGTGCTGCTTTCTATTTCTAGTTTTTGTGTTTTGAGAAGCGAGATGGTGAAAACGAGAAAGACACACAAATCCAGATCTGAGCCTGTAAAGTCTCAGGAGTACTGAGGAAGATCATAGTGTGTGTGTGTGTGTGTGTGTGTGTGTGTGTGTGTGTGTGTGTGTGTGTGTGTCTGTGAGAAACACCTGCAATCACCCATGAACCTGGAAACCTGGAAAAATGTCTATGTGCACGTTTTAGTTTTGTCATTGAAGCCCTTTGATCTGTTATTTCATTTGATAGTGATGCTGATATGAACATTGAACTGTATCATCTGCTCCTGCGTATTAAGAAAACTGGCAGAAAACCAAACATACAGCAAGTTTCTGTTTGTGCGTTCGTTCTCCCAAACCACCGAGGGATTAAATGTTCATAAAACAACTCCTGTAGTGAAGCATTATGGAGCCAAACAAGTGCAGACTGGGACCAAAAGTCTTACATGTACTTGTGTGTTTTATCGTCAGGCTGGGAGATAGATGAGTCATCCAGGAATTTAAAGTAAGAAAACAAACTTTTATAGAGAAAGAAGAACTCGAGACTTTTTTAGTTGGTTGCTCACATTTCAAATGTCGCGTTTTGCAGCTTCACTTGAATGCAAATCCAGATAAGAGCCCTCTGGTCGGCATTTGAAGGAGTAAAGTAACCTTAATCTCTAACAGTAGTGCTTTTTGAATTAATCAGTTAACCACAGGAAGATATAACCAACCAACTCTGCAGTGCAGCTTTTCAGCCTCTTTAAGCTGAGTCTCATCCCGACAGCAGCAGCAGCAGTTTTCATGAAATAGGCTCTAAAACAAACCACCATCCACTACGTGTTCATTAACAGACACCAACTCTGACTCCTTACGTTGAAGACGGCAGTGATGTTGAACGTCGATCGGCCGTTTGGATGCAAATCACGGATTAGTGGATTGACGAGTCCTAGCGTGAAGTAATGTAAGAATGAGAAGTGTGTGTGTGTGTGTGAGAGAGAGAGAGAGGTATAAACACACTGACAGGTTGAAATGCTGCTGAGCATGGCAGTATATCTCATTGTAAACAGACCTCCCAGTGCGCGTGCACACACACACACACACACACACACATACCCATGCAGTGAAGTCAATGAAATCAAGTTGACACATGGACTCATTTTGTTTGAGTGTGTTTCTTTTTGTGCTGATTGTTCATGCTGCGCTTTGTTTACACTGTGTTTGAGCGTGTCTCCTTGGTTACCGTCAGCTGTACCAGGACACACGCACGCTGGACGGCAAACGTTATCGTTTATCAGCAGCACAAAAGTTTGGTTGGCACGTTTTGGCACTGGAGCCGGTACAGTTGGCATAAGTGAGGTGAAGGTAACTCAACAGCAGAGTATGTGTGAAAATCAGGGCAGAAGAGAGCTACTGTAGAAATAATATTTAAGCCTAAATAGGTTATATAGCCTGGAAAACGTTTCAGTTATGTATAATGTATTTGTAATCTAAGCCTTAGTTCATTAAAATATCCGGTAATAAATTAAGTTCTGTCCTGAGAAAGAAGGAAAGAATATATCTGCTCCTGTATCTGATGGAGTTTACACTGGTAGGACCCCCCCCCCAACCCCCCCCCCCCCCCGCAACCAAATAAAACACTGAGGGATACAACGGTCATGAAATACTCACAAAATAGTTCATGTAAGAAAAGTGCGTTTGTACTTTTCATGTCGGTAGAGTCCTCATTATCTGTTGCAGAATCACCTCTGACACTGATATCGCAGAAGAAGGAAACAACTGATTCAGATGTTTGTCTCTAACCGGGTTTGATTCTGCAGGTTCATCCTGTTAATTACAAATCCTTCCATACAATATCACATTTCTGCATCTTGTTTGCTTGCAGGTTTTCTTCATTGCAGTCAACGGTGATGGTGATGTTAAAAAAAAAAACAAGTGAAAGTTTGAAATTGATGCACATATTTTTAGATTCAGTGTCACTTGTATTTACATAGCAAACAACCTTCCACAGATCTGTCATTGAAAATAAAACAGTCCTTTTAGTAGCAGCACGCACCTAAGAATCATAATGTTTTAAAGTTTTCTTTGGTATCAAAATAATCCAATTAAAGTATTTGTACGTCCATGGGTACTTTGCAAGAGTAGCTAATGATTAATTGTGCATAATTTAAATGACAAAATGTTAAAGTACTGGCTAACAACATTGGACTGACATCTCTTACTGGATATTTGTGCTGTAAAACTTTGATCCAGCACAGGGTTGATGACTCTATGGTACACATGGTTGCTTTTTGGTATGAAATAAAGTTCTACAAACAAGGGAATGAGGTAGGAGGTTGGTATACTAGTGCACATGGGCATGCACTTACAGTTTGAGGGAACAATTTATCTATTTTTCCCTGGAAAAAGTTGCAGATACAGGCAGAAGGTGAGCAGATTAGAAAAAACATGAACTTTAGTCCAGAAAACTGAAGCACGTTTGCCAAACACCAGCTTGTAGCCCGAGACACGAAGAGCCACACACTGAACGTTTGACTGACGTAGGAGCTTTGTTCATGTTGGAGATAATATTTACAATATTTATTTCCCCTCGTCGCGACAGGTTAATGGAAAGTTTCCTAACTGCCAGTTCCAGTGGGAGATGGATAGAGCCAGTAAAGAGTGTTGGACACAGCTGCAGCTGCAGACGCCTGCCAGCACAGGTACGCACCAAAACGCACATGAGGAGTTGTTTGCAAATCCCCATTAAATCCAAAAAGAAATAAAGGCAGGATGGACGACCTGACGGTGATAAACACTGTTGGCATGTACACTGACACAAACTCAAATAATACTTGAGACATTTGTGTGTTGAGGAGGCAGGAGGGTGTGTCTACACCTCGTTGCAGCCTGTGTTGCAACACACTTGCTATCAATCATTTATTTATCTTTCGGGCCAAATACTCAGTCAAGAGCACAGGAAGTGCACCCACACATTCAAAAGCTTGTTTTCTATGGTGTTGGGGCCTTCACTGACATTAGATTTCACAAACTAGAAATAAGTCTTGGTGATATTGTGTAAAACTAACATGTGCGGCTCCAGAAGGGGGCTAGTGGTGGCACAGTCCCCCCACACAAAATCTAATTAGCCAGCCCTGGTGTCTGCACTGCCACAGTTTTGGTAGATAGAGTACTTGGCTTATAACAGTTTAGAACCTGCAGCACATAGGGAAACTAATCCAATTAGAGACTGAGATAAATCATTATCACAATCACCCAACAATTTATCATGTGTGTACGACTATTTGGAGTTATAAACAGTAGTGAGTTATTATTTCATATTAGACCATGTAGAATATCTTACTGTACATTGAGCAAACCTTTGTTTATTTCTTTTTTTTACAAATTAATTTTTTTTTCAAGCAGAAGCCAAAGAGTTGTGATCAACTTTGTGCGCCGACATAGTAAAAATCACCATCAGTTGCAGATGTTATGAAGAAGAATAGTTAGCATTGTACATTTCAACACTTTCCATGAATTTGAGGTCATCGGAGGACTTTGCCGAAGAAAAGTCGACTCTAGCGAAAAATAACTGCCTGTTGTTGTTTTTTAAACCACAAGCACGTCATGTATGTGATATTGCAAAACGTACACGGCTTTGTGAAACATTTAGGAAGCAGTTACTTCAAACCACAAACGTTGGAGGTTGGAGGACTAGTTTGTGAAAATGATATGTTTCAGTCTGTGAACCTTTGCTGCATGTCATAACCCCCTGTCTTCACCCACAGTTACTGTCTGTCTCTTTAATAACACAGCTTAATAAAAGCAAATAAAATGAACTATTTTATCAAATAAAACTTTTTCCATTGAAAGACATTCGCGCTGCAAACTGACCAAAAATGTTTGAGTATCTGTTTTTGCACGTCATGTCCATGAGAGGGCAAACCAATACAACAAGAGCTATAACTGCTTGTTAAGGCTCCAGTAGGTAGAACCGACATTCAGAGCTCCAATTGATCTGCGCTGGGATGAACCTGAAACTAAAATTAACTTGAAACGGAAGCTAATAATCGAACCATTGCATATTTTTAAGACGTCCCTTTAGGCTGCAGGAGCTTACTCATCCTTCTTCCTCTCCAAAGTCTATATATGTAAATATGTAAATGTAATACATATGGCGATATGTGACACCTGTCTGTGATGTAGTGCGTTCATTGCAGCAGCCCAGATCCACACGAGCACTCGCAAATCGAACACCAATTTGAAATTGAATTTTCTGATTCAATCTAATGATTTTATTTAACTATTCAGTTATATCATTTAATTTGGAACATTTATTGGCAGTCTGCACACAGAGAGAAACGAGCAGTGCTGAGCTGTTCTGCTTTTCATAAAAGGTCATGACCGTTTGAACATTTCAACACATTTCACGCTTGTCTATTGACACATGACTGTGTTTTTTTTATCTGTGCGAAAAACTGTATCTTAAGGACAAACCACCATCAGATAATCACATAAGTCATCACCAGATCAGATTTGTGATGCTGTTTAAGGTTTATGCTGTTAGAATCGAACAGTTTGACATTGCTTGTGTTTTGTTGTTGTTCCTCCTATTCCTGCGCAGTTTGTTGTATGACTAAGAGAACAAAACCTGCCACAATGCAAATTATAAGTCTTTTTACTGAGGCAAGGCGACAAGGCTATTACAGTATTGATAATATTTAAGTACAAATCTATTTAAAATGCTTAAATTTAAGGTATATTTTGACTTTTGCTTGGGAACAAAGCGCTAAAGGCTGCAAAATAGTTCTCCCCCAAAAGCAATACAAGTCTTTTAAATCTGAATTGAATGTTAATTCCTAATATTAAGGTTAAAGCTGTTTTAATGCAATGTACATTAACTTAATAGACCTTTAAATATTCATGTAAGAGCAGTTACTTATGCATTGATGAGGTTATGTTTAAGGATCTTTTGAAGTGTTAACTCAAGGATGTTCTGCTCCCCTCTAAATAAACAGTAAAACCAAATGTCACAACTGCTTTTGTGTGAACTTGATTTACAGTTCATCTGTTCATTCAGCAGCACACAGGATCAGTCATAGTTCACCCAAACAGGAAGTTCTGAGCAACCTGATTTATACTTATGGTGTGTGTGTGTGTGTGTGTGTGTGTGTGTGTGTGTGTGTGTGTGTGTGTGTGTGTGTGTGTGTCCAGGATGTCCCGGTGAGTGGGACAACTTCTTGTGCTGGCCGAGCGTGGCGGTCGGTGAGGTGATGACCCTACCCTGCCCCTCCCTTCTCCAGGTCCTGTTTGGAAAAGATGGTGAGCGACCTCGACACACACACACACACACTTTCTGCAAATCTCCACTTCCGCTCCATCTCTCAGTTTCATCTGTCGTCCCCACTTCCTCTTATCCACACGTGCCTACGCATTTTCTCTTAATTATTATTCACGGCGCGGCTGACAACATCTGAGGTGCTCGACTCTCTCTGCATGCGGTTTCCCTCAGCAGCATCTGTCAGAGGCGTCGTTCATCCAGGTCCCTGCTGCCCCGGCAGAGATGAACCAGTTAGGTCAGCCGGATAAAGGGTGAGGCGTGTAATTCGCAAAATGCCAGAGAACAACAACAGTTCAGAAAGTCACAGATTGATACCATAAATATTAATATTGTTCTCTGCCACATTTTAAATATGAGAACTACAGTAAAGTCTGCTGTCAAAGGTGAAAGGCAGCACTTGCTTAACTTTTTTTTAGTTTAGTTTTACCTTATGTTGAAACTTTAACAAAAACTGTAATGTGCAGAATAATGTGTCTGCTGTGACGTACGACCCCATGACTGCAAACCTGCCTTTAGGGACACATGAAACATTAATTTGCTCTTGCTGACACACAGGAAGGAATCAACTGTAGAAATTATAATAACAATGTGTATATTTGGCAGTGGAACACTAGCTGGATTTTTCTCATTGCAGCATATTTGGGCTTATTGGCCCCTGTCCTCTGAGCTTGAGAAGAGTTGATGTGAACAAGCTGTCGACCAACAGACTGTCACTGCTGCAGAGAACAAATAAAAAACCGCTTAGAAACACAATCTGCAACTGCTGCAGACAGCTGAGAACTTCCAAAATGTCCGACATCCTCCAACTTCCACTTCAATTACTCCGAGATTCCTGTGTAAACTAAACATGTGACTGTTTGACATATATGTGCTTTTTAATTAGAGTTTATGTCCCAGTAACAATATTTTACCAGTATCTTGTTTGCAACTAGTGCAGCATTCACACTACGATATTGGAAACAGAAAAGTACAGTACAGTACAAAAAGGCAACTTAAATGGACATGAGACTCTGGATCAGTCCACTCTGCTTCGCCCAGACCTCCCTGCTCCCTCCTCTCCCTGCTTCTTCTCTATTTACACCCGGCCGGCTCTACACAGTCCTCAGCACAGCTGTTATGCAAATAAGATGAATAAGGAGCTACAAAACTCACTAATGAAACAGAAATAGTTCTGATTGTTAGAAGGATGAACCTTGTTAGAAGGATGAAGGATGAAGTTAATGTCTCTGCCCTGATACCAGCGTTGTTTTTGTGAGTCTGGGTCACAGCAGGCCTCTCCACGTCAAGATAAGCCATGGAGCATATTTCGACTGTAAACATATTTTTAAAACGTTACAGACAAAAACGATCCCTGCTGTCTTGCAGGATGAAGGGTGTTTATGTGCAGTCGGATTAGTCCTTAAAGCAAATGTGATATTTTGGCTACACGAGTATAGAAATTGGATCAAATCAGATGGTTTTCATCACCATCACAGTGAATCCCAGCTGCAGTAATTGTTTCAGCTATGTTCTTCTGTGGGTTCTTCTGCGTGTGTGTCTGTGTCAGGTAACCTCAAGAGGAACTGCACAGACAACGGTTGGTCGGACGTCTACCCCGTCATCACCATCGCCTGCTGGTCCAACAACATAGACGAACCTTCCACGGAGGTAAGTTCAGCTCAGTGGCAGAAATCAGCTGCTTCAAATGTTATCAACCCATTAAATGGCCATTATCAGCTGCTATCAGTTATCATGCCCATAATTAGGGGCAAACTGCACCTACAGTACACAGTAATGAGATATCGTTAATATGTGGTATTTATGACAGGAGCAATAGTTAACACTGGACTTTGCTTTCCATTTCAAACCCATACTTCGGTAACCCACTCCTCTGACTCTGACTCCAGTCTTTCTTTCAGCTTAATCACGTAGTTTTTGTGCCTAAAACCAGTACACTCAGTGTTTATGATGGTAACCATGACGACAAAGGTCTGGAGACTAATAACTGCCTACTGAGCCGGTCCTCCTAACCCATGTGTCTAATATTTTGGCCACTGGATGGCTCGATAACATTGGAAACGTGCAGGAAGGACAGTTTGATTTGGTGTTTTGTTTGTGTATTTACAGTTTATTTACACTGTGTACACAGTCAGTAGTTAGAGGTGCATGTGCAGAAGCACTGGATACTTTCTGCAGAGTGCACATGTGTTGGTTTGTGATCAGAAAAGGATTAAGGTCATGTTCTGAGAATCCTGTCATCTGATCTGAGCTCTGCATGTTTCATATTCACTGCGTAGCTGCTGCAGATTGAAACTTATCTTCTGGCAACTTTAACTGATTAGAAATTCATAGAAACATTTTTTTTTTGTCTGAGTGAGGCAGCATGTCCTGACCACGCTGTCCCTTCACATCATTTAGCATCAGTAGTGAGCATCTCAGAGGTCACAAGATAAATACCAGAAAAAAAGAGACATACTTCATTAAGCTGAAGAAAATGAATGCATCATTTTAAATATTTCATCTATTGTTGGTGATTTATATGGTCTGAGTCATTCATCTACTGAAACCGATTTGGATAATTTCCAATTCCAAAAACTTCTGCAGTACCTCACATGACCCTCTGTTTGTTTTATTAATTTATGATTCAACGTTTAGTCAGCTTTTGAAACCCAGTTATACATAACAGAGAAGGAATCAGATGTGCAGAAAGACAAGACAAGCAATGTCACCAGCACAGATTACAGAAGGTAAAAGTGTTACCGTTCACATGACGCTGACCTGTCTCATCATTGGGGCTTATTTGTATGCAAGTAATTGCAGTTTACCTTTTAATTTTTTTTTGCTCAAATCATCCCCCCAAAAATCCCCAACTGAATGAGACAATTTCAGAAAAACTACTCAAACAGGTTTAATTTTTGGTTTCAGGTTTTTTTGTTATTATCAGTGTGATGTTATTTTGTACCACGGCAAGCGATGTGAAGTATAAAAGGCTGCAGTGATAATTCTTTATACAGTGTCCTGTGTACAGGGTTTGAAAACCACTGTGTTTTTTTCTGTTTTCATTTGGAACAAGGCTTCGTGTTAAATGACCCGAATGTGCAAATCACAGACTTCATATTCAGGCCGTGCCATTTTAGGCATCTAACCTCTGTTTTACCTCACTGTGGAAGCTTTGTTCTGCAACAGGTAGGAACTCAACCACCGACCCGGTTTTCAAACAGCAGTTTTTGGCAGATTTGACCACAGACTCGTTTCAATGTATGAAGTGCGTGCTGTGCAGAGGGAAACTTCCTTTTGTTTTGTGCTTTAGTCAGGTCATGAGTCTGACGTTAACACTGATCCAGACTAAAAGCGGTCGGTTCAACAGCTAAAATTAAAGTTTCGAAACACTTTTTTTTTTTTTTTTACTGTACAGAATTCTCACTTTGTCACTTTGACACCTCTCTGAGTTTACTAACAGAAACTGCTGAAGCATCATCATAACTTCAGATAAACACAAAAACAGAAGTGACAAGGCAAGCAAGCAATGTAGTCCAGAGGACACACTCTAATTCTCATCTGAACTGTATGAGGAACATTTTCAGGACATGGCTGTGGTGAGAAAGAGTTATGTGAAAATGGTAAGGATAGTCCACTTTCCCCTTTTTAATGGTGGACACAGACTACTGCCACCTGCTGGCCTGCGTAAGCCCTTTTAGACAGAGATTGTATAATTTTCGCTCTATATTTGACCCTTGTTTAAGGTGGCTTCCTGGTGTTATTCTGTGGACGTAGAGTAAGTGAGGAATGTCTCCGGGGGGACAGTAATTCGGGTGAACGGATCCTTTAAAGTTGAGATCAGCTGAGGATTCGGAGACTTGCACTCAGTATCAGACACTGGCTAAAAGCTCCTCCTGCAGACTTGTGTGGTTCAGTTCCCGGTCTTTGCACTCTCTGCTCTCTAATCCCCCTTCGTCTGTTCCCATATCTGCTCCTGCACTAGCTGAAGCTAAACTGGAGGAAAGTTTCCCCCCAGTCAGCCGACTCCTTTGAGGATTATCAAGCTAAATGAGACATCTGAATGTTTGACCCGGTGAGCGTTGCAGGTGCTTGTAGAAATGAGGTTGACTCCCACAGTCTTCCCTGTAGTCTTTTCTCATGCGCTACGATAAAGCTCTGTTATATTTCTATATGTCTTTTGCTCTGCATCTGTGTGTTTTATCCTTCCCGTCGCTCCGGGGTGTCCTGTGTGATGCCACCGAGCTTATTTTCTGACCTTCTCAGTTATTGCTGGTGGTTGCTGCCGCATTCCAAGACCCACTGGTTCATAATAAGCTTTAAACAAGCAAGTAACAACCAGGCTTAAGAGAGTATCCTGAACCATTATTGTGTCCACGCTGTTCAAGAACTCATGCCACACTCTCTATTTTTACTCTGCAATCACATATTTTATTCTGTAAGATACAAGGAATGTTTAGTTGGTTTTAGCCTTTTCAAGAAGAGACATGTAGAATAATACCAGATCATATGCCAGAATAATTTTAATGCAATAAATGATAATAAGAGTATTCTGCATTCATGTTATTACTACGTACTGGATGTGACTGTTTGAACAAAACAAAACAAGTGAGTAGACTATTGTAATATGTATGTGTTGCAAATATGAATTAATCTGCAACTATTTTGATAATTCATTGTTTTGGTAGTTGTTCAAGCAAAAATGACAAATATTTATTTATGGTTCCAAGTCAAGAGAAGGGGCAGAGGTCATTACTGTGCCCCGTCAACCACAGGCCGAGCATTTGGCTCTGAACTTTTATTATTACAGCACATCATCACACCTTAACATGTGGTGTATTCACAGCACATGTGAATGTGCTGGTTACAAGGCTGGTTGAGAGGGAAGGACACTGTTTTGAGGAGGTTTTGCCTGGAACTATTGTAAAAGTTGCTTCCCCGAGAGTTACAGAAAAGATCGTTTCATGTGGGGTAGAACACTGACTGTATTTTGTTGCTGTAGTTCTTTAAAGGGATTTTTAGCCTCTTCCATTTCCGCTGATCGTTTCCCAAGCTCTTTTGCCTTTTTTGTAAATCACACGATTTTACTTCACCAGCAAAACTCTGCAAATGAAACGCGCAATTTTCAACATATGGTATACAATGTAGTCGTCGCTATGTGGGATCTTAATAAATCAGCCCTAAAAAAGTGAGCAGGGGTAAATACTTTCTGAAGCCACTGTAAATATCTTGTAATACATTATTTTAAGGCAATGTCAAATAAAAAGAATAGCAGAAAAAAAAAAACCTTTTATTTTACCAAGTTGCTCTAAGAACTGAAAATTAGTCTCCATAACAATCCAAGTTTGGAAAAAGTTTGGTCCAAAAAAACAGCAAAGCAGGTGGAAAGCTGAATTTCTTCATTCTTCCCACTAGATGTTAATAACAAGATGTTTAAATGATGAAGTGCTTCAAACTCTCAAAACTGCAAACAGTTATTTCTTAGTGTCACAAAGTATAAAATTAAATTTGATGTCTTTCTGTTTTGACAAATTACACGACAACGATAGTCAACCACTTGTTTGTATATGTACTTTATCTCTGTTTTCAGATTCTTCATCAGTGGTCGATTCTTCTTTTCTCTTTGTGCGTAATCTGACTTAAAAAAAAAAGTTTCCACGCAATGCGTGCAGAATCAAACGTTGCTGTGGTTACAAGACAAGTGCATATTGTAATCTTGTTTTTGAATCTTCACCATGTGCAATAGCTGGGTTTATAATAATTAACATCATAATGACACTGGAACTCAAATCAAGATTAAGCAAACTCTGGGCGACCAATCATTTGTCAGCCTGACAAAGAGCAGAAATTGCTGATGTGTCAAAGATTTATTAAAGCATAGAATGTAGATAAGATAAGAAAAACAAATGAGCTTTATAATAGTCTTCATAATGAAAAGTGCTGGAACTTGAGTTTGGCTCACCTTAGTCAAATATTTTCAATAGGTTTCTGTTTTTAGTCACTGTTAATAATTGTATTAGAGGTAATTTTCAGAGGAAAGTGATGAATGCAGACAGATTCTGGCTCCTTACTCCTCAGGTCTACCTCATATGACCAGGTTGCTTTAAGAAATCATATGGACTTGAATAAAGTGTGACGTACACATGCCTGCAGTCGCTGTTTTCTATACAATATAATCCTCTTTTGCTTAATTTTGACAATTAATTGAAAACGACACACCCTGACCCAAATCAGTCACAACAAGAACAACTACATCACAAATATGATGAAAATAACATTAGTGTCTTTCATAAAAATCTGGTAAGTTTTAGCCATCTTGGACCTTGGAAGGATGTGACTTTGTTGACATAGAGAAGCAACATTAAAAACCTCCATCTCAACAAGGTCATGATCTTCCAGCTGCTGAGCTGGTAATGAAATGATTTTACTCATCTAAAATGAAATGAAAATGACTTGAGACCACTTTATTAGACAGCATTTTGATTGTCAGCCCTGAACACAGAATTTAAATAAACCACACCACACTTGTGTATATGCTGTCACGTTTTGCGATGTTATTGGATCTCGAAGAAGAAGAACACGATGGTGTCCTGTATTTGGAGGGCGTTTCACCTAAAAATAGGAGTTTAAATATTTCTAATGCTTCATAATAAACTTCAGCAGACTTCACTTTTTTATTTGTTAGTTGGGACGGCTTTACTGCTGTGAATATAAATACTAATTATAGTCACCCTTATCAAAACAAGGAGCTTTGTGCTCCCGCCGTGCCTTATTGGACAGACAGTTTATTTAGTTGTAAATGTTCCTTGCTTTTGTTTAATTGCAAAGCTGAAAACAGAGCCGGTCACTGATAACATCTGTAATAAACAAGACAAACACATACTTGAGGAAGTGAGAGTGTTAGTCCAACAGCAAACAAACAAATAAATAGTGCAGAAACTAATTAATAATCTACTGTACACACATATGAGTAGGGTGACAGGAAACCACAGACACACGTCTTTATACACACACAGCTGTCTTGTGATCCTGTCCAGAGCCCTCAGGTGTGGGATTCCCAGTCTCTTTCCTCTCAGTGAAGCTTCGGTGCATTTCCTGTTTGAGAGACAGAGGTTTTCCATCTGGAAAACATTCAGCTGAGACCAGACGTCACTGCTGGCGCTTAGCTCACGCTGCACAGAGCTACATAGACACATCACACACACAGATACAGCTGATTGGCCTTTTGGCAGCTTTCTGATGATTCTGACTGCCAGACAATCAAGGTCTGTGGTGGAAGAATTGAGTAAGAATGTGTCCAAAGTGCATGTTTGCTACTTATGATAATATATCTGGAACGACAAAATTAAAAAAATTGAATTTGTTGGGTAGGTTGCAGGCTAACGCATTATGGAGGAGCTTTTTGGACCGTGCCCCGTCAACCAAGCGTCTCTTCCTGTCCTACTGAGATTTCTGTACGGTAACTCTAAGTTATTATCAGCCCATCCCACTAACACCTTTAATTCCTTTGGATCCAATTTCCTCTTAAGTTTACTCTGGTCACGTGCCTCACTCTCCATGACAGACACCAGTGAAATATGCAAAATCCTTATTTAAATACGACCGCCCCCACTATGTTTGCATCTGCTTCAGTCATACTGTTTTATTAATATTATTCTAAGATCGCCAACAAAACTCCCACAAATGCAATGTGCAGGTTTCAAGATTGCTCATGCAAAGTAATTTAATCTTTGATATTTTGGCAAATCACGGCCAAAGTCATTTAGACGTCTAACGCCTGCAATTCATCCTGGAACAAGTGGATCCAGCATGTCTTTCCAAGCTAACATCTAAGATAATAGTATATAAAACCAAAACCCAACCACACCTGCTGTGAGATATGTCTGCCAGTTGCAGAATTTGTTGAATAACAGACTCTTTATCTTAATCTGGGTCTGAATTAGGCTCAAACTAACTATTGAATCTCTCTCATTCTGTGGTATCACTGGTCTACCTGGGAACGCAGCAGTGGTGGGCAGGGTGTGAGGTGTAGCAGAGTCAACAATGATTTTTTTATGCATTTTAACATGCCTTAAAATGTGTGTGCAGGAGAAAAATGAGAACAAAGAAATGTGATGACAGTGGTTCCTCTTTGTTGGTCACTTCATGGGAAGACACAGCTGACTAACCGGAGGGACTGCATCTGCTTTTTTAGGCTCTAAATAACCAAACAGAAAGAGGAAACACCAACAGAGATTACTTTATTCAGGATTTATTCGCTTAATTTTGTATTCATCATCCTCTTTGTAAATGATCAGCTCTGGAAACATGTTGAAAAGTGCTGGTCGCAGTCTGGATCGATATGTAAGATTAACTTAAAAAACAACGCATAAGTTCCTATAATGGCTTTTCAATCTTTAAGCTATTGAAATTTTTACTTGTTTTTCCATCCGTCTTTAGCTCGAGCTCTGCAGCTCTGATGTACACAAGTGACCAGGGAGGACATAACTGATGTGATCTTAACATACTTGATCCAGAGAAGATCCACAGGTGCATGTGAAAGTGCTGTATGTACAGGTTGAAAAGTAAACATGAAGCTCATAGTTTAGAGCCTAATACAGTAAATATAGCCTGAAATAAGAAATCCCTAATTTTTAAGATGTTTGCTCTTTTTAAAATTAACCTTGTTGGAAAAACTGACACATCTTCAGCTCATAATCAACTATTACAGTTAATTCCCTTTAATGTCCAGTGGTGTTTGCTTTTGAACTAAACTGAATTAAAGACTTCAAGGCAGCTTGTATTTCAAGAGAAAAGGCTCTGGAACGTGCTGATGTTGCATCTGTTCAACATCAGCACGTTGACATAGAAAGGTCTTTTCTGTGTTCATCCGAAAGGTTTCTTTAGGGTTGCTCCTAAAATTGGAGTGTTTGAGTGAGTTTCATATTAGTATTCAAGGACTCACTGTGTCATTAGCCTTTCATTCATTCATTCATTCATTCATTTAATCTCAAACTTTGTTTTTTTAGCAAAACATCAGACCTCTACAGTACTTCACCCTCATTTACATTTAGTCATTTAGCAGACGCTTTTATCCAAAGCGACTTACAAGTGAGGAACAAGGCAAGCAAACAAAATCTAAGTAAAGGAGAAAACCATCAAGCACCCTCAATCTATCTAGCTTTGTCCTCTCCATAATCACGTCTACCACTTCTCCTCATTCACCTTGTGCTTCTCTTTCATTTAATAATATTTAGAGCACCTTGTTTCGCACCAGCTAAAAATCCAACCACTCAAATTTCTCTGGTCTTTACTGACACTTTAACCTTAGTTAACTTCTGCTAAACACACTGCACACACATAATTGTGCAATAACATTTAAGGAACTGTCTGCATTTGTTATTAGAAGCTGTAATATCATGTTTTGCAGATATAGTCATATTGTTTTTCAATCAGTGTGTTTTTCTTAAATATATATTCACGTATCTATGAAGGGCTGGCTTCAGACGTGCATGGAGGGTCATCCAGATAAGGGACTGTGGGGCTTTATAATAAAACATGACCCGGTATCATGAGAAAATCAACTGGTGTGTATCTATATACTATATTGATATATCTGGACTATTTTCTTGCTGCTAAGTTCAGATATTTCTGTAGGTACAGTGACCACAGGAACATCTGTTGAAATAACCGTAGTTGATTTAACATTGTTTTAGTATTATGTTTGAGTCATGGTAAAGACTCATATCTGCTGCTAATAAGTGATTCTCTACAGTATGTTCACTGTTACTGGATTATATTTTTAACGTTACTGACATCTTGTCAAATGTTTTTTGATTGAAAACACACTTTTCTTAGATTGCAACGTTGGATCATGATTACATGAAAATAGGTTGTGAGAAGTTTAGCAGTTTCACTTGCGAGGAACTGCTACCAAAAGACTAGGCCAATGGCCCACATAGTCTTTGTATATGTCTGCACGTGTGAACACATCATCTTTTCTTTCTTACACATACGTCTGTTCACATAACAAAAGCTCTTTCTAAACTTTAACGCTCTACAAAATCCACCTGTTTATCTCAGGATCAGTATTGTTTATGAATATATGGATAAACAGAAACTTCTGTCAGACTCATGCCAGACTTGTTCAGTTCTGACTGATTTCATCTACCGGGCTACAACTAACCATTGTTTTACCAATTCATCTGCAGATTCTTTTCTTGACAGTTTCGCCAGTTTTGTATAACAAATGTACAAAAGTAATGAACAGTGCATGCCAAAACCATGTCCTTATACAGCTGGCTTTGTGCACAGCAGCACATGTTGAGACCTTAATTACTCGCACAGTTAAGTTATTGAACTGTAGAACAGTAACTTAAGGCAGCAGAAGCAGCCCCAACCTCAGCTATACTGTATATAAATATATACAATTGTTTACATATATAGTCTTGATAAGAATTGATATTCCTTTGGTTTGAAAGATCACAGAGTACACAGGGAAACAAGATAAAGACTGTACACTAGTTGTAGGCTTCAGTTCTGGCCAGGAATCTGTTCAGCCAGAAGTTCAACGTCGCTTTAATTTTCTGATGTCAGAGAGGAAGACGGAAAAGGGCAAGCGAGCCAGGGTTTATGGATGGAGATGTGTTTGGACATAGAAGGCAGTGTGGCTGCAGCAGACCAGAGCCAGCAGGTCATCAGCTCTCAGCCAGAGGACCTGAGAATCAGACTCAGGAATGAGACACTGATGCCAGGCTGTGACTGTCTGTGTATGCTCACTTATTTGTCCAGGCAGACAGAGCAGTGCAGACACACTTTGAACCCATCACTTTACTGGAACTTGGAACTTGTAAGGAAAACTACGGTTTTAACAATAAAAGTTGATGAATGTGCCCTGCACTTCAGAGGGGAGATTAAAAATTGATAGACAGGTGAAGGTGAGAAAATTATTATTAAGGAATATGTCAGAGGAATCAGAGAAAATGTAAAACAAAAACTAAAAAGGAAGTAAAAAATGAAACACAACTGTCAGATAAAAATAAAAAGGAAGGTGAAAAGTAGCTTGTGAACAAATGAAAACAAGGATGACAAGTAGGACGGAACAAAGGAAGGAGACGAGAATAAGGAAGGGAGAGAAAGATAAAAGGAGGATGAAAAATAAAAAACAGAGGAAAAAAGAAATTAGGAAATATGGACAAATGATGATCAAATTAATGTATTAGTAAATACACAGTGCTTTCCACTTACAGTGTGTGCAGCTGCATGTGCTCTTGTATCTGTCTTTGTGAGGGCCGGCTAGTTGAGGACAAAGTGAAGACATTTTGAAAGGGTCTTCACTTCTTCAAAGAGTTTATTGAGGACAAAGACTTGGTTTTACGGTCAATCCTATTATGCAAGTGCATAGGTATGTGTGTGTGTGTGTTTAAAAGGTTTTTAGAAGTGTGAATGTTTATTATTTGTTCACACTCCCATGTTCTGTATATGTTGTACACGTGTTATACATAAATTGACAATTAGTATGTGGATCATACACAAGCTCATGCATGGATGAATGTATATATTGGCCGTGTTTGTGTGTGTGTTTTGTGTGTGGCATTAATTGCCAGATGGTGTCAGACATGGGGAATGTTGTTTATAGATGATGAGAGGCCGATGAACACCAAGGACAGAAACACACACAGACACACACAGTGGGCACTCCACCATCCAGATCCGCTGCTGTGTGTCGGCTTGAAGAGTCTGTGGAGAGTTAGTGCTGCTTTGAGACGGAGCAGGCCTTCATCCTGATCCTGACCCTGCTCTTATTGTGAAAGAGCCTCTCCACTCTGGGAGGAATAAAAGAAAACAGAGGCACCAGAAGCTTAACGAGTGCTGTTGATAATATCTTGTAGTATTCCTTGTGGATGATGTAAGAAAATGGACTTGGAAATTGTTGAACTAAGGAGCATCTGTTGTACTGTGAACAGATTTGTAGAAAAAAAAAAAGTAAAAATGAACTAATGATTCATTATTAGATACTTAGTAAGCACTTTTTAAAAACAGTTTAAAGGGTGTTAGATGAGTTAAATGACCACATAATGCTCGTGATCTTCAAAGCTACCAGACTACAGCTTTGCTTTCTTGTTGAAGGATTTAATAGTAGCTATTTCCTAATTCCTGTTTCCTAATTTAATGTGCAAATAAAGAAGCATGAAGCAGCACCCACTAGTGGCAATAAATGAAATGCAAAATAAATAAATGTCCAAAACAGAAAATCTAATTAAATCAGTCATTTTCAGCTGTTATTTATCTTCCATTTTTGCATTTGTAAACTTTGTGGTTGAAAATCCGACTTTACATCCAGAGCACATGCACATTAGATAGCCGAAGAAGAGATGGTGCAGTAAACAAGTGTAAATAATCACGAACATATACATTTAAATGGCCACACCTGCCATTTTGTGACTAGGTGCAGCTTTTATGTTTTAATAGCTGCTTTACTAACTAGGGAAAATCTGCTGTCACCTCTATATTTATCAAAGAGTAATGCACATTCTGTGACCTTAAGTGGTTATTTCATTACATACATTACAACACGGCAGTTTGCCTATATGTGATATTTAATGTACAGTCCGTTTTATTTTTCTGTTTGTGTTTCCAGCTGGTCTTCTACAGGGTGGTGAGGATCCTGTCTACTCTGGGTCACAGCCTGTCACTTATCGCTCTGCTCACCAGCACCATAGTCATCTGTTTGTTCAGGTAATAACACACAAAAAGATGCAGTTGCCTTATACCTCATAAGATATGACACTTTATCCCACAAGTATAAACTCACACATTCTTTTCATTCACAAACTCTGGGAATCTGAGTTTTCATTTTTAACGTTTTCATTTGAAATAATACCAGGGGTGATATTCATGAAAGTGCCACACTGTCAGATATAACCCTCAAGATCTTGAAGGTTATAAAATAGGAATGAGGGAGTTTACAATAATGTGCAAAAGTTGTGATGCACATTAGTCCAGTGCCATTTTTAAATTTAAGTGCAGTTAGTGGTAAGTGAAACTTATGTTGCTCCTGGTGGCGAAAAGAAAGTATAAAGAGTATTAATGTCAGACTCATTGAGAATCATTTCCAGATCTGCTTTTGATGTCCATAATCTGGACTGATGCATTTATATAAGCAATAACTGGGTTAATTATGATTTAAATGACTACAAATGATCTTGCAAGATGTCATTCAATAAACACAGTTTTATTTTCTTGTATGCAACATTTATGATGATGATGGTTTATGGTTTAGAAGCAGCCATGTGTGCCTGGCTCCTGCATATACTAAAAAAATGTATCAGACTTGGTGTGCATACTTTGTAATTTAAAAATAACCCTGATAGTCAGGATAACATACATAAATGAACTTATGACATAATATAAACTACATGTAGTCCGCTTAAATGTTTACTAACACACAGGATGATACCAGTGTGTTGTAGAAATGTGTGAGACTGAATCCTGCAGCTCAGCCTGGATCAGCTCCAGCTGTTCACTCGGCTGCTAGTGTGTTTAGATACCACATCCTTCAGTGGATTCACACCCTGACACTGTCTATAAACACACTTCTCAACATTCCTCTGCGTGTGTGTGTGTGTGTGTGTGTGTGTGTGTTTGTGAGCAGGAGGCTCCACTGCATGAGGAACTACATCCATCTGAACTTGTTTGTGTCGTTCATGCTGCGAGCCGTGGCCGTGCTGACCAAAGACACTCTGCTCTTCTCAGACGATGAAAACACCGACTGTAGCACGCAACCCTCGCTGGTGATCTCATAAACAAATACACACCCATTTATTTTACTACACTTAAGAGGACCTTCACTGCCAACGTTTCTATTGCTGTTTATGATCTGATATGATGGATATACTGCAATGCAGATAGTGTGACCCCTTTAAAGGAAACATGTTAACATTTGCTGAGAGTTTTAAAAAAGCCAGCAGTTCGCCCCAGATGTAGCTCTGTAGTCGTAGTGGTGATTCTCAGCAGCTGCTTACACTTCTTCCTTTGAAAATTTCTCTAAATGTCCACAATGGCAATGAAGGGTCAACAATAAATGCAACCAAATAATTGGGGAAATACAGTAGTTTATAATACATCAACATAAAGACACCATATTTTTATATTTATACTTACTTTATATTTTATTACTGTGCATTGTCTCTGGATTATTTTAGCTACAGAGACTGAAAGATATATTACAGTACATGGGGTTGCAGGATGAAGCTGTTCATCAAACTGATAGCATCCTGCAGATAGAACAGAGGATGTATTTATCTTGTATTGTTGTACACACAACTCTCTGTTTGACTATTGTTCAGTTTGTGGCATCTGTTTAGAGCCTAAATGACAAATTCCTCAATTGTCCAAACTTCACTTTTTGAAAGTTTTCAAATCTGGTTCCAATGAGCAGTTCACATTGTGAAGTCACTACATTTAATAATAAATAAATCAGATTTATTATCAATTATCTTGGTGTTATAGTATTTCCATTCAGTTTATAAAGCAGGTGTATAGTTTTGCAGGTTAAGTTGCATGTATAGTAACTATGCCGCGGAACAAGCCTAGGCACAGTTACACAGTGGCTTTATAGTGATGTCTTAAATCTGCACTCTAAACGCTGCTGGTGTTACTGTGGTTTACAATATATCCAGCTGCTGCAGGAAGAAGCAACAAAACACTGGACATCTGGGAACTGGCCATATTTCTTGTTACAAAGATAACCTCACCTGGATGATTGACAGTCTCCATTGAAAACATTTAAACACAAAATATATTATAAAAAGCTTTGACTGATGCCAAGAACTGAAGCTCAAGATTCTTTTCAAACAGCTGCAATGTGGCGTTGTAATGATGTGTTTACTGTTTGTAAATGTGCATGTAAAGAAGACCCAAAGTTAAATTTGCATTAATCGTCTTTGAAACAGAACAATCTGTCTTTATTCAGTTTTATTGTGTAAATAAGGAATAACTGATGCCGGTGTTGTTATAGGTGGGCTGTAAAGCCAGTCTGGTTTTCTTCAACTACTTCATCATGGCCAACTTCTTCTGGCTGCTGGTGGAGGGCATCTACCTGCACACGCTGCTGCTCCTCATCCACACCTACTCCACCCGCCTCTCCATCTACATGCTCATCGGCTGGGGTAGGTCGCACCACCCAGAGAGCTCTCTTTACATACTGGCAATATATAAATATTATATGTTAAGTAAGTATATACATATATGTTGATAAGTTATGTGTTATATGAAAGTTTCATAAAAAGATTGATCCAGCTCTCATACTGTGTAAGGTAAACTAAGTTGTCAGAAGCCAGTTAGCTTAGCTTAACTTAAAGACCGGAAGCTGTAGGAAATAGCAAACCTTGTTACTCCCAAAGGTAACAAAGCCTTCCTGTCAACACCTCTAGTTTTTCGGTAATTAACATCCTACATGTTGTTTCCTTAAGCAAAACAAAAAAAGCATAAAGGTTTTTATTGTGCCAGTGTTTTGATCTTTATGCTAAGCTAACTAGCTGTTTGCAGTGCTGTAGCATCATATTTAGCACACAGGCATGTGTGGTATCAATCTTCTTCTCTAGCTCTCAGCAAAAAGCTAATGAGCTAAAAAAAAAAAGAGCTTAAAACTTCTTTCAAGACCAAACTTTTTCACCTTTCCGGCACATTATTTCTTAAAACACACTCGCAGATAGACAGTGTGCCATGCAGAGGATCAGAGCATTTAATAAAAGGTTGGTCTGTAAACAGTCTCCTGGCTTCTGTGTTCGCTCAGTTCCGCTCTGTCTCAACTTCTGCCATGTGACACCTTCTTCCACCATCCATCACCACTTTACCAACACTTCCTCCCTAATGCATTGACATTTAGCTCCAGCTGTTTAATGTACGAGTGTGTGTGTGTGTGTGTGTGTGTGTGTGTGTGTGTGTGTGTGTGTGTGTGTGTGTATGCGTCATATTTTCTGCATGGCATCTCATGAGGAAGTCCTGTGTCTGGCAGTCTGTGAATCTAAACAGACGTTCTCCTCTCTCTTGTTCTCTCTCAGGAATCCCCTTTGTTTTCATAGTGGCGTGGATCATATGTAGGATAAACCTGGAGGACATAAAGTGAGTCTGTGCGTCCTGAACTGACAACTACTAACTATTAACATGTTAAAATAATAAGAGATCTGACAACCTCTAGTGGCCTCTACCTGCACTGTAGCTGGGATTACAGAATAACAACTTTCAGGACAGAACATATATTTTTTTAAATTATGATACAGCTCTTTATATTTCATAAATGAAACCTATTTTGGGAACTCGAAGAACTGCTTTTTCTATTCATAGATATGCATGGATCTAATTTTTTATTTTATTTCAGATTTTCAGAAACAACAATTGTTAACCCCTCAACTTTAACTTCATATGCACATTTTTTTTAAATGTCTTCTAAACTTTTTCTGAAACACACACAAAACAAAATGGCTAAAAAAGGACTACTAACACAACCCTGGTCCTAGAAAGCCGCAGCCCTGCTTGTTTTCCAACTATTCCTGCACTTAAAGCATATGATTGGCAGAACACACCTGATCCAGGTAATCAACCAGAGATCCAGAGATAGTTGGAAAACAAGCAGGGCTGTGGCTCTGTAAGACCAAGGTTGCCTACCCCTGGTGTAGAGGATCAAGGTGCAAGGGGCTGGGCTGTCTGTGCCCAGGGACCCATGTTCTCATAATCCATCCATGGATTAAAAGCTGGCAGATGTACTTTCTTTTTTTTTATCAGTTGCTGGGAGATAAATGAAAACCCTGTCCCCAACCGACTGCTTAACTGGCCCATCATGGCATCTGTCATAGTAAGTAAATTAATGTTTTATATCTTAATTTTGTTCTACAAGTGTTATGTGAAACTAGACAACCTTTACAGTGTACTGTATTCATCCTTTCATCTCCAGAACATTAGGGAATATTTTCTGGTAACTTAGTATGATATTCCAGTTGTGCTCCCAGACATTTATAGCATGTCGGCTATGCTTGGTTAGTTTGCAGATTTTACTCTCTAAATTGAGGTCACCAAGACCAATTCTGCTGTGATTTCACAAATGTAGATCTTTGTGGTGCTGAAGACACTAATACGCCTCTGTCTCTCTGCCTTACATTTCTTCAGATCAACTTCATTCTTTTTATCAGCATCATCCGCATTCTGGTGCAGAAACTGCGCTGCACTGATGTTGGTGGAAATGAGCAATCACAGTACAGGTACACTGAGTAACTGAGCATATATATTTTAGTGATCATATTCTTACATTGTAGTTTATGCTGGTCCTTGTAGCAACTGCACTTTTAGTTGTGTTGTCATAAAGTTGCTTTTGTGCTTGTCTTGCAAAATGTCCCCATACACTGAGACGTGGTCTGATAGGAAGTAAAATGATTAAGTCCCAGTGTATCGTGTGGGATGAGTGTGCAACTTTATCTGATGGCTGTGTGTGTTGTGTGTTTCTCAGACGTCTGGCTAAGTCCACCCTCCTGCTGATCCCTCTGTTTGGGGTAAACTACGTGGTGTTTGTCTACCTGATGGAGCCGGCTAATAAAAACATGAAGAGAATCAAGATCTTCTTTGAACTCGCCCTCGGATCCTTTCAGGTACCATGTGAAAGGTTGTCAACGGGAACACAGAAACTAAAATGTCTTGAGTGACTGAATGTGAAGTGAAGTGAATAAAAGAATCCCTGAAAATGTTTAAAACTGTGTTCAGTGGGTAAAATAAAGCCCGGAGAACAAAACATGTTGCAGTAATAAGACATTATGTTGACTGAGAAAATGCTCAGAGGTTTAGTCCATTAACATTTCGCATGTATGGTCATCCTCTAAAGAAGAGGCAATGGTTTGATATTGTTCAGGTAATATTCGCAGTCCGTATTTATTGTGGTCTTGACACTTTGTTCGGATTCAACTCTAAAACCTCAACGATTAGTAACATTTGTGTTTGTGTGTTTTAGGGTCTGATAGTGGCTGTACTCTACTGTTTCCTCAACAGTGAGGTTGGTCTCCACACATATATTTCTGCACATAATTCTCTACACAGACACTAACTCTTAATTTGTCTTCAAACAGGTTCAGAGCGAGCTGAGGAGGACGTGGAGGAGTTTATCGCTCAAGCGCTATGTGGGGCGCGACTGCAGGTTGCACGCAATGTCAATCAGCCGAAACGGCACCGAAATCTCTTCTCAGTTTCCCAGGAACTCCCGAGCCCAGTCCATCCTGCAGACTGAGACCACCGTGTTCTGACCAGGGACAGAGACTGTCTGGTTTTAAAAAGACTTTCAGGAGATACAGGGTGTCTTGCTCAAAGACATTTGATAGAGAAATTATTTGCTACTGCAGGGACTGATCCTGTGTCTTGCAGAGGCTTCTGATGTGAAGAAGGATTTCTTCTCGAATTGAACGTGCCTATTGGACCTTTCAAATATTGATGTTGCCTTCACAGCGGTCCTCAATGATTGTCTACTCACAAACTTGAACACACAAAACAGGACCTGCAGTCATACAGAACAGATATGCAATTTGTGCTCTTCCTTGTGATCAGCTGAGATCGGAGACTTTCAAACCAAGATTCTGAAGAAATTTTTTTTATTTTTTATTTTTCTAACTAATTGTCATTGACCAACTTTATTAGATAGTTCTGGGACACAGCTGAATATATAATAATCTGTCATACTGATAACTTCCCATAAAGGAATTTGTAATTTTATACCAGCAAACATTTACATATTTCTGCAGGTACATTTAACCTTTTTTCTAACCTGGTTGACAGATCCTTTTGGAATGCATTTCTCAAAAAGTTTAAAAACAAACCATAAAGAATGCTTATATAAGAAATATGTTGCTTAATTATTTGTAACCAAAAAATCACAAGTGGTGGAGAATCACTAATTTGATAAGTGATTTAGAAAATTGTGCATTAAATATTATTTTTAATTATGGTGGGCCCAAGGAAGCAGACTATGCACACCCAATGACCCATTTCTTCCTGCTTCCTGTGACTCTTCGTTTTTATACAGTTTGTCATAATTGATGCCTAATGCAGGAGTAAACAAGTATAAGCTACTAAATGATAAAGTGTTAAACATGTTTGTAATGGTATTCCATATATTTGTATTTTACTTTCATGGGTTTTACTCTTTCCTACCAGTGCGTCATATTCAGATAAGAAAAGCAGCAAAAGCTGAACAATGATATTACCTGAATAAAAGAAGAAAAATCATATAATGAATGAAATTAAAATAATATGTTCTTGCGTTCTTACAGGCTTTACATCATGTCAGTTCCTTCCATGAAAGGTAAAATGAAAATGTGTAAAATTGACTTACAAATAGGACTATCGGCAAACAATTACCAGTCTAAGCCTGGTCTATGCTGAATTTTTGTCTACAGAACATGTGTATTTATGTAAACTGACTGACAGTCTGCACGATTTCCATTCTACATGCAGCCAAAAAAAAAAAAAAAAAACACACCCTGCCTTGTACGAAACAGAAGTGTTTTGTATATTACGCCACTGTGTTTTTTTACACAGTTGTTTACTTTATGTACAAGAAGTCTAGGAAGACTGAGCATCAATGTCATTTGTAGGATTTTGAACACAACTGTAAACATGTGACTCTTTTATGGATAAAAGCTTTTATAACAGAAAACAAGGCTTATTTGTTTTCTCTGCTACAAGCATCTATGCACACACAGTACAGCACAGTAGGGTTTTTCCTATGTACACTCGTTTTGTTCATTTTTTTTTATTTTCAGCTATTTATTTAAGTACAAGTGCACAATACCACAAATCACATGAAGTGGAGACACTGAAAAAAATAAACAAATTATAGTACTCTGCGTGTAGCCATAGCAACAAAATGATATTTGGTGCCCGTTAACTGGTAAAACTAATCGAAACATGGATTAAACATACTATAAAAACTCTGATTTAAACATCTGTGGTTTTTAGTGGTTGCAAAGTAAAAAAAGTCAATTCTCTGTATGTAAGTACATAAATATAGTAATCCTATATTTTACTCTATTATTATAAATGACGTGACACATGCGTGAAGCCAACCTATTACCTAATTGGTTCAGCTCTAACCAATAGCAGGCTTCCTTTTCGCCCTGATAACCAATCAGTTCTTACCTTTCGGACTGTTTGATGAAGTTCAACGTCAACGCCGTGACGTTAGCCCGGCTGCTGCTGTGATGTTTTGCGGTAAGCAAATGTAATTTTTCTTGTGTTTCGTCCACTCATACCCACAAAACCTTACCAACCGTGAGATATATCTGTACTAATATTGTCCTTAGCATAAAATAATTGACTTATGAAAACGTAGCATTCCAAACTTTAACACAAAGTTTACATTAGCTAGCGTTAGCTATAGCTAAAGACCAACGCTAGCTGCTGGCTAACGTTAAATGATGGCTAAAATGTTTTATTCCTGTTTTCAAATCGAACTTAAAGTTACATTTTTACATGAAAAACAATGGTGCATCAAATACTTTACAGATTTCATTTTAAAATTAATGTGATTTCCTAATCTCTGGCCATGCATTTAAATTGGTTGTTGATTTTATGCATTGAGCTGCAGTTGGTCACCTCTACATATGTATACCCAAATCTTCAGTTAACTGATGGTGATATTTTAGGTTCTTTTTGGTGGTAATAGTTGTAGTACAACTCATTACATCACTTTTCAGAATATCCTCCTGTCAGTATATGTATAATACTGCCAACTTGGTTATTATTCCCAAAATACATTAATTAAAAGCTGTAAATAGCAGCGTGAGGTGATTCTTCAGCCTCTGAAATGACTCATACACTCAAGTAACCAGGTGACAGTCCGCTTCCTTAAGTAAGCTGATTTCTTAACTATCATGCAAATGGGAATTCTGGGTAGGGGAAAACCTGATTTTCCCCAGGTAGACTTTTACAAGTGTGCATGTGCTGAACAAAGGCTGTCCACAGGTCGTTATTGTTCATACAGCAATATCCACTAGATGTCACTAAAGTGCAGACTGTCTTTTTTGCCACAGCATCACCAGGTTGTTTTTCTGTAGACCAGGGTTTGTGACCAGTAGGTGGTTCTGCTGAGAAATTATCCATTGATTTCTTGTTGCTCTCAGACTTTTGAGTATACTCAGCTACAGTATTGGTACAAATACTGTTTTCTTTAACAGTAGACTGCATGTCTTTTAATGTTCTGTATACCAGACAGTATTATAAATAGACTGTTTATAGCTTTGTTAGGCTTTTTTTCTTTCTGTTCCTGTTAGAGTTTTCACTAGAGATAGACCGATTGCACTTTTCTTGACCAATTCCTTTTTTTTTTTTTTTAATTGCCAGCTGAGTTTGGCTCATTCTGATTTACTTTCTGTCTCAGAACTATTACTGATAGTAGATGGAAACATTTTGGAACTTTTCTTTGGATAAGTTAATTGTAATAAAAAAATATTTACTATTAAGACTATTAAATATCTATTTTTCTTATTTTTCAATTACTTTGTTTTTACAAATCTCCAGGTATAAGTAAAGCGCAGAGGAGTGGAAATTCTCCTCACTCCACTCACATGCATAATGAATGACCATGCAAGTTAATCTGACTGGTGCAGATACAATATCTCAGACTAGTTGGTCGGTCACTGGTCATGACAAGTAAACAAGCTTAAAACTGGCCTATTCCAATCTGTGGCCAATTGATCCATCTTTAGTTCTCACATGTAAACCATATTTGACTCTTCCTAGTATCAAATCCAGACTGAAAACTTACATATTCAAGATAGCCTACTCAATATAAGCCTTGACTACATTCTCCTGTCACACTCTTTGTTTATTTGTTTGATTATTTGTACAAATGTTAAGGGTTTCGTTGCTATTATAACACAAAAGCTTTAACTTTTTTTTCCAGCCTTTCTATAAACCTTACTGCTATGTTTAGATTTTGTTAGTTGGTCAGTGCCCATCATATAGACGGGAGAATCTATTCTGACTACTCTGAATGATGTGCAGTGTGAAGGGTCATCGCCCACTGTACCACACCAAGTGCTTGTTAGATTCCACATATTGAATAATTTCTTAATAATTACAGTTGTTGTTATTTTTAAATCCTTATTTAATGTACCACAGGTTTATTCTTTGTCCATGTTCTTGTTTATAGGGTGTTAATGATTCCTCACACACTGGGCCACAACCGTTTCCCTCTGCTGCTCATCACCATCATCATCTATTTGTTCAGGTAAACACTGATGTATGCAGTATTGTTCACACGTTGTTCTACTGCTTTCAAATATGAGAGACCACACAAAAGACGGTCTCCATGAAAAATCCTGTAGTTCCCTTGAGCAAGTTCAGGTATTAAAAATGTATACTTACAATTAGGAATGTTAGATTAATTCCTATAGTTATATAGTATAGTTCCTATATTATAGTATAGTATTGTATTGTATAGCATTGATGTTATAGAAGAAATGTTTTGTTCCACAACATAATAAGATAAACTTTATTAATGCCCTTAGTGAAATTCAGGTAGTCTTGTTGATAGAAAGATGGTGAAAGTAGTTAGTAGTTAAGTCATCTGCTGTTGGCTAGGTTGTTGTAGAGCAGGGGGTGTCAAATCCCGGTCCTCAAGGGCCCCTATTCTGCTAGTTTTCCTACTATCTCTGCCCTACCCACTGCTGATTACCTGGTTCAGGTTTGTTCAGCCATTGAGAAGCTGGAATGCAGGGCTGGTTGCAAAACGAGCAGGACAGTGGCCTTCGAGGACCAGGATTGGACACCCCTGTTAGATCCTCATGGCCATGGGGTTGAAAAATCTCTTGTATTTTTCACACCAGCTACTTCTCTGGACCATCAGGATGTTGTTTCATTTGTAGCAGCGTCAAACATTTTGAAAAACTTGTTAAGTTCATTGGCTCTGCCCACATCCCCCACTAGTGCCTGGTTGTCCTTTTTTTTGTTTGTTTGTTTGTTTTTAACTTCCATCCACACTTCTCTGATGTTATTCTTTAAGTTGCTCTCTATTTTATTTTTGTAGTACTCCTTAGCTGGCTTCAGTTTTTCAATGATTAGCTCATGTTGGACATGTTTGAGCCTTTCTTTGTCTCAGTCTTTAAATGCCTCCTTTTTCTGGTACAGGATTTCTCTAGTGATCCAGACTCTGTACGTAAACAGTGTCTCTACAGAAGTTGGTATGATCTATGAAACAGTTGACCTGTATGTCAATGTCCATGCTCTTCCCTTCTGCTTCCAGCAATTTGTTCCAATCTGTGCATTCAAAGCACAAACTTGGAGACTCAACAGCCTCAGGTATTTGTATCCTTGCAACAGTCTCATGGATGACTTCACATGCAACATTAGTATTTCCTCTCGGTTGAATGTAAACGGGTATTGCAATATGACTGAATTCCCTGGGAACATACAGTCTGAGACCACATAGGAGTCTTTAATGTTTTGATTCAACCAGGTCTCAGTAAAAACACCCTTACCTGTGCCTCCGGCTCCTCTCTTTTGTTCAGTATAGAGTTGACATTTTCCATTATGATGGATGGTAGAAAAGGTTTATAGCTCCCTCTTCTAGCCTTTAGTTTAACACCAGCTCAACATCAACATTTCAGGTTTACGGTTGTAATAAAAGGAGGTCGTCTCCTGTGTAAATTCTTCTTCCCACAGCAATATCCAGACACTAGTTCACAAAAGAGTGAAAGTTTTCAGGAGCTACAATACTTGGCAGAAAAGTATTGTAGCTCTTCAGGCACAGTTGTCAGCAAAGTCTATTGTTCTGTTCTAAAATATATGGAGTAATAGTTACTGTATTACGTGTGTGTGTGTGTGTGTGTGTGTGTGTGTGTGAGAGAGAGAGAGAGAGAGGCCACGTAAGAGAACAACACTCAGGTGAAAATGTGACTATTCAATTATTAACAACTTTACTGTAAATTAAAAAAGATCATTGTCTTGTTTATTCAAAATTAATCAGAAACATGAGGAAATTTTAAGGGTTAGGCATGGAAGACAAAATGGAGAGCAAGACAGTTCTACCTTCAAGACCACAGCCACAACAGTTCATCAGTTCCTGGTTTGACTGACCTCAGGAATCATGTGATTTACGGTACAGGAAAAAGAAATGCTTTGGTTTTGAGTCAGCAAACTGTCAGCTTTTCTGAAAAAGAAATGGCGAAACACCCACCACATTAATCAAAGGGTATGGGTGTGGGTGATACTGGTAAATGAAGACTAAATGTGACGTTATGAGGTGGAGATGTATAAACAAAGAAGACCACAAAAATATTACCACTAAATCTGAAATTCAAAGTAATCTGGATTTCCTACCCCATAGAAACACCCCAGTAACGATTGATTTGATCATTTAAAACAACATATCACATTCAGCCATTGAGAGGAAAAATAAAAATAAAAGTAAAAATACTTGGCACAAAAGAAACGGTTTGCATGCTCCCATATTAATTAGCTGTTTTTTTAGTTAAGTTCAGATTATTGCATGTCAGCACAAGGGGCAACACACATATCACCTCTGTCAGAAGTAGACGCATGAAACGAAAGTCAAATGTTGCTGAGGTTTGCTTTTTAATTTGGTATTTACTCATTTTTCTCAACTTCGTCAGTGTGATGGACGCACTTGCTGCCACACTATTTACCACACTATTTATTTGTGGGTAATCCTCAGGTATTGGTTTAGATTTATATACTTTAACCACTATATGAAGTTTATACATTTGGAAGGTAAAGGAAGAAAACAGCCAAAGTTCATTTAATATACTTTATTTAGTCTATTTAGTCTTCTGTACTGTCATATTTATGTTTAACAATTCTTGCCCGTGTTAATTTATATTGTTTTAGTTACCAGAGCTGAAGTTGCCAGAACCTGCTGTTGCTGTTGCTGTTGCTGTTGCTGTTGCTGTTGCTGTTGCTGTTGCTGTTGCTGTTGCTGTTGCTGTTGCTGTTGCTGGTCGTCTTCTCAGGCCAGGGCAAAGGATGCGGCCCTGAAAATTTAGGGCATGAATTTAGGTTGGCATGTTGCGTACTGTCAATTAATTAACAGTTAATCACTGTCATTAGTCCTTTGTGGAGGGAGTTATTTTTGATGAATTGATTAATTGTTTATAACTGAAAAGACTGACTGTGATGTTGTACTGTTTTGAAGTTTTGTTAGTAGTCTGTGTTTGTAGTTACCCCCTGTGTGTCAAATGGTCTGATCAGCCATTATATATGTTCCGTTGTGTTCTCCTTTAGGTAGGTCAGTTGGTTTTGTTAGTCGGTTTATTCCGTTGAAGTTAAGTTTGTCTTGTCTACTTTGTTAAGTTTGGATTCTTTTATTGACCTCTTTTATGGACCCTAAAAGTTCTTAAATATTGTAATTTTTCTTTCACATTTCTGGATTAAAGAAAACCTTTTTTTTGAAAATCCACCTGTGCTTCCTCTTGCCTGCCTGCTTGGTCCCTCACAGTCGGCCATTAATTTCTTTTACTGCAAAAAAAAAAAGATTAAATGTCAAAACTAAAAAAATTGTTTTCCTTTTTTTTTCATGTTTAAAGATAAGCTGAAATAAATGAATAAATATATGTGTGTGTGTGTGTGTGTGTGTGTGTGTGTGTGTGTGTGTGTGTGTGTGTGTGTGTGTGTGTGTGTGTGTGTGTGTGTGTGTGTGTGTGTGTGTGTGTGTAACAGATGAACAAACACTGTATTTAAAATCATGTGCAGCATTTATTATGACCAATGCAACATCTCTTTCAGATGAAATTTCAAATAAATTATTTCACTACATATTCTAGACAGTTTTGTAAATTAACAACTGAAACTCTTATCAACCCAGATACATAGTAATAATAAAAATATGACACTGCTCATAATGTATGCAATATATTATGTAAACATTGGTAAATAAATTAGGAGTGGGTGATATGGAATTGGTTAGTGTAGTGGTAAGATCAGCGCCTTCCGTGTGGGAGACTGTGGTTTGAATCCCAGCTGACGCCTACGTCCAGTAGGGGTACTTAGGCAAGACGTCCTTACACTTACACTGCCTACCCTTGTAAGTCGCTTAAAAGCGTCTGCTAAATCTAAATTCTATCACTTTTATTTTTTTTATTTTATTTTTTTTAATATTGACTTTTCTTGTCTGTCAAAACACACATGGGATGAGTTTTGTCAACATATTTATATGAGACAGTTATCGCCCAGCTTTGATTTAAATACATAAATACTTTTATCAGCAGAATTCTCTTCTTTAAGTGCTCTTTGGCAGAGAGACTATTCACGTTAACTTCCTGAAAACATGTGGTCCATGTTAATTTCAGCTGGAGGCAGAGTTGATGCAGTCCTACTCGTTTTGATCTGAAATGTTTTCACCAACAGGCGTCTCAGATGTGGAGGAGAAGGAGGGAGGAGAAGGAGAAGCAGTAGATGTGATTATGGAGAGGAGTGAAACGCCAGATGGGGAGACTGAAGGTGAAGGAGTGGTCGGACGTTTTCCTCTCCTATGAGGAAGAGAATATAAGACAAAAAAAAAACAAAAACGTAAGTTTGAGATTGAAGGATAAAATGAATGAAAGGGCGTGAGAAAGTGAGTCAGTGAATACTAATGTGAAACTCACTCAAATGCTCTAATTTTGGGAACAACCCAGGGAGCTCTCGGGTGAACACAGAAAAGACCTTTTTCTGTCTGAAAGCTGCAGAAATGACAAACAGATGCAACATTAGCACTTAAAATACATCACTTTTGTGCAAAAATTATGAACATGAGATTATTTTTCAACGTGTACAAACAGCGTTCTTTTTTTTTACTTACATGACAGCACTGACACATGGCCTTATTGATTTGATTTGCACCAAGTATCCTAAGATCGGCTCCGTTATCTCCTGTTTGGTCACTTGCACACAGCAGGATGCCAACTTCATGGCTGGATAGAAAGATATAAGAGTTCAAAACGTAATTTAAAATGGGTGAAATGAGGAAAAGTCATCTGTAAAAAAAAAAAAAAAAAAGTTTAATCTTACGTATTGATCCAGACTCCGCCACAGCCACCAAGAGAATTGTAACCAGCACACTTTTCAACATTTTTCCACAGCTGACCCTTTTCAAAAAGGCTGATAAATAATGAGATCAAATGAATAAATACTGAATGAAAGTTGATTCAGCTCTGTTGGTCTTTCTTCTCCAGAGAGCTGGGTGAAGTGACAGACCTTCAGTGACGATAGATATTTAAAAACTGAAAAAGTAGAAGTGTTCCCTCCAGTTAGTCATCTTCCTATTTTTTTTTTTTTTTACTTTTCTCTGCATTTTCATGTGAATCAAGTACTTGCTCATTTACAGGGTTTCCTATGAATTGACCAACCGTTTGCCAACAGGAAGCACTTTCATCAACTTTTGTTTTGAAAATTAAGTCATGGTTTTGCTGATCATACAGCATCCATATGTGTTTCTAGTTTAGTTGCTTCTAAATGAACAAAGACAAATATCTCCAATAAACCTGATTAAAATATTTCAGTGAAATGCTGAAATAAAGCAAGAAAAAGCAATTACAAGGCCAAAGTTAACAGCCTTGTGGTGATTAATAGAAGTCAGTTGAGTTGGAAGTGAACTTTCTGACTCAACTCTTAAGGGAGGTTCTAACTAGGTTGGAACATTTCATTAGAGGGATCATTGGCCATTCTTCCATTACCAAATTTTCTAGTTTATCTAAATTGTGTGTGTGTGTTCTTTTTAGTATGGATATTAACCTTGAACTTTGCGCTCCTGCTACAGTTTCTCTATATGATTGCAATCTGGCTGTGGGACGGCCAGTCCAGGACCTTGATTTTGGTGTCATTCGTAAAGTTGGATGTATACATACTTTAATTAAGTTAGGTTAGCATGTATGATTCGCATAGGGGGTTTAATGGAATACTTATTTCATTGTGTAGTATATTACCTCAAAACAAGCAAAACAACATACATTACATATGAAATGTTTTTATTAAATGATAATATTATTGAATTACATGCTCAAAGATATGCTTTATGGAGGTATTGTCAATTTAAAGCATAGGGGCTTGTGTCCAGTAAAATATATAACTGTGTCATTGAAGGACATGCTGCAATCTGGAAGTTCTTGAAAAACAGCAGGAAGATGCTTCGTTACTTCTTATTCTTGGAAATGACTAGAGAACAGAGAGAGATAGGTCATCGTTACAGCTAAAATATGTCTATATCCACCCATCTGCAAATGGTAGTTATGGTAAATAAATAAAAGTGACAGCCAAATGTCTGTTTGAATGTGTGTCTGTGCCTTTTATTATCGGTAACTTACATTTCTGGGCCCATTCAGCTCTGGGATCAACACAGACCTTTCCCTCCTTTGTGGGGAAACTGAAAAGCAGTTGTTGAAAATTATGATTCTGTGTTTGTGTTGTGTATATGTGTTTATGACTATGTGCAAACTTACATTATAGCATCCACACATGGTCCTCTGGCCTTTTGGATGCCATGTTCCCCAGTTATCTGTGCACTGATATCATCAGAAGAGACGCCTGCACAGCATGGGTAGACTTTGGTCGGATGCAGACCTGAGAGAGAGAGAGAGAGATGTTTTTTTTATTGAGATGCTTTTATGAATGCCTGTTATCACTGTCATCTAGAAGAAAACTATGGTTCCAGTTAATGATCTTAACAGCTATTGTATTAAGGTTTTTAATGTTTTTTTTATTCTTTAGTTTGCACAAATATTTAGTTATAAACACTTAAATCATTTGTAAAACTTTATTTAAAAATATGCATTTTTGCAGATTTAATGTTTTTCCATGTAGAATGCACTGGCAACTGCTTTTAAACAGCGTATGTAAAATAAAATAATCATTTAAAATTATATTTGACTCAGGAATAGGAATTAACCATAAAAATATGTGTCATAATGTAGATGGGAATCTGCTTAAGTAGACCAACATTTAGTCTAGTTAATAAGTAAACCAATGTGTAATTATTTGAAGTGAGAAATTAAATAATTTTGTACTTACGGTTTCCTGCAGAGGACTGGAGGCACAGACATGCACAGAGCAGAAGGAGAGTGACGGACAGGATCTTCACGGACATTCTGAATGCTGGATTGACTGCTTGACTGATCAGGCTGCAACTACAGAAGCTGATTGATCTTTCAGTATTTATTGGTTAGTGCAGGAAGATGACGTGCTTCAGTATCTGATATCTAATTTCTTAGGAACAACTTGACACAGTTGCATACGCACATCATATTCTGCCTTATTTTCATGACGCTAAGTTAGACACATATGTTTTAATTTTCCACTCTCAGCACTGTAATAAATAGAGTAACAATTGTGTAAGCATCTTAATTAGATTTTTACTGACTGCATTATAATGTATTTTATCAGCCATGTAACAAAATAACTGATAAAAATATTTTCTTTGCTACATATTTTACTAAGTGGTCCTGCTGCCCGTTCCTCCCTCCAGCCAGATACAGTTGGAACAGTACTGTCCTACAGCCTTCCCAAAACAAATGCTAGCATAGGAGGCAGGTTGTGAAGGATAAAACCTTTCTCAAAGTCTGTTGCTGGTCTGTAACTGTGTTCATTTTTGTTTTGTTTTGTCTTTGAGAAAAGTAAAGTTTTATTTTCCTTCACTCCATGCTGCTCTGCTGGCAGATTTAACACCAAGACCTCAGCAGCAGCTCAGCCGTTCCTGGCTTGAAGGGCCTCAGAAATCATGTGATTTACGGTACAGGAAAAAAAAATGCGTTGGCTCTGACTCAGCAAACTGATGTCAGCATTTGTGTAATGAAATGACAAAACACTCCCACATAACTCATAAACAGTATGGGTGTGGGTTGATAAAGATGAAGAGGCAGTGTGAGTTTATGAGATGGATAGTGGAAGTGGAAACAAAGAAGACCACAAAGTCACTATCACCAAATTTAAAATTCATAAGAAGCAGGATCTTCTATTCCTTTGAACCTTCCAGTAAGAATTTATTTCTTCATTTAAAACAAAACATCACACATAGAAGGGATTTGTGATGTGTATAAGCACACCTGTCATCTTCAGTATGACTGTGTGTAAAATCTAACCTTACTAAATAGTTTACCAAGTTTACCTTCTGCCATTTTAGTTTAGTGTCCAAATGTTTAGTCTGTCCAATATAGAAGTGCTCAAAACTCAGTTTAATACTAACTATTGAGTGAAGTACTACGTATATTTTATGAAGGCATATGTGGATGAGGTGATTTAAGACACAATACTGCTTTCACACATGCATTGGAATCCTGAAATTCTCCAGACATTACCCGGGTGAGCTGCATGTAAAAACGCAAACGTTACCTAGAATTTATTCTGCAAGCCCCATAATACAAAGTCAGTGTGAACCCAGGTGTGAATACAGCCAGTAATAGTGTATCCACAGTGAGCCTTTCTTGAGTTTTCTTTTAGTCGATTTGTTCAGCACAACACCAGAAAGAATGGGACATATGTACCGTGTTTTCTGTTGGATTTTTCTTTTTTTCCTTTCTGAAACCTGAGTTATATACATAAGACATGATCACATGTCTTGCACTGTAAACAAAACACAATTGGTTTCCATTGAGTACTTTATGTGTCCCGTCATATGTCCTGCACTCTCTATACAGCAACCACCATGAAAATGTATGTCACCAAACTTTTTCCTGCTGTGTGCTGCATTTGTGAAGGCACAAGTCCACATAATGTCAGGACCTGGTTCTCCAGACATTGTTCACAATGTTTTCCATGGTTAAGGTTCTAATTTAAAAATTAAACTTCCTATGAAGGAGGACCTAATCAGCCTGCCAGATGCAGGGGCTTTACATATGACACCACTGTGGTGTTTCACATAAAAAAGAACCAGAAGTTCATAGAGTGGCTGAGGTTAGCTTCCTATTTTGGCATGTACAAATTTGTACCCAACCATGTGAAGTGTGAAGTTCTGTAGAAGACAAAAATTATTTTATTCAATTTTTATAAGTATTACTTAAATTTTTATTTGTATGCTTTTACATTCTTAGATTTAGATTTATAGTACCACCACTCCAAGGCTGCTACAATTTCGCTGTATTCTGTACAATGACAATAAAGGCTTCTGATTCTGATTCTAATTCTGAAAATAAAACGACGAGATGGCGTGATGATAAAACGTCCATGTGCACCATGTTTGAAGATGCATATTCAACAACTTAATTAAAGAGGACAGCGGTGGCACAGTTGGTAGCGTGGGCACCTATCAACTTTTGGGGTTGGCGGTTCAGCCAGGCTCATCCTTGAGTGTGTTGGAGTGTGAATAGATGAGACATTATACATTATAATCTGTGCCAAATAAATGTGCTAACCATGATATTGTTCTTTCCCGCCCCCAGACCTCTAACCACTGCTACCACATGGAACGTTTCATGTTTGATTTTTACCTAGAAAAAAGTGCAGCCTAAGAGTCTTGTTTTTAAGAACATTTCTGACAGATAAGCAAAGGCTGGAAGTAAGATTACATTCAACCTTTATTTATGACCACTGTCTTTATCTTTTTTATATGACGTTTCAAATAAATAAACGGATCACAACATGTTCTCTGGGCAATTTCATTAACAAATGAACTTTATCAACCCAGATACAAAGTAATAAAAAAGTATGACACTTTATGAAGTTCTTTACAATATATTATGTTACGACAAATACACTTAAATACTTCACTAGTCAGTTAAATTAAACTAATAAATACTTTCATTCAAATGCATTTTAAGAAACTAAATATTGATAAAATACTAATTTAACAGAATTCTCTTCTTTAAGCGCTCTTTGATACATAGTTTATCAGTGGTGAGACTATTCACGTTTACTTCCTAAAAAAAACGTGATCCATGTTGATTTCAGCTGGAGGCAGAGTTGATGCAGGCCTACACGTTTTGATCTGAAATGTTTTCACCAACAGGCGTCTCAGATGAGGAGGAGAAGGAGGGAAGAGAAGTAGAAGCGGTGGATGTGATTATGGAGAGGAGGGAGACACCGGATGGGGAGACTGAAGGTGAAGAAATGGTCTGACGTTTTTCTTGCCTGTGAGGAAGAGAATAAAAGACAAAAAAAAAAACGTAAGTTTGAGATTGAAGGATAGAATGATTAAAAGAATATGTGAGATAGATAATGAATAGATAATGTGAAACTCACTTAAGTGCTATAATTTTGCGATGAACCCAGGGAGCTCTCGGGTGAACACAGAAAAGAGCTTTTTCTGTCTGAAAGCTGTAGGAATGACAAATAGATGCAACATTAGCACTTAAAATACTTAAAATGCACTCTTAAAATACATCACTTTTGTGCAACATGAACATGAAATAACTTTTCGCATGAGCCTGAAGTGGTATCTCAGCCAATTAACCATTAAATTGTTTAGTATTATCAGTTTAACTGAAAAGCAAATGTGCAATGAAACAAAAAACTGAAACTGGCACTTATATTTAACTGTATTAATTGTAATTGTTAATAGTATGCTAGAGATATGTCAGTTTTGTAAGTTTGGCAAATCCATAAAAATAAAGTGAAATAATTAAAATGAGCAAACAAAAAGTAGTTTCTAGTTATTTTTTCAGTTTTAGGTGCTAAATTAAAAACATTAAAAACATTACTTACATGACAGCATTGACACATGGCTTTACTGATTTGCTCTGGACCAAGTATCCTAAGATCGGCTCCATTATCTCCTGTTTGGTAACTTGCTCACAGCAGGATGCCAGTTTCTCAGCTAAAGGTGAATGGAAAGACATAAGAGTTTAACATATAATTTAAAATGGATAAAATGAGCAAAAGTCATCGGTAAAAACTTGTAAAAAGTTAAATCTTACATGTTGATCCAGACTCCGCCACAGCCACCAAGACAATGGCGACCAGCACACTTTTCAACATGTTTCCACAGCTGACCATTTTGAAAAAGGCTGATAAATATGAGATAAAATGAATAAATACTGAATGAAAGTTGGTTCAGCTCGGTTGGTCTTTCTTTGCTGGTCGTCTCCGGAGAGCTGGATGAAGTGACAGACCTTCAAAGACGTTGGATATTTAAAACGGAAAAAGCAGAAGTGATCCCTCCGGTTAGTCATCTTCCTCTTTTTTTTCTCTCTCTTTTTTTGAATGACCAGCTCATTTACAGGGTTTTCCGAGAATTCACCAACCTTTTACCAATAGGAACCACTTTCATCATAATTTCATTTGGAAAATGAAGTCAAGGTTTTTCCTGACTATTGGATTGCTGACTGTTAGGAATCCTGTATAGACCTGTCACACTCCTGTTTGTGAGGACATTTACTTATGAATCATGAAAAATTGTGAATCATATTGTGAATCAAACTTAATGCATTGTGGTCACAGTCATGTGCAATTCTGACCCCGTTTGAAGACAACGATGAAATGTAGGTTAAGGCCATTAGGTTTGGGCAGTGCCTGCTATATATTTTCAGATAATAATTCCTTAATTTCACTGGTGTATAACAGTAAGAAAGAAACAAAAAAGTAATAATTTAAATAAATTCTTAATTTTAGTCATTTTCACACATGATGGCAGACTTGGATCTGAGTCTCACTGGGAGTCCAGGCTATCATGGTGGCTGTGATTAGGCGATGGAGTAAGCATCTAACCAGTTGCGAGGTTCATGGTTCAGTCCCTAACTTTTCCTGTCCATACATACTTGGTCAAGACACTGAACTCCGTTATTTAAGGTTTTTCAAGTAAGTCATCAGAACTCCAGATTAAAAAGATCAGTACAGTCATTATAAAAAACTGGAGAACACACACACAACTACAGTATTAATATTCAAATATGAAAATAACTCTGTCCTGTGTCCCATACACTGTTGCTGTTTCTCTCAGCTAGACTGGATGTATAAAGAATTATTATAATTTACAGTATGGATACTAGTTGTTATTTTCATGATACCAGATTATGTTTTATTGATAAATTTTATTTTCTTGTTTGTTTTACTGTAGGTTATAAAGAGGTGCCTGGAAACCCCACAGTCTCTTACCAGTATGACCCTCCACCCAGGTGTTCAGCCACTGTGCCTGAACATGTATGCCCTTCAAACATTTCAGATCCAAGTACGGCCTGGTAAGGTATTGAAAAACAGATGACGTAATCCTCGTGTTTTATATTTTAATTATCGTTGAATATTGCCATCTGGAAATCGAACAATACAACTACTAACATAAATATGCAGAAAGCATTTGACAACGTACGTAAAAAAATATGGACACCATTTAGTAAATTGTTACTTGTAGGCTATTACACAAATATTTCTGTGCAGTACATATAGCAGAAGTTATGGCATCAAAAAAATTTAAATAACTTTCGATGGTTGTATAATCAGTATGTGTGAAACCAGGCATTCTGGGTGATGTTAACAGAAAATGAATAAAATAGCTCTTACAAATAATAGTTAAATAAAAAAAGAAAGAAAGAACTAGAAATGATGTTTATTGGTGGATTGTTTGAAGTTGGATATTTTACAGTTCTAAGTTTTAACATTACATGTGCATGGGCATGTACATTATAAACGTGAGACAGGTGACATTTCAATATGTAAATTACATGAGTTCTACTGCAGATAATAAGTGGATTTTAAATTTCTTCACTCTGTGTGAGTGCACAAATGCCTCAGTATGAGTTGCGTGTAGAGGTCTTGATATATATATATATATATAGATATTTGAAATAAATGGGGATGTGTAAAAACATCCCTAAAGAAAGGCCTTTTTGCCAGAATGTGCTTATTCATCTATTGTTTGTCTGTGCTAATGCTGGATTGTAATCAAGTTTACATTTTCCTAACTGGAGATAGGGAATCAGTTCTTATAAGCACATACAACAATCCAGTTTAGTTGTTTACAGTTGCTTCATAGAAGCAGAATCCACTAGATGTCATGAAAGTGTCGTTCAAAATTCAGGGTTAAACATTTCACCTGTGTCATTGTTTTAGAATTTTCATCTGCTCTGCAGCCCGAATGAAAGCCAACACTCATATATTTATTATATTTATTATGTGTATCTTGATGATCTATATATTAGACAGTACCATGCTTTAAATAATCATGTTTATTTATGGAATTGTTAGGTTTTTTTCTCTCAAATTGTTTCAGTTCTCACAAGTAAGTCCTATATGTATACAAAAGATAATACAATAACAAAGTGAGCTTTCCTCATAGGTTATTCAGTCAGACTATTGGTGACAAATTGTGGAACCAGAAATGACATTAAGACTCAGCAAAACATTGAGGGTTTCACTGATGTTATTACAGAGATTAGACCAAAGAACATCACAAAAACTTTAACATTTTTATCAGCCTTTCTATAAAATATACTGCCATATTTAGATTTTGATAGTTATTCAGTGGTCATCATAAAGACAAGATAATCTATTTTCTGCCCGCCAACACACTGTGGTAGGGCCAGTAACTGCACACAGGAAAAAGATCAACAGCTTGAGATCGAGTTAATGGCTTGCACTAGTGGCATATAAATGGTCAGAGAGGGCAGAGGAGAGGAGCTCAGTGTATCAGGAAGGTCTCCCAACAGTTTAAGTCTGCAGCAGCATAACTAAGAGAGTCACCTTTTTGTGAGTTGAGTGGGGGAAGGATGTGTCACCTTCTTTATTCACAATGTCTTTCTTAGTCCAAAACAGCAGATCATTTTATGGGTGAAGATGGAGGTGAAGATATGAAGATGGAATACAAAATAGTCAAAAATATATTTATTAACCTATTTTATCAAATACAGATACAAATTTAAGTCAGTTAGAGGCATAGTATATTAGGTAGGTACATTATAATTTATTATCGTTTATTATCGTATTATCGTTTCTGTACAAGACATATAGTTGTTATGTACATATGTCTGAATTGGAGGTTCTTGATAGCCGCAGGAAAATATTTCAACAGGCAGCGTTGCTTCATTACTCATTGTATGACTAGGGGACAGAGAAAGACAGGTCAGGTCAAGTGACAGTCAAATGTCTGTTTGAGTGTGTGTGTGCCTTTTATTATTCGTAACTTACATTTCTGGGCCCATTCAGCTGTGGGATCGACGCAAACCTTTCCATCCTTAATGTGGAAACTGAAAAACAGTTGTTGAAAAATATAATTCTGTGTTTGTGTTTTTGTATATGTCAGAGACTATGTGCAAACTTACATTATAGCATGCACACATTGTCCTTTGGCCTTTTGGATGCTGGATCTTCCAGTTATTTGTGCACTGATATCAACAGAGGAGACCTTAGTGCAGCACAAAGGGACCACACTGGTTGGGTGCCGACCTAAAAGAGAAGTACATACTCTTTTTAATTGAAATACTCTTAAATGTAAGCAGTTTCAGACAAATTATGTTAAAGTTAATGATCTTATTTTTAAATTGAGTTTTTAATGCATTGTCTAATCGTACTTTCTATTTTTTTTAAATCCATCTCTCATGAGATGACTGCTTTCAAACTTTTTCTAAAAAATAAATGGAATAGCTGTACATAAGAATATGTGTCATGGTATCGAGGAGAGTCTGAAAATATGACATCGTTAGACCAGCATTCAGTCTAGTGTATAATTACTGTGCAATTATCAATTATTATTATATTTTTTAAAAGTATTGGCATAATATGTATATTGTGGAAATAATTTTGTACTTACGGTTTCCTGCAGAGGACTGGAAGCACAGACATGCACAGAGCAGAAGGAGAGTGACGGACAGGATCTTCACAGACATTCTGAATGCTGGATGTGCTGCTTGACTGCTTGACTGATCAGGCTGCAACTACAGAAGCTGATTGATGTTTCGATATTTATTGGTGAGTGCAGAAAGATGACGTGCTTAAGTATGTGTTTGTGTGGTCATGGTACTATCACACCTCTGCCTGTCAGAAGCTTTTTAGCCCTGCGTGTAACTTACCACCAACATCTTTCTTAGAAACAACATGACATATGCAAGCCCACATAGACGAATACATGCACACTTGAGTGTGAAAAAGGTTCACAGCATATGCTACCTGTTTTTACATTTTCATGAGTTACATAATCTACTTTTTGTTGTTCACTTTTCTCACAAAAACATCTGTTTTACTGTAATAAATTTGGTAGTAAATTAGTTTGATTCTTAGTGACCCAAAGATGATGTTTCTTATGCATTCCACTCTGCATTTGCATGAATTTGTCTGTTTTTGGTATATTTATAACCCCCCTCAACCTACACAACACAGTCACAGTCATTTTAAAACCACCTAAGTAAATACATATTTACTAAAATGTTTGTTAGAGCCACTAACTCAACAGTAAGGAACACATAGGTAGGTTATTACAGGCACCTTGTAGAACACAATTCTTGTGTGGATTTAGGCCATCTCTCTGCTGTAGAATTGCTTGTCTTTGTTGTCACTAGATATACACTACTCTCCAAAAGCATTGGAACTGTGAGGCCAGTTCCTTCCATTTATAATTAAAAGGTGTAACAAACATGAAAACCAAAGAACCGTCTATTGGTGAACAACAAGCACCTGTGAAGCTAAGAGTGTCGGTGTACTAAGTAACAGACCTTGAACTGGTAGACTAAGGAAGACAACAGCAGTTGACGACAGAAACTAAGGGCTGTAAAGAAAGACCCTAAAACAAACTGTTAGTGACATGAGAAACAACCAACATAGGACAGGAGTGAAGATATCACAATCTACTGTTGGCAGAAGACTTAAGAAAAGTACAGAGGCTACACCAGAAGATGCAAACTACTCATTAGTAAGAAGAATAGGAAGGCCAGGCTGGAAGTTAGCAAAAAGTACACAAATGAGCCTCATTCAGATTTTTAGACAAAGTTTTAAGGACTAATGACACAAAAGTGAACCTTTACCAAAGGGATGGAAAGGCAAAAGTTTGAAAACAGAAAAATTCTCATGTTCCCAAACACGCACTCACGCTCATCTTTCAAACACAGGTGAAGTCATGTCATGGGCTTTCATGACTTCTTCTGCGACAGGTTCAATAATCTTCAATGATGATGTAGCACATGATGTCATCACCAAAATAAACTCAGAAGTCTGTGGAACATTTTATCTCGCAATTTAAAGAAAAATGCAACCAAACTGATTGGGAGACCATTTATCATGCAGCAAGATAAGGACCCAAAACACACTGCCAAAATAACAAAAAAGTTCATCAGGGACAGGAAGTGGAAAGTTTTAAACTAAACAAGCCAGTCTCCAGACTAAAACCCTATAGAAAATGCATTTTATGCATTCTCCCCTTTTTTTGTCAAAGAGGAAACTGAAGGGAGTAACCATGAGTAACAACAAAAGGTGATGCATTCATTGCAAGCAAATGATTTGTAACTAAATATTAAATCTTATTCACTGTATTACATTTTAGGTCTATATGTTCTATATGACCTAAAGTTAGAGATGCATTCATTGCAATTTTTCAGCACCTTATGTCCTGCTTCAGTTTCACAGAATCGGTTTCTCAGACGGATCAGCTAGTCACCAATCAAGCTTGAAACTGGTCCATCAATGCATCTCTACCAAGAGGTGAGAATGACACACAGACATTAGCTCACCAGCTCCTTATTACAACGTCTGAGTAATGTCCTATAAGTGTGAATACAGCACGTAATTTTCTGAAGAATTCACAAGCAAGCGGTTTCTGCTCAGTTAAAGACCAGAAAGTAACAATGTACCATCCTTTCTAGTCTTGTGATGCACTTCTTCCTTTCAGAAAAGCAGCCTTATATACATAGTACATGGTTTCTAATCATCCAACTGGTGCTGCTTGTTTACAGTGTGCTGTAAACAAAACAGTGAGATTTCTACAGTGTACTCTTTATGTGACAATGTGCCATCCTCACACTCTACTACCAGGAACCAGGAACTACCCCTTGCCATAACAAAACTATTTTCACAAGTGAGAATGTGTCTGACATGAGCAATCTCCCATTGTGTGCCATGTGAGAAAGAGCAATTTTGGACAATATCTGGGGCTAATTCTGCAGACAATTCATTTGTGAAAATGGCTTCTGGATCTTGCTAAGTGCCTGGGTTTATTGGCATGCTGTAGAATGAATTTGGGGCAGATCAGTCATTTTCCTGTATTGAGTGATGAATATGAATTACGGCACTATGCAGTTTAGTAATACAGTAAAGCTCCTGATGTTCTCATGTCGTGGCTAAGGCCAGCATCTTGCATTGTAGATTGCTATCATTGGCATGTGAGTGAGGCAAGTTGTAAAAAGCTCTAAAAAGGAAGCCATTTATTATATACATTTTACCCTTGCTGGCCAGACAGACTAGATATATAAAAGAACATATAAATCTTTCTGGATTTGGTGGAGACCTAACAGTTCTACCATTTTACTGTTAAAACAGTAATGAACTTTATAGCTCTTCAGTTTCATCTGATCAAGAAAAAAATAGTTTGGTAATTTGCAACTACACCGGCATAATAATTAGGAAGGGTACTCTAATTAACTACTACCCTTTCTAACTGAGAAAATCTTAAAATGCCACAACTATAGTGATAAACCACCAAGGCTGTCACTGATTTTGCACCAAAGTTGTACTGCAACAAGCAACAGAAGTGTGATAATAGATCTGAAGAAAATGTCTTTATGTTTTCATGAGTGGCAACCACATCACCCTCTCTCCCTGCTGACCTCAGCTCAGGCTAGAGGGCAGATTGACCACCGAGACCCCAGCAGCAGCAGCAGCTCATCAGTTCCTTGTTTGAAGGGCCTCAGGAATTGTGTGACTTATGGTACAGGAAGAAGACATACTTCGGTTCTGACTCAGAAAACCTATGTCAGCATTCGTAAAAATATACCAGCAAAACACCCACAACATAGCACATTATGGGTGTGGGATGATACTGGAGAATGAAGAGGCAGTCTGATGTTATGAGGTGAAGAGATGGAAACAAAGAAGACCACAAAAACACCACCACCATGTTTGAAACTCAAAGGAATCTGGATTTCCTACTCACAAAAACATTAGTAATTAGTAGTCATTTAGAACAAACATCCTCTGGCATAGCAGGGATTGTATATGTATGAGAGTATGTCACATATCAGCACAAGGAGAAATGCACAGGATTTTCATCATCAGCGTGCAGAAGTCCTTGACAGTGTTTGAAATCACTCCTTTCTACAGTTACACTCAAAATTATTCAACCCTCTGTTAGCCTCCACCATGCTAAACTGTAAGCAACGAGTACCTTTTAAAATATGCTTAATACTTGTTCCTTCAGACATAATGCTGACTCAGAGGCCCGAAGAGTTCCACAGAACAGAATCTCAAAACTTCTGTGGTTTATTTATTTGGTTTTGAGCAAACTGGAGCTGATTTTTCTTGTGGTTTTGCGTCAGCAATGGAGTACATAGTGTGTCCTGGCATCGAAACCTTTAACATTAAGTTGGCGCTTTATTGTACAAACTGAAACCTTTTGCTGCTGTCTTTTGTAGTCACTCAAAGATGCTTATACCTCTTCAGAAATCATGTTGCAGCCCTTGATAGCTTCTTCTTTCTGCCACATCCAGGTAGTAGTCACTGTTCTTTTGTAAACTTTGAACTTGTGAACTATGCTTCCAGCTGTGTCTCTAGGAGTATCCAGTGTCTTTGCTATGATATTGCATAATTTTCCTTTTTTGTGAAAGTTAATGATATCCTAATTTGTTTAACATTTGTTTTTAACTTAGCCATGTTTCTAACATGCAATCAAACATGACACTCAACCAGCCCCAGCTGTATTTGCTGTGTTCAACTAATCAAGCTCTGGAATAATTGTATCAGTCATGCCTGAGACAATACCTGATTGGCAAGTATGTGCTTGAATTCTGTGCTTTGAGGCTGCAGTAGTCATGTCAAGTCAAGCTGCATTTTGTTTTGAATTTAGATTTATTTACATTAGTTTTGTTGAGCAGTTTAAATAGGTCTGATTTGTTAATTGCAAACAGTTAAAAGTTTGTACATTTGTCAAAACACCTAATTTGCAATACTGGTTTAATAATTTTGAGTGCAGCTGCATATATTGTAACATGTTTACTGTCCACCATTTTAGTTAAGTGTCAGAATGTGGAACTTGTAACTCTATCCAGTATTTAAATGCTCAAAAGCTCAATTGAATGCTTCCCTTAGACGTCCTGTGCATACATTATGAAGGGAGTAGTGAATGAGTGGATGAGGAAGTGATTTTAGACACAGTCCTTGAGTTTTATGGTTGAATTCTTAATTTTTCACCACTTCAACTTATTACTAAAAAATACACCAAAGGGCATCCTTAAATTTGCTTCTTTAAACTTTGACTTATTACAGAAGTAATATGGCGATAACAATGATTTAACGTAGATATAACGTAGATTGAACGAACTGCATTTGAAGGCCAAAGAAATGTTTTTTACTTGTTAGAAAAGGAATAGGGTGAGTGGGGGGGGACGCTAAGTTCCAAGTTATGCTTGTAGTCAAATGCAGAGGCTTCATGACCCATTGTGGTGTTTCATATAAAAAGTACCAGAAGTGAAAAGCAGTTCTTACAGAAGGTCAAAAGAGACAGAGGTTGGCTTCTTGATTTGGCATGTATTGCTTTGTACCCGACAATGTCAGTCTGTGTATGAAATTTTTTAGACCACTGTCACTCATGTTTGAAAAGTAAAACCAAAATACATGACAAATAAATGACAAGATGGCGTGATGGTAAAATGTCAGAATCAGAGATAATTTTCCTGCATCTCTTCACAAATTCAGCTTATAACATCTTACTGTGGGTAACTTAATGTTCAAACCTCTAACCACAGGTACCACAAGGCATGTTTCGTGTTTGATTTTTAGCTAGATAAAACTCTGCAGCCTTTATATTTCCATACCAATTCTTACTCTTGAAAGATACACAGAATAACAACAACAACAAAAAAAAAAGAACGATGGTTATAAGATCATGTTCAGCATTTATTTTTGACCACTGTCATAAATTTCAGTTTTGAAGTTTCAAATAAATAAATAGCTTACAACATTGTCAATAGGCTACTTATAAACTCAGATACATGATAAAAAGAAAAACATGACACTGTTTATAATGTTCTATACAAAATAACAAATGTAAACAATGTTAAATAAACTTAAATACACGGATACTTTTATCTGCACTGGTGAGTTAAATTAAACTAATAAATACTTTCATTCAAATGCATTTTAAGAATCTAAATATTGATAAAGTACTAATTTAACAGAATTCTCTTCTTTAAGTGCTCTTTGATACATAGTTTATCAGTGGTGAGACTATTCACGTTAACTTCCTGAAAACATATGGTCCATGTTGATTTCAGCTGGAGGCAGAGTTGATGCAGGCCTACACGTTTTGATCTGAAATGTTTTTACCAACAGGCGTCTTATATGTGGAGGAGAAGGAGGGAAGAGAAGGAGAAGCAGTAGATGTGATTATGGAGAGGAGGGAGACACCGGATGGGGAGACTGAAGGTGAAGAAATGGTCTGACGTTTTTCTTGCCTGTGAGGAAGAGAATATAAGACAAAAAAAAACCGTAAGTTTGAGATTGAAGGATAGAATGATTAAAAGAATATGTGAGATAGATAATGAATAGATAATGTGAAACTCACTTAAGTGCTATAATTTTGCGATGAACCCAGGGAGCTCTCGGGTGAACACAGAAAAAACCTTTCTCTGTCTGAAAGCTGTAGGAATGACAAATAGATGCAACATTAGCACTTAAAATACATCGCTTTTGTGCAAAAATTATGAACATTAGATTATTTTTTATCATATACTTACATGACAGCATTGACACATGGCCTTATTGATTTGCTCTGGACCAAGTATCCTAAGATCTTCTCCGTTATCTCCCCTCTTGTCACTTGCTCACAGCAGGATGCCAGTTTCTCAGCTAAAAAATAAGATAAAAAAAAAGGTAAATCAAAAAATGAATGTGCTCAAAGAAGGAGAAACCTTCAATATAAGAGCTTTGGTTTGTTGATCTTAAATTTAATCTTACCTGCTAATCCAGACTCATTCCATGACACCAAGACAATAGCGACCAGCACACTTTTCAACATGTTTCTACAGCTGACCATTTTCAAACAGGCTGATAAATATATATATATACTAATAAATACTGAATGAAACAATCTCTGGTCTTTCTTCTCCACTCTTCTCTAGAGAGCTTGTTGAACTGATAGATGTCCAAACACGTTGGAAATTTAAGCCCTAAAAAAGTGGAAGTAGCCGTTCCGGTTAGTCATTTTCTTTTTTTTCTTGTTTCTTTTCTGTGTCTTCATGTGAATAAATTACCTTCTTATTTGTGGGGTTTTCCACAGAGTGACCAATCATAGCACTTTGATCACAACTTTGTTTGGAAAATTAAGTAATGCTTTTTCCTCACTATCAGATTGTGGGAGTTTTAGGAATCCCTTATAGCCCAGGGACATGACACCCTCAGAATTACGCATTATTTTGTCAGCACATTTAATTTTCATGAATCATGAAACGTTATAAATCACACTGATAAGAAGCAATGTAATGTAGTCACAGTGTTAATCTGCCCTTTGTAAGACCATGATAAACTGAAGCTTCTCAGCTTGGACAGTATATATGTTCGGCCGTTTCATTCCTTCCCAAAATTGCACTGGTGTAAAACTAAGTTTGGACATACTGAACAAAATAGAATCCATAGGGATAGTTTCTGAAAGCGTGCTCTGTTTTGAATTCAGCTTAGTTACATTCCTAGATTCCCTAGGCTCCACTCCCAATTAAAACAAATAGTCTCTGTCTTACACTACATATATATCACCTGGGAAAGAATTCCCAACCAAGTAAATGTTCTCAAAACAGCAAATGTAGTTCTTTATTTAAATAATTATCTATTATTATTATAATACACTTGAAAATTTTACTTATACACACTAGAAGCAACTTGGGGTTCACTGTCCTGTTCAAGGACACTTTGACCTGTGAACGGAAGAGTAAGCAATTAAACCACCAACCCTGTGGTTAACCCACCCTACTTCCTGAGACACAGCCACCCCATGTCAACGTAAAAACCTGTTACTTTTACATTTAATAGGAGAATGCTGCTGCCAGTACCACGCCGTACTGTATGAGATATTCTTAGACTTGTTAAACAGTTAGTTAACCTGCAGCTAAACTTCATACCTTGTAGCCAGAGATATTTTTCTTCACAAGCAAACTGGGCTCTGATCAGTTTTTTTTCTTGTAGATGTAATCTCTCAATTTTGCTGTGAGACAGTCTCATTCAGTGAATCGTCTTGACTCAAGTAAATCCTGTAAACTGTGTCCACATTGACTAATTGCTCACATCACAGTTTACAGGGCTGTTGTGACTCAAAGATAATAGTCAGCTGTCATTCACATTACTTTCTTAAAATAAGCTTCCTGTTTGTGCTGTAATAACTTGATTCCCAGAAAGTAGACAATGTATACATGATACAGCCCTAATTGAACAGCTTGTTTTTTTTCTCTACAGTTTAAAAAGTTCATATAATATCACAGTTTTCAAAGTGAAACTCGTTTTGAGTAGATTGCTTTCGTGACCTTAATGTCACTTCATTCTGGGCATGCACTGTGAAGTCATAACGTACTCTTACCCTGCCCTGTGACACACATACATGTCACAACATTGACATTCAGGAGTGTCAAAGGATACATTCAAAACAATGCCCTATTCACTGAGTAGTGCATTTGAAAGTGTATCCACCATTTGTGATGATTTCTAAAATCTGTTAGAATAAATAGTGTATACACCTCAAATGTGTAAATCTGTCCCACAGCACAAGAGTAGTAAACAGGAAGTAGTTAATGGGTATTACTCATGAGTTCATGCACTGAATGTTTAATGTCTTAAATATGAGCAATATTTTATCAGAAAACTGTCTAGACACTGGCAGAGATTATTTTGCACTTTGGCCATGTGAGGTTTTTAGCATTTTAGTGTGCTACCCTACAGGTGGGTATTGTCCTGTACTGATGTTTAGGTATATACATAGTTTTGTAGTGTATTTAACATGTATGTTTATGTATTGTGTTGCAGTTTGCATCAATAAACAAAAAATAGTGGAGCTACATGTAATGTAGGTATGTTTGACTTTGTTTAATACTATCTCACACCATCACTTAAAAAAACTGCCACCCACGTAAACTGAAACATGTGAAACCAAAACAGTCACATTGAGGTTTTGGGTAAATGCAGCAGATTCAGTCAAATGAAAAATGTAAAGTAACAAGAACGGAAATGATTAGGAATTACATCAGAGCAAAAGCAGAACCTTTCACAGTCGCCAGACTTTCGGACATCTTAGCGCTTCTCTCTACGTCTTTACTACAAAAGAAAAGTTCAAATCTGTAGTTTGAGACTACAGTTTTGCTGTAGTTCATGCTGCTGTTTTAGCCCAGTTTGATCACAGTGTTCGAAGCCAAGTGACTGACTAGTATCTTTAAAGTAGTTTTAATTTTTGTTTTGAAGTTTTGTCTGTTGCATTTTTGGTCTTCGTTTCCTCCCAAGGCATTGTAATGAAAAAGTTGTCATTGTCCCTGTACAAGGTGTGAGGCCTCTGTGTGATTTTGCTGACAAAACTTTCTGAGAAACAAGGTTTTTTTCTTTTCCGGTGGGGGGTGGGGGGGGTGTACTTAGTGAAGGCAATAGCACTGTGCAAAAACGTATCATAGATACTTATCATAGATACAGTATACAAAAAAAAAGTGTTTAGAGTTGGAAACGAAACAGGAAAAGTTAAGTAGATAAGAACTAGGGTTGATAAATTAGAAAGTGTACACAGTAAATGTTGGATTTGTCTCAAGTATTGTCTGTGGCAGTTTCATTTGCAATTTGCCACATCATGCAGTATGACGGGGGAAAACGGCAAGTGGAAATGTACTCACAGTATTTTTAACTTTACCGTGTAATTTGAGTCTGTTCAAGCACAGAGAAACAAGTTGAGGAAATGAATTGCACTTTACTTCCCTAGAAGCTCTTAGAATCACTTAGCTTGGTGTTGATGTCGTCAATGTTAAAATAAATGAAACTTCCTTCCTACTTTTCTTTTACCCACTTCTTACTCTTAGTTGGAACATACCGTGTTTTCACATGGCTTCACAAGCAGAATGGAAACTTTTTACATAGTTTCCCACTAAAATAAGAAGAAAGAAGGAAAATTTTGCCCTAAATTAATTTCTCAGTGAAATACATTTATCTTAAAAATATGAGAATTGTGTAAACCAAGATAAGGAAGGGGTAGTTGAATTTCTTTAGTGTGTACTTGCGTCAATAAATGACATGACTGTGACTTTATCTTGCATTCATTCGAGGACTGAGGAGGAGGTCAACATGAGCAGTATAGAAGGAATGTGAACCCTTTCTAAGTAAATTAATCAGACATATGCTTTTGCAATTCAATATTCATTCTCACCTCATGACATACATTTGCCTTTATGAGCAGAAGTTGTTTTCTGCATTTTAACAGTTTGTAGTATTTGGGTTATTAGTTTGTTGCTGACTCTGATGCCACCATGATACATTATTGATCTCATTGGTTTGCAAGAGAGAAAGAGAAAGCATTAGAAGCATTTTGCAAATGCCATACAGTAGACATGCACCCACAGACAGACATTTTTTTCTTTCCTGTCACATATTCACACATTTAGTATCTCTCCATAGCCTGTGGTTTACCACAGGTGCAGAGTTGCAGAATATATGGTATGTGCCATTTGTATGAATTGCTGAGAGATTAATTCAGTGCTGTTCCTGCATGATTATTAACACATTGCGAATTGAGTATTTTCTGTCTGTGAAGAAAGCAAATCACATATTTATGCACTTATTAAATTACAAAAGTATTGCATTGTGCAATAAACTACAGTAAAACCCCTGTCACTAGACGATCAGCATTCTGGGGTAGATTGGAAACATGAGTATGTATGTTGAGTATGCATGTTCAAATGCACCATGAAACTTACTGGTGCTTTGGTGGACACCAGTGATGAAGGAAGTCTTCGAGCTGAAAATAGGTCTTTTGTGCTGAGAAGGTTTAAACCAGCGACTTTGTGAGTAGTAGACCAGGAAGATTTGATGCAGGGAGTGTTTCTTAAGTGATTCGTTCTTTATATATTCATACTGGGTCTGTATTCACTACAAATGACACAAGCATTGGTGTTAAGATCCACCGGTGTTTTCTGTTGTTTTCATGGCCAGAAGGGGCGTAGAGCGTCTGGTTTAAGTAGCCTCAAGATTAGACCTACAGCTTGAAAAGGCAGATATTGTCATTGATGCTGACGTGGATGGAATATATCGCCAATATGCCTTCTCAGAACACTCTGTTGATGGTTGAAGGACTTCAGAAGCTCCCTCCCCAAAAGCTTTTGGATGTCGTAATCAGTGTACAGCAAATTGTGTAACTTTCCGAAACAGACCCTCTAACATTCACACCTACACCTACGCTTTACAAATAGTACAACTAAACAAATTATCGCTCTAGAGACATCTTGTCATGCACGCCTTATTGCAAGTTAATTAAGACCTAATTCATCAAGCTCAAAAGAAACTTTCCTACAGCTGACTAGAGTCAGATTTATATCACTTTTAGTTCCGTTCAAGTTGAGATTTATACGCTAGATATTTTCTTTGAAAAGTTCAAAATGACTGAAACATGACATCAATCTTGCTTTGGCCTATGCATAAACATCCTGTACCAAAGATGACGACTGTACATATGCCCCCTTCCTCTTCACCCTCTACACTGCAGACTTCAGGCACAACACGGACAGCTGTGTTCTGCAGAAGTTCTCTGATGATTCTGCGATTGTCGGCCTGATCACTGGCGATGAAGACACGGAGTACAGAGGACTTACGCAGAACTTTGTGGCCTGGTGTCGGCAAAACCACCTTCTGATCAATGCGAAGAAAACCAAAGAGATGGTGGTGGATTTTCGCCGACGGCAGCCTGCTGTCCCCTCACTGGTGAACATACAGGGAACAGATATTGAGAGAGTGGACTCTTATAAGTATCTGGGTGTTCACCTAAACAATAAACTAGACTGGACTCATAACACGAATGCACTGTTCAGGAAGGGTAAGAGCAGGTTGTACCTCCAGAGGAGAGTGAGGTCTTTTGGAGTGAAGGGTGCATTCCTGAAGACCTATGACTCTGTAGTGGCATCAGCCATCCTGTACGGTGTGGCCTGCTGGAGCAGCAGCATCACAGAGAGGGAGAGGAAGAAGCTGGACAAAGTAATCAAGTCCAGCTCTGACTTGGGCTGTCCCTTGGACTCAGTCCGAGAGGTGGGTGAGAGAAGGGTCCTGGCAAAACTGACATCCATGCTGGACCACGAGTCTCACCCACTGCAGGACGCCCTGTCTGCTCTGGGGAGCAGCTTCAGTGACAGACTGATCCACCCTCGCTGTGCGAAGGAGAGATTACGCAGATGCAGTCAGACTGTACAATGAACACTGCTGATACTCATATTACACCTGTGCAATAATCACAAACCAACTTTACAATGTACATTTTCAATACTGCCATCCAGTAATATCCATATACTGTACATACTTAGACCGCTACATACTACTGTACTTACATGTATATATTTTATTAATTACTGTACTGTTTGTACTATCAGGTTTCATAGTCTATTTATCTCGGACTGTGCCAGTTTAGTCTTTTGTCTCCTTTGGTCAGACTGTCTTTCTGACACTCTGACAGTGTTTAAGCTGTTGTAAAAATGCAATTTCCCCATTGTGGGACTAATAAAGGTTTTCTTATCTTATCTTATCTTAACTTGAATCATTATTGGTTAATTTATTTTTATTCATTAATTGATGTCATTTGATACAACTATATTGAGAAAATTTTGCTGTATCCCAATGTTTAAACTACATGACATTTCCCCTTTAGTACGATGGCCAACTTGTCATTCTACCCTCTAACACTTAACATTTTTGCAGTAATTGGACAGGATTTAACAATCCAGCGCTTTTCCAGCAAAACCTGAACATGGTACAGTTCTCTGCTGGTTTAGTTCCCCCTTTTAGTTGAAAGTAAATTGGTTGAGTCGTCAGTAGAAGGCAAATCTCTGAGTTTACCAGTGACTGAGTGACTGCAATATGCTCATCACTTACGACTGGGTACGGACTAAAAGAAACAGTATATGCAACTTTTAAAAGGATGTATATTGGTTTTCCTATACATTGGAATAAATGGTTTATAAGGCTACTTTAAATAGAATGAAGTCAACCATACTATTTTTATCTCAAACTGGAGTGTTGAGGATTTGAAGAAATGGTATTTCACAGTGGAAAGTTTGTGACGTCATCATTTCCACATGCTGATACTTCCTTTGAAACTCCTCAATTACTTTCTGCCTGTAATAAGTAAAGTTGCACAGATCGCAGAAAAAAAGGAAATAATTATGCTGCATAAGATTGTCAGCAGAATTACTGGCTCATGTGCCATATTAATCATGGCTAAATTACATAGAAGTGAAAATCTTTTTTGACAGTTTTGAGATTGAATTGAGAAACTGTAGACCTGTTCTTACTAATAATTAAGTACGGAAGGTGTTATTATTCACCAGTGCAGATGAAATGCTGTGTCATGATCATCATACCTCTTTTGCACAGGATATGATAAAAGGAAGGTCCGTTTTTTGTTAACAGTATGTTAGGAAATTACCATAACAACCAGTTGTTAAGAAATACATAGAAATGTAAGAAATACTGTCAAGGATGGGTCAAACTAAGGAAAAAACTACTGCATCTTGTCAATATGACCAGTAGATAAACTTCCTATAAAGCAACAACACTGTACACATTAACTCGCTTCTGGTTATTTACATATTTTTTTCTGAATGTAAACATGCAGTAGGTTTATATTTCATAGATGTATGTTCAGTTGTCATGCAAACTGCTTTCATGTGACAAATGAGCAAACTTCAACCACTAATCATCTGATGATATGACTGAAATCTATGAAAAAGCTTACGTGACCTTTGAATTGGGGTTCGGTTTTAAACAAAATAAATGTCTACATGATTTAAATAAAATATGATTTGTATAAAACACAATGAATTTAATTTCTACACCCATACACTTTTTGAGACAAAGCCCTGTTAAAGCAATAATAATTTACTTTAAATTTTGTTTCCTATCTTATTAAATCAAAATCTTTTCTGTGCGTTCTATATTTATAAGGGGCATTAATTCTAAATCAACAAATTCTTTTCTGAGATCTCATTATAAATAGCATGGACGGTTTGATTCAGTTTTGATACTTGGAACTGACTCCGGTGTTCACTGAGTTTTAAGTAGAGCGGGTTGGAATGTCCCATCTGTGCTCAACCACAGCTACTTTATTTATAGTTGAAATTATAGCATAAGCAAATATGGTGGTTGCTGTTCTGTTTTTTGACTGCCAAGGGTTGGGTGTAAATATGGAAGAATCACTCTTGATTCTTGTCTGCTACTGCACAAGAAATATACTCTTTATTGTATTATTATGATAATTACAGAAAAAATACATTACTGACCCAATTTTCAACTTTGATTTTTTAATAAAATTTAATAACAGTTCATTTAATTTGGCTTTCATGTTACTCATTATAATATACTATATACAGTATACACCCATTTCAGGTATGTAGTAGATGCACCTTTGGCATCAGTTATGGCATCGAGACTGTGTTGATGGGACTCAGTCAGCTTTATTAATCTGAACTTTGACATTTTTCACCGTTCATCTTTGCCAAACTGCTTACGTCTGTCAGAAAATGTGCAATAGCCACTTAAGACTAATGGACCTGATTTACCTAATTTTTAAAAAATTATTATTTATTTATTCGTAAGAAAAGTCCTAAGAAAAATATAAGTCATATTCATTATCAGTCATGTTTTTAAAACAGCAGATTGTACATTTTATATCACTGAAGATAGGTTCAGGTTGATTTGCTGCCATATATTTGAAATATTGTTGATCGCTTTGTGGAGTAGAGCAGTCAGCGACGAAGCCCAGGGTGAGTGGTGTGACTCCTGCTTCCTCCTGGTCACATGCTGTGGTGACCTTGGACACTGAAGTCACATAGTAGCACTGTCATCTATGGTCTGGCAGCTGTCCAGAAGTAGGATGAATAAAGTATGTGATTATTATTAATTTTATTATTATAGCTATTTGTTTTTACACTAAAAACATAGATATGATGTGTACTACTCATTAAGAAATTCACAGAAAATGGAGAAATGTACTTAAACAGCACTTTAAGGCAAATGTAGGAGACAGTAAGCGAAAAGCCTGTTGAAATAATAACTGGGCCAGATCAAGATCAGAACCAGTATTAAGGATAAAAGTGCTAAAGTCTGGACACCTTCAAAGTGGTGTACAGACAGTGAGGATGTTCAGAGTCGGTGTTTAATTTGTACTTTGATGGTCTTGTCTTTGTAGTGTATGTTTGCTGTAAAAAATCTGATCTCACACTTACAGGGAACAACAATAAAAATAACCTACTTTAACTTTATTTTAAACATCTGTGATTAGTCACTTTTCTTACATTAGGGTGGTCACTACAACAAGTCTGACCTCATTAACTTTGTAGTTAACATTTTAAAGTGTGATCAAACTAAAAGAGGGCAATACAAATGTTGCCCTATATTTCTCCAAATTAAATGCATAGTTTCAACAAACATCAGTAACCACTTAATGTTACTTTCAACATCAGCTTTACATCAGCAATTTCAGAAACCAGTAGATTTATATTGTAGCGTGCGCCTGCCTCCCTCTGCAGGTGAAAATGAGGATGTGCTGATTTATTTTTTATTTATTTATTTATTTATTTTTAGGCCGTGTGCACATATGAGTAAAACTGTATATTAACCATAAGTGAATCCACAAATATCTTGTGGTAGATTGTGAAAGGTTAAGATAAAACTTGTTACAGTGCACTGGATTAAATAGGAATTTCCAGGAATAGTGCCACAGTGCAGGTACAGTTATTAGTACACAGTTAAATGTGCCATAAAGTGCAAGATAAGTATTAAAGTATCCCTAATGGGCATTAGGCTAAATCTGCTGGGCTCCATGAAAGGTTCCTCTAGTCCTAAATGACCTTTGACCTGACCTGATTTAACCTATTTTAAAGCTACTTGCAACTCCTACACTCACCCAAGATAATACAATAAGCAGTGTACTTGTAGCTTGATCCACCATGTCTGTATTAATCGATCTCTTTTATTAAAAAGCACTCGTAGCAAGAATGTGGGCACGCCACAAAGTCACTGCTTACTAACTGCCGTGTCGGGTTTTCTCTTTATTTTTCCTTTCCGTTCCAAACCTCAAAAAAGAGGAAGTTGACCAAATGTTTGCATGCAGGTACAGATATCATTTTTTAAGGGTGTATAGGTCCAGGTAGGTTCATTGTAGAAGCAGCTTGCACTGAAAATTGTTGAATGCACGTATGACTGTTACAAGAGCTTAGTGTTTAAGTCTTATCTGATTTTTTTTTTCTACATTTCGTGGATTTGAAATGAAGTCCTAACACAAGACGTATATTTTTATGGGGTTTATTGCATCATGTGTGCCAGTGCTTTACTTTAATTCTTTTATTTTCAGTTCAGATCATTGTTTGTTTGAGGGCGTGCTCACACAAATGAGGGCTATGTGAGGCTACTACTTGTCCGAATATCTCTGTTTGAGTTTGATCTAAAACACCACTTCCTCTTTCTTGTTGCTTCATCTGTCCTGTCATCATGACATGAGGCTTTTGTGGCTTCTCTAAAAACACAAAAACATGACATTGGCCTTTAGAGATTGCTATTAATGTTTTAGTAATAGGACTATATCATGCTGTACAATAATTGTTTACCCAGTATCAGATAATCAGTCAAAAATAGGAGCTTTAGGACACCTTCGGTTTCCTTATTTAATCTTGATATCAGAAACTGACAGACTTTCCGCACTGATAATAGTCACAAAACAGATAAACACATAGGAATGGCTTGCAATTTTAAATTTCTGCATTTAATTTCTTCACATTGCACTGCATACTGTTCTCTCTTCTCTTCTAATGACCTGGAAAGAGTGTGGTTGTTCAGTTTACTGTCCACCAATCCAAATGCATAGTGAATGGAAGAGTCATTGCATTACTGACATGAAGAAATTGACATACTTTTTAGATAAAGGCGTTAAAAATCCCTATTAACAAATCTTGGTGGAATTCTTTTCAGTTAACATCATTGAAATATGTATTTATGGTCATCAAATCCTGAAGCCACATTTTTTTATCACTCACATCTTGTGTTTGTTTTGTAAAGTGACAAATGCCAAAAAAAAGCATTAACTGTGCCAGTATTTATGAACCAGACTACATTATGTGGGTATGTGGAGGTTCAGACAGCTAAAAATAACCCTTAAGGACTGAACACACAATGATTCATAGATCCAGTGTTTCAGTTGTTTTACTGCATCAACACCAGAATAGAAATCCTCAATCCTATTTAAAAAAAAATATATATATATATATATATTTTTTTTTTTTTCAATATTCAATAAATAAGGTGAATTTTTCGGTATGAGGACTTTTAATACAGATAGAAGCTTGTATTCATAGGAGAATGTCAACTGTGTATGGTGCCACATGTATCAGCCAAAAAAATGTCTACAAGTGGGCTAAATTGTTTAAAGAAGGACGGAGCAGTGTTGAGGATGAAGGCAGGCCTGGGAGGCCTACAGAAGTGAGGTCTCCTGAGGTGATCTAATCAGTCAATGACCTCATTCAGTCTGACAGAAGGGTGACAGTGGATGACATTGCAAGGGATTTGGAGAGAAAAGTCAGCTTCTAGTCTTCTAGTCCTTAAGTCCTTATACCGAAAAATTCACCTTATTTATTGAATGACCCTCGTGTATAGCAATTAACCACTCACACGCTCTGTTAGGACTGTATATTACTTATGTGTCCAAAGCAGACCTAAAACACTTTTTTAAAAAACAATGTAGTCAGTTGTAGTGATTACATATTATTTATTTCTTTGTTCCAGGGTTTATACATTTTCAAAGCAATACCTGGTGTTAAAGCTGCAGAGTGTCATGTGAAACATTACAGACTCCATAAGATGTTGCTATAAATCATAAAAGCAATAAATCAGCAAAAGCGTTTCTTAGTTCTTGGCAACACTTGTTATTCCATATCCTTGAGGACTTTCAGTTTCCCATTTTCTGAGATAGCTGCAGGACACTCGAGTTTTCCCTGTGGTGCAGAGAGTGACAGGAGATTAAAAAAGAGGGACGTGCATTCAGATAGGTTTGTGATATGCATTATATCTTTGTGAATGTGTTGCCATCGCCATTTTAGTCCCTAAATTAATAAGAGAGATTTACAATTGTTTGAAAAATTCAACACCATCTTGAATTTCCCTCTTTACCACCAGCCACTTCCCTGCTCAGCCACCTCTGATCCACTCATCAAGCAATAATCAATGACAGTGTTTTTGGTTTTCTTTTTGCCTTTTGTTTCGTGTGTTTTCATTCACCTTAATGTTGTTACCTTATCAATTTATTTATTTTATCTGTGTTTTACACAGCTTATGTCTACCCTAATGGTATTTTATCCACTCCAAATCCGTAGCCTCTCCACCCTGTGCTCAAATGTTCACATTTGCTCATCAGGTCAGTTTACGTTTAGCTTTGTTAGAAGCAGTCTGTGCTTTCCCTTGTACTTAGCCTATAGTTTCTTTCCTGTATCTTTCTTTAGTCTTTCTTATTCCATAAGTTTGGTTTGTATTACTTATGGCCTTAGTGTCTGTTTCTCTCTGTTACTGTGAAACCTCCCATAAAACCCTCTTAACAAAACTCTCTCACATCTCATATTTGGTTTCTTGATTTATACAAATGTGACACATTTTTATATGAATTGTTTTTAATGTATGTTTCTATATTTTCTTTCTTTTTCCCCCTTTTGTTACTTTGGGAAAGAAAACATACAGTGTTAACCAGCTGGTCCAGTTGGTTGGTCCAATCTGAGAGTTTCCTTCTCACCAGAAATTAGTTATTAGGAAATTATGAGAAAACAATAAAAATTAGGTAATTGCCTTTAATTTTTTCGTGAAGCACACAATAGCTGCAAAGTTTTAAAAGCATTGTTGTGTTCTTAAATAAAAAATTAAACATAGCACTTTAGGGGGATAATATTATATTATTATTATACAATTATTCAAATCTTTGCAACCAGTTATCCTGCAAGGTTGGAAAGAAGTTCAGTTTACTTTCTGTTAGTTGGCCCTGGCTGTGTGACTGGGTGAATATTGACTGCTAACTCTTACCTCTTTTAACAGCACTTTGAGCTTTGGGGGAGTTGGTTTGACACAAAACTCTTCACCATTTTTACTTCTAATACTGAAAATAGGAAAAAGAGAAATAAAACATTTCACAGTTGTATATATATGTTCAAAGACATTTCTCCAAAGTATTCTACACTTACAAGTAGGCATGTATCCGGCAGTCACCAAATGCTTTCTGTTCGTAACACTTCACGATATCCTCAGGAATCCTTTTACGTTTGGTATTATAACAGCAATTTGGGGAAACCATTCCTGAATAACCTGTCACAGAAGAGAGAGAGAGAGAGAGAGAGACTGTTATTATTCATTTTTACACATCAAAATAAGAAAATTGATGCAGGAAGCTTTTGTTGATGTTGTTTCTTTATTGTATGGATTAATGTATTTTAAAATAAATTGACTGCTAATAAACATTGGTCTTCACTTCAGACTTGTAACTAAGAATTTGGATCCCACATGGACTAGACAAACTGAAGTGGTAAATGCTTTTAAATATTATGTTGTCTACTCCTCATGTCAGTTTACTGGTTGCACAAAACATTTAAAATTATACACTGAGTGTTTTGAACAGAATTTTATTTTACTTGTGGTGGTGGTTGTTTGCAGGGACAGGGTGGCAACATACTACAATGATTTTGCTTATTTGACCTGAGTTTATCAGATGTTTGTGCCAAAAAAGAATTGATACTGATGATATGTTAAGTAATTGAATTTGCATATTAACTTTGGCACATCTTATTTTCCAGCAGCTGCTTGCTTTAAAACACTGAAAGTCCTGATACTGAGGGAAAAGTTTCACTTGATTTATTGAACTTTTATATGAACGTTTGAACTGGGACATCTGAAACTGAAGGGAGATCAGCTGATGATTCTACTAGAGCAGTGGTTCCCGACCTTTTTTGTGCTGGTTTAATGTCACGGGCCGGCCTTTAAGGTGTGGTGGATAAATACAAAAATATTAAATGATAGGACCGACATAAAAACTGGTATTTTCTAAATATATATAGAGGTTTTCATTTTGAAGGCTTTATTGCCACATTAGAGAGCTGGTCACCGGTCGCCACATATTATGCAGAGCAGGCTTGGGGGCTCTTTTACCCTGCACAAAGAAACTTTCTAAAGACAAAGTTTTTTGTTTATTTTACCAGCTTGGGGGGTTCAGTTTAGCAGTAACGTACCGGTATTGTGTGACAGGCTGGAGCAGCTTCTTTAAGAAGGGAGCGGATATAGGTAAGACGAATGACTGAGGCAAGTATCATGACATGCACCAAGAATGAGTCATAGAGTAATTTTCCAAAATAAAACATTGTTCAGATCAGAAAATAAATAAAACGGAAATAATGTAAGTTATGTATTCTTTCTGTGCGGCCCAGTATCAGTTGACCCACGTACCGGTGCCGGTCCACAGCCCGACGGTTGGGGACCACTGTACTAGAGCAACCAGAATTTTTACTAGTTACTAGTTACTTAGCTAATGATCACGGATGTTGTTCTCTTGGAGAGTTTTAAAAAATTGGTGGCCAAATATACTTGAATGTCCCACCCATGTCATCATGTAGGGAAACACTGACAGTAGGTCCAAACATTAAAATCACAATATAAGAAATTATGTATAAGATCAGTAAAAATCCACAATTACATTAGTCCTAATTCTTTATAGCACGCTTAATAGCTGCCCACGCAGTTAGTCCTACCTGTGCTAACATACTCAAAACACTACAAATACAACAATGAACATTTGTACCTTCTGATGCAAAGCAGAGCATCACAACAGCCAGAGTGAGCAGAGCGATCCAACGGCTGACAGGGCGAGTTGTCCACATCTTCAGTTTCTGCACGATACTCAAACTGAGTCTCAGCTTTAAATGGCTTAGTTCTTCACTTGCAAACTGCTTGACCCGCTGAACAGAGACTGAACCAGAGATCTGTGATCTTAAATACCACAGCTTCAGTAAAAACAGGAACCACTATTGCGCAGTGTTTGTGAATTTGAATTATTTATTTTGAGGAGATGGTGGTGCATATACACATATACACAGTTACAGCAGTACACACCCAAAAGGTTACAGACTGTTACTTATGTCCTTATATGTTCAGCTTTGTGGTGTATCTTGTACCAGTGTTCATCCTCTGCTGCAATGAGTTTAACAGTAACAGACTAGTAAGAAACTTTTTGCTCAAAAGTAGTAGAAAGGACACTTGCAGAAATAGGCCTATGAAGCACAACATGACCACTATGTGATTGGGTTAATGTTGTGATGGACAGGGTCAGCATGGGCGCTCTGACCAGTCTGCAGCTACACAGCAAGCTGTGATGCTCTGTGTGCTGTCATGGTCCATCACGATATTAAAAACACTAGGCAGCATTAATGTTCTTGTCTGTATAGTCATACTGACAGTTTTGTTTTCCCAACTGTCTGATTATAGTTTGTTTATCACTCTACATAAAATCCATAAACTAAAATAATTCCCAGTTTGCTGTGGAAAAACGTCTGGTTCACAGCCTGACCAGAGTTCTCACCCCAACCACAACACTTTTGAGAGGTGAGCTTGAAGTCCCGCAGTGGGCCGGTGATGGAAGGTGACTAAGTACCTTTATGTTTTCATAATAAGTGTTAAAAAAACTAAACTTAGTACAGTTTTGCTGTAATTTTATATGTACTTGCATGTTACCACAACAAGTTATAGACAGATATATTTAATTTCACTTCAGAACATTTATTTGATAACTTTAGCCTAATTTAACCTTTCTAAATTTTGATTAATAACAGAAAATGCAATCAACAAATGAATAATAATTAATAATGGCGTAATGGCATAATGATAGTGTAATGATAAAGACCTACAGTGCACTATCATGGTAACAGATTTAGGTCTTTCATATGTTTCTATTCTGTCCTAGTAGTAGCCAAAGTGGTAACAACTGTATTAGGCCTCATATTACTGCCTGCAAAAAGGAGATATCTTATGTGAAGACACAGAGACAGGTGCATTTAAAATCAGTTTAAAATGCAAACAAAAACTCAAACTCAATTTATTATTTCATTTAATGCGATTTATTTTTGGTGTCGGGCTCAAACAACTCTCTTTATGTCATCTCTACAAATGTAACAAAAGCAAGCAGTAAATGAGCAGAAATGGTTGTCTTCAGTTTACTCCACATCATTTTCATCAAGATCTTCAAATCTGCGTTTTGACTTGCTGATGAGTGGAGTACAATACATTTCTCCCTGAAATAAAGATATTTTTTCAGTTTCAGTCAAGTTGCAAAAAATATTACAACAACGGTTTATTGGACATTGGTTAGTTCTAGCGTTATTACAATATAATGGATTTTTACTATGTTTTTTAGATTTCTAAATACACGCACAGGGTTTAGGGCTGAGGGTTAACGTCTGATTCTTACCTGTTTTCTCATGTTTTTGAGCCATTGGTTATTTGGTTTGAGACACACCATTCCTTTGTTGGTTACAATGCTGGAATTAAGAAACCAATGGGAAAAAAAGAGTAAACATTTTCATTACACATTTTGTGGGAAATTAGTCTAATGCTTGTTTTGTAAATGCATAAATTCAGTCCAGATTTATTTGACAAACTCTCAAATATTGGCCAAGAAGATTTCTAGCAATTCATTAAAGATAAAGTGTAAATTTACTCAACAAAGTTACAGAACAAAATCAACAACTAGTCAAGGTGAAGCAGATTTCAACCACATTATGTACTGACAAGTGGTCAATGCACAATACATCATCATTTAATAGTTGATGGAATTTTTTTAAGAATTAATATTTGATAAAGTAAGTAGTAACTAAAGTAACTAATAACAGTAGTAGTGAAAGTAGCCTACTCCAGTATTCCATATATTATTTCCACGTAAAGAAATGACCAGATTAAGAAAGTACCTAAACTTTGTACTAAGGTGGAGTGCACTACTGTTTTTTTACAGTTCTATTTTATTCATATTTGTTATTTGTGTGAAAACACTGTGCTTACATGAAGGCATAGGTGTTGCAGGTCCTACTTGGTTCCTGTTGAAAACATTTGACGTCTTTCTCTTTTGGCTTGTATCGTTTTCCATGGCCTCCGAGACAGCAGGGAAATTGCCTGAATTGACCTGTTGTGACAGAGCAACACAATGCATGCAATGATTTTTACTTATGCATCTAGATTTGTACTCATAGTAGACATGACATCAGTCTACTGAAGCGTAAATTCAGACTTTGGACTGTTTCTCATGCTGCAGCAACACTAAGACCATCAAACCAACCAGAGAAACTCTGTGGGGAATTTTTCTGTTTTGAAGAAACTTTTTGTATACTACTCATATACAGTAATTTAGAATACTACAATTATATTCAAACAAAACCACAATGACAATCAAGAAGACTAGACTATTAATACCTTTTTACTTGATATTGAAATCATTACAACCATCTAATAACATATAATCAGAAACTTTGTTCGTATACTGCTTTTCATTCATGTAATACAGCTAAAAGAAAGCACAAAAAAAGGATACTGAACCTTCTGATGCAAAGCTGAGCATCACAACAGCCAGAGTGAGCAGACAGATCCACCGGCTGACGGAGAAAGTTGTCCACATCTTCAGTCACTGCAGGGCAACAGAATTACTCTGGATCTCACGTGTAAACAGCTTCGTTCTTCACCTACTAACTGTCCGACTCATCAAAGTCTAACAGTGTCAGAACTGAAGGTGTGCGATTGTTTTATACTGTAGCTGTATGCAAAAAAGAGGAACCCCTGTTTGACAGTGATGACAGTGTATACACACATAAATATGCACCCAGAAGGCCCCAGAGGTCATCAATTACAGTGGTGTATGGGGGTTGTACTTGTATATGTCTATTTCTGTTGTGTATCCCATCCCATGGTTCCACACTTTCTGCCCTAAGGTGGACAGTCTACGGAAATATGATATTTTAAACTGCAGTCAGTTTGTGTTTGTCATTTTTCCTCTTTCAACATGACGGAGCACCCTTTGTACGAAGCCGGGTACATACAAAGGAAACATCTGCAGTCCTCATTACAACTCTGTCAAATAAGAATAATAATGCTGTGAACAAGTAGTGGAAAGTTTACATTTTCTCAATAGTGTGGTGAGACTTCTGTACCTTTTCTTAAAATGTTGTTTGTATGAACAATTTTGAGCTTCCTGAATTGAACTGTTAGTGCTTTATGGTTCCACTTTACCAAACTGCAGAGATAGATGTCTCTTTCAGTCCACCATATTTAACTATAACTTTAGTCACTTCTCCAGTAGTTTAGTTTTTTGTTTATTTGTTTGTTTGTTTTTTGATACTGTGTTCAGATGCTATACAATATAGTGAGAGTGCAGTAGCACTTACTCAAACTCTACTACGAGGCCAGTTTTCATTTTTTTTTATTTTTGATGAGTGCCTTCTTCCACATTTCAAATATAGCCAGCTCACTTGCAGCTAACTATGTTTGAAAAGAAAAAGCAGATGTTGAGGCATACTGGTGGCTTACTGATGAAGACTCACGGTATACTATGTCCTGTGATTACAACATCAACAGTTGAGATCGGAGTTCCAGTGAAAGACTCTTTTTCCTGTGGTCATTACCCGCCTTATCTCTGACTGTCAAAAATTAAATACAAATACAATGAATTGATGGATATTTCAATGTATTGCGAAACACCCAGGTCGAATAGATTCATGTATTTCTGTATACTACAATGAGACTTGGGTAACAGCCTGTTGCCTCTCTAATCAGATTCATGTGATGCCACTGCTCTCTACTGCACAGCCACTGTACTGCAGCAAAAACGCAAAAACACAGACAATTAAAGAAAGTTTTAGTTAGTTCTAATTTTCCATTTCCTTTTTGTCGTTTAATAGACACTATTTTCTGCAGCGGAGGGACAGTTTAGTCATTTGGCAGATGTGTTTATCCTAAGCAACACAAAGAGCAGCTTGAAGTTCCCTCTGACACTTCAACATGTCCCTTGATTTGTCTAACTCAGGGCTGCCCAATACGTCGATCGCAAGGTAGTGTGGGTAGATCGCATGGTAAGGCAAAAAAAAGAATTCAGCCTATCATCTATCCTCACTATGAAATTTGTCACTTGATTGACATACAGGGCAGCCAGTCTGACATCTGACCTTTTCTGACACATGGTTCACCACGCATGTGCATACAACCGCGCCAAAAACTCTATCAAGCTACCGAGTTGCCTAGTTAGCCTCTAATTTATTTCTTCTAAACTCAACTCAACTCTTTTTTGAGTCCTTCCAAGACGCAGAGATGGTAAAAGAGGCATTGCACAATATGGATTCATGCAGTAATGCAAGATACATAAACATTTATTGCACAAACAAAGTAAAGAATACTCAATATATTTTTAAATATATGTTTTACATTTTTATAGTAGGTATCTTATTTTGACTTGGTGATTTTATAAGTAGCTCACATGCTGAGAAAGTGTGGGCACCCCTGGTCTAACTGGTGGAGTGACACTGAGAGGTCTCACTTAGTATCAAAGAGAGAAGCTATTACAAAAACTAGTAACCATCATTAAAAAACATCTTTTTGTTACTTTGTGCGTTAGCCACATGTGTGGATTTATTGCAAATGATGGACAGTTTAGTTTAGATTTAAATGTAATATTCTGATGGGATTTCTGTGCTCTGACAGTGGCACTCACCCACCAGGTTGTGGACAGTCCCTTCAAAAGTATTAGAATAACCAGGCCAATTCATTTGTGTTTTTGTACACTGAAGACATTTGGATTTAACGTGAAAAGACAAATATGGGAAAGTTGTTTACAATGTTAACTTTTATTTCATGTTATTTTCATCTAGATATGATGAACAACATAGAACATGGCGTCTTTTGTATCAGATCACTTAAATTAGAAGTGAGCAATCAGCTGTAGTTGTTTTCTTCGGCCGACCTGTTGTATGTATGTTTATCTTTCTTTTTCACATTCTGTGTCAATGTTTTAGCTATACACCGATGTTTGCACAGCGCCTCTGGTTGTTTGTTTTTTGCTTCTTCTTATATTCACAGTCACTTTCCTGACAGTAGTCTGTCAATGTGTGTCAAGTCATTCACATAAAGAGCCCCTTTCCCTTTGCTACTTAGGATATATTTTGGTGCTGGTAGAATGGGTCGTGACTGTGAGTGTTAATGTTTCTGTCTCTGTGTCCCTCCTGTGATACACTGCTGACCTGTCCTGGGTGTATCCCACCTCTCATCTGTCTGGTAGTGGACATAGCAAGTTGAAATTACATATAACATGTGACAGTAAATGCCTCTTACATGTAAGTTAATCTTGTATTGTCAACTCTTTGTATTTTTGATGTTTAAATTTCAGCAAAAAACAAACAGATATATGTGCAAAAACGTTTCATTTTAATTCACTTAACATGATTTTTTTTGTTTTTGTTACTGTTCCAGTGTTAAAAAAGAAAAAAAAACTCTTACAGCTTTACAAAAAAGTACCACAAAAAAATGAGGTGTATAAAGCAGATAAAAAAATAAATAATGTTTTAAATAAGTAAATATATAAAAGCAAAAAATAAATAAAATAAATGAGCTGAAATTTCTTCTGAGTAACTGCATTGCTGGGAAGTCTCTGTCATGCTGCATCAGGGACTTAAAAAGGGGCGATATCTGGAGGGCAGTTTAATTGTCCCTGCAACATAAAGAAGAAAGTGAAAATGTTAAAGCAGAGAACAGGAAGTGTTTAGTTAGACGACTCCATGAAATTGAGTGAATACTGATTAATTGCTGTAATGATAACATGTGTGATCTGTTCACAGCTTCTTCTTCTTGTGCTTGTTGTCCTGCTCAATTTGCTATGACATGAGTTTTCACCATCTTCGCTCCCACAAAGTGAGTATTTTAAACCTCTTAATTGAAAGTACTTCTACTCAAAGGTATTTTACATTGCAGTGTACATTAAAGTTCAGAAACACAACAAATGAATCCAGACTTAATTCATATTTTTCATAAACTCATCTAAACATGGAGGAGGTTTGAATGGACATTTACTCACAGTCATTAGTTTGTCTTGGAGCCACTTAGCAGCTGGATTAATGCTCCATGTACCCCTCTTGTTACTGACCCTAGAGATACAAAACAATTAAACACATTCATTACCTAAATGCTTTTTGGCTGATTCCTCCATTTAAGCATCAGTGCCACCGTGGCCACTTTGAATTAATTTTGCACTTTCAGAGAAATTACAGCTTAGTTTCTAGTGTGCTTATCAGGATGTTGAGCTTTTGGAATTACATTTATCATTTCACAAATTACCGCGCGCAACAAATTAGACCAAATGAAGCTCAACAATCTGGTAATACAGTATTTTCCTATTTTACAATTGTCAGTAAGTGTTGCTCTGTTTGCAGGAAATGAAGATAGAAGCATCCAGATTTGTGTGAACATGTAGAAATCATGCTGTGCTTACACGAAGGCGTGGTGGTTACAGTCCTGTCGTGGTTTCTGTTCATAACACTGCATGATTCTCTTTATCGTAGTATTGGTGCTTTTAAGGAAGCAGGATAAACCTACAATTGAGGAGTCCACTGCACCACCAGACCATCACAAAAGGAGAAAGAAAGAGAGAGAGATTGTTAATATTCAATTCTTTGGTCAGCAATAAAGTAGAATGACCTGTTACACACACGGAGGCACCCAGTAAATGCATTTAGTTCATGACAAACCTTAGTTATAGTTCCTCTGAATTGGAATAACATTGGATTGGTGTCTTTTAAGAGGGCTGCACCTAGGATTACTTCTCATGTTTTCTAATTAAGTAGTGAAAATGACTAGAAGCCCAATGTGACATTTAAAACAAAAACCTGTTTACCATTAAAATAAGAAAAGCAGCAAGTTTTCCTGGAACTAGCTAGTCTTTAGTGTGTTTTCCTTACAGTTAACAGAGGACAATAACCAGTCAGTTCAGTGTTACCTTTTGATGCAGAGTAGAGCATCACCACAGCCAGGGTGAGCAGAAATATCCAACGGCTGACAGAGAGAGTCGTCCCCATCGTCTTCAAACGGCTGTAAAGGGCTTTGTTTTTCAGTTTCCAAGTGCTCGCCTGGCCAAGGTCTAATGATGAGGGAAGAAGGGAGCTGTGATCTTATATACAGCAGCTTTAAAAAGAGGAACCACTGTTGTCATGAATGTCTTCAATGGAAATTATCACGATGCAGTGATGACAGGAGACACACTCATGCACCCAAAAGGTAGTGGAATCTTTTTTTTTTTTTTTATCTTGCCCATATATGTCCAGGTTTGTTGTGGGACTGTACCCTGGTTCATGGTGGTGATGTTCTGGTTTGTAATGTTTACCAACATTAACATTCACTGATGCCGACATCCAAACTATACGGGCACAGAGGAACACGCTTTAATAATAGTATTATGAACAATAAGACAGAGGTGTGAGTGGGATAGCCAAGGCTCACTAATAAACATTCACCTTGAAGTTATTTTTCTATCTAAAGACTGCAGTGTCTGACAGGAAGAATATTTGTACAAGATATTTATATTTACATTTAGTCATTTAGCAGACGCTTTTATCCAAAGCGACTCACAAGTGAGGAACATGACTGTCATGACTATGAATATTTTGCAATCGGTGATTCAATACTTTTATGTGAAGAATATTACAGTAACTCTAGCATTCGTGGTATTGTGCCTGACAAGTAGAAGGGAAATCACCCAGACTCCTACGCCTTCTCAAAGACACATCTAGAATAATCCTAACAGACTGACCAAGCAGCTATTTTTACTATCCACTGCTACATTAATAGCTTCAGCAGTCATGTGACGAGATCCTTTGACAACTCTAAAAGAGGAATTACTTGTGTACACGTAACACAGCTGGTTCAGACATTTTTCACACTACATGTGTGGGTCTTATGTTGTTACAGTAGTTCGGCAGCTGCGTGGGTCTAAAGGAACATTAATGTTTCCCATAGCCATATACAGTGGCAAGAAAAAGTATGTGCACCTTTTGAAATGTCATGGTTTTTTTTACAATAATTTGTCATAAAATCTGATCTGATCTTCATCCAAGTCAGGAGTATTAACATAATTTAATGTTACTAAAGTAATAACATAAAAATTCATGTCTTTATTGAGAACAACCATAAAAAACCTTATAGTGATAGTGGAATATGTTTAATGTGAAACTAAGATTGAACTATTTGGAAAAAACACACAGTACTACATCTGGCATTAAAATGTCACAGCATATCATGATGAAAACATCTTCTCAATCCTAAGTATGGTGGAGGAAAATCATGATTTGGACCTGCTTTGTTGCATCAGGGCCTGGCCAACTTGAAGTGACTGAGGAGAAGATGAATTCCCAAGTGTATCAAAAAATTCTTCAGGTTAATGTGAGAATGTCTTTCTGGAGCGGCCAAGTCAGAGCCCAGACCTCAACCAGATAGAGATGCTATGGAACGACTTGAAGAGAGCCACACATGAGACGTCCAAAGAATATGATGGAGCATTATTGTTATTATTGTTATTATTGTTATTATTATTATTATTATTATTATTATTATTATTATTATTATTATTATTATTATTATTATTATTATTATTATTATTTTCCACTATGAGGTTTTTATGATTCTCAATAAAGACATGAAAGATCTTTTTTTTGTGTGTGTTATTATTTCAGGCACGTTATATTTATACTCTTAGACTTAGATGAAGATCAGATCATATTTTATCACAATTTAATGTAGAAAACCATAAAATTCCCATACCCACATACTTTTTCTTGCCCCTTTATTGAGGCCGTTTTAGCTTCAGTGGCTTTCTGAAAGACACCACCAACTTCATACATAACTGTTTCTACATTATGCAGATATGCTTATTCATTTAGATTTGTGTTTTTTAGCACAAAGGAGGCCTCTGTCCTAAGCTAACAATAGTTAACATCTAGATCCTCTGAACCTCACTCTGACCTCTGACTCGGAAACTGGGTCGATGAATTTGGCTTCAACTGGGTTCAGGTAAGTGGGTAACAATTTCATATATCTGACACCCCCTTATATGTAAGTTAACATTGTATTGTTATACGTTAGAATTTTGCATTAAATTGTTGTATTGTTTTAGATGAACGCCCGTTATACTGTTCAAGTGTCTCTGATTGTTTTGTTGAATGTTTATATAATGTATAAATATAAGACGGGAATTTAAAGTCATATATATTATTAATATAAAGTTTTTATAACACTTGTATAGCAGTTTGCCGAGGCAGAACCAATGTTCGCCAGTTTAGGTATCTTCGGGTTAATTGTGGTGATACACCATCTACTGCACGTGGATAAGGTTGTTAATTAGAAGATGGGGTGCTGAGCCATGCTGCACTGCGCAACTTTTGGAAGATTTTTGATGTCGGAAAGTTTGTTCCAAGTTTATTCCTCCCTGTGAGATTATGCGGCCAATGAGTTCTCACGGCATGATGAAAGTGCGTCTAATAAATGCCTGTGTGTAAAGAACACCTTGTGTCCGTGAGACCTTATGGGGAGCGACAGTGAGAACTCAGACTGCTCGACACGAGGGATGCAGACGATAAACACCGGCTGCAGATGAAGCTGCAAGCAAGATACGACGCACGCTAGCATCGAGCAGAAAAGACTGTGCAAACACTGATTACCTGAACAAGTGGGAGAAAGAGAGTCGAGCCAATAAGAAGAAACATTTATAACAAGCTAAATGTTTAGAAGTGGTTAAAGGACTCTACTTCCTATAAGAGGTCTAGTGTTATGTGCATGTTTATGTTTACATAAGTCCCAAGTAAGAACTCTGCAACGTGTTAAGAGTTTAAGAACAGTATACCTATAGAGATTGTTCATTTAGTTAAGTTGTGTGTCTGTTCATCCATTTCCAGTTGAAACAAGTTCATCTATATTGTTACAGTGTTGTTACTACTTAGTTTATTTTAAGGTTTGATGCAGCATAATGTAGTTTATTCAGTTACCCTTGTAATGGCATAAGTTAAGCAGTTAACTCAAGAGAGAAATATTAAGGTGTATTCAAACAACACTAGAATGGCTGAGCATGAGCGTGAAGCTAAGAAAGCAGACTCAGACAGAGACAGTTGTGCTCAAGGGACACAGCAGCAGATTGAAGACGCTGTTCATCCATCAGAGAAGATTAATGTAGAAATAGAAATTACAGCTGTTGCTATGCAGGAATTAAGAAGAAGTCAGAGAACCAGAACTCTTACTGAAAAGGGTCAAGAACTGCATGATAGCAAAATCAAAGGACTTAAGCATCGCTTTGTCATTACATATGACAGATGGAAAGCTCTTGCCAAGCAGGCTAAGAAGGAGCTTGATAGATCTTCTTCTGTTGATGTTATACTTAACCTCAGAACTAAGATTCAGTGTGCTTCAACTGATGTGAAACATGCTTATGACGACCTAAGACATCTAAGTGTCCCTGACAGGGAGACACGACGTAGAGTAGACACATGTGATGCTGTCTCAAGGCGACTGTTGGACTATGCATGGAACTGTCTTGAAGGAAAGGAAGGTTCTCAGGAACAAGTTCACTGGGCAGACACTGGCTCAGTGTTTTCATCTGCAGTTTCCCATAGGTCCAGGTCAAGCTCTAAAGATTCAAGGTCCATAAGATATGGTAGTATAAGATCCACACACTCTAACTTGTCTTCTGCAGTTAAACAAGAGGCATCAGCAGAGTTAGCTGCCACCCAAGAGGCTCTAAAATTCCTACAAGAAATATAATGTGAGAAACAAAGCCTTGACATTCTTGAAGAGGAAGACAGGCAGAGGATTGCAGTGCAAGAATCAGAAAATGAAGAAGAGAAGCGCAGGCAGATAGAGCGCTTAGAGACAGTCAAAAGAAGGAATGCAGCTAGGGCACGTTTGCAAGTGTATGACACAGGAGTGAGCTCAGATGAAGAGATAACAGAGTTACTTCATGACTCTCACTTTGCAGAGGTCAAACCTGCTCCTATCCCAAGTAGACTTCCAGCACATAAGCCAAAGCATATCTCGCATTGCTCAACCTGCTATAATTCCTCAACCTGCCATAAAGAAAGAGTCTTCTACCAATGTTCATAAGGAAGATAACACTACAGCACTTGCTGAAGCCATAGCAGAGTCTATCAATGTAAGTCGTCTCCCAGTACCAGAACCAGCTGTTTTCAGTGGAGATCCACTAAGATACACAGACTGGAAAATGTCTTTTCAGATGTTGATAGACAAGAAGAACATTCCAGCGAGTGAGAAAGTCTGCTACCTTCGCAAGTATGTAGGGGGTCCTGCAAAGAAAGCCATTGAGAGTTATTTTCTGTTAGGTACCAACACAGCCTACCATGCTGCGTGGAATATTCTGGAAGAACGGTATGGAAGCTCCTTCGTGATTGCAAAGGCCTTTAGGGATAAGCTATCTTCATGGCCAAAAATTGGACCTAAGGATTGTTTTGAACTTAGAGAGTTTGTTGACTTTCTTCGTGGCTGTTGCACAGCAATGACACAGATCAAAGGTCTTGAAATCCTGAACGACTGTGGTGAAAACCAAAGAATCCTTGCAAGGCTTCCTGATTGGTTGGTAGCCAGATGGAATAGGAAGGCTGTTGAGATTGAAGAAGCAAGCCACATGTTTCCAAGTTTTGTGCAGTTTGTTGACTTTCTTACATTTGAAGCTAAGATAGCTTGTAACCCAGTAACCTCACTTCATGCACTTAAGTCTAGTGATGGGGAAAGACCAAAGATAGTAAATCCTCGAACTGTTGGTGCACGTGTATTGGTAAACAGCTCAGTAGAAAACCTAGATGTGAAAAGGTGTACTTTTTGTGAGAAGCCATCACATAGCATTCACACATGTTGGAAGTTCATGGACAAGTCAATTACAGAACGAATCAAGTTTGCACAGAAGAACAAATTGTGCTTTGCATGCTTGAAACCAGGACATCATTCGAAGAGCTGTGAGAAGAGAGGCATCTGCGACACATGTAAAGGGAAGCATCCAACATGCTTACATGAAGACAGAACCACAAGGGATGTCAGGAAGGAACAGCAGATGTTGAAACGAACAGACAGCAGGAATCATGTGAAGGAAAAGGAAAGGTCAGTGGGAACAACGCAGTCTCAACAAAGCAACGAAGCATCAAATGAAGTAACATCTAATAGAGTGGTCCAAGATGTGAGCAGTACATACACTTCCACAGTTGTCCCAGTGTGGCTGTCCACCCCAAGTAACCCAGAGAATGAACTCCTTGTATATGCTCTGTTGGATAATCAAAGTGACACAACGTTCATATTACAAGAAAAGGCAGAAACGCTCAATGCACCAAAAGAGCCTGTGCAGTTGAAAATCTCCACATTATCGTCCAGAAGTACAGTCATTCCAAGTCAAAGGTTAAAGGGACTACAAGTGAGAGGGTTCTCCTCAAAGAAAATCCCTCTTCCAACAACTTATTCCAGAGAGTTTATTCCAGTCAATCTAAGTCACATTCCTACGCAAAAGACAGCGAGAGCATGGCCTCACTTGGAGCACCTTGCTGAGGAGATGGCTCCGTTAATAGACTGTGATGTTGGCCTGCTTATAGGATATGACTGTTCACAAGCCCTGCTACCCAGAGAAGTTGTTGCAGGTAAGGACAACGAACCCTTTGCTGGAGCATAATCGGTCATGTCAATCCTTGTATTGATTATGGTGATGCAATTGGAGGCAGCCACAGGATTGTTGTGAAGCAGGTGACACCTCAGTTGTTGTCATCTACTCATCTCACAAATGAAGTGCGATATATGTGCCGCACACAAGTCAGAGAAGTGGTCACACCACCACAAGTGATAAGAGCACTTGAGTCCGACTTCATTGAAAGGAATGTAGAGGATGCTCACCTTTCACAAGAAGATCTACGTTTCCTATCGATAATGGAGAAAGGGACGAGAATCAATGCAGATAACCACTGTGAGATGCCATTGCCATTTAAAGGAAACAAACCATGCCTCCCAGATAATGTGAAGTGTGCTCATCACCGTCTCATGTGTTTGAGAAAAAGATTTGAGAAAGACAAACAATATCACAATGACTATGTAACCTTCATGAATGGAATAATAACTCGCAGAGAAGCAGAGAAAGTTCCAGAAGAGGAGATCAGGAAGACTCCTGCTTGGTAAATGCATTCATGAGCGGCTGGTTAGTGTAGTGGTAACATCACCGCCTCCCATGTGGGAGACTGGGGTTCAAATCCCAGCTATGGCTACCTCCAGTAGGGGTAGAGACCTCCTCACGCTGCTTCGTGAGGAACTGCCTACCCCTTGTAATAACTTGTAAGTCGCTTTAGATAAAAGCGTCTGCTAAATGACTGTAATGTAATGTAATGGTACATTCCTCACCATGGGGTATATCATCCACAGAAACCTGGGAAGATACAGGTTGTGTTTGATTGCTCAGCGAAGTTTGAAGGAGTGTCATTGAATGATCATTTGCTTACAGGGCCAGAGCTGACAAGTATTTTGGTAGGTGTGCTCTGTCTGTTCCGCAAGACAGAGTGATTGTGAATGAACGCCCACTCACAAAGAGGGGAGTTTTATCTACAGTGGCCTCAATTTATGACCCAGTTGGCTTTGTAGCACCTTTCATTCTGATCGGGAAGAAGATACTTCAACAGATGTGTCAAGACAAGATCGGATGGGATGAACCGCTCTCTGAGGATCTTCGGCCAAAATGGGAAGCCTGGCTCTTGGATCTGCATAACCTAGCTGATGTCAAGATTCAGCGATGTTACATACCAGAAAGTTGGCATGATGAAAGTGCGTCTAATAAATGCCTGTGTATAAAGAACACCTTGTGTCCGTGAGACCTTATGGGGAGCAACAGCCCGAGACATTTGCACTAAAGAACCAACGATGGACAAACAACCAAAGTTCAGAATTTCTGCTTTTATTCAATCCTTTCTACACTTCTATGCATAAACCATGGACGGTCTCTTCTATCCAATAAATCCAAAACATCCACAACTTCTGTGTTGGTTCACATATCAAGGCATCAAATAAAAGCTGAAATTCTGTACTTTCATCTCAAATCCATCTTTCCTTCTTATATCCAAATATAATAATACAACAGCAGGGCTATTCAACAACTTTTGAAGGGGGCTTTATTTATTTAAAAATTCTGTATAATATTAATACAAAAATAAGATAATAATTTAAATATATGTAAAAGTAATAAATAGTAAATTAGCATAAAATTGTTCTTGTATTGTACTCATATACAGTAATTTAGAATGCTACAATTATATTCAAACAAAACCACAATGACAATCAAGAAGACTAGACTATTAATACCTTTTTACTTGATATTGAAATCATTACAACCATCTAATAACATATAATCAGAAACTTTGTTCGTATACTGCTTTTCATTCATGTAATACAGCTAAAAGAAAGCACAAAAAAAGGATACTGAACCTTCTGATTCAAAGCTGAGCATCACAACAGCCAGAGTGAGCAGACAGATCCACCGGCTGACAGAGAAAGTTGTCCACATGTTCAGTCACTGCAGGGCAACAGAATTACTCTGGATCTCACGTGTAAACAGCTTCGTTCTTCACCTACTAACTGTCCGACTCAAGTCTAACAGTGTCAGAACTGAAGGTGTGCGATTGTTTTTATACTGTAGCTGTATGCAAAAAAGAGGAACCCCTGTTTGACAGTGATGACAGTGTATACACACATAAATATGCACCCAGAAGGCCCCAGAGGTCATCAATTACAGTGGTGTATGGGGGTTGTACTTGTATATGTCTATTTCTGTTGTGTATCCCATCCCATGGTTCCACACTTTCTGCCATGAGGTGGACAGTCTACGGAAATATGATATTTTAAACTGCAGTCAGTTTGTGTTTGTCATTTTTCCTCTTTCAACATGATGGAGCCCTCTTTGTACGAAGCCGGGTACATACAAAGGAAACATCTGTCCTCATTACAACTCTGTCAAATAAGAATAATAATGCTGTGAACAAGTAGTAGAAAGTTTACATTTTCTCAATAGTGTGGTGAGACTTCTGTACCTTTTCTTAAAATGTTTACGTTTGTATGAACAATTTTGAGCTTCCTGAATTGAACTGTTAGTGCTTTATGGTTCCACTTTACCAAACTGCAGAGATAGATGTCTCTTTTAGTCCACCATATTTAAGTATAACTTTAGTCACTTCTCCAGTAGTTTAGTTTTTTGTTTATTTGTTTGTTTGTTTTTTGATACTGTGTTCAGATGCTATACAATATAGTGAGAGTGCAGTAGCACTTCCTCAAACATGTCTTTGATGGGAAGAGCTCTACTACGAGGCCAGTTTTCATTTTTTTTATTTTTCACGAGTGCCTTCTTCCACATTTCAAATATAGCCAGCTCACTTGCAGCTAACTATGTTTGAAAAGAAAAAGCAGATGTTGAGGCATACTGGTGGCTTACTGATGAAGACTCACGGTATACTATGTCCTGTGATTACAACATCAACAGTTGAGATCGGAGTTCCAGTGAAAGACTCTTTTTCCTGTGGTCATTACCCGCCTTATCTCTGACTGTCAAAAATTAAATACAAATACAATGAATTGATGGATATTTCAGTGTATTGCGAAACACCCAGGTCGAATAGATTCATGTATTTCTGTATACTACAATGAGACTTGGGTAACAGCCTGTTGCCTCTCTAATCAGTTTCATGTGATGCCACTGCTCTCTACTGCACAGCCACTGTACTGCAGCAAAAACACAAAAACGCAGACAATTAAAGAAAGTTTTAGTTAGTTCTAATTTTCCATTTCCTTTTTGTTATTTAATAGACACTATTTTCTGCAGCGGAGGGACAGTTTAGTCATTTGGCAGATGTGTTTATCCTAAGCAACACAAAGAGCAGCTTGAAGTTCCCTCTGACACTTCAACATGTCCCTTGATTTGTCTAACTCAGGGCTGCCCAATACGTCGATCGCAAGGTAGTGTGGGTAGATCGCATGGTAAGGCAAAAAAAAGAATTCAGCCTATCATCTATCCTCACTATGAAATTTGCCACTTGATTGACATACAGGGCAGCCAGTCTGACATCTGACCTTTTCTGACACATGGTTCACCACGCATGTGCATACAACCGCGCCAAAAACTCTATCAAGCTACCGAGTTGCCTAGTTAGCCTCCAATTTATTTCTTCTAAACTCAACTCAACTCTTTTCTGAGTCCTTCCAAGACGCAGAGATGGTAAAAGAGGCATTGCACAATATGGATTCATGCAGTAATGCAAGATACATAAACATTTATTGTACAAACAAACTAAAGAATACTCAATATATTTTTAAATATATGTTTTACATTTTTATAGTAGGTATCTTATTTTGACTTGGTCATTTTATAAGTAGCTCACATGCTGAGAAAGTGTGGGCACCCCCGGTCTAACTGGTGGAGTGACACTGAGAGGTCTCACCTAGTATCAAAGAGAGAAGTTATTACAAAAACTAGTAACCATCATTAAAAAACATGTGATATGATAAACAACATAGAACATGGCATCTTTTGTATCAGATCACTTAAATTAGAAGTGAGCAATCAGCTGTAGTTGTTTTCTTCGGCCGACCTGTTGTATGTATGTTTATCTTTCTTTTTCACATTCTGTGTCAATGTTTTAGCTATACACCGATGTTTGCACAGCGCCTCTGGTTGTTTGTTTTTTGCTTCTTCTTATATTCAAAGTCACTTTCCTGACAGTAGTCTGTCAATGTGTGTCAAGTCATTCACATAAAGAGCCCCTTTCCCTTTGCTACTTAGGATATATTTTGGTGCTGGTAGAATGGGTTGTGACTGTGAGTGTTAATGTTTCTGTCTCTGTGTCACTCCTGTGATACACTGCTGACCTGTCCTGGGTGTATCCCACCTCTCATCTGTCTGGTAGTGGACATAGCAAGTTGAAATTACATATAACATGTGACAGTAAATGCCTCTTACATGTAAGTTAATCTTGTATTGTCAACTCTTTGTATCTTCGATGTTTAAATGTCAGCAAAAAACAAACAAACACAGATATATGTGCAAAAACGTTTCATTTTAATTCACTTAACATTATTATTTTTTTTTTTTGTTACTGTTCCAGTGTTAAAAAAAAAAAAAAAAAACTCTTACAGCTTTACAAAAAAGTACCACAAAGAAAATGAGGTGTGTAAAGCAGATAAAAAAATAAATTATGTTTTAAATAAATAAATATATAAAAGCAAAAAAATAAATAAATGAGCTGAAATTTCTTCTGAGTAACTGCATTGCTGGGAAGTCTCTGTCATGCTGCATCAGGGACTTAAACAGGGGCGATATCTGGAGGGCAGTTTAATTGTCCCTGCAACATAAAGAAGAAAGTGAAAATGTTAAAGCAGAGAACAGGAAGTGTTTAGTTAGACGACTCCATGAAATTGAGTGAATACTGATTAATTGCTGTAATGATAACATGTGTGATCTGTTCACAGCTTCTTCTTCTTGTGCTTGTTGTCCTGCTCAATTTGCTATGACATGAGTTTTCACCATCTTCGCTCCCACAAAGTGAGTATTTTAAACCTCTTAATTGAAAGTACTTCTACTCAAAGGTATTTTACATTGCAGTGTACATTAAAGTTCAGAAACACAACAAATGAATCCAGACTTAATTCATATTTTTCATAAACTCATCTAAACATGGAGGAGGTTTGAATGGACATTTACTCACAGTCATTAGTTTGTCTTGGAGCCACTTAGCAGCTGGATTAATGCTCCATGTACCCCTCTTGTTACTGACCCTAGAGATACAAAACAATTAAACACATTCATTACCTAAATGCTTTTTGGCTGATTCCTCCATTTAAGCATCAGTGCCACCGTGGCCACTTTGAATTAATTTTTCACTTTCAGAGAAATTACAGCTTAGTTTCTGATGTGCTTATCAGGAGTTTGAGCTTTTGGAATTACAGGAAACCTTCATAATTTCCTAACATTTCACAAAGTACCCCGCGCAACAAAGAACCAAAGACCAAATGAAGCTCAATAATTTGGTAATACAGTATTTTCCTATTTTACAATTGTCAGTAAGTGTTGCTCTGTTTGCAGGAAATGAAGATAGAAGCATCCAGATTTGTGTGAACATGTAGAAATCATGCTGTGCTTACACGAAGGCGTGGTGGTTACAGTCCTGTCGTGGTTTCTGTTCATAACACTGCATGATTCTCTTTATCGTAGTATTGGTGCTTTTAAGGAAGCAGGGTAAACCTACAATTGAGGAGTCCACTGCACCACCAGACCATCACAAAAGGAGAAAGAAAGAGAGAGAGATTGTTAATATTCAATTCTTTGGTCAGCAATAAAGTAGAATGACCTGTTACACACATGGAGGCACCCAGTAAATGCATTTAGTTCATGACAAACCTTAGTTATAGTTCCTCTGAATTGGAATAACATTGGATTGGTGTCTTTTAAGACGGCTGCACCTAGGATTACTTCTCATGTTTTCTAATTAAGTAGTGAAAATGACTAGAAGCCCAATGTGACATTTAAAACAAAAACCTGTTTACCATTAAAATAAGAAAAGCAGCAAGTTTTCCTGGAACTAGCTAGTCTTTAGTGTGTTTTCCTTACAGTTAACAGAGGACAATAACCAGTCAGTTCAGTGTTACCTTTTGATGCAGAGTAGAGCATCACCACAGCCAGGGTGAGCAGAAATATCCAACGGCTGACACAGAGAGTCGTCCCCATCGTCTTCAAACGGCTGTAAAGGGCTTTGTTTTTCAGTTTCCAAGTGCTCGCCTGGCCAAGGTCTAATGATGAGGGAAGAAGGGAGCTGTGATCTTATATACAGCAGCTTTAAAAAGAGGAACCACTGTTGTCATGAATGTCTTCAATGGAAATTATCACGATGCAGTGATGACAGGAGACACACTCATGCACCCAAAAGGTAGTGGAATCTTTTTTTTTTTTAAATCTTGCCCATATATGTCCAGGTTTGTTGTGGGACTGTACCCTGGTTCATGGTGGTGATGTTCTGGTTTGTAAAGTTTACCAACATTAACATTCACTGACGCCGACATCCAAACTATACAGACGCAGAGGAACACGCTTTAATAATAGTATTATGAACAATAAGACAGAGGTGTGAGTGGGATAGCCAAGGCTCACTAATAAACATTCACCTTGAAGTTATTTTTCTATCTAAAGACTGCAGTTTCTGACAGGAAGAATATTTGTACAAGATATTTATATTTACATTTAGTCATTTAGCAGACGCTTTTATCCAAAGCGACTCACAAGTGAGGAACATGACTGTCATGACTATTCAATACTTTTATGTGAAGAATATTACAGTAACTCTAGCATTCGTGGTATTGTGCCTGACAAGCAGAAGGGAAATCACCCAGACTCCTACGCCTTCTCAAAGACACATCTAGAATAATCCTAACAGACTGACCAAGCAGCTATTTTTACTATCCACTGCTACATTAATAGCTTCAGCAGTCATGTGACGAGGTCCTTTGACAACTCTAAAAGAGGAATTACTTGTGTACACGTAACACAGCTGGTTCAGACATTTTTCACACTACATGTGTGGGTCTTATGTTGTTACAGTAGTTCGGCAGCTGCGTGGGTCTAAAGGAACATTAATGTTTCCCATAGCCATATACAGTGGCAAGAAAAAGTATGTGCACCTTTTGAAATGTCATGGTTTTTTTTACAATAATTTGTCATAAAATCTGATCTGATCTTCATCCAAGTCAGGAGTATTAACATAATTTAATGTTACTAAAGTAATAACATAAAAATTCATGTCTTTATTGAGAACAACCATAAAAAACCTTATAGTGATGGTGGAATATGTTTAATGTGAAACTAAGATTGAACTATTTGGAAAAAACACACAGTACTACATCTGGCATTAAAATGTCACAGCATATCATGATGAAAACATCTTCTCAATCCTAAGTATGGTGGAGGAAAATCATGATTTGGACCTTCTTTGTTGCATCAGGGCCTGGCCAACTTCAAGTGACTGAGGAGAAGATGAATTCCCAAGTGTATCAAAAAATTCTTCAGGTTAATGTGAGAATGTCTGTACGTCAGCTGATACCTGTAGAAGTTGGGTGATGCTACAGGACAATGACCCAAAACGCACAACAGAATGGCTTTAGAAAAACAAAATCCACCTTTTGGAGTGGCCAAGTCAGAGCCCAGACCTCAACCAGATAGAGATAATATGGAATGACTTGAAGAGAGCCACACATGAGACGTCCAAAGAATATGATGGAGCTAAAGCATTATTATTATTATTATTATTATTATTATTATTATTATTATTATTATTATTATTATTATTATTATTATTTTCCACTATGAGGTTTTTATGATTCTCAATAAAGACATGAAAGATCTTTTTTTTATGTGTGTGTTATTATTTCAGGCACGTTATATTTATACTCTTAGACTTAAATGAAGATCAGATCATATTTTATCACAATTTAATGCAGAAAACCATAAAATTCCCATACCCACATACTTTTTCTTGCCACTTTATTAAGGCCGTTTTAGCTTCAGTGGTTTTCTGAAAGACACCACCAACTTCATACATAACTGTTTCTACATTATGCAGATATGCTTATTCATTTAGATTTGTGTTTTTTAGCACAAAGGTGGCCTCTGTCCTAAGCTAACAATAGTTAACATCTAGATCCTCTGAACCTCACTCTGACCTCTGACTTGGAAACTGGGTCGATGAATTTGGCATCAACTGGGTTCAGGTAAGTGGGTAACAATTTCATATATCTGACACCCCCTTATATGTAAGTTAACATTGTATTGTTATATGTTAGGATTTTGCATTAAATTGTTGTATTGTTTTAGATGAACGCCCGAGACCTTTGCACTAAACATCCAAAGATGGACAAACAACCAAAGTTCAGAATTTCTGCTTTTATTCAGTCCTTTCTACACTTCCATGCATAAACCATGGACGGTCTCTTCTATTCAATAAATCCAAAACATGCTGTCCCAGAGGAGCATGTTCAAGGAGTGTCAAAGATCCTTTCTGCTAGTGGCCTCTGAATTGTATTTTAAACTGAATTAGGAATTAATGACTGTTATTGCATCATTATATCCTCACATTCAACCGCTCTCATAATCAATATTGATGTTGTTCTGTCATCAATGTTTATTGCACTGTATTCCACCCCTGGCTTATAGATTTCTTTCATGCATATTTTTAGTGTGTGTGTGTGTGTGTGTGTGTGTGTGTGTGTGTGTGTGTGTGTGTGTGTGTGTGTGTGTGTGTGTGTGTGTGTGTTATTTTGCTCTTGTCTTGTTTGAATTTTAAATCACCACAGCTTAAACCAATTCAACATGCATTTTAACAACCAAATGAGGCTGGAAAGCAACAAAACAATTCTGTAATATCAGTGTGTCACAGGCTTGGTGCAGTTATTTAAAAATCCTTTGAACCCACATAATAGTTTTAGTTAAAAAGTTAAATTTACTTAAAACATTTTTTACTCAACACTTTTGCACTCATTTGCAGTCATCTGATGCCAAGGAAGCTTTCTTCTACAACTATATTCAAACAGAACCACAATGACAATCAAGAAGACTAGACTATTAATACCTTTTTACTTGATATTGAAATCATTACAACCATCTAATAACATATAATCAGAAACTTTGTTCGTATACTGCTTTTCATTCATGTAATACAGCTAAAAGAAAGCACAAAAAAAGGATACTGAACCTTCTGATGCAAAGCTGAGCATCACAACAGCCAGAGTGAGCAGACAGATCCACCGGCTGACGGAGAAAGTCGTCCACATCTTCAGTCACTGCAGGGCAACAGAATTACTCTGGATCTCACGTGTAAACAGCTTCGTTCTTCACCTACTAACTGTCCGACTCATCAAAGTCTAACAGTGTCAGAACTGAAGGTGTGCGATTGTTTTATACTGTAGCTGTATGCAAAAAAGAGGAACCCCTGTTTGACAGTGATGACAGTGTATACACACATATATATGCACCCAGAAGGCCCCAGAGGTCATCAATTACAGTGGTGTATGGGGGTTGTACTTGTATATGTCTATTTCTGTTGTGTATCCCATCCCATGGTTCCACACTTTCTGCCATAAGGTGGACAGTCTACGGAAATATGATATTTTAAACTGCAGTCAGTTTGTGTTTGTCATTTTTCCTCTTTCAACATGATGGAGCCCTCTTTGTACGAAGCCGGGTACATACAAAGGAAACATCTGCAGTCCTCATTACAACTCTGTCAAATAAGAATAATACAGCTGTGAACAAGTAGTAGAAAGTTTACATTTTCTCAATAGTGTGGTGAGACTTCTGTACCTTTTCTTAAAATGTTTACGTTTGTATGAACAATTTTGAACTTCCTGAATTGAACTGTTAGTGCTTTATGGTTCCACTTTACCAAACTGCAGAGATAGATGTCTCTTTCAGTCCACCATATTTAACTATAACTTTAGTCACTTCTCAGACTGAGATTATGAATAGAACATATAATCAACAAATTGTAACATAAGAGTTAATTGATCCTTGAGCAAAAGCTCACAAGTATTAAATTACCTTATTAATATGAAATAACCACTGAAAAAAGTCATCCAGCGTCCAGTAGTTTAGTTTTTTGTTTGTTTTTTTTGATACTGTGTTCAGATGCTATACAATATAGTGAGAGTGCAGTAACACTTCCTCAAACATGTCTTTGATGGGAAGAGCTCTACTACGAGGCCAGTTTTCATTTTTTTTATTTTTGATGAGTGCCTTCTTCCACATTTCAAATATAGCCAGCTCACTTGCAGCTAACTATGTTTGAAAAGAAAAAGCAGATGTTGAGGCATACTGGTGGCTTACTGATGAAGACTCACGGTATACTATGTCCTGTGATTACAACATCAACAGTTGAGATCGGAGTTCCAGTGAAAGACTCTTTTTCCTGTGGTCATTACCCGCCTTATCTCTGACTGTCAAAAATTAAATACAAATACAATGAATTGATGGATATTTCAGTGTATTGCGAAACACCCAGGTCGAATAGATTCATGTATTTCTGTATACTACAATGAGACTTGGGTAACAGCCTGTTGCCTCTCTAATCAGATTCATGTGATGCCACTGCTCTCTACTGCACAGCCACTGTACTGCAGCAAAAACGCAAAAACACAGACAATTAAAGAAAGTTTTAGTTAGTTCTAATTTTCCATTTCCTTTTTGTCGTTTAATAGACAGTATTTTCTGCAGCGGAGGGACAGTTTAGTCATTTGGCAGATCTGTTTATCCTAAGCAACACAAAGAGCAGCTTGAAGTTCCCTCTGACACTTCAACATGTCCCTTGATTTGTCTAACTCAGGGCTGCCCAATACGTCGATCGCAAGGTAGTGTGGGTAGATCGCATGGTAAGGCAAAAAAAAGACGTCAGCCTATCATCTATCCTCACTATGAAATTTGTCACTTGATTGACATACAGGGCAGCCAGTCTGACATCTGACTTTTTCTGACACATGGTTCATCACGCATGTGCATACAACCGTGCCAAAAACTCTATCAAGCTACCGAGTTGCCTAGTTAGCCTCCAATTTATTTCTTCTCAACTCAACTCTTTTCTGAGTCCTTCCAAGACGCAGAGATGGTAAAAGAGGCATTGCACAATATGGATTCATGCAGTAATGCAAGATACATAAACATTTATTGCACAAACAAAGTAAAGAATACTCAATATATTTTTAAATATATGTTTTACATTTTTATAGTAGGTATCTTATTTTGACTTGGTCATTTTATAAGTAGCTCACATGCTGAGAAAGTGTGGGCACCCCTGGTCTAACTGGTGGAGTGACACTGAGAGGTCTCACCTAGTATCAAAGAGAGAAGTTATTACAAAAACTAGTAACCATCATTAAAAAACATGTGATATGATAAACAACATAGAACATGGCATCTTTTGTATCAGATCACTTAAATTAGAAGTGAGCAATCAGCTGTAGTTGTTTTCTTCGGCCGACCTGTTGTATGTATGTTTATCTTTCTTTTTCACATTCTGTGTCAATGTTTTAGCTATACACCGATGTTTGCACAGCGCCTCTGGTTGTTTGTTTTTTGCTTCTTCTTATATTCACAGTCGCTTTCCTGACAGTAGTCTGTCAATGTGTGTCAAGTCATTCACATAAAGAGCCCCTTTCCCTTTGCTACTTAGGATATATTTTGGTGCTGGTAGAATGGGTCGTGACTGTGAGTGTTAATGTTTCTGTCTCTGTGTCCCTCCTGTGATACACTGCTGACCTGTCCTGGGTGTATCCCACCTCTCATCTGTCTGGTAGTGGACATAGCAAGTTGAAATTACATATAACATGTGACAGTAAATGCCTCTTACATGTAAGTTAATCTTGTATTGTCAACTCTTTGTATTTTTGATGTTTAAATTTCAGCAAAAAACAAACAAACACAGATATATGTGCAAAAATGTTTCATTTTAATTCACTTAACATGATTTTTTTTGTTTTTGTTACTGTTCCAGTGTTAAAAAAGAAAAAAAAACTCTTACAGCTTTACAAAAAAGTACCACAAAGAAAATGAGGTGTATAAAGCAGATAAAAAAATAAATAATGTTTTAAATAAATAAATATATAAAAGCAAAAAAATAAATAAATGAGCTGAAATTTCTTCTGAGTAACTGCATTGCTGGGAAGTCTCTGTCATGCTGCATCAGGGACTTAAAAAGGGGAGATATCTGGAGGGCAGTTTAATTGTCCCTGCAACATAAAGAAGAAAGTGAAAATGTTAAAGCAGAGAACAGGAAGTGTTTAGTTAGACGACTCCATGAAATTGAGTGAATACTGATTAATTGCTGTAATGATAACATGTGTGATCTGTTCACAGCTTCTTCTTCTTGTGCTTGTTGTCCTGCTCAATTTGCTATGACATGAGTTTTCACCATCTTCGCTCCCACAAAGTGAGTATTTTAAACCTCTTAATTGAAAGTACTTCTACTCAAAGGTATTTTACATTGCAGTGTACATTAAAGTTCAGAAACACAACAAATGAATCCAGACTTAATTCATATTTTTCATAAACTCATCTAAACATGGAGGAGGTTTGAATGGACATTTACTCACAGTCATTAGTTTGTCTTGGAGCCACTTAGCAGCTGGATTAATGCTCCATGTACCCCTCTTGTTACTGACCCTAGAGATACAAAACAATTAAACACATTCATTACCTAAATGCTTTTTGGCTGATTCCTCCATTTAAGCATCAGTGCCACCGTGGCCACTTTGAATTAATTTTTCACTTTCAGAGAAATTACAGCTTAGTTTCTGGTGTGCTTATCAGGATTTTGAGCTTTTGGAATTACAGGAAACCTTCATAATTTCCTAACATTTCACAAAGTACCCCGCGCAACAAAGAACCAAAGACCAAATGAAGCTCAACAATCTGGTAATACAGTATTTTCCTATTTCACAATTGTCAGTAAGTGTTGCTCTGTTTGCAGGAAATGAAGATAGAAGCATCCAGATTTGTGTGAACATGTAGAAATCATGCTGTGCTTACACGAAGGCGTGGTGGTTACAGTCCTGTCGTGGTTTCTGTTCATAACACTGCATGATTCTCTTTATCGTAGTATTGGTGCTTTTAAGGAAGCAGGGTAAACCTACAATTGAGGAGTCCACTGCACCACCAGACCATCACAAAAGGAGAGAGAAAGAGAGAGAGATTGTTAATATTCAATTCTTTGGTCAGCAATAAAGTAGAATGACCTGTTACACACACGGAGGCACCCAGTAAATGCATTTAGTTCATGACAAACCTTAGTTATAGTTCCTCTGAATTGGAATAACATTGGATTGGTGTCTTTTAAGACGGCTGCACCTAGGATTACTTCTCATGTTTTCTAATTAAGTAGTGAAAATGACTAGAAGCCCAATGTGACATTTAAAACAAAAACCTGTTTACCATTAAAATAAGAAAAGCAGCAAGTTTTCCTGGAACTAGCTAGTCTTTAGTGTGTTTTCCTTACAGTTAACAGAGGACAATAACCAGTCAGTTCAGTGTTACCTTTTGATGCAGAGTAGAGCATCACCACAGCCAGGGTGAGCAGAAATATCCAACGGCTGACAGAGAGAGTCGTCCCCATCGTCTTCAAACGGCTGTAAAGGGCTTTGTTTTTAAGTTTCCAAGTGCTCGCCTGGCCAAGGTCTAATGATGAGGGAAGAAGGGAGCTGTGATCTTATATACAGCAGCTTTAAAAAGAGGAACCACTGTTGTCATGAATGTCTTCAATGGAAATTATCACGATGCAGTGATGACAGGAGACACACTCATGCACCCAAAAGGTAGTGGAATCTTTTTTTTTTTTTTAAATCTTGCCCATATATGTCCAGGTTTGTTGTGGGACTGTACCCTGGTTCATGGTGGTGATGTTCTGGTTTGTAAAGTTTACTGTTACCCAACATTAACATTCACTGACGCCGACATCCAAACTATACGGACGCAGAGGAACACGCTTTAATAATAGTATTATGAACAATAAGACAGAGGTGTGAGTGGGATAGCCAAGGCTCACTAATAAACATTCACCTTGAAGTTATTTTTCTATCTAAAGACTGCAGTTTCTGACAGGAAGAATATTTGTACAAGATATTTATATTTACATTTAGTCATTTAGCAGACGCTTTTATCCAAAGCTACTTACAAGTGAGGAACATGACTGTCATGACTATGAATATTTTGCAATCGGTGATTGTGTCAAGAATATTACAGTAACTCTAGCATTCGTGGTATTGTGCCTGACAAGCAGAAGGGGAATCACCCAGACTCCTACGCCTTCTCAAAGACACATCTAGAATAATCCTAACAGACTGACCAAGCAGCTATTTTTACTATCCACTGCTACATTAATAGCTTCAGCAGTCATGTGACGAGATCCTTTGACAACTCTAAAAGAGGAATTACTTGTGTACACGTAACACAGCTGGTTCAGACATTTTTCACACTACATGTGTGGGTCTTATGTTGTTACAGTAGTTCGGCAGCTGCGTGGGTCTAAAGGAACATTAATGTTTCCCATAGCCATATACAGTGGCAAGAAAAAGTATGTGCACCTTTTGAAATGTCATGGTTTTTTTTACAATAATTTGTCATAAAATTACATAATTTAATGTTACTAAAGTAATAACATAAAAATTCATGTCTTTATTGAGAACAACCATAAAAAACCTTATAGTGATGGTGGAATATGTTTAATGTGAAACTAAGATTGAACTATTTGGAAAAAACACACAGTACTACATCTGGCATAAAAATGTCACAGCATATCATGATGAAAACATCTTCTCAATCTTAAAGTATGGTGGAGGAAAATCATGATTTGGACCTTCTTTGTTGCATCAGGGCCTGGCCAACTTCAAGTGACTGAGGGGAAGATGAATTCCCAAGTGTATCAAAAAATTCTTCAGGTTAATGTGAGAATGTCTGTACGTCAGCTGATACCTGTAGAAGTTGGGTGATGCTACAGGACAATGACCCAAAACGCACAACAGAATGGCTTTAGAAAAACAAAATCCCCCTTTTGGAGTGGCCAAGTCAGAGCCCAGACCTCAACCAGATAGAGATGCTATGGAACGACTTGAAGAGAACCACACATGAGACGTCCAAAGAATATGATGGAGCTAAAGCAGCTCTGCAGGAAGAATGGACTAAAACTCCTCCTGAACAATGTGCAGGTCTGATCCACAGCTACAGAAAGCGTCTGGTTATTATTATTATTATTATTATTTTTTTTTATTTATTTTTTTTTCACTATGAGGTTTTTATGATTCTCAATAAAGACATGAAAGATCTTTTTTTTGTGTGTGTTATTATTTCAGGCACGTTATATTTATACTCTTAGACTTAGATGAAGATCAGATCACATTTTATCACAATTTAATGCAGAAAACCATAAAATTCCCATACCCACATACTTTTTCTTGCCACTTTATTGAGGCCGTTTTAGCTTCAGTGGCTTTCTGAAAGACACCACCAACTTCATACATAACTGTTTCTACATTATGCAGATATGCTTATTCATTTAGATTAGTGTTTTTTAGCACAAAGGAGGCCTCTGTCCTAAGCTAACAATAGTTAACATCTAGATCCTCTGAACCTCACTCTGACCTCTGACTTGGAAACTGGGTCGATGAATTTGGCATCAACTGGGTTCAGGTAAGTGTGTAACAATTTCACATCTGACACCCCCTTATATGTAAGTTAACATTGTATTGTTATATGTTAGGATTTTGCATTAAATTGTTGTATTGTTTTAGATGAACGCCCGAGACCTTTGCACAAAACATCCAAAGATGGACAAACAACCAAAGTTCAGAATTTCTGCTTTTATTCAGTCCTTTCTACACTTCCATGCATAAACCATGGACGGTCTCCTCTATCCAATAAATCCAAAACATGCTGTCCCAGAGGAGCATGTTCAAGCAGTGTCAAAGATCCTTTCTGCTAGTGGCCTCTGAATTGTATTTTAAACTGAATTAGGAATTAATGACTGTTATTGCATCATTATATCCTCACATTCAACCGCTCTCATAATCAATATTGATGTTGTTCTGTCATCAATGTTTATTGCACTGTATTCCACCCCTGGCTTATAGATTTCTTTCATGCATATTTTTAGTGTGTGTGTGTGTGTGTGTGTGTGTGTGTGTGTTATTTTGCTCTTATCTTGTCTTGTTTGAATTTTAAATCACCACAGCTTAAACCAATTCAACATGCATTTTAACAACCAAATGAGGCTGGAAAGCAACAAAACAATTCTGTAATATCAGTGTGTCACAGGCTTGGTGCAGTTATTTAAAAATCCTTTGAACCCACATAATAGTTTTAGTTAAAAAGTTAAATTTACTTAAAACATTTTTTATTCACTTTTGCACTCATTTGCAGTCATCTGATGCCAAGGAAGCTTTCTTCTGTGTTGGTTCACATATCAAGGTGTTAGTAGCATCAAATAAAAGCTGAAATTCTGTACTTTCATCTCAAATCCATCTTTCCTTCTTATATCCAAATATAATAATACAACAGCAGGGCTATTCAACAACTTTTGAAGGGGGCTTTATTTATTTAAAAATTCAGTTTTCACAATTTTTTTTTTAGTTTGTCTAAAAATGTTTTTTACAGCTTAACAAAACAGTACCACTAAAATTATGAGCGGTATAATATTAATACAAAAATAAATTAATAATTGGAAATATATGTAAAAGTAATAAATAGTTAATTAGCAGAAAATTGTTCTGAGTAGCTGCTTTGCTGGGATGTGGGACTTGCTGCATCAATGTCTGGGACTTAAAGAGTGGACCAATCTGGAGGGCAGTTGACTTTACCCTGCAATGTAAAGAACGAGAGGGGAAAGTTTAAGACAGAAAGGGCAATGTACAATTAGACATGTCCATGAAAAATCAGTAACTACTAGCTGGTTTGCTATAGTGTTAAATTGTCGGATCTTTTCATGTTTTCTAGTTGTTGTCTTTTCACCCAGTTTGCCAAAGGCTGATTTTCTACCATCTTCACACCCTCAGGGGTGGATTCTTTAAAACACCTAATTATGTTTTTAACTCTTTCCTTTTAAAGTACTTCTTCAATTAAAACACAAAGTCACCTACAGCTCCTCCACAGTGGTCCTCTCACGAGTCATTTGCATTCTGTTTTAACTCTGGACGTGACTGAGGAGTGAGTCATTTAAATCTTGGAAACTAAGAAATTGCTAGCGTGAGACTCGAAGGCCAACTGCTCCACTCAGTGGTTACTGTCTCAGCTAATGCTTAAAAAAGGGATGCACTGTTGCTATGCTGTGTTACAGAAACCTTTGTTAGCACAGCAATATTTTAAAATTTAGCAGTTTTGAAGCATAAATCTACTATAAAATATGATTTGATGACATTTAATTTTCTACATAAGACCAGTAATTGTGTTTTGCTCCAATCCTATATATTTTAGCTCATATTATACCAGTTATTGCCCTCTCTGGTATTTACCATATGAATGTAGACTACATTTCATTTTTGGAATAACATATCTAGACCTTCTTTACATGACTCATCTCATCACATGTTTGAATTAACATTTACTCACATTCTCTATCTTGTCTTGGAGCCACTTAGCAGCTGGACTAATGCTCCGCCACTTATTGTTCCTGTTCAAAATACTAGAAACAGCAAACAGAGACACAAAATAACAGCATATATTAATTACTGGAAGAGTTATTGGATTGGATTGTGAGCATGTAGAATTCATGCTGTGCTTACAGGAAGGCATGGATGTCACAGTCCTGTCTTGGTATTTGTTCGTAACACTGCTTAATTATCTTGACCTTCCTGAAAGATGGTATATTAGTATAGCAGATTAAGCCCAGTATTGGATCTGAGTCCACTGCACCACCAGACCATCACAAAAAGAGAGAGAGAGAAATTGTTAATATGCAGCATTATATCACAAATTCTTTAGTCAGCGATAAAGTAGAATGACCTGTTACACACACTGTTTCCCATCAGATACATTTATTCCAAGAAGCACTAGGCATGGTTCCTCTGAATCACTGCGAGCACTGTCTTTTTTGTGTTACTCTTCTTAGATTTAACTGGTCACAAACCTCTAATATATATATATATATATATATATATATATATATTATATAATTAGTTGTTTTAAAAAAGAAATTTTACAACAGATGTATCTGAAAATGTTAACATTAACAGAAGAGTTAAATTTGGACTACAAATGTCTTACTTATTTTTAGCTGGGTAGTCTATTCATTTATTCGTCCATTTTTGGGGCTACATATAAAAAAGTGAAAAACTATTTCCTGAAGCCCAATGGGACGTTTTTAAATCGCTTGAAGGGCTGACCAATTGTTCCTCACTAAGACAAATTTAAGGACCTGGAACCAGCTAGTCTTTTTCCTTTTCCTTTTCCTTGAAAAGTCTCAGACAAAATCAGTTTGTTACCTTTTGATGCAGAGAAGAGCATCACAACAGCCAGAGTGAGCAGGAACATCCGACGGCTGACACAGAGACTTGTCCACATCTTCAAATGCTGCACGGCACCAAAGCTGATTCTGAAGAGCTCAACTCACCAAAGTCTAATGATGAAGGAAGCAGGAAGGTGTGATCCTATATACAGCAGCTTCACACACAAAAAAGGAACCACTGTTGTCATGAATGTCTGGAACGGAAACAACCACGATTCAACTATGACACGACAAGCCCTTACACACCCAGATTTTTTTTTAACATGTCCATATATATTCAAGTTCATTCCCATTTCTATGTTTACTGTTACCATAGAAATTGAGAATTTGTAAGCAAGAAAGCAGCACATGGAACGATGCGTAGTTTTCCAACAAATTAACATGGCAAATTAATATTTCAGCAGGTTTTATTTAATGCTATGTTCCCCTTCACAAGATAAAGGAAATAGCACCGTTTTTGACAGATGGGTCTAATTGGAGTTTTGAAACACATGGCTGACAACTGTTTCTCATTGCACAGGGGTGTCCTGTGAGTTTTATTTTCAAAAAACTAGCTCTAAATGGCTTCCTTCCACAGTCTAAGGACATGCAAGTTAGATGGATAAGTGGAATGCTTGTCTGTCTTGACATGTCAGCCCTGTGATAGACTGGTGACTGGTATACCTCACCAGTTAGGAAAATTGATGGAGCTATCTCTAAATGACTGAATTCTGGTTTTAGACTTGACTTTTTACCTGTGAAGACTACATTTGTTGTTACAAAAGAATGCTAATCTGTAAGCATGTTGAAGTAATAATCATAGCTAGGAACAGGCTCACTAGTCTTTATTGATGTAGAATTTGTAATGGTAGCAGCAGGATTCTGAGATTTATTATTTATTGATTAACCTGGATTCAACATCCAATTAAAAACTGCATAATATCTGTGACTGGATGTGTTTTTCTGAGAGAATGAAAAAGATTAAGTTGGTGTTAATAGTGAACATATTGCGATCGCTTCCTTAGTTGATGAATTACTTTGTGTCCAGCACAATTTTCACTTAATAGCAAAATTTCAAAGGCCACTTAATACCACAGCTATTACTGTATCGTCTCCCTGCTAAGTGGCTACAGGCCACAGAGTGCAGTCTATGACGCTACAAATATTTTTATTAATAATATTATTTTTATGTTAATATAATATAATATTTTGTAATGGGCGCTTTGATTACATCATTTATATGGCTGACTTTAAATTATTTTAGTGTGATAGATATTTGACCAGCTCAAGTCTATGTGAGTAGCGGACGGGGAAACACCCAAACTCATATGCCTACTCACAGACAGACCAAGAATAATCATCACAGACTGAACACGCAACTATTTATAGCCTTCACTTCTTCCTTAATAACTTCCACAATCATAATGTCACAAGACGCTACTGAATAAGGAATTACTCACGTAAAAAGTTCTATACTGCACTTGTGGGTCCTTGAAATATGTTACATGTGCTCTGTCTTTACAGTATGTTGGCAGAAACTAGACAACTTTCATCTTTCCAATAGCCATACATAGTGACAGATTTTCTTGGTTACAAAGAACTGTTTAGCCAACTTGTTTACAGTTTTTTTTATATTATTATTATTATTTATTATGAACTGAAAAAAATTGTCTCCTCATTTACTTTTTCCACTGACAATTACCAGGTCACAATTTGTCCTCTGTAATTTAGCACGGCAGTGTTTTCCCATGATTTCCCCATGTCTTAAATACATATTCCACTGTATATACTTTACCAAAGAATATGATCTCCTGCAACTTCATTCAAATGTACACAACCGATCCAAATCTTAACATAAAACATGTTGTTCACACTTTTAATTGAACATTGAAGTTGTGAAATACATGCAAACACCAACTTATGTTTAAAAATGACCTATATCTGTATTTTCAGCAACACCCTTTGGGTGGAAAGTCCCAGCTGGTCAGCGGCCCCAAGTCTATGTTGATTCACATGTGATCATAGTAACTGCAAGAAAAAAACAAAGGGAGCACAAAAAGGACACAAGGTCAAGCAAATGCACTGACAGATGGTATCACTGTGTTTGCATCATACAAGTTTGTGAACTTTTCTGTCAGTCTATATTTCATGGGTGTTTGCAGCTATTTTTAAAGGTTAACAGTAATTGCAAAATAGTGCCATGATGAATCCGTTCTCCCTGTTCCTCTTTCTCTGCAAGTCCATGCAGCTCTTCACAGCTTTTTCATTCGTGAACTGCACTAGATTGGCCACAAATTCACACACATAGACACTTTCTGGACATTTGGAGAGCTTCTACTGTAATGACAAGCAGACTGCAATAGATTCTATAATTTTTTATGTGTGAAAAAATTAAGCCCCCTTCTGCTTGGTGAAGTTAAACAAGAGCTGTGGAAGGGCTGTGGAAAATTTCCCCCATTACCTAATAGCTAGTTTGGGACCAGGCCACTCCAGAACATGAATTTGATCACTTTTGAACTATGCAGAGGTCAACTTTCTCTTGTTCTTGGATCAGTGTCTTGCTGCATATCACAGTTGTGCTTCAGCTTAAGCTTAGCGACTGGTGGCCTGACTTTGTCCGATTCTCTGGTGGAGAGCACCACTCTCCGACAGGTGCCATTTTTACCCGCTGTATAGTGCTGTCACAAAACTGTCCTTTATTGAGGTGAGAGATGCAAACTGTTTCTTGGATGTTTTTATTGTATCTTTTCTTATTTTCTGGATGAGTCGTCGTGATGGTCGGGAACTTTGCAAAGTCGTCTTCTGGGAAGGTTCACTGTCTTTCCAACTCTTGTACATAGAGTTTCTCGCTGTGGATGTGTAGAGTCCTACAACAGCTGTAACCATTCCCAGACTGATCAATGGAGTCTGGTTGTTTTTTGGATGTGGTAACTTAGGCGGTGAATACTTTTCCCTGTGCCCTAGTTTGCAGTATGCACTGTAAAGGCTGGGATTAAATTTGAAGCTTTTTTTCTGACTAAATGTGATGTTTTTAAGCAAAATATCTTTTACTTTAAAAAAAACTGTATTAGTTATTTGTCGCTAGACAGTTTACAGAAAATTTAAAGGAACATGCACAAAAGAACTGCCCCAGGCTCTACAGTGAAAGCAGTGACACAGAGTTTGTCATGTGCAATAGTAATTCACATTTGGAAACTATGTGTTACATATGAGAAAAGGAAATAAAAATAAATTGTGAGTTACAGAAAATTTGACATGATGATGACGTACTGCTGGTCTGTGTTTTGCTGTTTACAGAAAATCTAACAGTCAGAGGATTAGATCAGTTCTATAATTTCTTTAATTAGGAAACATGCTTCAACTAAAACTACAAAATGTGCAGATACCTTTACACACTTTGTAGTTATTCTACCAAGGTCTTTTCCACAGAAAAAATTTAATTTCAGGGTCTTGGTGTTGCACTTGCTGACTCACTATCATTGTTCGCTGGAACAGTTGCGGTAAATTAAACTGAGTAATTGTTACTAGTACTAGTAGTAGTTGGCAGAAAAATCTTTTTAATGACAAGTAAAAATGTCGTCTATTAAAAGATGTAATAGTCATAGGCAGCAACATGATACATACACCATGAAACTAATCTCTTAAGAGCTGTAGCTTTATTAATCCTCATGGAGTTACATGAGTAATAGCAGGTAATTACAAAGATTTATGAGTCACAGTTAATCATTTTAGCTCAAACAACAGTGATTACAAACACAAAAGGCTTGCTATCTAATAAAGTGACTTTAAGAACAAATTCAGATACAGGTAGAATCATTTTTAATAACTTAAACAAACAAAATTATACAAACGCATGAAAGATAACCAAGAAAACAAAACTAAGTTTAACTAACATAAATGAAACTGAAATTTCCCCAGTGTGGGACAAATAAAGGTTTATCTTATCTTATCTAATCTTAAATGGGCCACTAATCAGAATTTAGACTTCAAATATGAAACAGTCACAGCTACAAATACTCTAAACAACCTACTTCACTGTCACGCTTGCGAAGAAAGTACACATTTAAAAAAAAAAAAACAATAGCTACAGAGATGTTCAGCCACCTCTAAGGTTCAGGGTGCAGTGCATTTTAAGTTGGTCCAACATATTGAAGGAACAGTGCTGGTGCAAGAAATAAATAGAAATAAAATACCTAAATTAATAAATATCTAACTTGTGTCACAGTTTCTTCATGTTTTCATCATGTTGCTAAGAATGAAAGTTTGTTTTCTTGCATTAGAACCTAACTTGGTTTATTTTTACTTTCTCCATCTGTTCAAGTCTTCACTTGTATGAAGGTGCAGTTTTAAACGCGCCGCTCTGAGCGTGTTCTCGCGAGATTTGGTGGACAGCGCCCCCTTGTTTGTGTGTGGAAAAGCGACGGAAGGTTTGAGGAATACCGCGAGGCTAACGATAGCAAGACACACAAACAGGGATTTAACGCCTTTTGGGTCTTCGGTGACACTTTGGGGGTCAACCAAAAGCTGCAGGAGGACGTAATTTCGACTGAACGCTCGGTTTTTCTGCTTCGTTTCCACCGACGGGAGCAGCGACAGCAGGAGAGCCCCGCTAATCCCGAGACCTGGACCGCGGCCTGCTTTTATAGCCGGCTTCCCGGTCCAGCTCAGGCGGCTAGCGCCGCCACCAGAGCCCGGTGCTTTCGCTGCTTTATTTTTCTGAACCCCGAGAGAAGCGTCGGAGCCTCGAATTTATTTTCACCTCAGTAGCCACCGCAGCCCTTGAACCAGCCCCCCTCCGTTGGGACGTGCAGCTGTCGGTGTTTTTCACCCGGGAGGACCGTTTCTAGCCGGGGCGTCCTGTTTTGTTTTCGAGCCGCCATGAATCTCCGCGAACAATAACACAACCGTGACGAGCCTGCCGGGGCTGCACCGCCGAGCCGAGCTGGTGCCGCGGATGCCTCGGTGCGGGGTGATACATGCACGGTGTGCTGCCAGCGCTGGAGCGGCGTGAAAACCGAGGACGAGCGTGCATGTGGACTATGGAAAATCGTGGGGGAACCAATGTGAATCGGAGCACTTTGTCACGAAAGCCCCCGTTTGAATCTCAGTGCTGCTGCTAGCTGAGTAGCTGCGAGTCACATTAAAGCCACCGGCGGAGGAAAGAGCGCCACACGATGCTTTGTCTCATCACAACTAACGGACCCAGTGGAAACGGACCGAACCTCGGCTGAACCGACGTTTTGGCCTCCGTGTGTGTGCACTTGTAATCTCTCCCATCGAGAGCAGCTGTACTTTTGGAGCTGGGGCACATTGAGGATGGATTGGGTCTGACCGGGGATGAGTAGCCCCTCTCGCTCTGTGTGCAGACTGTTTTATATGTTGGATTTACCGACGGGGAACTGACGCTGTTACATCCATCTATGCTCTCTTCAAAGCCACCAGACTCCCTTGACAAAAACACTCATTTTACCGCACAGAATACGGGAGTTGCTGGGCTGCCTCGGTCGGATTGTTTGTTATTGTGTGACTTTTAACGTGTAAATACACCTTTAGCGTATCGGACTGGAGCCCCGGGACCGGCTGTTGAGATGAACCCGGTGAATGCGACCTCTCTGTACGTGTCCGCGAGCCGTTCGGTGCTGCAGTGCGACCCCCGAGACCCCCGGGCCCTGGCGGAGCTCTGCAAGCTGCTGCCGTTCTTCCGCCAGTCCCTGTCCTGCTTGGTCTGCGGTGAGTGTGTGTGATTTGTGGTTTGTCATTAAAAAAAACAACACTATTTGGGTGTCGGTGTGTTTTTAGCAGAGGGTCTCGGTAACGTGCCTTGTTGTCAGCCGTGCTCGAAAAGAGCGAGCCTTTAAAAATGCTGCCTTCACGTGCAGTTGGAAATATCCGAACCCGCAGTAATTATCGCTGGGTACTGAAGTGGTCACTAGTCGTGGAACATAAACAAATGATGTTTCAGTGAGTTGGTATTCATATTTCAAAATACTTTGTGTTTGTATTCGTTATGGAAATGTACTTTTCACTCGCCTGTATGAAAAACATTGTGATGATCCTGTGTGTAATTATTCTTACTGTTAAACTGAACAAAGTCCTTTACCTGAGTTGGAACCTTTTAGAACTACAGTTGAAAGTACATAAGAAACCAAATTAGCAAAGCATAATAAGTGTGTGAGCTGTTATTTAAAATATGAAGTATTGTTATTGCTTCATCGGCCACCACTGTGCACTCCATAAACAAAAGTGTTTAACATATTTAAAATTGGCTTTAAATGCTGATCTCATTTATCAATATTACTTATAGTAACTTGTGAAATGGCTTTTGATTCTAAAGTCAATTTGGCTTATTTTTGATGATTAAAATAAGATTCTCGATGCAAGACTGGTTGTGTACAGTAAATTATTTGTGTGTATTAATATTGTGTAGAAATGCAGTGCCATCAGTACTTTATTAACTACTGATGATCAGCAATGACTTGTAGGAAAAAAACAACTATTTATTTAGAGCTGAATGTTTGAGGACAAGAATCATAGCAAGCATGCATCATGATGAATTCAAATTCAAAAGGCCCCTTGACATTAAGAAGTTGCATAATTACGCAAGACATTTGCTTTGACACATAACTTAATCCAGAATAGTTGGTTTATATTACTTAAAATCAGCTAAAATAGGTTAAATTCTTTTCAATTTGAATTCAGGTAGGGCTGTCTGTGTGTGGAGATTCCGAAGCGCAGTGAAGGCATCATGCTTCACAGCTACACCCATCATGACACACCCCCCTCTGTGTGCTGTTTGGCTGCATCTGCGCGTTTCTCTGTTTATCACGTTGAATAACAGTCTTTCGACTCACGGAATATAAACCACATAATCTCTTTATCGTTCACACCATCGCTAAACAAATAAAAACGTCAAATATGTGGACAGAAAATAATGGAAATGCAGAAAAAGAGGAAGTAGTCTCTGTACACAGAAAGGAACATGAGTGTTTATTTAGGATTATGAATGCCAGTCGTAACTGTACAGGACATAACTGGCTGCAAGTCAATACCTTCTGTGGTTAATCTGCTTCTGTTACATCGTAAATAAACCTCGTTTTGATTTATTTTGATGTATTTTAATGCTTGATTTCACAGCTCATTATTAATGCAGTAACTCTTCCTAATCCATACTGAGAGGACATAATGTTTTTGTTTCAACACACAGGAAGCCTGGGTACACGTTTTTGTGTGTTATCAATAAATGGAGGGATATATGAATTATTGATTTGTTTTTTTATATTTCCCCAATGGGATGTGAGGTAAAGGTTGTTGTGATTGTTGATACCTAACCCTCTTCTCCAGAGATTAATAACTTCCAGCTAATATCAACTATTTCTTATCATCTGCCATCTAGCAACACACTGGTCTTAGGATTTTTGCCCATGTCAGTTTTATTTTTTATTATTTAAAATAAAATGAGTCAGAAATAAATTAAATATTCAGTAGAGCAGAGAATAGTCAGCTTCAGCTTTTTTTAAATGAAGTGTAACCTCCTCCACTGTATGACTAATACAAGCTGTGCTGAGCACTTAATCTTGGTTGTTTCTTATGAATGGAGCTTCATCCTTCTACACGTCTGCAGCTGCACTCTTTAGCGACCAGCGTTGCTAAGGAAGCTCCTCTCAAAGAGCGGTTGTCATCCAGTCTGGAGAGTTGCCAGTCACCACTTAGGTTTACAAATACATATCAGAGGAGGAAGCTATTGAAGCACAGCAAATGAGGAAGCAATTGCTTGTAAATCCTAAATAGCATCTTGTCAAGCCATGACCATAATTTATTAAGAGTCTGGGTCTGCTTGGGAACTCGGATATGTCTTTTTTTGTGTGTATGTGTGCTGTGTTTATGTTGATAAGCTGTTCTTCCTTTTTCGAAACCCATTAAACCTTATTAATCACCATCGTGAGCTTATTTGAACTGTTCCCATGAATATTTGTTAATATTTTGTGCTTTTCCTTCTCTTATCATCAGGTAACCTGCTGCAAGACCCCATCGCTCCAACGGACTCGTCATGTCAGCATTATGTCTGTCGAGGCTGTAAGGGTCAGAGAATGCAGCTGAAGCCATCCTGCAGTTGGTGTAAGGACTATTCCCGCTTTGAGGAAAACAGGCAGCTGTCCTTGCTTGTCCACTGCTACAGGAAGCTCTGTCTCTACATCACCCAGTCGCCACTGGCCCCACACATAGCCAGCGCTGCCAGTGACTCACCGGACCTCCAGGCCATTCTCAATGAGGGTCTTTCGTTGGCTGAGAGTGAGCCAGAGGTGGAGGACATTTCAGATTCATTTGGGCTGTCACAAACAGCCTCCACCTCCAGTGTGGTGCAGCATAGTGAAGCTCCTCCAACAAAGGAGCTAAAGGGAGAGGAGCCGGGTCCCGTGAGCATAAATGGACTGCACGATTGTAACGGTCTGGTCAGTTCAGACACTCTTCAATCCATCACCATAGAGACAGGTGGAGCTGTTGCAAAGCAGGAGAGTTTTTCAGAGGAGATCCCAGTGTGTGTGAGCGTCACAGGGAGCGGGGAGGCTGGGCTTTGTGACATCAGCACTTTTGGGGATGACCTGAAGCATGGCGGGGGGCCGTTGTTGTTGAGCGTTGAGGAAGTGCTCAGGACTCTGGAGATGGACACTGACTCTGACCCTATCACAGAGACCAACCCCCAGCCTGACTGCCCACCCTCTGTACCTCAGTCCAGTCTCAATGGGCCACACTGCCCATCTGGCCCCGACTCCTCCCGCCTCATTCCCTCCCTCCCACCAGAGAACAGTCCTCGTTCCCTCCAACCTCATCCACAGCCCTCACTGCAGCTTCCACCTCAACCCTCGACAGTCATTCCCCGTGACCCCCCACGGTGCCACCGCAAGCGCTCCCGCTCTGAAAGCGACAGCGAAAAGGTGCAGCCCCTTCCCATTTCCAGCCTCCTGCGAGGGCCACCCCCCTGTGCCAACAGCTCCCCCCACCACCCCAACCCTGGTGCCACCACCAAACAGGAGCATAAGTTCCCTGCAGCCATGCCCCACACTAACCTGGCCCCGGTGCCTAATGGTGGCTCTGCTAAAGTGAGCAAGACTGTGCTTGTCTCCAGCAAACCCCTGAAAAAGACTGTGGAGCACCATGGGCCCACTAAGAAGGTTTATACCAAGGCCAGGCAAGGGGCGCCCAAGCCTCGCGCACAGCCCCGTGACCGGGTCCCTCCTCACCCACATGTGCACCCACTGACACACCCCCCTAGCCCTTCAAAGCCACTGTATAAGAAACCTGTGGAGAAAAAGGGCTGCAAGTGCGGGCGAGCCACACAGAACCCCTCTGTGTTGACCTGTAGGGGGCAGCGCTGCCCCTGCTACTCAAACCGCAAGGTGAGAACAACACTGACCCAGCTCACAGTGTTGGTAACTACAACAAAAAAACAGCCTGCGGTCACCACCAGAGCTCAGATATATCCATCTAAATGACATAACAATGTCCTAACTAACTGAATGTCCACCAGGAGGCTCATTACAGATAGTTTGATGTGTGCAGTAGTTATTTCATGTGTAGTTATTTTCAAAGATAGAAGAAGAGAAGTCAGTAGTTTTTATTGACCTACTTCAACTAAACTGTGTTGCTGTGCAGCTTTATAAATATTTAACTCAAAATAATCAGACGATGATAATAGTGGGTGAGAAATATATATTGTTTGATATTTTATGTTTAGATATTGTGCCTGTTACACACTACACTGATTGATTCATAACAAATTTAAATATTATGAAGAAATATATTTCTGTACTGTTAGTGTTTGTTGTGGCATCGTTGGGTACTAAAACACAGTTGGTTACTGTTTTTGGTGTTATAATCTCAGCTCAAGCTTCACTGACTACTTCTATACTACATACTACAGCTTGATTCCAGAAGTTGTATATTGTAGCTTTAACAGTTTATTCTTCACCTTGGTGGCTGATAAAAACACTTGATGATCTGGTTATTTGTTAAACCATATTGTTTTGTTTGTTATTGTTTTTCTTAGGCGTGTTTGGACTGTATCTGTCGCGGCTGCCAGAACTCCTACATGGCCAACGGAGAGAAGAAGCTGGAGGCCTTCGCCGTGCCAGAGAAAGCTCTAGAACAGACCAGACTCACGCTCGGCATCAACCTCACCAGTATCACTGCGGCGGCCCTCCGCAGCCCGGCCACCAGCTCCCCTGGCAGCACTCTCCTCAATGTCACTACGGCTACAGGGGCGCCCGTCACCGCCGCCTTCCTGTCCGGGGCGGGGCACGACAACAGAGGCTTTGACGATTCACTGGAGATGCGGTTTGACTGTTGAGGCGCCGCCTCTCCTCTGGTCAGTCATCGTGCACATTCCCCGCCCCGCCAGCTGGGCGTTATCCATCGGATCGTGCCAGGGACCTGCAGTGGCGGAGCCAGAACAAGGCAGCTACAGTGACAGGCGGTAGTCGGGGTCACCAGCTGAAGCTGAAGTGTCCCCCTCCATCCTTCGCCCGAAACTGCACCATGCTTGTGGTCTTGCATATAGATGCAGAGTGGAAGAAAAGAAGAAGAGAAAGAGATGTAGCGTTACTGTATGTGCAGAGATTTCATTTCAGTGGGGATAGATTCTTTTTTGTTTTCCTCTCTACTATGGGTAACATGTAGAGCATGTCGTGTAGCTAAGTCAGGAGTGTCAACCACGGTCACACACCTCTGTGGGTGTGTGTGTGTGTGTGTGTGTGTGTGTGTGTGTGTGTGTTTGTGTGTGTGCATGTGAGTGTGTATGTATGAAGAGAAGGGTTTGGTTTGGAGATAAACCTTGATAGCAGGAGCAGAGACATCATCGTCATCATCATCACAGACTGGTGTAATTTATATAAGAAAGAACCTTTTGTACATGGACTGATCAGTTTCCATCTAAGAAGACATTTTATGATATATTTTATAAGTTACATTTAAAACCAGTGGAAACCGGTGCAGGGGCAGACCTGCATTCAACCAGAATATTTTCACACAGGTAAGCGATAGATTGTATTTTGTAAAGTCTACACCACCAAAAATAAAATAAGACCTGAATATAAATGTTAAATGATCCAGTCCTTGGTAACTTCAGCTGCTAAAACCAGGATGTGAATTGAAATCCACCAGCCAAATGTCCGTTTTGATTTTGTCTGTTGAATGTCAAATACTTCATTAGCTACAATCAGTCGAAACTAAAAATATAAAGTTTGTTTCATACTTTAACCAGTGAGACAGAGGGAAGACAACACTTCAATTCCTGTTTTGCTTTGCAGTATGTTAGGGACATGAGTTAACATGTTAATTATGTGTGTTTGAGTGCGTGTATGTGTGTGTGTGTGTGTGTGTGTGTGTGTGTGTGTGTGTGTGTGTGTGTGCGTATGAAGCACTTTTCCATCTTGCCAATGGCTGCGCAGATTAAAACCTCCACGTTTCTGTTGCCACTTGTGTAAAAAAATCTCTGGTTGATTGCAGGCCCTGCACGCTGATCTTCACAAGTTTTTGGTTTCTGGAAGCTATACACATGCTGCTAAATACCACAAAAGACTCAAGGAGAGCACCCCCGTTTTCCTCGTCTTCTGTTCCATTTTGTCTGTTTTTAAGACGTTACATTAACATCATTTGCAGTATTTATTGGACGTCTCCTAACTGGCTACGTGTTGGGCCTCAGTTTCGCTCACTCACTGCCTGTCGAGTCTGTCATTTCAGTCTGGACTGTTTCTGTCTTAGTTAAGTTGCTGTCCACTTCTTAGTGTTAGTTTTCTGGTGTCTCCAAACGGTTTTCGTTCTCCCTCTGGGCATTTAAATAACTGTAATATAACTGTAACATATTTCCACAAAAAAGAAAGAAAATCCAAAACTTACAAAGTGTTGTGTGATTTATTGATTTACTGTGCCGTTTTATTTTTCTTCTTGCAGCACTGTGAAGCCTCATCTGTCTGCAGGTTTCAGGGGAGTCAGGTGGTGGTGGTGGTTCCTACAGGGCAGGGTAGAGCTTTGTTCTGCAGTAATTCATTAGCACCAGCAGGGGGCGCAACTCACCCTGCAAACAGGCACCGGTAGGAGAACAAACCAGGATTCAAAGCACTTTATTAGCAGGTGGAAAGTGGGTTTCCTCATTACAGCTGCTCTATAGTAACTGTAATAGACTTTGACCATTAATAATACATAATGATCATGATCTGAAAGTAATCAGTCATCTTAACTGTTCTCCTTGTGCCCCCCTCCTTCTGTTAATCTGCACTTTTGGCTCATTGCAGCTACGTTTATTTTCTATTTTACTGATCTAACTAAATGAAGTATGACACACAATGTGAATTGGATTTATTTTAAAACTTGCACATACAGAAACGATCCAGTTCAGATAAAACACAGATCTAGATCATCTTGCGTTGGTGCCTACAGATGGGACTCCCACTGCTTTAATGTCTGGATTTTGGCAAACTGCAGCACAAGTAAACTTTAAAACATGCTGCAGAACTGGGCACAATCCTCTGTTCACCAAATGTTTCCACCTTTCTCACTTTCATGTGAGCTGTATCTGGTTTCTATCTATTGTTGTATCTTCTACCTCTACTTTTACACTAAATAATCAAACTTTCTTTACAAAATATAATCGTGCTCCAAATGGATGTTTTTTAGTAAATGCAGTCTTCCAGATAAGGGTGTAAAGCCCAAGAGTGTTTGATTTACTGTATTAAAAGCTGTAAATCTTCACACCAGAAGGTTGAACCAGGTAATGTTTGGTATTTTCTTGAAAACAATAGTTGTAATAACTGATTTGATCAACTAAGCTCTTCTAATCTAATGTGTGTTTCTGTGTCCACCAGCAGTGTTTAGTAAAAACACTTCAAAATAGATGATAATGTCGATTTGTGTGTTTAGTTTTGTTGATTGATGCATTTCATGACTTGCAGACGAACTGTACACGAGGAAAGGGAAGCAAGCTCAAACACAGATGAAGGCCAGTTAGGCGGCTGTGGATCAGGGGTGATGCTGGTAGTTTGATTCCAGCTTTTCCTGTTATATGTTAAAGTGTCCTCCTATCAGTCAGGCCTCTTGTGGGACAGCTGTATCAGCGTGAGTGTAAAGCATTTTGACTACTGATAGGGACAGAAAAGCGGTTTGTACGTGTACTACAGACAATTCACCACCAAAAACCTTACAACGAATGAATGATGTATGGTCTCTCACAGCTGATACCAGAAACTACCACGGGCGTTATCATTTCCTTTTTCATTGTCTTTATTTCACATATTTACAGACAGAAACATTTATTTATTTACATTCACATTAGATTTGATCTGCTTGGCAAAATCGTCGAATTGTATCAGGTTTAGTGATGATTCTGATCTGTGTACAGTTTAATCTTTGTGGTGCCTTTCAGGTGTTCACACTCCAGCTGATATAGAAGGTGCATGTTTCCCGTTATTCCATACGGAGGCAAAACAGGAGGTACTATCAGTCGACTGTCCTCAGATAGAAAAAAGAAAAAACATCACTTGCAACATCCATCTCAAAAGTACACATTTTTCTCATTTCTCATTTCTTTCAGTACATTCATATCACCAACCACTGGTGTCCATTTTTGATTCAATTTGGCTTCTGGAGTGTACGTTTCTTTCAGTAATTTTTAACAATCAATTTTTTAAAAAAGTTTATACATTCATAGCAAAAATAAGAAAAAAAAGTGTGTGCACAGTATTTACAGAAGTGCTACAGTGACTGCTGCATTCATGCCATACTGGTAAAAATGTACATATCATGCTTCTCTCGACTGGAGCTGGACGTACAAGTGAATATAAGTGGCTTCATTCTTAACTTCACAAACAGTTTGATCAAAAATATGTTATATGTTGTTGTATTTTGTCACCGCATTAGCTGGTAAAACCCCCAAGATGTGGCTGCTGAAGTTGTTCAGTAAGAAGACTCTCAGTTAGGTATTTTTACTAAATGACTATGTCCTAAATCAAGAATGAATCTTGAAGCTCAGCCAGATTTATTCACTGATACATTCAGCTCTCCTTCATTCAAACAGAACTAGTAATTTTGGTTTATATGTCCTTGAGCCTCAGTGAGTTTGCTGCACTACAACAGAAGAACAAAAATTCCCCTGTTTCTGCTGTTTGGATTATGATGTGAATGATTGTTTTCCAAGTCAGCAGGTCGCATCTGTATTTAATCCAAAACTACACGAATGCCCAAGAATACCAAACGTGACAGAGCATTTAATGCACCATTTGGGTAATGGTTACGACGGACGAGCCAACCCGCCAGAAGGCTGGCAGCACGGTGAGAAACTGTGGAACTGCTGCCAACAAAAACACGAGCAGCGGTCTTTCTCCATTTTATTAGAAAACTTATGAAGGAAGAGGTGATGAAGTTACAGTTGTAATCTTCCATCATGCTCCACATGTGGCAACCACTCTCCTAACTGTGTCTGAAAGGCCTGTAATGGTAGCAGGAGTTCATGATTAGTAAAATGTCTCTCAAGTCCATGCTCATCCTTAATTTTGAAATATCGCTAGAAGGAAATTGAGAGCAGAGGCAAGTTTGCGAAGACGTGCACAGCCAACATTTACAGGCCAATTAGAAAAAAACATGAAAACAGAAACAGAAATATAGCTCAATATTTACACCTTTACACGATCACACACCCAGACAATCACCTAATGTTTGTGTGTAGACTGAAATAATCAAAAAAAACGTGAGAGGCAGTTTACACTATGGATACAGTGTGAAATATCCACTGCTACAACTTTTAAATCCTATAGGTGGCGCTAGTTGTCATGAGTATATCTGCTAATATAGCGAATGACCCGTGTTAACCTGGTTAATGTTGAGTGTGAGTTAAAACAGTGTTGACAGTAAGTTACTGTAAAAATGAGAATGGACACCGTCCACATTCATGAATGGTTCAATAATGTTTATACACGCCATCGTCCTTTTCAGATTCAGCTCCAATCACTTATGTAAACTCTACAACACTTATTCTGGTCCCAAACCTAGTATCAGCTTGTGCCTGGTGACTGTCCTAACGTTTCATTATCACGGACTCCTCTGAGTGATCGGAGTGAAGAACGATCCAGTTCAGTCCATGACAACAAGTACAGTCATCACGTAGAGCTTTGCAGATTCTCCAAAGAGTCACCACTGTGACTCAAATGTATTTAATACATGAAAGACACAAGCTGGGGCTACATTTAAATGTCTATCTTTAAAAAACATGCAACCACATCAGGCATTTCAGCTAGTTCCTACAAATAACTCCCTCCACATTAAAATATCAACACGGGTATTTCTCCTCCTGCTGAGCATGTGTAGGACAGATGCCAGCAGCAGACAACAAGTGAAGAAGAAACAGTATACTGTTCCACTGTTTTTGTTTCTATGTATAGCTAACAAACAAGAGTTAAGGTGAAAGTCTGGCCTGTGTGTTCTGCACCCTGTTGGCTTCATCACAGGCCAAGTAGAGTACTGGGTGTGAAAAAGGCAAATTAGACCCTAGTCTGAAGGAGAGAAATGCCGCACTACTGCCACCATCTATTTGGTCCCTGATATAACCACGTTCCTACACAGACAAGTTCTCAAACATACTGAAAAGGCTGCAATTATACACAAGGCTTTCGAAAGGCTGCACAAATGAAAGAAGTAAGACCTACAAGCCACTGAATTTATACTAAAAGGTGTGTTTGTGAGTATGTTTTGAGGCTTGGAGTCAGTTTATAGGTGTTACTTCTTTCATTCAAGTTCCCATACATCGACACATCAGTCTTTTGTCTTCTCCACCCACAAAACCAGTGTTGTCAAAATATTTAAGACCCTTTTTTCCACTAGGTGACTGTTTTGTCTTCATGTCTTCATCATTAGGAAAAGTCCAGAATCCACATTATGAATCGTGATGGTGTGCAGACCAAACTGTGACCCTGAGTCCTGCAGCTGATCGTCTAGCTGATAAGAAAAGCACCAAAGAAGCTGCTCTTCTCGTCCATGTCCACAGCAGAGGCGTTCGTCACAGTGACAAACAGGCGGTCCCCAGAGCTGAGCGGGAACAGACCCCCCTGGTGGGCGGAGTGCAGAGAGAACTGGGATCCACGGGACCAGCAGGAGGTCCGACTCGTCTTCATCAGCAGGATTGGAACCGGGTAGGAGCTCACCTGGTGGGAGAAGGAGAGGTGAGTGAAAGGGGACGCAGGTTTGACTGGAGATGGACAGTGGGGTGTTCAGGTGCATCGGAAAAGTGGGATGTTGGAAAACTGTTTATTACTTTTAACTTCACTGTTTAGTGTCTAGCTTTACTTGACAAAGCAGAAAACAGTTGGTACTGGAGGTTTACCATGAAGTGATGAAACACATACTCACAGTCTAGATTCGTGTTAGTCACAACATTTGATTAGTCAGACTCAAGGTCCCCCACCATCCTGACAAACTGTTAGTCACCAGTCTGTGGTTGTCAGCGCACAAAAAATACTAAATAAATTTGTAGACGCATCCTCGTGTCTAATGGCCAGCACACACAGCACAACCACAGCATCGCCCTCTCGCATTCCTGTTCGTCTCAATACCGACTGACTGACGCAGTAGATCCAGCAGTGATTAAAAATAGAGTCATGTCAAAACACACTCAGCAGAAAGGAGACTTTAAATTGAAATCATTCATCATACCTTTTTATAGACGTACTGCAGCAGAGGTCTCCCCCTGTCCTCCGCCTCCTCGCCATCCTCGCCCTCCTCCTCCTCCAGGGAGTGAGTGTGTCTGAAGTAGGTCTGGGCGTAGACGTAGTAGAGGCCGGGCTGCTCCACCACCAGCTCCCCGTCCACCAGCTGGACATCCTGGAGGAAGGCGAGGCCCTTCTTCCCCTCCCACCACGAGATCTTCTGGCCCTGAATTCGACGTCCAGCAGAGACTGAAGCTGTGCAAAACAAACGCACACACTCAAGAGTAAAAAACCTAGAAACTGTTTACGTTTGTCTGATAAGATTCAAAACTAACATAATTAATTATTAATGAATTAAATAAGAATGACTTCATTTAAATAGGTAGATTTAGTCTGTATTTGTTGATGACTTCCTTAAACGCTGAATTATTTTTAAAAGTCCACAATAAGCAAAAAAAAGTTGTTTTTAGCAGAACTGGAGATTCCTGCTGAACACAAATCAATAAAATTATAGATTATTTTAAACCAAACCACAGTAAAAAATGAGCTCCTTGGATTCAGATGGTAATGTTTGCAGCTGAGGTCACTCACCTCCTCCCTCTCGCTCCAGTTTTGGCACGAAGCTGCCCGTGACGTGAGCTGCCACTTTAGGGCGAGGCGAAGCTCTGTCCTCCATCACAAGTGAGGGCAGCACCCGCGAAACTTCATCTAACGTGGAGAGAGACAGAACACGTTTTATCAATCAAAAGTAACATTTGAGGAAAGAAGAGTTCAACTCTGAACAACAAATGTAGAAACATTAGTTCATGTACAGAACACAGCTTTGTTATAGGCTCTATGAGTCTTTATGTTTTGGTTTTACCTCTTACTGCTGATGTAATCTGCCTCTGGTAACGCTGAGAGAGAGACTGCATAAAAAAAAAAAACACTTATTAGAAAATAGACCGATTCATTTCTGATGCTCACTTTAGTCCCATCAATCCACTCTCTCACAAACCTTCAAACATGCAACTATAAGAACATGTGTAACGTTTGCTCTCAGCTCATACCACAGTCCAGCCAAGCAGCCATTATCTCTCTCTCTCTCTTTTTTTAACTTTGGTTCTGAAATCCTGCTGTCATCAGGATCAGCGCGTTCGCTCCGGTGTATAAAAAGAAGCCTTCATGTTCTGGTTGGGTAACAGATCCTGTCATGGTAATCAATCTCTCTCCCCCCTCCGTGTAGTTCACCTTCCTTTATTCGCTTAATTGGCTCCAGAAGACACAACATCTGCCAAACTCACGATAATGATTTTCTCTGCAAGGTTTAGTTTGTCTCCAGAAATGTAAATGAAACTGGAAAAGCATGCATTTCCATCTCATTCTGTATTTTCCTTACTAGTTCTCTACATAGTGGTTAAAACATATTCATTTAGCAAAAAGTATTAAAGCAAACTGTGTTTCAAAGTAGCTGCAGTCTTTCTTCAGCTCTGCATGTTAGTGTTAGGAATATAAATCCACATTTGCTTCACAGGAAAAGCTTATTAAAGTTAGAAGTTTCCAATTAACGGCACCTCAGATTAGAGCTCACATCAGTGTTTTGCAGACTTAAAGCAGCAGGCACATCCACTGTTTGGACGAGTCTGCGTCAAACAGGCTGACATGGACCATTAAGAAGATGAGAAACACGAGGGATGAACGTTAGAGCAGTGGAAATCTGTACTTTGAGGAAAAAGATCAATCCAGCATTTAAAACATGTCTGGATTTTTTTCCTTACTACACAATTTAATCTTTTTAACTTCATAGTTTTATTAATTTACAATGTGAGAAACAACACTGAATGAACATGTGGATCCTGACTAGTATCCCCAGTTGCCAGCAGAGGTTGCGGAGGGTAATGATTTTCCCCTCTTAAAATGTTTTTACAGCTTCAGCAATAACTGAGAGGAGAGGACATTTATAGAACCTTTATTAACTGCTTTTACCAGCTCTCGATCAGTGTGAACAAGACTTTGTGAGGAACAGCCTGATGTTATAACTTTGACTGTAAGTTACATGCTGAGTAATTTCATGTCAGTGCTTCCTGTAGTCGTCAGGGTATTTCCATGTGAACAGATCAATGAACCGACATTACTACGCCTAGAGGTTGATTGTTATCGTTAAAGAACAAACTACTGCCTCCAGCCGTTAAGATCACAGCTGAACTTCCTGATTACTGCTTTACAAAGGCAATAATGTACAGAGAACTACACCATTGAATAAACATGATGCATGTGGACACCATACAGACGTTGGCAGTCTTCGTGAGATCTCTACATGATCATTCACTGATGCTCAAAATGTCCCAGCATTATGTTTATCTTATGAACTAAATAAAATCAGGCAGCCGAGTCAAAAAGTACCCAACTTAGAGTTATTTCAGAGAGCAGCGGAGGCGGAGCAGGAGGAGAATCAGGAGCGGGGAGCAAAAACAAACACGGCATAGAAATAGTAAGTAAAAGACAAACGATAGTGTGTGTGTGTGTGTGTGTGTGTGTGTGTGTGTGTGTGTGTGTGACAGAGGAAAGGAAAGAGACAGAGCGAGCAGGGCAGGTGAGTGCATTCCTGTGCTGATTAAACCAGACTGGATCACATCACATTTCCAGCTATGAAGGAGCTCATTGTGCATCTGCAGACAGTGATTTGGATGATTTCAGCATTTTTCTTCTCCCACTAATCTGCAGAACCGGAGGCCTCTAATAATGATCCTAATAATGGTGACTTTGTGATCTGCTGGCTTCATGACATAACAAAGTGACTTATGAGGATGAACAATATCCTCAGAAGTCAATCTGGAGCCTCTGACTGATTTAATTCAAAATTAGAAACTTTGTCCAACATTAAAGGGACGTCAGTGTCTGCAAATTGCACAAAAAGTTAACAAACAAAGACCACTGGTCTTCAGTCTCCCAGTGACAAACATATGATTTGATTATAGTTTGTTCCAGTGTTTATTAAAGACTGTGTTTCTAATCTTTCTGGACATTAGAGCTGTGTGGAAGAAGACTTAGATCAGACAGGTGTGGACTATAGAGACTCCTTTTCCCATGTGCTCTGCTCTACCTGTCTGTTTCCTGTGATTGTGATTTAGTAAAACATTTTTCTTTTCTTCGGCTAAGCTCAGGAAGAGTTCATTTTAAGTTGATTTTTTCGGTATTATTGACCACACTGTTCCCACCACACATCTCTCGTACTGCAGGACAGAGTGTGTGACAGCATGCTACACCACTTATTTGGGATCAGGCCTTGGTCACTGTGTGGAGAATGTGTCAGAGGCCTTTATGAATCCCAGGGGGAATTTGCTTTGAAGTCATAGTACTCTACATTTTTTATTCATTACAATAATTAAATTAAACTGGTAGTCAAGCGACTCCCACCTCATTAAATAGGGTTAAAGCTGCAACTGCTGCTCATTCTCTTAATTTATCAGTTCATCGTGTTGCCTATACAATGGAACAAGTATTGTAAATGTCCATATCTTTAACCTGCTCCTTTTATCTGACCAACCACCCCACAGACGTTGATTATCTTTTAAGACTCTTAAAAAGCATCAGATTCTCACACTGGAAGACAACATTGTTGGAAAAACACTGAAAGTATTAACATATCTGCCCTTTAGCTTTCTCTGTATACTCTACTCAAGTAATCAGTTCATTCTAACAACTGGTTAAAAATCTCCTTTAGAGAATAGAGAGAAATCTTTGACTTCTTTAACATCTCCAGCATCATCCAACACACATTTTTCACATTTACTCCTGTTTCCTTGAGAAAACCAGTGACTCAAATGTAATCAGGGAAAAGTCCCACTTGTAAAAAAACGGTGATTATTTAAGAAACACTGAAATAATAACAATAAAACTGCATCATTTGCTTTTCTGGCCTCTGCAGCTGATGTGTGGGGGGATTGGTAATGTCTCCAAACTCCAGTGGGTGGGGAGTTTTTGATCCAGTGCAGGCTGGGAGGAAGCCAAAAATCTCAGCATCTGGCCAAATAATCACTAAGTCATTAATAGGAATAGTGATACGTGCAGGTCATTTCATGTCGTAAGCCAGTGAGGTCATACTTGATACTGCTTGAGAAGTGAGAATTACAGTCTGTACAGTTCATATAAGAGATTTTAAAGGTGAAGTTTGGCGTTTAGGTCTGCTGTCACATTTCCGTGGTTTAACTTTACCTTCTCGATGAGCAGGTGAAGCTGCTGAGTGACCTGCCAGCATGGATCCCCGCGCACGGCCGTGATACTCTGCAGGTCAGAGCCCGTCAGACAAGAAATGCTGCTCCTTGCAAACGTCTCTTTCATCTGCAGAGAAAAGGAACATGAAGCAATTAAGTTCCTGTCAAACAATGTTGACTGAGGTACAGTAAAGAATTTGCTTCCTTTTGTTTGTCAGTACGAATGTAGATCATCCATTGTTATAAGTCACTCCCTTAAAGTTGACCCCAAAACCTTCTCCAGCATCATTTGAGCCATGTGTCAGCTCGTTTCTGTGCTTTTTATCTCTTTAGGCTTCATTTCTTCATATATGACTCAGTTTGGGTTAATGATTGATTCCAGTAAACGCAGACTGAGAGTTGAACTGGACTGAATCCAGATAACCAGAGGACTCTGGCTTTACCAAAACAAGCACGCACGCACACACGCACGCACACGCAGCTCTGTAAAAACTCTTCCTGATATTCACAGCTAATCATAAAAATAGCTGCAGTTCACGTCTGCTGCTGCCAGAGCTCCTGACTTCCTTGTCTTCTGTTTTTGTGTTTGCAAATGCTGATACTGCAAATATCAGCACTGAAACCGACTTGATTTGATGTGAAGGCAGCATATGTGGCCTGCAGGGCACCGTGCACACACTGACTGTTCTTAACGATAAATATGTATACAAAAAGACATAACTCTTCTTTTCTTAGTGAAAGTCTCTGGTTCTTAAAGTCAAGTCTAACTTTACCGCGGCTGCACCCAAACCCGGACAGCTTAGCGCACTCAGCGCGCTGCGCACAGCGTGGAGACGCGTAAAAGCCTTCGTGCGTCTCCGGGTCGTCAAGCTGCTACTTTCTCTTACCGAGTTGAGAGCCGCAGTGAAGTGCAGCACGGTGATGGTGACGACCACAGTCTGCAGCAGAACCGCCAGCAGCAGCAGGACACCGAGCTTCGGACCGGAGCCCGTCATTACGACATACCGCCGTCCGGTACCCGACCAGCGCCGTCCCGTCCCGTTCCCAGACTTCCAGAACAAGAACAATGGCAGAGAGCTGACTCCTTAACTTCTACCCTCCCCATCCCCTGTGCACAGGAGGAGGAGGAGGGGGAGGCGGGGCCGGCCCTCAGAACAAGAGCTTTTTCCTTCTTTGAATTTCTCCTGCAGAGATTATTGTTTCATTTCTGCTCTGACTAAACAGAGATATGCTTCTATGGTTTATTGTGAACTCTCATATCTTTGCTGTAGATCTGTGTTGTGGGCTTTACTGTGAGGAAACCACCTTTTATATCACATCATGAACACGGATAATGTTCTGAACGGCAGCTGGATTTTGGCACGTAGATGATTTTTATTATTAGAGTTTCAAATCATTTCCACTGACGTTTGAATCACATATATGAGATCTCAGCGGCCTGAGTTGTTTGTTGTATCACAGAAGAGCCACCCAGGGAGTTAGGTTATATAACTAAAGGGTATTTTCAGGGGAGAACCATAAATTAAGCTTTTCTTCAAAGAAAGAAAAGCCTGATTTAGAGTATGCCACTTTGTGCTGACTCAGACCACATGCAGGCAAGATATCAGGTTGTTTAAATAATACAAGGTTTCTGGCATTTCTTTCCACTGTTTTATCTGTTTCGGTCCCAGATCTCTCTGCCTTTCATCTCATCAAACACGCACTGTCCATCCATCATGTCCAGTTTCTCCCTTTCATCAATCAGGCTGCTCAACAAAGATGTGATGTTCTGTTTCATTCAGCATTGTTGCCAAACTGTTGAAGGATGAATCCTGCTGGAAAGAAATTTGAGGTTAGATGATGATGTGTGATGAGGTCAGTACCCAGAAAACCATTATTTGCCCAGTTCTCCACACTGTTCCACGGCGTTCACCTTTAAGCATCAAGTAATGACAGAAAATTCAGCTTTTGTGTTGGACAGCAGTAAGAAAACTCATAACCGAAATGTAGTTTGAATTATGCAAAGCTGCAGATTTCTTTCTGCACTGGATTGTCTGAAGCAAAGTGACTGCAACTCTAGGTCAGTTAGAAATGAGTTATACACAAACAACAAAGTGGCAACAGTCAGATAGATTTACTCGTGGGAGATGTTTCATTTTCTTGACTTCGGTGAAAAAAACACAGTGTTCCTTGGTGCCGGTGGGGGTTTTCCAGGAAAAGACTAAACAGCAAATTAAGCAACTCAGTATCAATTCACACACTCAGTTCTGAAGTTAAAGTGCAAGAACCTGCCTTCAAAAATACTCCACTAGATGTAGTACCACTTCACATTGTAAGTACATGCCCTCAAATGTAAGTAAAATAAAAGTCCTCTACTAAGAATTCAGTGTATTTCAAGCACTATCAGACATAAATGTGTATGTACCAGAATTTTAAAATTGTAAACATACTTAGTTACTTACAGCATATGCATGTAAAGTAGGGAATTCTGGACCTATATTAAGGGCAAAAGATATGAATGATTTCATCATACTGTATCTGTAGAGCAGCTTTGGAAAACTTTCTATTTACTATAATTATTAGGGTCTGGCACACTGTGTCTATATCTTCACAAGTATGACACTGAAGTGTCTCAAACACACTAAATGTGCTGCTACCTTTAAAAAACAGATCACATCCAGAGTTTTTTACAAACTATCTGACAAGCACAAGACTGATACAGTCAGACAGGAACATGAGAACGTAATGTCTCCATCCCCGTGATTTTCAGCACAGCGGTGCTCTGCTCGTGTTATTATCAGTGTACTGTTGTACAGCGAGGCAGACTGAGCCTAAAAATGGATCCTGGTCTTGTTGGCTCATTCCTGTATCTGCAACATCTGGCCTCAATCTGGCTCCTACGCCCCGCCATCCCCTGGGAGACACTTAGGTTTCACTCCGCTCCACTGCTACGCCTGCAGCGCCTGCTGGGGGTAACAGTAACTGTGTGTGTATAAGTGTAAGAGAAAGCATGAGGACATGTGAGGGTCAACGCTGTCCACTCGGGCATCTTCATTGTAGACTAGAGAAAACATAAATATTCTGTCATTCATTGCCTTGTGTTCATTATTCTAGATTTAAGTTGTAGAACTAGCATGTCTAACAAAAACCATAAGCAAACATAAATCTCTAAAAATACATCTTTTACCCTGTGAGGAGGAGATGTTTGTCCAGAAATGAGACTTAAATCCCCCTAACGTGAAAAGATTTTAGTCCCCACGTTGTGATTAATACAGACTCCAAACATACACCCAAACTGAGTATGTTTCTGAATCACGGCCAAGATTTGATAGGGATCCAAAGAGGGGAGCTGACTGACTCCCCCACAACGCTGACTCCCTCCCTGCTCAGTCGCCTTCCAAACTTTGTCTTTAACACCCCTCTGCTCTCGTTCTGTCCCCCGCCTCTCTCTTAGTGTCTTTGTCTTTCTCAACCTCTGTCTGTCTCTCTATGTGTTTCATTCTCTTTCTTATCCAAATCTCTCTTTCTCAAATTAGAATTTCCTTTATTGGCATAAATAATTGTGTGATACATGTAGTTATTTGGCAGACACTTTTATCCAATGAGACTTACCATTGAGGTACAAGGCAAGTAAAATATCTAAGCCAATAAGAACTTGAAAGTAAAGTGAAAAACTGTTTCTCATTCATGAGGTGTTGGTGTAATGTGTAATCATATATAGAAATTTGTTTGTTTTAAGAATTAGGTGGAGAGAAAGTTGCAGAAGAGTTCTATTTTCAGAAAGGTTTGGAAAATTGAGAGTAAGGTGGCAGAGCCTGCAGAGGTGGGTAGCTTGTTCCACCATCGTGGAATCACTGAGCTGAAAAGTTTAGCCTAGGATCTTTTGAGGTGAGGTGAGGGGACCACAAGACATTGTTCGCTGGCAGAGAGAAGGGAAGGTAGGGTCCCTATGTTAATGCTGATGTTGTGTTGTATTGAAGGTCTGGCTGGGAAGACAAGAACTTAGGTTAAAAAAAAGCCATGCAACTGGATGACAGAACCTAGGGATATATTTTAAAATAGTAGAGGACCAAGACCGGAGGCCTGTGGCACACCAGTGGAGAGGCAGTGAGAGTTAGAAACTTGGCCCTGTCAAAATACCTTGAAGGTTGGTCCAGACTTAAGCCAAGTAAGACTTACGCCAGACTGGAGCTGTGATGCCCAAATCAGAGAGTGCAGACAGGAGGATCTGGTGGATCACAGTGTCACAGGCTGCAGATAGATAAAGTCAGATTAAGACAGAAGACTGAGCCCTAGCTTTTGAAACCCATAGGAATTCTATGACCTTCAGGAGTGCTGTTTCTGTGGTGTGACCAGCTTGAAGCCATCTTGATTGACAGCTAGGAGGTCATTCCTAGAAACAAAGTCAGTCAGTTGATTGAAGGGTCTTGATCAGAAATGGAAGAAGAGAGACAGGTCTGTAATTCTCTACAAGGGATAGTCTACTACTTTCAGTGAGGCAACAGTAGGTTTCTTAAGGAGTGAGGTGATCTGGGCCTTCTTAAACAAGGTGGGAAAGGTGCCTTTTGTGAGAGGCGTGTTAAAGATTTGCATAATGACTGAGATTAGCGCGGATGCAGTTGTTTAAAGGAGAGTGGAGGGGATCTAGAAAATAGGTGGAAGGATGGTTTAAGATATTATTCTTGTGAATACTATATTTAGTATTTTACTTGTACTTGTGCTGGTATAAGAGATCTAGTTTTATTTTGTTCTGTACTCTTATTTTGACAGTCCAGGGTTGAAAGGAAGACAACCTTTGAAGGCGGGCCACCTGTGAGTCTACCTCTCATTGGTTAATTGATTATAATTCAGCATCTTATAGAGTATAAATAGGCTCTTTTCACTTGTTCTTTAAATCTTTAAAGCTCATCGATGAAGGCTGTGTGCCAGAACATGTTGGTGGAAAAAAAAAACACTGTAAATACTGCTTGAACTAATAGTAATAATCATGCTATGGGGACAGAAATAGGTCGACACAGTCACTATAAACTGGTGTTCATCAATACTTCATCACCAGCCATGTGTCCTTTGTCAGGACATTATTTTGTCTTGTAGTGAAGTTGTGAGTTTTAAACCAGGATTTCATTTTATATTGTGCTCACATGGTCCATTTTTCCTAAGCTGAAGTAATCAAATAACCACAGACTAACCGTTGTACTGAAAACACAGCAGCAGGTATAGAAATTCCTGCTGCCATCTACAGTGTAAACTGCTTATGTTACAGAAGAAACGTGGAGGCAACACATTTTGCAACATGTAACATAATTAGGCCAAAGTCACATTTTTGGTTAAGAATTTTTAGAGTTTTGTTTTAGGGCCTTATGGTTAGAGTTTGGGTTAGATATACAACACCAGCTTCTGTCTTTGTGAGGACACTCGTTGAAATAAGTCATTCTCTAGCCCGTTATCCTAACGTCAACACAAATATACCTAACCCTAACCATAACCTAACTCTAAGTATTAACTCATACTGTAAGACCTTACAGAGTATGTCTTCACTGCTGTAACACACACACTGCATTAATTGTATCTGCCGTGTTAGAAATAAAACAGTACCCTTTGCTGAACAATGTCACTGATATCGCCCCCCCCACACACACACACACCTCAGGAGGGGAGAGGTGGGACAATCAAGGGGGCCAATGGGCATGCCGGAAACCTGAGAGCGGACCAATGAGCAAACAGGAAACTTTTGGGGACTTTCCAAACTTTTTCTGGCTACACTTGCTTTTTTCATTTTTTATATTAATTTGTGTGTTTCCATACTGTTCTGTATGTAACTGTGTGTGTGTGTGTGTGTGTGTGTGTGTGTGTGTGTGTGTGTGTGTGTGTGTGTGTGTGTGTGTGTGTGTTGAGGCTGCTCGCTTACTGCTTCATTTCATTTCAGGAATCAGGAGTTCAGAGGAAACCAGGCGATCGAGGAGGCCGCCACTCCCTAGAGAGAGAAAGAAATAGAGAGAGAGAGACCCCCTCCAGATACAATTACTAAAGTGTGTGTGTGTGTGTGTGTGTGTGTGTGTGTGTGTGTGAAAGAGCTTTTGTATGTGTGCAGATTTACAGGGGGAAACTATTCAGACATTTTGCACACTGCATGCAGCACATTGTAAATTTGTTTCTTTAGCCTCCTGAAATCAGCTCTGTGGTTAAAACCAGGTGAAGAGATTCTTACATTTTATTCTATGACATAAACTTTGTCAGTAAATCCCTCTCTCGTGTCCCTGTGTCTCGTAAAAACAAAGTTGCTAACAAGTGCCTAAATGAGACTACAGAGGTTGTCGGGAATGAGACTGGTAACTGACACAGACATGAACATTTCTAGATCGTGTGATGACAAGAGAAAAGGCTTTTCTAGAAGACGTAAGCTCGCTATAGACCAAATGACAAGTTGGATGTTTAGTGCTGGTGATGCTGAAGCCATGTGACTGTGTTGTAGTTCTTTCATAGTTTAACAAAAGGTTTTTACTGCCAGTGATTTTATTTAGGCTTTAATAATCATTAATGTGTTGTTTATTTGTTAAGATTCTCTTGCAAGTATCATAAATCTTTGGGGGAAATCCCACTGGCCTTATGTTGAGGGAACCAGGGTAACGCTAACTCCCTCACAGGCCTCGAAAGCACAGACGAATAACCAAGTTGTGCTTTCAGGGACATCACAGTGAGTTCTTCATTGTTGGTTTTAGTCTCTCTGTGGGATGTTTTAAAACATCAAACATATAGAACACCGCCAGCTTTAGCCTTTAATGTACAACTTGGTTCAGTTTAGGAAAGATAACTGGAATTGAATGTGTGTCTGCTGTGGGAAAATCCTGTTTTCTGACCCATGACCCTGACTTTGCTCATTGTCAGAATTACTGCGGCCTCCAGAGGTCACTGACTACAACGTGTTAACCTGCTGACATCAACGACATATTTAATCCCACTGAGGCAAATCAGTGATTTGGGAATTGAGCCTTTTAGATAAACAGCGACAGGTGTACGCAAACTCAATTCTCAAGTAAAAGTACTTTCCTTAAAATGTACTCCCAAGTAAATGCTCTAAAATTTACTTGAAGTACAAAAAGTACTCCACTGTTTAATTTGATGATGTTGTTCATATTTATATTAATGTGGTCTAGACTAGACTAGTCCAGCTTTGTTTTTCTACTGCTGATACTGGTTAATTACATAATTTACATCTATTATTTATTAGTTAATTATGTTTATTCAAAAGAGTAGCTCAAATGGATCTACTCCAGTAAATAAACCGACCTCTGTAAATAAATGATTTGACTTGTGAGGACATTCTCCATTAGCTCAAAATGACAAAGTTAAGTGAATTTTTAGTTCACAGCACTAATCCCACCTGAGTATTAAACGATTCTCCAAAAGCCTGGATTTGGTTTTCATTTCCTACATTGTGCCGCTGTCCTCTGACCTTTACATGAAGACCTTAACTAGGTGATGTGTTTAATTTAAATGCAGGAGTGTGTGGTTTTCCTTTGAGAGCTGCAGTATCTGCACATGATGACTATGATATTGTTTAAGTTAGAGAAAAATGGTTATTGTTACACACCCACCTCCACATCTGCACGTTCAGGACTTCCTTCTCTGACGCTGGATGTAAACTGTGAATACGGAGCTGTTATTGTCAGGGGTAATTCTGATATGGGAAACTCACGAGCAGCTTGAAATGTTAATATTAATACAAATGAAAAATGAATCATGTCAGGGAGTGGTTTCTGATGTTTCTATTGTGCAGTAGACAGCTAGCACAGTTTCAGCAACTCCCCTTCGTTCCATAGTGAAAGAAAATGTTTTGTTTTTGTCACTGCTGCTCTCACTGGATTAACGTGGTTACACATACGCCCCTCAGAAAAGCACATTGTTCTTAATACTTCTTTCAATTCAATTCAGAAGCTTTATTTATCCCAGAAGGGACGATTCATGGCAAACAAGTCTGCAAACACGATGGAGCATAATTAAGTGCACCAGTCTGCATTTAGCAATACTTGAATCGAAGTCTGCTGGCACAAGTGTAGAAAGAGAAGTGCTAAACGTTGAGGAGGATTTAACGTGACAGGTCAAAGTTGCAGTAATATGCAGCGGTCAGGATTGTGTGAATCCAGAAGAGTGGAGGCCGTTAGAGCTGCACATTAAAACCCGCTGCTATGTTCAGGTGTCCACAAACTTGAGGCCGAGTGGTTTAAGTCATTTGTTTCTGTATCTTTGTGTGTGTGTAACACACAGAATGTGTCCTTGTGCAGTTAAAGGCCCACATTGTGGTTTTCTCTTCCTCCCTACCAATCTTTCTCTGTCCTCCCTCTCTCTCTCTCTCTTCCTCTGCAGCTTCACCCTCCCTCCACTTCTTTCCAAATTGCTTTACACTCCCTTCTCTCTCTCTCTCTCTGCCTGTCAGGAAGGAGTGAACAATATGACCTTTAGTCGCAGCGATAACATTCTCCCTCATGAATTCCCCACCGCTCCGGCTTTCCTTTCACATTCTCACCGGTTTGTTTTCGCTCCTGGCAGCTCTGTTTTCTTTAGAAATGATCATCTCGGCGCCCGGTGATTAACAAGCAGCACCAGAGGGCAGGGAGGAAGTCAGGCCTCCCAGGGTCACATACAGACTTACATGTACTAAATAGATGTTCACCCTAGTGCTCAGAGCGTCTCGTGTCTTCTCGTATGAGCCACATTCACGGCTGATGCTTCGAGAACAGTGAAAAGCTGCATGTGTGTTTTTTATTCCCCTCTGTGCTGCACGGAAATGTCTCCAACTGAGACTCAGAGACTCCGATAGATTTGACTAAAATGAGGCTCTGGGGACACATATGAGCTGTTTGGGCTCCTTCTTTCTTGATATTCTGTCACATTCAGGTACCTGTCAAATCCAGTCGACACTGCTCACTACACAAAGCACTTTAACTATGTTTTGTTTAATGCTCCATAAATCAGACAGTACTCCCATGAGGAGTCAGCCTTTGGAATTTTTTTTATTACACACACGTTTATTTAGGGGTTGCAAAATAGGTACACGTCAACTTAAGTTGAAACTGGCAAGTTTTAACTTAAGTGTCAGTGGAGCTAATAAAAAAAGCTCTAGTTTTAATCCATCTGCCCAAACATGCATTTTAAACCCACTCAGTTTTTATGTCTCTTCCAAAAATGGGCTCTTTTTCTGCTATGTGTGTCTTGAAATTGCTGAACCGTAATCTGGGATCTTTCCTGTTCAATCTGGCCACAATTTTCCTCTTGCAGCCAAATGCAGGGAGACAGGCTACAGAGCCACAGAGATTAAACTTATTATATCAAACTGTTTGAATGTGGTCTTGCAGCCTCTACCTTGACCTTGCGTGGTGATTGCTTCCTTCCTTATCTCCTCCTGTCTCCTGTCTTAGTGTGAAGACACCTGTGATGCTTATTGATGTTGATAAAGGTTAGGAAAACGTCATGGTCATGGTTCTATTGTAGGAAATAGAAAACAAATGACAGTGTTCCTTGTGAAAATCCCTACTCTCTGCACTGTAACAACTTTGACCTCACTTCAGCGTTGTTTCATCACCATAAGAAATGCAAAATGTAAAGATAATTGGTTTTGATAGGAAGGTTAAGGACAGCTGAAGGCAAACTGGTCAAAAGGTTAGATGTAGAAACATTTATTTGTACAACCAGTGCATATAAACCAATCTGTACGTGTAGCCGTCATCACATCTGGGGTACAACCGAGAAGAAACCTCATGAGAACTTTATATCTGATTTCAACATCAAAATGCCTTTAACATGTTTTATTATTAGCAGTAAATACATAAATACATGTGAAGTGGACATCAATCAACCTGCTGATTACATCTGATACACAAATGTTTCTCCAGCAATTCAGTGTTTGTTTTACTTTCTGAGATTTTGCTCTTGTCACCGTGACTTCTGCAGCTGGGAGCAGCTCCTCTTTTTCTCCTGTGTTTTGCATTGTTGGTCAACAACACATGGATAAATCCTGCATTTCTGAGTATGTATGCTGCCCTGTTGTATGAACGCCTGATTTAGTCCTGTAGCTTTACGTGTTTAAATGTATTACACACTGGGGGCACAGCTGATGAGATAAATAGGAACCTGTGGACGCTCCACTGAAGAACAGATCACGGCAGCAAAAGATAAACCAGATGTTTCCTTTAAATTCAAGCAAAAGAAATCAGTGTTTCTCTTCTCTCTGTGAAATGAGACCTGCAGTGTCTGTTATGACTTCTTCCTATTTGAGGATCAAGCGTCTGATCTATTGAGCAAGTGCATGCTGGGATAGGCGCTAAGCTCCACTGAGACTCTGAATGGGATTAAGTGGTCATGAAAAAACAATGACTGAGTGAATATCCATGCAGAACTTGCACTCACACGTGCGGCCTGTTTGGCAGCAGACTGCAGTATTGCAAGCTGACTGTTGCTTCACTGAGCCACCACACACACACACACACACACACACACACACACAGAGAGAGAGGGAGTTTTGGGTAATCAAGTCCTGATGGGCAATCGCACACTAATCAAGTGTGTTAGATGTGAGCAGACAAACACTGAGCGTGCCCTGTGGCGCTCCAGATGCCGGCCTGCCTACTAATGGCACGCAAACAAACACAGAGACCTGTCTGTCAGGAGAAGCGTGTTCCTGCTACCATCTCTGATCACAAGATTCGACTGGCATGTTGCATTCTGTGTCACGCAATCTGTTGGGTTTGGCTTTTGTTTTTGCAGGCTTTGACTTGAAGAACAAGTGTTTGTGAGAAGGAGAAAAGGATGATGAGAAGGATGAACCCAGAAGGCCAAAAGGTTTCTGTGTAATCCAGTGAGAGGGTGAGGAAATAGAGCTGAAAGAAAAACCAGTTTATTGGACGTGACACTTGGGGAGAGTCGCCCTGGACGTGTTTTTATTATTGTCCAATAACACACAGGACAACAGACCCAAACTCTGGATCCAAGGACTTGGAAAAAGATTCAAGAGTTGATTAATCCCAGCCAGGGGAAATTGCTTTGCTTTATCACAGCTGCTCTCGGCTCGAAAAGAGAAAAAAATACTTTAACACAAATATAAAAAACATCTGACGTCTGTCAATAAAGATGGAAAATCTAAGGCTGAAGAAAACGTGTAAATTAATCACAGAGCAACTCTTAAATTTAATGACACCGTTAAATCTGTGGGATAAAAACAAGAAGTAATAAAAAACATCTGATTTATTGATAAATGATGAGTGCACAGATTTACAACAGCTGATAGCCAGGAGGAGGATTTGGCGCCATCTCCAGTACAAGACTTTTATTTTGAAACTACTTAATTGTAAATGAGCTGTGTAGTTGTGATTACTGCACATTTAATAATATAGTATCATAACTTTAGTAAACATAATAACTAAATAACTATTCAAAAAGCATTTTTATGTAATTCATTTTATTGAAACTCATAAATATGACCAATTTAAAAAAAAGCCATTCAATAAGATAAAAATATATTTTAAATCAAACTAAATTAAATTTGTGAGGTCATAATCAGAGAGGTGCACAGCTTAACATTTGTTGTTATTATAATAAAATAACACACTTTTGCCCGATGTTTTATTTAGTGTCTTTATTAAAAATTAATAAATGGGTGTGAATGGTGAGTTTGCAAACAAGAAAAAAAAATCAGTAGGATGTATAATCATTATGATCATTTTCTCCATAAATAAATCAGAAATGAGTAAATTGTGAATATCTTCCATAAATCCCTTTAAATGAATTGCTAACTTTGAAATAGAGGAATGTAGTTGCTGTGATTATGAGTCAGTGCTGCAGCTGTGACACTAACCACCAAACAGCAGCATCTGGTGTCATTTTAATCGTCAGGCGGTGGTGACGTGAATTCACTCTCCTACATGCCAGGTTGTCTCCAGCAAAATAAAAACTATATAATGTTTTACAGACCAAACAACGTTTACGCCTTCTAAAATTTTTTTTAATCAAAAATCTAAACACTGTTCTATCTGCAGAAAACAATGTTATTCATTCTAATTATCGTTGCAGAAGCAATTATGTAGGTAGTAAAAGCAGGTAGTGTGATCATATTTCCTCTGTTTCTGTTTAGCTTAGCTTACTGTGACTACATAAACTGCTTCTCTTTAGCTGCAGCTTCCTCTCAAATATCAAAAATGCTGTTATAAGCAGAGGACCTCCAATATGGCCACCAGAGCCCTCTACAGGTGCAGCTGTGCATCACCTCTTCTCCTCGTAATAACAAATAAAAACACAGGAATGGTTTTCACGTATTGATGCACTGACCAAAAAACAACAACAAACAAACACACGATAACACACATACAGAATATAATAACAAAAAACAACATAAATAACATAAGAAACCCTCCCTATGTACCACTAGAGTTGTCACAGCAGTCAGATATTTTATTGTTGCTGCAGGAGTACACCGGGGGCCAGTTTGTGTGTTTGCTTGGCTCAAACAACCCCACTTACATTAAAACCTTATTTATACTCAGCCATTAACTATTTAATATATGATTTCACATTTCACATTAAGATTACAGTGCTTAAACATAAAAAATCTGTGTCCTAATGCATAATTCATGCTCCTAGGCTGTGTGGGATCATTTCACTTTAAGAAGAGAGAGGAAGCTGCAGCCAGCTGATAGTCAGTGTTGCACTGTCGGACGCCCGCTGTCGTCAGTTCATTACTTTAGTTCTGGGTCAGTTCTGTGCAGTGGGGGAGTCGAACGTGAGCGTCCATTTGGGACGTCTAGCCTCTCAGAGTAATTCTTGCATAAATTTCACAGCTATCGTCATCATTATTGCAACGGCCCGACAGTACAGTGGTCATCAGAGAGTGGCGTTACAGTGAGGGAGGGATGCGTGCGTTCAGACACTCAAAATTGCACAACCCAGTACACACAGCTGTGACCTCTGGCATACTTCTACCAGACACACACTCACACACACTGTAGCCTCGACTGGCCTGTTTCAGTGTCCCAGAACATCCTGGAAGAATGAAAGCTGCTGATAATTTCTGAGTGACTTTGAGGCTCTAAAACTTGTGTGTTTAGGAGCTGGTTAAACAACATATTCCAGCCTAATAATGTTCTGCTTTTTTTTTATCAGCTTTTACGTTATGATACTAAAGATTGGTTATAACCATCACAAACAATAGTTCATCCACCAGAGACCACTGACATTGATCCAGCAGGAATTTAAAAATAAAATGAGAGACACTGTTGGCCACAGCACAGCTGTTGAGCATCTAATGGTTTAAATACTGTATCAGTGACGGTTTTATTACTGTGTGTTTTACATGTTTCTTCTAGGGGAAGCTGAGACTGAAAATGCGATACGAGTTTGTGTCCCCACTCCACAGCTATCCTATCATAGACTCCCCCCCTTTCCTGGAAGTTCCACGAGTGCCGCACATATTAACATCTGCTCCCTGACGCCTGTAAATTATAAACAGTATCCAGTAAAATGTTTATTTCCTCGGTTCTTGACTTGACGATTTGTGCAGAGAAAGTAACTCTCTACACAGGAGGTTCAGCATGAGCTGTCTGTCAGCAGCAGCCCTGGGGCACTGTGTGAGGCATTCAGGGACAGTACAGAGTGTAGGTCATCCATCTTTCAAAAGCACTCAGAGATCAATAGTGTTTATTGGTGTTTTAAGTTATTTGTGACTTCAAACCTAAACAATAAAATGAGGTCTGAACTAAATCATTATTTAACCAGTATTTGGAGAATCGTTACACCCGTAGTTGCTTCTTATAGTTTGTTAATTGATACTCATTAATTTTGCAAAGATACAGTCACAGTACAGCTAATCAGCTTTACGTAAATCCCTGCGTTCTTAGCCTCTTGGAAACAATGAGATTTTAATATCCTGTCATTCTTGAAAAGGTTGCACTGAATTTACAGCCTGAATGTGTGAGAGCATCATCTTCTTTGGTTACCTAATTGGAAATTATTTGGTTTTAGGGCTCAGTGAGGATGATTTGTGCTCTTTTGCATTATATTCCTTCACCTACAGTGTATATGTCTATGAGTGTGATGCGACTACTTGGCTGTACTAATACACATCCACAAAAATTAAGGATGTATATAAATCGCTTGAGCAGTTTATCAGAATGTAAAAGGTCAGTGACAGGTCATCAACGGTTTTGATGGGAGACTAAAGGATTTTGTCACCACTGCTGCTTTAATTACCATGATATTAACACTATTACTATTATTTAATTAAAATTAAAATTACTTTTTAATCGTTCAGGAAGAAAGATGTGAACTAAAGTGCTGCCACTGCAGCCACTTGTCAATCACAAACCTAGAAAATCACATTTATTTTAGGGGAACCACTCCCTGAACTGTTTCATTGTGTGGGCAGAAATACCTGAGGTGTAGTACAGTTTGTTCACACTGAAGAAAGACCCATAAGGTCTTAGAATTAAAAAACTGAATTCCGTGCAGCGCAGCAGCTTTTTGAATCTCAACATAAAATGACAGTGACATATGCAGAAACACGGCAGTTGATGTTTTGTCTCGTCTGGTGTTTTGCTCAGGACATGCGGCGACTGCCTGATGTTTTTTATTTTGCTCTTGCATGGATTGCATTTGTGATCACCAGAGATGTGCCTCTCTGCCCAACAAGGCCTTCTAAGTACCACACTTCTGCTCCAGCACATTTTTGGTTCCCCTACAGATCCTGGCTCAAAAGGATTTGGAGCAGTGTGCCTACAGATTCTGGTCCAGCCAGCGGATGTAGTTGGTCATGCTCCTCTGTCCAACACTAGACATCATTGGCAGGAATGCGAACACCATACAGCCATGAAAACCATCCTCATAGTGATCACTGGTCACTGTGACACCAGCATCCTGCAGGTGCCTGGCGTACATCAACCCATCATCCCTCAGCACATCAAACTCACAGGTCATCACGTATGCTTTAGGCGTCCTACTCAGAACCCTCTGCTCCGCCAGCAGTGGTGCCGCCCTCACATCCATCAGCGCCGGCACCTTGCTCACCACCCCTGGTGAGCCAGTTTCTTTAATAATAGGCTGGAAGTGCTTCTTGCGCTCACCTGGAAGCAAAGTGGTCCAGTCCAGCTTGGAGCGGGTCTTAGCGCTGATGGCCGGCTCGTCGAGGGAGCTGTGGTTGTTAGCTAACAGGAGGGGCTCCAGGGAGGAGTCAGCACCCAGGTACTGCAGCCAAAACCGAACCATGATAGGCCTGTAGAGGATGGGCACAGCCTGGTTCTGCTGGTAGGATGGCGTGTAGAAGTCGAGAGCCTGCAGCACCGGGTAGATCAACGCCTGCACCTTGAACTTCACTGCGAGTGTGTCATCTGAGCTGAGCTGTGGACACAGTCAGGTTTTAGTACTCAACTACTGTCCTTGAGTACAAATTTAAGGTACTTCTGCTCTCTATATAGTCCACCACATTTATAAGGGAGATATTGTACTTTTGACTTTATCATTTATCTTTGAGTATTTAATAGCTTCTTTTCGAATTAAGAGTTTACTATTACAATTCTGTCATGTTTTCATAAAAAACATTGATAACAAACTCACTTTGTCAAAGACTAAAGTAGTGGTTTTTAACCATTAAGTAACCAAACTCACTTATTTCATTGTATATAACATTGTTCAAACTAGCTAAACGAGCAACTACAAAGTAAAATGCTTCGACATAATAATATCAGTATTAGCAGTCATCGGACCTTTGTAGTACTTTTGTACTGTAGTGTAGTGACAGGTGTGTTTGTTTTGTTTACCTCCTGTGCCACAGCTGCAGCCAGGTTTCCCCCAGCGCTGTCTCCAGATACACATACCCTCTCTGGGTCAATGCTGTAGCGCTCTAAGACCTGAGGGGACAGGAAGGCCCGCGATGCTGCTAATGCATCGTGGTACTGATCTGGGAACACCGCCTCTGGAGCAAGACGGTAACTATAGCAAAACGACATCGTGAGAAAACAAAACAATTATATAAAATAATACCTTAAAACACAAAAAAACAAGCCAATGTTGGTGCTTCTCTCTACAGTAGCCCAGCTTGTTGGTGTGACAAGTGACACAGGCTCAAAACCTTGAAAGTTTATTTTAGAAGAACCATTCACTGCTTGTTGTTGTTGTTTTTTGTTCCCTGCTGTTCTTTTCTCTCTCCTCTTTCCACTCACCCCAACTGGTTGCGGCAGATGGCCGCCCACCCTGAGCCTGGTTCTGCTGGAAGTTTCTTCTGAAACTGCTGAAGTAGGGTTGTTGGATTTTCTATATAATTCTTTTTACAGTTATATGTTGTACAGTCTTAAACCTTAAACACTGTAAAGTGCCTTAAGATGACTTCTGTTGTGATTTGGCACTATACCAATAAAATTTTATTATTTTCAGCCAGCAAGTGTAGCTCAAGCTTTGCTTTATTTTATTTAACATTGGTTAATTCCCAAATTTTTGAATGACACATAATTATTTAATTAAATATGCAATAACAAACCTCTGTTTACCAACACGTCTGCTCAAAACAGTATTGTCTTTGATTGAAAATCTGATCAGTAGGAGACCGTCTACATGTGGCTTCAGAAAGAAAAAACTAAAAGATTGTCTTTTTTTAAGCAACACTATCAGTTATTATGCACTTTCAAATAATTTAATGCTTAATTAATTATTAATTAATTTGCTTTAATTCATAGAATCGAACTTACTCCACAGACATGATGACAGCATCCAGATCCTCCGCCATCTTGCGACAAAGAAGGTCATAAGATCGCATTCCTGTAATGCAGGTAAAAGTCATGTAAATATTATCTTTCAGATTTGTTGCTCACGCTGATGAAACATGACGCAAAACACACTCTCCGTTCTAATTTGAATGTTTAATCATATATCTAGATTAGAGAAAGCTCTTTTAACCATAACAATGGAACTTGTATGGAGTAATATTTAGTTAATATTATGGAGTAACATTTATTTAAGTCTTTTCTGCAGTTTTAAATTTGAAGATCGGCACTCACGTCCGCTGGCGAGCGCCCATCCTCCACCGTGGAAATAAATGACTCCTCTTTTGAGCTTCTTCCCTTTCTTTGGCTGAAAGACACGGGTAGGCACACCGCCCAGCGTGGAGTCAGTAACGTGCACGGCAGAGCAGGAGTGAGCCTCAATGACCTCCACCCAGGACACCATCCGGTTCAACAGGTGAACACGATGGCAGAGGCCCAAAGCATGAGCCACATCACTCTGGAAACACAAGCACACACAAACACACTATGATTATAGTGTTAGTACAGGTGTCTTATGCATTGTAATAATGTTTTTATTAAAAATAGAACAACTGAAACTTATAGTCCAATGCCACCCACTTAACCTGAAGACAACCAGAGCACAAACGCGTTAGTAATAAATTTTAGAAATAATGTTTTGCTCTTTTACGTTTCTGCCCTGAAACCTGTGTGTGAAGCCTCTCTCTCACACTGTAAGAAAAACACAGAGGAATAACAAAGAGAATGAGTTTCAGTGCTAAAGAGAACTCAGCAGGGCGTGAAAACCTGTCTGAAGCACTGACTCGCTGCACTGCATTAATGCATATATGTGCTTGGTGAGCTTAGGAGCAGCTTTAGTTAAACGTAACGTGTTACATATAAGTTCTAGCTCCAGTACCACATACCAGGAAGGTACAGATTAAAGTTTGTTCAGCAGCAGGGTCAAAGGTCATCTTCATGTCACCCTGGTCATGTTTGATACACTTTGTGACTCTAATACCCACATGTGATCTGCTCTTATGTAATATCTAACTGTGCTCTGTTTTAGCTTGTTGTTGTACTAAACTCTACTCTGACCTCTCAATCCATACATGAGCTAGTTAACTATTTAATGATACTGTATAACTAATGTCTAGTTCAGGATTACATAGTACATTCAGTATTATATTCTATTCTTAAAGTGTTGTAATATCCCTGTGTAGTACAATATGATATATAATCGTATATTCAATTTAACTATGAGATATAGTACAGTAAACAGTAACCTGGTATAACACTGCATGTACAGTATGATGCAGTATAAAGTAGAGTTGTACAGTGTATGTAGAATATGTAAAGTAGTATATAACAGTAGTGTGCAGTAAAACAGAGTAAAGATTGGTGGACTTTAATATAGAAGCCTATGGTAGAGCTATGTACAGTATAGCAGTATGTTATATGACAGTATATAACGCAATAGTAGACTGTAGTAGGCACAGTACCATGTAGACCTATAGTATACAGTACTCTATTCTATTCTAGTTAAATCTACTGTAATTATTTGTATAATTATGTAGGCTACATACTCTGTTTCACCTCGTGTATTACATTGTATAAAGTTCTGCCTTGTACCGTGCTGTGTTATTCTTATTTCTGCTAATGTGATATATTATTATTATTATTATTATCTACTATTTGAGTCACCTGTCCCTCATCCAGCTCTGTGCTCATCTTCTCCTGTTTGACAGGTAGAAGTGAGACATTTGTGTCTTTACTCTGTCCTGAAATGACTCAGCTCTGCTCTAAGAATAAACTTTAATCCCCTGTTGACGTTTTTTAAAAATTCTGCTTTTTCTCTCTTGTGTCTTCTCTCATCGTCATCAACCTGTCCTGCTCTCCTGCATCTCTCACCGCCTGCATGAAGCTCCGGAACAGCGCGTCCAGCAGCATCAGCTTCCACGGTTCGCTCACGCCGCTCGGTAACGGCAGGTAGACGTAGTAGGCGGCCGCCGACAGCAGCACGGCTCCGATCAAACGGAGCCTCATCGCTGGGAACTGGAACCTACCTGGAGGTTACCGCTCACACGGTCTTACCCTCCGACAGGGATCGGCCAAAACCGGAGAGTGAACCTCGGTTTCAAAATAAGAGCCTTAAGCGAGGGTTGGCTTCTTTCTCTCTTGTCGTTGGCAACGGCTTACAGAAACTGCTATTTTATTTTGAAATACCCTTTTAGGAAGTGGTTTAATAATTGCGTAATATTGGTGCACTAGGGAATTGTAGTCCTCTTGTGTAGTACTCGTAATATTATTATAATTACTTAATTAAGATGAAATGCTGGAAGTGATGGATTTTTTTTTTATTTTATTTTCAAACCATGATGTAAGTGATGAATAATCAGGCAGCATTTTATTCTTATTTAAAAATTTTAATGACACGTAAAACTCTTTATTTGTGTGTGAAATAAAAACACATTAAGAAACAGAATATGTGATAAAGAAACAAAAAGACAGGAAACAACACTAGTGTCTTCCATAATAATAATGTTTCCATGTCTAAAGCAGAGCAGTGAGAGTTTTTTATGTTGGTGTAATTGATTAGAGGTCATGTTATATATTAAAGTTCTCTGTTAGATTCACCAAATATCACAAAAAATATCAACATTTATATATATCTTGAAAATATCTGGAAACTGGTTTCAATTTGAAGTTGCAGGTGTATGTGTGTGATTTAAAAAATAATTCACATTAGACATTTTATCTGTCAAGCAGAAAGTTCTGTTTTCCTGCACTCAGTCATGCATTACTTTACTACTGAAGACCTGAGGTTAGTCTGACCTCTTCTGGATATTTGCTCAAGCAAATATTTTTATTTTTATGTTAAAAAATCATGCACATCCTGTCAAGTGGGTGAAAGAATAATGAGCAACCTGACCTTAACTTTGACCTGACCTACCTTTGTCAAAATTATGTATGCAAAAAATTCTTCCCTGTTAAAAGGGGGAACCTCACTTAAAAAGGCAAGAGAACATCTGTCCTCCACTGTCAGACCACTGTTTGCTGTGTCACAGCAGTTTCATAGCAGTTCTACATATTAAGATACATTTTGGGCATATTTATTGAACAATATCTTTGCTAAATCTTCTATACTGTGACTTTAAAATACATTTTTATTTCTAACTTAACCTCCTCTACGCTAGATGGCGCACTACTACAGAACCAAGGCATTTTATAGCGGCTAAACGCTGAAGAAATGATTGGCATCTGGTTGATCCAGTGGACGTATAGAGCGTCAACGCTTTGGCCAATCACATAATTACATTTATGCCTTGTGGGCGGAACCAGAAGTAGCCGTTCAGATGCTATTTATTTGCAATCAAGTAAATCAGTAGTCCGTCGCCGCTGTATCCCAAAATCTCCTAAACACCTACACGAAGGCTTAAAGTTAAACAATATTTAAATTAACATCTGCTTCTCGAAGCTACATCTTCTGTCTGTAATTACATTTCTTATCAGGTGAGACTGAATCCAGTTGTGCCCTGTTAGCGTGTATGCTAATGCTAATGCGCATCATAGCGGTTAGCATCTTCTGACAAACGAGTGTTATATCCAGCAAAAAGGTCGAGTTGGGGAATGTCTCTGTTTTCCTGTTGTACATGGAGCAACACTGCTGTTTTTTGTGTTAGTGAAAATTGTGTGTTGTGTTGAACCTGTGTTGCTTGACGACATTCAGCGTGTGTTCGGCTCATTTTAAGCCCAGTTTCAGTGTCCGTGTCTTGGCTTTTCTCCTCAGTCATCATGGGTGAGGTGGAGCTCTCCTGTCGGGCTTTTGTCAAGATGTACCTGCACGCCTGTCTGTATCCACGGTGCAGCATCAACGGGCTGCTGCTGTCGTCCAGCTCGGCAGGCGGCGCTGTTTGTGTGACAGACTGTGTACCGCTGCTTCACTCCCACCTTCCTCTGGCTCTAACCACTCAGCTGGCCCTCACACAGGTAAACCCCCTGCTGCAGGTGTACTGCTGAGTTTACAAGTCAACATCGTACTCTGAATTTATAGCTTGATTGTTTTGTAAAGAGTCAGTGATGAATTCCTGAGTCTTGAAACTTATTCACACCATAATTTCTTTATGAAAGCAAGTTTGCTCGGAGAAAAGGAATAGTTTGTCTGTTTCCGTTTTAAATAGCTAAAACATATAATTGAAATTTGAGACTGGTTCAGTCATGTTTCACACTGTTTGCAAATTGATTTTGATGTGTCCGTTGTTCCAGTAAAGAGAGAGGTTTCTGGTGATTTTTCATGTTCATGTTGATTAAAATTAGTGTCTGACTTAAATTATTCTGTTTCAGGTGGATGTGTGGTGTTCACAGTCTCAGCAGAGGATAGTTGGATACTACCAAGCAAATGCCTGCGTATCAGATAACAGGTGAGTTTTCATCAACCTGGTGCCAGATGCACGTCATCAAAATTAGACATTTTATACTTTTTGACAGTTGTTATTGAATCTAGTGTATATGTTTACAGTGGTTTTCTGCAAAATGTAACCCTTTCTTTAATCTCTCCATCTTTTCAGCCCAACGCCATGTGCGCTGAAGATAACTGATAAGATTGCTGAACAGTTTGACAACGCAGTTTTGCTAATGGTTGGTATAACACAACATAGATTTAATTTTACATTATCATTATCATTTCTTTTAAGAAATTACAACTCAAACGAAGACTTGATTAGGATGTGTGTTAATGCCAAAAACATAACTGTAATAATGTAGCTATTTATTAAGGACCGCTGGTCATATAAATAATCTGATTTATTAGCTCAGTTGATTATTTGTATGATTTGTGTTTGCTCCTCTGTTTTGTTTTACAGCTAGATGGCAGTAAGATGTCTCCAGACTACCGAGTTCCTCCCATCGTCATGTATGAGCGCAAAGATTCAAAATGGATACTCAAAGACAAACACACGTAAGGGACATGTTTCTGGTTCTACACAAGGGTTTCTCCATTGCTTTGATTCATCTGTGGGGGAGGAGGCAGCATGTTTTCCAGATGCAGCCCCTGTATCCTGTAGATTAAGGTGGTAGAAGTTGTAGAACAGCACTCGTATTTAAAAGGATTAAAGACAGGGTGATGACTGGTTAAAATGATGACATCAGAAAATTGGACAAAGATTTACCAGCATAGCATGGTAAAGAACAAGTAGAGAAATAGTGTGGGTATAGTTGTAAACATAACCTGCTGGAGCTAGCAAGTCAAGTGGGATAATTACAGCAACTAACAAAGTTTTAAATTAAACCTAATTTAGTCAAACATGTCACTGTAACTCTGCTGCTGTTCTGATGAAACGGAACATTAAAATAAATTAAGACATCACAGAAAGACTGAGAGCATAAAGAGGAGAGAACTTTTGAACTTTCCGCAAACTTCACTAAATTATCTTTATTTTAATTTACATGCTACAAGTCCTTGTGGTGTTTGTCAACAATCGGCTATTTTTTTTATGCTCCTCTGACTGCAATCTCCTTATCTAGGAGATGTAACGCAGTTCTGAACTATAACTGGGGTTCTTGGTTATCCAGGACAATTATATCTGTAGCAAACACACTTTTTATATACTGCTGGGAAGTACTGAAGAGAAAACTGTGAAACAGGTATTAAGTCGCATTATGTGAGGGCAATAAAATGTAAAGTCTACCATATTATCCAAGTCTGGGAGACTAAATCATCCCAAAACCTCACCTTGTTTATGTGAGCTTATAGCTAAGTAGAGCTTATTTAGAGCAGCAGCCAGCTGGGGTGAAAAGCTGATTGCTTAGTCAGTTCAGAACAAAATTGTAGTCGTGATCAAATGTAATTACTACTTTAGTTTAAAAAACTACAGTATCATCCTGAAAAACAGTGTTTCAGTGTAAATGATGTTCAGTTTTCTGCTAACTTTCATGCTAACTTCTACAATGTTTTTGTGGTAACAAACATTTCATTATTGTTCCATAATCACTTTGAATTCATGTTGCAGCACAAAAGTAATAAATGTTCAAAACATTTGTCAATGTTAAAGTAGTAAAAAACAGGATTACATAAAAAAGAACTACGGCAGCTCTAGACACAAGTTTCTTGTGTACTATGTTTACATGTTACACTTAATTGCTGTTATGTTTTCATATGCGGATCTTTGCTCTCTGTTATGTTTTGTCCGATCCGCCTAACTCGGGCATCCACTTCCTTTTTTGTGTTTTGTTCTAAACACAACATGATGTGTTTTTCTTTCCATCCTGTTCAGGATAATGCTGAGACAGTGGGAGGAGACCCGGGCGATAGCCAGCCAGATGTTGGAGTCCGGAGATCACGTGCTATTGGTGGATTTTGACAGCCACTTGGATGACATCACAAAGGACTGGACCAATCAGAAACTAAACACCAAGATAGCAGAGCTCGCCTCCCCAGTCAATGGGAACATCTAGCCAGACAAGTAGCAGCAGTTCGTACTAGAGCTCAGAGTTATTTATGTTCTGACCTATAAATGTGATTTTTTTTTTTTTTTTTTTTTTTTAATGACCCGACACAACTTCACACATTCGACACCAGAGTTTAGGAATATGTTGATCTTTAATGCATCTCCTCGACTGAACAGGACACGACATAAAACATGCATAAATAATAAAATATCTACAGCTTGTCAGATCCCGCACCCCCCCACCCCCCCCCCCCCCCCCCCAGCAGTGTGCCTTGTGGTCCAGCTCAACACCCGGTCCAGCTCAATCCACCTTAAATATACCTTTTAAGGTTATCAGTAAACACCTGTGGTATCTGGTTATTACACGCAATAGGGAGGACAAACAAAAAACACATTACAGTACAAAAGAGGTGCAGTAGATATGAGTTTGTTAAAACTCAAGATGCACAGGTTGGTCATAGTTGATCCTGATGGTCATGTTTAAGGTGGTATTTTGTTAGTTTTTCCTGCTTTTCTAAGCAGTGTCATTCATTCATTCTACATCCAAAAATGGTTAAACGACAAAAGTAGTTACTAAATATCATGTCACCATTTGTGAACTTGTAGTTTCCAGAAACTCCCAAGTCACCAATCGTCAGTTTATTGGGTAAACCAAGCGTAAATTAATCTAATCCAACAGCCCTGTAATAAATCTTCCTTCAAGAAGCTGCCAATGTTCAGTCTTCACACAAACTGTTTTATAGAGGAGTTGGTTCAACTCTGGGATTATTTTAGAGGCTGTAGTTTGTGCTGTGCTCATTTTGTACAGAGCATTGTTTGTTATGTTTCCGGCCCTCTGGATAAAACAAAAGAAACATCTGTTGATATAAAACAATAGATTTCAACGTCACCTTCTAAAATGATCCTACAGTTGAACCCCTCTGAAACAGTCTGAATGAAAACTGAACATTCATCATTTACTGCATGGCTATTTGACTGCATTAGTTTTACTTTGGTGTACATAATAAACTGTGCACATGTCGTCCCCCAAGTGGTGTAAAGCACCATTAAGTCAGTTAATGACTACTGGCAACTACTACTGTATATGCACCACTTTGTACCTCTGTATGCTGCATTGAAAAACCTCCCTTATCAGATTTGTCAGACTATCTTCAATGCTCTGCATCAACATTTGTGTGTGTAGCATCCTTTTTTAATTTACACAACAGTTACCCTCACCTGAACAGCAGCGGCAATTTCTGGAATTTTGCATTACTTGTCAAGAGGAACTGTCTCATAATGTATGCCACATTTTGCCAAAAATAGCTCAGTGAAGTACAAAAGAGGAACGGAGGTAAATGTTTTAATATTTAGCAAGATGTTAGCTTAACAACGCACCAAACTGCCACCTGATAAAATGACCATCAAGTTATACAAACACCTCTAAAACGTGATTAAAAACCAAACATTCTAAGCTTCAACAGATTTACTGCAAGTTTACTGGATTTATTTCAGATAAGATTATTTTGTTGTTGCTAACTTCTGCAAGTAAAACATTTATAACTTTTAAAATGTCTAAAGCAGGGTAAGCATTTAGTGCAACTCTGAAACACTAATCTCATGTTTACATGATCGTACGTGCAGTAGCTTGAGGTTAAGTCTGCACACTCTTGTAAATTAGCTTCTCTCACAGTATACAGTAGTAACTGCTAGTAATGCACACGATGGATGATGTTTCCTAACTGAGCACTGCTTTAGACCCAGCACACGGTGCATTCAAAGTGTGAATCTTTTTATCTATTAAAAGACAACTATTAACCCACATCAGCAGCTGTATTCATGTCTGTTCAACAACAAGCGTCTCACAAGAGAAGGTACGTTTCGATGGATTTCACCACCTTTACAGGTGTCACATTAAAAGAATTATCACTGTTGCTCACTACCGCTCTACCTATATATTGTATTTCCATTTAATCTATAGTAAATGTAATATTTGACATCTAAAGTTCTAACGGGAACGCTGAGTTAAAACTAAAGGAAAAGGTTTCTATAGTGCTGTAGTATAAACAGTTACTTAAAGCCATCACTCCCAACGTCGGCCCCTTAAACAAAGCAATATCTCGATTGTACAGGATGCTCTTCTGTCACTTGTGACAGAAGTTAAACGATGATTTGGAGGAAAGGAAAATTACAGATTTTGGAACCAAGAACACATTTCATTTCTCATTCTGTTGATCTTCTTATGGCACCTTGGGGTTTGGTTTTGGGTTCTTGGACCGACCCACATGTTGGGAACTGCTGGATTAGAGCAAAATGTCAGTTCACATGTAGTGTTTACACCACTTAATGTCTTTGAGGAGGACGGAGTCCATCCAAAAGAGCTCAGTATCCACATTGCAGGGTAAAAAAGGTCCAATTTTTAAATGTGCTGTTTGACTTCTAGTCTTTTTTTTTCTTATATAAGTGCTAAATGTTTTATTTTGTGCTATTAGGGCTGAGGAATATGGAATATAATTACCACACAAACTACAGGCTCTTATTTTGACACAATGATCACATTACGTCATTATTTGGGAAGAATTCTATAATAGATCTGTGGATTTAATTTGGACAAAGAATATAATTTTCCATGATTTTCTAACGGTACTAGTAACTAGTGAACTGATCGTCATATTGCTCAGCCCTTCTGCCCTGACAGAGTGGGTGTAAAATGGGGAATGTTTTCGAATTTTTGGAAAGAAAGTCTTCACTGTTGCACTCAGTGCTCACACAGTCCCACAGGTGATCATCTCCGACACTGGTGATGGCACTGTGACCAGGTTCAGAGTTATTTCTCCCAGGGGAGACTGACTGGCCAGAGTCTGGAGGATGTTGATGGACTCTAAGATAGACTGAGCGCTCTGGACCTGCTGTTCCGCCCACGGTAAAGTGATCTGCAGAGGAAACAAAAGGAGGTACAGATATTTCTAGTGTTTACTTAAAGTCTCTTAATTTTTAAATTTTGGTCTTTGTTGTGAAGTATATTTGAGACTTGAAATGTTAAACATAATGAATTTAGTGATCTCCAATTTAAATTAGTTTAAGAAATTAATTCCAAGCAGTAGGAGCTCTCCGGTCGTATCGAGAAACGAACACGCAGCACGGTGTCAGCAACTTTAAGGCCGTGTTGGAAGCCGCGCAGCAACAGACCACCAGCCATCCATTTAAGACGCTCAGCTGATGCCACAAATTAAAGCTCCTCACCTGTAAAAAATATTTGGCCATACTGTAGTTTGTAATGTTTTGAATCTAGATTTGTATAACTAAACTTACAATAATAATACATTGGTTGTCAATTAGTCGTAAATTCTATTGCCTATTGCTATTTTTAAACAAATGATCAGAAGTTGTTGTTACTTTAGTAGTTAACTGAGGAACCTGCAGACCTTGGTCAGAAATATTCCACAAATTTTAGGAAAGCATGAGAAAAGTTTCCAGCAAAACGAAAACTATGCTTTAGTCGTACTGTGTCTTTATCACATTGTTTGTTTTTACTCTTTATCTTTGGTAATATTTCCAACAACATATTTGAGATGGGTATGGTATTTACCTCTTCTAATATGACTTCTTGTTCATAGTGTAGAAAATGCAGTTTATAGTTAAAATATCATGAAATGACTGAAACTAAGAAGCATTGAGACTAAGAGTAGGGGAGGACGTCCAGTACCTGAACAATAATGAGTTTTCTGGATGGGTCTTCAGTGTTAGTCAGTTCTTCTCCAAAACACAGAGTGAAGCCACAGTGAGGAGGCTCGCCGCCATTTGAACGGTAGTGGTCCAGCTCTGATTAGAGGAAATAGACATGTGAGTTAAATATGTGATCAATCCTATTTTACTGAGACTTTAAAAGTGGATACAAATGTGTTGTGTGTCCAAAAAAAAGAAAAGTACAAAGAAATAATGGAATGACTCCATGAACTGAGTCATGAACTCACATCCAGCTGAAAAGTATCTTTTCACTGTATTTAAAATGTTTTATTTATTATAGGAAACAGGCTCTATTTAATGAATCAGTCTAACAGCTTTAAACATCGTGTTGACATACAGAGAACAAGTAAAATCTAGTCTCTCAAACTGTGCAGGTGCAGGGTCAGTGTCTGGAGGCCGAGCCACAGATCAGACTCCAGTGTAAACCCTTGTCCTGACTTAAATGACTCACGTTGTTTGAAGGTTTCTTTACTGAAGAGCAGCACCGGTTCTGTGTTTCTCTCCATCTTGTGCAGCCCAGGTGTGATCGTGTGTGGCCCAGTCCAGAAGACCCGGCCCTGGCAATACCTCTTGCCGTAAACCCCCTGCGCCGTGGAGGTCAGCAGCACTCCCTTCTCCATGAAGGGCAGCAGAGTGAACAGGGCCTGCAGCTCCTGGCCGGCCGGCAGCGTGGAAGGCGGCTCTGGCAACGGGATGCGTGGAAACCTGCCGCTGAGGATGGCCGGCAGCGGGGGAACGAGAGAGGAAGGCAAGTACATTATCCGGACATCAGTGCCCTGGATTTGACGCCTTAGGACCTCCTGTCCTAAATAATGAACCGCCACGTTGAAGGAGTCCTGGGCTGGAGACGATACAAAAAAATGGAACTATAACCCAACTATAGTAGGTAAGCACTCATCAAAATGTAAAAAGGCAGCATGTTGAAATAGAAATCACATTGGACAACATTAGCAAGTACATCTGTACATAACATGCACAGGTCTTAACTTTATTACCATCGGCAGGAGCGGGAACGCTCTCCTCGATCCGCACGTCCAACGTGATCTCATCAACCACTGCAGAGGAGAGTTGGAAATAATGATGATCGATCAGTTGGTAGTTTGGGTCTAACGACATAAATCATCGAACGTGTGTAGGGTGGTGAAACGCATCTGTAGCCTCACACTGACACGTTATCACAAACTCAGAGAACCAGGTGACTCTAAAGAAATCAAGTTATGCAAGAATTATGGTTCCAGTTAGTCCTAACTTATATTCAGGAAGTCACTAATCAGATTTCTCACATACTCATGACCTTATTTTGGAAGCACAGAGGTAGGATAACAGGTTCTGAAGTGAGAGAACAGCTCCTACTCACAGCACAAATTCGATTTTGACTTTAACAGTGGAAACCAAAGTATTTTTAGAAGCTGTTTCACACATACTGCGTTATGTGTGATGATCTGGCCTGTGTGTGTGTGTGTGTGTGTGTGTGTGTGTGTGTGTGTGTGTGTGTGTGTAAACAAGCCGATTAGGAACTTTGGAATATGAGGAATAAGATTTCCTCGTTCTGAAATCACTTTAGGTCTTGAGGTCCATATCTCAGCAAGACACTATTAGTTAAAGTGCTGGTGCTGGAATGACACTGAAAATCAATCTTTGCTCTGTTCAGAGCTCCTGCCTGCTGCTCTGGTTCTCTGCTGCCTCCACCCCGCTCTGCCCAGTGCATTAGGCAGTCGTCATAATAAAATAAACATATACTGTACATGCATGTATCAGAAATAAATAGTTAACTTAGTTCGAACTTTTAGCAGCATCTCTGTACTGCTGTCGGTGTTGTTCAACCTCAGTGTCATGACAGCACCTCTTCATATTAAAGTCACTCAGTTATCTATCAGCTAATCTGCCCAAACACCCTTTACTGTGAAATAATGCGTGCACTCACCGCCTGTCGGTATGGTGGTGGTGGTGTGCTGAATGGGCTCTTCTATGTGGATGGTGATGTCACTCTGCAGCAGAGAGTCTTGAGCACTCTGCGAATCAGAAAGATTCCAGATTGAGGGACAAATTTTCTTGACAGAGCAGACAAACTCTGTCTGTTCTTGAAAGATGAAGAGTTGTCATCATCTTTCTCAATTTCTTTGTTTTTTTTAGCTTCTGCAGGCAGCAGATCTGTGACGGATGTCCAATATTTTGAGGCAGAATGAAATTTGTCCAACAGTGGTTTGACGTATCGCCACTAAATATTGTTGAAGACATTTGGATTCTCAGGATGAATACTACAGACCATTTAACCACCAGCACTTCAAATATTCCACATTTTAAGATTTCCTTTTTTAATTACAAAGTCTTAAGTAAATGTATAAAAGAAATACAGTAATGACAAAACAAAATATGTTAAAATAAAGGCACCTTTGGCCTGTATAAGTTTAATAACACTAAATAACTAAATAACACACTGCATTAGTCTAACATGAATGCTAACATGGTAAAAGGAAAGACACGTGTTTGGAGGAATCAGATTGAAATCATCAGACTCAAACTTCTGTTTTCAGCTTGTTTCTCGTGGTGGTAAAAAAAAACCTTTAAGTATAGTTTGAATGCCTTTTTCCAGCGGCTAACTCACCAGCTGAGACGTGACCTGTTCCATCTTTATTTGTTTTACGTGGCTAGAGTCGTCACTCTCCGATTCACTGCTCCTCCTTTTCGACCTCCTGGTGGTTTTTTCTCTGTGTTTCTTTTCAGGAAGCACCAACCCTAAACACGGGGGGAAAAAATCATTCAAATTTTTGTTCAGGTTAAAAAAAAGATACTGGTCGTTATTATTATTAAACTTTTCCAGTTAAGGCAAAGCCAATATTTTTTCTCTCTGTATATTTGCTTGTCACAGTTACTGGGCGTGTGGATGTTGGCTGAACTCGTTGACCTCAGCTCAATGCTCCTCTGACTCAGCAAACAGCTGAGGCGATAGCTCTGCCAACAAGTCACTTGATCAAGTATTACCTATTGACCTCTGCTTTTAATGGCAACTAGTTTCCACTGCAGGTTAATATGCAAAAACGTGCAATAGTAGCTTTTAAGAAAATAATTTACAAACCGTGTAATTAAATACTAATAATTAGCAAATGCAGTTGGTCAAAACTCCAAACTTGTACATTACAACAGAATTAGAGAAGTGGTGTAAGTGGTGCATGGTGTAAAATAAAGGGGAAATAAAGGCAAAAACAAAATGCAACAATCACAACAGTCAATGACTCAACGTCAAAACCAATGTGGTTTTAGGAAACTGAAGAAGAAGCAAGTTGATCTGAGTCAGTGTGGAAAAGGTGGTGAGGTGTTTTTTTCTAGAGATACGTGCAATGTCAGACAGGGAGTGACGGGAAGGAGAGTCCGTTACGAAACAACTAGGTCACATTATGTAAACTTTCATCAGTGTTTTGTGCAGATGTTTTTCACCTGACTGTGTTGTTGGGTGTGAATCAGTGTAGAGCTCTAATTTAACTAACCGCAGGAAGCAATCAGGACTTTACGTGCATTTCCATATGAGCATGCTGTTGAACATTTGAACATGTAATGCACAAGAAACACCAGTGGCTCCTTTTTCTTAAATTCTGATGCAAAAGTTATGTTTATCTAATTCCTGTCTTATTTCGCTTAGGTTTCAATGTATGTGTTGTTGCTCAGTGGTAATGTGATCAGTTACTTGATTAATATGAACATACTGTGTCTCCAGATGTCTAAATATTCAGTTTACTGTCAACATGACCAAGAAAAGCTGCAAATTCTCTCACTACCAAGGATGTAATGGATCAAAAACCGAAACACAAAGTCTCATTTTTTTCTTACTCAGCTTGAACAGCGGCTCAAATGATTCTAAAGATCTGAAGCTGAAACTCAACTGTGGATTTGAAGAGTCATCACTCTCCTGGAGTCATAACATGCTGATATTATCCAGCGTATCAAATAACTACTCAGTTAAGATTCTTTTTGAATATATTTTCTGCAGGTTTTAATGATAAACTAAGAAGACTGATCACTAAAAGCCTTCATCATTTTGCATAACTTCTATGTCCAAATCAATGAATCCAAGCAAACTGATAAAAAAACATTATATAAATCTATTTGTTTATATATAGTTGTGTGAAAACACTTCAGTTACATAATATGCATTGTTTTATATAGAACTACTACAGATATATTCCATATTCAGGATCATATGAAGCTTTTTACTTAATTACCCAATGTTTACTGATCCATTTTACAACCATCTGACAACTATTAATAAATGCAGTCAAACGTATGACGCAGGCCCGATTCCTCGTGCACATATAAAGCTGCAAACATCGGCTGATATGACTTATCTAAATAATTTGATCCGGCTGTGGAGCTCCACCCACAGATAAAACGGTATGAAAACACCATCAGACTTGTACTTTAGACCTTTCGCACTGGGTCACCTTGTTTCACTGAGACACAGCTGATGTGTTTGTGCTGTAAAATGCTAAAGTAATGCAAAGAAACGAGATTAAAATAAGATTAAAAACTTGGAAACTATTCATCCATTAAATGATCAATAGCTAAAATATTCTGCAGCCATGGTTAATTACAAAACTCACTGTTTTTTTTAGTGTTCCATGACTTTATCAAATTATAATAATTGACAGATTAATCAATAATGCAAGTCACTGTTAGTTGCACTAAGCCCAGAGGTTTTGTACAGCTGGTTGACCACATGTTGATTACAGCAGTGTTAAACACAAGAGTTCATTATGAAACTACAGCACAAACACTTTGGTTTTTCAGGCTAACACTATGAAATATGTGTTAACAACACTCCCCCTCATTTTATGCCCAATACGTTTGTATTGGGCATAAAGCAAGTAGACAGCAAGTAGAGTATTTGTGTTTACAACACAAATACTCTACTTGCTGTTATATATTATATTCTAACTAACTAACTAACACCTGTTGTCTCAGGTTCTGACAAAGTCCAGGGAGCTAAATCTCAGCTGTAAGGACGGGGTCCTGAGTCCAGTACTGAATCAACTCCAGGTGTTCTATTTAAAAATGTTAGTCCTCTGTTTGTCATATGTTGGACATGCTGTAGGACCAGTGAGACAATAGACACAAAGATGGAGACTTGCTATAAAGCCAAACATCTTAAAACCCCCTAAAGTGTCTTCATGCTGCGATCACTCTGACCTGTGATTGTCTTTACTTGCAGGTCTGTTCTGGATTAGGACCAGGAAAGAGGTCCAGAGTTAATCCACTGAGTTCATGTGGACAGAACCCCAACGACGTAAAGTACAACTCGATATCAGCAAACCAGTAAGCGTGATGTTTTATTTCTGTCAGCATGCTACTGTGCAGTTCCTCCGGGTTTACAACTGGTTAATTATTAATTAATCTGTCTATAAAACCTCAGAGCAGTGAAAACACGTCCAAACACAGAGTCAAATGTGACTTCAAATGTCTTGTTGGTCTAATAGACAGTTCTACTTTGATTTAAAACAGAAAACAGCTGCAGGCAGATGTTCAGCATCAGTGTAAAGGCTTGGGTTACACCTCAAATACGTGTAATAATCTGCAGAATCACTATTTGACCTTTCTATTGGCTCTTTAACACAGCGCGTTGTTTTACTTCTGGTCAGTGCTCTTGCCTCTTTCCTATCTTTGCATTGGTTTTGTGTTCATTATTAATGGTAAGTGAACCAACGAGCAGCAGCCTCAGGTTTCAACAGTGCTGAGTCTATTAATGAATGGTTAGTAAATCAGAGAGAGGGGGTAACAGTGTCACAGTCTCACTCTGTTCGCTGATGGGGACCAGGCGGTACACCTTGTAGGGCTCTGAGATGTCCAGCTGGGCTCGGTCGTTCACCTCCTCGAACTCTAGACTTTTGTTGAGGGCGCAGCGCAGGCGGGTCTTCCAGGAGGCCGGGTTGTCTTGTCCCCCATCTGTAAGCTTTCCTTTGAACTCGGCCCACGCCTGAGGAACACACAGATGTGTTGTCAAACAGGTTTCATGCTATTCTTATATTTATATATTCTAAGTTTGGATCTGTAGTGTTTTGGTGTGTCCTTGATATAGTTCTGAGACCCGAAACACATCTTGACCTTGAAGATCGCTGCGTCCTCGTCCTTGCGAAAGTCCTGTTTTCCCGCGTGCTTCCACGGGATGCGGAACATGGTCTTGGCATCGTCGTCCCACATCAGCCCCGGATATTTCCCACTGCTGACCTGCACCGGTCAAAAACAAAACGCAAAACCACACGACAAATGACAAACAGATACACAACGAGCAGAGCACTGAAACCAGCTAAGTCACCTCGTCCAGTAGGTTTAGTAGTAGTAGTAAATCTGTTTAGTAGTAGTAGTAAATCTGTTTAGTAGTAGTAGTAAATCTGAGAGCTTACATATAACAGCAGAGCCGGGACTGTTACGATTACATAAAAGTATTGGAGCACTTTTTACTCCATTACATTTATTTGAGTAGTTACCAGGGGCGGAACCAGTACACAGACTTAATACTCTACAAGAGTAAGAGTAAGACACTCCACTAGAAGAAGTAGCACTTCAAATGATTTACGGAACACATTTCTCTGAATCAGTCTGACTGAATTACTGCGAAAAATCTGTTGTAACAAAAATATACTTTATTTACTTTAAACATTTTGCTTAAGTTAAAGTAAAACACTGTAGTTGTGGTAGTGTACTATCAAACATTAAGGTACTCCTAAACAGCACATATGAAATTAATTATTGAATTATGCTTGTGAACATCACTATTTTTGCAGCTTGCAAATATGTTAATAATTATAAGTATTTATATATATATAGTATTTATATATATATATATATAAACGAATTTTTTAATCTGCATGTACTGTTGGTTTCATTATTACACACAACAAGATTTATCAGATTCTTTTTTGCATTAGAAATCTGCAAAGCAACTAAAGCTTCAATAAAAGGAGTGAAGTAAAAAGTACATCATTCCCCTCTAAACTGTGAGGAGTAAAAGTTACTTGCAAATAACTGTAACTAAGAAAATTAAATACTTTCCACATCTGCTACTTTTTTTTTTTGTATTTAGATTTTTCAAATTAAAATACCAAACAGTGCATGTTCCACTCTCCAATGTCAATATTTGCTGCTTTTCTATTTAATTATTTACTTATTCTAAGGTTTAAACTGCTGATTAGACAAAATGTGAATAGAGAACTAATTAATCTAATAATACAGTCACTGCGTGGAGTATTTTTACTTTTGAGATTTAAGTTGTCTTGGTTAATGATGATTATTGATTATTGATCTTTTTTTAATATCATGAACATCATTCTAGTGACTGGTTAATGGCCCATAACTCTTCCCTACTTCAGTTGTTAGTCCTCACTCGTCTCTTTGACCTAGTTACAGCTTCCTTCGCTGTGAGTTCACTTTACTTCAGTAAAAGTAGCAGTACTCCAAATACTCATGTCCAAATACAAGTTTAGTATTATCAGCAAACACCCATCGTATCAAAAGTAGTCATTAGAAAGCAGAATGAGTGGTTACATGTTGTCATATTAATAAACGTTATAGAGTTGAATTATTGTCCTGTGAGTAACATTTGAGTTATTTCACAATGTACAGTTCTAGAAAAACTGGATGAATTATGGTTTTACCAGTTTTAACTAAGCTCCTGGAGGTCTGCCTTTCTTTAAAACCCTGATATAACCCCAATTATAATACTGAAAAATACAAAGATGGTACATCTTGATACAAAGGCCGTCCAAGACTAGTTCTAGTTAAATGTTCATCAACATTTCCTTTAAATGTCTTATTTTTCCTGATCTAAAACCCAAATTATTCTGTTTCCAGTCACACAAAACTGAAAAAGCTGCAAATATTCACCAGTAAATAGATGCATTAATGAGCAATGTTTGGTACATACATTTCTGTTTGAAAAATGTCAATTAACAATTATCAACATAGTTTGAATTCATTTAGAGCCACTGTCAGCATGAAATTCAGTCCTATGATCCTAAAGAATCATTTGTTTTTCGGTCACCACACTTCATTCTCTCTCTCTCTCTCTCTCTCTCTCTCTCTCTCTCTCTCTCTCTCTGTTTCCCTTTCCTTCTCCCACCTCCTGTCTCTCTCCCTCACCCCTCCCTGCCTCCCTCTTCATCTTCCCCACACACACACACACACACACACACACCTGATCGACGATCCAGGAGCGCAGTCTGCGAGTGGAGCGCATTCTGCCTGCAGCCATGACCACAAAACTAAAACAAGAGAAAGACGATCAGACACAAACAACAACAACAGCAGCAGCAGAAAAACAGGTCAGCAGTAAAATCACACGCACGTCACAACATGTCCCTCCCCTGTGAATTTAATAACACTTATAGCAAATTATTTTTATAAAGCTGTCATAAAGTGGAAAAACTACCAAGTGAGAGGGTTTAAACGTGAACTTGTTGGGATTCAAACACCGATTCAAGCCTCGTGTTTCAGATTCCGCTCAGACATTAAACCCACAACACTCGCAGAACAGCCGCATTTTAAAATCAGCACATTTTTAAATAGAGTCTGGTGGAGGAACCAGCATCTAGAAGTGCTACCTGCTCCCGCGGGCCACAGCGAAATTAGTAAATGTAGTAAATATAGACGCTAATGTGATGAATTAAGGAAGCAGCTTAAGTTTCGTTTACCTCGGTTGTGTTTCCTCCTCCGCCTGTGGACTCTGTCTGGTCTCCGGCTCTGCGGGTCCGGACTCTGCTGCCTCTCTGCAGACGCGCCTCTTCCCAGAAATCACGTGACTTTAGAGAAGCGGAGCGGGGCGGCACCGCCAGGGGGCGACAGAGGGCGCAGCCAAAAAAAACCCCACGACCACAGAAAGGTACTGAAAGTAGTGGGTTTTCCAGAGGTGGGAGAAATACTATAATAAAAAATACTCAGACCTAGTTACATAAAAATACTACCAGGGTACTCATTATCTACTCATGCACTGTACCGTTCATTTCAAGTTGCTTTTACTTTTACCCCCCTCCACAGTTTAGACAGATAAGAAAGATAGAGTAGATAATTTATTAATCCCAGTAGGGAACTTCAGGTTAGAGGGATTTTTTTTTTTTACTTTAAAGATGCTGATTGTTAATGAACAGCAGTGATTCCTACAATGCAGTCATTATAATCCAAATATATGATAGAATATTATAAACTGGTAGTGTACTTTACTTTAAGTACAGTACATTTTTATCTTTAGTATTTAAATTTAAGTGCAGTAATTGTTTTTCTTGGTATATTAGTTTTATACATTTATTTTAAGTGAAATAATAGCAATATTTAGTTATATTCAGTAACTCAGTCAGACTGATGCAGATAATTCAGCTCCTTTAAGTTGCACTTAAACCACTTTCTGGAGTATGTACTTGGTTCTTAAACTTCACTAAAGAATATTATTATTATGACGTGGAAATTTAGATTTTTATGAATATACTTAGTGATATAAAAGTAAATCTGTAAAGTAACATTAGCTGGCAGGGAAATGTAGTGGAGTAAAAAATGCAACATTTCCCTTATAAAATAGAATATTTATTTACTTAAAAAGTTGTACTTAAGGTATTAAATGTCTCGTCCACCAGCTTTAAGTACACTTTAATAGTGTTCTGGACATTTCTGCTTATAAATCAGATAAATATATTTTAATTCATATACCATATTTAAACATTTCTGCCATTTTTCTGAATAATTTATGACCAAATTATCAATTTATCTAAACTAGTAAATTAAAATTATTAGATTGCTGTGTAGTTAATGATTAATGTTAGATATTGTCTAATTATTCCCTTCACCTAAAAAATAATTATTAACTTTGCTTCACCTTACCACATTTTGTAGTAACTAACAAGGGTTTATGCCTCTAAATCTGGATTTTAGGTACAGGTTTATTGTTACATAATTTAATTCATCCCTTTTCCCTGTAAATCATTGGGCAGGTACAGCCTCTGTATCTGTGGTATATCAGGTTTAAAGAAATAAAACATAAATGTAAAATGATTACATGTAGTTTTTAATTCCAAGGTAAACTTAAATTCAAGTGTAAGTAGCAAAGTGTATGTAGAAAATCAAAAGTTACTTACTTTTGTACTACAGTAATCTGAATTACTTCCTATCCAATATGAATAGTTTAGTGCTGATTATGTTTTGTGTGAAAATTCTAATAGAAGTATAAGCAGTAGAAATGAGTACCCTATAAAAAGTACTTTCTATCACTACTCTTCGCAGTATTAGGTGTAGAAAAATACAAATCCACAAACCATTTTTTAGTGCAACGTAGAATTATTAGCAAAAAATAAATAAAACTAAGAACCAATTAAAAAATAATGAAAACAATCCTCAAATCAGAAACAATCATTTAATGATTTTAATTCATTTATCATATATAAAGTAAATCTCATCGTCTTTCACACATTTGTAATGCTTTTACTTCTAATACTGCATAACATTAATTTATCAGTATTACTTGTTGTGATATAGAAAGTTTGGCTTCATTTAAAAGCAGGAGATAAATCAAATAAAACAGTTGGATTCTTACAAGATTTAACTTCATATCACAGATAAAAAATTCTTTTTGTTCCTAAATGTAAGCATCAGGCTGTCTTGAAGACATTTATTCGCAAACTGAGAGGAAAACCACAAAAAACTGCTTCTGTCTAGTGATGTTCCAGCACATCTGGTTCTTTTTTACGACCATCAGGGAAAGAAAAGAACTGTGAGGTCGGTCAGTGGAAAACGGACAAATGTCACAAATCTAACACAGCTGCATCACGTTCTGTTGTGGTTTGAGTCCGAAATCTCATTACAGGAGGAGACAAACAGCCTCTCGCTAGTCCAAACTCAATCCTTGTTGTGTTGAAATGCACAACCGACTGTTCTGAGGTCAGTGATGAAGTGCAGTTCAGGAATCTCTATTTGTTTCGAGGAACCTTTTCTCCAAGAGGAACCGCCGTCAGTTTCTGTCAGGAAAGAAAAGTGCAAGTTTGTTACCTTAATTAGTAAAGAACTGCGGCTAATGTTCTCATTAAGATCAAGAAATTCTTCTACTTCCAATTCCTATAACGTACATGGAAAGACAAGAGTTTAATGTTTGTACTGAAACTCTTAACTGATTCTATTCATGAGCAGCTGAAAAGCAGCTGAAAAGCAGCTTCCAACATTGTGACGACTGGATTTTCAACAACCTACAGTGGAGCTCGCTCTGTCCACTTAAAACCGTCGCTCCACCTTTTCATACACAATGATGTTTGAGTAATTTTACGAGCTGTGATCAAACGCAGTGCCCTGTGAGTAAGGAGAATTTAATGTGGAGGAGGGACATGTACACACAATGGCAGATAATGAATACGTGACTGAACAAGCATCTGAAAAACATGATCTGTTTTTCCCAGGGGATGAAAAAAATGCATAGGCTGAGGCTATGAACTCTTCTTTCTGTTTTCTCTTGAAGGCACCGCCGCAAATGTGAAGCTGGGATTTTGTGATGACATGCACCTGTCTCAGTACAGCACTGCAGCACACACGCTGCTCGTTTGGTAAGTCAAACCAGTGGCCTTCGTCTACCCTACCCACACATTTATTAAAGAAACCAAGAGAAATCTCACTGTTCCAAAGTCGTACTGCTGCATTCACACATTAGACCTTATGTAACGTCACACTAGCTGCAGATAAACAAATCTACTCAGCATGGAAATGTTTTATTTATAACAAACTGTGCCTGGTATATGGACCAATAAGGTTTTATAGCCTCTGGGTTTGCATCTGTGTTGTGTAGATCACTCCGTTAGTATTTACCTCCCCTTACCCTGACTTGTTAAAGTCTTTTAAACTCACCTTTTTGGGCTCTGGTGAAGTTTAACAAATTTAAAATCCCCCTGAATCTAAAGTTAGAATCAAAAAAACGTAATGACTGATCTTATTTGTAGTCTTGTCAACAGTTTGACACCCACCTCTGGTAAAATGTGTTTTGGGGGGGAGGGGATTTACCACAAATAGCTACTGGGAAAATGGGCAGCACCACATCAGTTCACTTACTGTAATACAACCGCTGCGATAAGCCGTCATCTACAGTCATCTTGTACACTCAAAAGCAAAGTAGTTGAGTGGTGTCAATGAACAACGGCTCTATCATTTTTTCTCTGCTGTAAAACACACTGCAGTTTATCACTAGTTAGCCATGAAGCTAATTAAAGCCATGACTTGTCAGTGGAAGAGGGTTAATGGGCTGTGTAATACTGCATAAATGCTGCAATATGTATGTATCCATGACTCGTCTGTTAGTACAATAACAGTCAAAAAATTTGAAAAATGTGAATTTCACAGACTATGCAGTTTCCAAATTAATAATAACCTGCTAATACACAAACTGCAGTCAATGTCAAGGATCCTTATTTAGTGTCTTTCTGGATTTTTCTTTAGTTTCTCACCCTGAGCAGCCGAGCGATGTAAGCGTTATCCTCCTCGTTGTCTCCTCTCTGCGTGTCCACCTGGTATCTCTCACAGGCCCGAGTCAGCTCCTGGGCGTCGTACATCAGAGCCGGGTCCAGAGAGTGAGCGTTTATCAGACTGACCAGGTACTCCCTGTAGTGTTTCCTGCAGAAAACAAACCCAGCCATCTGTTAAACACCTTTTCATTTACCATTTTTTACATGTGTTAATTTTTCCAGATCCCCTTTTTGTAATGTAATTGCTCTCAGTAGAGTCCATTCTCTTTTTCTGTTTCCTTCCATCAAAATGTAATGATTTAACCAATTTTTTAACAAAACAAAAACTATTTAGAAGCTTGTTAGGCTCAACCACATTGTAAATGTACTTAAAATTACTTTAGGGTTAGGGTTAGAAACCTTCTCAGGAAAACCCTCACATCTCACTTTACAGATTTCATTTTACTAAAATCTTCCCAACAAAGAGTCATTGTAAATTGTTCCTAGCAACAGTAAATGAAAAGGAGATAAAAACAAAGCAGTAAATCTATCCTGTGGGAAGATGAGGAAGTGATACTCCTCCCTCTACAGTCGTCTCACAAATAACAAGCTCATTCTTTCCCTGTTGGATCATTTTAATCTATTTTTACTACAGAGAGCTCATTAAGCACTGGAACCTTGGATTAGGAATTAGGTTTAAAATGTTGCTGTCATTTCATTTAGAGTTGAGTAAAAGATTGTTGTAGCTTCGTTTCCAAAACTGCCGTTAACATGGAGCCAGTCTTTACTACACTAGAGCTGATGTGTGTGCCATCCTCAGTCTGATCACACACACCAGCAGAGTCAAACTCACTCGCAGAGTCCAGCTTGTCCCGGCTGTGTTTGGATGCCACACGGTGAATCGATCTGTTGTCCTCCTTCGTCCTTCTGCTCCATCACACCACAAGCGTCTGGTTTAGAGAGACTTGAGCGAGTCAGTTTCACGTTACCAGATACAAATAAATAAACAGACAATTGTAAGAGTCTCGTACTGAGAGTTGAATTATTTTTCCAGGGCATTTTGAGGACTTATCAAAGACTGAATTCCAGCCATTCATTCTGGTGAAACAAAGTCTCATTTTCTGTTCTGCATTACATGAGAAAGAAAAGAGAAGCTGATGAACAAAAAGCTGTTTTACCAGTTTGACTTCCATTCGAAGGATCTGTGTTGAAGTCCACACCGCCCCGCTAACAAGAATAAAAACAACACATAAATACCTACATGAAGGCTTTTTGATATTATCACTTTGGGCTGATGTTTAAACTGACTGGCTGATGTGGTTAGTTGCAGCTCTAGTAATGACTCAAAAACTGAATAGCATCATTACCTGCAGCAGAGCCTGTAGTCTGGGTGGCTCCCAGTCTCTTAGGTAGAAAAGACAGTCACGTGGATGATGTGCATGCAGACCGGGGTAAAGGCACTGTGGTGTCTTACAACCCGTCTGCAAGAGACCGCAAAATGAAAATAAATACAGCATGCGAGGTGGAGCAGATTCTGGTGAGCTGCTTGTTTTAAGTACCAGTAGGCAAAACTAAATGTCACAATCTTTTCTTTCGTTCAATCACTCCTCTGTCCCGCACATACCCACATGTAAAAATAAATCAATTTGAAACCCAGTTCTGTGTTTACATATTAGAGAAATGAATGTTCTCCCTGAAATCAGGTTTCTCTAATTTCCTACTGCGATTATAGTAACTTGGATTCTTTATGGGACAGTTAAGATACAGTCAACTGTAAACAGGTCACTTATTATAAATGCATGTAAATAAATAAAATAAAATAAAATAACACAGATCAAACTTCTCCACTTCTCTCTAAAGTCTTTGTTAGTAATATATTGTCGTTCATGATGGCAATTGCATTATTTAGAGCTTTCTGTTTGGTTTCAGGTCATCACAGCCCAAAAACCATCTTTGTTTGATTTAGAATCAAAAGCAGAAACGCAGAAGACAACAAACGTCTTTCTGCCCAGATTCAGCGTTTTAACCACGCAGATGAGGATCTTTGTGAATAGAGGGCCTGATTATTATTCTTCCAATAATAAAACCTATAGATATTTGTACAGCATATAAAACTAATGTGAAAACACTGTAAAACCATGTAATCAAACTGTGCTGTTCTTCCTGACAGCGAGCCTTGATCTCACCTTTTGATAGGGATTGTTGCAGCCGCTGCAGAACTGGTACCTGCACTGGGAGCAGCTGAAGTGCATGCAACCGCCTTTGGTCAGAGCGTACTGGAATCTGCAGTGAGGACAGGCTGAAGAGGAGACCACACCCTGGGTTAACTCATTTATTCCACATATTATGCAACAGTGTATTTTGTGTATGAGTTCCTCAAAGCTACAGCTGGGGTCAGCAGCCCTGGCACAACATCTAAACCTTTATAGATTAAATATATCTAACTGACATCAGAGCTACAGATACTTTAAAAACAACCTTTTTAGGAATCAGAAAAGATTTAGCATGAATTGCTTCTCTCTGTTAGTACTCTCCATTACTAACAGATTGATTTTTTTGTTTCTGCATGACCGCCCCTTCCTTCCTTTTTAAGACAGAGCAGCAAAGAGATGCCACTCGCAGAGTCACTAACTGTATTTTAACGTATCTCCAAACCACTGAAATGTCTCTTCCTTCACCTACCTGCTCATGTAATGTGTCATATGTTGTAAGCTCAGTTTTCTGATGCTTTTTAAAATCAAACAATTCAGTGACCAGCACATTGGTGTTTTCTAATGACATATCTGAAGAAAGCCACATACTGTAGCTTTAAGAACAAATACCACAAAGTGGCCTAGTTATGCACAGCGCCCACATAAATGCACTTTCTACCATGAGCTAAATGTATCAGACTAATCAGAAAAGGCTGTGCAGAGAGGTAAAGGTCAAACCTTTGGTTGCTCTGTAAGAGTGACGTAGAGATGCATGAAAACACTGTGGTGAGGCTGACTGATGTATAAACAAAGATCAGCTGATCAGGGGAAAATACTGAAAATAAACTCGTGGTTGTGGGTTTAGGAAAAGTCTGTGGTGAGCCTCACTGATGCCGTTGTCTCTCAGATAGCCGGCCAGGCCTTGCCGCTGGTACTCTGGATCGTTGTCCCGCTTCCACTGCTGGAACTGCTCACAGGACAGATCCTGGTGCTGTGGCTCCCACTGAGACCAAAGAGTGAGTTTGTGTTAAAATTTCAAGGAAGGAGGAAAAATGTGCAAGAATTTTTCGTTGAGATGAGGCGGACGGCTGGTGCATGTAATAGAAACAATACAGCAGGAATACTCACAGGTTTTTTGCATTGGGCACAAAAGCTTTTCCGACATGACGGGCAGGTGACTTTCAGCTGGTCTCCATCATTGATAAACCCAGAGGTGCACTGACAAAGATAGAAAGTGCTGATTATTTACATACATATGGTCCATAAACACATCTTCCAATGTCTTTATTATTATTTATAATTACACGCACATTACATGCCTTTGTACATAACAGCTGTACTAATTAGCTACAGACTAATTTGTTAGTTATTTATAGATTTATTCCAACAAAAGCGTGTTTTAGGTGTAACAACTGGATTTGATCATTGTTTCTAAAGTTTAACTGGCTTCCTTTCAACATCAGTAAATACAAACTAGTAACTCTGTAACAGCCAAAATAAAGATTCTTTAGACTAAACTTGAAGAAATAAATGACAAATAAAATGTAGATTAGAAGTTTAGAGAGCAGAGGTTTTAGAGCTAGAAGTTTTATATATATATATATATATATATATATATATATATATATATATATATATATATATATATATATATATATATATATATATATATATATATATATATATATATATATATATTTGGAGAAAAACTCACATGGCAGCACCACAGGAACTTTGGGTCTTTCATCAGAGCATGCTCAGTGAGCTTTTTGTGAAACAGCTCGTACACATCAAGCTCCAGGCAGTCGCGCAACTGCAAACACAGAACACGAAATGTGAACACTCTGTTTATCCAGTTTGTCACTGTGTCCCTATAATTTAATATCATCTACATCTCAGCTCTCACTGTGTTTAGTATGTTTCCAACAGGCGTTCAGCAGTAAATTACACAGTTTAAAAACAGATGATTCGCGACATGTATGAAACTAAACATTCTCGTTAAACACAAGTAAAGAGTCTCCAATAAAGAAACCACTTCCATTGTAACACAACTGTGAAGCAGCCAGTCAGAACCCTTCTTATAAACCTGTAAAAAAAACACTGATTCCACCATGTTCTGTTTTTCTGTGTACCTGTATATCCAGTGTGGAGAAGTAGCTGTCCAGCTGTTCGGGATCGTTGATATCGGGCTCGCCACACACAGGACACACCATGTCTCTGATGTGTTTGTCTCTCACAGCGATGGTGAAGTGCTGCCCAAAGCACTCGTGACACACCGAGCACTGGCAGGAGGTCAGAGACTGCATCTGAAAGGCAAAGAAGAGTAGAAGAAATGAAATCAGCTGTGCATTAATCGTTAACCTTTTTGATTCTCTGTAGGTGATAGCAGGTACTGATGGTCAGTGCATTTTATTCATGACATAAAAAAAAGGTTCAAATTGATTTTTTGTCCCATAAGACTATTCAAACCATTATGTGAGGGCTTGAACGATTTCCATGTGCCAAGTTTATTCTTTTCTTTTCATTATGTGTCCTCTCCTTTGAAGAAACATTGCTGAACTGCATTATCACAAGGATGAACCTGCCAAAACTATATGGAGGGATTGGATCATAAAACATGTGAAGGCTATGACTGCAACAAGAGGCAACATATGGAGACAGTGCTGATAAGAAGTAAGTTCACTATGTGCACAAGTAAAAGAGTGAGACTTGCTCTGTATTATGTTTGTCAGTGCAGCATATAGGTACGGTGCACTGACAAACACTTTCTATTTTCTGATTTACAGCAAGTGCTGTAAATCAGAGAAAAGATGAGTTTGATAAAACAAGCATTGTGTGCGAGTAATTACAAAGTGTTGTAAAGTTGGATGTGCGTGTGTGTTACTTGGACCACTCAGAACGAGGGTTTATTCTCACTGGAACAAGTTGCCTTTGATTTTCTATCAAATTCTAAAAAAAATATAAGAAATAACTTTTTAAGTTAAGAAAGTTTTAAAATATGATTTCCATTTTTTTCTGTCTCATGCCTAAATCAGATTTGTGTAATACTGTAATATTTGTATCTTTTGTCCTTGCAGTTAACTCCCAAATGTTCCAGATTAGTTGGGATATGTGCAGAAATTACTGCTAAAGAATGTGCAGGAAATTTCCTAATGTTCTGTATCAAAAACGTCCTTATTATACATCTTTATACATCAGTTAAAATTGATAAAGTAAAGAACACATACACCCATATCCACACCTTGTCCGTTTCTTTCTTTCTATATTCAAAAATACAATGTGCTGAAAAGTTTAGTTAAAAAAAACATATAACGTGAAATTACATTCGACTGGATGTTTGAGATGAGAAATGACCTAAGATCTTAGACTTAATTGCTTACAGGACAGGTTCACAATTTCTCAAGTTTGGTAAAGTGAACAGTGAAACAGGTTGCTGCTTGCTTTAATCTTTCCTTCTGTTCACACAGACATTATAAGATCTCTTCCTAATGCACCTGATGTTAACATGACGCGTCAGCAGTCTGAGATCTGAGACAAAACAACTGTATAATTAAAAACTTAATAACCTTTTAGATTTCCACTTTGCGTTTTCCTGCAGTATCAGACTGCTGAGCTGCAGCAAAGTGAAGGTGAATGTTGTAATAAAAAGACTGGGCATCACTTTGGACACGAGTTATTATGAAGTCATACATGATGGCCTGACACAATCCAATGATTCATGCATGTAACTTCATCAGCTATCAGGAACTTAAATTTTAAAATGATTGGTCGATTGATGATTGGTCAGTATGTAACGTATCCAGCTGCTCTGATTCACTGTTCACATACTTGAAAGACTGAACTTGTCCTTTCGCTTGCACTTTCATCACAGTGGTAGTACACAGTCAGAACCATCATCCCACATGTTGCTGACCCACCTTGCTGCGGGGGAAGATGCTAAAGCAGCAGGGACACTCATTGTTCAGGAGACGCCTGATGAAATCTTTGTCGTGCGACTCCTTCACAGCCTGCACTACATCCTCCAGGGAGTAAGTGACACCGGGCTCCTGGAGCAAAGACAATACGAGCTCACAGCGCCCCCAGCTGGGCAGGTCGTACAATGCCAAGAGACGCCGGCACATCCGCTGGAAGTAAATAAGGTTTTATGTTTAAAAAGATGCAAATGAAAACAAACTTGTTAAACGCGTTCGGGTAATTTGCTGCAGACGAACCTCTTTGTCTGGGTGTTTGGGATCAATCGGAGCCTCAGGCTGGTCGGCCCAGATATGCTGGTGGAAAGGCTCCAGGATGGGGCGCTGAAGTAGAGACAAAGCCCCTTTCAACTCCCCACCGCTCAGCCGCAGGGCCTCCTCACACTGGGCCTTGTCCTGGAAACCCAGAGAGTGAAGCTCCTTCATCTGAACACAGACACACAACGAGGAGGGAAGTTAAAACTGATAAAGTAAAGAACACATACACCCATGTCTCAATATCTGATCATGATATTACCGATCTCTTTAAAATCTCATGCTGTGCAGTCACTGTTCAAACACACAAATTCACTTTGAATTCTACTGGCGAGTAGAGAGTTCCCAAAAAACACCAAAAACATTGACTGAATATAGGGAAAATGTTTATAACAAAAAAAGACATCTAGATTATTTCTACCTAATGCAACAGGGAGTCTTAGCTTTGATTATATTAGTCTTTCCCAGTGTCTGTAATGCAGTTTGTACGAGCATGAATTTCCTACACACGTGCACAAATTAAAAGGGTCTGAACACTTTCCCATACATCCTCCTGCCCTCTCTTATATTTTAGTGTGTGTACTCTGCTCATTAAAGAGAGTTAAGAGGGACCAGATACCCTACATACTCCCACATATCCCTCCCTACACTCCACAGGCCGTCTTTGTTCTGACTTATCTTTCAAGGTCACAACGCCTGAAGACACTTGAAAAACGTCCTGTTTGCTCATTTTTTCCACAGGAAGTCAGCAAAAGCGTGTTCACATTACCAAAATGGTAAAATGGTGGAACCTGCCGCCGCTTTCTTTTCAGAACTCTTTCATTTTAAACTTCTAGTAAAAATGTTTTGTAGAAAACATGTTTTTATTTCACAAAAGTAGTGCTTTTAAATGTTACAGACTAAACATACAACAAATTATAAAAAGAAAATAACTGACAGACTAATTGAGAATGCAAACAATGGTTAGTCACTATCAATTAAAGCTGTTAATTCAGTTTTAAATGGCGGGAAAACAATTAAGATTTATGATTGTTTTATATTTAAATGGAAATAATGAAATGACACTTGATTCCCCATGGTGTAGATAGATAATGTAAAGTCTGAATTTGTCTGTGACTAAAATGCCAAATCTCTGATAAATAATATTTTCTATTCAAAGTATAGAAATGTATCATTTTAGTAGTGATACATGTGCAAAAAAAATAAATATAAACGACATTTAGACCTATATCTGAATGAAGTGAAGAACCATCAGTCGTGTTGTTTTCTGACTTTAGTGAGAATATCTTATGTTTCGTTCCCAGTGTGTTTCTACCTTGACCTGTCGGTCTCTCAGCAGCTGTCTCACAGCTCTGTCTGTGTCTCCTCCTGCTGCCAACCAGGCCAGCTTGGCCTCAGCTCTGGACAGCTTCCCACCTTCACCTGTGGCTTTGGCACCGCTATCCTCCGACTCCTCTCCATCCCTCTCCACCGTACTCAGCACCCCAGAATTCCCTGCTTTGTAGTTTAGCTGCACAGAGGCTGCCATAGCACAGATTTCATCCAGCAGGTGAGGCAGCTCTGATGTCAGCCAGTCGCAGGGGTTGCTGCCGCCGCACATGCACAGAGCGGCGTACACCTCCTCTGGACTGACTCCGCGTTTTTCTGCTTCCTAGGAAGGAGAAACAGTATAGATGTATATGTTAGTTTACACTTCAACAGTCTCTGGATGGTATTTTAATTGTAATATTGTTACTTCCGAGTAGAGGAATAAAGATAGCCTAAAGTTCCAGACAATGCCAAGGGCCATTTTTCACTATTTAAAATCTGCAGATGTTTTTCTACAAGTTAATTTTTTTCCATTGAGCAAATGGACCCTGATCCAACGTAATCATTTCTTAAAAAAGAAATCTACTGTGTTTAAATGTTTTCTTTTTCTACTGCGTCCCCATGGAACATTTTTTAGACCTACTATGACCTATGACCTACTCTTATCTGTTGGATTAGACTGAGTCCATCTTTCCTCATTGTGTTCTGTCTCTTCAGATCCACATTGAGTCTGGGCTTTGGTTGAGGCTTTACACCAAGCGGAGGTTGAACCCTGGTGTTGGACGGAGGCTGCTGGAGCGACCGGGGCAGGGAATCTCCAGTTGAGTCTTTGCATGGCAGGTTGCACATTTCACACACTGTACTGGGCTTAGTGTTTAGGTAGGTGCAGAACTGGCAGGTCCACTGTGAGAAGAAACAAAAAATACAAAATTATAGAAAGAAAGTGGAAAATTTAAATAAAAATACAAAAAACAAAAAAGGTGCAGAAGAGACAAACGTTTGTTTCAGAGTCAGGAGGAGATCCTGGACCAGAGAGAACTGATGCAACAGGTGGACGAGTGGCCAGACGAGGGCGCTCACAGACCTCACAGAGGACGCTGCTGCCTTGATTCACAACTGTGCAGCTCTTGCACTGCCACTCTGTGGGACCCAACACAACACACAGCAAATTTAAAACTAAACCACAGCTTTACAGTAATTTTGCTTCTTTATGACCTTCATCGCCAAGTTTCATCTTCCAGGACGTCTGTTTTAGAGAGCAGGGATTTAATCCACAGTGACAACATGTCAAAAATCAACAGGTTTTACTGTGCTTTACTCAAGTTTCCTATTCCACAGTTGTGAAGGTGGTGTATAAACTCAGGTAATTTAAAGTCTCACCTGTGTTTAGAGATGTGGGAACTGACATGGGGGTTTCTTGAACAGTGGATGCAGCAGTGGCGAGACGAGGCCGTTCACAGGTTGAGCAGAGAACAGCGCGCATCTCGTTGACTGTAGTGCAATGAGCGCACTCCCAAGGTGACAGAGAAAGACTGGAAAACAGCAGAAAAGGGACAAAATTAAATGGTTTATTTTAACAGCTCCTCTTCTCTCCCTTATCTACAGACATTCCTTTTAAGGATATAGCTCTTGTTTCTTCCATAAGGTGCTGGTGGTGCAGGACAAATTACTGTGCACCAAATCGTAATAGTTAATATGGACTTCTATTCAAGAAGAAAAAATTTAAGCAACTTGTGCTTTTTGCGTCATTCCAGCTTCAAGAAGAAGGTTTGAAGCTTTGCTGGAGATCTTGTTGTATGGCTATGAATTGGTGTCAGGATGATAGCTCTGCACAAATGATTGACCACAACCCTGATCATTAACCACACTGTTGCCCATTGAGGAACTGAACCTGACAGTGAATTAGTTCCCGATCACCTCACCTGGAAGTCTTGGTTGGTGTAATAATAGTTCTGTTATGTCCTCTGCGGTCAGGGTGAGAGTGGTAGAGCCTGTCACAGTTCAGACATAACCCCTGAGTGCAGGTGGAGCACTGAGAGTGCACAGCAGAAATACCGCAGATGCTGCAGGTCTCTGCAGCCACCGAAACACAAAGGGGGAAAAAAAACTTTATGATTTAAAATATCAAAGAGAATAAGCATTTATCAATAGTGCTATTGGTGTCTGATATTTTCCTGTATTAAAATCTGTTCTAGTGTCCCAAACCTTTCTGTATTTTGTCTCTCTTGTGATCGGTTCTGGGGGGGTGGCGGTGATAGAGGTCATCACAAGCATCACAAAAAGGTTGATTGTCACAAGATGGGCAAATCACAGATGAAGTGGTGCCACACAAATTACACTTACTCGCTACAAGAGAACCTGGAAACACAGAAAGAAAGATTTTAGGTGGTATATTCAATGTTCAGTTGCTAATAAAGAATTTAAAAAATATATAAAACAGATGTAGACCCCATTAAGGCAGGATTTACTTCTCTAAGGGAAGTGGAGTCATTATACATCATATGTGTTGGTTTGTGGTTTGACCAACACCATTTATTTTACTATGACACATGGCTTTTTGTCCAGAAATTGATAAAGTCAAAAAGCAAGTCATCGTCCACTACAGAACATTATTTACAAATGCTGAAATGTTATCTGGAATGATGTGCTAAATTACCAAGGAGCACAATGAATATAGTTTTACCTCTGATACCACTTTCTCAATAAAAATAAAGAAGGTTGAGAAGGTTAAATAGAGAAGGTTGTTTATGTGATGGCAGCTCACCTGATAAAGGTTTGATGAGTTGTCCAGACTCTGGGACCTGAATAGATTTAAGTGAAGGAGACAAAACCTGAGAATCTTCTGCGTGCTGGTCCTGTCCAGACAGGATTACCACAGAGTCGCTCACCACCTTATCCTGATAAAACCAGCATGACAGTCAACACTCTTTTCATTTTAAACATGTCAAACTTAACAAAAATAAGATAGAAATCAATGAATTAGTGAAGAGTGCTGTTGAAACGAATGACAACAATGCCGCAGAACGGGTCTATTACATTTCCCACCATTTATAAGCTTAAATGATTATTGACATAATGTGAGTGAAAGTGGCTCTTAAAACTGGAAAGATCCTCTGGAGAGAAGACGTCTTACTCTGTTTGAATTCTTAAAACACAGAAATACTGAGCAGAGATGAAATTGAATCCAACACAAGAGCAGTGCTGCAGCAGGTTGAGTCAGCAGTAAAAAAACAAATGATCTGCTTTATTTTAGCTAGTAGATGATATAGTAAGTTGTAAAATATGATTATGATGATGATGGGAGTACATGTGCAAGTGTGGGAAAATGTAAACAATGACAAAGAGTGTTGTGACAGTGACCCAGATTCTCATACAGACCTGCTGGATGATAAATGGGATGATATCTTTGAAGTATTCTAAGTGAGGATGTGTACCCTACACAAACAGAGGTACAAGAAATGGAATAAGGTGACCTGTTCACACAAAAACTGCGAGCACAAATGCAATCAGATTATTGATCACACACAAATACCTTCACAAGCATGTCCACCTCGGTGCGCAAGATCATCACTTCAAGTGTCACTGCAGCAACTTTGTCAGCATCTGGTTCGCTGACTTCATCTGGGAAACTGAGGCCATCTATCTGCTGACTGGTGTAACCGTAGAGATGTAAGACTCTCCGGCCGCCCTATCGTGAAAAAACAGGGAGGATATCTTTGTTCAAGATGCAGGATGACCTTCAGACTTCATGTTGGAAGCTTGCATAATCGAGCTAATAAAGTTTGTATGTCAACATTTGGACAGTTTTTCCTTCTTTTTAAAGGTTAATTAATGTAAAGAAAATGTGAGTACGTTTCACCAAAAACCTGCAAAGTTGAACCACAGTCTTTCTGTACAAGCAAAATGGAAGATTTACACTAAACGACTCTTTAAGGTATTAAAATCCAGGGCTGTACTTACCTTTATGGCATCCACAGTGCTTTTGAAGACTGGATTGTTGTGCTTGACGCTCCTCCAGTATCTAGGCTTGCTGGGACAGGTCAGGTTGCAGCCGTACTTCTCCAGGATACTCAAGGCCTTGACCAGTCTAGTCAAAGAGTCCAGGATCTGAAACAGACCAAAAAACAAAACAACTAAAATAACTAAAAATACACAAAATTTCTAAAAAGAAAAAAAGAGACAAAACAAAAAACAAAAACAAAAGAATCACAACAAACAAGATGCAAATCAACCTCAAAGATGCAGATGAATTAAAATATACCAAACACACAAGAAGAAAAAGAGACACAAACTAACTAAAGAGACTTGAAATCACTAAAATTAGAAAACAAGATTACTACAAAGATGAAAAACAATTAAATATAGATGCAAAACAAACATAGGGACAGATAATATACGTACATATGGTAAAGAGCATAAGAGTAATAGAAGTGTGAGGCCTTTTACATGTCTGTGCCCTCATGGGTGTGAAAATCTATCCATGTGTTAAAGTTTATAGAATTCATGTTGCCAAAATTTAGAAAAGCAGAAACTAGCTTGTGCAGAAGTCATCCCAGTTTGATGTAGTTACAGTTAAAGTTGTGTGGCAGCTAGTGGCACAGGAAGAAAAGCAGAATAGAAGAAGGAATGCAATTTATTTCAATAACTGTTTTGCAGTGAGTCAAGAAAGTGAAACTGGTCTCTACAGGACAACAATGAGCCAAGGCAGATCTCAAAAATCTACCTTGTGCTACATCAGGATAAACATAAACTCAAGCTCTAGGAACAGAGCCCTGTGAAAATCTGAACATCTATGAAAATCTGTGGGGGGATGTTAAATATAATGCATGTACAAGAAAGCTTCAAATATATAAGAACCTGCAGGAAAACTGGGTGAAAGTAACTAAATCAAGAACAGAAAGAGTCTTGGTTGTTTTAAAAAGTGTTTCTAAGCTGTGACGTCTGAGGTTAGCACTATGGTATACAGACACTATGTACTTTGCCTGCTGTGAACTCTTTACTTATGTACTAAGATAAAACAGGATCACACAACTACAGCAGCACCACAGTTAAGAGAACCTTTACCTCCTGTCTGTTGCGGCCGGCTGCGTTGTCTCTCAGCATGTCTTCCACTGTGAGTTCATGGTACTTCTCTGACAGAGGCAGAGCGATGGAGGCCATGGTCTGAACGTCCACCTTCACATCCTGGGCTGAACCTGAGGAGGAGAGTTGGGACTTGGCTCTCCTCCTAACCTCGCCCATCTCAACAGACGGGCTGCTGCTCATTGCTGTCAGAACGGAAAGACTATTTTTAATGTCAATGCATTATTAAAATTCAAATATTTTCACATTTCAGCTTCTGAAATGTAAGAATCGGCAACAATTCAATGGTTTACTGTACATACTCACACTGCTACATATACTGTACTTACATGTATATATTTTATTTATTACTGAACTGTTTATACTGTCAGGTTTCATAGCCTATTTATCTCAGACTGTGCCAGTTTAGTCTTTCGTCTACTTTGGTCAGACTGTCTTTCTGACACTCTAGTATTTAAGCTGTTGTAAAAATGCAATTTCCCCATTGTGGGACTAATAAAGGTTTTCTTATCTTATCTTATCTTATCTTATCTTATCATAAATTGGACTACTGGTCAAACAGAATCAATTTGAGGCTTGGGGCTGGTGTCTTACAGCAGTAGCTCATATGATGCAAATGGAAAAAATTAAAATTATATATCTGCAGAGTTTAGAAAACAAGAAACTTTAAGTGGGCACATCTATTTTGAACTCACAGTCGTATAAGGACTGTGCAACAATTCTGAGGTACTTATGCCATACTGTATTGTATTTTATGCAATTTTACTTTTTACTGGAATATCTGTGCAAAACATACAATCTGCATTTACCTGTTTATCAGTAAAATATCTCTCCAAAAATATTTTGGCTACTTTACTTAGTTTGTATGACTGACGTGTCCTGTGATCAAAATGTTTTTAGGCAAAGTTTGGGTTAAACTTACAAAGCTCAACTTAAAACTTGTAAAAGCATGATCTGTGGAAGCTGATCCCAAACTAATGGACGACCTAAATCGTTCCAGCACACACACAAACACACAGTTTATTATGCAAAGCAGGGAGCATTTCTAGCTCCGCTTTTCATCAGTAAAAATCCAGTTTCTCACTAATGCAATAATGAAAATTACCATATATGCATATGGGAAATTGTATATTCTCATTTCAGCTTTAAGTCCAGGACGTCAGGGGGCATTTTAAATCTCCCTAAATACACAACAGTTCTAATAGTAAGGAACGAGGAACCCAGCTCACGTTTTCAAATCAGTTTCTGAGTTTGTTATTGTCTCTAATTGACTGCGTGACGCCCTGACAACAGTATGGGAAAGTCCAGGCTAATGATAGCTTCACTCCCCCTGACGTTAACATTGACATTAACATCAGTAGTAAACAGTATCAGAAACACTACAGACAGCACTCACTGTTATGATTCTTCACGATAAAGTCCTATCTAATATCAGTTAAAGTTGCCATTTGTTATTTTTGGGATGTTGAAGTGTGAAACATTAAGCTAGCAAACAAACATTTCTCGTTAGTTGAAACCGAAACTTTGACAAAGTAGCTGCTTACCGTCCGTCTGTATGAGTTTAGGCCCCTGTAGTGGCTGTTCTGTCTTCCCACGGCTCGGAAGAAAGTATTTAACCTGCCGTCAATGAAAATGCAGCGTTTTTAAACCCTCGTCAGTGGTTGAAGTCCTCCCTGCACCGACACTGTGGTGCCGTCTGTGTTGTCTGAAGCGTGAAATGCGGAACTACAGTTTGACGTCGGTGTGTGTGTTCCACTTCCTGTTTGGTATTTCAAAATAAAAGCAATGTTCCTTGAAAATAAAAGCAAACCCTTTTAGATTGTGTCCTTCACATGAGCTAATACTTTATCAGTGATCTAAAGTAACTAGGTACATTTACTTTACTTGAGTATTTCCATTCAATTGCACTTTATACTTTTAGTTTAGGGAGAAATTGTAAACTTTTGACGCCACTACATTAAACCTTTACTCCACTTACTCTGCAGGTGCAGACTAATCAGCATCTATCACCTAATTAATATGATATATTAATAATGGACTAACCACATTGCAATACACAAAACAGTTTAAATGGGCTTCACATTTACAAACTGCACACAAATGAACGCATCAACATCCAATAATATGAACTATATCATTTTGTAATAGACTATTCTATGCATAAACTCTGCTACTTAGGTAAAACTAACCAAAACTGAAGCTTTATTATTTTATATAAACTTTATTTAAATTGGGAATTTTCGATAAAGTATAGCAACCTGTTTTTTGAGGGAAATCATGACAGGATGAAATATTTTGGACACAGCATTAAAATATAAAACACATAAATTATACAATAATTCACAGCAGAGTTTATAATAACCTTATATTGAGTCTGGAAGTTTGTTCAGGTCATTTTCATCTGAAAACTATTTTCAAGTGGATTAAGCAGAAAACACTAAAACTTTCTCTCCCATCTGGCTGTGTCCCCAACCTCTTTTGTTTTTATTTTTCAGATAATCAACCAGCCAAGACTAAGACTATACACGCAGCCATAATAAATGTCCTGGATGCAAATTATTCTGCTTATGAATCTAAAATGTGTTATACAAATAAAAACTTTTTGTTTATTTCCACAGCAAATCACTGTAAAATAATGTTTTCATACTATGGAGAAATGTATGAAAAGCCTTGTTTTTACATGTACAATTTGCATTGCACATACACTGAATTACATGTTAAATGAATATTATGTTTCATATATCAGGATGTTTTACTCATAGTTATGTGGAATTGAAATGCATTTGCATTAAAATAAATATTTAATCCATTTAGCCCTTCACTGTGTAATGATTAGAAATACATATATTCGCTCTATTTACTCTACAGTCAACACTGGACTCTTCCTAGAACAAGAACCGAAGTGAAAATGAAGGTTTGAAGGAAGGAAACTACCTAAATTAACAGGAGCGAGGAGACAGTGGGAGGCGCAAACTGCATCATCCGACTCCAAACCGAAAGTAAAGAGGACGAGGAAATGAAATAATCTCACCAGAGAGCACGTATTGTCGTCTCCCGTGCTCCTCGGATTTCATCTAAAAGTCCTATTTATTAGTCTTTAAGTCGGATTTGTCGTCATGTCAAAGACCAGCACTCTGAAAATAAGCAGCGCCAGCGCGGTGAAGGTGAGTTGAACTCCGCGGAGCAGGAGCCGCGACGAGCGGCTGCAGCACAGGTAGAAAAAGGCCCCGGACTGAAAAGACTGTAGAGGACGAGGGGATTTAATGCAGCTACTTTTCTTAAATGTTGAGCCCGAACATGTTGAGAAACAACCAGTTGATAAGTGATAAAGCAGCGGAAAGTCCCCCTCCGAGAGGAAAACGAAAGTAAATCAAAACGGCCTCGTGAGTCAGCAGCTTTAACTTGATGTGACTTTTTGCTCAGTGTTTAAAGTCGATTTCTTCTGTTTGTCATTTTCTGCAGGTGGAGAACTTCCGCCAGTCTCTCTACCAAGAGGTTTGTAACGTTGTGTCGTAGCAGGCTGAAGTGGCACATTTTAGGTTCTGCAGCTCTGATCACGTTTGAATGTTTTGCAGGCAGAGAAGCTGTTCTCCAACCTCATCCCACAGAAGATATTTCAGCTGGACGCTCTGCTCAGGGTCAGCAAGTCCACTGTTCGCCTGTCCTACACAGTAACTGTGTGCAGCCACCTGCAGACCCTGTGTTTGCTGCTTCTGACCCATCCTGTCTGTCATTTCAGGACGATGTCCTCAGCATCACAGACATGTCCTCACTCCAGGCTCCGCTGGACATCCCCATACCAGACCCTCCTTCTCCAGAGGATGAGGTGAGTCCAGCTCCGTCCTTCTGCTGCAGATCCCACATTGAATCCTTCACTAATTCACAGTGATTCTAATGTCTAGAAGAAGACTTCTCACTTTTTAAAATATATTAGCACAACAACCTCCCTTCACTCCACATATAAACAAACAACCTGCACATTTTGAGCTGTCTGTTAACAACCTGCACACAGAGGACAGAATAGACACACAATGCACAATATACATGGAAACAAATCGTTTTGCCTCCTCACAAACCAGCAACACCTGCTGACCCACTCAGGCGTTATTCTTCTTCTGTTTTCTATTTGGTGACTCACAGACACATGCATTATCCCCACCTACTGTCGATACTGGCTCACTGTCTTTTTACATAATGATTTGACTCCGTCTTGTAGAAAAGCCCGCTGTCAAACTCTAGTTGTAAGGTTTTGGGCAGTGGTAGTTACCTTTAGGTGTTTCAGGTAGAAAAAGTTTCTGCCCTCAGGAATGAGAAAGAAAGAACCAAAAGACTGAACCAGCAAATGGTGACATCAAGCTACCAGCAGAAAAATCGTCTAATCGACTCGACGTTTGGTTGACTTAGGTTTAGTTAAAGGTCTCACTTCCAACTTGTACACAACAGGTACATGCTATGTGCAGTTTCTGGTCCTGTGACACTGTGGACCTCTGTTGATTGTGTTTATTATTGTGTTTAATACTTTTACTACTGTAACTGGTTTTGCATTAGATGCAGCTTCTGCCCGACATACTGTGCATGAGTTTCTCAATGTAAAATTGTTTTCCCAGGAGATGGAGACGGACAAGAATGAAGATGATGAGAAGAAAAAGAAGAAACGTAAAGAGTTTTTAGTTTTTAATCTTTACCTGGACTGATAACTTCCTACCATGTACACGATAGACAAGGTGCTTAATTTTGACCGTGTCCCACAGCTCCAAAGTGTGGCTTCATCAAGGGGAACGAGAAGATTATTCAGCTTCTAGACCGCGTGAAACCAGAGATTGTTGGTCTGAGAGAGACAATCATCGCAGTAAGTGAATCACTCTCACTGTAAAGTTTCTAAACATTTGACAAAGTGTGAAAAACTCTCATGTTTCACTGAGAGATTTTCTCTGATAAACTCTCTTCTGCACGTAGGTGTCCTGCTGGATTCAACACCTCATTCCAAAAATAGAAGATGGAAATGACTTCGGGGTGGCCATCCAGGTACACAGTGTGCATCCCCTACACACAGTTTTACAGTTTGATCAACAGATGTGAGGTTTTAATGAATTACAAATGATCCTTTCACCACAGGAGAAAATCTTGGAGAGGATTGCTGCAATAAAAACTAAAGTCGATGGTTTTCAGACCAACATCAACAAGTAGGTTGGATCCGATGCCTGTTTAGAGTTAAAAACAGCTCTCACCTCTCTTACAGACTGTTATGAGACTAACAATGCAACATATTAAGACTATTTAAAGCAGAAAACGTAACACTTAAATATCTGTTATAACATGTGTAGGTACTTCTCAGAGAGGGGAGACGCTGTCGCAAAAGCTTCCAAAGAGACGCATGTGGTGAGTGGTTCTGTCTTGTTTTTATAGATGCATTAAACAGATGCTCCAGTAATTTGGTATGTTACACTTCCATAAAGTTTCAAGAGTTACCTCAGATTACATGTTTATACTATAGTGTATATAGGTTTATAGTATGTGTCACTTCCTTCATGCCTGGAAAATGCTCATGTCTTTGAAATTCCATGATCAGTTTGAAAGTGGTGCACAGTCACTAAGTCAAATTTAGATACTTAATACTTGAGCGATTCAGTGTTGGACTACTGTATATTCCTACTCCACTACTTTATCAGGCTGCCAAATGTTATTTTCAGATAATAATTCTTTAAGCTTGTGTCTCCAACTATGGAGATAAGCGTTTCTTTGTCGGATTGGAAGTTTCTCCTTATTCTGAACTGAAATAAGGAGGCAGCTGCATAAGTAAGCTGCCGTTCCTTCTGGAAAGACGGTGAACCCCAAACCCTGAGCACCTTAAATGGAGCAGCCTGTCCACAATTATTTCACCTCAGGGATTAACAGAAGATATCAAAAATCCCTAAATCCAGGTCAACGTTACCCTCAATAATTCGGGGAACTTTTGGAAAGACTGTTCAGAGCAGCAGGTACACTGAGCTTAACATGAAAAATTGGTGGCCTGCTCCTTTAACGCAGCTTTCTTTCCCTGCAGATGGACTACCGCTCTCTTGTGCGCGACAAGGATGAGGCCATCTACTCTGAGATCAGAGTAATTGTTCTTGACATCCGCGGCTTCTACGTATGTCAACTAACTTGTCAGAAATGTTAACCCCGAATCCTGTCGCAGCCGTTTAAAATAATTTTTTCTACCTCTTCACTTTAGGCCGAGCTTTACGACATTATAAGCAAGAATCTGGAGAAGGTGACCAATCCAAAAGGAGAGGAGAAGCCTTCCATGTATTGAAGCAGGGGGGCGGAGGTACCACTGGGACACATTCTTCTATTGTCCTAATCTTCTTCAGTTTTGTTTGCTTGCTGTGTTCATTACTCAATCAACTCTCTCTTCAGTCAAGGTGCATGTCCATGTAAATCAGTCAGAAAACATTCAGAAAGTTAGAAATGATTTGCTTTTATAAAGTTCAATAAACATAAGAAGTAACTGGAACAAGGTTTTATTTCTTCTGTTGTGTGAAAACACTTTGTTTTGTACCAACATTTGCACTAAATTTTAGTTGTTAAACTATTAATTTAAAAAAATTAAAAACAAGTTTGTTTGTTTTTTAAATGGTGTCATTCATCTTTATTTGTAACAAAAACAGATTTTTCTTTAAGGTGTGATTCATGATAGACATCTTATTTATTCTTGTCTACAGAAACAGCCAATTAGGAATTTTATTACAAAAATATTTTCCTCCCTAAAGGTAAAGTGGGAAGAGTGATAACAACAATAACTAAATCAACTACTGTAGAAAATAAAAAACAAAACTGTCTCAGCATCCAGTGGTTCAGACTTCAGGACCTTCTCCACCAGGTATGAGCTGCACAAAAGAAAATGTGTAATAAAGATAAGAATAATGTATGTGCTTTTAAACTGGCAGAAGACATGCACCAATTTACATACCATGGTGATGTTGTTGCCATTAAGCAGGATCTGGTCCAGTTTGGTAATCCTCCTTCCCTCTGGTGTGATTTCACTGAAACAAAGTTATATCAAGATATTTTAATTTAATATACAATTCAGTATTTGATGCTGTATTTCAAGTAGAAACAAGACGTTTACTTACAATTCTGTGACATCTTCCAGTACCATATCTAAAACAGCAAGTTAAGGAAAAAATCTAGACAAATACTGTGAGCTAAAAAATCAAAGCGCACAGTACAATAAACTGGTTAAAGTGTGAAAGGATACTGACAAAATCATCAAAACCCAGCAGGGTGCCGACGATTTCTTTGTCTGTTTTCATGACAATGTGAATTCGAGAGCCGATACATTTGTCCACAAGCTCTGAGGAATGGAAAAAGAAAGTATGACATCACCCTGTAGTTTAAATTTTGTGCTTTTTCTCCACAAAGCTGATCTGTTGCCCACACTTTTTAGTTTGCTTCTATTAATAATTATGTGTATAGGAGCTGGAATTTGTTAAATAAGAATCAAACACAAAATGTAAATCAAAGATATCCTAGTAACAGACAGTTGAATTTTGGTTGGACAAAACAAAACATTTGATAAAAACAACTGATTCTTATTCTCAATGTATTGACTGGATTTTCTCTCCGTCGAGAAAGTGGAAAAGCAACTGATTTGAAATGAAAACATTTCTAATGATATTGAGCCAAATGTGTGATAACTAAAAATGACTTCTTTACATCTAATTTCACATCCGTTTTATTTTCCCACCTGTATTACTACCAAATGCAATAAAACACTGTTGCTAAGTGCTTTGTTGTATATATTTATAATTTTCTTTAATCATAAAGTCTTTGGATCAGGCTGGATTTAGGTTTCTATTACTAATTCATAATTTTCCCAATAAAAAAACATTTCACATGTTCCCAGAGCTGTCAGTTAAATTTCAATTTACTTGTTTGGTGCAACTAACTTTTTAAAACTTGGAGATTTTAACATACTTATTACATACGTAAGAAATTTACATTTTTAAAAAGTCTTGCACCTCATTAAATGGAAACTTTTTCTTCTCAGGCACTTAAATGTTTTTCTCCCTGTCTTATTAATTTTGTTTGTCTTAACCTCAGTTTTAAGTCGCTTTGAATAAAAGCGTCTGCCAAAGAACTAAATGCACATGTAAAGACATGAAAGAACACTTCCTCCATCAATAATTCACAGTGTTTTATCTTAATTTAATTGATTTCTTCCTTAACGTGTTACAACAAATTAATATTCGTTCATTTATTATAAAATAAACAAAATAAAATCTCTATTTTGAGACATTGCAGGATACAGGTTCTTTTGTACCTGCCAGCATGATGCTAACGTGCACTAGCTAACAAGACAACCTTAATATCTTAACTGTCTGTCTACAAGTCCCACGGACACAGACATATGTTGTTAACGCATCATTAACGGTGTAAAACATACAAACTTTGTAAAATAAGATATTACAAACCCAGTGGAAGCAGCTGTGAAGGATTTGTTGCTGGAGTAGCCGCCATGTTCTTACGAAGAAGACCGAAGCAATCGAGCAGCACCTACTTCTATGATTAGCACACAGACCGAAGCAATCAAACAGCAAACTCTTATTTTAGTACAAAGGAAAACTGCAAACCAACGCAAAGAGTTGATGTCGCCCCCTGCTGCACCGGAGGGTCCATCATGACTCAGAGGGGCCGAGGTAAAAATACAGGTTGAAATACTTAGTATATGTTTTTGTGTAAAGATAAAGCACACCTTAACATATTTATGTAAAACCTTGAAGAATTTTTTATTTTTTTTTAATAGTCTTTCAAACAAACAAAAAGATTTTTTTTTCCACTTAGTTTTTTCCACATACTCACATTTTAAACCACATCTTAAAATAACACATTATATCAGTCAGGTTAATAAAACAGAATAATCAGACAATAAGATATGTGATCAGTATCACTAATTAACAATTTTATAGTAAAACAATTTAATTCACTATTATAAAAATGACAAGTTACATCCTGTAAATGTAAATCAACAATGTAAATGCTTCTAGTAAATGCCTCTCATGTTCACTCTGTACAATCAGATGTGAGGATTCCCTGAAGCCCTATAACAGTACACTCAGTTTACTTTATCAGTTAAAATAGAAACAAAAGCAGAAATGTATCTTTGGATAAAGTGTGGAAGATATTTCTTAAATGTAAATAAAGATTAAAATGATTAAGAACATCTTAAAGAAAGTTGTTCCCTCTTCATTTTACTCCAGACCAAGATGTTCACAGAGGGAGGGGTCGAGCTCACAGAGAACCTCAATCATGTCTGAACTGGCAGCTTCACCTTTCTTCCTCACTGTGTCGATAACCAAACGAGCTTTGTCTTCTCTGTTTTGCTTGGTGTCCACCGACTCCCTCTCAGAATCAGTTATCACCTTTTTCTCCAACAGTTTGTCCAGCAGACTTTTAACAACTGGTTCTGAGATTCCACCAACGAACCCGCTCCGTGCTTTCTTCAGCTTCTCATTTGTAGGGAGATTCAGAGCAGGCTCCTCACATAACTTTCTCTTTCTAGCAACTGGAAGACAAACCTCACTTTCCCAAACCACGAGGGAGCTGTTGGTGTCTCGAAGGAACAGCTCAATATTTTTAATGATTGTTTTTAAGATCACCTGGAATGATGGGATGTAGTTGTCGTCAAACTCCAGATCAAATTCAGCTTGTTTCGGTTGAACTTTAACTGAGTTGTCTTGAGGACAAGTGGACAGTGTGTAAAACTGATCTGGACAAAGTTTACAGTGAGAGGACGTCTCTATGTACCTCTCATCTCCAACTGATGCCTTCCTTTTGCGCTGCACATCTCGGAGCACGATGTTTCTCGGTAGCAACAACACAGTGAGGAAGGATGTGAGATCAGGATCAGCTGGGGGTCTGTAGAACAGCAGAACCAGAGCTCGGACCGGGTCTGGAGGTGAGTCTTCCTCCTTGACATTACCGTAACCAGAAAACCCTGTGGTGTTGATAACAACATGAGTTTCTGTGATCTCACGAGGACTGATATACTCCACGTCTTCATCATCCTTCACATGAGCTACTGACAAGAACTGACATCCACCTGTGGAGCTGATCTCACAGTGAGGGAGGTGAAGCTGACACACAGACTGCTGCACACACGTGATGTCAAACAGGGGTCCTGCAGGCTTCTTGTGATGTTGTCTCAGTAGTCTCCTGTTCCAAGGGACAATCCTGTAAACCACGTCCCCTTCTCCCTTCATGTCAAACATCAGACCTGTCACACTGCACAGGTACAGACCTGGACAGGAGCACTGGAACCTGTAGGTTTCCACGTCTCTATCAACAGTGATAACAGGAGTAAACTCCTCAAAGCTGGTTTTTAACTTCATGTCAGGTGAACTGTTTGATTGTGTTGAGCTGTCGTCTCTTCCACTCAGACCAGGATCTGAGCTTTTAGGCACAGTGTGTGTCATGGTGTTTGTAGTTGACCTGTGCTCAGCTGAAACCAATTCCTCCATCTCATAAATTTCATATGGGGATTCACCTTCATACTGCCCACACATTAACTGTAGGTCATATTGAACTCCACTTCTGCCTTGTGAAGGTGGACGTGAACAGGAACTGTGACAGCTCACACAGCACAGAGCTCTCCTGACCACTCTGACTGCCCTGCTGAACCATGATGTTTCTCCTCTTGTTCTTGTAGCTGATGAATGAGAGTCAGAAGAGTTGCGTGTGCAACAGGAGCAGCTCCCACAACAAAAACACTCATCACACAATGTTGCACTGTGATGCCCAATCTGAGGTTCATTACTTTCTTCTAAGTGAACCTCCATCTCCTCTGGTGTGTTTTGGTTTTCACTTTTGTCTTCTTCAGTCGGAGCTGAGCAGAAAAAGAACTGCCCTCTTCTATTGTGACGGCTCATTTTTTATAAATGTAGAACATGAGACGATCTTCTCAGTTGTTTGTCAATGCTGTTCCTTTTTTGTTGATCAGTGTTTGAGTTGCTGCCACAGCCTGAAATAAATATAAGACAAAATCAAAATCCAGGTCATATAAAGGAATATGTATCATATTCAGTTCAAATCTGTTTAGAAATGCAAAATCAGATAAAACAACAATTATTTAAATTTCTAATTTTCAGTTTACAACATATCATTATTTAAAAAAAAAAACTTTTTTCTTTACTTACACATGATTGAAAACAGATATTTTTTTTCTGTTTTAAATTAAAGTTAAATTCTGTGATGACTTGTTTTGGCAGAGGTGTGACTATCACATCCTTCACATCCTTCCCTTCCTTTTTCACCTAATGAGCCTATTCAGGCCAAAGAGTGGACTAAAACCAAACCTGCAGTACAAATCTGTGGCCTTTGACCAACTATCTTCAGGCTGAAGAAGCTACTTGATGAGTAGTGAAACTTTTCAACCTAACAAGAAGGAAGTGCAGTCACCATGACTCAACTTCCAGATAACTGAGACATAAAATCACTACTACCCCGGGGATATATGTAGCGTATGAGGGAATGTAGGAAGCGAAACTAACAGACAGTAGGTAGTTACGACAGATACATTTCTAACTCATTTTCAAACATTCATGTTCTTATTAAGTTTTAACTTACGATTAGGCTACCTACAATCGACCTACCAGAAATTACAGCTGTTCGGTTTCTGACTCACTTGTGAGCCTGCTTCTTTCTCCTCCTACTAATTTCTGTGATATCTGTCGGTAAATCACTTCACACAGTGGTATGAAGTGTGTTTTTTTCTAAATCTTTATATGTTGTGAGCTAAAAAAACAAATTTTATTTATCATAAACCACGGAAGCCAAACCTGCAGGCTAGACTGGGCCCCAGCTCTACACTGCACACATAATGTCTGTGGTTCATTGCATGTGGACGAGGAGTAAAACAGGATAATATGTGAAATTTAAACACACACTTCCTCCTCTTTTGTAAAGTTTTGAAACTGTTATTGTTGTTGTTATAGTCTGAGCTGAAGCTAAGCTAACTTCCTGTAGCTCCTGCACGTTTGGATCTGGTCTCACCGTCCTCTAACATCTAGTTTAGGTCTCAGTTTTACAACAGCAGGTTCTTTAACCTTCACATTCAGGGTCAGACTGTGGTTTTTAAATTGCTATAAACTGTTTTACACATGCAGCTGCAGCATAACTCCAGGTAAAGAGTGGTGCAAAACAACTTGGTGGAGAGGACAGGTGTCTTGTCTAAAAGTGACTCTGATCCTTTTGATCACTTTCTACTCCTCTGTGAGACCAGTTTAACCAGTGAAATGTGGTTTTCTCATTGTCTTGGTAAAATGGACCAGAGTCACTTCTGAGTCCACTGAGTCATTAGAATAAGTAACATGGAGAATGATCTTGTTTTATATGGGTCCACATCAGTAGTGCAGACAGAAGCAGAATATAAGACAAATGAAACACATTTAGGCAGCGGGAGACTTTACAAACATGAAGACGCACTAACCTGAATCCTGACTTCATGACATATAAGTTTACATCCAACATATTGTTGTCTTAAAGCATTTTACATAACAATGGTTTCTTTTGACCATGGTTGTTTAGTTATGATTTCTTCAAACCTTTAAGTTTTAAACAGACACACCATCACTGTTACCTCAGGGATACATGTAGTGTATTGTTTTGGTCCTTTTTAGCAGTTTGATGCTGAAATAAGCAGCTGAGATAAACTGAGGCCTCTTTAACAGGTCGTGTGCTCCTGTGGACCAGTTTCTGACAGAGTCGTGATCACACTCAGAGTTAAAGAGCTGTATATGTTTAATGTTATGTATGAATTAGAGTAAAAACAAGATTCTGTCATTAAACACTGACTCTCCTGGCTGCTCTCTGTCTTTGTTGAGGTGGTTTCATTCTTCCCTCTGATTCACACTGGTTATTAACCTGCAGTATGTATTTTAAATACAGAAACCAAGAAGAGACTCTCTTCCTTTATAATAAAGGATGTTTCACTGCAGTTTTTTCACTCATTTCTTTTCAGTTCACGATCTACTCACCTGCTCCAACAGACTTTGAATAAACCAGAGGATGTAAAAATCCAAACATCAGATGAAAAAGCGTTACTTAAAGCTGGAAGTCACTTCAGTGTTGACTGGAAAATCCAGAACGGTGAGAGGAAGCGAAACTAACAGACACTAGGTAGTTATCACAGATACATTTCTACCTAATTTACAATTTTATTAAGTTTTAACTTACGATTACCTATGATAAATTACAGCTGTTTGGTTTCTGACTTACTTGTGAGCCTTCTTCTTCCTCCTCCTACTAATTTCTGTGTTATTTGATAAACTCCGTCACACAGTGGTAATCTGCATGTTGTTTTCTCATTGGTGATCAACTGGCTCCAGAATCCTAAATAAATAAAACAATGCCAACGATGCGCACAGTACTGGAAACTGTGTTCTCCTTCAGTCTTAATATTTTCTGGATGTGTCACTTTTGAATCTGCACAAAATCTGCTGACAGTCTGAGAAGTGACTTCCTTAATGCAGCAAAGATTCATCACTGAGGTGAACGTAGCTACTGTTTAAAGCTATAAACTAAAATATAGAATATAAACAAAATGAAGGTGTTTGTTTAGGCAATAAGAAATTATTTGTTACTGTTGTAAGCTAAAAAAAAAAAAAACACTAAAAATTGTAATTGAAGCCACCGAGTGCACACATAACATCTGTGGTTCATTACATGTGGGTAAAGAGTTATAGGGGACATGATGTGAAGTGAGATTTAAAGACACACACACTTCTGTTATTGTTGTTGTTATAGTCTGAGCTGAAGCTAAGCTAACTTCCTGCAGCTACTGCACGTTTGGATCTGGTCTCACCGTCCTCAAACATCTGGTTTAGGTCTCAGATGTACAACAGCAGGTTCTTTAACCTTCACATTCAGGGTCAGACTGTGGTTTTTAAATTGCTATAAACTGTTTTACACATGCAGCTGCAGCATAACTCCAGGTAAAGAGTGGTGCAAAACAACTTGCCTGTCATCAGTTTAGTTCTAGTTTCAAATGTCTGTGTGAAAACCATCAGTAGTAGTAACAACAACAGAAACAACAATCATAAATACTACATAACAGACTAAAAAAACAAAAACAGTCATTGTAAATGTGTGTTCTGGGTGTGAATATGTTACAGGTCCTAGGAATGGTACCACAGCAACAATGGCTGAGACACAATCTGGAAAACACAGGAAAGTTGTGGCAGCAATGAAGACACGGAGCGCTCAGTTCATCCTCCAGACTGCATCTTTATCAAGTAGGTAGAACAGTTACATTCTTCACAGTACATACAATATTTGTGTCTTTTTCAATCTGACATTTGTGCTCACACTGTCCATAACCTCAATTCTTGACATTTTCCATACATCACTTTCACAGTTTCTTGTATAACACTATTGTATTCTAAGAAATACTCTTCTTCAGTTCAACAAAAGTGCACATCATCACTTGTATTTAGTGGTCGAGGACATACTATCATCACATAGTATAATTCACAGTGTTACTCGACTGTACTTTAGCATACTACCCACAGATGCTTGACTTTACTGGAGTAAAACACTTATTTTTGGACACATGTACCACTGATGGAAATGTAAAACCTCTCAGTACATTCACAGAAACTCAACTCTTAACTGTAATAAACTATACATTTATATACGTCCATACATTCTCAAAAAGTGAAGTAGAGTAAGTTAATAAGACTTCTCCCATGTCAGTAAGTGAACAGGAGCTGAATCATTAGAGTGCGAGATAAACAAAACTAGTGACCTGCCTGCAAGACAACGCTGAGGGACGCAATAACCTGTAGTGCCACATCTGTCGGTAAATACCGTCGTCGAGTTCACGCCGTCTTTCCAAACTCTTAAACTTGGCACAACTCTCCAAAAGTAACCTTAAGGCAACGTAATTACACTTGTCTCACAAAATAAAGGCTTGAGAGGTAGTTTATGGTTGTTTTCAACCGAATACTAACCTGGAAAACACAGGAAAGTTGTAGCAGCAATGAAAACACGGAGCGCTCAGTTCATCCTCCAGACTGCATCTGAGGGTGGAGGAGTCCCAAAAAACAACCGAGGTGCAACTGCTCCTGTTTGCAAAGTTCCTACCTGAGGTGCTGCTCATGCTTATTGTTTTAATACACAATACATCTGAAAACCCTGTGTGTTACCATTCTGGGTGTGAATATAATACAAAGTTTGTTGTGAGACACATTTAGTTTGTTTTAAGTCAACATAGAGACTTCTCACAGATGATCTCAGATCACAGGATTAAACTCAACTCAGGTCTGAACGCTGTCACAAAGAAAGACAAGAGTTTTTAAATTAAGTAGATTAAAATAAATGAGCAAGAAATTCTTTATGTGTCGACTGATGGTAAAAATATTCCAATAATTTTCCAGAGATTTTCCACAGTAAGTTTAAAACACATTCATTCACCCAGCGTCCAGCAGATGGAGATATTTAACTAGTGATGACAGAGAAGTGATGAGTTGATGTTGTCAGAGTGGAGTTGATCGTCTACCTGAGTGAGCAGGTTTGTTCAGGTTCAAAATATTAGATAAAGAAGAAGGATAAACATATGATATTGATCTGGGGCTGTTCATCATATCACACTTTAGTCCAGAACGATTCCTGATTCTCATATTTAAGGTTTAGTTTTGAACCAAATATCAATGTTTCTACTTTTTAATTTTCTCCACTTGTCACAACAGGAAAAGTACAATTCTCTTAGCTCAGTACAGTAAAATCACAGTAAAGACATTTCTATGTCTCTCAGTCACAGGACGGTCCGTTTCTAATCAGCAGGTCAGCATTTACTCTGCTCTGTCCGACCTTTTCATGTGGATCAGATGGATTCAGATCTGATTAAGAGTATATCAGTCATCTCTGAACTGGCAGCTTCACCTTTCTTCTTCACTGTGTTGATAACAAAACAAGCTTCGTCTCTAGTTTTTCGTCCACTGACTCCCTCTCAGAACCACTTATCATCCGTTTCTCCAGCAGAACATGTTCTGAGACGTCCAACAGCCTGTTGTAGTTTTTTCACTTCAGTTTTTGAATACTTTGTTTAACCACATGTTCAAATAACACAATCTGTCAGTCAGGTTAATAAACAGGATAATCAGACAATAAGATTTGTGATCAGTATCATTAATTAACTATTATATAGTAAAACAATTTAATTCACTATAAGAAAAATGACGAGTTACTTCCTGTAAAATGTAAATCAACAGACACTATTGTCAGTCAGCAGATGGCTCTGAAGCTGCTTCTAGTTTCCTCTCATGTTCACTCTGTACAATCAGATGTGAGGATTCCCTGAAGCCCTATCACAGTACACTCAGTTTACTTTATCAGTTAAAATAGAAACAAAAGCAGAAATGTATCTTTGGATAAAGTGTGGAAGATATTTCTTAAATGTAAATAAAGATTAAAATGATTAAGAGCATCTTAAAGAAAGTTGTTCCCTCTTTATTTTACTCCAGACCAAGATGTTCACAGAGGGAGGGGTCGAGCTCACAGAGAACCTCAATCATGTCTGAACTGGCAGCTTCACCTTTCTTCCTCACTGTGTCGATAACCAAACGAGCTTTGTCTTCTCTGTTTTGCTTGGTGTCCACCGACTCCCTCTCAGAATCAGTTATCACCTTTTTCTCCAACAGTTTGTCCAGCAGACTTTTAACAACTGGTTCTGAGATTCCACCAACGAACCTGCTCCGTGCTTTCTTCAGCTTCTCATTTAAAGGGAGATTCAGAGCAGACTCCTCACATAACTTTCTCTTTCTAGCACCTGGAAGACAAACCTCACTTTCCCAAACAGTGAGGGAGCTGTTGGTGTCTCGAAGGAACAGCTCAATATTTTTAATTATTGTTTTTAAGATCACCTGGAATGAAGGGATGTAGTTGTCGTCAAACTCCAGATCAAATTCAGCTTGTTTCGGTTGAACTTTAACTGAGTTGTCTTGAGGACAAGTGGACAGTGTGTAAAACTGATCTGGACAAAGTTTACAGTGCGAGGACGTCTCTATGTACCTCTCATGTCCAACTGATGCCTTCCTTTTGCGCTGCACATCTCGGAGCACGATGTTTCTCGGTAGCAACAACACAGTGAGGAAGGATGTGAGATCAGGATCAGCTGGGGGTCTGTAGAACAGCAGAACCAGAGCTCGGACCGGGTCTGGAGGTGAGTCTTCCTCCTTGACATTACCGTAACCAGAAAACCCTGTGATGTTGATAACAACATGAGTTTCTGTGATCTCACAAGGACTGATATACTCCACGTCTTCATCATCCTTCACATGAGCTACTGACAAGAACTGACATCCACCTGTGGAGCTGATGTCACAGTGAGGGAGGTGAAGCTGACACACAGACTGCTGCACACACGTGATGTCAAACAGGGGTCCTGCAGGCTTCTTGTGATGTTGTCTCAGTAGTCTCCTGTTCCAAGGGACAATCCTGTAAACCACGTCCCCTTCTCCCTTCATGTCAAACATCAGACCTGTCACACTGCACAGGTACAGACCTGGACAGGAGCACTGGAACCTGTAGGTTTCCACGTCTCCATCAACAGTGATAACAGGAGTAAACTCCCCAAAGCTGGTTTGTTCCTGGTTTGATTGTGCTGAGCTGTTATCTCTTCCACTCAGACCAGGATCTGAGCTTTTAGGCACAGTGTGTGTCACGGTGTTTGTAGTTGACCTGTGCTCAGCTGAAACCAATTCCTCCATCACCTCCATATCATCACTGTCACCTGTGGATTCACCTTCAGACTGCACAGATAAAACCTCCACTTCATGTTGAACTACACTTCTTTGATCACATTTATGAAACTGAGTTTCATGTACGACATTAGGAGAAGAACGTACAGGGGACTTACTAAATTTATGTGAATGCGGCTGGCGTGAAAAATACGCAAGGTACATATTAGGTTCCTCACTTGAGCTGGTGGAAGGCCTACGACTGACACGGTGCAGAGCTTCATGTCTATCAAAACGTTCACAACGTTTCGCCAACAGACTTCTGCCTGATGAAGGTGGACGTGAACAGGAACTGTGACAGCTGACAGGAAAATGTTGTGCTGTTTTTCTTCCCCTCTTATCTGCAAATGGCTCAGTTACCTCAAACCTAGTTGAAGTAGGTGAAGTTAACCTGGGACTTGGTTGGAAAAAGGAATAATCTCTTTCAGACTCCACAGACAAACGCTCCATTGCTTCTTGAACTTCAGTCTCTTGACTTCTGCCTGATGAAGATGGACGTGAACAGGAACTGTGACAGCTCACACAGCACAGAGCCCTCCTGACCACTCTGACTGCCCTGCTGAACCATGATGTTTCTCCTCTTGTTCTTGTAGCTGATGAATGAGAGTCAGAAGAGCTGCGTGTGCAACAGGAGCAGCTCCCACAACAAAAACACTCATCACACAATGCTGCACTGTGATGCCCAATCTGAGGTTCATTACTTTCTTCTAAGTGAACCTCCATCTCCTCTGGTGTGTTTTGGTTTTCACTTTTGTCGTCTTCAGTCGGAGCTGAGCAGAAAAAGAACTGCCCTCTTCTATTGTGACGGATCATTTTTTATAAATGTATCCCTGAGAACACGAGACGATCGTCTCAGTTGTTTGTCAATGCTGTTTCTTTTTTGTTGTTCAGTGTTTGACTTGCTGCCACAGCCTGAAATAAATATAAGACAAAATCAAACCTTTGATTAGTGTTTCCTGGTCATATAAAGGAATATGTATCATATTCAGTTCAAATCTGTTTAGAAATGCAAAATCAGATAAAACAACAATTATTTAAATTTCTAATTTTCAGTTTACAATACAACATATCATTATTTAAAAAAAAAAAAAAACTTTTTTCTTTACTTACACATGCTTGAAAACAGATATTTTTTTTCTGTTTTAAATTAAAGTTAAATTCTGTGATGACTTGTTTTGGCAGAGGTGTGACTATCACATCCTTCACATCCTTCCCTTCCTTTTTCACCTAATGAGCCTATTCAGGCCAAAGAGTGGACTAAAACCAAACCTGCAGTACAAATCTGTGGCCTCTAACCAACTAACTTCAGACTGAAGAAGCTACTTGATGAGTAGTGAAATGTTTCAACCTAACAAGAAGGAAGTGCAGTCACCATGACTCAACTTCCAGATAACAGACATAAAATCACTACTACCCCGGGGATATATGTAGCGTATGAGGGAATGTAGGAAGCGAAACTAACAGACAGTAGGTAGTTACGACAGATACATTTCTAACTCATTTTCAAACATTCATGTTCTTATTATGTTTTAACTTACGATTAGGCTACCTACAATCGACCTACCATAAATTACAGCTGTTTGGTTTCTGACTCACTTGTGAGCCTCCTTCTTTCTCCTCCTACTAATTTCTATGATATCTGTCGGTAAATCACTTCACACAGTGGTATGACGTGATTTTTTCTTATATCTTTATACGTTGTGAGCTAAAAAATTAAATAAATAAATAAATTAAATTAAAATTTTTTTATTTATCAGAAACCACGGAAGCCAAACCTGCAGGCTAGACTGGGCCCCAGCTCTACACTGCACACATAATGTCTGTGGTTCATTGCATGTGGACGAGGAGTAAAACAGGATAATATGTGAAGTGAAATTTCACATATTATCACACACACTTCCTCCTCTTTTGCGTAAGTTTTGTAAAGGGTATAGTTGTTGTTATAGTCTGAGATGAAGCTAAGCTAACTTCCTGTAGCTACTGCACGTTTGGATCTGGTCTCACCGTCCTCAAACATCTGGTTTAGGTCTCAGTTTTACAACAGCAGGTTCTTTAACCTTCACATTCAGGGTCAGACTGTGGTTTTTAAATTGCTATAAACTGTTTTACACATGCAGCTGCAGCATAACTCCAGGTAAAGAGTGGTGCAAAACAACTTGGTGGAGAGGACAGGTGTCTTGTCTAAAAGTGACTCTGATCCTTTTGATCACTTTCTACTCCTCTGTGAGACCAGTTTAACCAGTGAAATGTGGTTTTCTCATTGTCTTGGTAAAATGGACCAGAGTCACTTCTGAGTCCACTGAGTCATTAGAATAAGTAACATGGAGAATGATCTTGTTTTATATGGGTCCACATCAGTAGTGCAGACAGAAGCAGAATATAAGACAAATGAAACACATTTAGGCAGCAGGAGACTTTACAAACATGAAGACGCACTAACCTGAATCCTGACTTCATGACATATAAGTTTACATCCAACACATTGTTGCTTTAAGGTATTTTACATAACAAAGGTTTCTTTTGACCACTTTTAAGATAATTTAGTTATAATTTCTTTAAACCTTTAAGTTTTAAACAGACACACCATCACTGTTACCTCAGGGATTTATGTAGTGTATTGTTTTGGTTCTTTATAGCAGTTTGATGCTGAAATAAGCAGCTGAGATAAACTGAGGCCTCTTTAACAGGTCGTGTGCTCCTGTGGACCAGTTTCTGACAGAGTCGCGATCACACTCAGAGTTAAAGAGCTGTATATGTTTAACGTTATGTATTAATTAGAGTAAAAACAAGATGCTTTCATTAAACACTGACTCTCCTGGCTGCTCTCTGTCTTTGTTGAGGTGGTTTCATTCTTCCCTCTGATTCACACTGGTTATTAACCTGCAGTATGTATTTTAAATACAGAAACCAAGAAGAGACTCTTCCTCTATAATAAAGGATGTTTCACTGCAGCTTTTTCACTCACTTCTTTTCAGTTCACAATCTACTCACCTCCTCCAACAGACTTGAAATAAACCAGAGGATGTAAAATCCCAACATCAGATGAAAAAGCGTTACTTAAAGCTGGAAGTCACTTCAGTGTTGACTGGAAAATCCAAAACGATGAGAGGAAGCGAAACTAACAGACACTAGGTAGTTACGACAGATACATTTCTAACTCATTTTCAAACATTCATGTTCTTATTAAGTTTTAACTTACGATTACCTATGATAAATTACAGCTGTTTGGCTTCTGACTTACTTGTGAGCCTCCTTCTTCCTCCTCCTACTAATTCCTGTGTTATCTGCTGATAAACTCCGTCACACAGTGGTAATCTGCATGTTGTTTTCTCATTGGTGATCAACTGGCTCCAGAATCCTGAAAAACATGAGAGCAGGAAATAAAACAATGCCAAAGATGCGCACAGTACTGGAAACTGTGTTCTCCTTCAGTCTAAATCTTTTCTAGATGTGTCACTTTTGAATCTGCACAAAATCTGCTGACAGTCTGAGAAGTGACTTCCTTAATGCAGCAAAGATTCATCACTGAGGTGAACGTAGCTACTGTTTAAAGCTATAAACAAAAGACAAAACCAGATGAGATCAAACAGCTTAATAAAGTTGAGCAATGTGTAAATGAACTCTGGATGGCCTTTCTCTTACATCTAGTGCAACAGTAAAAGACCTTGGTGTGATTCTAGATTCCAGTCTTTCATTTGAAGCTCATGTAGATAATGTCACCAGGACAGCTTTCTTTCACCTCAGAAATATTGCCAAGATAAGGAATATTTTATCACTAAATGATGCAGAAAAATTAGTCCATGCTTTCATCACCTCTAGGTTGGACTACTGTAATGCCTTACTGTCTGGCTGTTCAACCAGGTGCATAAACAAGCTTCAGTTAGTTCAGAATGCAGCAGCGAGAGTCCTCACTAGAACCAGAAGATACGATCACATCTCGCCTATCTTATCTACACTTCGTTGGCTCCCTGTGAAATTTCACATTGATTTTAAAATACTACTTTTGACATTTAAAGCATTAAATGGTCTCGCGCCGCAGTATCTAAGTGAACTGCTAGTGTCTTATGATCCACCACGCCTACTTCAATCAAAGGATGCTGGCTGCCTGTCAGTACCTCGTATCATAAAAACTACAGCTGGGGGCAGAGCCTTTTCTTACAAAGCCCCAAAGTTATGGAATAGCCTGCCAAATAGCGTTCGGGACTCAAACACAGTCTCAGTATTTAGGTCTAGGTTAAAAACCTATTTATTTAGTCAAACATTTCTGTAAGTAGATTTGCCTTAGGGAAGGACTCATGGACGTAGAGCATTATCGTGAACTGGTATGTTTAGATGCCGTCTTCCCCACTCTCACTGATCACTCAGGTTTGTTGATGGTGAAGTGTTCGGTTGCTCTACATCCCAGGGAGCCCTCACGTCTGTGTTTCCTTCTGGCCCACCGTTTTAGTTAGGCTGTCATAATTAGTCCTGCCGGAGTCCCTGCTGCACTACACTAAATATACATTCACCTCAAACTTTATCTTACTGTGAATACAACTAACTGCCATCTCTCTCTTTCTCTACCTCTCCATTTCCCTCTTTACTGTCTCTCTGTCGAGCTACACGTCGTTCCACCCTTTGCCCTCTGGACCTGTCTGACTCGTCCTGATGCCCAACTTCTGGCTGGAGATCTCGTCGCCTGGATCCACCGTTTGCCCTATGGGATGCGTGTGGAGACTGGAGTTGGTCACACACTACTATGAAGTCAGTCCTGGCCTCGGAGGACGTCGGCAGCTGTTTCTCGGAGGTCTCGACTCAACGCTCGATAGTCCAGGAATGGAACAAGTCTGCCTGCAATAACTAACTGGACTCCACATTAACTTAAAGACATTAACTGTTATACTAGACTTCCTGTTGCCTTCTCAGGGAGTTTTTCCTTGCCACTGTCGCTCTCGGCTTGCTCATCAGGGACAATATGCTTATATGATTCATACACATTCACTGTTCATGTACTGTTCTTTGGTTGTGTAAAGCTGCTTTGTGACAATGTCAATTGTAAAAAGCGCTCTACAAATAAATTGAATTGAATTGAATTGAAATATAGAATATAAACGAAATGAAGGTGTTTTGTTTAGGCAATATGAAATTATTTGTTACTGTTGTAAGCTAAAAAAAAAAAAAACACTAAAAATTGTAATTGAAGCCAAACCTGCAGGCTAGACTGGGCCCCAGCTCCACACTGAGTGCACACATAACATCTGTTGTTCATTACATGTGGGTAAAGAGTTATAGGAGACATGATGTGAAGTGAGATTTAAAGACACACACACTTCTGTTATTGTTGTTGTTATAGTCTGTGCTGAAGCTAAGCTAACTTCCTGCAGCTACTGCACGTTTGGATCTGGTCTCACCGTCCTCAAACATCTGGTTTAGGTCTCAGATGTACAACAGCAGGTTCTTTAACCTTCACATTCAGGGTCAGACTGTGGTTTTTAAATTGCTATAAACTGTTTTACACATGCAGCTGCAGCATAACTCCAGGTAAAGAGTGGTGCAAAACAACTTGCTTGTCATCAGTTCAGTTCTAGTTTTAAACGTCTGTGTGAAAACCATCAGTAGTAGTAACAACAACAGAAACAAATGCTACATAACAGACTAAAAAAATAAACCAGTCATTGTAAATGTGTGTTCTGGTTGTGAATATAATACAAAGTTTGTTGTGAGACACATTTAATTTGTTTTAAGTGAGTCAACATAGAGACTTCTCACAGATGATCTCAGATCACAGGATTAAACTCAACTCAGGTCTGAACGCCGTCACAAAGAGTGACAAGAGTTTTTAAATTAAGTACATTTAAATAAATTAGCAAGAAATTCTTTATGTGTCGATTGATGGTAAAAATATTCCAATAATTTTCCAGGGATTTTACAGAGTACGTTTAAAACCCATTCATTCACCCAGCGTCCAGCAGATGGAGATATTTAACTAGTGATGACAGAGAAGTGACGAGTTGATGTTGACAGAGTGGAGTTGATCGTCTACCTGAGTGAGCAGGTTTGTTCAGGTTCAAAATACTGGATAAAGAAGAAGGATAAACATATGATATTGATCTGGGGCTGTTCATCTAAACAGAGCCTATGGTAACTTTATTTACTCAGCTACTGTTTTAGTCCAGAACGATTCCTGATTCTCATATTTAAGGTTTAGTTTTGAACCAAATATCAATGTTTCTACTTTTTAATTTTCTCCACTTGTCACAACAGGAAAAGTACAATTCTCTTAGCTCAGTACAGTAAAATCACAGTAAAGTCGTTTCTATGTCTCTCAGTCACAGGACGGTCAGTTTCTAATCAGCAGGTCAGCATTTACTCTGCTCTGTCCGACCTTTTCATGTTGATCAGATGGATTCAGATCTGATTACGAGTATATCAGTCATCTCTGAACTGGCAGCTTCACCTTTCTTCCTCACTGTGTTGATTACAAAACAAGCTTTGTCTCTAGTTTTTCGTCCGTTTTCTGTCTGTCAGGTTAATAAACAGGATAATCGGGCAATAAGATTTGTGATCAGTATCATTAATTAACTATTATATAGTAAAATTTAAGTCACTATAAGAAAAATGACAGTTACATCCTGTAAAATGTAAATCAACAGACACTATTGTCAGTCAGCAGATGGCTCTGAAGCTGCTTCTAGTTTCCTCTCATGTTTACTCTGTACAATCAGATGTGAGGATTCCCTGAAGCCCTATAACAGTACACTCAGTTTACTTTATCAGTTAAAATAGAAACAAAAGCAGAAATGTATCTTTGGATAAAGTGTGGAAGATATTTCTTCAATGTAAATAAAGATTAAAATGATTAAGAGCATCTTAAAGAAAGTTGTTCCCTCTTCATTTTACTCCAGACCAAGATGTTCACATAGGGAGGGGTCGAGCTCACAGAGAACCTCAATCATGTCTGAACTGGCAGCTTCCCCTTTCTTCCTCACTGTGTCGATAACCAAACGAGCTTTGTCTTCTCTGTTTTGCTTGGTGTCCACCGACTCCCTCTCAGAATCAGTTATCACCTTTTTCTCCAACAGTTTGTCCAGCAGACTTTTAACAACTGGTTCTGAGATTCCATCAATGAACCCCCTCCGTGCTTTCTTCAGCTCATTTGTAGGGAGATTCAGAGCAGACTCCTCACATAACTTTCTCTTTCTAGCGACTGGAAGACAAACCTCTCTTTTCCAAACCACGAGGGAGCTGTTGGTGTCTCGAAGGAACAGCTCAATATTTTTAATGATCGTTTTTAAAATCACCTGGAATGATGGGATGTAGTTGTTGTCTCCAGATCAAATTCTGCTTGTTTTGGTTGAACTTTAACTGAGTTGTCTTGAGGACAAGTGGACAGTGTGTAAAACTGATCTGGACAAAGTTTACAGTGCGAGGACGTCTCTATGTACCTCTCATGTCCAACTGATGCCTTCCTTTTGCGCTGCACATCTCGGAGCACGATGTTTCTCGGTAGCAACAACACACTGAGGAAGGATGTGAGGTCAGGATCAGCTGGGGGTCTGTAGAACAGCAGAACCAGAGCTCGGACCGGGTCTGGAGGTGAGTCTTCCTCCTTGACGTTACCGTAACCAGAAAACCCTGTGGTGTTGATAACAACATGAGTTTCTGTGATCTCACGAGGACTGATATACTCCACGTCTTCATCATCCTTCACATGAACTACTGACAAGAACTGACATCCACCTGTGGAGCTGATCTCACAGTGAGGGAGGTGAAGCTGACACACAGACTGCTGCACACACGTGATGTCAAACAGGGGTCCAGCAGGCTTCTTGTGATGTTGTCTCAGTAGTCTCCTGTTCCAAGGGACAATCCTGTAAACCACGTCCCCTTCTCCCTTCATGTCAAACATCAGACCTGTCACACTGCACAGGTACAGACCTGGACAGGAGCACTGGAACCTGTAGGTTTCCACGTCTCCATCAACAGTGATAACAGGAGTAAACTCCTCAAAGCTGGTTTGTTCCTGGTTTGATTGTGCTGAGCTGTTATCTCTTCCACTCAGACCAGGATCTGAGCTTTTAGGCACAGTGTGTGTCACGGTGTTTGTAGTTGACCTGTGCTCAGCTAGAACTATTTCCTCCATGACCTCCAACTCATCATTGTCACCTGTGGATTCACCTTCAGACTGCACAGATAAAACCTCCACTTCATCTTGAACTGCACTTTGATCACATTTATGAAACTGAGTTTCATGTGCGACATAAGGAGGAGAAGTTAAACGGAAGTTTTGAAGTGAATACTGTCTGGGTTCAGCAGATCCAAGGTATATATAAGGTAGCTGACTTGGCCTGATGGAAGACCTACAGGGCAGAGCTCCATAATCAAGACATTCACAAGGTTTCATCACAGGTGTGTAAACATCAGTCCGAAATTTCCTTCCAGACCGCACAGACAAACGCTCCATTGCTTCTTGAACTTCAGTATCTTGACTTCTGCCTGATGAAGGTGGACGTGAACAGGAACTGTGACAGCTCACACAGCACAGAGCCCTCCTGACCACTCTGACTGCCCTGCTGAACCATGATGTTTCTCCTCTTGTTCTTGTAGCTGATGAATGAGATTCAGAAGAGCTGCGTGTGCAACAGGAGCAGCTCCCACAACAAAAACACTCATCACACAATGCTGCACTGTGATGCCCAATCTGAGGTTCATTACTTTCTTCTAAGTGAACCTCCATCTCCTCTGGTGTGTTTTGGTTTTCACTTTTGTCTTCTTCAGTCGGAGCTGAGCAGAAAAAGAACTGCCCTCTTCTATTGTGACGGCTCATTTTTTAAAAATGTATCACTGAGAACACGAGACGATCTTCTTAGTTGTTTGTCAATGCTGTTCCTTTTTTGTTGTTCAGTGTTTGACTTGCTGCCACAGCCTGAAATAAATATAAGACAAAATCAAAATCCAGGTCATAGAAAGGAATATATATCATATTCAGTTAAAATCTGTTTAGAAATGCAAAATCAGATGATTTCTATTTTTCATTTTAAAATACAACCTATTATTAATAAAAAAAAAAAACATGCTTTACTTTTCTTACACCTGCTTGAAAACATAGTTGAAAGTTATAAGTAGGACATTCGTGGCGGGACAATTGCTGCACTAGAGTCAACGGAGCTGGAGCTATCAGTGAGAAGAGTTACTGAATGTAACTGAAATGAAAGAGACGAGAGAAAACACACCGATGGGTGTTCATCTCAATTAAGTGGATTATCCTGGCTGGTTTTTTTATTTTTTGAGGGACAATTATTCAGTTGTCGTGGAGCTGAAATCTTCTCATCATGTCTCCAGGGTCGTCACTCCAAGGTGGTGGTAGGAATCAAATTAAAGGAAACTCGCTTCGAGGGAAATTCACCCTTTCATTCTATTTTTTACATTTGATATCCATCCATCCATCCATTTTCCACCGCTTATCCGGGGCCGGGTCACGGGGGGAGCAGCTTAAGCAGAGATGCCCAGATTTCCCTCACCCTAGACACCTCCTCCAGCTCTTCCAGGGGAACACCGAGGCGTTCCCAGGCCAGCCGAGAGACATAGTCTCTCCAACGTGTCCTGGGTCTTCCCCAGGGCCTCTGCCCGGTGGGACAGGACCGGAAAACCTCCCCTGCGAGGCGTCCCGGGGGCATCCGAAACAGATGCCCAAGCCACCTCAACTGGCCCCTCTCGAGGCAAAGGAGCAGTGGCTCTACTCCGAGCTCCTCCCGGGTGACTGAGCTCCTCACCACTAAGGGTGCGCCCAGCCACTCTGCAGAGGAAACTCATTTCGGCCGCTTCTATTCGCGACCTTGTCCTTTCGGTCATAAACCAAAGCTCATGGCCATAGGTGAGGGTAGGAACGTAGACTGACCGGTAAATCAAGAGCTTTGCCTTTCGGCTCAGCTCCTTTTTCACCACGACGGACCGGTACACTGACCGCATTACCAATCCGTCTGTCAATCTCATGCTCCCTTTTTTCCTCACTCGTGAACAAGACCCCAAGATACTTAAACTCCTCCACTTGAGGGAGGATCTCCACCCCAACCTGGAGTGTGCAAGCCACCTTTTTCCGGTTGAGAACCATGGCCTCGGACTTGGAGGTGCTGATTCTCATCCCAGCCCTTTCACACTCGGCTGCAAACCGCCCAAGTGCCTGCTGGAGGTCCCGGTCTGATGAGGCCAACAGGACAACATCATCTGCAAAAAGCAGAGATGAGATCCTGTGGTCCCCAAACCAGATTCCCTCCGGCCCCTGGCTGCGCCTAGAAATCCTGTCCATAAAAGTAATGAACAGGATCGGTGACAAAGGGCAGCCCTGTCGGAGTCCAACGTGCACCGGGAACAAGTCTGACTTACTGCCGGCAATGCGAACCAAGCTCCTACTCCGGTCATACAAGGACCGAATGGCCCTTAACAAAGGGCCCCGAATCCCGTATTCCCGAAGTACCTCCCACAGGATGCCACGAGGGACACGGTCAAACGCCTTCTCCAAGTCCACAAAACACATGTAGACTGGATGGGCGAACTCCCATGAAACCTCGAGCACCCTGGCAAGAGTATGGAACTGGTCCAGTGTTCCACGGCCAGGACGGAAACCGCATTGTTCCTCCTGAATCCGAGGTTCGACTAGCGGCCTAACTCTCCTCTCCAGCACTCTGGAATAGACTTTCCCAGGGAGGCTGAGGAGTGTGATCCCCCTATAGTTGGAACACCCCCTCCGATCCCCCTTTTTAAAAAGAGGAACCACCACCCCGGTCTGCCAGTCCAGAGGTACTGTCCCCGATCTCCACGCGATGCTGCAAAGGCATGTCAACCAAGACAGCCCTACAACATCCAGAGACTTAAGGTACTCAGGGCGAATTTCTTCCACCCCTGGTGCCCTGCCACTGAGGAGCTTACTGACTACCTCAGTGACTTTGACCAGGGAAATGGACGAGTCAGCCTCTGAGTCCCCAGCCTCTGCTTCCTCAGCAGAAGGCGTATCTACGGGGTTGAGGAGATCCTCAAAGTATTCCTTCCACCATCCTACAATGTCCCCAGTCGAAGTCAGCAACTCCCCACCTCCACTGTAAACAGTGTTGGCAGGAAACTGCTTTCCCCTTCTGAGGCTGAGGAATTTCCTTGAGGCAGACAGATAGTCCTCCTCCATGGCCTTGCCGAACTTCTCCCAGGCCCGAGTTTTTGCCTCTGTGACCGCGCGGGCTGCGGCATGTTTGGCCTGCCGATATCCATCAGCTGCGTCAGGAGTCCCACAGGCCAACCAGGTCTGATAAGACTCCTTCTTCAGCTTGACGGCTTCCCTTACTTCCGGTGTCCACCACCGAGTTCGGGGATTGCCGCCGCGACAGACACCAGAGACCCTACGGCCACACCTCCGAACAGCCGCATTGACAATGGAGGTGGAAAACATGGTCCGCTCGGACTCAATGTCTCCAGGCTCCCTCGGGACCTGATTGTAGCTCTCCCGGAGGTGGGAGTTGAAGACCTCTCTGACAGAGGGTTCCACCAGACGTTCCCAACAGACCCTCACAATACGTTTGGGTCTGCCAAGTCTATCCAGCTTCCTCCTCCGCCACCGGATCCAACTCACCACCAGGTGGTGATCAGTTGATAGCTCAGCCCCTCTCTTTACCCGAGTGTCCAAGACATATGGTCGGAGGTCAGATGACACAACCACAAAGTCGATCATAGACCTCCAACCTAGGGTGTCCTGGTGCCACGTGCACTGATCAACACTCTTATGCTTGAACATGGTGTTTGTTATGGACGTTATGGGCTATAAGCAAGCCCACCCCTGCCCGCTGCCTCTCACCATGGGCAACTCCAGAGTAGAAGAGAGTCCAACCTCTCTCAAGGAGTTGTGTTCCAGAGCCCAGACTGTGTGTGGAAGTGAGCCCAACTATCTCTAGCCGGTACCGCTCAACCTCCAACACAAGTTCAGGCTCCTTTCCACCCAGTGAGTTGACATTCCATGTCCCAATTGCCAGATTCCTTGTCCAGGGATTGGGTTGTCGAGACACCTCCACACGGCTGCCCCCCAATCCACACTGCATTGACCCCCTATGCGCCTTCCTGCGGGTGGTGGGCCTACGGGAAGGCGGTCCCACGTCGCTCCTTCGGGCTGCGCCCGGCCTTGTCCCATGGGAGAGATCCCGGCCACCAGGTGCTCGTCTACGTGCCCCAACCCCAGGCCTGGCTCAAGGGTGGGGCCCCGGTGACGCCAATCCAGGCGACGTACCCGACCTTGATTTTTTATTCATCATAAGGGGTTTATGATGAATAAACTCCCTGAACTGCCACCTTACTGTGGTGGAGGGGTTTGCATGCCCGAATGACCCTAGGAGCCATGTTGCGTCAGTGTTGTGTCACTTTTGAATCTGCACAAAATCTGCTGACAGTCTGAGAAATGACTTCCTTAATGCAGCAAAGATTCATCACTGAGGTGAATGTAGCTACTGTTGTCACGGTTTAAGGGAGGGGGACGAGGCAGGAATCAACTTAAACAGGATTTATTACTGAAAAAATACAAAAACAGGGAAAACACGAGGACAAAGTAACAACAGAAAACCATCAGTGTGACTGGGAACAAAGTAACAAAACAAGACTCCAAAGTACAAAACCAAAAACCACTGCACGATGGCAGGAAAACACTCACTGAAACAGGGTAACAAAGTCCAAAGATTCAGGAGGGGAAAACAAGTCTAGAGAGTCCAAAATCCAGAGTCCAGGGGGGGAGGCAGACAGGGCTGAGGAGGAGTGAGCAGGAGCAGGCAAGGTTGGGCAACAGTCAGGGAAAGCAACAGGCAGGAACACAGGCAAGGAACCACAGGCTGGAGACAGGTTGGGGAAAACGACGCTGGAAACAAGAGGGGGGAATGACGACGATCTGACAGGGGAGGAAAGTCTGAGGAGAGCTTATGTAGTGTGAGGGGAACACAGGTGAGTCCAATATGCCGCTGATTGGCAAGAGCAGAGGGAGAGAACTGGCTGGTGGGCGGAGTCCAGAGGGAGAGTGAGGTGGAGCAGTGAGGGAAATCCTCAGCTTGGCCTGATGCCAGGCCGAAACCATGACAACTGTTTAAAGCTATTAACAAAAAACAGGCAAACTGAAGGTATTTTATTTAGGCCGTATGAACTCATTTGTTACTGTTGTGAGCTAAAAAAAAAAAGTGTATTTATCTTGAACCACGGAAGCCAAACCTGCAGGCTGCATGTGGGTGTGAGTTAAAGGGGACATGCTGTGAAGTGTGATTTAAACACACACACTTCCTCCTCTTTTGTAAAGTTTTGTAAATGGTATAGTTGTTGTTATAGTCTGAGCTGAAGCTAAGCTAACTTCCTGCAGCTACTGCACGTTTGGATCTGGTCTCACCGTCCTCAAACATCTGGTTTAGGTCTCAGATGTACAACAGCAGGTTCTTTAACCTTCACATTCAGGGTCAGACTGTGGTTTTTAAATCACTAGAAACTGTTTTACACATGCAGCTGCAGCATAACTCCAGGTAAAGAGTGGTGCAAAACAACTTGGTGGAGAGAACAGGTGTCTTTTCTAAAAGTGACTCTGATCCTTTTGATTACTTTCTACTCCTCTGTAAGACCAGTTTAACCAGTGAAATGCAGTTTTCTTCTTGTCTAGAATGTGGTAAAATGGACCAGAGTCACTTCTGAGTCCACTGAGTCATTAGAATAAGTAACATGGAGAATTATCTTGTTTTATATGGGTCCACATCAGTAGTGCAGACAGAAGCAGAATATAAGACAAATGAAACACATTTAGGCAGCAGGAGACTTTACAAACATGAAGACGCACTAACCTGAATCCTGACTTCATGACATATAAGTTTACATCCAACACATTGTTGCTTTAAGGTATTTTACATGACAACGGTTTCTTTTGACAAATTTTAAGATTATTTAGTTAAAATATCTTCAGACCTTTAAGTTTTAGTTAAAATATCTTCAGACACACCATCACTGTTACCTCAGGGATTTATGTAGTGTATTGTTTTGGTCCTTTATAGCAGTTTGATGCTGAAATAAGCAGCTGAGATAAACTGAGGCCTCTTTAACAGGTCGTGTGCTCCTGTGGACCAGTTTCTGACAGAGTCACGATCACACTCAGAGTTAAAGAGCTGTATATGTTTAACGTTATGTATGAATTAGAGTAAAAACAAGATGCTGTCATTAAACACTGACTCTCCTGGCTGCTCTCTGTCTTTGTTGAGGTGGTTTCATTCTTCCCTCTGATTCACACTGGTTATTAACCTGCAGTATGTATTTTAAATACAGAAACCAAGAAGAGACTCTTCCTCTATAATAAAAGATGTTTCACAGCAGTTTTTTACTCACTTCTTTTCAGTTCACGATCTACTCACCTCCTCCAACAGACTTTGAATAAACCAGAGGATGTAAAATCCAAACATCAGATGAAAAAGCGTTACTTAAAGCTGGATGTCACACTTAAGTCAACACTTAAGTTCTTATTAAGTTTTAACTTACGATTATGCTACCTACAATCGACCTACCAGAAATTACAGCTGTTCGGTTTCTGACTTACTTGTGAGCCTCCTTCTTTCTCCTCCTACTAATTTCTGTGATATCTGTCGGTAAATCAGGTCACACAGTGGTAGGAAGTGTGTTTTTTCTAAATCTTTGTATGTTGTAAGCTAAAAAAATATATACTTATCATAAACCACGGAAGCCAAACCTGCAGGCTAGACTGGGCCCCAGCTCCACACTGAGTGCACACATTACATGTGGGTGAGAAGTAAAATAGGATAATATGTAAAATGAGATTTAAACACACACAATCTGAAACTGTTATTATTTTTGCTATAGTCTGTGCTGAAGCTAAGCTAACTTCCTCTAGTTTAGGTCTCAGTTTTACAACAGCAGGTTCTTTAACCTTCACATTCAGGGTCAGACTGTGGTTTTTAAATTGCTATAAACTGTTTTACACATGCAGCTGCAGCATAACTCAATTCAATTCAATTCAATTCAATTCAATTCAATTCAATTCAATTCAATTCAATTCAATTCAATTCAATTCAATTTAATTCAGTTTTATTTGTACAGCACCAATTCACAAAAGAAGTTATCTCAAGGCACTTTACAGTGCAATGTTTAAGACCCTAAAGAGAATAAATTATACAAAAAATGATAGAGAAAACCCAACAATCCCAGTTGAGGAAGCTTTAGGCAACAGTGGAGAGGAAAAACTCCCTTTAGAGGAAGAAACCTCCAGCAGAACCAGGCTCAGGGTGGACGGCCATCTGCCTCGACCGGTTGGGGTGAGTGTAGAGAGAAGAGAGAAAAGAACAGCAGGCAATAAGACAACAACAAGCAGCAAGAACATTGGGCAGGTCAACTGGATTCTGGAGATGTACAGCTCTAGGCCGAGGATACCTGCATAAAAGTACAGAGAGAGGGAGACAAAGAGGAGGAAACACAACTACAGGAGAGAGAAGACAAAAAGTTAATGACATGCAATGATGGCATTTGCATTGATACAGGAGAAAGGAGAGAGGAGAGGAGCTCAGTGTATCAGTAGAGGTCCCCCAGCAGACTAACCTATAGCAGCATAACTAAGAGATGGTTCAGAGTCACCTGATCCATCTCTAACTATAAGCTTTATAAAAAAGGAAAGTTTTAAGTCTAGCCTTAAATGTAGAGAGGGTGTCTGCCTCCAGAACCTGAACTGGGAGCTGGTTCCACAGGAGAGGGGCTTGATAGCTAAAGGCTCTGCCTCCCATTCTACATTTGGAAACTCTAGAACCACAAGTAAACCTGCAGCCTGAGAACGAAGAGTTCTGCTTGGAAGATAAGGAACTATGAGGTCTTTAAGATAAGATGGAGCCTGATTATTAAGGGATTTATAAGTGAGGAGAAGAATTTTAAATTCAATTCTGGATTTAACAGGGAACCAATGGAGAGAAGCTAACGTAGGAGAAATATGATCTCTCTTGCTAATTCCAGTCAGAACTCTGGCTGCAGCATTTTGGATTAACTGGAGGCTTTTTAATTAATTATTGGGACATCCCATTAATAAGGAATTACAATAGTCCAGTCTGAAAGTAACAAATGCATGGACTAGTTTTTCAGCATCACTTTGGGACAGGATGCTTCTAATTTTAACAATGTTTCTCAGGTGAAAAAGACAGTTCTAGAGATTTCTTTGATGTATGAAGTGAAGGAGATATCCTGATCAAAGATAACTCCGAGATTTCTTACAGTATTACTTGAGGCAAGTACTAAGTCATCAAGAGTGAGAATGTGTTTAGACATAGTGTCTCTGAGATTTTTAGGCCCAAACAGTATAACCTCTGTCTTGTCTGGATTTAGGAGAAGGAAATTGGAGGTCATCCAGGCCTTTATGTCTTTTAAGCATTCCTGAAGTTTGACTAATTGATTAGTTTCTCCTGGTTTCATAGATAAGTATAGCTGGGTATCATCTGCATAACAATGGAAATTTATAGAGTGTTTCCTAATAATATTGCCTAAAGGGGACATATATAAAGTGAAAAGAATCGGTCCAAGCACAGATCCCTGTGGAACTCCATAGCTGACTTTGCTGTGCATGGAAGACTCATCATTAACGTGTACAAACTGAAATCTATCCGATAGATACGATTTAAACCACTCTAGTGCTGTTCCTTTGATTCCAATGACATGTTCCAATCTGTGTAATAAAATGTTGTGATCTATAGTGTCGAATGCAGCACTAAGATCTAACATGACGAGTATAGAGAGTAGTCCATTGTCTGATGCTAGTAGAAGATCATTAGTGACCTTTACCAGTGCTGTTTCTGTACTATGATGTACTCTAAATCCTGACTGGAAATCTTCATACAAGTTATTGCTACGCAGGTGGTCGTACAATTGCTTAGACACTACCTTTTCAAGAATTTTAGAGATAAAGGGCAGATTGGATATTGGTCTATAATTCACTAAGACCCCTGAGTCCAGAGTAGGTTTTTTGAGCAGGGGCTTGACTACAGCAACCTTAAAAGCCTGTGGTACGTAGCCTATTTGTAAAGACAGATTGATCTGATCTAATATGGACGTGCTGATCAAAGATAAGACATCCTTGAGGAGTCTAGTCGGGATGGGATCTAAGAGACATGTTGATGGTTTAGAGGAATTAATTACTGAAATTAATTCGGAATGATCTACGGGGAGGAAGCAGTCTAAGTACGAGTGTGGTCTTGCAGATGAATCTAAAGTTGTTGTACAGTCCATGCTATATGCAGGGAGGATCTGATAAATCTTTTCTCTAATAGTTGTGATTTTATCAGAAAAGAAATTCATAAAATCATTGCTGCTGATAGTTGAGGGAATACTAGGCTCAACCGAGCTATGACTCTTTGTCAGCCTGGCTACAGTGCTGAAAAGAAATCTGGGGTTGTTCTTATTTGCCTCTATTAATGAGGAGTAATATGAAGTTCTAGCTTTACGCAGGGCTTTTTTTTTATATATTTTTAAACTATCTTTCCAGGCTAGGAGATATTAATCTAAATTGGTGGAACGCCACCTCCTTTCCAACTTACGTGATTTCTGCTTTAAGCTACGGATTTGTGAATTGTACCATGGAACTAACTTCCTCTGACTCACTAGTTTCTTTTTCAGAGGAGCAACAGTATCAAGTATTGTTCCGAGTGAAGCAGCATGACTATCAACAAGATAGTCCACTTGTGCTGGAGTAACATTGAAATAACTGCCTTCCTCTGTGTTGGTACATGGCTCTGAAATAAAAGATGGAATCAGTTCCTTAAATTTGTCAACAGCATTTTCACATAAACATCTACTGAAGTGAATCTTATCCGTAGGTTTAGTAAAGTTTGGTACTGTAAATTCAAATGTAATTAAGAAATGGTCAGATAAAAGAGGGTTTTGGGGAAAAACTATTAACTGATCAACTTCCACACCGTATGTCAGAATAAGATCAAGGGTGTGGTTAAAACAGTGAGTGGGTTTATTTACATTTTGGGTTAAACCAATGGAGTCTAATAGAGAATTAAATGCAGTGTTGAGGCAGTTATCATCAACATCTACGTGGATATTAAAGTCACCCACTATAATGACTTTATCTGCACTAAGAACTAAATCAGATAGAAACTCTGAGAATTCATTTAAAAACTCAGAGTAAGGGACAGGAGGACGGTACACAATAACAAACAGGACTGGTTCAGAGAGGCTAAGAGTAAGGCTCTCAAATGAATTAAAACTATGTTTAGGTCTGGGGTTGATAACAAACTTGAGTGGGAGATTGCTGCTACTCCTCCACCCCGACCTGTGCTTCTAGGAACATGATAATTAACATGACTTGAGGGGGTCGACTCATTCAGAGAGACATATTCATCCTGCTGCAGCCAGGTTTCAGTAAGACAGAATAAGTCTATTTGATGGTCAATTATCAAATCATTCACTAACAGGGATTTAGACGAGAGAGATCTGATATTTAAAAGTCCACATTTGATTGTTTTCTTTTTATTTTGTTCTAAGAGAGGAGTCGTCTTTATTTTTATTAGGTTTTTATGAATAACTCCTCTTGTTAGTGTTAGTTTTAGATATAAATAATTTAGGTACTCGGGGAGCAGACACTGTCTCTATGGGGTTATGGTAGTTTTGGGGGGGTGACGGCTGTAAGGAAGCTGCAGAGAGGTGTGTAAGACTGCGTCTCTGCGTCCTGGGCTCCACTCTGACATGTCAGGGTTCAGGTCGTCTAATAAACTCTGTCATATACCTAGAGAGTTGAGACGCACCATCTAAAGTGGGATGGATGCCGTCTCTTCTAATCAGCCTAGGTTTAGTTTATGTAGCCCACGTTGTTAGCGGGACACCACTTAGACATCCAGTGGTTGAATGACGTCATGCGGCTAAACATGTCGTCACTGGTCAGATTGGGAAGGGGCCCAGAGAAAACTACGGAGTCCGACATCGTTTTGGCAAAGTTACACCGATTCAACGTTAATTTTAGTGACTTCCGATTGGCGTAATCGGGCGTCATTAACTCCTGTGTGAATTATTATCTTACTGTATTTACGTTTATCCTTACACAGGAGTTTTAAATAGGACTCGACGTCACCCGCTCTGGCCCCAGGAATACACTTGACTATGGCCGCTGGAGTCTCTAACTTCACGTTTCTGACTATGGAGCTGCCAATAACCAGAGTGGGTTTCTCAGCAGGTGTGTTGCTGAGTGGGGAAAACCGGTTAGAAACGTGAACCTGGTCGTGGTGAACCTTGGGCGAGTGTCTAGGGTTATGCTTCCTACGAACCGTCACCCAGCTGGAAACTGCCGGGGGACAGCTAACAGGAGCTGTGCTAACAGGAGCTGTGCTAACAGGAGCTGTGCTAACAGGAGCTGTGCTGGCTGGCCCCACACCGGCTTATTCAGTTTCTTAGTGTCGCTGGCTCTGATGCTGTCATCCAGCAGACGACAGCAAATAATATCGCACTGGCTACAGCAGACTGGTAGAAGATCTGCAGCATCTAGTTGCACACATTAAAGGACCTGAGCTTCCTCAGAAAGTAGAGTCTACTCTGTCCCTTCTTGTATACAGCCTCTGTGTTGAACTTCCAATCCAGTCTGTTGTCCAGGTGAACTCCACCACCTCCACCTTCTCACCCAGACATGGACACAGTGTCAGAGGTAGTTCTCTTCCTCCTGAAGTCCACAACCATCTCCTTGGTCTCGCTTAAAAAATACTACTCAGCAGTAGTAACAACAATCATAAATGCTACATAACAGACTAAAAAATAAAGTCAGTGTGAATATAATCCAAAAAATTAAAGAAATAAAATTTTAATTTTAAGTTTAAAACCCATTCATTCACCCAGCGTCCAGCAGATGGAGATATTTAACTAGTGATGACAGAGAAGTGATGAGTTGATGTTGACAGAGTGGAGTTGATCGTCTACCTGAGTGAGCAGGTTTGTTCAGTTTTAAAATACTGGATAAAGAAGGAAGGGAGAAGGAATTACTTCAGATTATTCCCACAGGTTTACTTTGGAGCTAGTGCTTAAACAATTCAGAAAAAAACTTGAGCAAAGTTTGCAATTACTTGTGTTTGTGTACAATAATTTTATTTGTACACAAATGCAGTATTTGTGTTTGTGTCATTAATCAAGGCAGCTACACAGAAATATCTTCAAAGAAACTCAATTTCCTGAGACAACTTCAGAAATCTTTATTTCTGTGAAAGCAACAAACAAGAACATTTTAATCTGAAAGAGTGAAAATTGTCCTATACATATAAACATTTCCCTTCATTAGCCTTAGCATTAATTATTAAATAGAATATTAAAAGCAAACAAAATAATTACTGCAAAACTTTATATGAGACATGATCCTCCGATCCAGTGCAGCAAACTACAGACAAACTGTTTGGTACCTGTATGTTCAGAATGTGTTTTATATGGACCTGTTATGCAACCCTTAAGGGGAGGGCGGGGGGAGGGGGATGTCAACTTTGTAACTGTGTAGGTACCAGATATATAAACAGCTTGAACAAATGCTTTAACATTTTTCATTGTCATCTTTGCACAGTGTACTGTACTGAGAAAAGATGGCCTCAATTGCTACAGGTAAGAAGAAAAATCAATTATATAAATAATTTGCCATGAAAAAATATCAATTTGTGATCCTATTCACTCAAATATTAGGACATAAAGCCAGTGTTGAAATATGTCAGAAGCCTTGTTGTATGAATTTTACAGGTCCTGATTTGAGAATTGTGGTGATAGGAAAAACCGGCGTGGGCAAGAGTGCTGTTGGAAACACCATCCTGGGACAGAAGTGTTTTATGTCTCGTCCCAGTTCAGAGTCAGTGACTCAGTCCTGTGAAATCCATGAGACAGAGCACGATAGCAGAAAAATAAGTGTGGTAGACACGCCAGGGTTCTTGGACACTGAGAAATCACCAGAATTCATCAAAACAGAAATTGTTAGATGTGTTGAACTCTCACGTCCTGGTCCTCATGTGTTCCTGCTGGTCCTGCAAATTGGTCGATTCAGAAAGGAAGAGAAAAACGCTGTGGAGGTTCTGCAAGAGCTGTTTGGTCCAAGAGCTAATCAGTACATGATTGTGCTGTTTACCCGTGGTGGTGATCTCGGTGACATGACCGTAAAAGAGTATGTAGGTGAGGGGAAGGTAGACAGCGTCATCGAAAGCTGTGGAGGCAGGTTCCACGTCTTTGAAAACACCAGGGATGACAGAAATCAAGTAGAAGAGCTGATCAGGAAGATTGATGACATGGTGGCAGCAAACGGGGGAACACACTACACAGATGCCGTGTATGAAGAAGTGCAGTCAGTGGTGGCAACAAGAGGAAGCAAGCAGGTTTGCATGCAATATAGCTCCAATAGCTCCACAATAGTAACTAGTTCTTCTGTGTCTACTTACAAGATGGCAAGGGCAACAAGCGCACATTTGGCTATGTGTAAAAATTTTTAAAAATATGAAACACTGACACATCACATTGAGGATAAATGTGTGGTATTAGGTTTTCTTACCTAATTAAAAAAATAAAATGTATGATGATGATCATACAAATGTCTTTAGTAGTGATAAAGTGATTCTTGTTGTTATACATAAACTTGCTCCCGATTTTGCACAGTTGTGTTGGTATGGTACATTAAAAAGGTAATGGTTTGTTTTCTAATTTTCACTTATTAATGTAACACATATGACTAATCATGTTCTACATATTATATACTATTGTATGACATTCTCTTTGGAGTTATAAACATTACATTTATACCATAATACATTTTTAGCTGTGAATAGGTGTTTTTTTTTTTCTTTCCTTTCACACAGGACTTTGGAATTTGGACAACATGTTTTAACTGTTTTGAAAAAGAATGAAAAAAAAAATGAAACCAATGTAAACATTTTTAACGTGACGTGTGTCTGTGTTTGGTAATGATAAAGATTAAGACTTTTGATTATTGAGTTGTGAAGAATCTCAATTTGAACTTGAAAATTGACCCATGGCAGTGGAGAAAAACTGTAAGAGCTTTAAATGTTAAGTGTGAAAAAATAAAGTAAATCTGAAGAATAAAGATATCAGGTTTTCCTACTTCAGTAACTTATTGCTTGTATAATAATGGGGCTGCTATACATAATTGCACTGTTTCTAATACCATCATAACAGAAAAATAACTGAAAAACAACCAAAAAATGGTATCCTGTAGAGTGAGCATGACTGTTACTCTTTATTGAATCTCTGGGGCTGTGTCTGTGTGGAAAACCTAATTTTCCCAGGTTTGGAATAAATAATCATCAGTGTCCTTTTTGCTGGACATTTTTTTTATAACTTAATAACATTTTATATTTTCTGTTTTTAAAATATTTTGGCTCAATACATCTGCTCAACAACTGCATTTGAGTTTTAATTATGTGAGATATAGAAGATTTTAAGTATTAATGAAGTTGAAGCTGCTTTGCCAATTTATAATTCAAAACAGAGACATTTAATTTATGTGAAATCATCATTAGTTTGTGCATTAATAAATACACAACCCAGTGACTTTTGAACACGCCATTACACTTTTATCTTGAAAGGTGACAAAATAGAGCAAAGAATTAATGTTTGGTTTGATTACAACAAGGTGTCCTGCTCTGGAAGCAGAAAAGCATCCACACAACAACACACTGCCACCTTCATCACCGACCACAGTAATCATGTTTTTTTTTTTTTTTTTGAGGAACTCAAACTTGGAACTGTCTTTCAAGCTGTTCATTTTTTGAATCTCCACCACTCTTTAGTTTTGAGGGTCACCTAGGTTTTTACCTCGCCACTCATGCACAGATGCTATTTCTGCACATTGTCCATCAGGCAGTGGGGTCACCAGACCTGCCATTTATTGAGGTGAGAGAGGTAGAATTTTCAGGGCTTTTTGTCAATACTAACTTACGAATCTTGCGTTTACACTTGCCTCGAGTTGATTAATGAAGTGCACGTACTGGAAACAACACAAAGTAAGGTATTTTCTGAGCCCCTTGCTTTGGTCAAATGTTATTTTTACTTTGTGCTGTTTAGTTATAAAATGGATTAAATTAATTATTTTCCTCAAAATTCTACAAAAAAACCCCATAATATCAAAGTAAAACATTTTCTTGCAATTGATTAAAAAAAAAAAAAAGTATTCACAGCCTTTGATCTTTACTTTGTTGAAGCACCATTAGCACCAATTGAAGTCTCAAGTTTTTTTTCAGTATGATGCTACAAGCTTGGCACAGCTAGGGCAGTTTCTCACATATTTCTTTGCAGTACCTCTTAAGAGCAGTCAGGTTCTCCATCCAGAGATGTTCAATCGGTGAAATTATCAACAGATATTTGGTTTATGTACATTTGATGTAATTTCTTTGCTATTTAAAAAAGGAAAACAGTGTGCAGGATGCAGCACCCGAAAAAGTAAAGCAACACCTTTGTCCTAAAAAAAATCAAAGAAACTAACAAACAAATACAAACACATTAGCCATTGGTTAAATACATAACCAATAAAGGGACTAAGAAGTCAAGGAAGAGGAAAGACCAACATTTAATTTCTAACAAGCATAACCAGATACTGAAGAATTTCCCCATTTGACCCATAAATATATACAAAGAAATCCTATTCTGACACTAAACTACTACTTTTGTTGCTCTTTTGGGGACATATCATATACTGTCTGCATCAGCTAGGTCACTTGATAAGGTACTGTGTTATCAAAAAAAAAAAAAACACACCTGTTCCCACACTTCTCAACAATTTCCTTGAGACCAGGAATGCAGAAAAGTCTCAATGCTCATGTTTGCCCTTGGCAACTCTTCTTGATGGGTAAACAGGATGATTGTAAGATATGGTTTAATGTGGTTTAATTGTATGTTTCCCTTCACTGGTGGTGATCTCTGCGACATGACCGTACAAGACTGTGTACGTGAGGGGAAGGCAGACCTCCGACGCGTCATCCAAAGCTGTGGAGGCAGGTTCCACGTTTTTGAAAACACCAGGGATGATAGAAATCAAGTAGAAGAGCTGATCAGGAAGATTGACGACATGGTGGCAGCAAAATTGTGAACACACTACACAGATGGCATGTATTAAGAAGTTGAGACAAAACAAAAGTCCAGAGAAAGCATAAGAGCTAACATGGATGAAGATTCCTACAATTTTCTTACCACACTGTTACCCATTATCATGCTTTTTTTCCAAATCCTACAAAAAGAGTAAATCAAGATAAACTTTCACTAAGCACACTAATAATCATTATTCTCATTATCCAGCCAAAATACTAATCAGTCAATTAAAATTCTATTACAGCATACAACCTAATGTTCTTCTTAATTTAATATTACAAATTTTGACACAGGTGGTGTATATATGTACAGACACACACACACACGCGCACGCTCGCACACACACACACACCCCAATTGTATGTGTTGGAACTTAACTGTATAGTAAGTAAATTAGTTTTCCATCTATAATATTTTCACCAGTGATTAAAACACAGTGATTTTATGTTTATTTTTACTTTTAAACAACTATGTATTTTAATGAGGCACTTTTATTCACTGCTGTAGCGCATACAAGTTCACTGATCTCTTTCAACAAGACAGAAGATATTTGGATACTGCCTTTCTGAAAAAATGCAACAGATAGTTGTATAATCACAATTATCTTAACCTCTTAAGACCCGAGCTCTATGTGTTGATAAAAAAAAAAGGTGTTATAATTAGGTTAAAATGTAAGCATAAGATGTCCTTCCTTAAAAAGTTTGTGAAAAGATGATGCTTAATTTTTTATACTTATTGGGTTCCAATGAGCCCAAATAGCAAAAAGAATTTAAAAATGCATATCAAAACACACATATAACAACACTTTGCATTAAAAACTAGCTATGCCCTTTTCTTTACACACCTATTTGTGAAAGGCTGTGTAACAGTTGCGATCAGCAACTTGTACACCTATGTGTACGCCAGGTCCTAAGAGGTTAAGAAACAGTTAAAACGTGTGAGTTTGATAGATCCATTGACAATTAAAACGATTCTCTCTTCTGTCTCTTCATCACAATACATACAAACAAGCATCTCTGAACTTATCACTGTTCGTATTAAATACAATTATATAACAACAACATTTCATAATAACTTAACAAAGTCAAAATAAATTAAAAATCAGTATTAGTTTATACCCATACATTGGAAAACTGAATATTAATTAACAGACTACGATGTCATGATTAGGATATAAACTGTGCTCTAGACTTAAACATAAAGCGTTCGTCTATTATTTAAATCATTAACTTTTTCTCTCACGGGTCGAGGGGGTTCTGGAAACAGCCCCAGCTGTCACTGTGTGAGGGGCTGACATATAAAAACAGACAACCATTGACACCTATGGGTAATTTAGAGCCACTAATTAACATGTCTTTGGGCAAATACTGCATCTACCACTGTTATAACATCATAGTATGGTATGAGATTATGACTTATTAATACATTTTTCATTACATTATGTTCCACTAAGGTTCAGTTACAGCATGAGAACTCATGCGAGAGATGTGAGAGACGTGTGGACACATCACCTGTCAACATTTGACAAAGTGAGACAATGAGTGAAAATCTCTTTCATACCTGAAACACAAACTAGAAATGTTTTCACAGGTGCTTTTCTTAAGAAGCACATTATAAACCAGTTTGACAAAGATGTTTTGTTGAGATTAATATTTTCATTGATAGGAATCTTGATGGATGAGAAAGCAACAAGTTCTTGGTAAACATTTCAATTCAATTCAATTCAATTCAATTCAATTCAATTCAATTCAATTCAATTCAATTCAATTCAATTCAATTCAATTCAATTCAATTTGTATAACACCAAATCACAACAGAAGTCATCTAAGCTAACCCTAACTTTACAATGTAAGGTTTAAGAGGTACCGTACAGAGTATATTTGTATAAAAAAATCATATAGAAAACCCAACAATCCCAATAGAGCAAGCTTTAGGCAACAGTGGAGAGGAAAAGCTCCCTTTAGATAAAGATACCTCCAGCAGAACCAGGCTCAGGGTGTGCTGCCTTCAATACGGGAAACTTTAAAGACAGGAGGAAAACTGATGATTAACTGCATAAATCAAAGGCAGTTGGACATGACAGTGATCCTCACAAATTCTCAAAGAACCAATGGTCCACGGTCTTTTTTTAAATTGCAAAACAAGTTAAGCTTGAACTTATTTTGGAATCATGGTTCACAGTTATAAACTGTATAGAGCATCCTGTCTGTAAAGATTCTCAGTCATCCAGTTCATGGTTACCCACAAAAACTGCTGTTGAGTGGACTGAATGAACTTACATCTCACAAAAGTTCCACCTTCATAATTATTGGTGAGAAATTACAAGCGCTCGAATTTCTGTAAGGATGGATTTCCATTCAGATGATAGCTCATAAACTACAAGTCTGCAAAAAGTCTATTCCTCACTGATGCCTATAGATATGCTTAGAGGGACTAAACATCATATTCAGGGTCAGAGGGGTGACCAAGGGGACACCTGTCAACATTTGATAAAGTGGGATAATGAAAGGGAAAATCTCTTTCATACCTGAAAGAGTTAACTAGAAATGTTTTCACAGGTGCTTTTCTTAAGAAGCACATTATAAACCAGTTTGACAAAGATGTTTTGTTGAGATGAAGATTTTCGTTGATAGGAATCTTGATGGATGAGAAAGCAACAAGTTCTTGGTAAACATTTACAATAAATCTTATTGTTTGAACTACTGTGAAACTAATGAGTCACTGTGAAACAAGAAAGTGTAAATGTCCCTGAGTTATGAGATCCAGTACATCTGGTGACTTCCAAAAGGTATAATCTGGAGTCAACTGAGACAATTGTCAGCATGCCCAATCCAGTATCCACAAAACATAGAGTCGAGTCCGATCCAGGTCAGAGCCACACAATAAGGCTAGAGCAGAGTCTAAAATCCACTATCCAAAAACACAAGGCCCAGGTCAAAACAGGACAGGGAGAGATCTACAAATCTAACCAGGGAAGGTATCAGGGTACAATGTCTGGTTTTATTTTGTCAGGAGACTAAATAATTTCCACAATGTTCATAGAGGCATTTTTTTACTCTGAAACACTGACAATTTACATTGTAGCAAAGTAAAATACTGATACAAAAAACTAATAATAATATATAATATCGTTATTTATATTCAAGTACTGTTTAAAAAAAAGCACATTCAATTTTACAATATGTCACAGTTGAATAGTAAGTTATGTATCTTTCTGTATCAGTTGTTTATTTGTTGAGCACTTGGGGTTGAGTAAGTCAGCACTACATATGTGTAAATGATTACATTTTTCCCATCTACATTGTAGTTGACAATAAGATCTATTAAACCTGGGATGGAAGTGCTGAACCATGATGTTTCTCCTCTTGTTCTTGTAGCTGATGAATGAGAGTCAGAAGAGCTGCGTGTGCACCAGGAGCAGCTCCCACAACAAACACACTCATCACACAATGCTGCACTGTGATGCCCAATCTGAGGTTCATCACTTTCTTCTAAGTGAACCTCCATCTCCTCTGGTGTGTTTTGGTTTTCACTTTTGTCTTCTTCAGTCGGAGCTGAGCAGAAAAAGAACTGCCCTCTTCTATTGTGACGGCTCATTTTTTATAAATGTAGAACACGAGACGATCTTCTTAGTTGTTTGTCAATGCTGTTCCTTTTTTGTTGTTTAGTGTTTGAGTTGCTGCCACAGCCTGAAATAAATATATGACAAAATCAAACCTTTCATCAGTGTTTCCACGTCATATAAAGGAATATGTATCATATTCAGTTCAAATCTGTTTAGAAATGCAAAATCAGATGATTTCTACTTTTCATTTTAAAATACAACCTATTATTAAAAGAAAAACACGTTTTACTTTTCTTACACATGCTTAAAAAGAGATGTGTTTTTCTGTTTTAAATTAAAATCAAAGTTAAATTCTGTGATGACTATCACATCCTTCACATCCTCTCCATCCTTTGTTTCACCTAACGAGTGTATTCAGGCCAAAGAGTGGACTAAAACCAAACCTGCAGTAAAATCTGTGACCTTTGACCAACTATCTTCAGACTGAAGAAGCTACTTGATGAACAGTGAAATCTTTCAACCTAACAAGAAGGAAGTCCAGTCACCATGACTCAACTTCCAGATAACTGAGAATCTTCACTGACTTTACATAACAACAGCTTCTTTTGACAATTTTTAAGATTATTTATTTACAATATCTTCAAATCTTTAAGTTTTAAAATGACATAAAATCACTACTACCCCGGGGATATATGTAGCGTATGAGGGAATGTAGGAAGCGAAACTAACAGACACTAAGTAGTTATCACAGATACATTTCTAACTCATTTACAAATATTCATGTTTTTATTAAGTTTCAGCTTTTGATTAGGCTACCTACAATCGACCTACCATAATTGACAGCTGTTTGGCTTCTGACTTACTTGTGAGCCTCCTTCTTCCTCCTCCTACTAATTTCTGTGTTATCTGCTGATAAACCCCATCACACAGTGGTAATCTGCATGTTGTTTTCTCATTGGTGATCAACTGGCTCCAGAATCCTGAAAAACATGAGAGCAGGAAATAAAACTATGCCAAAGATGGGCACAGTACTGGAAACTGTGTTCTCCTTCAGTCTTAATCTTTTCTAGATGTGTCACTTTTGAATCTGCACAAAATCTGCTGACAGTCTGAGAAGTGACTTCCTTAATGCAGCAAAGATTCATCACTGAGGTGAACGTAGCTACTGTTTAAAGCTGTAGACAAACAAACAAACAAAAAAAAAAACGGCAAAATGAAGGTGTTTTGTTTTGGCAATATGAATTCATTTGTTACTGTTTTGAGCTAAAAAAAGAAATTAAAAAAAAGAATTTTATTTATCATAAACCACGGAAGCCAAACCTGCAGGCTAGACTGGACCCCAGCTCCACACTGCACACATAATGTCTGTGGTTCACTGCATGTGGACGAGGAGTAAAACAGGATAATATGTGAAGTGAAATTTAAAGACACACACACACACACTTCCTCCTCTTTTGTAAAGTTTTGTAAATGGTATAGTTGTTGTTATAGTCTTTGCTGGTTTAGGTCTCTGATGTACAACAGCAGGTTCTTTAACCTTTACATTCAGGGTCAGACTGTGGGTTTTAAATTGCTATAAACTGTTTTACACATGCAGCTGCAGCATAACTCCAGGTAAAGAGTGGTGCAAAACAACTTGCCTGTCATCAGTTTAGTTCTAGTTTCAAAGGTCTGTGTGAAAACCATCAGTAGTAGTAACAACAACAGAAACAACAATCATAAATGCTACATAACAGACTAAAAAAAACAAAAACAGTCATTGTAAATGTGTGTTCTGGGTTTGAATATGTTACAGGTCCCAGGAAAACACAGGAAAGTTGTAGCAGCAATGAAGACACGGAGCGCTCAGTTCATCCTCCAGACTGCATCTGAGGGTGGAGGAGTCCCCAAAAACAACCGAGGTGTAACTGCTCCTGATGCAAAGTTCCTACCTGAGGTGCTGCTCATGCTTATTGTTTTAATACACAATACATCTGAAAACCCTGTGTGACATAATTATCACTACTCCTTTTAAAATGAACAAGTCATTTAGCTTAAATAAATTGAATTACCACAAAAGTGGACACACAATTTTGGGTGTATCACAAATATAATACAAAGTTTGTTGTGAGACATATTTAATTTGTTTTAAGTGAGTCAACATGGAGACTTCTCACAGATGATCTCAGATCACAGGATTAAACTCAACTCAGGTCTGAACGCCGTCACAAAGAGTGACAAGAGATTTTAAATTAAGTACATTTAAATAAATTACGAAGAAATCTTTTATGTGTCGATTGATGGTAAAAATATTCCAATAATTTTCCACAGTAAGTTTAAAACACATTCATTCACCCAGCGTCCAGCAGATGGAGATATTTAACTAGTGATGACAGAGTGGAGTTGATCGTCTTCCTGAGTGAGCAGGTTTGTTCAGGTTTAAAATACTGGATAAAGAAGAAGGATAAACATATGATATTGATCTGGGGCTGTTCATCATATCACACTTTAGTCTATGTTGGCTTCATGGCCTCAGAACAGCTACTAAACAGAGCCTGTGGTATCTTTATTTACTCAACTACTGTTTTAGTCCAGAACGAGTCCTGATTCTCATATTTAAGATTTAGTTTTGAACCAAATGTCAATGTTACTTACAAAGCTTCCTACTTTTTAAATTTTCTCCATTTGTCACAACAGGAAAAGTACAATTCTCTTAGCTCAGTGCAGTAAAATCACAGTGAAGTCGTTTCTATGTCTCTCAGTCACAGGACGGTCAGTTTCTAATCAGCAGGTCAGCATCTACTCTGCTCTGTCCGACCTTTTCATGTGGATCAGATGGATTCAGATCTGATTAAGAGTATATCAGTCATCTCTGAACTGGCAGCTTCGCCTTTCTTCTTCACTGTGTTGATAAGAAAACAAGCTTCGTCTCTAGTTGTTCATCCACTGACTCCCTCTCAGAACCACTTATCTCCCGTTTCTCCAGCAGAACATGTTCTGAGACGTCCAACAGCCTGTTGTAGTTTTTTTTTTTAGGTTTTTAATATTTTGTTTAACCACATGTTCAAATAACACAATCTGTCAGTCAGGTTAATAAACAGGATAATCAGACAATAAGATTTGTGATCAGTATCATTAATTAACTATTATATAGTAAAACAATTTGAACACTATAAGAAAAATGACGAGTTACTTCCTGTAAAATGTAAATCAACAGACACTATTGTCAGTCAGCAGATGGCTCTGAAGCTGCTTCTAGTTTCCTGTCATGTTCACTCTGTACAATCAGATGTGAGGATTCCCTGAAGCCCTATCACAGTACACTCAGTTTACTTTATCAGTTAAAATAGAAACAAAAGCAGAAATGTATCTTTGGATAAAGTGTGGAAGATATTTCTTCAATGTAAATAAAGATTAAAATGATTAAGAGCATCTTAAAGAAAGTTGTTCCCTCTTCATTTTACTCCAGACCAAGATGTTCACAGAGGGAGGGGTCGAGCTCACAGAGAACCTCAATCATGTCTGAACTGGCAGCTTCCCCTTTCTTCCTCACTGTGTCGATAACCAAACGAGCTTTGTCTTCTCTGTTTTGCTTGGTGTCCACCGACTCCCTCTCAGAATCAGTTATCACCTTTTTCTCCAACAGTTTGTCCAGCAGACTTTTAACAACTGGTTCTGAGATTCCATCAATGAACCTGCTCCGTGCTTTCTTCAGCTCATTTGTAGGGAGATTCAGAGCAGACTCCTCACAAAACTTTCTCTTTCTAGCAACTGGAAGACAAACCTCACTTTCCCAAACAGTGAGGGAGCTGTTGGTGTCTCGAAGGAACAGCTCAATATTTTTAATGATTGTTTTTAAAATCACCTGGAATGAAGGGATGTAGTTGTCGTCAAACTCCAGATCAAATTCTGCTTCTTTCGGTTGAACTTTAAGTGAGTTGTCTTGAGGACAAGTGGACAGTGTGTAAAACTGATCTGGACAAAGTTTACAGTGCGAGGACGTCTCTATGTACCTCTCATCTCCAACTGATGCCTTCCTTTTGCGCTGCACATCTCGGAGCACGATGTTTCTCGGTAGCAACAACACACTGAGGAAGGATGTGAGATCAGGATCAGCTGAGTGTCTGTAGAACAGCAGAACCAGAGCTCGGACCGGGTCTGGAGGTGAGTCTTCCTCCTTGACGTTACCGTAACCAGAAAACCCTGTGGTGTTGATAACAACATGAGTTTCTGTGATCTCACGAGGACTGATATACTCCACGTCTTCATCATCCTTCACATGAGCTACTGACAAGAACTGACATCCACCCGTGGAGCTGATCTCACAGTGAGGGAGGTGAAGCTGACACACAGACTGCTGCACACACGTGATGTCAAACAGGGGTCCTGCAGGCTTCTTGTGATGTTGTCTCAGTAGTCTCCTGTTCCAAGGGACAATCCTGTAAACCACGTCCCCTTCTCCCTTCATGTCAAACATCAGACCTGTCACACTGCACAGGTACAGACCTGGACAGGAGCACTGGAACCTGTAGGTTTCCACGTCTCCATCAACAGTGATAACAGGAGTAAACTCCTCAAAGCTGGTTTTTAACTCTGTGTCAGATGAACTGTTTGATTGTGTTGAGCTGTCGTCTCTTCTACTCAGACCAGGATCTGAGCTTTTAGGCACAGTGTGTGTCACGGTGTTTGTAGTTGACCTGTACTCAGCTATAACCAATTCCTCCACCACCTCCATATCATCACTGTCACTTGTGGATTCACCTTCAGACTGCACAGATAAAACCTCCACTTCATCTTGAACTGCACTTTGATCACATTTATGAAACTGAGTTTCATATACGACATAAGGAGAAAAAGGTAAAGGGGAGGTAGGTATTTCAAATTCATAACTGCAATAGATGGCACGTTGAAAGACAGGTTGCTTCCTTGATCTGGTGGAAAACCTGCTCACACAGGACAGAGCTCTCCTGAGTGCCCTTCTTAAACGTGATGCTTTTTTTTTTCTGCTCATATCTGGAAATGGCTCAGGTACCTCAAACCTAGTTGAAGTAGGTGAATTTAACCTGGGACTTGGTTGGAAAAAGGCTTCATCACTTTCAGACTGCACAGACAAACGCTCCATTGCTTCTTGAACTTCAGTATCTTGACTTCTGCCTGATGAAGATGGACGTGAACAGGAACTGTGACAGCTCACACAGCACAGAGCCCTCCTGACCACTCTGACTGCTCTGCTGAACCATGATGTTTCTCCTCTTGTTCTTGTAGCTGATGAATGAGAGTCAGAAGAGCTGCGTGTGCAACAGGAGCAGCTCCCACAACAAAAACACTCATCACACAATGCTGCACTGTGATGCCCAATCTGAGGTTCATCACTTTCTTCTAAGTGAACCTCCATCTCCTCTGGTGTGTTTTGGTTTTCACTTTTGTCTTCTTCAGTCGGAGCTGAGCAGAAAAAGAACTGCCCTCTTCTATTGTGACGGCTCATTTTTTATAAATGTAGAACACGAGACGATCTTCTTAGTTGTTTGTCAATGCTGTTCCTTTTTTGTTGTTTAGTGTTTGACTTGCTGCCACAGCCTGAAATAAATATATGACAAAATCAAACCTTTCATCAGTGTTTCCACGTCATATAAAGGAATATGTATCATATTCAGTTCAAATCTGTTTAGAAATGCAAAATCAGATGATTTCTACTTTTCATTTTAAAATACAACCTATTATTAAAAGAAAAACATCTTACACATGCTTAAAAAGAGATGTGTTTTTCTGTTTTAAATTAAAATCAAAGTTAAATTCTGTGATGACTATTACATCCTTCACATCCCCTCCATCCTTTGTTTCACCTAACGAGTGTATTCAGGCCAAAGAGTGGACTAAAACCAAACCTGCAGTAAAATCTGTGACCTTTGACCAACTATCTTCAGACTGATGAAGTTACTTGATGAGTAGTGAAATGTTTCAACCTAACAAGAAGGAAGTCCAGTCACCATGACTCAACTTCAAGATAACTGAGAATCTTCACTAACTTTACATAACAACAGCTTCTTTTGACAACTTTTAAGATAATTTAGTTATAATTTCTTCAAACCTTTAAGTTTTAAACAGACACACCATCACTGTTACCTCAGGGATATATGTAGTGTATTGTTTTGGTCCTTTATAGCAGTTTGATACTGAAATAAGCAGCTGAGATAAACTGAGGCCTCTTTAACAGGTCGTGTGCTCCTGTGGACCAGTTTCTGACAGAGTCGCGATCACACTCAGAGTTAAAGAGCTGTATATGTTTAACGTTATGTATGAATTAGAGTAAAAACAAGATGCTGTCATTAAACACTGACTCTCCTGGCTGCTCTCTGTCTTTGTTGAGGTGGTTTCATACTTCCCTCTGATTCACACTGGTTATTAACCTGCATTATGTATTTTAAATACAGAAACCAAGAAGAGACTCTTCCTCTATAATAAAGGATGTTTCACAGCTGCTTTTTCACTAACTTCTTTTCAGCTTTATCATTCATGTTCCTATTAAGTTTTAACTTACGATTACCTATGATAAATGACAGCTGTTTGGTTTCTGACTTACTTGTGAGCCTCCTTCTTCCTCCTTTCTACTAGTTTCTGTGATATTTGATAAACTCCGTCACACAGTGGTAATCTGCATGTTGTTTTCTCATTGGTGATCAACTGGCTCCAGAATCTTGAAAAACAGGAGAGCATAAAATAAAACAATGTCAACGACGCGCACAGTACTGGAAACTGTGTTCTCCTTCAGTCTCTATCTTTTCTGGATGTGTCACTTTTGAATCTTTAAGCAGCCCCCACACAAATTCTGCTGACAGTCTGAGAAGTGACTTCCTTGAAGCAGCAAAGATTCATCACTGAGGTGAACGTAGCTACTGTTTAAAGCCATGAACAAAAAAAAAAAAAGGCAAAATTAAGGTGATTTGTTTAGGCAATTTAAAATTATTTGTTACTGTAGTGACCTAAAAAAAACCCTCAAAAACAAAAACTAAAATGTATTTATCATGAAACATGGAAGCCAAACCTGCAGGCTATACTGGGCCCCAGCTCCACACTGAGTGCACACATAATGTCTGTGGTTTATTACATGTAGGTGAGGAGTTAAAGGGGACATGATGTGAAGTGAGATTTAAACACACACTTCCTCCTCTTTTGTAAAGTATGAAACTGTTATTGTTGTTGTTGTTTCTCCCAGATGATCTCAGATCAACGGATTAAACTCAACTCAGGTCTGAACGCCGTCACAAAGACTGACAAGAGTTTTTAAAGTAAGTACATTAACATAAATTAGCAAGAAATATTTTATATGTCGACTGATGGTAAAAACAATTCCAATAATTTTCCACAGTAAGTTTAAAACACATTCATTCACCCAGCGTCCAGCAGATGGAGATATTTAACTAGTGATGAGAGAGAAGTGATGAGTTGATGTTGTCAGAGTGGAGTTGATCGTCTCCCTGAGTGAGCAGGTTTGTTCAGGTTCAAAATACTGGATAAAGAATAAAAAATAAGATATTCTTCACCTGTTTCACTTCTTCATCAGCTGTTCTGGGGCTGTTCATCATATCACACTTTACTCTATGTCGGCCTCTAGAGGTGAGTCTTCCTCCTTGACGTTACCGTAACCAGAAAACCCTGTGATGTTGATAACAACATGAGTTTCTGTGATGTTATGAGGACTGATATACTCCACGTCTTCAGTGTATCAAAACCACTTGTTAAAACATTGTGCCACTGTTTGATGGATGTGTTCAATAAATAAATGAAAGATCTTGACTGCTTGCATTTTATGAGCTTATAAATATTGTGTTTGTTGATTTTTGTGACTATGGTGAAGATCAGGTCACATTTCACGACTCATTTATACAGAAAAACTACAATCACTCTGTCTTGACACAGCATGATGTGTTGTATGAATACACTCAGAGAAAAACTTTTAATTATTATTATTTTTTTATTTATGTATTTTTTAAATAATTTTTTTAAAAGTCAATACAAACGTCCTGCTGTTGATCTGTTCCTGATGATTTTTAATAGGAGTACACAAACCAAAAACTGAACTATTGTGAGGTTCTTTTATTATAATTACTACAAAACAGGTTCTTCACATTCAGCGTCACCTACATGTGTAGCGTTACCACAAAGGTCAACAAAGCAAGTCAATTGTTGAAATTTTATAAAAGTAATTTCAAACAAACACAATTTAGAAACAACACAACACATCCTTAAATCCTGATCTAAGAAAGAGAAGACAGATGAAAATCTAAAATTAAATTTAAATCAATTAAGTCAAATATTCAATCATGTCACTATCTATTTATAAGGAGAAATCCCAGTCCAGCTCTTTATTGATCTGACATGATACAGCCACTTTTTATGTCTGCATTTTCTTTTTAAAACATCTCTTCCACTTTCTGCATCAGCTTTTCCATTTGCTGTGGGATTGGAGATTTGTTGTCAAAGAGAACACACCTGTATTCACACATTTCTACTATTTGTTTGAGTTCACGTGGACAAGATTGAAGAAAATCCTCTAAGTTCATGTCTGCACGCTGCAGCTCTTCCCCACAGGTGAACAGGAGGATTGTATGTTGTCGAGCTCTGCTGCCAAATTCTCTTTCTACCTTTGTCAGGATGTCTCTCTCACCATCTGTAAATCTGCCAACCTGTATCACTAGCAAGAACACACAGTGCTCTGAGTGACAGAGCTCCTTGCACTGCTTTACTTGTTTTTTCTTAACTGAGATACTGAGATCCTCATTAAAGATGTCTGGAGTATCAATGACACGCACTAGTGCCCCATTTATCTTAGTTTCTGCCACCTGGCACTTTGTGGTCACTGCCTTTGCACTGGGTTTAGACAGGAACTGCTCACGTCCGAGGATGGTGTTTCCACTTGCACTCTTTCCAGTCCCGGACAATCCCAACAGAACAAGGTTCACTTTTTTTCCCGCGAGCCTTTCTGAAAGATTGTAGAACAAAAAGGAACTTGAGCGAACTTCCTCAAGAAGCATGACTTGTTCACACCACGTTGGCAAATCTAGGAAATCTATTTAAAGATTTAGATGATGCTGACAGGGATTGGGACCTACCTGTTGTTGACATCTGTGCTGAGCCAGGATGGTAATGTTGCCTATTAAATGAAGGCAGAACATTAAACCAGTAATTCTTCTTTTGTGTGACCAGTTAATATTTGTGGTACCACTATGCCAACATTTACAGTATCATACATCTATCAGTGTACAGTAAACTGTGACAGTCCTACATCTACATCTCTCGCTTTCACTCTTACTTCTTGTTGGTTGGTATCAGATGTCTATCTTCAGCCAGTTCTCTCAGGTCGATGCATAAATGATCCATAGTTTTGAGGTTGAACGGGTACGAATCTGTGCGTTTCCAGCTGAGAGGCGGCACAACTATGAACTCGTTGGTAGGTTTTCCACTTCTCTTGCTCAGAGTGTCTATGTCCTTCCACACCTTTTCTACTGAAAACTCACTGTCTACCACCAATGAACACGTGTCCAGGTGTTGTTTTAAAGCAAATAGCCCTTTCGTCTCATCATGTACACATGTGATAATATAAGTATCATTTTCGTAAATCTCATTCCCGTTTTCTGGAGAGTTTCTGTTTGATACTTGTTTTAAATCTTTCCCTAGGATGTTGGTTATTAGTGCTTTCTTCAGAGAATCTCCACTTCCCAGGACAGCAACAGAAACCCTGTCTGTTCAAACAACATAACATGATATAATATTAATAAAACATTTAGAATACTAATACATTTTGCCTTTCCCAACCAGAATGTCCTTTCATTTTGACAAATATGTCTCACTGATGCAAATAAAGTGTTACAAGAAAGTTATTGCATTGTTATAAGTGTAACTTACTGTGAGACATGATCCTCTAATCGAGTGCAGCAAACTACAGACAAGCTGTGTGGTACCTGAATGTGCAGAATGTGCAGCTTTCTGTCTATTTTATATGGACCTGTTATGCAAATGATAGGGGGTGTGTGTCAACTGTGTAGCTACCAGATATATAAACAGCTCGAACAAATACCTTAACATTCATCATTGTCATTGTCACTGTACTGAAAGAAGATGGGAAATGCCTCATTTTCTACAGGTATTTTCTTTTTTATCTATTATAAACCTATATTCCATTACTTTGTGATGTTATTCACTCAAATATTAGGACATAAAGCCAGTGCTGAAATATGTCTGAAGCCTTAAAAACTTGGTATGAATTTTACAGGTCCTGATCTGAGAATTGTGATGATTGGAAAAACCGGCGTGGGCAAGAGTGCTGTTGGAAACACCATCCTGGGACGGCGTCATTTCCTTTCACGTCCCTGTGCAGCTTCAGTTACTAAGACCTGTGAAAAGGAAGTGAGATACTTGGGGAACAGAGCAGTTACTGTGGTAGACACACCCGGGATCCTGGACACTCACAATTCTGAAGAATTCATCAAAAAAGAAATAGTTAGATGTGTTGAAGTCTCGTGTCCAGGTCCTCACGTGTTCCTGCTCGTCATGCAAACTAATCGATTCACAAATGAAGAGAAAAACGCAGTGGAAGCTCTGCAGCAGCTGTTCGGCTCACATGCTAACAAGTACATGATTGTGCTGTTTACCCGTGGTGGTGACCTTGGGAACATGACCATTCAACAGTATGTACGTGAGGCACCCTCAGACCTTCAGCGAGTCATCCAAAGCTGTGGAAACAGGTTCCACGTCTTTGAAAACACCAGCAGTGACACTTCTCAAGTAATTGAGCTGATCAAGAAGATTGACAACATGGTGGCAGCTAATAGGGGAACACACTACACAGATGATATGTACAGGGAAGTGCAGTCAGTGGTGGCAACAAGAGGAAGCAGGCAGGTTATTGTTAGTCAAGTCCAATATGTGTTCATTGATGGACTGGTTGTACGTATCAGAGTTTTTCTGTGTATTCTTAGAAGATCGTAAGGGACCAAAACAGCACAGATTATAGCCGTGTATTATCATTTGGTATATATGAAAAGGCTTTGGAGCATTACACTCTAGATATAAAGTTGTATTGTCTCGTTTAAAAAAAAATATGATAAGATTGTGGATTTTAGGATGATGAAGTAGATTTCGTGATGAACAATTAGATTTAATACATGCTGTGTGATGAGCCACTGATAAAGCAATTCTAATTTACCAATGTACGTTAATTGGTTTAATTGTTTTATTAATTAAATTTAACTTATTTTAGGATTATACCTCATGATAACAATGCATGCGTAAATAATAGTGTTTATTTTACTTTGAAAAATGGAGGTGAACTAAAACATACCTATATCCAACACTACATCAGATATTTTTTGTGTGTGTTTTGTGACATTGAATATATGTGTGTACGATGCACCACCACATTAAAACAATCAGGTGATGATGCTGTTGTGCCTGAAGAGTGATAGGCACTCACTTTAAAAGTCCACACTGTACACTGTACAGACTTGTGCAGTGCAAAATGACACAAAGATAATTAATCCATTTACTGTCAGTCAGCAGCATTCTCAGTTATACAATTATAATTAGACATGATCAAATTGAGCTGGTTTATTTTTTTAACTGCCATAATTTTCACTGCTATTTTAATTCTTGTCTTGTGTATTCAACCACACCACACCCACAATTTAATAGGATATTATTAATCTTTTTTTACCCTTTACAAATTATTCTTGCAGGTTACCTGTCATGTACTGGCATATTTACTTTACTATAGGTGAATCTTGTTCCATTAGCATGGCAAGTTGTCTCCAGAGTAGAACATATTATTGTTAAAATGTACTGGACAGCCAGTACTTAATAATGTGCTGCCTTCCCTTGAGTGTAATGATTTGTCTTCTAAGATAGGTGTTTCATACATGGTCAAAAATACTAATTATTTACCAATAATTGGCCTGTGTGCACAACTAAGTTAAAAATCCTTGAATGTGATTTGTGTTAGTTTAGTTGATCTTTAGTGTTTCAAATGCATACTATGTGTTAGTTAATAGTTAACAAGTCAACTTACCTTTATTGTTTTATAAGAGATGGAATTCCATGTTGTATTTTGATAATAAATGTTTATGATAATGAAGCAATGGTTTTATTTAAACACATCATCTGATCACACATTCCTATAATCAAAATTTTCACTAAACACTTAAAGTGATGAAAGATTAACAATAATTAATATCATTTTCAGAATGCTGATTTGTATTTTTCAGCTAATTCAAAGGTAGTGCTGTGCTTCGTTATGATATATAATTTCTGTTTGTACAATATTTATGCTGTTGTAGCAGGTAAGAAAAGTGTTATGTCAATAAAAAGGATGGGAAACACTAAAACTGCCAATAATCCTAAAATTGTTGTTGGAGAGAAGATTGAGTTCAAATTTACATTCTTCAGAGAAAATTTTTATAGATGTTTTAGGAACTGAGCTGTGTTCACGGTCACAAGTTCAGGTCATAACTTTCTATGTTGGCTATAATGTTTTATTCTTTCTGTGACTTTCTCTTCTAAAAGACTTTGAGCTGAACAATATGCCAACTCAGGGTTAACTTAGACAACCCTAAAACCATCTGCCACTCTGAACTGCTGAATGCCTGAGTTTTCAAGTCCCTTATAATGTTGAAAGTTGTCAAAATGATGCCTTGTGTTTTTCAACACTCTTTACAGGAAGGATTTTTCAGTTAAGCCAGATCCCTGCATCTAAAGGCTACAACAACTACAGTTAATGACAAAATTATAATTTTCAATGGAAATGTCAAAGGTTTTACCATCCTGACTCACTAACTGTTTGGTTGGAACCTTCCTATTCCCTCTATGATGGCAGCATAGCAGCCCCAAATCATGTCTCACCCTCCATCATACTTCATTGTTGGAATTTTTTACACAGTTCTCTTTTATGCCAGATGTAGTGTTGTGGGTTCATCCCAGACAATTATTTATATATCTGTCAAAAAGACATTTTCTCTGTAGTGTTGTAGGTGGTCTTTAGTAAACTTGGTTACAATGTGTTTGTTTTTTTTAGAGCAATGGCTTAATTTTTGATGTCCTGCCATGTTTTGCATATGACTGACCAAGAGACGAAAACCAGCTCAAGTGATAAATAACAATATTTTTTGTTTTTTTACTGTTTATTCAAAAGGAGACTCTTCATAATATACAACATCTCAGACTCTCAGCTACAGTTTAAGATGTAACAGGAGAGTTCACTCTTTGGAACAGGCGTTCCAAGTGTGACCACATGTGACAGAAAGCTATGTAATGATTCACTCAATGTTCACTTAATATAGGATGATAATAATAAACATATATAATAGAAATGCTTTATTGAGATAAAGTTGTTCATTCATGGGAAAAAGGTCCTGTAAAGTATTGTTGTAGTAAGTAAATGTTTGATTTAAATGAAACTGATGGACCCTTGGGAACAAACATGTCTATATCTCAAATCTTTCCTCTTACAGTAAAACAATGTGAAACAATTTTATGCCTTCAACAAAACTATTTACCCAAAACTGGTTAGTGGTTCTGCTGACATGTGTGGACCTTTCAGCGAGGGTCAGTTCAGAAAACATTTACTCTTTATTCACTACCTAATCTCCCTCACAAACAAATGAGCACTTTATTGTTGTAAATGCAGTAATGTAATCTTTGGGTCCTAAGACAGACATGAGTTTGTTATGGACATCACTGCATGGACTACTTCCAAAAATCACTGTCTGTGAACACAATTCACTGTGCCATGCAAAAAAGAAACCATACATGAACATGACTGAGAAACACTGCCAAGAGTCTGGATGCTTAACCGGCCCACATGTAGTCGAGACCTTTCACCAGTAAAAATATTTGGCACATCTTGAGATGCAAAATACCACAAAGATGATGCAGGATTGTTGAGCAGTTAAGCAGGCAAGAATGGGACAAAATTTCTCTCCCAAAACTCGAGCAACTGTGGAAATGTACAGACTGTTTACAGACTGTTGTTAAAAGATGAGAGGATCAATTTCTCTCCTTATTGCTTCAATTTCAAAATTACCTTATTGGCACATTTTTAAAAGGTTTTTATGTTGTATTATAAATAAAAAAATATAGGTTGCTGAGATTATGAAATTGTTACATTCTGTTTTTATGTAAGTTTTACACATGGTTGTTTGACATAAAGGGGGACAAACTTCGACACAAGACCAAGGACTCACAAGCAGGAAGCTCACATGCACTTGGACACTTTGTTCTAGCCACAGCAACAGACATCAATCTGTTTTCTTTTTCTTGTCTTTTGTGTGCATCACTCACTTCTTCAGAACTTCTTATCATCTAACAAACAAGAGAAAAAAAACAGACACATTTGGTAAGACCATTAAAAAAACCTGAGCTAAATTATGATAACCAAAACCATGTTGACAGTGTGTGTGACTGTTGTTCCAGTGATATTTAGCTGATGAACACACGTTTACAATATGGAGGACAAAACTTAAAAAAAGAATAAATGAATAAGTAAATAAATACTGAAATGAACTAATAAATAAATAAATCCATTTCAGAATACATTAATTAATTATATTTTAAGAGCCATGCTGGTGTAAAATATGCAGAATGTTGCTTGACATCACATTGATAAAAGTTTCTGGAGCTTGTCTATATATTGTTGTGTGAGCTTGCATTTGAAGCAGCAACAACCTGCATTAACAGACAATGAGGAAATTCTCTGAAAGTTTGACATTTTTTATATTTTAAATGTGTCTCAGTCAGGAAACAAACTGAGGTAAATTTGCTGCATTGACCATGCTGACTCTTAATTTATTTATTTTTACTTTTATTTTATTGTACTGTAAAAAATTTTAGTTTACTCTACACAGTTTAATTTTTTACCCTGTAACTGCTGTTATGTCCATACTTTTCTGCCTCAGAGCTGTATCCTTCCAGTTAGCAGTTTCTGGTCCTGCCTACCTGCCCAGTGTTTTTGCTGCTTCTTGCTGCCATGATTTTTGGTCACGCACCGTGAGCCTGGTTCTACTGAACTAGAAGATTTTTCATATGTTTTGTTTTTTTTCAGATTATAATTGATTCACTTAAGATCATCAGGAAACAGTGCTTATTTGTTATGTTCTTGCTTTTGGTAAGAACATATGGTCCTTGATTGTTGAATGTAACCAGGAAATACGTGGGATGGTTTTTTTTTGGGGTGGAGGTGGCAGGAAATAAAAGAACAAAAACGGGATGTGCGACAGAAACTCAACAAGCTGCTTTTGTTGTGTATGAGCTTTGGAAACTACATTTACCACCGAAGCAGATACACACAGGTGAGATTTGTGTTTATTAGACATTTATTCACGATATATTAGGACATAGGGATTAGGAGCAACTCTTTGCAAAGGTGACACATTCAAGCTTTGACCGTTTTCTCATTTTACTGAATGACAGTCATGACACTTAATGTGCAATAAATCTAGAAAATAAGATTCTTTTTTTTTTTCAAATATGAAAAACATGTTGCAATACCCTGCACTAGTAGGCTACAGTATCTATTATGTATGTGTACAGTACATAAAATAAATGTAGAATGATGAATATTATTAAAAGTTTACTGTGCTAATGACTTGATGTGATGTCTTTGCATAAAAAAAAAAAATTTCCAGTGTCCCACTTTACCAAAACAACTGTCTCACTAAACCAGGAAAATCCTAGGTAATTTGCATTTCAGGGTCAATGACTTGAGCAACTGTTTGAAACAACAATCAACTCTTTTCAAGATATTTTATGAACATGTTTGAGTGTTTTCACTAAAGTATCAACCCTGTAATTGTTAATTTCATCATGAACATTGTCATGGTTTTATATAGGTTTTGCTATCACAAAGAAAACGAGTTAAAAAAACATTGGTGTAAGTACAAATTAGTGTGTGATGATACTGTCGACCTCCCAATTTTCACAAATAACAACACTAACAATTTAGTTTTTTGCTTTGTTTGTTTTTTGCAGGTGACGAAAAAGACAAGAGACCCAAATATACTGAAGGAACATTTTTAATCAGGAAGATAAAATGAAACGTACAATTGAGGAAAGGCCACAGAACATCTCAGCTGCGGGAGTATCGGAGGAGAATGAAGAAGTCACTGGACAGAGTTCAAACAGTGAAACTTGCACTAGAAGAAAATACTCTGGGCCTCCAGACACGTGATAACGTAATGGTGATAACTGATTCTGAGAGGGAGTCGGTGGACGAAATGCCGAACAAAAGAGAAAGAGCTCGTTATGTTATCGACATCTTGTTTTCTGCTATGTTACAAAACTGGGTCCAAATCATCATCACCACATACGTACAGTCACTGTGAATGAGCTACAGGGAAATATTTCAGATGTAACATCTGGTTTATGAGTTTATTGTTTCTCGGTCTGTGTATCAAGAGGACTGGGTTCAGTATAGACATGTGCTGACCTTAGTGTATGTTGTGTCAGTGTGAGGCTCAGGAATGACTTTAGCTACGGGACTCAGGTCTGAAGTACGCTGCCGTTTACTGCAGTAAAAAACCTGTTCTGACATGAGTTTTCTCTCCTTTTCCTTTGTCCTTACCGCTGCATCTTAAAGTAGTTTTCTGGTGGGGGCACCTTTGTCACAGTTGTCTAGCTTAGTGGAACAAACAGCAGAGTACAAAATGTCTCAAATCGAGTCTGTGCGTTTCCTAGCACTGAAGTAATGGGATGCCAAAGGAGTAACTCAGTAGGCAAGCGCAAGTGAAAAATATATTACCTAAACAAAGGGAAACTAAAGCTACGAATCAAAAACTAAAATAAAAATCAAACACTGATAAGTTTGTTGCAGCCTCACAGCAAACGGCCATCTCAAAAGGAGAGCAATAAATACATTTGCATGGATTTAGGTCTTTGACTGTAACAGCCCATAAGGAAACAGTTTTCAGTGTGCAGACATGAACTAACAAACTATAATTAAAACAAGTGAGTTAAGTGATAAGTGTTAAGTGATTCTGCTTCTGTTCTGTACAGCATTAGGTCCAGTTCATTCAAGAACAGGCAGGCCTTGCTGTTAGATTAGCTGTTATTGTATCCAGAAGCAGTAAGTCAGGGTGTGGAAACTAGATTTGTGTGGACACCTGCTCATGCAGGCATAGCTGGAAATAAAAAAAGTAGATAAATGAGCCAAGATCTAAATTAAGAACATAGAAATCAACATTAAATAGTCTTATGGTAAGAGTATTGTATGGAAGACAATAAATAGAAAGTGGCAGCGTTGCTGGGACCAGGAGAGGAAGGGAAGACATCTGTATATGATGCAGAGGAAAGTGGGAGAGGACACAGGGTTGGGTACAAACAGACAGGAACAAATGTTTTTCATCACATTACAAATAGGGCCCAGTAACGTGAACAGTGCATTACATTTAATTTAAGGGAAACATGAAAACGGGATGTGCAGAGACTCAGGAGCCAGAAACAGAGGAACATGCTGAGATGTAGGAGGTACAGGTTATGATGTACAGTAGGACTTCAAGAGGAGAAGATTAAAGGCAAATGACTTAAACTAATACTACTGTTTTGAATAGTAGAGGCTTAAGTGTCTTTAACTTCTCAAGAACATCTGGACTTATGAAGAGAATTTGAATGAGGCAACGCGAGAAGATTCCTACAAATGGCAGCTTCAGAAGATCCAACCTTTGCCACTGTCCAATGAAGCTCCTTCTTCACTGGGGATTGTCCCTCTGAGGCCTGTCGGACTTTCCAACAGCACAGATTACCAAAGTAAAGATGACCTGGCTGGAAGCTACCATTATACTGCTACTGGTTCTACGACACCTGGTGTTTATTCCTACAGATGGCTGCAACATTTTTGGATGCCGGCTGCCTAAAAACCCCAGAGTAGAAGAAGAAGAAGAAGAAAAGAAGACGAAGAAGAAGAAGAAAAAGATGAAGAAAAAGAAGAAGACGAAAGAGATGAAGAAGAAAAAGACGAAGAAGAAGATTGTCTAGGCAGAGCAGTTTTAGTCACTAAACAGAACCCCGACTACGAGCTTTTCTCTGGACAGACAGAGAACACCGACAGTTCAGCCAATGTAGCTGAAACAGGTTTAATAACTAATAGTTTTGGTTATTTATAATTTTATTAGGCTAAAACCGGCAACAGGCCCAGTTGGCCGTGTTAGCTTGCTAGTTCAGCGGCCCTGTTCTACTTCCTGTTGTTCCACATTTATGCTGTTAGCTTGTCGATCGGTTGTTTTCTACCTGCTAAATTCACTGGATTAAATATAAGATATAATGTGATTAAAGCACCAACTGTACTACTGCAAATGAACTTTACATTCTCTATTTACATTTCTCAGGGTCAAGAAACCGCCGAATAGCACAGGTTTAAAAAAAAACTTTAACAGAGAACCATTAAGGCCAGGAAGAGATGAACCAGTGGTTTAAGAACCAGCGCCCCTCTGAGGAAGCTGAAGGACACACAGCAGAGAAAGAGGAAGTGCGGCTCCAAGACAGAGATGAATCAGCTGACATGAATCCAAAAGGTCAAACTTTATTCCAAGAAAAACACATGACTTCAGACAAGAGTGAATCAGATGAAGGTCTTCCACATTCACCTGCATTGAAACAAAAACTCATGACTGAGCACTTTTCAGCTGCCAACACCATGCTGTCCTCCGACCTATTCTACAACACACATTCTCCTGGGACCAGGACAATTTTTCCCTCACTAAGTCAAATAATATGTGCAGAAAACAAAACCTCAACACGATCAGTTCACAGTTCACCTGACATGAAGCTAAAACCCAGCTTTGAGGAGTTTACTCCTGTTATCACTCCTGATTTCGATGATGAAACCTACAGGTTCCAGTGCTCCTGTCCAGGTCTGTACCTGTGCAGTGTGACAGGTCTGATGTTTGACATGAAGGGAGAAGGGGACGTGGTTTACAGGATTGTCCCTTGGAACAGGAGACTACTGAGACAACATCACAAGAAGCCTGCAGGACCCCTGTTTGACATCACGTGTGTGCAGCAGTCTGTGTGTCAGCTTCACCTCCCTCACTGTGAGATCAGCTCCACAGGTGGATGTCAGTTCTTGTCAGTAGCTCATGTGAAGGATGATGAAGACGTGGAGTATATCAGTCCTCGTGAGATCACAGAAACTCATGTTGTTACCAACACCACAGGGTTTTCTGGTTACGGTAATGTCAAGGAGGAAGACTCACCTCCACACCCGGTCCGAGCTTTGGTTCTGCTGTTCTACAGACCCCCAGCTGATCCTGATCTCACATCCTTCCTCAGTGTGTTGTTGCTACCGAGAAACATCGTGCTCCGAGATGTGCAGCGCAAAAGGAAGGCATCAGTTGGAGATGAGAGGTACATAGAGACGTCCTCTCACTGTAAACTTTGTCCAGATCAGTTTTACACACTGTCCACTTGTCCTTAAGATAACTCAGTTAAAGTTCAACCGAAACAAGCAGAATTTGATCAGGAGTTTGACGACAACTACACCAGACACCAACAGCTCCCTCACTGTTTGGGAATGTGAGGTTTGTCTTCCAGTCGCTAGAAAGAGAAAGTTATGTGAGGAGTCTGCTCTGAATCTCCCTACAAATGAGAAGCTGTAGAAAGCACGGAGCAGGTTCGTTGATGGAATCTCAGAACCAGTTGTTAAAAGTCTGCTGGACAAACTGTTGGAGAAAAAGGTGATAACCGATTCTGAGAGGGAGTCGGTGGACACCAAGCAAAACAGAGAAGACAAAGCTTGTTTTGTTATCGACACAGTGAGGAAGAAAGGTGAAGCTGCCAGTTCAGACATGATTGAGGTTCTCTGTGAGCTCGACCCCTCCCTCTGTGAACATCTTGGTCTGGTCGGAGGAAAAAAGACAACATGGGACGTACTGCTTTAAGTGATTTTTCAAGCTGAAAGAAAGGGGAAAAGACAGTTTTACATAGATCTGAGTAAGGTATATTAAAGATCAGTCAGGAGAAAGCCTGAACATAGGTTTAATTATATTAAAACACAAGAAGTTAAAAAAGTTTGTGCATATTTATACTGTGTATTGATGAATCTGTGTGTTTGTGGAGTGTTTTTTTAACAACCTAAATATATAAAATAAATTGACAGCTGCTTTGACAGACTAAATCCTAGACGTCCTTCTACATGTAGAGTTTTTAAAGATTACCTTTTAATAGTTATATTTGATTGCAGTGTATTGAGCTTATAGTGATTCTGACAATCAGTGTCACTGATTTTATTACTCTCTTGATGTTTATTGATGTTTTAACTTCTTAAATCTAATAAAGTCTACGTACCATCTCCATTAGCCCAGCTCTGGAATTACTGGTGGAAACCAACAGTATTAGAAGCTTTGATTGATCTAATCATAGCGCCACCTTGAGGATTTAATTCAAACCATCATTGTGCAGAAATTAGAAGGTGGGTCCTTCGGTTCTCTTCATTAAAGAGCCACAACAGGACCAAACTGCAGTGACTGTATTCACTGGGTGCTCTCCTAAAGTGAGAGAAGTTAATGTAAACCTGCATGAGATGCTTTAAACATGCTGTGTTTTCCACAGATCACAGAACCATTGACATGCTGTAAATCACCTGTGTGTCTAAACGAGGTACACTGTAGTTTAGGTATTAGAATCTGAAAGAAACACAGTGAAGACTGATGAAAAAATCAATTCAGAAATCCAGGAACTGTGGACATGAGGGAACGGACGGACGCCAAGTACAATACATTATTTGAGGAGTTGTGACACCAAAATACATTGTATCTGTAAGACTGACAGTAATAGATTTACTAGTGAACCAATTGTATATAAGAATTTTTTTTATAATATTTAGTTTTTACCTTATGCAATGAGTCTATTTGAAACATTTGACCCAACATTACAACTGCTGTCTCTTTTTAGTTATATTTGTTACCTGATTGTGACGTCAGTGACATACTTATGATTTAAGTACAATCTTGATGTTTGTGAGTTTGTTTCAGTCAGATTGATTCCAGAAGATTTTGTTCTCAATGCTCTTAACATGCTTTAAATTATATTTCATCTTACTGTATCTCAAAATGTATCTAATTTTCTATCTATACCATAATCTGTCAGCAGGGGGGGACGTTTGCTTGATAATGGTCACAGTGACTATGTGGTTTGGTTATGTTTGATTGATATTACGTTGAAATCACTTCTTACAGTTTCATAGCATCCAACATCCACTTCACCACTGACCGTTGACTCAACACATTGTTTTGCTCATTAGGAGTTAATTTATAAATAATAAATCCCATAAACATATTTTTAAATGATTGTTTTAAGTGTTCCATCCCAACTATCACATTGTTGTGTAATATTTGGGGATTTTAAAGCAGTAGTTAGGTCTGGCCTATTGATAAGCAGTTATTAAGCACTGATATGTTTGAATATTCTAATCAGAATTGTTATGTTATCTTGTAAATTTGTATTGTTTAACTATATTGTTTTTTTTATGTTGGAATAAAATGAAATTATATGTTTTTTATGCACATCTGTTCATTTGAATTAGGGATATTTTAATGTTACCTGTTACCTAACCGCAACAGGGATTTATAATGGATTTACATGCAATGTCACAATCTAAGCTTCTGAGATATGAATTATGCAGAGGAGTTCAGAGCTCCTAATGATGACACCAGATTACAGGAGAGCCTAGCTTTAGGAGATCTTCATACCAACTCTCACCTGTGAAAAAAGTGCAACTCATCTTAAAGTTGAATTGACATGTCACAATGGATGATTTGAGGTGACATTTAAAATCACTCAGGTGAGCATATGTGCTTTTACTTTGAAGCACTACTTCCTGTTTCCTCCGCGGTAACTTCCTGTTTGTAGCTAACTGCTGCTAGCTTGTAGCTGGTCCCAGCGCAGCATCCAGTCCTCAGAGCGAAGCAGCTCAGCTGTAGTCTCTCCGCCGGGGTTTCTGCTTTTTTCACTTTGTTCTTAGTGTCGCAGGTTGTCGGGAGGTTTACCGGGGACGTTTCGGTGCTTTCTGGTAAACACTACATCTGTTTTTAACAAGTGGACTTTAAGCGCGGGTGAAAGCCGAGGAGGTTTGGAGGATGAACCCTCAGTGTGCCCGCTGTGGGAAGATCGTCTACCCGACGGAGAAAGTTAGCTGCCTGGACAAGGTGAGCGCCTCTACGGCTAGAAAGAGAAACGATGACACACACAAGAAGCCACGATCACCGCAGGCGTAATTATGCCCCACAGACTGTGGCTAATTAACCCCTTCAAACAGTGTAAGCACCAATCTAAGTTCATCCTGGAGCTTCACAAGGTAACTTCACCTGAAGGGTTAGTGGAAGAGGAGCGAGCTGAAAATGTTCCTTCAAACACACAAATATTAGCAGAAAAGAGAAGTTCAATTCATCAGTTAATGGGAAACTAGTTGGTTTCATTTACATTTACATCTTTTAGATGATGAGGAGTTCAGTTGAGGGTTTTGTACTGTTAATGATGAAAGAACACGTTTGAAGACTGAACCTTCAGTACTGCAAAGTTTATGTTAAAGGTATTTTATGTCCATAACAGACCTACTGACAATAAAACTAACTCAACATGTGTTCACTTTACATTGTTTAACCATTAAAAGCTTATTTTGTAATAGGAGATATGTTAATATTTGCTGTGATATTGCATCAAATAAATAGGAACAGACACTTGAGTGCCTTGAAAATAGTGTTTATAATGATTTCTATGTGTTAAATGTACAGGGATATGTTAGAACTGTACAAGTGGGTGTTTATTTTGTTTGCATGGTAACACCTCTGTAATAGGCTTTTGCATAATGGTGGTAAATTATTAATTTTTCTTCAGCAGTCTCATGCATTCACTGTCTGTCCAGTGAGGCATCAGATGACACAACAGCATGTAGACACAGCACATAATATCACTGTATAGCTCGCACCATTCGGGATAAAATGCTCACATTTTGCAAATGATGAATTAATTATATACAAAGTATGCTTGTTGATTGTGAAAGTGAACCAGAAACAGCACAGTCATTCTTTATGTCTTAACAAAATCTGTATCCAAAGGAGTAAAGTTAGCCTCCGTCCTGTAGAAGTTGACCTGACTTATGGGACGAGGCTATAAAAGAAATAAAATGGTGTGAGAGGCAGTGATTTAAAGAGGAGGAGGCTGGCAAAGAAACAAAGAAGTAGAAGAAGAAAGTGTGAGGGCGAGACAAAGAAAGAAATCATTTTGCCATCCAAGGACTTCAAAGTCACTGATGTCTCTTACAAAAGCCCATTTAACCAGGACTTAAGAGGTGTCACTTCTTTTACATTTTATCTAAGGCTCATTTCAAGCTAGAATACAAGTTAAAGAGGAGAAGTTTTAGTTTACCAGGTTTTATTTTTGTGATTACTTTATCACTGAAAATAGCTGCAGGAGCCACTGTGAAAATGTGCGTCAACATGCCACTGTAGCTCGAGAGAGAACAGTGAGACCGTTTTTTAAGCTGAACACCTGCATTAGCAGTCAGTAGCTGCTTGACAGATAATATTATCGCCTTTCGAGTTAATAAGGTCAACTTGTTAACAAATATGCTAATTGTTGCCTCCAACAGCAGAATCATACACGTGGACTCCTGGATTCCTTCTCTTTCCGCTCTGTTTTTGTTTTCCACCAGCTCCTGAGAGAAATATCTGCTTTATATCTTCTAAATGCTCTGCAGAGCTCACCAGCCTGTCTCCAACTGGGTTTGCTGCTGAGTTAAGTCACCTACAGTGGCTTTTTGGAGCAGGTTCTCTGAAAACAGCAGCCTGCTGTGAGAATGAACAATAACAGTGAAGTTCTGTTTGGATACTAAACAGTGAGCTCATTTGGCAGGTTGAAAGTTGCTTGTTGATAAGCAAATTGCATTATGATGCAATGATAATGCAGCTGCCAAAAAAATGAACATAAAAAAATGTTGGAGAAAAGAAGATGAGACCATAATGTGTAAAGGCTAAAACTGTAAACAGGACCCATTTAAAACGGTAAAAGACACTGTACATGAGGTTTTTAAACCCTCAGAAGAATTCCACCAGTATTATTTGTTATGTTCTGAAAACAGTATGTAAGGCTGCAACTAATGATTATTTTCATAATCCTTAATACTGAAAATTACTTTCTTGATAGAACGATTTGGTGTCAGTTGATAAGTTCCAAAAATGCTGATTATTTTGTGTGACATGTCTGTAAAGACCTGATATCGGATGAAGTGGTAGTTAGATTCACAATGAATATTGACAACTTGACCTTGTGATTCACAACTGAATATAATAATCCTAATGTAGGGCAGATCTGAACTGAACTGAGCAAATGTTTTTACTCTGAGCTGTATTATAGAAATTCTACACATTTAGGTCTCAACAAATGTGAGTTTTAATCCAGCTTTCTACTGTATTTAGCTCATGAAAGAATCCCATGTCTACACGATTGCTGTCGAACTACATTACATCATCATCATTTGTGAAGAACAACTAACCAATCTGAAAATTCTCTCATTTAGTTTTTCCAAAGCGTTCAGCCACAGCTCCGTCCTCCATGTCTGTCTTTATTTTACCACCTGGGACATGGGTTTGTGTTGTACACTCTCAAAGAAACACAAACAAAGTTGTTCTTGTAAAAATGAATGTAGATTCTTTAGAAGCATGGGTCTCAGGTTTAAACAGGTTCATCACATCCAGTACTGACAGTATAAATATATATGTGTATGTGTGTGTCATCTCCAGAACTGGCACAAAGGATGTTTCCACTGTGAGGTTTGCAAGATGACCCTGAACATGAAGAACTACAAAGGCTACGACAAGAAACCCTACTGCAACGCGTGAGTCCTGATCTCCCTCTCTCTGTGCTGTCTGAACAACACCACACACGTACTGTTTGTTTATTCTGTCCAAACTTTGTTGCAGTTTACATGTTACGATTTTCATATTTAGGAACTTCCTGTACTGGTTGTAGCTGGTGTGTTATTATCTGCCTCTGGTCCCTGCAGACTGTTCATATCTGTGTGGCGACTCTTTCAGGTTTTTATAGCAGCGATGGGTTTGGTCTTTGGTTGGTGGTTTTGGTTGCGAGCCCAGCCCTGCTTGGCTCCCCGCTGCTGGTTCTCTTGCAGTCCACGGCTCAGAATCTGTGCATTGCTCTATACTCTTCACATGCTCTGCTTGTTATTATCTGTACAGCATCATACACCACACTGCCATTTATGGTCCTTACAGAACATTTAAGTTGCATGACCAGACCTTTATATACATCAGTGCGATTACAAACCTCAAAGGAGGTGGATTATGGGAGTAAATTATAGCTTGTGCTGAAAAACTGTTAATTCCCTCCATGTTCACAACAAGAAAGTTGAAGCTTGTTTGTTTTGCCTGTTGTAACCTGCTCTAAAAGATCAGCCACTCAGATGGAGTATGCATGTTAGTGTGCAACAGGAATTTAGAAAAATGATAAATATTTGAGATGAATCGTTTATTTGTTATTTCATTTACAGGGCAGCTATGGCTCAGGAGCTAAAGCAAGTTGTCCACTAATTGTAGTTGAATCCTCAGCTTCTGAACCTCCTGTCCACATGTCAGAGTGTCCTTAGGCTATGTTGTGAGGACCAGCATTCATTTTTACAAACGATGAGAAGGGTGCTTAAGAGGTAAAGAGTTAGGGTTAGAATTAGTCTGAGCCAGACAAAAACTGTAGGGTACAAAAACACTGTCAGACAAACCCACCGCTGACTCAACTCACACTCTTACATACATCTCGTACGTACAGATAAACTCACACACAACAGCAGACTTGATGACGGAGGGGTTAAAGTGACCTTTGACCCTGTGAGGTTTAAAAAGCTTTTCCTTTCAGCTTGTGGAACACACCGTCTTTGTTTCCACTCAGACCTCTCTGACCCTCATGTGAACAAACAACACTGAAATCCTGAACGAGGCACTCAGACTTGTTGTATAAGGTACCCATGCTTGTTGGCACCTTTTATGAAAACAACTTTACAGCTTGATGAAGTTTTGAATATAGACTAACATGTAGCTGTAGCGCAGACGCCTTAATGCGTGCTACCTGGCTCTCTCGGTTCAGCACTGGTGAAAAGAGACCACGTCTGTTAATGGATCATGTTTTTGTGAGTGTGGGTTAGTGTTTGCTAAAAATTTACAATTAGAGTGGGGAATCATTTACAGTTTTACAGATACTTTAAAACATGTTTTTTCTCACTATTATGTTGTGTGTACCGTGTAAAAATATCTGTAGTCGTGCATGTTTGAGCATTCACCAAAGTCTGTACAGCAGGTTCATTTCAGGTGAGCTCTTCTCTCAGTATCATACGCTGGAGCTAATGGTTTGAGACTGTGTGTTTTTCTTTGCTCACAGACTATGTCACAGTGTGTTTGCCCTGTGCTGAAGAATGTCACAGCAGATCAATAAGAACCTGCAGGGTTATTTATTCAGCTTAACACGGCTGCTTGAACTGAAAGAGCTCTCAGTACATCTGAAGTGTGATGTGGCCTTATACACACAGTACTGTATATATTGTACACATCCACTGACCACTTTACAATCTGTTTAAATCCAATTTTAATTTCATTTTTTACTCTAACAGGGTATAACCAGGATTTTTTTGGAGGAGGATGATTTTGTTCATTAAGAAATCGTTGTGATGATTTATCACATAAAAACACAGTAAACGATTGATGGATTCTGCACGTTAAGTTAAAGCTTTAAATTGAAATCTGGAGGAGATGAAGTCTTCTGTCTGTTCTTGTTTCCTCATTTGTTGAATTTACCACTTTGAGCTTTTTGACTCACTGTGTAATTAGTTCCCTCCACTGCTGCTGTTGGTTTTATAGTAGTTCTCATCTCCTCTGTCTGTATGTGTACAGGAGTTTGTTGCTCATCAGTGAGAGTTGTGCTTTTGTACCGCGGTGCTACATGTAGCGCTCAGTGTACTAACCAGCATCCTGTAATTATAGAGATTCTCTGTGAGGTGCGACATGTTTAGTGTTGAGTAACCGGTGTGTGTTGTGAAAAAGCCTGGCCTCTTTGCTTTTCTTGGCTATTTGTGTCATGTGTCTGATCTGTAGCTGCTGTCAACACTGTGATGACAGCCTCAGTCCTGCCCTGTGTGGCTTTATAATAATTTCCTCTCTAGCTTGCTGTTTCCGTTGCATCTTGAATGTTTTGAGGCCTGTTCCTAAAAATTAATCTGCACTTTCTACAATAATCTTATTACAGTTTCTACTGTTGAGCTGTGTTATTTAAAAAAAGGTGTAAACAGAGCAACTTCAAATGTGTTCTGGCCTAGGGGCACAGTCTCTTATTGAATCTCTGGGTCTATTTTTCACCCATGTAAACCACTAATACACACATGTTTTACAAATAACGCACTAGCGCACTCATGTTTAAAAAACTGAAGACCACATCATCAAATCCAGATTTTCTCACAAGATTCAAGTTTCCATCCAGGTGAAGCACGAGTCTTTACAGAAACCAAAGAAGAATCAGGAGAAGAAAAACCCAGTTAAAACTCAAAGTCAAAGCTTGAATGGTGGAAAACCATATGGAAGTCACTTCATCACTATACACACATCGGATCTTTATTTGAAGTGAGATAAACTGTCACAACATGAACCTCCAAATGAATTGTACCTCATTTAAAACCTGGAGGACAATAGACCAGACTTTCTCAGAAAGCCCGCAGACTTGGTTTAGTCAAAACGTAACTCTGAAAGTTTCACTTCAGTGGGAACTTCAACGTCTGTGGATTTTATGCCTGTGGTCCCATGCTTCTTAAGACCCTATCTGCAGCTCCAGAGGGGCAGGCAGACAGAAAGGGGGGTTTACAAGTATAGAGAAGGATTATAAAAACACATGGGGAAGAATTTCCCATACTATAAGTAATGTTTCAGTGATGATGCAGACCTTTCTTTGTCACCTATTACACTGGGACTTGAACATTTCACATGACATATGTGCACATGCACTTACATGAAAACATAAGGATTCCTAAAGCAGGTCCTGGTCTGAGTTTTAATCTGTAATGTGTGACTGCCCTGAACCAGGACACCATGTGACTTCTGAGCTTTTTAATGAACACTGCTGATTCTGTGTGTGGGTTTTGATTATGCACATTTAGTTTTTAAAAAAACTTGCATTTCTTTGCTGCATTGTTAACATTTCTGATTGGAAATATAAGAAAATACACTAAGGACTGAGAAAAATAAAATATTTGGTCAGTTAACCTGATAAAGTTAAGGGAACAACTTGCTGAAAGAAAATGATTTGAGTTTATATGTCTGAAAATACACCAGTGGGTGTGAGCCACTTTAAGTTATCTGCTGTCCCAGATATGTAGGATTAGCCTCTGGGCCCGGAGGGGTGTCGTATTTGGGGTCGATTTCTCATTTTAGCATCTGTTTGATGAATAACATTAAAACCTATAAATCAAATATCAACAAAACACTGCAGGAACCATTTCTTGTCTGACACTTGCATTACATAGACACTTTTCACCGTGTGCTAACTAGTGACAAACATCCAGTGATGTAACTCACTGTGCAGAAGATCACTGCCGAACAGAAACAGTGTGCAGCATAACAGGCGTCTTCATATGTGAGCTATTTTGTTTAATTAAGTAACCCTTTATGCTAATTAGTAATAATCAAATCTGGTTATGTAACAATGCACAGCAGCTGCTGTCTGAACATGTAACTGAGCTGAGTCAAGTCTTAAAGAGGTCACTGAAGAGGACTCTTTCTCTTTTTCTCGGTGGATGTTAACCTGGTCGTACATGTTGGGTGCATGTTAACAGCCTTTTCTCAGCTCAGATTGTTGTGATAAAGACTGTGTGGTTATGCAACAGAACTGCCCACATAACCCAGATTACTCCAGTCTTTTTGTGTTCTCCAGTAGCACAGAGAGAAGTCTGATCATTTCTGTCCTTATTCCTTCACTGAGGCAGCAGAAAAGCAGAACGGGAGGCAGATTATGCAGTGGGATACAATATCATTTACATTGTGGGCATCTGAACCTGGCAGACTGAGCAGGTGAAGGATGAGTGTCATTGAGGGAAGACCTTCAACACGGCTCCACTGCTCTGCTTCGTGATTTCCGTTGGGTTAATATTGCTTTGGTATTGCATCACAGCTTTAAAGTTAACAGAGCCCCGTTGATATTGGCTGCCACAGGGCTGCTGCAGGGGCCAAGTTCTTGCCCACTACTGCAGAGACCTGGGTTATGTCCAGTTTAAGCCTCTTACTGGATAATCAATAAAAAAGGTGCATAAAAAGGTCAAAGGTACAAAGTTGTGGACATAAAAAGATACTGAGCTTAAAATTCTGTTGCGTGCTCTGTAAACAGTAAGTGGAGGCTAAAGACACTGTAGAAACCAGATCAAATATTCAGCGCCTTTCAGAAAAACCACTACTGTTCTGTACTGTATGTTTCTTGGTAGTGTGTTAACAGTAAATGTTGAAACTGGTTGAGCTCAAGACCTCCATGATCATCTCATCATTAAGCAAGTGGTGGCGCCTACAGAGCTTGTAGGAAGCAGGACTTCACCACACATCGAGGCAGTGCTAGTTGGATGATAGAAACAATAAAGGTACACCCACTTGCTCATGGTAGATTTTCCAGACACTGACCTGCTCTGTTCACACATCGACTCATTTGGACTTTACTCAGGCCTCTTCATAGAGAGCTGGCTGGATAAAGCCCTTTTAATGTTTTGGATACTATGTCTGGATAAGTTCAAGGTTACCATGCATGTCTAAAAACAGCTGAAAAGTGGCTGGTAGATGGAGATGGAAATGTCTCTTGCACCTGCTCTGATTTTTCCCTCTGGTTGGTCTTTCCAGAGAATCAAAGTATCTTCGTTGCCCATGCTTAGGGATGGAAGGCAATTACACTAACACCAAATTCCAGCATAATTTGTTATGATTTATGCAAAATAAAGTGTTGATTAACACTAAGGAGAACTGTTGACATTTGTCCCATTAAGTGAATTTAGCCTGAGCAGAGAACTGACTACTGAAACACTACAGCTCTATCTTCCAGAGAGAAGGAGAGAGCGTCTGTAAGGAGAGAAGGGAGACTGAGAATAAATCCGACTGTGAGAAACAAAGATGGGGAGTGCAGCGTGTTGAGAGAGAAAGCTGCTGAAAGATGCGACGACAGGAAACTTATGTAACTCCTCGTTTAATCTTTTTACGGTTCGAGACGAGAATCTGCTGAAAGAAGGGGAACGGGGGGTAGGAGAGACAAAGACGGAGTTACACTTATATTTTAATTAAAAAAATAAAGAGGAACATGAAGGATTTGAGAGGCAGAGAGGGACTGAGAGCCTCAGTCACCATGAGAGGAAAGAGAAGGAGGAAAAGAGGACATGGGGATGAGGAGTAGCTCTATTGAAGACTGACTGAAAGTGTTACGCATGAATGAGTGAGGAGAAAGACAGAGGACAGAGAGGAAAGATCACTGGAGACAGTGTCATGGTGTTGGAAGTACTGTGTCTCTATAAACAGCCCAATGACGAGACTGTTCTGTGTAGAGTGCTGTTGTTTCCTCATTAAAAGCTCCACCACACCAGGAAGAGACTCGGGGACGCTCTCAGGAGACAGAACTACACGTCTCCTCATCTGTGCATTCTCTCTGTCTTCTGTCCAGGTCTATTCTCATCCTGAATTTCACGTTCTCATAATCTATTCTCCCTCCTCTGTGTCTTTACTTTATTTTTCTTTCCTGTCCTCTCATCTCGTCTCACCTGCTGACCTTTCCTCTCCTTTTCTCCCTTCCTTTTCATTCATTTACTTTTTTACTTTCCTTAGCTTTCTCTTCCTTTCCTCACCCTTTTTCTTGTCTCATTACCTTACTTCTCTTCTTATTTCCTTTTCTTTCCATATCTTTTCTCACCGCTATTTGTTTCCTCTCCTCTCTTCTCCTGTCTAATTTACTTTACTCTTCTGTTATTTCCTTTCCATCTATCCATGGATGGAGACAGTATTATTTCTTCTTTAATAAAGACATAAAACACATTTATAAAACTTGCTGAGTGAGACTCCCGTCTCATTTAACCAAAGACAAAGGTCCTGTCCACACAGCACTAACGTCACCTGCAGAGTGTAGTTATCAGCAGTTACTGCAGCGTGGCCGTGGATCAGGAAGTAAAACAGATTGTCCACCAACTATAGGTTCAGCGGTTTGATCCCCATTTCCTCTGGTCCATATTTGGACATTGTGAGACACAGAGCCTCAAGTTGTTTTGGATAAAAGATAAATGTAGAATAAATCCTTAAGTCCTGCAGTCGGCAGCTTTACATCTGCTTTAATCACAGACAGAGTTACTCTGATAATGTTTATTCATATTTTGGATTTGATTTGTATGTCTGAGTTTCTGTCCCTGTTGAAAGTTCAGGACTTATCTCTTCCTGTTGTGAGGAAAACCGCAGTCAGCAGTGGAATCCAGACAAAGACGTTGGAGGGGCTGCTTTTCTAATTAGGAAGTAACTAGCTTTAGCTTATATTCTGGTGGTTTGTGGTAAGGTTTATTTTATCAGACATGTTTCATCTGTTCTCTGTGTAATTAACACACAGAAAACCTTGGCCAAGGACAACAGAGCTTAAAGTCTGCAACCAACAGTTATTATCACTGTCTATACATTTGCCAATAGTTTTCCTCCATATTTGCTGCATTGTTCACTTAATATATGATAAAACATTGTGGAAAATCCTCATAGTTTTTCTCTAAACGGTCACGTTATGTTAATATATTCAAAATTCTTCTGTGGTCTGATCAACAGTCACAGACTTGAGGATGCTGTGTTTAATTAATTACTCACTTCAGCTTTACAGATATAGAGCTTGTGGAGCGTTCGAGCATCACCAGGATAAACCTGTTGCCCTCCTCCACCTGCATGTGAGCAAATTCTTAAAATGTAAGGGCTAAAAGGGAAGTGATTGTAGCTTCCTGGAGTCAGTAAAAGATGAGAGGATGTTATAGAAACATGAGTAGGGTGGTGAATTGATGTGACAAGTTGGAGTCGAGCAGGAGATGAGGGGGATTTGTGCTGCAGAATATGGAAACGGTCCCAGCGATTACGGAGCTGATTAGACTGATGTTTAAATGCCTGCTTTTGAATTTATTTTGAGTAATTAGATAATAGAGTAAGGTCGACTTCCCACTGAGGAGGCAGGATAATAATACATTTGAAAATCCTTTTAGGGAATCCATTTTTTTTAAATAAGGTAGAAGATTATACTTTACACCTGCTAGTAAATGGCTTTTTTCCTGAGTTGTTTGCCTCATGATGTTCCTTGAGGAAATCTAATGTCTTTATTCATGTCGTTCTCTGTGGTGCTCTCTTTAAGTCAGAAGCTTTACTTCTGAACTCTTTGTATCGCAGCCGTAGATCAGCCCGACAGCGAGCTATTAAATCCTTATGATGATATTATCTCCTTCTTAAATAAGCAGAGCCTGAATTAACTCCCCTCATTTGTCATGGCCTTTTATCAGGACAGAATAACACGAGAGCTGGGTATAAGTGTTAAATGTTGGCGATGAAGCTGAAGTAATTAAACATGAGTCGTAGCAGAACTTCAGGCTCAAAGTCAGCCATACACAGATTCACAGAACTTTGTGGGCAACTCTAGTAAATACAGTATTTGACTGTTTGTTTACATCTTTTTGACGATAATGTTGTCGAGGAATGTCTTTCCTTTTGTTCTAACTTGATTTAAGCAGAGCAGATGATTTCATGTGCTGAAGATTCCTGACAAGCACAGCGAGTGAGACATTGTAAATATCGAGCAGGTTTGATGCGGAGGCGACGCTGTGGCGCAGCAGGGCACCGACTCACTCACAGCGGGGTGGAGACGAGACCCAACGCTGAGAAAACACATTTGGAATAAGAACCAGTCTTGCAGGTTTAAGGCAGTACGAGTCACAGTTAATGATGACGAAGGTGATTTTGATTATTTCTGGTGGCTGCAGTGATGTAGCATGAACATACACACTGTTCTCTCAGTGCCACACACTCTGTGCATTAGTCCATGCCTGGGGGAGTATACATGCAGCAGTGTGTCTAATGGCAAACTAGGCCACTGGTTGTAGAGCAAGGACTCAGCGTGGTGGAGAGCAGTGATCAGCATGTCCTTCAGCTGTTACACTGTCTGTGTTATTCATTACAACCCTGATTATGACAAAGGCAGATGAACAACAACTGCAGGTTAGTTTGACTTCTGTACTGATGTTTTACGCTTTAAACAATGAAAAAAGCTAGTGCAAGTGCATTTGTCACTTTATATCACTATACTGATGTTCTTTAGATGCAGTAGGGGCTCTCACTGTTTCCCAAAACACAGATGATCTAAACTGTGTACTGTCCCGGAACGCAGGCTGCTATGCTTACCATTAGAGTCTGCTAGAGGGAGTCTTCCATTGAATTCTTGTCTGACACACAAAAATACAAAAATGCAAGGATGTTGCATAATCAGTTGTAATTGATTAGGTTGACTTGTTGTTTCTGCCCCACACCAGTGCCTTAAAGAGTTGAGAAGGCTGTGATGTGAGGACATCAGAGCACAGTCAGCTCAGGGGTGGAGACTCTTTTATGGAAAGTGACTCTGCAGCAGTCAGAACAGCATCTCAGACTGCCGGTGAACTGCCTGTGAACTGGGATATAATAAAGGTGTGTGTATGTGTGTGAAACACAGACCTTGTTACTGCAGTGTTACATCTTGGTTCCTCCCCTGCACATCTTGCCTTTGCTGTTGCCAAGTCTTAAATTTTTTACAGCATTTTATTAATTTATCTGCTCTATGGTTGGGTGATGATCTAATATATCCTCTTAGAGACTTTCACTAAATATTTTCCTTGGCTCTAAGTGCTTTGTTTGGATGTGTTTTAGAGTTTGCTTTGGCTTTGAATTATGTTGACTTGATGTAATGCTCACTAAGAGCTGACACCACTGGCTATGTTGGAGAATTAGAAATTAACTGTATATTACAGCAGTCACTCTGGCCACTAAATCAGTCAAATGTTGCACCATGTTAGCAGCAGTGTCAGTCTTAAGTCTCTTTATTAGTAGATTTAATGTTGGAGCAAACATCAATAGCAAAATGGAAGAAAATTTGGAACTATGTCATGCTGTTACAGTATCTTTAAATAATTTATTAAGGACCCTGCACCATCATATTTTAATGCAGCACCTCCAAAACTAGGTGTTAAAGCATATTTTGCACAAAATATTACATGTTTGTGTAACTGTTCTAAACATGCAGAGAACTAGTGCTTTGCTGTGACAATAAGAGTCTACAGATATGGTTTAAATGTATGCGTGTGTTATGATGCTGAAATGTCATCGAGGTTGTAATAGCCAAGTCGATCCTGAGCCCACACTGAGATTTTCATCAACACCTAAGCAGGAAGATGGAGAGCATCCAGACTGACCAGCAAGCTCACACACACTAGAAACACACACTCATACACACACTCAGCTGTCGTTCCTGCCCTCTCTTCTTCCTCTTCATCTTTCCCCCTCACAGTGATTCTATCAAAAGAGCATGCATGTCGCTTTATGTCACTTTGTTCTGTGCATCGACGGTTAGTAAAGGAACTAACTTGTCCTACTTGTCAGTATGAGAACACGAGGCACCAGCTTCCCATCCATGTGATGTTTGTGTTGTTGCTGACAGTGATGGGGACTGACTGTGGTGTGCCTGGCTCATCTCCCGTTATCCAGAAAGCCTGGTTCACTGGTGTAGCCACAGTGACGCTATGAACAACCAGTAGTCGTTTCCTGCTCCTACCTGGCATCAGTAAGCTGTTTAATCAATACAAAATTCACTGATGTGCTGAACTGTGGGGTTCATTATCAGTAGCAGTATAGAAAACATGTTGATGTGACCTCTGCAAACCAGTGTCTGCAGTGTTTGTACTTGACCAAAGATAGTCTGTGAGACAAGAACCACCACTCTGTAACAGATCTATACAACCACAAATGGGGTAAGAGTTTCTGTTTAACAGAACAGTAAAGTTTTCTCCTCACTTGTGTCACTTATCATATGATTAATTTGAATTTATACAGATCAGAATCTGTTTCCACAAATACCCAACAATATAAAAATTTATATAAGTTTTTGGACAAAAAAGATTGGGACATCCCTAAATCACTGACGTAAAATGTGATAACTTAAACTTGACTTCTGATGGCTAAATATTCTGTTGGAGATGTTAAAATGTGGCATGTGACATGTTTTAAAGATAAATTTGATTGGTTAAAAAAGCAATGTGCAGGATTTGAATTTAAATCTGCAAACATGAGGCTGCTTTTCTTTGGACCTCACGTATGCAGCGTGTGTGTCTCAGCGCTCAGTTAGACTCCTGTGCGTCACTGCTGCCGGGAGTGAGGAGACTGTTGTCGTCTGGCAAATGCCACAGCAACGTTATAGACAATGGTGGGTCTAAAAGTGTATCCACAACACACCCACTGCAGTGCACCACACTCACACACACACTCTGGTGCATTGTAAATCTGGTGTGTTAACCGTGCAGTGGTACAGAAAGACAGGATGTGTCTTAGTGTATTATTGGAAATGCTTTAAAGGACACTGCTTGTGTGCATGTTCCTGTTTTCTTTAGGGGTTATATTTAGCCAGTGTTGTAGATGAGGGAGGTACAAAACAACTTAGTGTTTGTAAAGCAGTGTGTGTAATTAGTTTTCATCCAAAATGTGTGTGTGTGCGTGTGAGAGAGCGAGAGAAACACAGAGAGAGCTGTTATGTTACATAACTCGTTCAATATTTCCATGTCCTTTCAGGTTTCATTACCACGTCACTCTGAGCTCTTTGCACTGCAGCTTCTAGCTTCTTAACTTTGCTGCTAGTGCTCATTATCAGGGTCGCAACTCATTCAAGTTTAATTCAAATCTGTTAAAAGACTAAATTAAAATCTTTAGCTTGACAAGTGCTGGATCTGTAAGATGTAAAGCCTATTAGTGTTTTTAGCTAAGGATTTTATTTTAGAGGATGTGGGAACTGGACTGTGATAATAACATTAGATTTCTGTTTTTATTTTTGCCTCTGGCTTTATTTAATCTTAGCTCCATATGTAATTGTTGTATGCATGGGAGCTAACATAGTTCTTGTCTGAGTAGGTTCTATAGGTCTTGTGAAAATGTGTCCATTAGAAAGTTTGATTTTATCTTTTAGAAAGAACTGAGCAGACAGGTCTGTTTGTCTCCTGCAGGCGTCTGGATGTAAGTTGGCTGTAAAAGACTCCACACAGACTAAGTTGTTGTCTGAGCTGCCTATTAAGCCAGCACAGAGTTATCTTGGCTAGCCTTGTGTGTCTCTGTGTGTGTGTGTGTGTGTGTGTGTGTGTGTGTGTGTGTGTGTGTGTGTGTGTGTGTGTGTGTGTGTGTGTGTGTGTGTGTGTGTGTGTGTGTGTGTGTGTGTGTGAACAATGTCCCACAGAGCTGGCCTTTGTCTCAAAGGATTGGGTTGTACCAAACGAACAAAGCATCCATGGTTGGCAGGAGCAACGGGAGCAGGTGAAGTGAAACCTAAGGACGAAATTAGTTTGTGTGAGTGTTTATATAAAAAAAAAAGAGTAAAAAGAGTAGCAGAATTGAAAAAAAGGGGCTGTTGGAAATAATAGAATAAATAAATAGAGGAGAGAGGCTATGACAGAAGGAGATGGAAAATAAGAAACAAACAGTGCAAACACAAAATGTTACTGACATTTATTAGATTTTGTTACATCCAAAGAACTTAAAGCAATACATAAAGTGTCTAATTCCATTCCTGAATGGTCTCTACGAAGGACTTGTGCCAAGTCAGACTGAATCCAGAACATTTGAACTACACGGGACGATGTGGTGTTTCACGGTTGTCTGCTCCTATCCTAACCTGGTGTCCCCTTTCCTCCCACCCTACTCCTCATTCTTTAGGAATTCTTTTCCTCATGTAGGTGGGAGATACAAGTTGACTTTGTTGATTTCCCAACTAATTGAAAAATCAACTTGAAGTAGTTTTATTATTGGACTTCAAGAAATAACAGAATTTAGTCTGAAAACTTTAAAGTAACAGTTTTAGAAAATAGCACATATATAGTACAATTTATTTGAACTAAAGCTGAAACTTCACTCAGAGAGGCAGAAGCAGTAACATTTCAAAGGAAACTCCTGTGTGGGGTTTTTCACACTGTAATAGCCTCATTATAACTGTAGACTAACAAGAGCTGTAGAGAAACAGACGAGCAAAGATATGATGACTGTTTATGATCCCTGCTGATGATCAGTTAAAAGTCACAGACATGTACAGTGACCCCATGATGATGATCATCATTATAATTATTGTGTAAATGCAGAAACAACAGCGTCTACTACAGCTGTGACATTATGCTGCTTGTGACTTTGTGATTCCTATGTATAAATCAGTAAGGAGAGCCTGGTGTCAGGTAACGTGTGATTCACCTGTTAGGGCACCTGAGGGTGTATTAGATTTCTGTTGTGTACTGTAGGTGACTTCTAGGGTCAAACAGGGTTAGGTGGTAACATCAGAGGTATTACAGTAGTGAAACACTGGCTAGCTCACAACACAATGACGTTGAACTCAGTAGAGCCCATTTGTAGAGCAAATTTTTCATTAAAATACATATATTTGTGTAGAGCATAAAGGACAAGTAATTAGTACATTGACAAAAAGTGTTTTGACAATTTATTAATATGAAGTAATATTACAAATGGTAAGGCCAAACATTTCCCTATTCTTTTCTTCACTATATATATATATATAGATATATAGATATATATCTTATGCATTTTCCATTTGGTTCTGACATTTTAATTATTTGATTAATTGATTATTTAAGGAAAATCTGATAGTATTTGATAATAAAAATGTATATTCCTGATTTTGTGTATTCATGAAATATGACAAAAGTGATAAATGTTTAGAAGTTTGCTCACATGTATGTTTAAAGTTGCCACTGTCTTTGTTTAAATGTTCAGGGAAATAAATTCAAATCTATTGCATGAGGTGAAGGATTGAACATTAAACAAACAGCACAGTCAGATTTTGCAGAATTACCATTTTCATGTCCATCATGAGTGAAGTTTAAATGCTACATTTTTAGAGAGCGTCCATCCTGTGTGGGTACTAGAGCATCTCTTTAAACACCGACTGTCTACAGTAGTGGAGAGAGATAAAGACAGTGAGAGTGAGCGTGTGGGAGAGGAGAGGGAAAATGAGAGTGGGAGGAAGAAAGAGGTGAAGTGGGAGGAAGAGAGGAGTGAAGGACAGTTCAGTGGAGTGGTCAAACAGTGCTGCTGAATATGCTGCTGGCAGCGATGATTCTCTCTCACACAAACTCACACAAAGAGCTACAAGGCTGCATGAATCAGGAGCAGAGGAGCAGAGCTGCTCAGTGGAGTGAGTGGACGCTATCTTTGTGCTGTGTTGTCAAAAGCTCCTCCAGTCTTTCTAAACTGCAGAGATCACAGAAGTTACAAGGAGATATTACATGAACACAGACTTTGTCAGCTGCCATTTCACTCCCTGCAACCGATTCCCTTTCTAACCAATTGTATTAGTAAATTAGAATGTAGGAGCTTTTTTTCTTCCAGTGTATGAGAGTATATAAGTGTTTTTATGTCTACTAAGAAAGTGTCAAGGGTAAAATCAGGGACAGTCATTTAAAGCTAGTTATTGTTTAAAAATAAACATTAAAACACCTGAGTAGCAAGAAGTGCCTCTTGTAATTCAACAGTGACTGTAAATGAGTAATCCATAATTCAAAATAGGCAGACGGGATTAAAGTTTATACCTGCAGGAAAGTAAATAGGTTTTCTTGTTCGTCTTTGCATTGATTAATCTTTTACTGCTGAAATAATCTATTGACGAGTAGATGAGTTGATCAACAGGAAGTTGGCAAAAACATAGAAATGTTTTTTTTTCTGCCTTCATCACTTGTGTATTTGATTTGTTTTTTTGCTATTTTTGTTGGAAAATACACCAAGTTTCAGCTAATTGAAAGATGTTCAACAGATTGACAATTTATAATGAATTGAATTGGAGGGAGGTAGGAAGGTACAAATCAAAAAGGCAATCCTGAAAGGCAAAAAAGTCAGAGAAAACAGACAGGGACAAAAAGTTACAAACAGACAGGTGAAAGGCAAAAGGAAAAGGTAAACAAGTAAGAGGTCTAAAACATGCAGGTCAGTAGATACTGGTCCACATTAATCATTGGGAACTTAACAATCTGACAGCTTGGTAGAAATGAGCAGGTCTAAATACTTGGAGGAAATTGGAAACGGGTAAGGTGGGAGCCAGGTGACTGGGAATGGAGGGAAAGCGTGAGGGCCTCTGGTGGCTGACTGGAGAATTACAGAGATCAGGAAGAGAGGCTCCAACTTGAACTATGCTGAGGCAGGAATCATAATAATATATGTCTTTTTATGTTGTGTTTGGCTTAAGAGCAGGCAGCAAACATGAGGGTGTAAGAGAGGCAGTTATGGGGCATGTACAGTAACCAGTCGACTGCCAGTAGTGTCTTTTGTTGAGGCTGTCAGAGATGTTGAGTCAACTCCTCGGCCATTTGTAAAGCTGTAATCTGTATTTAAATACTGTGTTGTCTCCTTTTCTATAACAGTGTTTCTGTTTGACACACGTCATCTTGATTTGAGTTTTCTTTCGAGACCTTAAAATGACTCATTTTCTGTAGCTGCCTTTGTGTCTGTGATTCACTTCCTTGTGCTAAATATCTTTAATGTTTCTGTTCTGTCCACCCACTGTCCATCACAGTCAGAAAAGCACAAGTGAACCTTTCAGTATGAATCAGTGGACAGGCATCAGTTTGCGCGAGTTTACAAGGTGGCAGGAGGTGACTTCTAGAAGTCTTTCATCTACTGTACATGGCATCTTCTGAACAGAAAAACTGCATTAGCTAAGAGCAGCAGTGGTCACAGAGTCTTCTGAGTCGACTGAGTGACCTTTAGGCAAAATTTGAGGGCCGACAGTGTTGAGGAGCTGCTTGGGCTCCAAGCTGCAGTTAAGTTGTTAAAGATACCACTATATGTCATGAGCATTGGTGAAACCTTTACTTACTGAGGCAGCATTTTAGATCAGTTCACATTCACAAAACAGTTTCAGAACATGAGCTAAACCACTGCTTGATGTGAAAGTAAGTTACAGTTCCTTTCTTAACTAAACTGCACTAAAAGACGGCAGAGGGTTTCTCATCCTGGCCTGAAAGCTGGTAGTAACAAAAATACCTTCAAAGGTGTGGGAGTGTTTTCCACCTCTGTCTCCCATCCACCCCCTCATACTGTTGTCTCTGAGCTCCATCAGTAGCTCATTGTGCCTCATGCTGCGTGTTCCTGCAGATAACAGCTTTGAAGCAGGACTCACTGATACCGGTTTACTGTAGAACCAAAGAGACCCAAATCCATATGTGAAGGGCTGTACTGTAAGAGGCCAAAAGGTCAAGTGAGATAAAGTGATTTATGGCACATTGTTGGTTTTTATGTCTTTGGCCTCACAGTGGCTTATCGTTCCTGTTAATGTCGTCATCCTGGTGGGTCATTAACTCACTAAGGTCACTTTCAGTATAGAAAGGGTTTCTTTAAAATGACCTTTACCATCTAATGCTGCACAATGAATCCAAACACAATCATGATGTCAGCCTGTGCAATTATAGAACTGCAAAAAACTGCGCTTTAGTTAAATATGCATGCGTGTGAATGTGACAACTTGTTCTTTGTTTGTGTGCAGTTTAGTACCTGAGTGGGTGGTCACATGACTGTCAGACTGCAATGTTCTCCCTGTCAGTGGCAGTGGAGTTTATTTACTATTGCTTGACCTGAGCTGATAATGCACCTGTGAGAACAGTAGACACTGGATCAGGAGTTTACACACCACAGTATGAATCAGTACTCCAGCTAGCATGTCCAGTGTGTGGTATGGACTTATCCAGGTTTCTGATATCAGGATAAGGTGTTCATATGTGCAGCACGTCAGGATACTCGTACTTCTACTATGTTAACGCACTTATTGAGAGTATTTAAACTGATTTAAATTGTTATGACTAGCAAATGAAACAGCAAATAGTAAAATGCAGTAATATTAGAATTAAACAAAACACTTCGGTGGTTCACAAATGAGAGTTGCAGTATTTAATTAGTTTATTATTGCTTAATAGTCCTTGAGTTTTGACATCGCAGCCACTTCATTCACACTGCCTCAGTTCACAGTCCTGGTCTCTCTCTCTGCCATTACATTGAAATTGTGGCTCCTCTTGATTTGTATTTATGTAAAAAGAGCTCTGTATTTACAGTCATATCCAGAGGTCAGTGTGTCCAGTCTCTGTAGGATTCAGCAATCCTAGTTTAACGATACTGATCAGTAGTTTTAATTGGTAGCCATCTCCGTTTGCTTCCTCTGTGTTTGACTTTCTCCATCTTTGATCATGAATAGTTAAAATAGCCAATCCAACATTTCACATATGCAAACATGCTCTTTCTCTTTCCAGACATTACCCCAAGACGTCGTTCACCATTGTGGCCGACACACCAGAGAACCTGAGACTGAAACAGCAGAGTGAGCTACAGAGCCAGGTGAACACACACACACAGACACACACACAGACACACACACACACACACACACACACACACACACACACACACACACACACAGACATCAGGACTTGTGAGTCTAGTGAAACCTGTAATAGTCATCATCTCTATCCTGTTTGGATGATGTCAGTGCACCCTGACCAGGTTGGCTTGGGTGTTATTTTCTGCTGAATCATCATGGAGGTAGAATACAACTTGGTATAAACACTAATCATTAATCTGTGTTCTGCTGTACACCAGAATTTGACATTTGTAATAAAAAAGACTTATATTTGGTTGAAGTGGCACATTATCAAGTTTTATTTAAGGGTGTTTTTACCTCATAGTTTCACCATGTCCTGTTTAAACATAGACATAGACTGTCCATTTAAGGGCACCACAGTGTCAAGTCAGATGTCATTTCCACAAAAACCTTCCTGGAAAGGCCAGACCTATCCCGACTGGCTGTAGAATTTGCACTTCACTGTGAACATAGGTTAAATTGGGCTGGAGTGAACCGAAGTTGAGCTCTGCCTCCTGGCATTCGCAGCACACACGGCAAGAGCCGGTGTTCAGTAACATACTCACCAAACCAAGCTCAGATACTTTGACTTCAGTAAAAATGACTCTGCTGACAATAAATGTTCCCGACATCTGTCTGTCTAGGATGTTTGGGATTGTTTTCTTTCTGTAGTTTGTAGATTTCAAATGCATTCTCATTAACTTAGTATAGGCCAGGATGTGTTTATACACTTCAGAATTGTATTGTTACTACTATCAACAGCTCCTGTTCCTATCAACCAGCCACACATGCCCGAGCCATAACACCGAGCCATAACACCTCCACCTCCATGACGTGTGATTCACAGATCACGTGGTGTGCTTATTGTGGGACAGCTTATTCTCTGCTCAATACGGTGCCATCACTCTTATATACATAATCATCTCTGATGATTCATCTGTCAACAAGTCCTTTATCCAAAACTCTGGTTGCAGTGTAAAGTGTGTAAACTGTAACCTGGTCATCCCGTTTATGTGGCTAACTATCAGTTTGTTGATGTTTGTTTCTGATCTTTCACAGATTTGGTTAGCTCATGACTGACTTATGTGCCCCAAACAGCATGGTGTTTTGAAATGAGGGTACTATGCATAAACACTGCTGTTATTTCAAATGGTTAACACCGTTTAATGTGCACTTCTAGGTGTTTTTTATTCACACAGGAGAATTGTACATTCAGACTTTCTTACTTTGGTCTATGTACACTTAATGTGGTTTAAAGCAGGTTTTTGGCTCATAGCTCTGGCCTCTGGCACTGCGTGGAGATGAAAACAAATGCTCAGGTGTCAGCAGAAGCTGATCCGACAGTTCTGCATCCTGAAGCAAAGATGAGTCACGGTGCTGAATTACTGACACACAAACTGATGCAGAGGACAAGTATGAGAGAGAAAGTACCAGCTACTCCTCTGCCATATGTCCTCATCCTGTGTGTGCGCATGTTTGTGTGTGAGCCCGGCAGACTGCAACATAAAAGGACAGATGTCCACTCAGCAGTCTGCAGAAGGGTACGTGCTGTTTGTCATGGGATGTGTGCGAGTGTTTACGTGTCCTCCTCTGCTCTTATAAAGGTTTATTTATTCTGTCCATGTCTACTTCAGCATCACTATCAAGTCTTTTACATGGTGAAGCTCATTATATTTGAAATACTGATTAGGCAAATGTGTTTTCTTGCCAAATATGTTCTCTACTCTGTCAGTTTTCACGTACACGTGACACAGAAGTATTTCCAGGAGCACTTATCTAAGAATGTTGCTTCCCGAGGTTATCCTAATATCTATAGGATTTCTCACTAGTACCCTCCTCCTCCACTAAATATACCAGTGAGAGTCACCAGTGCACTGACTCTGGTTCACTGTCCAAACCCATCAGATTAAACAAAACTAACTGAGACATCAGTTTCCCTGCTTCAATCTTTATTTCCACCTTCTGTAGGTGTAAGTGTGAATGCAGTAACAGCTATTATTCTTTGCGTATGTGGTTCAGCTCATTAGCTGGTCACATTAGTTCAGCAGGGAGCCTGTGATTGATGAACAGGGATTTAATCTGCTTTGGAGTGAGAACTAGGACAATCACTGTGAGAGCAGAATACCAGAACACACACACCTCAACTGCCTGAGTCATATTTCTGCAATTTACAGCCTTACGTAACTTTGTGCTGAGGGTAAATGGGCTGTTACTGATGACTGATAGACACCAGAGGATGACATTAGGGCCAAATGAGCTGCAGTCTTTCCTCTGAAGGTCGAATTGAATTGCAGCTGGACCACTGTAACAACACAACTGCCTGTGTTGACTGTTGGGCAGTGATGCAGCAATGATGTGGAGATATCTCATTTTCAGGATCATCTGGACGCTTGGGTGAGAGCAATACATTCAATGAAATGAATTACTAGGTTGGAAGAGGGGAGTGGTGCTAAAATACTGAGTAAAATCTGCAAATATGTGGTAAAGAATTAACATTATAACAATATCAAATTATGGAGATAGGATAACTTTTTATACTAGACAGTTTTCTGTACCTGATCCTGTGGGCATATTTCACACGGTGCACCAAATATTGCAATTTAACTGTACAACTGTTCAATTCTAAATACACCCAACGCTTGAAATATAATTTCTACATTATCAGCCAAAAACGTCAGCGGGAAACTGAGAATTCAACAGAAGGCGGAGATCACGTTCTAAAGACAGAAATAAAAGCCTCTTTTCCTTTTCATATCCTGCATATCACTGTGCAACTTATACAGTTGAGCAATTATGGTGTATTTAAAGTTCTTTTCATGCTGTGTGAAGGTGACTGTAGCAGCGGTCTCTATGAATGCTGAGTGGTGTAATTATTTCAACTGTGCACGAAGATCCAATGTAAAATCCACCCTCAGATACTTTAATATAGTATATTATTGCATCACTGTAACGTCAATTAAAGGTTTCAGTTGTCAGGTTAATTAGTTCATGAACCAGGTTATTGTTGCTCTTGATGTCTTAGCACGCTAAATCGTTTTTGTCTCACACAGGTCTGGTTAAAACCAAACACAGTACACAGAACCATAGAACAGTGTAGTTTTATGCGTGATTGTAGTCCAAATGGATAAAATCATCCAATTTGTACTTAAGTAAGAATAAGTTAGATTTTACCTGTACCACATATAGTTTGGAGTGAATATTTCTTTTAATATTCAGTGTTTTTGTTTTTGTGTCTCTCCTGCAGGTGAAGTATAAAAAGGATTTTGAGGAGAGTAAAGGTCGAGGGTTCAGCATTGTGTCCGACACTCCAGAGATGCAGAGACTTAGAAGGACTCAGGAGCAGATCAGTAACGTATGTGTAAACATATAGTACACACAGAGATACAGTATACGGCACACTATGTTGTATGAGACTGAATTGTATGTATGTTGGTATATGTGTGTTTAAGTGAAATGCATGAGAGGAAGGGACGGGTGCACTTTGGTCAGTAAGCATGGTCTCGCACACACATGCACAAACACACATGCAAAAGGTCTATACATGATCAAGGTACATGATCAAGCCCTCTGGTGCTGACGGTGTCACGTTTGAAGAGGAGCATCTTCTCCAACCAGTAAGTGTAAGTAACCATGATATTTTCTGTTTTGGTATTGAAAATATTACTCTCTAACAAAAGACAACATGTCCTTATGCATTCTTATGAATATTTTGGTATGTTGGACTATTGGTCAGGCAATTTAACACCTTGGAAGAAATAATATTATTATTGTTTGGCACATTTCAAGGGGTAATTTAACATCAGAAAATCACTTCCTATTTATGATTGAGCAGATTTATCCTTTTGAGTGTATAAATCCACTATATCCACAATAACCACTATAAATCCACAATAAAACCAAAAACAGTAGGGTCCATTGCATGATGGAACATTAGCATACGCTAAACCAACGTATGCTAGTGTTTGTCTCAGAATAATGCTGAAAACAGGGCAACAGTGTAGTCCTAGTTGAATATTTACACAAAGAAAACAAATGTAATTTGTTACATGTTACATTAACATTACTATTTGAGGTTTTGGTTTGTGTCTGTGATGTGTGAGAGAGTGAGAGTGTGCACACAGATGGTGAACATGGGTGTCCTGATGACCCAGTGATACCTCAGCAGCAGATGTCAAGGTAGTGTGTTTATTTTCCTATATATATATTTACATAATACTTAATAATATTAAATGGATCGTCCAAGATGGCCCAAGATATGCAACCCTCATTCTGTGCAAAAATGCTAAGAGGTTTCCTGAAAGTAGTTCCTCTCTGTACTTGTAGTAGCCACGTCTTGTTTTAAATGGATTTCAGCTGAACAGTTGAGTTCGTTTTTTCATGGAGCGTGGGCTGTACACCTTGACCATGATTCCTCACAGTGTATGAACATGACCTATTGAGTCACAATAGCCACACTGATGTGAATTATTACACTCTGAAATGAACCATAATTATCATTTACCCAAAGAAGCCTGGGCAATTTTTTTTCAAATATAATTTGTCCCATCTTACTTCAAATTGGGCTCATCAGTTCCTTCCTGCTCTTGTTCCCTTTCTCTCCTTGTACCTTTCCATTTATCTGCTTTTCTACATGCCCCCTCCTCACTTCTGTTTTTATTATCTTTTTCTGCCTGGCTATCTCCTGCTCTGCCCCTCTCCCGTCTCCTCTGTTTACCTGACCGGGTGATCCCATTATTCCGCTGTGTTAGTACGCTGCCGATTCTCTCTCCTCATTTGCTCCAATTTAATTAAGACACACACAAATTGCCCCTCTCCCAAATGTTGTGACATTCGAGAGCCCACACATTTTTTATTTTGTTACTCAGCTGTTTTCAAGGTTGACCTGGTGATGAAAGAAGAGGAGAGCAGTAGGAGGAAGATGTGATAGAGGTCGCAGAGGAGTGCTCGGAGAGAGAAGAGAGACTTTGCTTTGTCTTTGTCAGTAGAAGTGACATCAAATAGACGTTAGCTCTAATGAGTAGCTTTTGGACATACAGGTTTGAACAGCTACAGAGTTTTGTTTGCTCAGGAAATACAATAACGGATACTACATTAGAGTGCCAAGTCTCAGCTTTAATTTGGCCATGAGATTGACAGGGTTCAAAATATTCAAACATTAGTTGATGCACGAAAAAAGCCCACGTGTGCCTCAGTTCTCTGTCAATTTGAGAATGTAAGTGAAAAAGATAAGAGGAAAAAACTGAAATAGATATTAAAGCTGAAGAGTTTGCTAAAATCAAGAATTAGTAACATTTACAGAAACACTAAGTCTAAGTCTTTATTAATTTTGACCCCCCTAATAAATCTGTAATAATAACATTGCTTATTTTATTTGATGCTGAATATGTCGAATGACATGGAATTTATTTTCACACAGGATTTCTACTAAACTAATTTGTTTGTTTTTGTTGTTATAAAGTACTATATAATATAATATAATTATTCTACATTATTCTACACAATTATTCTACAACAAATTTTCTAGACTAAATTTGGTTTCAATGGACACAGCTACATGGGTTACTGTTGTTCAGTTTTAATATAAATAAAAAATGGACTTCTGCAGCTCTTTGTGGAAATGTTGTTGTTGAGGCCCAAACTGTGATTTTTATTATTTAAATTACTTAATGTATTATTTAATTTAAAATAATAATATAACATTTCTTAAAATGAATGAATCATATGCTTCACAGAGTAGTTTGGGGTATAAATGGTTTCTGGTGTAGTGGATAGCACAACAGGAAATTGTATTATCTGGATTTGAATCAATTTTCTAGGGATGTACAGTATTACAATAAAAAACTGAAGAATTAGTCTTAAAGTCTAAAGAGAAGTATGTTATTTGTCAGAGTTCCTTCCAGTGGCTGGAAGTAAAGCTGGTTCACATCAGAACAGGATCACAAGGATTTCTGCCAGGGAAGGCTTTGATTTTCAGAATTAATTTACAAGATCTGAGAGAGCTCCTGATCAGTGAGGCAACTTTCTTTTTTTTTTTTTTACCACCTTTAAAAATGGTGTCACCCAATTTAGTATGTAGAAGAGACTTATTTTTCTCAGAGCAGTTGTTCCCCAGAGAGTCGTGTTTACTGTGATTCTGGGTGAGACAGTGATGACTGCAGACATGGGGTGCAGCCAGAACCCAACTGGCAGGACTCAGCTGTTATTCAGGCCACTAAACTCATCATTTGTTCAAAGACCTGATGTTTTAGTTGTCCCCTGAATAAGGGGGAGATGGGATTTTATGTTTTATTGTCAGATCTGCTCTGGTTGGTCTGTATAATGGAAAAGAGGCGAGTGTTCTAGTATTCACAGTTAACAAGAGCTTATTCAGTTGACTTTTCTATTTCTGAGCACAGTAATGGTTATTTTGCCTTTTTATTTTATGCAGCATGCTGGTCAGCAGTTTTAAACATGTAAACAAAGAATTTTAACTATAGGAAATAAAATATACCAAAAAGGTGGTTGCTGTCTGGAACAATGACAACAAAATGGGGACCGGTGTTCCCATTTTGTTGCCAAAACCTGTTAGGACAAACTCTGGTCTGCTGTGAGAAAGTCCTGTGTTCCTGTGTTGACCCTTCCAACCACCCCAACCTCTTTCTGAAAAACATTTCTGGGTCTAAATACTAGCTGATCCCGTAATGATCACAGTGTAATAGCAAAGCTAGATGTTGTCAAACTAAAATATGTATGCAATGGAAATTATTAGCTGCTGGTACAAACAACCTTGATAGTCACACATAGAGTACATTCTTGTTTTACCATAATTAAATGAAATCATGTTACAGTACAAGCATAAAGTGTAAAGGTCAGGTGTAAAGGTCAGATGTAGCATCAGTAGTAGTTTAGATGTTCTATGTCGTTCTTTCTGACATTTTTTCCATCATTCTCCTGCATTCTTTCACATTCCTGGCTCACCATCTTAAACCCAATACAGTCCCCTCTCATTTCTCTGGTGCAGGTATTGTTATTTCGAAATTAAAAATGTGAAACGTTTGAGATTTTTTAGCTTAACCTGTCTGACTTGCTTCTTTCCGTTTAGCCATTGTTTTCTTACATTTACCAGAATGCCTAGATTGAGTAGCTTGCTTTTTGCTATTTTCATATTTTTCTGGCATAATAATTTAATCTTAATTCTTTATACTTTCAAATAATTTGTTGTATTTTTATAATTATATTATATTTATTTTTGTTGATGGGGTTGTTTGAGGTCTATATATGTTTGAAATTAACATAACATACACTATGCAGATGATGCTGTGTAATTTGTAGTTAAATGTAATTTCTGTTTTTTTTGTGTGTGTGCGTGTGTGTGTGTGTATGTGTGTATGTGTGTGTGTGTGTGTGTGCAGCAGATGGTCATTTGGCTCAAAGTTAGATCTAGTCTTTTTGTGGTCGGTGTCCTGTTTATCTCAACATCCAGCTGACACTCTGATTACACTGCCAAACTACCTGCTGCTCTTGAATGTTATATTGGCAAATTTTGCATTATTTGGACCTTTATGGTTACAAATGCTGTTCTGCCATTGCTCTACAATAGTAGATAAAGTGAGAGGAGCACTCAGATGTCCTTTATATTCTACTTATATACAACATATGATGCAGTATAAATGCAGTAAGAGCGTTTTTTTTCCTCTCATAACAATGACTCTGCCCCTTAAAGGATTTTTTTTTGCCCCTGCAGGTTGTTGTGTCATGGTCTATTTATCTTGAACACGTGGACTGCATGTTAGCAGTCCTTAAGTGTGTCACAAAGCAAATGCACTCTGTCAAAATGACAGGCCATTATTTTCACCCTAATACACAAGCATGATGACAGTATATAGTACACACATGACTCTTCTATTGCTTAATTCTTTCTGTGACACTTGATCTCATCCCAGTTCTATTCTTAACTGCCAACTAAACTCTTACAGTAAAGATATGAAGGTCATTCAAAATTACGTTAGTTAGTAACAATGTTAGTTGTACATCGTACTGTTCAGACTGGTTCTGTAAAGAATACAAATCAAGAACAGAAGCACAAAAATAATCAGTAACCATTATTACATGCTGTCAACATGTCAAGAAGCTTAGAGTTGATGGACTTTTGATCTTTTTGTACATAGAAGTTACTCTGTCAAACTCTTGCTGAGTTTCAAGCTGAAAAGGTTCCTAAAATGAACCATGTAACCTACAGAGGTGTTTTGGCCTAAGTCTGTGTGAATGCTGCATTCTTTCCAGCATACTAAATTTTCTGAACTTGACGTCAACCCTCCAGCCTACACAAACACACACAGACATCGGTGCACTGACACAGTATGTACCTTCCATCTGTTTTAGTCCCCCTCAAACACACATTGTACCCAGTGCTGGCACCATGATTAAGATGAAGGGCATGGTGGTGATAAGGTCTTGAGTAGGGGGCTAAATGTGGACATTAAAAGCGATAAGGAGTACGACGCCCAGAAGACAGTCGAGCAGACAGTCAACAACTAGACAAAGACAGGCGTATAGTTTAAGTTAGAAACAATAAGCTGAAAAGGAGAGCATTACATTAGCAAAGCTGGAAGAGTCCAAGTCTAAGACAGAATAATTAGAAACGTTCACTACAACACTGAAGAAGCCTTGAAGAACCTGAAAAGAAAAGTTGGAGAAAGTAGAGAAAATCAAGAGACATCACTTTAATAGACAAGAAAGTTTACAGATGACACAACATTTGTGAAGCTGAAAGGACGATTATAACGCCACAGAAGCTAAAACCAGGGATATTCAGAAACCAACACAAACTGAATAAGGTGAGTGCTACATTGAAGAAGCAGACTGCGAAGACTCTGAGGAAGTTAATAAGGTGCTAAAGTAGATCGTTCAGAGAAGGTTGTTAAAAGCTGACAAGTCGGAGCATGACCTTGAAGCTAGAATATTCAGTGGTGGCTACTGAGAAGGTGACCATGACCTTAAAAAATCTGACAGGAAGGACCTAGCATTGAGGACTTTATCGCAGTGATTTGGATAAAGATAAAGAGGTGACTTTGAAATGTAGAAGACCACATGATGAACATGACTTCTACGAAGTACTGCTGCGTGGAGCTGCATGGTGCCAATAACTGTTATGTATTCTGTATTTGAAGGAGCCCGGTCTAGCGACACAGTGGAGCTGCCAATGTAGAGAGAACACAAGCAATTCCAGCTTCACCGATTGGTTACAATCAGTCACTAGACATAGACATTAACCTTGTCCAACTCTCTGTTGCATAAGGTAGAGCCATTTGACAGAACTTGAGGGTGTACTTGTCTTTAAGGGATCAGTTTTCCTTCTTTTATTGGATAAAATCCATAAAATCTGTTGCCTTGTTTTGTGTTCCCTGTTAACGTGTTATTGATCTTGTTGTCAAGGTTGTTACATAAAAAATCTTAACTTTTTTCCCCTTTGAGGTGACTGAAATGGAGGGACAGGAGGCCTCAGTTGCTCCGGTGTTGGATAGAGAGATGGAAGAAAGAATGATAGTGGAGGAAGAGAAAGAAAAATCTTCCCAGGAATCGGCAGTAACAATGGCGACCACCCTGACCACAGTTGTTGATGCAACCATAGGGAGAATGGATGTGGTGAAGAAAGAGGAAATTGGAAATGACAGAATATCAGAAGAAGATACAGAAGAGAATAATGAAGCAGAGACAGAGGGAGAAGAAGAGGATGAACAGGAATTAAAGAGTACAAGAAAAATGTCATTGGGACCTTGGGAATCAGAGGTGAGTTAGCTGCGTTAAATGTTCAGCTAACAGATATCAGTACAATTTCATTTCACACTGAACAAAAGAAATTCAAGATGTAAAATCAGCAAAAGACAGTTAGATTCTCATAAATGTGCTCAGTGGGCACACAGGCCTTCCCCCTCGCTTTTATGCAGGTAATTAATTTGTTATCTTTGAGATTAGAGGAAATTTCATACTCATATTTTATGAGGTAATTTTATGTTTTATGAAAGTCAAAAGATAAAAGACATTTTACCAAGGTAAAAACTGTGTCTCAGTTTTATATAAATGTATCTTATTTCAGAACCTGAGCTTTGATAATTTTCGGGTACAAAAGTACAAAACGTTTTCAGTGTCTGTTGTTAAATAAGTTTTCTCTGACTGAAAGTCACTTGTAGCTTTTCTAATGCAACAATTAATCTCACTTTTGTAGACTGAAAACCTCTGGGTTTGACATCAAAGGCTAATATTAGACGAAAGACCAACCTTTAAGCTTTTATTTCCAGGTTTTTACATCTGGATCCGATACATAGCTTAGAAGATGGCACCTTTTGTTTTAACCTATCCATTTTTTATGAATGCAAAAGTATTGGAACATGTGAGTGACAGGTGTGTTTTGTTGCCCAGATGTGTTCTGTTACATTGCTTATTTAAATAATAAATTGCAGTGTCGGATTTGGATCTTTTCTGTTCAGTCTGCATTTATAGTTAAAAGGTATAACCAAGATGAAAACCAGAGAGCACTTGTGAAGCTGAGAGAAGATAGAAATTCAATCAGCGCCATCAGAAAAAGAAAGAAATCACTGGTGTACTAAGCAACACACGTTGACAGGTAGACCAAACTGCAGCTCTGTCCTGTGAATTTTCTTTTTTTTTTTTGGTGGGGTGGGGGGGATAAATTCTGTTGAGATTCAGATTTAGTTCTTCTGCAGCTCTGACTGTGAGTCTTTGTATTGACCTTGGCGTGGGGCATCGCCTGGCACTGCAGGTTTTTATAAGGGCTTAGAGAGGATTAGCAAAACTACAAATGAAAATGTGCCATTATTAGCCTTTGATAGTGGGATTTTTAGGACTGGATCCGGCCTGTAAAGAGAGGCAAGGGATTAATGGTGCATAAATCAGGAAAGTTTCCCTTCGGTTGACTCACAGTTTTCTCTGTCTCATTATTGTTAGTGGGATCAGATGGATTTTTCAGTTTGCCAATATTGGCCTGTTGTTCAGTCTGGGGCACAATAGAGGGAGGTAGGATTCAATGCAGGTTTAAAGGCCATTACAGCGATCTTAAGGTCTTTAGGGTAAAGCTGGATGCTCGTCTTTTTGAAATGAAAAAGATTTAAATACAGTAAATATAACAACAGGACCAAACAGTCACTATACTTGACTTGTGACTAAATACTTTTACTGTAGTCCAGCTCAAAACCTTGTGGTAGACAAGAATCTACAAGAGTCTAAAAGTCTAACTCTTGTGTACTCTGTGTGTTTTCAGGCCTCTTCTGATGTGAAGCCTCCGTTACCAGACCCAGCATTTAACCGAAGATGCAGTTTGCTCTCGAGTGATGTACGTTCAATCAGTGTCTGTTTATTTTAATGTTTGTTTTTTCAAGTCTGTAGTTAGCCTCTTTTGGTCCAGACCAAGGAAAATAATCTGGAACTAATAAGGAAGATGCATTGTTGCCTTTTAGTCTATGTTCACACTGCATTACATTTTAGCAGACACTTTTATCAAAAGCAACTTACAAGTAGGGTACGCGTGAGGAGGTTTGCCTAAGAACCCCTACTGGTGGTTGGCCATGGGTGAGACTTGAACCCCAGTCTCCCACTTGGGAAGCAGTGATGTTACTACTACACTAACCAACCAGTTATTAGGTTATTAGAGACATGTAGTCATGAAGATGTACAGACCAGATAGTAACTGATTGATCAGTTCTGTTGGCTCATCCTGCATCATGAGTATGGTGCACTACATGGAGCCATGTGGGGAAGTCAAATTTCAGTGACTGACACCAGGTGCACAGCATACACAACAGGTAAACAAAGACAGTTTCATAAATACAAATTTAAATTATACACTAAAGTGAAGTGTGAGTAAAATCAAGCATTCCCTAGCAGAAAATAAACCACACCACTTTCAGTATAATTAATATATCCTAAAGCTGAGCAGGCTCAGTTGTTACACAAGTTTTAATGTGTAACAGTGGAGCAGTGTAGTTTGGCCTATGTGCTAAATTAACTAGGGTTACTTTTACCTCAGTAAGATTTTAGGGTGTAAAATCTACTGCACGATTTGGAACTTTTGAATAAATCTGAATGTGAACCCTCAGCATTACCACTGGTAACCATTCATGTGAGGATCCGATGACACCCCTAATTCAGCTCGTTGTACTTTAAAATGTACAGTAGTTTCAATCAAATATACCACAGAGCAACACTGAATGAGGCTGATTGTTGCTGTGGGATGTGGGAGGGTGAGGTATCGATTCCCCGGTGTGAGTCAAACTTGGCAACTCAGCAGAGTGACTCATCAGCTACAGTGGAAGCAAGTGAACACGCGTTATAAAATCATCTTCACGTCATTCCTCCAGCTGCCGTCGCTCTGCTGCCTGTCTGTGTGCCTGAGCATCTGTGAAAACCTGTCTTCAAACCGCTTTATTAATCATCGCACCCAGGAAAACTCAGCACATCACTTTTAGGAGTTTAGGACTAAACACTTTGGTTGTATATTCAGAATATTTATGACAGTATGTGAAATGAAACCCTCACTTAATCTTTTGTTTGCACAAACCACAAAGCCAGATCAGTCTGAGGGGTTTCTGTTACCATAGAGATGTTAACCATTTTAAATCGAGAGATCAGCACATAAAGAGGAAAATACAGTTACAGTAATAAACTTTCATGTTTATTCATGTTGGTGGTTAACTTGCCCACCCCCTGCACTATCACACGATTGATGAAGCCCATGAACCAGTATTTGGTATCGTTAAACACCTGCTGGGTTCCTCTGACAGATTGTGTGTGACGGTTGTGGATTATTTCTGTATTCTCCTGGGTCTCTCCAAAATATCTGCCAGTCTGTTGTTGGATCAAACGTACAGTCAGACTCACCAAATCTGTGGCGCATAGTTAATATAACATTCATATCAGCAGGACTGTAAAATACTGCACTACATGTATATGAGAGGTACATGTAGGTCAGTTACAGTACTTAGTTTGTTTTAACAGCTTACTCACTGAGCCAGCACACACTGATGGAGATTAATTTGCTTTGTTTACCAGAAAAATGTGGTTAACTTGCAAGTCAAAGCAAACAAATGTAACCCAAGTTTCATGAAAAACATACTGTGACACAACAACAGCAAATAGTTTGGTCTGTGTCATAACGATCAGCTGGAGATCACGCGCGAGTGCAATTACATAACCGATATGCAAATTAAATTTAAGCTCTCAAGCAAAACTTTTAAAAATTATTTTCTTACTGTGGCAATGCTGTGTTACATAACTAATATTTGTAAATGTTTTACCATGGCACTAGCATATTTATTTATGCTGTTAAGTGCCCTGCAGGATGGCTCCCTGTGAGCTTAAAACTCTGCAGAACAACTAACACAACATTCCTCCTGAGGATGGAGCAGAAGTTCAGCAGGGATACACTATAAAGACACACACACACACACTGATGTCTCCTCCTCCCTGCAGGTGAAGTATAAGGAGGACTTTGAGAAGATGAAGGGACAGAGTCTGTTTGTTCCTGGAGCTGAACTCATCCACGCCAAGAACATCAGTGCTGTGATTTCAGAGGTCTGTACACAGATACACGATTGTTCTTTTATACTTGTGAGGACCCTAAACAGAATGATACATTATCTAAAGCTAAACTAATTATGACCTTCACCATAAAACCACATTTTATTTCCCATAAAGACTTTTAAAGTGACATGTCCTCACTTTCTGTAAAAGCCTAAAACTAGCTTTCGGACAGATCTTGATCAGTCTGATCAATTTGCAAACTGTTCCAGTCTAAGTACAAAGAAGAAGGGAAGAAGGAGGCGTCATTCTCTCTGTACTCCGTCCTGCCAGATACTCCAGAGACACTACATGCCAGAGAGGCTTCAGAGCTGCAGAGTGAGGTAGTTACGCATAACACACCCAGATTAAATCTTACTGTGGAAAGATGTACAAGTCTGCAAATGGTGACACAGCAGACTCCAGAAGAAACTAACATTATGTATATTCTGGAAGAAAAAATTTACAAAACAATAAAAATGCTCCTAATAAAAACAATTATTTCCCTTTAAAGCTACACAACCATCTTCTTTATACCTCAGAGAGCAAAAACAACATAACAGTCATAGTAATTACTAAAGTAATAACTACGTTGTAGCTACATAATTATAATGACTATATCTATCTAATGTTAACAGGTAATAAAGGGATGTAATAAACAAAACATTAATATACACACACACATAAATGTGTTTTGTAGGGCTGTTTCACGTAGCAGAATTTGGCGTAAATGTGTACTGATCTCTCAATAATTGCGCTCTTTCTGTGTTTGAGGTGTTGTTGGTGATAAAAACATAATCACAGAACTATCACATTGTGTGTTATGTTTTATTTCTTTCAGATCAAATATAAGGGAAATGTGAAGACAGAGATTTCCTCCTCTCTCTACTCTCTTCTTCCAGAAACCACAGAGACCCAGTTTGTCAAAGAGCTGAGCGAGATACTGAGCGAGGTCTGACATGATAAATGAATGGATGGATGGCATATAGATGGATTTGTTCTGATGATAGATAAATGAATGATAGGTTAATGGAGATGATTGGATGAACATATGGATAAACTGACAGATCAGAGGCCCATTGTATAAAGTGATAAAAGGAAGCTTGCATAGATGGATGGAAAAGTAATGGATGAACAGGTAGAGCTAGAGATAAGAATAAATGTACGAATGCTAGATGAATAGATCAAAAGAGATGGATCAATGAATGAATGAATGAATGATGGATGAAAATGTGAAAGAAAGACAGATAAAAGGAATGACTGAAGGACTGATCACAAAGGAAATGAGACTTTATTGAGATTTTATTTCCTGCTGTCATCATTAATTTAGCCTAAAGCAAACAGCTCGACTGTCTTTCTGCCAAGACTTTATTAAAATGTTATTTCTGTGACAGTCTCAACCTATCGTCACAGTGAAACGCTCTCTCTGCTCTTCAGAACAAGTATAAGGAGGAAGGGAAGAAGGAGATGAGCAGCAGTTTTTACTCTCAGCTTCCGGAAACGGCTGAGATTCAGCTGGCCAGGACTGTCCAGGAGTTTCAGAGCGAGGTACTCAAATGTAATCATCATTCTGAGTTGTGCAGCAGCTGTGTTTCAACATGTTTCATCAGTTAACTCCAGCACAGGCATCAACAAAGTTTGTTTTATGCAGCAGCTGCAGGTCTGAGTCAGCTACAGGTTTGGCTCACAGGCATCCTGCTGCAGATTAATTAAATACATAAATCCAATTATTCAAAGTTATGCTCTCAAAGGTAAATTAATGATAAACCACTGCTGTACCATGGGTGGATGGACGAACGCTTGTGCCCTGTTTTCTTAAAGTGAAGTGAAAGTGATGGGCTGATCCAACCTCCTCTGATCTGATCTCATTTAGAAAAAGTACAAAGAAGATGGTAAGAGAAAGGCCTCCATCTCCCTCTACTCCCAACTCCCCGATACTCCAGAAATTCAACATGCGCTGGAGGTGTCACAGCTGCAGAGCGAGGTACACACACAAACATACATGGCACAGATTAGGATTTTACACTATAGGTGTCCATACTACATACCAGCTCTAGTATAAAGTCTAAACAGTATTATCTGCTGATCCTCATAGTACTGGCAGTATTTTTCTGTTTATGGAGGAGACGTCAGATGAAAGAGACTCAGTAATCGTGCATCATTACCTCCTTTCCAACTTTGTTTACATTTTATTTTATGTTTGATATTTGAAAAGGATTATATTAGATTGTGTATTTAAGCAAAATTAAAAGCTCAAAAAAATAGTTTTATTATAGTTTCTCCTGACATGGCAACAATTAAAACTATGTGTGTCCGTAGTGTGACTAGAGATCCATCAGAAACCAAACTGAAATTGTATGTATTAGTATTAATGGAGAAACCAGTTTTCAGTCAGTTCTTTTGCACTTTGCTACTGTAGCAGGTGGAGATGCACCACCACATTTGTCCCGGCTGTGACAAGCTAGTGGATCTCAGTAATACACTAATTAATAAAACCCCCGACACCCTGAGAGCCTCTTTATCTTCAGCTGAACCTCAGAATGCATATTTACACACAGCAACGATTGTTCTGTGGATTTTTCCAATAATTGGTTCACATCTAGTGTATCGCCGTTTGAGTAGTGTGCTGCAATAGATCTGAAACAAACCAGAACAATCTTTTAACCAAATGTAAAAATCTGCCACCTAACTCACAGACAGCTCTGACACTGCAGCACACGTCTGAGTCTTACACAGTATTTTCTGTCTCCCAGGTGAGTTATCGCCCTAAATTGCTGGGAGCTCCCTCGTCCCTTTACTCTCAGCTTCCTGACACCACGGAGATCCAGTTTGCCAGAGAGATGACAGAGATGCACAGTGAGGTAAAGCACACTTTGTACAGTGTGAACCAAGAGCTTGAAATCTCTGGTGGTCTGTGTTTAGAGGGCATTTTTATCAGATTAGCACAGAAAAGCTGTTTACTTTGGTCAGAAACAGATTTTAATTTGTGCAACATCTGTAAAGTAATAAAAAATTATAGTTCATATTTCACTCTAATAAGTGTCCAAATTAATATCCAGAGTGATGTCTTCTAAGCATTTTTCTTTGACATGCTCATGGTTGTGAAGTAAAGTCAGTCTCAGCAGTCCTTAAAACAGGTTTTGCTCTCTCTGACTTGATTTTACAATCCAGCAACATCATGCTCACAGGCCTGTACACGGCAAATCATGAACACACACACAAGTTATCATTAATGTAGTTTTCATGTGATGTGTCTAATTTGCATCTGGATCTAAAACATCTTCATTTGTGAAGGGTTAAAGAACTTTCATGTTTCTTCTCACTGCTGCGTGTGTGTATGTGTGTGTGTGTGTAGTGCCGTAAAACAGTCCTCCACCACTTCCATGTCGTACATACTGTTGTAAAATTGCCCCAAGGGGATCAGTAAAGTATTGTCAGTATTAAATGACTGAAACAGCAGAAAGAACGATCACCAAGCCTTTAAGTCAGGTATATTTATGCCTAAAGTCTATATGATATTATTCTGAATGAATAAATTCTTCATATTTTCATAAAATTCTAAAGACATTATAAAAAGAAAGCTCGCAAAGGATGACAAAATCACAAAAGACAAATGAGAACATTTCAGGCAAACCATCAAAACCCTGACAGTGAGACTTGATCAATTCTCTGATGAGCACTGTTCAGACAGAGCACAGCAATAAAGACCACACAGAGTCTTCCCTTCCTCCTCGTCAGATGTTCTGACAGACTATTTTGTCCACTTTCAGAGTAAGTACAAGGAGGGAGGCAGGAAGAGCCTCTCCCAGAGTTTCTACTCCCAGCTCCCAGAGACTGCTGAGACTCAGTTTGCTAAAACTGTTGCTGAGCTGCAGAGCGAGGTGAGACCGTCTTAAACCTCATCGACTAATTGGAAATTATTTGACATTTCACATGTGTTCTGACCTTTCTTGTGTACACTCTTTAAGATTTACATTAGAATGTGTTTTCGTTTTCAGATGCGGTACAAAGAAGTGGGTAAGAAGGGCGTGAACTCGTGTTTGTACTCTCTTCTCCCGGAGACTTTAGAGATGGCTCACGCAAAGGAGGCCTCAGAGCTCTTCAGTGAGGTACATTGGTTGGCTTTTAATCAAGCCATATAGTCAATAAAGCTAATAATACAATTTAAATAAAGCCAGATTTGCATTAAATTAGTTACTGTTGTCGCTCCCAGGGTCAGGCAGGAGCTGAACTAATGTTTGTTCTCCACGTTTAGAGATAGAACCAATATAACAACCTGTAAGCAGCTTTGAGAGACACATTAACTTTTCTTATTAGCTGATTTTGTCTTTTTCTCTTTGATAAGTCATGATGAAAATAGCAAGAGCGAAACATATGTAACTATTGTCATTTTGCCACTGAACTATTGCAGGTGAAGTATAAAGAAGACGGAAAGAAGGAGATGAGCATTAATCTGTACTCTCTGCTGCCTGAAACCATCGACACTCAGCACGCTAAAGAGGTGTCAAACCTGCAGAGCGAGGTATTCATCCATGTGATGCTTCTGTATTTAAATTCCCACTATGAGACATTTTATATATTGATTAAAATTGTTTTTATAAAAGTTTATGATTTGTTAATTTAAACACTCCAGACCTCTAGAAAATCACACAACATCAGCATTAGGATTTATTTCCAGCACACCAATCCACACCTGTCTCCTGCAGGTGAAGTATAAAGAAGGTTTGAAGCAGAAGATCCAAAGCACTTTGTACCATCGGCTCCCAGAGACCACAGCGACACAGCTGGCCAAACAGCTGTCTGAGCTGCAGAGTGAGGTACGTCACATTATGCCACCTCACATGCAGAGTCTCATTCAGTTTAAAGTCACAGTGTCATAGTTTAAACCTGCATCATGTCTGGTCTGAAATAGTTTTCATTGCACTTGACTTAACTGACATTTACAGAGAGAAGAAACTCATGTGGAGTCTTGACGTTAATGCTGTGGATAGACTTTTTATTCTTCTTGAGTCACTGCGGTTGCAGCACTGCAAGACAAGTGCACAGAGTAAGAAAAAAGTGACACAGACGACCAAGAGAGTCTCATTGAGACTGAAGACATGAGGGATTTTAAAACTTCTTTTGAAGTTGTGGCTGCTGGAGGGAATCATCATAGCAGAAAAACAACTTAAGCTCTTTTTCAGAAGAGATACTGACATGAACAACAAAGTGTATGCGTGTACAACTTTCCCTCAGTGAAAAGTAAAATTTCGAATTTTGCAAAAGCTGTCGATGAAAAGAATCGTGTTAAACATACTGTTGTACGGTGAGAGTGAACAGCTCTGTATTGTGTAGAGCTGCTTCAACTCTGTGAAGCATCACTTCTCAGTCATTTGAAGCTGTGTTGGATCATCAGACCCACTCAAAGACAAAAAGATTTCTAAAAGTAGAGGCAAATTGTTCCTGTATGTGACAGCCCCACTTTTATTAACAGACAAATGCTATGGTGGAGAGTGGCACACGAACACTATCAAACCAGAATCAGTTAAAGCACATTAATTAAGCCTTGAAGTACCAAACCCCTGTGTTTAAATAAAGATATTTTGAGATTATTTAAATGAATTGGTACTTGTGTTATATCTATTGACTTAAGTAGTTTAATTCCAGTTTACTTCCTTAATTCCAGCTGTTTATTATGATCATCTATTTTTATTAATAGGTTCTATTACAGTTGCACAACTACAATGTTTAATTATTAATCAAGCATCCACTTTCTCAGTTATGAAATACAATTAGCAGTTTTCCTGTTTTCTGGTCCATGATTGAGGTTCTTAAACATTTGTCCTGCTTTGGACAGTACTGTTTTGTATTTTGTACATGTTATTGCAGTACTTAACATTACAGGTAGCTGGGAAACTCTTCTGCAATGAGCAAGTGTTGACTTTAGCTAAAATAAAAAAAAGACACCATCTTTTCAACCTTTTCAATTTAACCTGCAGAAGCGTGTATGGTAAGGTGCATGCCTTGATTTTAAAGCATAATGTTTTACAGTTTATTTTTTGATGTCTGCAGGTAAAGTATAAAAAAGCTGGAAAAAAAGAAGTGAATAGCAGCCTCTACTCTCTTCTGCCTGAAACTCTGGAGACAAAACACGCTAAAGAGACAACGGAGCAGCTCAGTGAGGTACTTCACTTCTTAAACTGAGTCTAATTGAAATTTCAGTGTTTAATACTGTGGCAAAACAGGGAAAAGCAAACTGAACTGCAAAAATAATGTACTGATGAAGATTGTGTATGTTAATATGCATTTCATTAGATTAAGTACAAGGAAAGTGGGAAGAAAGAGATGTCCAGCTCTCTGTACTCAACTCTGCCCAACACTTCAGAAACCAGCTTTGCCAGAGAGGTCGCTGACATGCTGAGTGAGGTACCAACATTCAGAAAAGTCACATATTGTTTTGTTCCCAGTCCTGTGTCCAATGTTTCCCAAGACACGGTGATAGCACATGTGGTTACTGTGAAACAGAAATTAATTTAACATAGGCTGAGTTAAATTCAGTATATAAAAATAATGTTATTATAGTTATTATTAAATAATGTAAATGGGTCATTTTTTGCTTTTAGTGTTTTGATAATATACAATTTTGTGCTGTTGGGTCCCATGTTAAGTAAAGTCAGAAGCTTGAGGTAGACATGTATTTGTAGGCTGGTAGTAAAATGCCCAGGCCAATTCTTTTTGTTATTAAGAGTTTTCTGCTAAACCGGATAACGTTAAGCATTGTGAAAATCTATAACTGCCCATTCCTTTTGGGCTCCTAGATGCCAACTTGAGGTTAGTGTTCACGCAGAGATCAATATCTCACTCAAAAAGTATTTTTTCAGCTGTAAAGAAGAGAAATTGTTTCCTTTCCCACTATAAAACAACAACGGTCACAGGCCAGCAACAGATTTGGAGTAATGTTTTTATCTGTTTATCTGTTTTCACAACCTGCATCAGTATGCAGCAGGATTTTCAGCTAGGTTGTTCCCAAATGCTGCAACTGGGCACAACAGTGACTGAAACTTACATATTCATCAAAAGATTAAAGTTGAAACCAAATGAAAATGTGTGAAAGTCAGACTAAACATTTACCAAAATCCCTGAACAGACACCTAAGGTCCAGAAAGAGGAAGGTGCCTTTTAATTTAGAAACATCCAATAGATCCTGCATAGAGCTGGAGCGTTATCAGCCCAATGTTTGTGATGTTTCTGTCATGAATTGGTTATCACAAGTGTGATTATCATCAGCCAAGGATCAAAGAGGTTATCTGCGTCGCAGCATTTAATTAGCATTTTAACTCTGCTGTACAGATACAGTCCTTACTAATGAAGCTTGGCCTGCTGTCAGTGCTGATCTGTGGGGACACAAAGACATGTTCATTAAACATAGATGATGAAAAGAAAATATTAAAAATACACAATGACAAAACACAAAGGAAAAAGAGGTTAATTGCTGATGGATCTTCTTTGATTTTTTCCTGTTTGTGTGAAGAAAACAATCAAGTGTTTGTTCATTTTTAACAACAATTATCTTCTTCCAACACTAGCAGGCTGTTTTTCCTGCAGACTTCCACATCTAAAGTATTTATTATTCTACTGAACAGCTCTTCAAGTTTTTGGTTTTCTGTTTTTTTAACAGCATAAGTACAAAGAGAACGGGATGAAGAGCCTCTCTCAGAGCATCTACAGTCAGCTACCAGAGACCAGTGAGACGCAGTTTGCTAAAACAGTCTGTGAGCTGCAGAGCGAGGTAAGGAATGAACGCCTCTCATCAGAAACTGGCTTTCATCTGGAGTATCCTGCCAATCCTACCAGTGCTGAGAATAAGTTCTTACTCTGGTGGAATAACAATCACAGTTTCATTTTGTATAACTATCTAATTGTCTTAGAATGATCATTGTTGATAGTGAGTACATTTACTACAAGTTAAGTACTTTACTGCTTTTCTGAGCTGAATATTTTTTACTACTACTACATTTAAGTGACGGCTGTAGTTTCTCTGAACTCCTGAAGCATTACACATGCCTTTATTATGTGAATATTCACTTTCTAGCTAAAGTAAATTAACTCCTGGAATTCCTCCCGGATTAGCTGAAAAATGCTCAATTACAATTGATTACAGCTCAGTTTTTCTGAGCAGATAAAAAGTCAACATGTTATAGGTGTGTCGCTCTCATGTTTTAGGACAGTGATGCTTCAAATATATGACAGTATTATAGAATATGATGATATGATGCAGAACTGCAGACGAAGCTACACAACAGTATTTAAAGTTGTTAACATTAATGCAGCAATTTCAATCTAAAATATAACATGACAGGTGATCAAGTCCTCATACAATGAGAAATATCAGATTTCTGGGATATTGTATTGAATATTTGAGCTTAAAGGAGGATTAAATAGGGGGGGACTCTACTGAGAGAGAGGTGGGATGTCTCCAACAGGATGTCAGCAGGTGAGAGAGACTGTGGACTTCAGAACAGTTACACCCCTGGTATACAAGTACTACAGACTACTATAAACATGAGGTGAAATTGAAATAATCAGTATCTCTGTAATTACATTTTTTAGAGCTGTAAGGTGCTGATGTGACAAATCCACACATTTATCTGAATTTACAGTAGCTGGAGACGTCTTTGATTTTTATTTTTTTCCTTTTCCCTCCTTAGAGCTGTTATTAAGTTATTTATCACAAGGTTTGCATCCTCCAAATCCGATATAACAGAAAGTATAATGTCATTGATTTGATTTTAGATGAAGTACAAAAAGGGGAAGAAAGAAGCATCCAAATCTCTGTATTGCACTCTACCTGAGACTCTGGAGACCCTGCACGCCAAAGAAGCTTCTGAACTACAGAGTGAGGTAACAAACTGATAAACCTGTGTTCATCGTTCCGTTCCTTCTCCTCTCTAAGGCTGCATGATTTTCTGTGCTCTTATTTGTGTTCAGCTGAAGTACAAAGAGCCTCTGAAGAAAGGTCTGTCCTCCAGTTTGTTCCACCTGCTGCCTGAGACTTTAGAGACGGTCCACGCTAAAGAAGTATCTGAGCTGCTCAGTGAGGTAACAGCAGGAAAGAGAAGACATGAAATCTTGGAGAAACATTTCGGTTCCTTTATGTGAAGCAGATTTCTTCTTCCTTGGAATGAAATACTATGTAAATTACATTTGTTTTCAGGTGAAATATAAAGAAGATGGTATGAAGGAGATGAGCATCAACTTGTACTCTCTGCTCCCTGAAACCATCGAGACCCAGCATGTGAAAGAAGTGTCAAACCTGCAGAGTGAGGTATTCAAACAGGATAGTTCTTCTGTAGAAAGTATTGTATACACACATAAGTCAGCTATGTAGCATGACTAAAAGCTTTCCAGTTTAAGTCTTAAGCAAACTCTAGACCAGTGAAGTTTCTGAACATATTTCAGAAATAATATTTTTTATAATAATTAATTAATAATATAACTTTTTTTCACTGGGACTGTGAGAGATAATTTATTTCAAATTGAGTGAATCTTACTAAAGTGTGACAGTAACATCTCCTGCAGGTGAAATATAAAGAAGGCCTGAAGCAGAAAATTGACAGCAGTTTGTACCATCGGCTCCCAGAGACCACAGAGACACAGCTGGCCAAACAGCTGTCTGAGCTGCAGAGCGAGGTAAGATTTAAAAATAATTTCTATCATGTTTATGTAGAAGATTTAAAAATGTCTATTAGTCATTCTTGTAGTTACATTCCATTATCTGTAGTTTTCCCATATAATATCATTTAAGGTAACTACGTTCTTTTCGATTTGCAGAACAAGTACAAGGAGACCGGTAAGAAGGAGTTGAACAAAAATCTGTACTCCCTCCTGCCTCACACCATGGAGACGCAGCACGCTAAAGAGGCTGCAGAGCTGCTCAGTGAGGTAACGTGGTGTTTTCCTCTACTTTTATCTTAGAAAACTGTGAACAGTCTGAACATCAGAGACCAGCATCCATATGAGGTTCATAATTGTTCGTTTTCTCAAAGTTGTTTGAGTCCAGCTGTGCTTTGAAATAAACAGAAACAAGTGCAGTACTGCAAATCCAAAGCCTTCGTCATACATCATCCTCTGCTGTTTGATGCTGTTTCATCACAGATCAAGTACAAGGAGAGTGGGAAGAAGGAGATGTCCAGCTCCATCTACTCCACTCTGCCTGACACTTTAGAAACCAGCTTCGCCAGAGAGATGACTGAGATGCTGAGTGAGGTAAAAAGAAACATCAGAAAAATAATATAGTGTTGAACATAATGAATATGAAACCCACCAAGCCAATGGGCTAGGAGAGCCACAGACAAGGTTGAGATGTCACTGGTACAGAAAGACGTTTACAGTTTACATACAGTATACCAGGAGCTGATGATTGATTTTGAATTGTAAATTATGTTCAAAGATCCACCCATCTAGGAAACGAAGACCAGATTTCTGCCAATATTAAAAATATTTTTTAAAATCACCATTTTAAAGTTGTGCAACTCAAATAAATGGTAAAGTACAGATTAAAAAAAGTGCAAGTAAACAAAAATGAAAGTTAGATGAGGGGTAATCATAAATTGTTACTTCACCCTCAAATATTTTGGATTGAGATCAAATAAACATGAGATCTCCAACGTGAAGGAGGGATCCTGGACGTGCTTCAGGAGAGAGAGCTGTAGTAAGAATGCTGTTTGATTGGTTATAAATAATCACTGCCCCCATTATCCAATGCTCTCTGATGTTTATACATTAGACACTCATCAGAAGCCAGATTAGCATCAGAAACAGGATCAAAGAGGAATCGCAGGCTGTTCAAAATGTGCGTTGGAGAAGAGTCATTAACAATATCTGATCTGGGACCAGGGAAAGATGGGATACCAGATTTGCACCAATTCGTTTTTAGGACACAGGCAAAACAAACCTTTTTGAATATTCAGGTGCAGATTCATAGATGGTTAAACCCTTTTTTTCTGTCGGCAAAGTTTCTTCAACGCTGTTAGGACTTTGCTTTCTATGTCAATTTCTGAAAATGATCAAACTTCTCTTTTTTTTTTGCAGAACAAGTACAAAGAGGACGGGAGGAGAAGCGTCTCTCAGAGTTTCTACTCTCAGCTACCAGAAACTGCTGAGACTCAGTTTGCTAAAACAGTGTCTGAGCTGCAGAGTGAGGTAGAGGAGAAAATAACTTGATTTGATAAAGTATAGACAGAAAACGTCTATTAAATATGCAGAGTATTCTTTATCTCATGTCGTATCTGAGTACAGGAGACACAATCCACAATCCATCAGATCTCACAGATATGCAGATGACACACAACTCTATGTTTCAGTGTCTCCCTAAAGTGCTTTATTTCCAACAGTTTGAATTAAGGGCAGGTGTCTGAAGCTGGTAAAGATTTGAAATCAGTTCAAAACATTAAGTCAATTTTAATTTAATGTTGTGTTTTAGATGAAGTACAAAGAAGCAGGGAAGAAAGGAGTGATGAGCTCTCTGTACTCTACTCTGCCTGAGACTCTGGAAACACAACACGCGAAGGAGGCTTCACAGCTGCAGAGTCAGGTATCTGCATATTCACAAAAACAGCTGAATGGCCTAAGGCATCAAAACATGTCTCCACCTGTCAGAGCAGACTCCACTTCAACCCAGACTGTGGTGATAATACAACTGAAGTGATTGTCTTACCTGTGTAATTGACTTAGAACAACAGACTAAGAAATCTAGTGTCTTTTAACTAAGTCTGATATGAACCAGCAAAATCCCAAAAGCACAGGTAGAAAAAGTATCTAATGTAGTACAAAAACACTATTTCCAATCAAAGACTGTTTATACACTTTTCTTGTGCTTTTCTTTCTCTCTCTTCTGTTCTTTGATGTCATAAAGTTTCTTTACTTTCTTTACTTGTTACATTGCTTTATGTCGATACAACCTGTGTTATAACTATGTCTGTTCCAGCTCAATTACAAGCAGAGTTCGAAGAAAGACATGTCCAGTCTTTACCACCTGATGCCAGAAACTATCGACACTCAGTTTGTGAGACAGCAGACGGAGATGCTCAGTGAGGTACGAATACAGTAGCTACGGTTTTTGCCATGTTATTAGTTAGGCATGTCTTTGTCTTTTTCAATGTGGCCCGTGGAGTAAAGTTGTTGTGCTCTTTTTGTAGTTCTGGTTTAGCCCTAAGTCATTTGATAATTATTTTCTCAGTGAATAAATGAGTAAAAGCTTTGTCCATCTGGCTGCACTTTGTTTTATCTCAAGGTAAAGTATAAAGAGGATGGTAAAAAAGAGATGAGCGTCAACCTGTACTCCCTGCTCCCCGATACCATCGACACCCAGCATGCTAAAGAGCTCACAGACATGCAGAGTGAGGTGGGTTCATCAATAAATTATCAATTATTATAGGAACTACAGCCAGTCCAGATATTGTCACTTAGAAGAGCTATATTGCTATAGAGCAAATATTTTTCAAAAAATTGTCAAATTTGCTTTTGTTATTGTTTATGTTAATATTATTTTGAAGCTCTAAATAAATCTGATCCCTCTTTGTGTCTAAAAGACTAAATACAAAGAGGCCAGTAAGAAGCAGACATCGACGTCTCTGTACCACAGACTGCCTGAAACACTGGAGACACAACACGCTAAAGAGACTTCACAGCTACAGAGTCAGGTTTGTAATATTACAAAAACACACACTGTAAGTGTATTTATATTTGTAAAGGATTTAGACTCGTTAGCACTACTGATATGCAGTGATAATGTACACAAGAAGAAATACTCATACATGTTCATGTATTCATGGTTCTAATCCCGGAGAGTGGCTAACTGCTAGACCACAAGTAGGTTTAAAGCTATCTGAGCTATACGTTTTTTGTATGCTTTTAAATATCTAATTGTTCTTCCTGACAGATCATTAAATTTTCATGACCTCTGTGTCTTCTAGATTTTGTATAAAGAGGCTGTCAAGAAGGAGCTGGCATGTCCAGTTTACCACCAGCTGCCTGACACGCTGGAGACCCAGTTCGCTCGAGAGCTCACTGAAATGCAGAGCCAAGTAAGAGCAAGGGAACAACACAGTGACACCAATGTGTATATTTAAGTCGTGATCCATCAGAGAACAAGCTGTCATGTTTATTTATGAATGAATGAACAATGATGAACAAATAACATTTCCTATCTGTTGTGAGTTCACATTTGTTCTAACACAGTAAATTGCTCTCTGCTGCATTGGACTTCAACTTCAGCTGCTGTCAAATCGTTTTGGTGAAATCACTAAAGCTCCATATTGTTAATATCATGTTATAAACAGAGTTTTCTTTCTTGGTTGTAGAATAAGTACAAGGAGGATGGGATGAAGAGGCTGTCTCAGAGTCTCTACTCACAGCTGCCTGAAACCTCCGAGACTCAGTTTGCTAAAACAGTTTCTGAGCTGCAGAGCGAGGTGAGATGAGAGACAAGATGACTGTGACAGCAGATATGACAGACATGACAAAGACAAAAATGTGTGAATGAATATACTCTATATGAATGAGACAGCTCGGCTTCATTTTCAGAATAGATGTGTGTTGTGAGGTGGAGGCTCCATCAAGAGCATGCAGTAAATACCCGTAGTTCCAATTACTAGCCAGTGAACCACAGGATCATAAGACAGTGTATTATGTGCAATAAAGCATAAGAAAAGTAGAACGATGTCAGGCACAAAAACTGCGAAATACAAAGACAGAGGCAGAGTATTATCCAATGCTCTCTTATCAAGTAGATAAATACACAAATGAATGCACATCATTAATCAGTTACAAACCTGTAACCTGTGCGGCTGTCATAGATGATAAATAATGATGTAAAATAATAAAATAAGAGATTTGAGGTTTAGTTTTCGTTTCTAGAACAGGTCCTCGAAGATCTTCACCGTCACCTTTATTTCTTTTCTGAGCCTTAACAATGAGCTGATTTTGTGCTGCATTTGCAAATGTTTTGTAACACAAATAATAATGTTGTTTTCAGATTAAGTATAAGAAGTCAGGGAGGCAGGAGGCCGGCAGCTGTTTGTACTCTGTGATGCCAGAAACTCTGGAGGCTCAACATGCCAAGCAGGTCTCCCAGATACAAAGCCAGGTACTCATCACACATAACACGTACTGATAGTGCTGCATTCCTGATGACTAAACAGAATTACAGATATGAGAGAAGATATGAGGCTGATTATGTCTTAGAGCTGTACTTAGTTGTTTTAACATAAAAGTGTATCCAAGTCCTGATGCTGTACGTCGTGGTAATGATGTTTTTACCCTTTTTATTCTGACAGCATTTCAAGCTTAATAATGTCAGAAAAGATCAGAAACACCTGCACTCTATCTGAAACACTGAGCAGAAACGTCAAGTCGAAAGGCCAAGAAGAGAGGTCACTTAATAAATGGCAATGGTGTTAAAAGACTCCTGTTAAAAGATTTCTGTGCATCTTGAGTTGAGTTGATGTTAAACCAGTAGTCTCTAGGAGATCTTTACTTAACATCTGTGTCACAAATGAAGCGTCTACTACTGTGCAGTTCCTCACGGTCAAACCTGGACACATCAAACACAAACAGTCTGTCTATCCTCGCTGCAGGTGAAGTATAAGGAGAACATGCAGAAGGATTTACCGTCCAGTCTGTTCTCCACCCTTCCTCAAACGCTCCAGACTGAGTTAGCAAAGGAGGTGACAGAGCTCCAGAGCCAGGTGACAAACGCACATCCTTATCAAGCCGCTACTGTTTAGTTATAGCTGCTGTATTTTTTCCCCAAGTTGTTCTTCTTTTAGATCAATAATGTCCTCCTCTAATGCTCAGCTGGATCCGTGTGTGGAAAGTGTCACTGACAAATACGGAATACTGAACTGCTTTTAACCTACAGTCCTTGAACACAACAGCACTAATAAGTCTAAATTAACAACCATGGTGACTAAAGGCTCCTGAAAAAGCATTAGCAGTTACTTTGCTTAAAGTTAAAATTGAATACAGAACTCAAATAAATTACTAAGAAGGTCATTAGTATTAACATTTCTACAGTCCTGTTTTGTGCATATAGACATTTCTAGAACTTGTGAAATATCCTAGGACAGTGTTTTATGAGACTATGCTGGGCTGTCGCAGAGAGTCTCAGCTACAGCCCCCATATCTAAGCAGGAGGAGGAGGAATGTGTTCCTAAAATAAGCCATTAACGTAGGCGATAGTGACGCCTCAGCACTACAGTATGTCTACAGCTCCTGTTGATATCTCTTTGCATTCAACTTTCAATGCACCTTAACACAGGTGTTGAAAAGGAGTGTAGTTCTGTGGTGTTGTATTGAGACCTGTGCAGTATAACGGTTTGTTTGTATGTGATGCAGGTGAAATATAAGGAGGGCTGTAAGAAAGAAGCGTCCTCCTCCCTCTATCACCTCCTCCCTGAGACCCCAGAGATGCTTTTTGCCAAACACATGTCAGAGATCCAGAGCGAGGTGCAGTTAAACTTTTTTCTGGTCATTTGCTCAAATCTTTTCCTTCTTTCTTCAAACTTATTTTTTCTGTGATATTTGTTTTTTTCTTAAGACAAACTACAAAAAGGACAAAGAGGATCTGCCCATCACTTTATATTCTCTGCTGCCTGAAACTCTGGAGACTCAGTTTGTTAAAGAGATGGCTGAGACACACAGCGAGGTAGGAAACTATTTATTCATAGTAATAATCAAACTAATGTGAGCAGGAGAATCCAGGGAGAGGAAATTATCCTGTTGACCTACCTTAATGAATATATAAATGTCATTGTCTATATTTAAATACTTTAACTATTTAGGGTCAAACAGGTCATGAATCTGAAATCCCATTGGCTAACTGCTGATAAATCCTACTGGTGATGTCATAGGACGGTTGCTATATCAACAACCTATAGAAAGCAGCGGTGATAACAATGTCATTGAACATACAGATGCTGTTTGTGAAGTTGTTGGTAGATGAAGGATTGTGGTAGGTTTAATAGTCCACACAGCACTGAGCAGTGTGTGTGTTTGTGTGTTTGTAGTTAACGGGGTCATTTCCATGATTTTCTGTGTTTCAGGTGAAATACAAACAAGCAGTGAAGCAGCAGGCGGCTTCGTCTCTTTACTCCAAACTGCCTGAAACTCTGGAGACCAAACGCGCCAAGGAAGTGACTGAACTGCAGAGTGAAGTGAGTCTCTCCACCTTGAACCTCTAATCCGTCTGCTACTTATACTCATCATATTTTACATCTCCACACTTTTTTCACATTCAATTTTTCAGTCCAGTCAAATTAAAATATAATATTTACAGTTTTTTTCAACATTTCTTCCTCCACTTCAGTGCTGTACAATAAAAATAAATTGAATTGTTTTTATTTACAGCCTTTTATCATCCAGCACTTTTTATTCTTCTTCTTTAGACAGTAACTGTAGATTTTGTTTTTTAATTCAAAACAACGTATCACCGTCTTCTGCTTGAAGTAAAAAGAAAGAATTAGGTTGATTTATATCATGTACAAATGCATCTTTAACTAACTTACAGACATCATCTCCATGATGTCTATTATCTACTGAGCCAATGTAATGATGTGGTTAACTAGATAAGCTGAGGTTCTGAAATGTAAATATATAACTTGTATAATGTGGAGAGGTCTGTGGCCTGGCAGCAGTGCAAAGATTTTTCCTTTTCAAACTTGTTCAGGAACGCTCACTCTTCTAAGCAAAAGGAGAATGTCAGGGGCTCGTGCTAAGGACGTCTCGTTCAGCTCTGTTCATCACATAATTATTGGGTCTAGATCTGGGCTCTGACTGAGCCACTCTAGAATGTGGATTTTGTGTCTCTGAAATTTTTCTGGCTGGATTGTTTAGCGTTAAGATTACTGCCTTCCATGCGGGAGACTGGGGTTTGAATCCCAGCTGTGGCCTACCTTCAGTAGGGGTAAGACCTCCTTACACTTACCCTGGCTGCCTTTGTACCTTCTAAGTTGCTTCGGATACCAGCATCTGTCAAATGACTAAATGTCGTAGTTGATTTACTTTACTATGTTTAGGGTCAACATCCTGCTGCACCACCCAGCTTGTAGGATGTCTCGATAAACCCGGGAATTCATTTTTTCCTCCACAATATCAAATGTCTAGGTCTCAGAGGCAGCAGAACAGCCCAAAATCATGATGCTCCCTCCACCTTTCTTCGCCTTTTCAAAGAGGTTTTACCCAGTTCTCTTTTTATACCATGACCAATTTAGGAAGAGGAAGCTGTAAAAAGTTATTTTACTTTTTCTTACCTTTGTAATTAGATAAATCTTTTTTCTTTTTGTTTCTGTTGACTTTGTGTTTAAGTGGAGGCAGAAATCTTAGTGACAGATATCACAAAACCTGCACAGACAAGCTCAACACCTCAACGACTCTGCATTTTTACTGGATATAAGAGAGAAGCTTGCGTAAACTTGTGAACTGGAGGTGAATTACACTCTGCTGTTTCTCTTTGATTCTTTGTGTGTGACAGAAAAAGTACAAAGATGAAGGAAAAAAGGAGATGACATCGCCTCTGTACTCTCAGCTGCCTGAAACCTCAGAGACCCAGTTCGCCCGGGAGATGGCTGAGATACAGAGCGAGGTACAGATCTTTAGAGTTCCAAAAATCTGTTGTTTCGTGTTCTTGTACCAACAAATATTTAGTGATTTGATTTACAGTGAGCTGCTGCTTTAGAAAGCAGTGAATTCTGATACATTTGTTGGTCTGTAACACCTAAAGTTGTCTGATATCAGTTGTCTATATTGTCTTGTCATCTCCAGAACAAGTATAAGGAAAGTGGGAGGAAGCTCCAGACTGTCAGTGTTTACTCGCAGCTTCCAGAGACCAATGAAATGCAGTTTGCTAAAGCTGTGTCTGAAATACAGAGTGAGGTACGTCAAAGTATTAGTTGATTTAAAATGCTACACATTACAGTTACATTACTACATCATAGTTATGTGCTGAATCTGAATGACTTTGTAAGTTGCAAGGTCTTGTAAAAGGTTGGTGTGTTTCTGTTCTTATCAACGATGCTTCTGAATTTTTATAATACTGTAAAATACTGACTTAGTTTTTCAGACAATATTATGGTTTGTCTTGTTTTCTAGACCAAATATAAAGAGGCGATGAAGAAAGACGTGTCCAGCTCTCTGTACTCGAAGCTGCCTGAGACTCTGGACACCCTGCACGCTAAAGAGGTTTCACAGCTGCAGAGTCAGGTGTGTACAGATCAGGTGTTCAGGTGCATCCTGCTGCTAAATGGTGTTATTTATTATTCTATTATATATTATTTCCAAAGAAATGTTTTACAGTGACTGGAAAAATATTGCTGTATCCAGTGAGCTGCACACTACACATTGTTAGTTGGTCACTTTGCTAGCCAAGAACAATAAGACTAGTTATTGTTTTAGACATATCTCAAATACTAAGTATATGTCTAACTTTGCATACTTTCCACTAAACTAAGCTTAACTTAAAAAGTTTATTGTAAACATTTTATTCTGTCTGTTGTTAATCTTGTTTAGATGAAATATAAGCAGGACGTTAAGAAGGAGGGGAGTAGCTCCCTGTATCACCAACTACCTGAAACCACAGAGACACAGCTGGCTAAAGAGCTGAGAGACATTTACAGTGAGGTGAGGAGCACACACTAACATATACATGTTAAGAAGTCTTGAATTGTCTCTGCTTGGTGTCTGAGTGTTAATCACATAAAGTCAAATCTGTGTTTGGTTCCAGGTGAAGTATAAAGAAGAGGGGAAGAAGGAGATCGGTAAGAACCTGTACTCGCTTCTTCCAGAGACGGCAGAGACTCACTTCGCCAAGCATATGTCAGAGATACAGAGCGAGGTGAGGACCCTGAACGCCTCATAAGGATGCTCTATCAGGATTTTAGCTAGTTTTTATGACTGTGCTTCACTAAAACACTGTTGGGATTTTTTTTGTAGTAATTTGAACAATTACAATAAATAAAGAATACATTTCTATATTTTTTCTAGGTTTCCGTAATTGATTTCAGAAGTAATACTTTATGTTACATAGTAATGGTTTTAATTGATTAATTTATTTTAATTCAAGATTTTCTATGAAATGTATGAACATAATGTGAAGACACACAACTGAGTCAGGCGATAATTAACCTGAATTTCACAGCATCACTCAGAGATTTGAAAAGAAACAAGTGAAACTGTCATAATTTGTATAATACATTTTTTGTTTTAAGGCAAAGTACAAGAAGGACAAAGAGGATCTGCCCGTAACTTTATATTCTCTGCTGCCTGAAACTATGGAGACTCAGTTTGTTAAAGAGATGGCTGAGACACACAGCGAGGTGGGAAACTCTGTATTTATTCATAGTAATAATCAAACTAATGTGAGCAGGAGAATCCAGGGAGAGGAAATTATCCTACTGACCTACCTTAATGAATATATAACTGTCATTGTCTATATTTAAATACTTTAACTATTTAGGGTCAAACGGGTCATGAATCTAAAATCCCATTGGCTAACTGCTGATAAATCCTACTGGTGATGTCATAGGACGGTTGCTATATCAACAACCTATAGAAAGCAGTGGTGATAACAGTGTCATTGAACATACAGATGCTGTTTGTGAAGTTGTTGGTAGATGAAGGATTGTGGTAGGTTTAATAGTCCACACAGCACTGAGCAGTGTGTGTGTGTGTGTTTGTAGTTAACGGGGTCATTTCCATGATTTTCTGTGTTTCAGGTGAAATACAAACAAGCAGTGAAGCAGCAGGCGGCTTCGTCTCTTTACTCCAAACTGCCTGAAACTCTGGAGACCAAACGCGCCAAGGAAGTGACTGAACTGCAGAGTGAAGTGAGTCTCTCCACCTTGAACCTCTAATCCGTCTGTCCATCATATTTTACATTTTTCCATCAGCTATTTTTCATTTTACAACTTGGTCAAATCAGCCATATTGACCAAAATCAACTTAAAGCTGCAATATGCAACTTCTTTTTAGCAGAAATATGTTCCTAAACTTATGTCAATGTGGAGAGATCCTGTGCTTGAACATGACTGTGTGAACATCCTGGCAGTAGTGCAGAGATGTTTATTTTAAAAGCTTGTTCAGGGACGCTGATCCATCTAAATGATCAGAGAACGTTAGAGGCTGTAGCCCACAGCTGTCCATCAACGTGCTTCAGGTCTACTGCTATCCTAACATCAAGTTGTTTTTTTAAACATCTTGCCATTGCTGTAGGAGTTTAGGGCAGTGCCATAATTCAGTATATGTGTAAATCCCCAGCCTCTCCAACATGAGTTAAAGTGTCAAAATAAAGGAAGCCAACTGTTTTTAAATTCCTATTTTTCGACTTGAATGAGTGATGAAATGTGATATGATCTTCACCAAAGTCACAAATTTCAACAAACACAAGATTTCTAAGTTGATATAATACAAACATTGCTATTTCATGTCCTTACTGAACACACCCATTAAACATACAGAGTGATGGTGGAAAAGTGAAACAGTGTTTTATTATCTACTTAAACGACCTTTGGCAGAAATAAACTCAAGCAAGTTCTTCCTGTAGCTGTGTATATATATTTATACAGAAAATCAGGTAATTGTAAATAGTTCAATAACCTTTCTTGCCAATGTAATGAGATTCGTGTGAGGAGTTTTTGAACACCTGGAAAGACAAGCTCAACAACTCTGCATTTTAACTGTTATAAAAGAGAAACTTGAGCAAACTAGTTAACTGGAGATGAATCACATTCTGCTGTTTTCTACATCTACTTTGATTCTTTGTGTGTGACAGAAAAAGTACAAAGATGAAGGAAAAAAGGAGATGACATCGCCTCTGTACTCTCAGCTGCCTGAAACCTCAGAGACCCAGTTCGCCCGGGAGATGGCTGAGATACAGAGCGAGGTACAGATCTTTAGAGTTCCAAAAATCTGTTGTCTCGTGTTCTTGTACCAACAAATATTTAGTGATTTGATTTACAGTGAGCTGCTGCTTTAGAAAGCAGTGAATTCTGATACACTTGTTGGTCTGTAACACCTAAAGTTGTCTGATATCAGTTGTCTATATTGTCTTGTCATCTCCAGAACAAGTATAAGGAAAGTGGGAGGAAGCTCCAGACTGTCAGTGTTTACTCGCAGCTTCCAGAGACCAATGAAATGCAGTTTGCTAAAGCTGTGTCTGAAATACAGAGTGAGGTACGTCAAAGTATTAGTTGATTTAAAATGTTACACATTACAGTTACATTACTACATCATAGTTATGTGCTGAATCTGAATGACTTTGTAAGTTGCAAGGTCTTGTAAAAGGTTGGTGTGTTTCTGTTCTTATCAACGATGCTTCTGAATTTTTATAATACTGTAAAATACTGACTTAGTTTTTCAGACAATATTATGGTTTGTCTTGTTTTCTAGACCAAATATAAAGAGGCGATGAAGAAAGACGTGTCCAGCTCTCTGTACTCGAAGCTGCCTGAGACTCTGGACACCCTGCACGCTAAAGAGGTTTCACAGCTGCAGAGTCAGGTGTGTACAGATCAGGTGTTCAGGTGCATCCTGCTGCTAAATGGTGTTATTTATTATTCTATTATATATTATTTCCAAAGAAATGTTTTACAGTGACTGGAAAAATATTGCTGTATCCAGTGAGCTGCACACTACACATTGTTAGTTGGTCACTTTGCTAGCCAAGAACAATAAGACTAGTTATTGTTTTAGACATATCTCAAATACTAAGTATATGTCTAACTTTGCATACTTTCCACTAAACTAAGCTTAACTTAAAAAGTTTATTGTAAACATTTTATTCTGTCTGTTGTTAATCTTGTTTAGATGAAATATAAGCAGGACGTTAAGAAGGAGGGGAGTAGCTCCCTGTATCACCAACTACCTGAAACCACAGAGACACAGCTGGCTAAAGAGCTGAGAGACATTTACAGTGAGGTGAGGAGCACACACTAACATATACATGTTAAGAAGTCTTGAATTGTCTCTGCTTGGTGTCTGAGTGTTAATCACATAAAGTCAAATCTGTGTTTGGTTCCAGGTGAAGTATAAAGAAGAGGGGAAGAAGGAGATCGGTAAGAACCTGTACTCGCTTCTTCCAGAGACGGCAGAGACTCACTTCGCCAAGCATATGTCAGAGATACAGAGCGAGGTGAGGACCCTGAACGCCTCATAAGGATGCTCTATCAGGATTTTAGCTAGTTTTTATGACTGTGCTTCACTAAAACACTGTTGGGATTTTTTTTGTAGTAATTTGAACAATTACAATAAATAAAGAATACATTTCTATATTTTTTCTAGGTTTCCGTAATTGATTTCAGAAGTAATACTTTATGTTACATAGTAATGGTTTTAATTGATTAATTTATTTTAATTCAAGATTTTCTATGAAATGTATGAACATAATGTAAAGACACACAACTGAGTCAGGCGATAATTAACCTGAATTTCACAGCATCACTCAGAGATTTGAAAAGAAACAAGTGAAACTGTCATAATTTGTATAATACATTTTTTGTTTTAAGGCAAAGTACAAGAAGGACAAAGAGGATCTGCCCGTAACTTTATATTCTCAGCTGCCTGAAACTATGGAGACTCAGTTTGTTAAAGAGATGGCTGAGACACACAGCGAGGTAGGAAACTCTGTATTTATTCATAGTAATAATCAAACTAATGTGAGCAGGAGAATCCAGGGAGAGGAAATTATCCTACTGACCTACCTTAATGAATATATAACTGTCATTGTCTATATTTAAATACTTTAACTATTTAGGGTCAAACAGGTCATGAATCTAAAATCCCATTGGCTAACTGCTGATAAATCCTACTGGTGATGTCATAGGACGGTTGCTATATCAACAACCTATAGAAAGCAGCGGTGATAACAATGTCATTGAACATACAGATGCTGTTTGTGAAGTTGTTGGTAGATGAAGGATTGTGGTAGGTTTAATAGTCCACACAGCACTGAGCAGTGTGTGTGTGTGTTTGTAGTTAACGGGGTCATTTCCATGATTTTCTGTGTTTCAGGTGAAATACAAACAAGCAGTGAAGCAGCAGGCGGCTTTGTCTCTTTACTCCAAACTGCCTGAAACTCTGGAGACCAAACGCGCCAAGGAAGTGACTGAACTGCAGAGTGAAGTGAGTCTCTCCACCTTGAACCTCTAATCCGTCTGCTCATCATATTTTACATTTTTCCATCAGCTACTTTTCATTTTACAACTTGGTCAAATCAGCCATATTGTCCAAAATAAACTTAAAGCTGCAATATGCAACTTCTTTTTAGCAGAAATATGTTCCTAAACTTATGTCAATGTGGAGAGATCCTGTGCTTGAACATGACTGTGTGAACATCCTGGCAGTAGTGCAGAGATGTTTATTTTAAAAGCTTTTTCAGGGACGCTGATCCATCTAAATGATCAGAGAACGTTAGAGGCTGTAGCCCACAGCTGTCCATCAACGTGCTTCAGGTCTACTGCTATCCTAACATCAAGTTGTTTTTTTAAACATCTTGCCATTGCTGTAGGAGTTTAGGGCAGTGCCATAATTCAGTATATGTGTAAATCCCCAGCCTCTCCAACATGAGTTAAAGTGTCAAAATAAAGGAAGCCAATTGTTTTTAAATTCCTATTTTTCGACTTGAATGAGTGATGAAATGTGATATGATCTTCACCAAAGTCACAAATTTCAACAAACACAAGATTTCTAAGTTGATATAATACAAACATTGCTATTTCATGTCCTTACTGAACACACCCATTAAACATACAGAGTGATGGTGGAAAAGTGAAACAGTGTTTTAATATCTAGTTAAACGACCTTTGGCAGAAATAAACTCAAGCAAGTTCTTCCTGTAGCTGTGTATATATATTTATACAGAAAATCAGGTAATTGTAAATACTTCAATAACCTTTCTTGCCAATGTAATGAGATTCGTGTGAGGAGTTTTTGAACACCTGGAAAGACAAGCTCAACAACTCTGCATTTTAACTGTTATAAAAGAGAAACTTGAGCAAAATAGTGAACTGGAGATGAATCACATTCTGCTGTTTTCTACATCTACTTTGATTCTTTGTGTGTGACAGAAAAAGTACAAAGATGAAGGAAAAAAGGAGATGACATCGCCTCTGTACTCTCAGCTGCCTGAAACCTCAGAGACCCAGTTCGCCCGGGAGATGACTGAGATACAGAGCGAGGTACAGATCTTTAGAGTTCCCAAAATTTGTTGTCTCGTGTCCTTATGTTCTCTTGTTTGATTCTTTCATTCAGAGGCTTCTTCCATGTTATTTATGTTATGTTCATGTATTTAGTTGCCAGGTTCTTCCATGTATCTATTACAAAGAACAAAAATGCCGCCTGTGATAAGAAAGTAGCAGAATCAAACACAAGTACCAACAAATATTTAGTGATTTGATTTACAGTGAGCTGCTGCTTTAGAAAACAGTGAATTCTGATACATTTGTTGGTCTGTAACACCTAAAAGTTGTCTGATATCAGTTGTCTATATTGTCTTGTCATCTCCAGAACAAGTATAAGGAAAGTGGGAGGAAGCTCCAGACTGTCAGTGTTTACTCGCAGCTTCCAGAGACCAATGAAATGCAGTTTGCTAAAGCTGTGTCTGAAATACAGAGTGAGGTACGTCAAAGTATTAGTTGATTTAAAATGTTACACATCACAGTTACATTACTACATCATAGTTATGTGCTGAATCTGAATGACTTTGTAAGTTGCAAGGTCTTGTAAAAGGTTGGTGTGTTTCTGTTCTTATCAACGATGCTTCTGAATTTTTATAATACTGTAAAATACTAACTTACTGTAGTTTTTCAGACAATATTATGGTTTGTCTTGTTTTCTAGACCAAATATAAAGAGGCGGTGAAGAAAGACGTGTCCAGCTCTCTGTATTCGAAGCTGCCTGAGACTCTGGACACCCTGCACGCTAAAGAGGTTTCACAGCTGCAGAGTCAGGTGTGTACAGATCAGGTGTTCAGGTGCATCCTGCTGCTAAATGGTGTTTATTTATTATTCTATTATATATTATTTCCAAAGAAATGTTTTACAGTGACTGGAAAAATATTGCTGTATCCAGTGAGCTGCACACTACACATTGTTAGTTGGTCACTTTGCTAGCCAAGAACAATAAGACTAGTTATTGTTTTAGACATATCTCAAATACTAAGTATATGTCTAACTTTGCATACTTTCCACTAGACTAAGCTCAACTTAAAAAGTTTATTGTAAACATTTTATTCTGCCTGTTGTTAATCTTGTTTAGATGAAATATAAGCAGGACGTTAAGAAGGAGGGGAGTAGCTCCCTGTATCACCAACTACCTGAAACCACAGAGACACAGCTGGCCAAAGAGCTGAGAGACATTTACAGTGAGGTGAGGAACACGCACTGACAGATACATGTTAAGAAGTCTTTAATTGTCTCTGCTTGGTGTCTGAGTGTTAATCACATAAAGTCAAATCTGTGTTTGGTCCCAGGTGAAGTATAAAGAAGAGGGGAAGAAGGAGATCGGTAAGAACCTGTACTCGCTTCTTCCAGAGACGGCAGAGACTCACTTTGCCAAGCATATGTCAGAGATACAGAGCGAGGTGAGGACCCTGAACGCCTCATAAGGATGCTCTATCAGGATTTTAGCTAGTTTTTATGACTGTGCTTCACTAAAACACTGTCTGCATTTTGCCGTAGTAAGGTTTGAAGAGAAAGAAGTGAAACAGTCATAAACGATTTTATCAATCTTCTTTTTCAAGGCAAAGTACAAGAAGGACAAAGAGGATCTGCCCGTCACTTTATATTCTCTGCTGCCTGAAACTCTGGAGACTCAGTTTGTTAAAGAGATGGCTGAGACACACAGCGAGGTGGGAACATTTTACTTTTGTTGGCTATGTTGTGACTCTTGTCACTGTCACATTTAACTCCCAATAATTATACAGTTGTATTCAAGACCTGTTGTACGTATATCATGTTCCTCTGTGCTGTGGATGGTCTAATTTGTATTTTTTTATTAGTTTTCTCTGATATAATAGTCACATATGTCAAATTATGCATACATTCTTACCATGACAGACAACATGTTGATACCTGACTAATCACAGCTCTCTGCCGGTGCCAGAAGCCTGATGGATAAAACAATGTGCCTTTATGTTTCTATACAAGTGTTCTCAATACTTAAGGTGGACCATATTTACAATTGTGCACATTGCTCCTGTAGATCAGTGTCAACACATCATGGACGCTGAAAAAAGATCCTGACATGCTCGTCTCTTTGTTAAGATGTCGTGAAGTGTCCAGATGTGGCACCAGTTAGAGCCTGATTTCACATCTGTTGAGGAAAGGCATAGTCAGGCTCATATCAAGTACTCCTGACATCCTGCTGCCCTAAATACTAACTAGAACACCAAATATGTATTAATCCGCCATTGAAAAAGGTTCCAAGCAAAACCACTACGTCCTTTTACTAAAAACAACAGTGATCAGCTGTTTTAGAAAATGATTGACATTTTTTAATTGTAATAAGGTGAATTCTCCAGAGAATGTATGTCTACCAGTGCAGTGGCCTCAGACACTAAATTAGCTGTGTGTGCTCCATCTCAGACACTCTGCTCTGTTAACACGTTGCAGATAAAGTGGCTGCTGTCGTCTATTCTGGTCTTGTTATCAGAAACACATTCAGAGCTGCTGGACACGTCCTATTTTCCTGTCTGTGTCTTTTCTTGTTCGTGTAAAGCAAAAACACATTCACAGTGTTTTATTCTCTTTTGAACTGATCTGTTCACTGAACCAAATGAGAATTACATCAGCTTTTCATTTCTCATGCCATTCTCTCAAATTGCTCGTCCTCCTGTATGTTCAGCTCATGGGTTTTGGTTTTTAATCGTCTCTATAGACAAAATATTATCAATATATTGTTTTATATAATAGAATATATACAGAATAGAGTTTTGTAGTGGCACCAAAAGCTGCTCAATATCAATCAATCAATCAGTATCAATACTGAATAAAAAGAACAGAAACAGAAATAGTGGACTAGTGGAAACATTTGCTGCACATCACAATGAGTATAGTGTGTCCTAATTTAGTAGTTGTTGCAAAGGTGTAAATGTAAAATGTTTCATGTTGTTTGTGTTTCCTGCAGGTCAAGTACAGGGAAGCAGGAAAGAAAGAGGCCAGCAGCTCTCTATACCACCAGCTGCCTGAGACTCTGGAGACGCAGCGGGTTAAAGAGGTTACGGAGCTGCAGAGCGAGGTTTCCACATCTATTATTCACATTCACTTTTCATCATGTTTAATATTTGAGCATCAAAACATTTAGGAAAAATTAATTTGCAATGCAATATTTAGTATAATTTAGTCCCAAATTCTCATTAAAGTGCTCAGTTGCAGCAGCATATGTATAAAGATTTTTTCCTTGTAAAAATCGATTTAGGATGTGAATTTAACTTCCTGTCTTGCTTCCTTCTGCACTCGCTCACTCTCTGTGTTCCATTTTAAAGGAGAGAGAAGCTCCAACATCACCCCTGAAAGAATTACTGAGGGAATCATATTTAGCACTTTTGAAGACACTTTGCTTAATGCTGTGGATATTTGTAATTCTGTTTGTAGAGTAGCAAGAGAAAAATTCTTTCAGTATTATCTCACTGAGGAACCCAACTTTACTATTCGGCTGAAAAACAGTCACAGGCTAAGAACTGAGAATCTGGAAGCACAGAAATAACACATACTCTCCCGTGAATGTTTCTTTCTTTATGGTTTACCGTTTATATCACTATATTAGTATGCTAACAGGGAATAAAAATGAAGATCGGCGATGAAATAAGATTGTGTTTCACCTGCTGGTGTTTTCTACAGAACAAGTACAAGCAGAGCGGGAAGAAGTCCATGTCGTCCAGTTTGTACGCTCAACTGCCGCAGACGCCTGAGACTCAGTTTGTTGCCAAAGTGTCAGAGCTGCAGAGCGAGGTGGATGCACACGTACAGTACACCAACCACCACTTTCTGTGCATTTGATTTCTTGATGTCTGAATGGGTTTTAATGTCTTTCTTTCTCTGTCTTCTTCAGAATAAATACAAAGAGAACGGGATCAGGAGCCTTTCTCAGAGTTTGTACTCCCAGCTGCCAGAGACTGCAGAGACTCAGTTAGCTAAGACTGTCTCTGAAGTGCAGAGTGAGGTGAGAAATGCTGAGAGCTTCTCTAAGTTCTTGTTCCTACTACCATTACAATACCACTGGCCAACAATGCTAACCACTGGCTGGCTAAAAACCAGACCTAATCAGCAACTGTATTCAAGAGAGGAATCTGTTTCCTCTTTACCTGCCTGCAGAAACTGTATTAACACTGAGAAAGAAAATGTCCTCTTGAGAGTAGTGCAGCACAAAAACAGCAGACAAACCGGTAATCAGGTTTAACCAAAAGAGCAGCACATTCAGTAGCTAGATGACTGCAGTGCTACTGTATGTGGTAGAACCAGCAGTCAGCAGCTGATGTTCCCTTTAGGCCAAGTACAAGGAGGCAAGCAAGAAGGAGGCAACCAGCTGTCTGTACCACCATCTACCTGAAACTCTGGAGACTCAACACGCTAAAGAGGCAACTGAGCTCCAAAGCCAGGTACTCAAACTCAACACACACTCACACACATGTCTAAGGTATTTGATTTTTTTGTGTAATAAGTGAAGGACTTATTTTCTACTACCAGTTATTGAATCACTAATGAATTTGAAAAGAGTCAGATAGGAGTAAAAGGTACATTGTGCATGAAGGTAATTTTGCAAGAAAATTAATAGAAAATCCAACAGCTGAGACTGAGCGGCCTTCTCCAGGCATCATGTACTGTATGTATATGTATGTGGAGGAAACCAGTTGATTTAAGCATGTTATATATGAGTATAACATTTATTTATCAGTGCAGTGATCCAGATGTTAGCTCAGTATCTTTATCACTCACCTTTCCTCTATTTTTCTTGTTTCCAGGTGAAGTACAGGGAAGGTAAGAAAGAGCTGAGCACCAACCTGTACTCTCTGCTGCCGGAGACCGAGGAGATGAAGTTTGCTAAAGCCGCCATGGAGCTGCAGAGTGAGGTGGGTTTGAACGTCCAGTAAAACGAAAAGGTGCCTACTTGTTTTGAACATACATATTTTTTCTGCATTTCATTTTCACTTTCCCATGTTCATGTGTATTTGCAGAATAGATACAAGCAGAAAGGCAAACAGGAGATCAGCAGCAGCGTTTTCCACCAGATGCCAGAAACCAAAGAAATGGAGTTTGTTAAGCAGATCTCTGAGGTTCAGAGTGAGGTGAGAGGCTGCAGCAGCATGTTGGTTTGAAAAACACAGGATGTCACAGTAGGACTACATCAAATACTGCTACTAGTACTACAGTTTTTATTTAGATAGAGCTAGTATACAGTATGTTGGCACATTGAGTATTTTCTATCATAATTTAAAACACATATTTGTCTTTATGATGCATGGTTTTGGTTTGTTTTTGTGCTGTTAATCTTCTAGACAAAATACAAGAAGGACAAAGAGGATCTGCCCAACACGTTATACTCTCTGCTGCCTGAGACCCTGGAGACTCAGTTTGTTAAAGAGATGGCCGAGACACACAGCGAGGTGGGAAACACACTCTTTGTGTGGTAGTGTTAACATTTTAGTGTGTTATCATATGGAAAAGCCTTTTTTTTTTCATTGGGTTTGATTTAGATTTTCAAACATTACAGTTTACAGTTCATTTATGATGATCTTCACGTGATAGTTCTTACAGTGTTTGAATCTAACTTACTTATGACGTTTTGGGTTTTTTGCATAAATTTACTTTAAATCGTGACTGTTTATTAACTGTTATTTCACATGATTTTACAGATTTTACTTTGCCTTCTGTTGATCTAGTTTTAGAAATAAATTTATTAAATTTCCCTATATTAACATTTTAATCCAAATATCTAGTAAAAAACTCAGAGGCCATCTGATTATTATGAATTAGAAATTCAAAATGTAACTATTCAACTTTTTATTTGAGTATTTTTTAGTATTTTTATGTAAATGTACAATCATATTCTTTGTATGGATTTGTCAAAGTTTGTTTTATGTTATACAGTATTGCTTCATTTATAAAAACTAGATCACAGTGAAGTAAAGGGAACCGTATCTTGCTCATTTATTTGCGGTGCAGATTCATAAACTACTCTGCAGTTTCTGATCTAATATTTTTGCTGTGTTTTTTTTTCCCAGAGTAAATATAAAGAGGCCGGTAAGAAGGAGCTGGTCAATTGTTTGTATTCTCTGCTCCCTGAGACTAAAGAAACTCAACATGCCAAGGAGAAAACTCAGCTCTACAGTGAGGTATACATCAACATTATACCAATGAGTGGAGTTAGTGACTCACAGTGGGGTTGTACTGCTGCTTTAAAAGCATGCTTTGAATATTTTAAACAATTAAAAGTTAGGTTTTGATTTGTGTTGCAGAAAGCGTACAGGGAGGAGGGCAAGAAGGAAGCTGGCTGCTGCCTGTATGCACAGATGCCCCAAACCATCGAGACTGTATTTGCAAAAGAGCTGACGAAGACACAGAGCGATGTGAGTCTGACATCTACATTAAAATTTGCATTAGATTTCATAGCTACACAAATCTGTAAAAGGAGAACAGGCAAGGCGTGTCATTTTAACAATGTGCTTAATCCTACATCCATTTTCAAGTGCTTCTTGAAAGTAATTTGACTGACTGCAAGCCACTGCTATTGTTAGTGTTTTCATACTCACAGTAAGTAAAGAGCAACCTAGATTATAATCTGTATAAAAACAAAAAGAGCTCAAAAATGAACTCAGTGTGCAGCAGGTGAGGAGAGAAGATGCTTTAGATTTCTAACTAAAGAACAGATGGGACATCCCACAATCCTCTCAGTTTAACACACACACACGGTGGGAGTGTGTTGGTATCATTTTGGCTGCTGAGGCGTGAACACAGAGAGCAGATGTGTTGTGCTCCACAGCCTGAGGACACAGACACTGACCCACTGCCTACAAACACAAACGCACTCACACATAGCTCGTAAATGGAGACATCACTGCTAAAAATACAGCATGTAACAGCACTAAAACTGTTCATGAGCTTTGTAATGCAGGAGACAGATGAAGAGATGCTGTTTAACCTGCAGCAAGAGATGAGAAAAACAGATGAGTGCTCGTAGGTTAGATTTTATATACACGTTTTGTATAAGCCTCTAAAAAAGGAAACATATGAAGAAAGTTGACAACAATCCATTTAGTTGCTGTTTCAGAGCTTTCAGTCACATCACGTTGTTTATTTATTTGTGACCTTAGATAGCATTTGATTATTTAAGGAAAGTGCAGGAAAACAGGAGTAGCCTTTATTGCTCAGGGCTCAGCTCATGGTTCTTTCTGAAGCTGTTTAATAATAAACCTCTTAGAAAATTTTTCTAATTTGATTCTTTGTGATAGAAACAGGGCTAAATCACCACCTGATGTCTATAATTGTTATATTCATTGGGGTTGTAGCTACCTTTGAAGGCATTGAGGTCATGTCCTCTGTATATTTTATTGTTTTATAGTCTACAAATCATTCACATACAGTGTGATCCCACCAAAAGAGACTGAAAAGAAGAAAGCAGAATGTGAAGATAATAAAATCAAGTCCACATTAGAAGATATCTTTACAGTGATGGGTCCATTCCACAAAGGAATGGGTCTTGGATTCCTGAAATACTAATTGTGATCACACACAGTCAAATGTGCACAAAAATCAAATCCACTAGACGATGCACTTGTCAGATGGGATTGTTTGATGTCAGTCGAATCCAGGAGGAAGACAATCAAAGCTGGGGTTAAAGTGGGGCATAGGCCTGGTGCTTTCTGGTTTCATGTCTGCTGACCGAGAAATGTAAGGCTAACTGGAGCGAATAATGTACCTTAACAACAGCAGGCCAGACTGTCTGCACAACACAGTTACAGTAAAACTGATCTCAGACCTACAGGCTGCTGGATAGAGTGCACGAACCACACTGGAGAAATGTAATGTCATGTATGGTGGTGCTCACAGAAAGACCAAAAAATAATTAACAGGCTTTTATTTTGTTCTGTAATATCAACACTGACCTTATTTCATATGGATGCCTGAGGTTGGGGTGCCAGCGCGTCTTTACTAAACGAGAGAAGTAAAGTGAGAATAACAGTGAGAATTCTGGCTTCTTCTGAATTATTAACATGTAGCAGTCAGAGTGTTTGTCAGAGGATTATGTCTGTTGTCAAACAGATTTTTACTTGTTGATAATTGGCTTTTGGTTGATTTTTAAACACAATCAATGAAGCTAAAGCCAAAAAGAGGGCAGTAAGTTTGTTTCTGCATCATGCTGTGAGTTCTTCATTTTCACATTTGGACGCTGCTCGTCTTATTTTTAGACAAGTACGTTTTCAGTCGTTAGTCAGCACCAGGCTGAATTAGTCATGAAGTACTTCCTCCCCCAGTCCATCATGCTCCTTGTTGTCTACCTCTCTCTTTCCACATTCCTTCTCTTCATCTATTCATCTCTGCTCTTCCATCAGTATCTTCTGCCTTTGTATCCTAATTCTTGGTCTTTGTCCTCCGCCTGTTTTCCCTCTCTGTAGAAATTCTATAAGGAGAAATATAATCGGGAGAAGGGAAAGTCCAGCTACACCAACATGAAGACGCTGCCTGAGGTGGAGCATGCCATGGAGGTCAACAAGAACCAGAGCGATGTAAATACACCTCAGTAAAAACCAGTATACATGAGCTGTTATATAACTTGCTGTGACTGTGTTGGCAGATTTGACCCATACTCAGTCTTAAAGACAATGAAACCATCTCACACGCTCAATTTCACCACATTGTGTTGTATAAAACTCAGCCCATAGACTTTCATCTAGGACCAAGAGATGGAAAACAACTGTTTCAGCCTTTTTCTGTACAGTTGGTTTTAGGGAAAAATCCTGGATGGAGACAAAGTGTTTTGTAAGATGTAAAACTCATTTAAAAAATTGACCCTGGGAACAATAAAGTTGTTATTGATTGATTGATCATCTTAGTCGACAGTGTTTTAGACCTGTCCTGTTTTTTAATTTAGCAATTTAGTGCACTACTTTTCTTATCTATGTTTTTATGTTGCAATGCACTTTGATGGTTGACTCACAACCGTGTGTCTACCGCTCTCAGGTCGGCTACAGAAAAGGTAAAGAAGAGCTTCATCACTACAACACGGTGCCAGACAGACCTGATATCATCAACGCCACCAACGCTGCTAAACTGGCCAGTGATGTGAGTGTGTGTGTGTGTGTGTGTGTGTGTGTATCTACATCCCATGCAACAGTGATTTCCATGACAACAGTCCTGTTCAGCAGCTGTTCTGTGAGGAGAGCTTCTGATTAATTATAGAACAAGTTCTGCTTTAAAACAGAACTGTGTAGGAGTATTCTTCAGGGTTCATATTCATGGATGGGGTGTGTGTGTGTGTGTGTGTGTGTGTGTGTGTGTTTAATACATTGTATAGATAAATTGCACTTTAATGTCATCAATGTGAGAACAAGATGGCTGATCCACACTGATTGAGTGTTGAGACTTTGTTTTAGGCTGTAAGATGGTAACACCTACTGCAAGGGGACAAAGAGCATCATTACATTTTTGTATGAAGGTTTAGTTTAAGTTAGGGTAAAGTTCAGTTTACCGTAGTTTAAAATCAGGCAAAGAATGAATATAGTTGGGGTTAGGGTGAGTCCGTCTGGGAAGTAAAAGTCAGGGTATGTGATGGAAACAGCAAGTTATCACAGCTTCAAATAGCCGTTTGATGGTTAAGATGTGTTGTTAGGGTCAGTAAGATAGGATTAGGTTTACATAGGCAGTTAGTGGTAGATATTTATCAGTAAGCCCAACATGCATGTGTGGCTGTTTTCTGCAGGTGGCCTATAAGAGCAACACGAAGCAGCTGACTTACAGCGACTGCTCTCTTCTGGCCAGAACTGACATCCAGCATGCCAAGGAAGTTTCCAAACTGGCCAGCCAGGTAGCCTTCCTATCATGCATCGGTCAGGTTACAGGGAACTGTTCAGGACAAACATGTAACCCATGTTTGTTGACTGTCTCTCTTTGATTTAGGTCAAGTATAAGGAGAGCTTCGACAGACAGTTAAAGGGACAGAAGCCATGTTACAACCCTCTGGACTGTCTGTCCTTCAGACACACACAAGCTGCTGCTGCTCTGGCCAGTCAGGTGAGTGAAGAGCATGCTCATATACTGACTGAATGGAATCAATGTAAAAGCAGATGGCATAATGTCAGAAACAGCTGTTCAACAAGCTTCAGTCTATCTGGTCCTTTATTCTCAGGTTTCCTTTATTCTGCATCATGGGTCTATTTTCTTGACAAGCTGTAATGTTAAAAGTAACAGAAATAGGACATTTCAAATTTAAACATGATTGTTAACCTTTAGAAATAATATACAGATGGTGAGTTTTATGCTAGGAAGGATCATTTCTTGGAAAAAGAACTTTATCAGTGTACACCGTGACCCTAAAATCAATACAAGGTGTCATCGCAGTGAGCAGAGTTAAAAAAACAATGAGATGATTATCTGTGGTGACACAGCAACGCTGTGTTTGTGTGTAATTATCCTGTGTGTACCTTCAACATGAGACACTAGTTGTTGTGATTCAACACAACTTATCTGAATAATCAAGTTAGTTTCCTCCAGTTCACCTGAAAAGGGCTTGTTTTCTTTTTGACTGTTGAGAAATTGTGTGTGTTCATCCCATTCACTTTGAATTTGAAACACACTCTTTCAGTCTGTTGTGTGGGTGTAACCATGGCGACCTTTCTAAGGCAAATAGAGAGGGATTGTGGGATGAAAGCTGGAGAAGCTGAAGAGGTTACACACATACAGTACACACATCCACACACACATAGAGGTGCAACTGAACAGACAACGAACATGCACATAAGGATGACCACACAGATGAAGTCCCACACACAAACATGCACACAGATCTAACCACGGTTCAGTTTTTAGTTCACTTGCTGCCCACACAGCCACAGAGAAGAGCCGTTATGTAACAGCTTGTTGTGCTGAACGCTGCCTGGTGGTCGGGAATGCTGCACGTTCGCTTAGAGCTCAGAGCAGCTTTCCAGAAAAGCCTCTCACTGAGCAAAAGGCTCTTAGCATCATCAGGTCTGTGAATGCAGCTTTTTAATAAAAGAATTTAGCTTTTTAATGCAAATTTTCCTATAAGGTATCATTTTTAAGGAGGATCAGCCCTAATGGAGACTTTATCTGTCCTGCAGGTGAAATATAAGAACAACCAGAACAAGAAACCAGAAGGTTTGTCAGACCTGCCGAACCTCCTGCAGCTGGAGCACGCCCTGCACGCCAGCAAGCTTCAGAGCAACGTACGGCACCATACAAAAACACACAAACAAATACTGTAAAACCCCTAAAACTACCTGCCATCAGAGTACACGGCAGCGTTTTCAAAGGTGATGACATAGATCAGTCACTCTCATTTTGGAGTGCAGAAGGGAAAATGCCAGACACATTTGTGTGATATCCATGTCTGCCTGCAGCAGACTGTGACATGTAGCAGTAATTGTAGTATTAGTAGTACCTGTACCCCAGAGGATACTTAAATATAGACTGTGGGGTAGAATTCTGATCAGGTTAGGGTAAATGGGAAGTCAATGTAGTACTGCCTGTAAGTGAATTGTACTTTTATATATATGGTATAAAGTATGAATATATGAGTGTGTATGTGATCAGGTGGAGTATAAGAAGAAGTACGAGCAGACGAAGGCTCACTACCACATACCTCTGGACACGGCTGAACAGCTCCACCACAAGGAGAATGCCGTGCTGCACAGCCAGGTTATTCTCATGCTACTTTATCTTCCTTATCCACACACTTTGCATCTTTCTGACTTGCTTATATTAAATTATGTGTGGTTTCAGGTGAAGTACAGGGAGGAGTATGAGAAGAACAAAGGTCGCTCTCAGATGGAGTTCGGAGACACTCAGATGTACAAAGTGTCGAAAGAAGCACAGAAGATACAGAGCGAGGTGAAACCCCGTCTTCTCTGTGTGATTGTCTGTCTGCAGGGCTTTCTCTCAACAGCACAAAGTAGAACAGGAAGTAAACCAACTCTTTTCTGCACTGTGATGCAAGCGGCTGAATTTGTTATTTCTCACGCATCATATTCTTTCCTTATGGTGCAGCAAAGCTCAGCAGGGGATTTCTTGCGTTTGACTGTGCACAGACCAAACACCTGTTGCTGGCCTTTGATTTCTGTTTGCCTGCATCTCCTTTGTTAACAGCAGTTTTTGATCTGCAGCTGGAATCATGCAGAGAATAATCAACAATGGAATAAGCCTGGTGTTACTTTATGTTTTTCGTTTGTTAGTTTTAATATTTATATATATTATATATTATACTATCGAAGACATAAATCTTTTAAAGCTTCTCACAGATATAAAGTCTCAGTAATCTCCCAAAGAGGTCAAAAGGTTTAAAGATGCCAGGCGGAGGTTTTAAAGCAGATAACAGGGATCAGGTTGGTTCAGAGTTCTTTCCCAAGCTGGTAAAAAGCAGTAGAAAACCTGCCAATACACTAGTGTATGTACTGGGGAGGTGATTGGGGAATGGGCTGCAGGTTAGGTAGCTTTGGGTGAGTCAATGGGCAAAATCTGGACAGGTATGCAGGTGGACTAGGCAAAGGGAAGGCGACAGGGACATCTGGTGGCTGGAGGGGAAGTGACAGGCGGCAAAAAAACAGGACAGAACTGGGACAGTTTTATCAAACAAACAAGGGAATGGTTTCTTAGGGGGAGGCTTTTCTAAACATACTGAAGGGTCTAAGGACAGACTGTAAAACCCATGTAGATAATGTGTATATTGAGACAAAGTTGAACCAGTTTCTTTTGTCTCTCTCTCTCAGAGGGAGTATCGGAGGGACTATGAGGAGCAGATGAAGGGCAAAGCATTGGTGGATGTAGACCAGACACCTGGATACCTGACGGCTCGCCATGCTAGTAGTCTGTTGAGTGAGGTAAGATAATAATAAATAAGAATATGACTTATTAGACTTATACTTCTATTAACCATAACAAACTTTATGTATATGTTGCTCACCCATTTATTTCCTCCCTCCTCATCTATCTCTGCAGAAGGAGTACAGGAAGGACCTGGAGCAGGAGGTGAAAGGACGGGGCTTATCTGGGGTTGGGCTGGAGGAAACCCCTGAGCTGCTGAGGGTTAAAAAAGCCAATCAGATACTGAACCAGGTAAAACACACGCCTGTAACTCACAGGTGATGTGACTCTAAGCTGATTGCTAATGTGTGCTGTTTGGTCTTTGTCTGCCGTCTGCAGAAGGAGTATCGTAAAGATTTGGAGAGGGAGATTGTGGGTAAAGGCATGGAGCTGACCGCTGACGTCCTGGAGATACAGAGAGCCAAGAGAGCCTCAGAGATCCAGAGCCAGGTGACTATGACTGTGTTTATGTTTCCTTTAGCTTTAAATTGTTCTGTTTTGATGTGTGGCAGCATGACGACCTGCAGACTGATGAACTGATGGAGTGTGTGGTTTTCTATGTATGTAACACAGAGGTCCTACAAGCAGATGGAGCAGCTCCGAGAAAACTCATACGGGACGCTTACCGACACTCCTGAGCTGCTGCACGCCTCCTACCTCAAAGACGTCTACAGCCAGGTCTTTTTGTAATATTAAAAGTACAGAATAAACCATGTAAGAAAACTTCATTTTGACCAGCCAGCTTCTCTTTGTCTCTGTAGAAGAAGTATAAGGACGAGGCAGAGCGTCTGAAGGGAAGCTACAGTCTGGTGTCAGAAACCCCAGAGATGGAGAGAGTCAAAGCCAACCAGAGACACATCAGCTCTGTGAGCCACTCTTATTTTATAACCCAGTTAAAATGACCTGAGTCTCCCTTCAATGCTCACGACCTCTCGCTCTCTGTTGCTCTCCAGCTGCGTTACTGCTGGGATTCCAAGCTGATGCGAGGCCTGATGTCCTCGGTTACAGAGACGCCTGAGATTGTACTTGCCAGAGAGAACGCCAGGAAGATCAGCGATGTATGTTTTCGTGCACATAATTTATTCACACTTAATTATATGTCATTAGGTAGGACCTTTACAACAAGAAGTAAAGATAAATGACCACAAACTATTGATAAAAATAAAATGTTTATATATTTTGGTGTATGGAGAGTTATGGTATGGAGTTTTCTCTTTCAGTGAGTCTACTGAAAAATTAGCTGTACGGTTGCCAACTTCCTGTTCTAACTAAAAAAACATGTAAGCTGCTGGTTGCTCTGTGTTGATCTTCTTCAGGTTAAATACAGAGAGGAGGTGGGCAGCGGCACTGCCGTCATGGAAACACCAGAGATGGAGCGAGTCCGACGCAACCAAGAGAACATTAGCTCAGTGAGGACCCACGCGCACACCCACGTGCACACACGCACACACACACACAAATACAGAGAGAGTAAAATGAGAGCATAATAATGAGGGCGTTGGTGAGGTCAGTCTGGGTTAGTGTCTGTGGATGTTGGATTAGTGGGAGGCCAAAGTTTTGTAGACCCAGAAATGGTTCAGTGCATGAATACAACTGTGTTGTTGTGTGAGTGTGTGTGTGTGTGTGTGTGTGTGTGTGTGTGTGTGTGTGTTTGTTTTGGAGTGTCATTAGCAGAATGTGCAAAACAATCATTCATTCACAGACCTCCACACACAAATCAGCTCTGGTGTCATGGTGACCAGGTCAGGTCACTGTTGGCAGCATTTCCACCAATCAGTCTAATGAGTGTGTGTGTGTGTGTGTTGTATGTTGTGTGTTAACCTATCATCACATTTTTTCCCCAGACATCCTAAAAGTTGATGTTGGAAATTCTAATTCAAAAGCAAGCTCAAATATTAAAAATAATAACAATGCATTAACAACTAAAGGAAAGATCAGTTTTTAAAAAACAGAGACAGTGAAGTTCACATGAGAAATTCAGCATAATGCACAAATTCCATCAGGACAATGGTCACACTCTGCTGATTCAAGTATATTCCAAAATACCTGTTTCTTTCAGCCATTCATAAAAATAGGAGGTTGTTACTAACTTCCTGTAGATTTTTCACAATAAAAGCCTTTATATTTAAATAATAATGCATAATAAATTATTGCATTTCATTTTGCACTTTACCTGTAAACTTAGAGGAAGAGGAATTCATTTCATGAGTAACACTCTGTCACTGTGTGACCTGCTCAGAGCTGGTGTTTAGAGCTGGTGGTCCAACATATAATCTGCCGTCCTACAGCAGGATTATTTGACTCTATGATAAGCTAATTTAATATCACTGACCTCCCAAACACTACAATTACAGTGTAATTTTCTGTCTGTTTTCCTACTAGGTCAAGTACAAACAGACTGCAGTGAAGGCCACCAGTGTTGGAGTGACTCCAGAACTGGAGAGAGTTCGACAAAACCAGGAGAACATCAGCTCGGCAAGACACACACACACAAAAACACAGATATTTTTATTTCTCAGGTTAATATCGTGTGTGAAATTATGTGTGTGTGCGTGTAAACAGGTGAAGTACCAGCGTGGGCTGCAGGAGATTAGGGGCCGCAGCTGCACTGAGCTGGACACACCCGAGTACAGGCGTGTCAGGAGGACACAGGACTCGGTCTCTATGGTAGTGGCCTGGTTGCAGTGGCTCCCTGCTGGGCTGTGGAAGGAGCTAACCTGAGTGACGTGGCACCGTGGGTGGGACTGCGACACTCGGACTAACACCCACTACCAGGCAGCATGAAGGACAGAGCAGTGTGTGTGTGCATGCGTGTGTGTGTGTGTGTGTTTACTAGAGGTACCAGATCCGACTCTGGAGATCTCCAGCCTGATTCACCTGCAGGTTTGAGTCCACCTCAGTTTGGTGTTTCGGCCCATATTTAGTAAACACAAAACAAAATCTTACTTGTTTTACACCTTCATTTGTTTTTTCATAACTTTACCTAGTAGTTATGTTTTATAGTGTTTAGTTTACATTTTTACAGTTTATATAGTATTTATAGTACTAAATACTGTGTATACCTTTATTTCACTAAATATGTGTATATCCAGCTTTTAGTGGTGAATGGATAGTGTTTGAACTAAAGTACAGTACTACTGTAAAGTCTGTAAGCTTTTTAAAATTGCCTGATCTGTTTAGATGAGAAAGTCATGAGTGTGAGAGTGTGTGTACAGGTGTGTGTGTGTGTGTGTGTGTGTGTGTGTGTGCTATTAATAAATATTTTTTAAACATTGCCTCTGTGTGTTTTATTTTGCTTACTGACCAAATGCACCCTGACGTGTGTGTGTTATGATTTCAACAAATAGTGCATATTACTGTGCATCTCAGTGATACTGACACTGTGTGTTTGTGTTTGTGTTTATACTTATGTTACTTATGTTTTTATTTTTTCCCCTTCAACAGGCCAAGTACCACGAGGATTTTGAGCGGGCGCGTGGCCGGGGTTGCACGCCAGGATTGGATGATCCCAGCATGGAGCGCTACCAGAGAGCCAATCAGATGATGGGAGAGGCGGGCTACAACAAAGGGATGCACCCCCAGGGGATGGAGATGGACAGACGACCAGGAGGCATCATCGTAGGTCAGTGACATACAGTAGCACTCTAACCATACGTGTGTGTATGTATGTAAACACTTATAACTCTTTTATTCTGCAATAGGTGGTGCTGAGCAGCATCAATGGCACATTAACAGCATAGAAAATTACATCAGAAAATATGAAGGCCTCTTAGAAAAATACAGATTTCTAATTGTTAAAGTAGGGAATGTTTAAGTACCATCAGATGATCAGCTGTTTATGTTTCAGCAGAACAGAAATCTTACTTCTGTGGAGGAGAACTGTTTTCTCACTTTCTCACTTACTTACTTCTGATGTGTAATCTTTACTGGTTTCAGACCAAGTCAACAGAACCAGGCTCCAGTTTACGTCTTTATTGTTTGTCTGTTTTCTTTGGTGATTGTCTGCGGGTCTCAAATGAAAAATCGACATACTTCAGTTTTAGTTGTGTTTTTCTATTGCAAACAAACTGCAGCCTGTGTTTTTCCAAATTACTTTTCCCTCCTCTCTGAAGACCTGAAAGTGTGGAGGACTGACCCCGGCTCCATCTTTGATTTTGACCCTCTGGAGGACAACATCCAGTCCAAGAGCCTCCGCAGGATGTCTGGTACTTCACCTGACTTTAACATAAGAAGCCTGTCTGAAGCTGCTGGAGGCCCCTTATAATTCCTGTTTTAAATCTCCCTTTTATTTTGACGTTTTTGCCTTTTTTTGTCAACAAATGTCAAAGAGTAAAATCATCCATTAACAGATCACACCTATTTAATCTTTTGACATAATGAGATTTGATCAGAAAAATGTCACAGAGAACACAAGAACAATTCAAACCACTTTATTAGTGCTGCTGAGGCAGTTTGTTTGGGGCAGTAATCAGTTCCTTGTAGAAGCTAATTTCACTTAGATAACTTATATAAGAAGTTGCGAATTTGACTTAAGTAAAAATTGTGACATAAAAGTCAAAATTATGAGAAATAAAGAAGAGAAATAGATTTATGTTTTTTCTTTTCTAGTGGTAGAAATAGGCTTCCATACAGTTCCTGGGGGTTTAGAAGTCTTAAAAATGTGTATATTATATTATATCACACAGAGACATAAACATTTGTATTTTGCCAGTGTATATAAAGAGTAAGCCGAACTGGTCACTGAGGTCACTGAGAAAAAGGCTCTGCTCTCTGTCAGTCAGGGAGTCCACAATCAATAACACAAGCTGGTGAAAACAGATTCAAATCACTGGACAGACTTTCAGTTAAAAGCCGAGGCCGCGTCTTATTGAATGAACATCAGTGCAGGAGAGCACGTGCCTCAGCAGGTTCACACAACCATCAGATTTTAAAACTGAATATAAAATAAATCAGCTAAAAATATGCACTCAAAACTAAATGTATACATGTTTAACTTTCATACATACACTTCCAATTTTCCATGAGGCACAGTGTAACTTTCTTTACAAAAATTCTGACTCTGTCTCTCGTTTGCTCGCTCTCTTCTTGTTCCTGTCTGTGTTGGCTCTGATGGGATCTCTGTCTTCCCCTGGTGTTGGCCACCTGTTAGAGCGGGCCGACCGCAGGCTAAGCAGGCAGCACTCCCAGCAGTCCCTCAGCCACAGCCAGGCTCAGTCTGTCAGTTCGCTGACCTCTGACCTCTGGGACCGCAGTAGCAACGAAACTCCTGGTATCTTGACCCCTTTCATCTTTAACACACAAACACAGACAGCAGGCAGAAGGCACAAACGCACACTTACTTGCCTGTGTGAAGTGTTTTCGTGTGTTTGTTTCCATGTTTTTTCTTCGGTGTCTGATCCACAAATAAATTGAACTAACTCACAGTTTGCTTACAGGTTTGTGTGTGAAGAGCACCGTGTGTTTGAATCACATCATTCTTTGAAGAATTAAAAACCACAGTGAGCTCTGCAGGTGTCAAACTATCAAACAGATGCAGGAAAAGAGTTTTCAACCTGACCCACTCTCTCTCTCTCTCTCTCTCTCTCTTTCTGTCGCCCAGCTCCCGTCCTCCCTGGAGCGTACCATCAGGGCATCCAGCAGCAGCAGCAGCAGTATCACGGCTACATGCACCAAACTAGCATGTCATCTGTCAGATCTGTCACCTCACCACCGCACTCAGGCACCATGGTACATTCCTGCTCACAACACATTTCATGCAGCCTTCTTTTCCTAAATTTACAGCACATGACCAGTATTTTAGGATGCAGTTACCTACATTGGTCAGCTTCTTATTGGACCATTCAGGTCCCTGTCACTTCTTTTAATTGACTGCAAAGTATAAAGAACCAGAAAGCCAGAACAGCTAAAGATCTGCACACTGGCTCACACAGGACAGTCGGCAATAACTCTTTCTACTAATGTGTTAGAAATATCAGAAATATCTGACACTAATAGAAGCTTATGGGCTGTAAGAACACTGGTCTAACCTCATTAACTGTTGCGTCCTGTCGTCCTGCAGCGTGTTTACCGCGCGCTGTACGACTACGCAGCTCAGGACCACGACGAGGTTTCGTTCAGGGATGGCGACGTCATCATCAACGCTCAGCACATCGACGAGGGCTGGATGTATGGCACCGTGCAGAGAACCGGCAAGTCCGGCATGCTGCCAGCAAATTATGTGGAGAGTTGCAACTAGAGGATGGTTAGAGGGAGAGAGAGGAGGGAGAGAGTTAAGACAATAAAATCCACCCTCACTGTTACAAAATCAGCAGTTGGTGATGTTCTGTGAATTTTAGAAAATAATTAACAGATTATTTTTAGACTTTAGATGAAAGTCTGAGGTCAAAAAGTCTGGACTCTGTTTAAAGCACCACAGGAGCAGGAACTAGAACAGAAGGTGTGGCCGACCTGCTGTAATACACTGAACATCACGGACTGTTAATACGAGGTGACAGAAGAAGTGAGGGTGGAGGTTTCTTACGTAAAGGAGGGAAAGAGAAAGCGAGTGGAGAGATAAATCTAGCATGCTGTTGATAAGTTATGTCAAATAGTTGAAGTAGAAGAAGGTGGCTGCATGAAGAAAGACGGTGTGAAAGATTCTGAACATCTGTGTAGACATAGATCTTCAGCATAAATACCAGAGGGAGAACAGATGGAGGGAGGTTTATTAACTGTTTCACTGCCCAAACTCAAACGCTTTCAGCAACTCAAGCTGAATACTACTAAAACAGTTTTGATATTTGAGTGTGATTGTAATGTTTGGTAGAGAGAGGAAGGCAGGACGATATTCTGTGTTTAACTTGTGAACAAATCCCAAACCAACAATTAATTATTTTGTGTTTCAATGACCGACAGAGCTCCAGCTCCCTCCTGTTGTTCTGTAAATGTGCAGCGATTAGTATTACTTTAGCATTTTTATCTAAAAAACTGTTAAAAATGTATAAATTAGCTAAACTATTACAGTAGGTACCATGTTCCTCTATGACAATGAACACAAACTGTTTATTTGGACTTACACAGCCCCTGTTCACTATACTGCTACAAACACAGTAGAAACTAAACATGGATTATTGCGCTGCTGAAAAAAGTCCCTAGTGAATTCACTGTTTCCTTGTGTTTCTTTGATAAAAACTACAGTGAGCAACTGAAATCTTGACACAAACCAAGAGGCTTGGAGCTAAGAGTCTCATCTGCTCATTTGATTTGTTGTGAAAAAGAAAACTACAGAATATCACCAGAGTATCTTTAAGAGCAGACAAGAGCAGAGGTGCAGAGGAATGAGTAAAGAAAAGAAAAACTGACTTCTAGCATGAAGAGATGAGAAAATAAGCTTAAATACAAGATGATGAGTAGGAAAACTGGCATTTCATGGGAAAGATCTCACCAAAAAGAAGAAGGGGACAGAGGGAGCAGTGGGTGAAATAAAGAGAATAACAAATAACTAGGAAATTGAAGTCTCAAATTTAACGGTTTATTTATCCTCGGTTTGAATTAATGTTCAGGTGAGTGTAGTTTCGTTTTGATGTTTGATTTAATCTCAGAGAAGACAGAAAGGTCACAGCTTCAGTTTTAAACAGCAGCACTAACCTCTGTGTTTGTGAAGGACTTAACTAACACACTGTGTCTTTCTGTTTCTTGTATCAAATGATTTCTTTTATATTTTTAAATATAAAAAAAAAAAAGATGTTTTCACGTCATGTGCTGTCCGGATAATTTAACCGTCTCCTCCACAGACAGTAACAGTCGATGTGGACTGAAATCTGAACAGACTGTATGAGTACGTCAGACTATTTTGATACATGGGTCCTGTTTTGGAAAGATATATTTTACTCTTTTACTTGTATGTATCCAGTAAGTCGTGTTTTGGGGTTTTGTTGTCTTGCTGTGTGGATTGCATCCTGGTCATGTACGAAATAAAAACTTCACTCAGCCATGATTTGTCATTTTAGCTGGAGAGCGGTTTGATTTTATAAATACTAGATGCAATAGAATATGATTTAATGAGTATTCATACGTTACTTGTGTTGATTTTGGAAGAGCACTTGGTGTCATTTTATAAGTCCTGATATTTTCTTGAATTGAGGATTTTTGGCTTCTAATGTCACCAGTGTAAAGTTTTTGATTTAGTCAGTATGTCTTCACAGATTATACTAAAGTTATTTACATATTATTTTAAATTGTATATCACTCAATCTCAGTTATGTTTTTCTCATATTGTAATTGCAGTGTGTTAGATGTGGGAGAAATAATAAAAAAAAAAGATTTGTCAACAGAAATGTGATTCTTTTATCCAAAGTCTAAAGGTTTTATCTTTTTTTTAATCATTTTGCTAAGCTGTTATTAATCTGTAGTTTATGTAAAAGCTCAATATGTGAACAGTCGATCAGTCGGCTCCAGTCCTTTATTTTGAATGTCCAGGAACTGTATATTTGGATCTGCGGCTTTTATCAAATGTTAGTGGGCCAAATGTCAGTTTTAGAGTAAAACAGGCAGAGATCGTTATTTGTGGAAATATGGTCATTTGAATGTCAGTCACCAAAAAAGATTTCATATTTTTAATCTGCTTTTACGATCATCAAGCACTTCCGGTGTTGTGAAATTCTGCTTCTTTAAGGTGTTTTCACCTTAACGCACCCTCAGACCAATCTCTAACCGCAACCAGTCGTCTTCAACCTCAACCAGATCTCAGTCACATCACAACGTGTTATCTCTACGACGCCTGAGCTTAATTTTAACAAAAGGCTGAGGACAGCGCTGGGAGAGACTCATTTCGAAGAGTAACAAACTATTCCGCAACACCTACCTCTCAGCGTCTTTTGCGCATGCGTCCTAGTAATTGTAACGGAAGCCACTCGGCGCTCACAGCCCACTGAATGAGGACGCTCTGATTCCGACTTCAAAATGATGAAATTCCTTCCTAAACTGTTGCTTCTATTACTGTTAGCCTTTCCGGCTACTATCCTCATCAAAGGTAAGCTTGTGCTGTGGCCTCTCACGGTGATAGATTTAAGGAATGTGTTTAAATAGCTAGCAAGCGTTCACATGCTAGTGTTAGCTACTCGGCTAACTAGCCAGTTAGCTGCTTTGAAAAAAGGGGAAGGCCGTTCTGCACATGACATGTGCTAACTCAAAGTGTATTAAAAGAAGGATTTCTTCACGAAGTCAGGGTTTTATGACATTTTTGGTTTGCGGTATATGTTTGCCGACTGTTTAAATGCAGTCACGTATGATATAAGTTAGAATTAGCTTCTTGTATGCAGCTTATCCCCCTGCTTAGACTGACGTGTCCTTACACTCTGCTTATTAGCTGGGAAGCTAACTGGCTCAATCAACACCAGCAGCTTTGTGGACGTTTAACAAATTTTAGCTTGTTTTGATGAAATCTAACCTCTCAAGTAACTGTGTATTATATAGTTATTCTAATACAATTAGTAGGTGTCACTAAATCTACTGTGTGAAGCAACATTACTCTGCATACAACAGCTAACTGGAAGTAGCAGTAGACTGGATTGATATTGATATGTCTGTAGTAAGCGTCTTTCCCAATACTTCATTTATTTTGACGTAAGAAAATGTGTTAGTGGAGCAGGTTGAAGGAACAAAACGTTTTAGTTTATTGTAGAACATTAATTGTTATGGGACAAAAATATAATTACAGAAAGTTTGTCTCATTAAGAGATGTGTAAATGCTTGATCATTTAAACCATGAAATAGGTGATTTTAGCTTTAGCTAGGTTATGTCTCAGTTATTGTTGATTAGTCTGGTGGTGTTTTACCATTATATAACAATATTAAATGATGACTGGTCCAGAGTAATGCACTGTGTGTAACTGTTTTGTTTGAGATCAGAGCAAATGTTCATACAATGTATGAATGTCTGCCTGAATGTCCTGTCAAGAAATTACACACAACAAAAAGACTAGACTAGACACTAGGGTCTGCTCATTAGCATTGCAATGACCAAATCCAGGCTTTGTTTATGAATAAATAACATTTTGTACAGATACACATGCAGTTATTTACCAAGACAAAAGGCTGGAGATTGTTTTACTTCATCCAATAACAAGTAAATGTTATTTATACAGCATACATGCTGTACACTTGTGAATGACTGATAACATGATCTCTGTTTGGTTTACCAGATGTTGTAGTTGCAACAGGGACTTGATGTTGCAAAAAGCCTGACCCCAAAAATGTTGCAGTGTTTGGTTTAGTAAATTAAATAGATATGTTTTGTAAAATGGTTGTTTTATTCATTTGTCTTTTCTCACCCATCAGGGCCATCAGTGAGTGCCCAGGATCTGACAGAGGATGAGGAGGCCGAGGCTGTGGATGAAGATGTTGTGGAAGATGTGACAGCAGAAGATGAGGACGATGAGGCAGAAGTAGAAGATGATGACAATGCAGAACTGGTGAGTGATTACACCAGGGTTAAAAATGTCACCAAATAATCCATACTATGATGGTATGGAAGGTTGGTTAAAAATATGGTTCATAGCTTTTCAGACTAGCTTTTAGCTGCCATAACTACAAAAGGTCTATTTTATTATCTGTTTAAATTAAATTAAGCAGGGTTGTAATTTTCTTTTATTAATCTGCAGATTATTTACTTGGTTAACAAGTTAGTATCGAAATAGTTTAGGAGACAGTCAAAAGTTCCCCAAATATCCGGCTGACTTATTTAAATTAGAGATACACTGATACATTGCAGTTTTCTTGGCTCAATATTAAAAAACATTTTCCGTCTTTCTCTAAATTAAACAAATCTCAAAATAGAATTGCTCCAGGTTACTGGACAAACCCTTGAGTAAAAAAGGAAGCACCGTATTTGCACTTATTCATGCTTAAATAGGTGCAACAGACATTTTCGTTGTCTGTGCTTTTTGCAGTGCGTTTTGTATTTGGTTGTCTTGTCTCTTCTTGCGTTTCTTTTCTAAATGTTGCACCTATGTCATCAGGTTGGTGAAGCTCTTTTCTTAAGCTGGTTGTGTTTTGTCTATTTGCATGTGTTCTCTCAGGGCAACCGTACTTTGTGGCTTCATAGTAAAGAACCAACAACATGTTTGATCAGTTACTGCAATACATATTCAATGAACTGTCATAGAAGAACAGAAAAAACTGCAAATATTCACGTGCGAAGCTAGAACCTGTGAAAATTGTGCTGAAGCACTTAATTATCAAAATTGTTGCTGTTGAGTTTATTGACTCTGTTAATTGTGACTTTTTCACTTGTCACCTGCATCACAGAACTACTGTAACTATAGTACTACAATATATCTTTAGTTAATTTACCCCACACACACCTGTTAGTTTTATTATTTGCATGTTGGGTTTGGAAACGATCATCAAACAACTGTTTTCTGCTTCTTAAATATATCTGGTGTGTTTTTCTGCTTTGATCCATAACTGGATTCCTGGGATTTAATCTGTTGGTCAGACAAAACTTGATACCTGAAGGTATCACCTTAAACTGCAAACGTAAATGCAGGTATGAACGTAAAGCTTGTTTGGATACTGAGGGGAAACTAAAACTGTTTGTGTCTATGTCCAGACGGAAGAGAAAGAAGACGAAGAAGAAGCACTGGTTGGAGAGGTGAAGGCTTCGCCAAACGCTGACACCACCATCCTGTTCGTCAAAGGAGAAGGTAACTGTTTGTTTTCTGGCCTTTGTTTGTGATGTTTTCTGATTCAGTGTAATTTCTACATCTTTGATCGATGTCCTTCGTTCTTCCAGACTTCCCAGCCAACAACATTGTCAAGTTCCTGCTTGGCTTCACCAACAAAGGGCCAGAGAACTTTATTGTGGAGTCTCTGGACGCCTCGTTCCGTTACCCACAGGTAAATGTTAGGTTGAGGACTACAGCTATCGTGAAGTTTGAAGGTTCAGGGCTGTATCTCTAGTTCTAACCACCGAAGCAGTTCTGTGCAACTGTCTCTGACGTGTCAATGTTTGTCTTTACCAGGATTACCAGTTCTACATCCAGAACTTCACTGCCCTCCAGCTCGGTACCGTGGTTCCTCCCAGCAAGCAGGCAACCTTCGAGTACTCCTTCATCCCTGCAGAGCCCATGGGAGGTCGGCCGTTCGGTCTCGTCATCAACCTCAACTACAAGGACAGCAGTGTAAGAACGGGCGTTGGTCTCTTACTGGTGTTGTTCTCAGAACTGCAGACTGAATAGTGATGAATGCTCTCTGCTGCCTGAATGTCAGAGACCATACTTGCTGAGCAGATAACCCTTTGTGTGCGTGCGTGTGTGTGTGAATGCATCGTTAAGTAAACACCCATTCTTGTTCTTTTGCAGTCTGAACATTGCTGCTAACATAAAAAATTACCCTCTGACTGACAAAGTCATTACACTCTGACTCTCATCACAACTTTGTTCAAAATGATCTTAGATTATTTTTGTGCATTTAAACTTTTATCAGCTCCTGTGATTCATCAGCAACAGGCTCCTTTTGTTTGCTTTGTCCTCATAGTGTCCTGCATATTGACCTTTGACAGTGACTTTTCCTTCTTCCGTTACCTTTAACATCCTTTCCTTGTTTCCTTTGCTTTCCCTCTCACCTCCTTCTTTCTCTTCTTCTGAGCAGGGGAACATTTTCCAGGATGCCGTTTTTAACCAGACAGTCACCATCACTGAGAAAGAGGACGGACTGGACGGAGAGACGTAAGTCTTTCCATCACTTAATTTGTTGGTTAGTTTTTTATTATTTTTCTTTTGCTCATCATTTTCTCTTGTTTGTCAGGATCTTCATGTACGTCTTCCTGTCAGGCCTCGGGCTGCTTGTCGTTGTCGGCCTTCACCAGCTGCTGGAGTCCAGGAAGGTGTAGTACTGGTTTATTATTTGATCACGTTTTAAACTCTGCGGTGATTGTTTTCAAATTTGCTTAAAAACACTTTTACATGTGAGGGTTTGGTCGTTTTCTATTTTTCAAAGTGAATCTAAACATGGAGTTGGACTTTGTGTGAAAAGCAAACTTGCCAGGTTTCTTAATCAATATCTATGATTATGTGCAGAGGAGACGTCCAGCTCCAAAGGTGGAAATGGGAACTTCGAGCCACAATGATGTCGACCTGAGCTGGATTCCTCAGGAGACACTGAACCAGATCAGTATGTATTCTCCCCATGCTGCACTCGCACCTTTCACAGCGGCTCTACCTGCTTTGTGTGTGCACTGTATGTCCAACCAGTCACCTTCTCACATACTTGTAGTGAATACAGGACGGTCCTTACCATCAGCAGGTGGTGTCACTTACAATGCAGATCAATGCTCAGAGATTTAAAAGTAGTTGCGTTAAGATAGAAGAAGTAGATTTTCTGCCAAATATTTCTTGCATAAAGAGATTTTACTGATGAAACAGTCTTGTCCCTTTTTAAAGAAAACGAAAAGTAATGAATTGGTCCAGATGTCCTCTCACATGTCTTCCAGTGTTTGTTTTCCTCACAGAATCAGCTGTTGGTTATGTGCAGGTGTCTGTGTTCTCTTCCTGCCTCGCCTGTCTCTGAATGAACTTTAACCTTCACTGTGCATGAGGATCACTCACTCTTTTCTTTTCCCCCTTCTGCTTCCTCGCTGTCACACTTTTCCTGCGCCTTCAGTGCAGAGTCGCAGAGGTGAGGCCTGCTTCACGTCGTGTTGGTGTGTGTGTGTCTGAAATGTTGTGTATGTATGCTGGTTAAATTCATGTTGCTGGAGACATGAAAACTGTCCAGTAACTAAATATTTTCTGTATTAATCTTGAAAAAAACTTTTAACTTCAGTGTGAGAAGAAGCAATCGGAGCCTCTCTCCCTGAAATGACTACAAACTAAAGTTACAGCTTTCATTTAGAGGATTTTAGCTCCTGCACCGTTGTTTTTTTCATATTTATCTGATTCTTCTCATAATTCTGAGTGTTTTTTTTTTTTTTTCTCCTCTCTTTTGTTGCATGTGTGATGTTGTAGACATGTCACTACAAATACTTTGGCTTGTCAAAGCATGTTGTTGCATTTCTGTAGCTGAGCTATTTACAAGGTACAAGTACATCCTCACTTACTGCCATGGTTTGATGGAAACTCAGCTGACGTTAAAGAAATTTGTTCCAATTTTCCCGTAGTGAAAGTGAGTCATGTATCTGTTGTGAAACAGTAATCGTTGTTGAGCTCCAGCCACACCAGAAGCAACACGTTGCCTTTTGTTCAGCTGCTAATTCAATGAAGAGTTACTGAAGAACGTGTAAGCTTGTTACCTGTCAGTCAGGATAATGGATTTTTGGTGTTGGTATTTGGTTAAAGTATCTGAAAACAGTACAATATGTCTGCTGGTCTTTTGTTCTGTACATTAACAAGCAACAACATACATCTTTAAGATTTGCTTCCTTATAGATATTTGTGTCCAACAAACAGAGAGCAAGATCGTTAATGCTTGTTAAGAGACATTGCTTCTGTTTCTGTTCTGCAGTTTCTTGTTGCCTGTCAGGAAAAAGACAGATACAGTTATACCTGCATGAAATAACCATCGTTTGACTATGAGAAACTGTGTTCGCCTCTGTGTTTAAAGAGAAGTCACTCAGCTTTACTCTTTCCTCTCCAGACAAGGCATCTCCAAGAAGATCTCCTCGCAAGAGGAACCAGAAACGCTCGGCCGGCTCAGACGAGTGACGGGTTCCTGACACCTCAGCGACAAACCTTCACCCACCCGTCTACGTTAGAAGAAGAGGAGGAGGAGGAGGAGTGAGGGCCACATGAAGCGCTCTGCCCTATCTACTGAGAAACTTTAATCAGTGCCAAGCACAGCAATGGCTGGCTGTCTACTTTCAGCTTAAGAACTGTTGAATATAAACACACACACACACACAGTCCCTTTTTGTTTACTGATTACCGTTTTCTAAAGCTGTCACAAAGAGGAGAGGAGTTAAAAGGATCACAGAGAAACGTGTGTTGGGTTATAACATTAGGACTTTTTTCTAAAGGTTGTTGGTTTTCTTCAGAGATTCATCTTGTTTGTTCAAACCTGAGTAAGGTAACTTGCTTATTATTATCATCATTACTTATCATTGTCATCATTGTTGTTAACTCCCACGCTGGTGCAGGGCTGAAACATTTAGCGTTCAATAAAATCTCATCCGTAACAGTTTTTATAATCGATTAGTTTCAGGAAGAGACACCAACATCTTCGGTTTTCAGAAGTAGAAATTGAAGATTTATATATATATAGCGTCGACATACATGATGAACACGCTGTATTTTCAGGTTGATGATGAAATGAGTGGTTTGATGCAGCTCTACTCTGCTGTGTAACAGAGGCACATTAACTGTAACAGATGCAGTTTTGTTTTTTGCCCGATGTAGTTTTGCATTCATAGATTCTGTGTGCACACTTTTTGTTGGGTCTGTTTGTTCTACTGCAGCTGCCCCATTTCTCTTTATCTGTCCTTTGCTAATTTCACTGCACAGATCCTGCTCTGACTTTCAGGACATCACACTTTCACACACTCCCAATGCTCAATTCAGAAAGTCTGCGAGGGCTCAGTGCCATCCTTCAGTTAAACTGTAGCAGATCTCTTGCAGACCTTTAATGCAGGTGCACAATACTGCAGACTGTTAGAGGAACAAACATGTCATTCACAGTTGGCATTTTGGAATTGGGGATAAAGTGTGATGCTATATTAACTTTTTACAATATAATACTTGTAAATTAAACTTAATTTAAGCTTGTAAGAGCATACACACTGAATGAAATTGATTGATTGGTCTGCAAGGCAACAATTATCAAAGTCCGATTTATTTAGCTTATTTCGGTTCTAAGTAATGGTTGAAGTTCAAGTGATTATTACATTTTATCACATGCACATGAATTGAGTCATTCTAACTTGTTAAATGTGAACATTTGCAGGTTTGTTTCCTGTGTCCTCTGCAGTTAAGTTTTTGATAAAACAATTTGAAGATGTAAAATTAATTTCTTATGTTCTGACATTTTAATAGCTTAGGTAATGCTACTGGTTTTAAGAGATATTAAAATGAATGCACTGACGTTTAAAAAGAAGCCTCACAGTTAATAACCATTTGAATTTTATATTAACACTTCAGTCTAATGCGCTCACAGAGTCACTCGAAGTTTTGAAAGCTCAGATTTGTGGATGTGGAATAAGTGAAGGACAGAGCGGACAGACATGTAACTTTAGAGTCCAGTGAAGTCCAGAACATGTCTCATCACCTGGACACACCCTGTGATGGTTGGTTAATACGTGACGACCCCGGGTCGTCATAAACGAGCTGAACGGTTCAAGTTTCTCTCTCTAAACCCTCGACATGTGCCTGTGGTTGTTTTTTTGTTTTTGTTTTTTAACTTCTGTCTGTACATTAGTTTACTTCTGGTTTATGTCCTCAAGGAGCTTGTTCAAAATCAGAAGCATAATTTACCAAATGAGAAATTTGAGTCTTTTTGTTTTCGGTTGTGTTGTAAAAAATGTTGAACTGGCTGAAGCACTGGTGTAAATACTGGCTGATGGATGCAGACGTGAGAGCAAAACTACCAAGCTAATTTATTTGAGTGACCGATTGGGGCTTATGGGGAGGGCGGTGTTGTTTTTCTTTATCTTCACCACTAGGGGGTGTTGCTGACTCACTCCGCAGGGCTTGAATGTTGGGTTTACAGCTCCTGTGTCGCAGGGTCAAGTTATTTCCAATAAAGCTGTGTGGTTTGGCAAGTGGCTGATCTCAGAGTGTAGATGTGACCTGTGGCTGCACGTTGGACCTTTTCAATTTACTGCAAAGTCCAACAAAGAGCAGGGAACACTCCGCTGAGGCTTGTTGATACCACTCTACCATCCACAGAGTTAGTTTTTCTAAAATCATAGGGGCCATCATTCATTCACTCAAACATGCTTTTACTTTTGTTTGCTTTTAAATGTGCAGGAAAATAAAGTTTGATTTGCTGTAGATTTGCTCTTTTTATTCTTAAGGATTGATCATTGAAAAAAAAAATGCTGTATAGAATTTAGGAAGTGTCATTTGGCAGTTAATGGAAACATGTTTAAAAATCAGTTTCAAGCAAAACTTTTAAACCTTTAAATTAAAACTAATGGGTAACTCATCACAGCTGCTTGTTTTGCAATCTGATGAAGTGAACGTTGGAACGTAGACAGACTGGTAAAACGAAAGTCTCTTTCAAGTGTATCTGACTTACAGCTGATTTTGTGTTGGTCCACCTGTCAATCTCAGCCTCTGTTACCTTGTGAAAGAGGCACTAAGATACTTGACCTTCTCTTGGGAAGCAATCCAGCATTTTTGCTCCTTCTTGAGATTCTGTGAAAATGTCAACCAACTGGAAAAGTGTTTGTTCTTGTTCCGCCATAGAAAGTGACACAGCTTTAACTCAGGTCATACAAGGACCAGGTTCTCATACAGTATGCTCCCACAAGACCCCCGGAGGTCTACAGTCATGGTTTATAGAGCATCTCAACATTCAGCTGTGTCTCATATGATAAATCCTGTAGCCGAGTCAACTCTAGTGGCTGAATGAAGGGCTGAGAGATTAAAAGCAGTTACAAGCTACAATGCAAAGTAAGTTACACACAAAAAGTATGTTCCTGGCTATTTACAAAAAAACTGAACACACGTTCTTGTGACGTATTTCTAGAGGCTTCTTGGTTTAGTAAAAGTTATAAAAAAAATTTTTAAAAGCACTTTAATAGTCTTATTCAGGAAGTAGTTTGATATTGATTAATTATGTTGTCATAGAATGAGCATCATGTTTCAGGCAGGTCACATTCCAATTAGTTTAGTTTCCACAGGTGGAAAAATGGGTAGAAGAGAAAACGTGAACGTCAAACCTGCTACATTGAAACCACAAAAATACACAATACCATATATCAACTGATATTTACTTTAAAATATTTTCTTCCAATACATTTGCTCACGTCAATCAGCAAATAGAAAACTGTGCCTTTGATTTATGGGTATTTTGCAGGTGGTCTACTTGGAAACACTTTGTGATTGATAAGATATTCAAACATATAGCAGATGTAGCCGTGTTTAAGTGAGAGTTGCATGTCTGCCATGGAGAGTTTGAAGGGTGACCACCATTTAATGTGTGTAATGAATTTACTAATCTAATTTTGAAGAGGACACTTGTTCCTCAGAGTGAGTGAATCAGAATCTAAACCTACTTTAGTTGCGTTACCTTGCGTCACAGGTGCAGAGACTCTCTCATGGCAGGTAGGCTGTTGCGTGGCTCTTTTCTTGTGATTGGCTCCAGATAAGCTCGTAGCTCACCCAACAACTCCAGACTTGAATCGCTACACAAACGATAGTATTGTATTATTTTTTTCTGCAGTCATTGCAAACGTAATAACACATAAAGGTATGTTTCTGTCTTTTAATTTCTGCTACGCCTCTTTATGCCTACAATGAAGCAGCCACCTTTGCACAAGCAGGGTGCATCTGACCTTTTATACAGACGTAATCACATCAACGTATTAACATTTCCTACTCCATGTGCTCTGCACATAAATGCCTCACTCTGAATATTTATGAAAAGGTGCAAAATCCACAGCATGTGCAAATTTGCACAACACTGTCCTGAGTACAGCCTTTAGTAGATCAGTATGTGTAGTGGTGTTGTTCTTTTAGCAGTAGATGTCAAGTTTACACTTTTAATAGATGCAAATCAAGTAAATCAGGTCAAGTTATTATGTCAGAAATAGAATTTGTGATTTGGAATTAAACTTCAAACATCAAATGTGATGTATTCATTGTAGTTGCTGCACTTCATCCTCTAGACACATAAATATCAGGGTAAATGATCCAGAGGCTTCAACAAACAGATTCAGTTGTGTAAAAAGCATCTGTGCTGTTTGCACTTCAAATGAACCACGATGATGATTATGAACGGGCCGACACTGATCCTCTAACTTAACATTAAAACAACGTGCTCCTGCTGCTTCACAGGTACGTTTCTAAAAACATCTTGTCCACGTTCATCACTTTATGAAAACATTAACAATGACACTGACATTGTTCTTATCTCCTTTATATGCATCACTCAAGTGTGAAGAGAGACATAACAAATAGTTTGACCCATTACTTCCTCTTCTTTTGTTCTCACAGGGCAAGAGAGGTTAATGGAAACTTCACCTTCAATGTAAGCGTTCTTAGTTATTTTACTGACACAGATTGTGCAGCAGTTTATCAATGGTGGAAGAGTCTGTTTTCCAGTCACACTGAAATTCTTCCTTCAGCAGGTGTTCAGAGGGGAGTGGCATCGGGTCAAAATTCATCTGGCATACGTTCAAAAAGCTGACGTAGCAGAGCCAGTTTTTAATGAGGCTGTGACACTTGTGATTTCACTTTGCAATGCCCAAGGTGAAGCAGAGGTCCAAACTACAACACAAGGTAAGACACTCAGGCTTCTGTTGTTCAGATGTGTACTTATTGTGATCCAGGTCACTCTCAGAAAAGGGTGAATGCTTGGTTTTAAGTTGGTATCAAAGCTGGAAAGTCTGAAGTTATATTCTAGGATAAATGTGAATACATTTTCCCGATACTGAAATTATGATATCAAAATAAAGCAGATAGACCTATGGATGTATATTTACTTTTTACCTTACTCTGTTACTAAATGCAACAGAACTAAAAATCACAGCTGCTGAGGGAGTGTGAATATCAGACCTGCGAGTGCCAACGTCAAAAACATGGACAGATAATGAGACACCAGGGCAATGACAGGTAAAAGCCCCCCCTGACACATCTCTCCTATATGCTGTCACGTCCTGATGAGAGTAAACCAGAAACATAATGTTTGTTTCATGTCAAAATACTTTCCAGGAGACAGGAGATCATTACATCGAACACCATAAAGCTGTGTTTAAGCAAACTGCCATAGTAGGGGCCCGGTCATGTCTGTACTCCATGTACTACAACTTGTCGTTCTTTGCGTGCACATTTAGGTCTGTAAGAGCCATGAGATGTTTTTGTAGGGGAAACTTATTTGTGCATTAGAAGCGATGGTTGAACACTGTCAATGATTAAACAAGGAAATGTTTTATCATCTTTTTTTTTTATGAGATGGAATGTGGACGGCAGCAGTACAATGGAGGCATTAGTTTTTTTTCTAGCAGTGTGCAACTAAAAGGAATTACTCAAAGTACTCTGAGCATTTAAACTTTGTAAACTTTAACAGAAGAAACATATGAAGATAATGTAATAGTGCAGCGCTGCTTGACATGTGAGGATGTGCGGTTTCTTCCATTTCAGCTGAAAACTTCTTTAAAGGTGTCACAGGAGTCTGGGTGGCCTCCGTCATTGGTCCCAGTTTAATACGGTCACACAGTATTTGAGGAAGATGTACATCTCTGCCAAATTCCTTCCATGTCTTAAAAACATCTAGAATAATGTGCAAGTCTCCTAACGCCCCCTGTAAATGTGTTTTTTAAGCAGGTGCTTTCTAGAGTTTCAGGCTCTGAGGGAGAAAAGCAGGCGTGGGAAAATCAAACTGAACTTTTGTTTGTATTGAAATTTCAGCCTCACTGAATTCTGAACCAGCTGAAGGCGTCAGCATTTCCGTTAAAGCCTGTAACTCCAGAGTTTGTGTGTTGTCTAAATTTACAAGTACAAAGAAACATGTTCTCAGAGCCATGTAAAATGAAACTTGAACTTCTCCAGACTGGCTCTGCACGCTCACTGCACTTGGTCAATGTGACCTAATGTGGCAGGTTTACATCTATGACATCATCCTGAGAGGAAATAAATATCTTTGAATCTATTTTTAACCGCCAGGGTTCAAGGTCCAGTACAGTAGCAAAAACAAATATATCCACACCCTTAAATGCAGCGGCATGTCCAGGGAATTAATAAATGATCAGTTATTATTATTTGAATTTATTTTATTTTGAAGGCAGAAATTCTTCTACATAGATTCACTTTAGTGTTTATACGTAAACTGCATTCCCAATATAATCCAATATATTTAATCACAAATTAACTGAAAACCAGGAAACATCAGCTTCAGTGCATTTTGCTAATGCTACTCACATACGTATAAACATCATTTTAAATCCAGAACGTGCTCATCATGTATTCAGTATTTTCACTATGTGGTTTTAGTGCTTTCACCAAACTGAGCGACATTAAAACTTCAGCACTGAACCACATTTCTGTTTGTGTTTGTGTTGTGACTCATGCAGGTGGTTTGTTGGTGTGAGACTCAAAATGATGCTCTGTGCTGCCTACGAAGAGGCCTCCCCCTGCCCCCCACCCACGCTGGGCCTCAGTCAAATCCGCCTGCCTGGAGAGTAAGACCAGATTCAAGATTCACAGTTCACACAGACCTGAACCTTTACACCTATACAGCTAATCAACCTGTGCATTACAGCTGATGTTACAGGTCGTTTCTATGATTTAAAGCATTTTACAGTTTGAGAACTGACAGGAGCCACTTGTTTGTGTTTTTCAGTGACAAGAAACAGAACAAGAGCCCGGTGTTTCCCGTTGCCATTTACCAGCTGATGAAACAGAATCAAAACCATGAGCTGATTAATTTCAACATGATCCTGGAGCCTTCTGTCAAAAAGTAAAATCACTTCTACTACTAAGACATAGTTAACGTATAAGGACACAATACACATAGCTGGTTCCCTATAGATTTAAACAGAAACAATCAGGTGCAGTAATCAGTGTCGGTCAATTGTGATGGTGTATGTAGAGAAATTATGAATTGTTCCTGTCTAAATATATAAAAACCTAAAAAAATTGACAAATACATCATAATAGAACTTTTGTGAAAGTACTGAAGATATAACACATGTCGATCTTCAAATGTAATTTCAGATTTGCCTGCAGGAGGACGAGCAGTTATGGGCTCCATCTAAATTTCTAGATTCCTCCTCTCAGTAAGTTCCCCTCACATTGTCTGTATCACAGCAGGTTGTGTTGTTCTTCGGTCACGTGGAAGTGATGGAACTGTTCTCCACAGGTGGTGAGAAGTGAGTAGAGAGTGGATGAAGAGCGGTCACTGGGCGTGAAACCTGGGATTTACTGTGAGCTGATGACAACAAATGTTTAATCTGATTCTGTTCTTACAAGTAAAATGAGACAATGAAAGTGAAAGTTGGTGGTCTCACCTGGTTGAAAATGAGATGCAGCTTCTTATGGCTGTGAAAATATTCCTGTTGTCTTCAAGAAACAGAACACTTAGTAGGAGACAGGGATAGTTTTGCTCTGTTGAATGGATTTGTTGACAATAAGACAAATATTCAGTAGATTCATCCTTCAGAGGAGGAGTTCTTTCCATGCCGTTACACTAACGAAGCATTACGTCACACTAGTATCAGACGTGTTTCTAGATGTGAAATATACATGTTTAACCTAAATGTTGCTGAATTAACAGTTTCAAACACTTTGAAACACTAATGTTGTTCGTGTCTTGTGTGTTTATTTTGGAAACTACCACTAGGTGGCGCCAAAGTCAGAAATCGACATTGATCCTGCACCCAAATGTAAATATTTAATTATCATATATTTACCGTTATTTACTGGAGCTGCTGGTGCCACGTTTTAAGTTTGAGCCACTGTTTCTGAGAAACTCAACACGTCCCTGCGTTACACACATGAAGGTTTAAACTAACTTCATTAATTAACCTTCAGTTCAATATGAATTAATTAATACCAGATCACTCTAAAGTATTTTATCTGACCACGTTAAAAAATCTTTTATTCTCTGAGCTATTATCTGATAAACTGTGATCTAAATTTTGTGGAGGCTCTTACTGCTGATCTCACTTGTTTTTATCCGTTTTCTTTTTCTATTCTTCTCAGTGTCAGTAACACATCTGTAGTTGTATCTGTTAAAATCGAGCCATGAAATCACAGCAATGCTTACTGTTACATTTAGGGTTATGTCTGTGTCTCCCGCTGCATTAACTCACTTATATGAATAAATCTTTAGAAAATTAAAAGACATTTTTCTTTTTAAAACTGTCTCATCACTGATATTATCGTCACTGTATTAATGCTGTGTTCACACTAATATTTTACTTTTTTCCAGTTTTGAAAATGTTTTGTGTCTTTGTGTTTGTGAATTGTTGTTGTCATTATTAGTGTATATTAGTTTATTGCAGAACAATGGTGAATATGAAATAGTCCTGTGTGACTTAACTTCAGACCAGATACTTAACCAGGAATCAAAATGTGATTAAAAATGATTATGTTTAATTAAAGTATAGATGGGATTTCCTAATGTGTAAATTGAATTACTAATATAAAAAAAAACATACAATATATTATATGCTTATTATTTCGGTGGTTTATTATTCTCTACATTGAACAGAGTGTTACAAAAAAAGATAAATGATAAACTTTCTCTAACTAACTACTGGATGTACAGTTCTCACATGCCTGTGCAGGCTTTGTGGAACCTGCTCAATGTAAAATTTCAACCTTGCACACTCTACACCGTGCTTTTGTAATGTTACATAATAAAAATGAATCCAAATTCGACTTTCTTTCCTGCTGTTATTCATTTTCACACCTTTCTTCTCAGTTATCTGGAAGTTGAGTCATGGTGACTGCACTTCCTTCTTGTTAGGTTGAAATGTTTCACTACTCATCAAGTAGCTTCTTCAGTCTGAGGATAGTTGGTTAGAGACCACAAATGTATGCAACGAGTGTCCTTGATTCAGGTCCTCAGGTGTTGCTCCTCCTGTTCTGTACCATCCTACTGTGTAGCGGCTGTTTGGTTTCTCCAATATACAGTTCAGAGCGTTCCTCACTGCACTGGACCACAAACACTATATTGCTCATCTTATGTTTTGGAGTCTGGTCTTTGGGGTGGACGAGTTTCTGTGTAAGTGTGTCGGTGGATTTGAAACCCAGCCATGTAAGGTATGACCAGGTTTTTGCATTAGACCTGGGACTCCGACTGTTCCCTTTGAAGGCGCAATTGGAGCATACACAGGTCCTGAGAGTCTTCAGATGCCCGTCTTCTTTGTTTTGGGCTTGTTGTGGGGATGTTTTGTGCTCTGTAGTTCAGAGTCCTGATGACTCCTAGTTTGTGTTGTAGTGGGTGATGTGAGTCAAACAACAGGTACTGGTCAGTTTGGGTTGGTGTCCTGTAAACCTCTATTTCCAGCTTTCTTCTCTCAGTATCTGTCTGTTCTCTCATCTCTTTATTTGAGTATTGAGTTTGTAAACCTCTTCTCTAGGTTTTCTAATATATTATTGTGTATTATATATATATATAATACTGTATATGTGTATACAGGTGGATAAATATCCTGTCAACAAACCCTGTAAATAGGATTGCTGGAGATTTATGCTTTGACCAGCAGAGGGCGCAGTCTGTCGCAGTCAAAGGTTCCGGGGAAGAAAACTGGTCGCGCTGTCTGGCTGTAGAGGACGATGGATGGAGAGATTCAAATGTGAATATTTCTCTTATTTAGGAATAATATCGCCAAATATACAAATGTGTGTGTTAGGAGTGAGATGATGTAACATTGGATGTTCCTGTTTTGTGATAAATGATATGCTTCCTGAATTTCTTTGGGATTTTATTTGTTGAATGCACAATATTTTAACATATTATATTCCTTTGATCTGATATTTTAAATGTTGTTCTTCTGAAGAGGGGCCACTGCCGTATTTTGTTCGGTACTGAGGTATTTTGTGCCACAGATTTTTGCCTTATATTCTGTGATTTTAGTGCTTCGTCTCTCTAGGGCTCCACTGGATATTTTATTTAATTTCTAGAGCATTTCTCTGTTTTCACTGAAAGTTAAATAACTTTTCCTGTGTTGAACACAAATATAATTTTCCAAGACTGTAAGTCTTTTGGGACAGATACATTCCACCAAATCCCATATTTTGCCAGGTAATAAAGACCCCACAAATATAAACGTACAAACGTATAAAAGTATTTGGTGATGATGAAGTGCTTTGAATGGTTGGTCAAGGACCAGACAACATACACTTGGCTCCTTAACCATATAGCTCAGAAGCAGAGGTTTTAGTCGGGTTGTGATAATCCGAGCTCCTTCAAACATAGGTTCTGTTAAATGCAGCGTTAGCATGTTCGTGATCAAACATGATGATGATAAAAATGACTTTTTGTAACTACTGTGTCACAGAGTCGTGTTATTTCCAGTAAAACTATGTGGTTTGGGGAGTGGCTGATCTCAGAGTGTGGATGTTTCTGTCTTTTTTCTGAAATGATGGGGGCACATTCATACATTCATACTGGCTTTTACTTTTGTTAGCAGTAGGTTTGATAATATTACTATAGATATACTGCTTGTTTTGCAATCTGGTGAGGTGAGGGCTGGAACGTAGACAGACTGGTAAAACGAAACTCTCTTTGAAGTGTGTCTGACTTGCAGCTGATGTTGTGTCAGTTCACCTGTCAATCTCAATCTCTGAGAGTGGCAGAACCACATCATCTGCAAAAAGTAGAAGAATAAACGATTCTGACACCGCTGCTTCTTGAGATCCTGTGAAAATTGTAGGAGAAAAGACCAACTTCAGTATGAAAGAAGATAGGAGACATTAGACAGGACAAGGGTTCATAGATAGGACATGGGCAGGAAAGGAGTTCTGGGTCATAAGGTCACGAGTAAAGAAACACAGACTTGTAGTGGGAATTTATGGTATAAACATTTAGCCTATATGTAGAAGAATTTATGTCTTTAGTGCCTTAGGAATGTTATGTGGAGGGAGACCTGAGAAGTATAAGTATGAGGGTTAGAGAGAGGTAGAGCAGAAGACATACATGATTGTGGTGTTTTCTCCATGCCGGCATGTACGCATTAAACTGAGATGGTTCATCACACTGAGACCTTCCTTGAAGTCTACTAAGATTGAGCAATATATGGAGGAAGAGGAAAATTTTCTACTACAATATGTCAACAGGAAAAGTGTTTGACTGTCTGCCAAAGAAAGTGACACAGCTTTAACTCAGGTCATACAAGGACCAGATTCTCATACAGTAGCTCCCACAAGACCCCCGGAGGTCTACAGTCATGGTTTATAGAGCATCTCAACATTCAGCTGTGTCTCACATGATAAATCCTGTAGCCGAGTCAACTCTAGTGGCTGAATGAAGGGCTGAGAGATTAAAAACAGTTACAAGCTACAATGCAAAGTAAGTTACACACAAAAAGTATGTTCCTGACATTTCCTGGCTATTTATGAAAAAACTGAAGTTATTGTGACGTATTTCTATTAGTTTTGTTCAGGAAGTGGTTGCATTAATGTCAAATGTCCTGTCACAGAACGAGCAGCTGCGATGATTAGTTTCCACAGTGTGATGTAGTTTTGTATCCAGTTAGTGAAGCATTGTGTTTTAGTCTAGTAGAACATTTGTGTGGTGACACAGACACCTGAGCCACTGAAAAGTGATTTCATGTTCACAATCGTGATTCATGAATTCAAGGTTGTCTGGTCACATTCCAACTTGTTTAGTTTCCACAGGTGGAAAAATGCTTAGAAGAGAAAACAAATACCTTCTACACTTAACTCACGAAAATACACACTTCATAAAATCATGTATTTAATTTTATTACACATTTCATTAAACCCTCTGTAGATCATTTGCTACATAGAGAAGCAGCAGCTTCTTTCTGTACTTGTTCAGCACAATATGCCTCCAGAGGGGTTTGTGTTGTCGTGATCTGATGTCACAGCGGCTGTGAATGTCACATATGCAGGTGCGTTATGCAACATGGACGACGTAAACAGCTTCACTTCTACTACACATGTCCTTCATACTCGTAAAATGATGGAATTCTTCACAGTTTGTTCCACTCGAAGCCAAAGAGAAAGGTTCTGCTATTCAGTTGATTATTGTCCATGTATCAAATGTGATGGAAAATGTAATAGGTCAAAGAAAAGGACATGAGGGATGTGAGGGAGGTCACCAAGACTCCCAGGACTCTTCTGAAGGAAGATCAGCTCAGATCACCAGGCTCAGACTGCAATATACTGATTCAGCTGATGCAAATACAGGATTTGAAAACAAAAATCAACTGATATTTACTTTAAAATATTTTCTTCCAATACATTTGCTCACGTCAATCAGCAAATAGAAAACTGTGCCTTTGATTTATGGGTATTTTGCAGGTGGTCTACTTGGAAACACTTTGTGATTGATAAGATATTCAAACATATAGCAGATGTAGCCATGTGAGAGTTGCATGTCTGCCATGGAGAGTTTGAAGAGTGACCACCATTTAATGTGTGTAATGAATTTACTAATCTAATTTTGAAGAGGACACTTGTTCCTCAGAGTGAGTGAATCAGAATCTAAACCTACTTTAGTTGCGTTACCTTGCGTCACAGGTGCAGAGACTCTCTCATGGCAGGTAGGCTGTTGCGTGGCTCTTTTCTTGTGATTGGCTCCAGATAAGCTCGTAGCTCACCCAACAACTCCAGACTTGAATCGCCACACAAACGATATTATTGTATTATTTTTTTCTGCAGTCATTGCAAACGTAATAACACATAAAGGTGTGTTTCTGTCTTTTAATTTCTGCTACGCCTCTTTATGCCTACAATGAAGCAGCCACCTTTTATGCAGACGTAATCACAATACTTTCAGGCTTCACATTATGTCTGCTCAGTATTTGTATTAGCATTTCCTACTCCCTCTGCTTTGCACATAAATGCCTCACTCTGAATAGAGCACAAAAGGTGCAACATGCACAACATGTGCAGTTTTGCCCAAAACACTGTCCTCAGTACGGCCTTTAGTAGATCAGTATGTGTAGTTTTATGTTTTTGTGTCTTTCTCTAGTAAATCAGTCTCAGTGTCAAATAAAAGCTGAAATCCTGAACTTTCAATGTGAAAGGATTTGTTGATCTTCACAGCGTCTCCAGTGTTCAGCAAAAACAAATAAACCATCACTCAAGTGTGAAGATGTGACATAACAAATAGTTTGACCCATTATTTCCTCTTCTTTTGTTCTCATAGGGCTAAAGAGGTTAATGGAAACTTCACCTTCAATGTAAGCGTGACCTTCATTCTTAGTTATTTTACTGACACAGATTGTGCAGCAGTTTATCAATGGTGGAAGAGTCTGTTTTCCAGTCACACTGAAATTCTTCCTTCAGCAGGTGTTCAGAGGGGAGTGGCATCGGGTCAAAATTCATCTGGCATACGTTCAAAAAGCTGACGTAGCAGAGCCAGTTTTTAATGAGGCTGTGACACTTGTGATTTCACTTTGCAATGCCCAAGGTGAAGCAGAGGTCCAAACTACAACACAAGGTAAGACACTCAGGCTTCTGTTGTTCAGATGTGTACTTATTGTGATCCAGGTCACTCTCAGAAAAGGGTGAATGCTTGGTTTTAAGTTGGTATCAAAGCTGGAAAGTCTGAAGTTATATTCTAGTATAAATGTGAATAAATTTTCCAGATACTGAAATTATGATATCAAAATAAAGCAGATAGACCTATGGATGTATATTTACTTTTTACCTTACTCTGTTACTAAATGCAACAGAAGTTGTTTTATTATGAACTAAAAATCACAGCTGCTGAGGGAGTGTGAATATCAGACCTGCGAGTGCCAACATCAAAAACATGGACAGATAATGAGACACCAGGGCAATGACAGGTAAAAGCCCCCCTGACACATCTCTCCTATATGCTGTCACGTCCTGATGAGAGTAAACCAGAAACATAATGTTTGTTTCATGTCAAAATACTTTCCAGGAGACAGGAGATCATTACATCGAACACCATAAAGCTGTATTTAAGCAAACTGCCATAGTAGGGGTCCGGTCATGTCTGTACTCCATGTACTACAACTTGTCGTTCTTTGCGTGCACATTTAGGTCTGTAAGAGCCATGAGATGTTTTTGTAGGGGAAACTTATTTGTGCATTAGAAGCGATGGTTGAACACTGTCAATGATTAAACAAGGAAATGTTTTATCATCTTTTTTTTATGAGATGGAATGTGGACGGCAGCAGTACAATGGAGGCATTTGTTTTTTTTTCTAGCAGTGTGCAACTAAAAGGAATTACTCAAAGTACTCTGAGCATTTAAACTTTGTAAACTTTAACAGAAGAAACATATGAAGATAATGTAATAGTGCAGCGCTGCTTAAAATGTGAGGATGTGCGGTTTCTTCCATTTCAGCTGAAAACTGCTTTAAAGGTGTCACAGGAGTCTGGGTGGCCTCCGTCATTGGTCCCAGTTTAATACGGTTACACAGTATTTGAGGAAGATGTACATCTCTGCCATATTCCTTCCATGTCTTAAAAACTTAAAATCTGTACTCTGCAATACAACACACAGCAAATCTGTACTTTTACAAATGTAATGCAGTTTGGAATTTAATTAGTTCACCTTGTCGTTCTTTGTGTGCACATTTGGGTCTGTAAGAGGCACAAGATGTTTTGTAGTGGAAACTTGTTTGTGCACTAGAAGCGATGGTTGAATACTGTAACTGAAACAAGGAAATGTTTTGTCATCTTTTCTGATGAGATGGAATGTGGACAGTAGCAGTACAATGGAGGCAGTTTTCAACTAAAAGGAAGTACTCCAAAAGTACTCTGAGCATATACGTCCAACAGACAACGTTGAAACACTGCAAGTTAAGAAATATCTGCAAAATGTATTTCTAAAAAGTGCTCATGTTGTATCAGTGCATATGTTTTACTGTAGAAACGTGGAGTTAGTTTAATCACATTTTGATCTGTTCTTTAGTTCAGTAGTTAAACACACTCACTATTATATTTTGCTTATTCTGTGAAACATTAAATCCCCTCTGAGCAGATGCAGTTCTTTAAATGAAACTAGGTGAGAGGTTTAACAGGCAGAACCAGACATCTGAAACATGACAGAGGAGCAAGAAAAGCTGGTAACAACTGGTTTAGTCTTAAATGATTATTGTATTTATTAACCTTATCAAATGTTTTTGATGAGTAATCATAATCTGTAAAGTAACTTATACAGTAACCTTCCTTTGCCCCCTGAAATGTAGTGAATTAAACATACAAGCAGCTAAATGTGTACTTCCTAATGATTTATTTGAGTTAGTTACTTCTAAATAAAGATCTAAAATATATACGGCAGGGGTGTCAAACTCAAATTCGCAGTGGGCCAAAATAAAAAATTGGGATGAAGTCGCGGGCCAAACTCAATCTTTACTGAAAAATTAACTGCAATTGTGCATGTTTTCCCATTTCTCCAGATATGTAATGTTAAACCTTTTTATATGGAAACAAACTTTAGTTTTGAGTAAACATTGAATCTGGAGCAAGCAAAGCTTGATATTATAAACAAATGAGAAATTTAATTTGAAATAAAACACACATCAGTGGTATTCGTTTCTTATTATGTCTCTATCTGTAGTCTTTCGAGTTCCTTTTTAATGAAAATCTTTTTTTACATGGCCCACAACAAAATAACCAAATAATAATAATGATTTATTTTAGTGAAAATGCAATATTTCAACTACTAACAGTCCATGCCTTGGAGTAGATAAAGTGCATAAAGACAGCATTCATTCAAACTCAGTTTGCTACACTCTGATTTACTCTGATGCACAATGGTTCAAGCCAAATAGCTGGCATCTCTTCTTAGATGCAACTGCATCTATGTCTGAGGTTAGGCTCTGAGCTGAGGAAATCCTCAAGATTGAGTGACAGTAGCTCAAATACACATTTAATTTAATCTCGCGGGCCAAATATAATTATTTAATTATTACAGATTTGGCCTGTGAGCCTGAGTTTGACACCTCTGATATACGGCATCACAAGAAGAAGCATTGTTAGGATTTAAATAGGGAAAAAACAAAGAAAGGAGGTAAACTTTAACAGAAGAAACATATGAAGATAATGTAATAGTGCAGCGCTGCTTGACATGTGAGGATGTGCGGTTTCTTCCATTTCAGCTGAAAACTTCTTTAAAGGTGTCACAGGAGTCTGGGTGGCCTCCGTCATTGGTCCCAGTTTAATACGGTCACACAGTATTTGAGGAAGATGTACATCTCTGCCAAATTCCTTCCATGTCTTAAAAACATCTAGAATGTGTGTCTCCTAACGCCCCCTGTAAATGTGTTTTTTAAGCAGGTGCTTTCTAGAGTTTCAGGCTCTGAGGGAGAAAAGCAGGCGTGGGAAAATCAAACTGAACTTTTGTTTGTATTGAAATTTCAGCCTCACTGAATTCTGAACCAGCTGAAGGCATCAGCATTTCCATTAAAGCCTGTAACTCCAGAGTTTGTGTGTTGTCTAAATTTACAAGTACAAAGAAACATGTTCTCAGAGCCATGTAAAATGAAACTTGAACTTCTCCAAACTGGCTCTGCACGCTCACTGCACTTGGTCAATGTGACCTAATGTTGCAGGTTTACATCAATGACATCATCCTGAGAGGAAATAAATATCTTTGGATTTATTTTTAACCACCAGGGTTCAAGGTCCAGTACAGTGGCAAAAACAAATATATCCACACCCTTAAATGCAGCCGCATGTCCAGGGAATTAATAAATGATCAGTTATTATTATTTGAATTTATTTTATTTTGAAGGCAGAAATTCTTCTACATAGATTCACTTTAGTGTTTATACGTAAACTGCATTCCCAATATAATCCAATATATTTAATCACAAATGAACCGAAAACCAGGAAACATCAGCTTCAGTGCATTTTGCTAATGCTACTCACATACGTATAAACATAATTTTAAATCCAGAACATGCTCATCATGTATTCAGTATTTTCACTATGTGGTTTTAGTGCTTTCACCAAACTGAGCGACATTAAAACTTCAGCACTGAACCACATTTCTGTTTGTGTTTGTGTTGTGACTCATGCAGGTGGTTTGTTGGTGTGAGACTTAAAATGATGCTCTGTGCTGCCTACGAGGAGGCCTCCCCCTGCCCCCCACCCGCGCTGGGCCTCAGTCAAATCCGCCTGCCTGGAGAGTAAGACCAGATTCAAGATTCACAGTTCACACAGACCTGAACCTTTACACCTATACAGCTAATCAACCTGTGCATTACAGCTGATGTTACAGGTCGTTTCTATGATTTAAAGCATTTTACAGTTTGAGAACTGACAGGAGCCACTTGTTTGTGTTTTTCAGTGACAAGAAACAGAACAAGAGCCCGGTGTTTCCCGTTGCCATTTACCAGCTGATGAAACAGAATCAAAACCATGAGCTGATTAATTTCAACATGATCCTGGAGCCTTCTGTCAAAAAGTAAAATCACTTCTACTACTAAGACATAGTTAACGTATAAGGACACAATACACATAGCTGGTTCCATATAGATTTAAACAGAAACAATCAGGTGCAGTAATCAGTGTCAGTCACCTGAAATCTGGAACCTATATACCTGCAAACTCATACTCTACACTAATTTCAAAATAAACTGTGATGGTGTACGAAGAGAAAGGGATGAATTAATCCATTCCAAATATATATCGATCTAAAAATTTTTGTTTTTGTAGCCGCAGGCAGCGAAGATATAATGTTGATCTTCAAATGTAATTTCAGATTTGTGTGCAGGACTTGGAGCAATAATAATGAACCTCCACATTTCTAGATTCCTCCTCTCAGTAAGTTCCCCTCACATTGTCTGTATCACAGCAGGTTGTGTTGTTCTTCGGTCACGTGGAAATGATGGAACTGTTCTCCACAGGTGGTGAGAAGTGAGTAGAGAGTGGATGAAGAGCGGCCACTGGGCGTGAAACCTGGGATTTACTGTGAGCTGATGACAACAAATGTTTAATCTGATTCTGTTCTTACAAGTAAAATGAGACAATGAAAGTGAAAGTTGGTGGTCTCACCTGGCTTAAAATGACGAGCAGCCTCTTGTGGTTGTGAAAATATTCCTGTTGTCTTCAAGAAACAGGAGCAGAACAGCACATGTTTCACACGCTGTTTCATATCAAGTTTTTTATCCTAAATGTTGCTGAATTCATTTCAAATACTCAAAAACACTAATATCGTTTGTGCCCTGTGTGTGCCAAGTAAGAAATAGACATGAATCCTAAACCTAAATCTAAATATTTAATTATTATATATTTACTGTTAATTACTGGAGCTCCCGGTGCAACTTTTAAAGTTTGAGCCACTGCCCCTGAAAAACTCTAACTAACCTTTAGTTTTATATTTACTAAGTAATACGAGATCCCTTTAAAGTATTTTATCAGACCATGTAAAAAATTGAGCTATTGTGTGATATACTGTGATCTAAATTTTGTTGAGGCTCCTGCTGCTGTTCTCACTTGTTTTTATCTTTTTCTATTCTTAGAGTCAGTAATTTCAGACCAGATCCTTAACCAGGAACTGAAATGTGATTAAAAATGATGATCTTTAATGAACTGTAGGATTCTCATGTAACTGTCAAAGCCTGGAAATCTCCAGTGTCTCGTTCTTGTCATGGAAAATAAGAAACAAAGGAAAAGAAAAGAAAAGATGTTCCTGAAAACAAGGAGCTGACCTACATCATGTCTTCTTAGTGGTTAGTGTAACTGTGCACAGCAACATTTTAAGTCCTTCTTTACTGAGACTGTGTGTAAAACTGCAGCTGTAAATAAATTATCCTTAAATTCTGACTGGGGTCTTGGTTATTTTGTCAACCTATAAAACAATGTGTTTCATTTCAGGGCGGCACTGAGAAAAAATTGACTGCTATTAACAGAATCACTGTTATTTGACTACGTCAGACGCCTGAATCAGCTTTAACAACTCTGGTTTTTGTTTGTTTTTGGTAAAAAAAAAAAAAAAAAAAGAGAAAAATAGTGATTAATGGATAGTAATAACTTACATAAGGTAAAGCTAATATGAAAAACAATTCAAATATACTAAGCTGAGAAACACAAAAAAATCTAATAAAAAACTACAATATAAAATGCTACTTTTAAACTAAGACCACCTGAAAAATATGCTCAAAAAAGCTAATGATCCACAGCAGCTGGATGATGTAGTTTTACCTATTGAAGTCCTTTACTGGTCCAGATACATCTGTAGAATCTAACTGCTCCACTCCAACAGGTGGTGGTGCCGCACCTGTGGACAGGTGTAGTTGGACAGGTGTGTCAACTACACCTGTCCACAGGTGTAGTTGACACACCTGTGGACAGGTGTAGTTGGACAGGTGTGCCAACTACACCTGTCCACAGCGTGAGCACGTGGAGAAAGCTGGGCGAAGGGTTCGACCCCTTCTTCATGTTGACTTTAGGTCTGAAAATGATGGAGGTTCGTAGCTAACTGCTCTCACTTTGTGATACCGGCCTGACCTTGTTCAAAAGTAAGTAGTAAAAAGTAAATGAAGTAAAGCAGAAGCTGTAAAGAAGCTATGTCTGTTCAATGGAGTAGAAAATAAATGGAAACAAGAGAAGACATTTAGTAGAAATAAGACCACGACACGGGAGCTAACAGCTTCGGACCAGATGCAAGTTAGCTAGCTCTCGTTAGCATGCTAACCTTAAAACTCGTTGATATATACACCTGTATATATTTAAGGTATAACTTATAACATCAAAACATTGTTATTGGCGTTCAGCCTCGTTGTAGTAATTTAGTACAAGACATGCTGTTTAGCAGGCGTGACCCAGTAGCAAAGTCTGTAAGATGGAAGTTAGTTAAGTAAACGGCTAGGATTAGCAGGCTAGGCTAGGCTAGGCTAGGCTAATGTTACCCCGCATAAAACAACCATCACATTGTCAGCAATATGTTTATAAAGAGGCACAGTCCGTCAGCAGGCCGAAATATACCATTATAAAACGAGATTAACAATGTTCTGCATGTTAAAAGGAGAATATGTTGCTTCAGAAACAGGGTCAGAGCTTTAACTTAGCTGACCGAAGTAAAATAAAAGTAGTTAGGAACAAATACACAGAGAAATGCAACCATTCAAATACTACCATTGCATGCCATGCCATTAACTTTGTATTTTCCGTAGTTCAATTAAATTTTATTTGTATAGCGCTTTTAACAATTGTCATTGTCGCAAAGCAGCTTTACACAACCAAAGAAACAATGGACGTTTACATGAACAGTGAATGTGTTGGAATCAGATTGTCCCTGATGAGCAGCCTGCATCCTTTGATTGAAGTATCCCTGGCAGATCATAAGGCACTAACAGTTCGCTCAGATACTGTGGCGCGAGACCATTTAATGCTTTAAATGTCAAAAGTAGTATTTTAAAATCAATGCAAAATTTCACAGGGAGCCGATGAAGTGTAGATAAGATAGAGGTGATGTGACGTGTACAGGTAGTTGTGTTTCCTCCTCTCTGTCTCCCCCTCTCTCCGTACTTTTCTGCAGGTATCCTCGGCCTCCTGTACATCTCCAGAATCCAGTTGACCTGCCAAATGTTTTTGCTGCTTGTTTTTGTTGCCTCCTGTTTTACTCTCTCCTCTTCCCACTTACCCCAACCGGTCGAGAAAGATGGCCGCTCACCATGAGCCTGGTTCTGCTGGAGGTTTCTTCCTCTAAAGGGAGTTTTTCCTCTCCACTGTTGCCTAATGCTAACTCAAATGGGATTGTTAGGTTTTCATTTGTGTCAATTTTTGTATAATTATACTCTGTAAGGTCTTAAACACTGTAAAGTGCCTTGAGATGACTTCTGTTGTGATTTGGCACCATACAAATAAAATTCAATTGAATTAAATGTCTAGCATTGTTTTGTTTTATATGAACCTGTTGATGGTCGGTACATGTGTAACATTATTAGTCACAGTTTGTGCTTCTCGTGTGAGCAGCAGTAACACTGCACTGTTCAAAGTTAACTCAGGTGATGTTTGAAAAAAAAAAAAATAAAAAAATGCAGGCACCTACTGTTGTTTCCAAAGTGTTCAGGCAACTAAATGCTGCCTTTTTTCTTAGGATTATAAAGCAAAATCCTCTGTCTAGCAGATTTACAGTTTATCATTTAAATAATAATAGCCTAATAATAATCTGATAATTAATAATCTGATTATGTACTGTAGGTGATCTGGGAGGTGGAGAAGTGTCTGACGGAGGAGCAGAGGAACAATACTATATCTGCCATTCCTCAGCTCAGCTACTACTGAGGCAAACTGTGTTCTTCATAAAAGGTAAATGTATAACTAAGTAGAGCTGTTTGAGCTGGTGCTAATTCCACCAAAGGGTACTGTTAAATAAAACTGATTATACTGTCTTTTGATCTACAACAGCCATATTCTACATTTTTCTGTTTTACATTTACACATGAATTTCCTCAGCTTGAAGTTACAAAGTCCACCATAATGTTTGGGATACATAATTTATACATTTGTTGGAAAAGCAGTGTTAGGTAAAAGAGGATAGCAGTATTTTTTTGTATTTGTTATACATCAGTTTCGTTCATCTTTATTAAAGACTAAATGCTGTAAGTCTGCTGGGTATTTTGCAACATTTAGACAAGCCTTTATGTTATTTTGGGTTGGCAGTGGTTTTCGCCTCACGTCTATCCTTGGATGCGGTTTAGGACTCGCACACACTGACCCTGATAGAGATAGGAAAGCCAAGGTTCCCGTTTGTGCAAAGAATAATGGTTCTCACTGAGGTTCTTTGGAGTTTCAGAACTTTAAACATGAGATTTGTAAATCTTCACAGCTAGAATATTTCAGAATCAGAATCAGTTTATTGCCAGGTACAGTAAAGGAAACTTTACAGCACTAGGAATTTGTCTTGATGTCAGGTGCAGACACAGAATCAAAGATATGAATTCAAGGGGGATACAGAGATAAAGAAAACAAAAATGTAACACAATAACAAGGTAAAAACGAATACTGTAGTGACCACTGATGGTGATGTAGCAGTGGTCCCGTAGATTTCCGTCTCTTGTTGGGCACTTAACTGTTTGTATTTAGTGAGTTTGTGGGAAAGATTACCTTTGTTAAAGTCTCCTAGCGAGCATGGGCTTTTCCGTTCCACACACAGTATCTTAGTAGCCAGTGTGCGCTGTGCCTCACACTCATCAGCATGGGATGGGATGTAAACGCCGACGAGGTGAGTAGAAAGGCTGCAGTTAATGATAAAGGCCTCCAGGTCTGGGGAACAGTGCTGTCTTGTAACATGGTTGCACCAGCTGCTGTTGATATGAAAACAGATTCCACCTCCTTTTTTTTGCCAGAAAACTCCATGTGTCTGTCCACTCTGTAGACTTAAAACCACTTCGGTGAAACACTGTGGAGAGTCTGGTAAAAGATCTCACAGCCACGTTTCCGTAAAGGAAAGGGATGAATGACTTAGATTTAGCTAATCCTTGGTTCGGCCATTTTTTTTTTGTTTTTGTTTTTTGGAACAACTCAAGTCAGAGTGCTGTGAATCTCCTCCAAAGGAAGGAAGCTTGGATTGTGTGGGAGGAACGAACAAACGGATGGACAGCTTGACTGACATTTATCGCTCCCTCTGAGCAGGTGTGCTGTTAGCTGCAAGCGGTAATTCGTTTTTCACTCACCCAAGTGCTCATTTGTTTGTGCAACACACATCATAATCCAGCAGGAGGCACTGCAACTCCAGAAAAAGAGGAGCCCTTACAGAGAGAAGAATCCTCACTTTGTGGAGAGTAATATCCAGACTTATTTTCATCCTCTCTTCCTTGTCTCCATTTCTTTTCTTGTATACTTTTTTGTTTTACCGTCTTCTCTGCTACAGACCCAGGTGCGTGTCCTGCCTTCATCTTATTTCTGTCCATGGAGACATTACATGTTTGTTTTAACTGATTTCAGAATTAATCAAAACATTTGTGCTATTTTTTTTCAAAACTAAAAAAAATGTATTCTTAGCCATAAAAGTACAGACTTGCAGTACCCTGTAGACTTTCACAAACAAATTATAGGCTTTATTCAAAACATATTGCTCCGTCACGCTCTGTTCTTTTATATAAATACACATCTGTTAGTGTTACTTGTATGTCACTCAGTCTTGTCTTGGATCATTCTGTTTTTTCACCACTGTCAAATGATTAGCTGTATTCTAAAATAGTTTTGAATTCAAATAGGTTTTATCATGTACAGAACAATTTGCCTCAGGTGTGTTTCATCATATTGATGTACAGATGTTGACAAAGTTATTGGCACCCATCCCTTGAAAGAAAAAGAAAAAAAGGTTACTTAAATAATTTGAAACTGACAGAAGTAATAATAAATACAAATTTTATAAAAAATAACTCATGAAAATCAGACATAGCTTTTTAGTTGTAGTTTTTAAAAAAAAAACAAATTAATAAAATTTGTCTGGACAAAGTGAGCCCCCCCAACTTAATATTTAGTTCCACAACCTTTTGAGGCAATCGAGTGATTTCTGTAACTCTCAATGAGACTTCTGCACCTGTCGACAGGCATTTTGGTCCACTCCTCCTGAGCAAACTGCTTCAGTTGTCTCAGGTTTGAAGGGTCCCTTCTCCAAACTGCATGTTTCAGCTCTTTACACAGATGTTCAATATGATTTACATCAGGACTCGTAGAAGGTCTCTTTAGAGATAGAGAGAGATAAACTTTTATTGTCATTGCAATATCGTACAACAAGATTAAGGTTCTAACCAGTCTGTGTCATATATAAAATAAAAACAGAAAAAATAATTTAAATAAGTATAAAAATTTGCGCTCCGGACCAGCTTAAATAGAGCAGACACTGCCTACATCTACACAAGTAAGCATTCTGTCACAGTTCCGTTCTATAGTCCGTTCTTTACAGCGTTTAATGTAGTTATTGCTATGGGATTAGTCCAGTGATTTGTTCATAGCCCTTTTTTGTGTTTTTAGCTGTGTTCTGGGTCGTTATTCTGTTGGAGAACTATGACCTGTGACAAACGCCAAGCTTTCTGACACTGGGCAGCAAGTTTTCAAATTTCTTGAGACAACTCTCTCCTTAGCTTTCTGTGGTCCATGTCAGTCAGTCTGGATAGTCAGACTGACTGATTACAAGTTTGAAGACACCTGCGATGCTAATTACAGGACACACTTTAGTTTAACATGTCCCTATGGCCAAATTATCCTTTGTAGGTCTACCATCATTTTTTTCCAGGCCAGTTTCATTAGTTTGTTCTTCTGTTGAACCACAATTCAAAAGTCAACTCTGATTTTCATTAGTTAAGTTTTAGTAAATATTTATTTATTATTACATTTGTCAGTTTTAAGTTATTTCAGTGACCTTTGTGGAACACCTCCAAGCTTCATGGTCACAGGTTTAGTTTTTGTCTCACTAGTTAATTTACATAATTTCAGTTTCGTCAAAATGACTTATAAGTCACTAAGATACTAAGATACTATTTTCTGCAAATAAAACTTCATGTTGTGTCACATCTCCACTGAGAGGAGCTAAGAAGTAGAGAAGAAATGTGACTGAGAGCAGTATGGAGCCTGTAACTAAATGGAAACCACCAGGAGGGTTTTGTTCTGATACTTCAAGAGAAGACCAGAGTAATATATCACCTGCAGGAGGCAGCATAACCCCACAGAAAGATCATCCTGTCTGGTTCTTCGACTGAGGAACCTCTGTCCTCTGCCTTTCTATTTGTCCTCCTTCAGCTTCTTTAGCCTTCTTTGTTTCTTTTCCTCTATCTGTTCCTCCCTCTTTTCTCCCCTCATCTGCCTTATTGTCTTGTGCTTCTGTTGCTCTTATCTTTTCCTTTCTTATCTATGCGCTTATTAATGATTCAGATATTTAATTCTAATCGTGAAGTCACAATAATTAAAATGAGGGTGATTAATACTAAACACAATCAAAATTGTAGTGTGCGTCAGAAAATGTGTGTGAATGTTATCTCTTTCTGTGTGTGTGTGTTTGTGTGTTATCAGTGAGCGTCAGCTGGCTCTCTGCTTTGTTTTTAGGCCACTTTTACACAGACTCTCCTTAAATCAGTCTGAAAGCAGCTCTGCTCTCTAAAATAGAAACAATTAGTGCGGGCTTGACATTCAACTCTTTCTCTCCTTCTTTCACTCCTCTCTTTCTTTTTTGTCTTAATTTTTTTTTGTCCTTTTTTTGGAGAAGTAGGCCGTCTGTGTTGCTGTGTCTGCACACATCAGCTTTAACTCCTAATGTTATCATGTGTTGTTATTTGGCCTTAAACAAAACCTCAAAACAACCTTTTTTTGTACCTTACTTTTAACTAATCAATATTTGTCAAACAGAAAAATATCTAATCAATCAACATCAACTTTGTAAATCCAGTGAAGTCATTCAATTTATTGGAGTTATGTGACTTTTCCAAAACTGAAATACTGAATAACTCTCCAAAAAAAAAAAAAGAAGAAAAAGACAGAGAGAGAGGGAGAGAGATAAATTAGCAACTTTGATAGTGAGTTTAAGTCATAAATTAAGCAAAAACAATCAAACTATTTGTCTTGCTTCTTCAATATCAGAAAATACAAGTCATCTTTATTTTTTAGTCATTTGTCATAAAATGTGCGCAGATCTTCATCTAAGTCACAACAATAGAAAAACACAGTCTGCTTAAAATAATACTACACAAACATTATATGTTTTCATTGAGCATAACATGTAAACATTCACAGTGTGGGGTGAAAAAAGTATGTGAACCCCTATCCTAATGAGTCCAAGAGCTATTTGGAGCCAGGAGTGAGCCAATCTTGAGTTCAATCAGTGTGATGATATTGGATGTGTTGCTGAAAGCTGTCCTGCCCTTTAAAAATACACACCAGTTTTGGGTTTACTGGTTTCAAGAAACACTGCCTGATGTGAACCATGCCTTGCAGAAAAGAGCTCTCAGAAGACCTACGATCAAGAATTGTTGACTTGCATGAAGCTGGAAAGGGTTGCAAAAGTATCTCCAAAAGCCTTGATGTTCATGTGTCCACGGTAAGACAGACTGTCTACAAATGGAGAAAGTTCAGCACTGTTGCTACTCTCCCTAGGCGTGGTCATCCTGTAAAGATTATATCAAGAGCACAGCTCAGAATGCTGAATGAGAATCCTAGAGTGTCAGCTAAAGACTTACAGAAGTCTCTGGGACATGCTAACATTTTTGTTGACACATCTACAATAAGGAAAACATCAAACAAGAATGGAGTACATGGGAGGTTGCAAAAGAGCACCTGGATATTCCACAGCACTACTGGAAAAATATTCTGTGGACAGATGAAACCAAAATTGAGTTGTTTGGAAAAAACACACAACGGAGAAAAAAAGGCACAGCACAACAACATCAAAACCTCATCCCCACTGTAAAACATGGCGGAGGGAACATCATGGTTTGGGGCTGCTTTGCTGTCTTAGGGCCTGGACAGATTGTTGTCAATGATGTAAAAATAAATTCCAGAGTTTATCAAGACATTTTGCAGGAAAACGTAAGACCATCTGTCCGCCAACTGAAGCTCCGCAGAGGATGGGTGATGCAACAGGACAATGACCCAAAGCAAGGAAAGTAATTCAACAAAAGAATAGCTTCAACAGAACAAAATACACTTTCTGGAGTGGCCCGGTCAGAGCCCTGACCTCAACCCGATTGAAATGCTGTGGCATGACCTTAAGAGAACCATTCACACCAGACATCCCAAGAATATTGCTACACTGAAACATTTTTGTGAAGAGGAGTGGTCCAAAATGACTCCAGATCGTTGTGCAGGTCTGATCTGCAACTACAGGAAACATTTGGTTGAGGTTATTGCTGCCAAAGAAGGGTCAACCAGTTATTAAGTCCCTGCACTGTGAATGTTTACATGTTATGTTCAATAAAAACATGAAAACATATAATGTTTGTGTACTATTATTTTAATCAGACTGTTTTTCTATTGTTGTGACTTAGATGAAGATCAGAGCACATTTTATGACAAATTAATGCAGAAAACCTTGAAATTCCAAAAGGTTCACAAAGTTTTTCTTGCCACTGTAGTGAATGGGTGACAAAACATGTAAAAGTGACAATTAATTTTATAACTATAGTCAGTGTCAGTTCTGTAACTTTAACCAAGTTTATTTTGTGTCTGAACTAATCTTTCTATTTTTTTAACATTATCAAGATGTAAAAATATAAAAGCTCTTTACAGACATGTTCTCTCCTTTCCGTCAATCTGGTGGCATCTTAACGTTTTGACTTTGATCACCTTGCCCACTTTTCTGCAACCTCGTAGCGTTTGTGTCTGTTTTAATGTGGCACAAGTTTGAATTGCATGTAGTCACATTAACAGTTCCAGGGTTATTATAGCTAAAGCTGAATTCAAACTAAAGCTCAGGATTTATCAAGTGAAGAAGTGAGGTCAGAGGGAAAATATGGGATCTCTAGGATTATATCAAATTAACAGTGGAGCATACAGGCTAAAAAAATGCATCTGACCACTTAATATGATAATTTTTCCCATTTCTAATAGCGTCTGTGGCGTACCAGAACAAAAACTCCAACAAATGTTAAACTAAAATTTACCATCAGAGGGAACTCACTTTGTAACAGAAGAAAAAGATGACGAGATAAGAGGCACCAACATCAGAATGAGGCAGCAAAACATCAGAAGGGGATGACCTGCTCCGATCAATACAGCAAACACACTCATCAGTCTGTCTGTCACTGAGACTGATATGTCACTCACAATATGTGACACGTAACTTGGATCTCTCTCACAGTCATGGGAACAAAGTTGTCGCTTCAACAGATTGATAAAGACAGTAATGTTATGTATCCTATGTCTGCTCCTGCTCAGCGACACATTTGGTTGTGAGTTAGTTGTGAGGGACCTTTGATCATGTCTTTTTAAAGATCCTGCTTCAGCGCTTTTATTGTTGGCAAGTTAGAGAAGGTTTCAAACCTTCACATATAGAAACATTTCGACAAACAAGATTAGACTTCTTTCCCATAGGTCTTAGTCACAAAACCACTGACACTGGTCTGTTTCTGTTCTGTTGTGTGTTTGTCTTGTTTGCACTGCTCCATTTCTAGACCTTAGTTATTAAATTTAATATGTGCGTAAAATGTTTATCTTCATAACTGAAAGAAATTATGGGCAAAGCTATAAGAATGAGCTGCAAATTCTTATAAAATCTACTTTTACAACACTGAGAAAAACAGTTTTGCTGTATTACAAGTGAAAACAGAGACTATGTGTGTTCGGTACCCCTCTAGAGGGCAAGGTCCGGGAACTCACTCGTGTTTCTCCATCTATTGTCACGGGACCTCATCAGCACCTTGCTGCCATGGTGATGGAGAACGCACACACGGTGTAGTCCCACAGGACTCCCAAACACTTATTACAAAAGATGTGGGTGGAGGGGCACAGGATGGGAGAGGATCTAAACAGTCTGTAGAGTAAAGACTTTACACTCAGCATCTCTATCAGAACAGCTGCACAGACCTTCACTGGTGTCTTAGTGAGCTTCATGACTAAGCCAGCGGAGAAACAAATGACGTTACGCATTTGCTTCTTTATGCAGCATCAGCAACTGTCTTGCAAATACTGCACAGATTTATTGTGAGTGTGTGTGTGTTTTCATAATGCAGCATGTTGTCATGCTTTGATCCTAACAAGCAGAGAGAGGCAAAGTCAGACAAAGACGAATCAGACCAAGACGAGGATTGGGACAAAGAAGAAACCAGCATGAAGGAAGCTGTGGTTTCTTCAACAATCAACTAGTTGTTGAAAATGTAAGATACTGCCTGCTGTACAGCCAAATTCCAGATATAAAACAGCCTTTTTACATACATCTGTGATGTATGTAAAAAGTGCCAATATTATATTTACTCTTTCTTACTTAGTTATGTTTTAGTTAAATTCTTTAACATACATTGGAAAGTTCCAGAGCCAAAGTGAGCTTTAAATACGCTGTTGACCCAACAGTCAAACCCGATGAGGCAAATGTTTAAACTTACCAAAGTGGAACCAGTGAATTGACTAAACTAAATGATTAATAAACTGTTTGGATTACCTCTTAAGGAAATACAGGAATCGGGTAAAAAATAGTCAAAGAGGCCTTTCAATACTGATTTGCGTTGATCAGTAGCAGTAAATTATTAATCGATATTTAATTTTACATAATTCCTAATATAACTGAATTACTATGGCTACAGTGCTCTAACACACACACTAATTTATACAAATATAAACAGACACACTCTCCTGAACTGAGCTGACACCTGTCAGATTGTTTTAAAAGCTGTCTGCACCACAGGGAGGGACACACACTCTCACACACGCATGCAAACACACTAGAGGCCAGTCTGCTGTTTAGCCTTCAGTTCTTCTGGGCATGCTCAATACAACACCACTGGGACGTAAAACACCCACTGTCCCACAGGAGGGATATTGTGACATAAACTTGTGTTTGTCACAGGGTAATCAGTATGTCCCACTGGTTTATTGTATGTTATCACAAACACTATGGATCTGCAGTTTAACCATTACTGCTTTTTCATTTTTTTGATTTATGCTGGGGCCCAATCCAAAGCTCACTCTCATTTGCTGTTAGTTACTGTTTATACAAAATGTTTTGTGCCTGCAGTAAAAAAAAATCTTAAACTTAAACTTAAACTCGCCTGCTTTAAATCTGCATGAATGAGTAAATGTTAGGTGATGTTAGGTGATTTTACCTCAGTGGCCACACTCATCATTAAACACCGATTTAAAAAGCATGGATGGATCACTGAATGGTCCCTGTGTCAGGACACGCACGGACCACAAATAGACACAAAACCACTACAAAGTGAGCTGCCAGTATGAATATGTTATTACTGTACGCCAGTGGAGTCTAAAGGTATCAGCACCTATTTTTCTTGGCGTAGTGTCTTGAATGCAGCCTGTGTGTATGTTTCGAATAGTGAAGTTATAGAAAGTGAGTCACAGTGAGGTGGAGGGTGGATGGATACTGTGTGTAACAGCTGGTAGAAATGTGTTTCATTTAATATTTTGTGAGTTTGCACAGTTCTGTGGGAAATGGCCAGGACTGACGAATCCAGATTTTTCACTGAGATTTTATGTCCACACATGTCGGTGACAGTCAGAAATATGAATTTCATAATGTGAACTGTTCTTCAGGGGAGCAGAGTCAGATTTGGCAGGAAGATGGAGATGGAGAAGCTTCATTTAACATATGCTGAGGAACGCTGGCCCCCTTTCTTTATATGTGTGTGTGGCCAGAGACGCAGTTATGTAACCAAGTAAACAAGTCAGCACACACAGTCTCTGTCTTTCTCTCTTTCAGTTCAGTGCCTTGCTCAAGGGCGACAACACAGTTCAGAGAGGGAAGTCATTGTTTCTGTATTTAGACGGATTACATCAGTAGAGCTGAAACAATTACTCATTATTGATTCTAAAGACAAATCATCAAAAAGCTATACTTTTAACTAAAAAGGAGGATTTGGTGCTTATTTTTTGTAAATGAAATAAATATTTTAACTTTAACTTCACCTTTGACAGATATTTTTATCATTGGGATAGACTTAATAGACTAAACAATCAAAAAAAAAAACAAAACATTAACTGCACTTGAAATGCACTTGATTGTTCTTTTAAATTAAATGATTGTAACTAAATTAATTTGAATTTTTAATTAAAAGACGCCAAAACTAGCAAAGAAATCACATAAACTCACAATAAATTATGTGTCTAATGATTTTCCAATTTCATATTGCAAGTAAATTTCATGAAAACACTGAAAGATTTCAACTCTGTCTGACTTCTCTGCTCAGTTGCTCTCAGCTCCAGGCTCATTGGTCTTATGACGACATGAATCCAAAAAAAAAAAAATCAGCATTTCCCTAAAACAGCTGCTCGCTGACTGTTTTCAGCATCAGATAAATCCACATTTGCTGCTCCATTGAGTATTTGTAAATGTGTTGTAACCTTGATAGTTTTTGGACAGTGGAATTTTATGGCACAGAGAAATAATATATATCAACACCTGGACACAAGTGGGATTTGTTGACTCTATGACAAATATAAAGCTGACATCCTTAAAATCAACAGAAGAAGGGGGGATGGAAAATCAGCAGACGAGAACGGGACAGAGAATGATGAAGAGAGTAACACGGCAGACAGGTTTTTTAGCAGCAGCTTCAAGTGTCATAGTCTATGTGCTCTGACACACACACACAATCAGACAGCATTACATCACAAGTTCAGCTGCATGACACAAGCAGGCAGCGTTGGCGAGTCGAGGCGAGCCCGCGTAGAGCATGAGATGTAGGGACGTAGCTGCAGAGAGACGGATTCAGATGAGCATGCAGAGCCATGGAAGTGTGCAAAAGCAATGTGCTGCAGGGCCGAATCCTACCCAGCGTGCTGTAAGAGATACGGTAGTGGGCGCTATTAAGCTGTCCATCTGTCACTGGGTTAGAGAAAACAAACCACAATGCTCTGCTCATCTGCTGACTTAACAACGCACAAGGGGAAAATTAGGAATGATAGGAAATTTCACATAATGAAAATTTTCAGACCCATTCTGCCCTTAAAACAAGTAGATTTACAGTACTGTGGTATTTCTATTGTGCTACTTTGTACAATCCAGAGACAAATATTGTACTTTTTTACTGTATTACATTTGACAGTCACCAGTTACTTTGCAAATGATTGTCAAAACTAAATATAACCAACACATGATGTATTAAGGATTATGCACCAGTTGGTATATAAAGTTGTTAAATTAGTTTTCAGTCTAGCAGAATATATCACTCAGAATTCGTCTCCACTTCCATACCAAGTAATAATGAGAAATGTATATTTTGACATTAATACTTTAGTACTTCTACTTAAACTTTTGGGTATAGACTTTAACTTTTAAGTTTAAGAGTGTTTTTATGCTGGTGATGACTTTTTTTTTATATAAGCAGAAGAACTGGTTACTTCTGTCTGCATTGATAGACACTATTTGCAAAAAAAGTAACATTTAAATGTTAAATGTTTCACATGATTTTAAGTTTTGTTGCCGTTTTCTATTGTTCTTATAGGTAAATAGAAATCCACTTATGCAAAAGTACTCACGGTAAAGATGCAGAAAAAAGCCCATGACAACAGATTCATTATTAAATTTTTTCTCATTTATTACAGGAGGCTTTTGTTTTATATACAGAGACATGTATTTGCAAAATACTAAAAAGTATATCAACTCAAAGTACTAAAAAGTATATATTTATATATATTCATATTTTAATAGTTGTAATTATTATTATTGTCTCTAAAACACCAGGGTGGGATCACTGAGGCACAGCTTTCGCCTCCTTTACACCGAGGTTTCACTGGCAAGAGTTACCGGCAGCGGTTGCGGAACGAGAGTGCCACTGAGGTCAGAGAAAAATTTTCTAACTTGCCGATTGCCCATTGTTGGTAATGTTTTTTTTTTTTTAACTATTAAACGTTCAAGAATTTAAGCAAGTCTGGTCCTACGCTATTGTAAATTTTCTTACAGTTTTTACCGATCTTTAGTAATATCTCTGGTGTTACTAAGTTTTCGCCGTCCAAATGTGTTGTGCATGTACTTGACTTTTTCCAGCACAACTGCTTGTATCAAGAAACCAATAATCTCCAAGTTAGTTATTTTATATTTTCCAACCTGATTCTCATGACGGACTGTCTGCAGCCCTGTATTGTCTTAAAATTCACATTCTTCAAATTTTTGTAGGAATAAATTACGTGCAAGGAGGGGAAGAATTCAACCTGTCCTCCTCTCTGTTTCTAGCAAAGGCAACTTTCTTAAGATATGAGGTTTCTGCAGGACTGATATGAAGCTGAAGATCAGACATAACCAGTTTGACAACCACTGTGAAACCAGTTGCGGTGTAAATGGGGCGATGGTGGTTGAAGCAGTGAGAGGATGCCTGGAAAAACAAATCCATGACGAGGAAAGAATTAAAACCATTGGTATTATCCTCATACTGTAAATAAGATACAGCATCACTCACTGCCTGTTTACATAATTGTTGTATTGCATTTATCACACATTAATAGTAACAATAGTAATAATAATGATCAACAATGAAACCACTTGTTTTCTGTGCATTTCCTCCATTATGGTTTTAGTTTTGAAGTTGATGAAGCAGCTTTTGGTTTTTAAAATGGGGGAAAAGAAGGCAGGAAGGAGCAGAGATTCTGTATTTTAGCATCCCCCTCCGATCTTAATTTGGACTCTTCCAAACCCCTTGGTAGCACCACATGGACTGACCCATAGCTCGGAGCATAAAGTGTACTTTTCCTCCAAAATAAGGGTTTTTCACACCAGAACAGGAAAGGAAGTGCCACAGATTTTATCCTACCATCTTTCCTGCTTAGATTGGAGGCTAATTTGAACAGATGGTTGTCTTTTCTTTTTTTTTTTTTTTTACCTCGTACAGTCAAGTGACATTTAGGGACAGAGAGCTGAGGTTGGTCTTTGTTTTGCTGCTGTGATTTCCTCATTGTGGGTTTGACACAGATTCAGGCAAACAAACTCTGTTCTAGTATAAAAGATTTATACCAGCTACTGTAAATATCTTTATACTGACAGTACATGTTCAATATGTTTTTGTGCTCAGTGCAAACCAGAGTGTGAGGTCCAGATTTACTAAAGTTTCATTATGAGGACAGTTTTGTGCATTTTTAACTCTTCGGTTGCTTTGCAAGTTGTGACATTGTGAGGCATGAATTTTCTGCTGGAGTACAGTTAGCCTATTGAAACAAACAACCCCTGCTGCATGAAATGCTTTTTTTCATTATTGCCCTTTGCATAATTAATTTTGAAACCATAAAGGTTTAATAGTTTTATATTTACATGAATTTTATTGGATTCTACCATTCATTCAGTTCTTGAAATGAATCCACAGCATGCTGGTGAAAAACGAATAATTCATACAAACTTGGGAGTTTTGGCTAAATGGAGGGTCTGTGCTTTGGTATGTCTTCAATAACTTTAACTTAACTTTTAAGCTATTCTATAGAACAAGATACTGTTTTAAATTGAACATAAGAAGCCACCGTTTTAAAATGCTTAATGTGTGAAAACAACCATCTGTATGAGAGAATTATAAAACTGTCAAAATTTTGAAATCAGAAACTATCTCATCAAAGAATGACACACATTAAGAAGTAAACAACATTGCATTGGAAGTCTGACCTGTTTCAATACTCTGTGCTATGAACACACTTTGGCCTGTGCCAATTAAGGTTGATACCCAGCTAGCATATCTACTTACAAAGTACAAGGACATTTTTAAAATCTTGGTGCTTGTCACTTAAAAGCAGATTTACTGTTTTCTCAAGAAGAAAACATGACCTCAGAAATTTCATTTGAAGGCAACATTTATTTTTCTATATGGTATTTAATGATGGTATGTTTTATGTTGCATTTACGAACTACCATATTTTTCTGATTTGGTTGTTTTAGTATAATGCACATTTTTCCTGAAGAGTTTAGTTAATCTGAACCTTTTTGACAGTTTAAACATGTCGTCAGCCAATCAGCTCTCTGTGCTTTTTTTTTTTTTTTTTAATGAGGATCAAAGTCATGAGTCATGGCGGTGACGAAGGGGGACAGTGGGGGAACCGTGAACCTCGTCCAATATAAAGAAGTATAAGAATCAATTAAATCAGTCAACCAACCATATGATCATCTGTCAGTCAAGAATCAACCAGTCCATTAATCAATCAAGCACTTGATCAGTCAACCAATGGGAAAGCATGGCTTGAAGTGTTGGGGTTCATATATAGCAGGCACACTCTGGGTCTATTGCTACTGAAAACAGCCCTTCAGCACAACTGCAACCTGAAATACGCCAAGCAGAGTTCAGCAGTGTCTTAAGTATTTACCTAGTTTATATGGTTATCTATTCTCAATAGAATCTAGTAGAAATAGAGTCCAGACAGTGCCAGTAAAGTTTTTTTGTATTTTGCTTTTTTTTTTTTTTTAAATTAGTCTATTAAAGCGTTTAGTAAAGATCCCTCAGTTGACCACGACAACAGAGACAGAGAGAGAGAGGTTGTTCGAAATATTGAGATTGAAGCAGACTGAACAAATTCTGTACACATACACTTTGACACTTCATCTTAATAAAAACAAGCGGTAACTTTCTTCACAGCAGCTTCACGCCACTGTATTCACCTGCATATCTGTAAATTCACAATGACGCTGTCAGTGCTGCATCAGGGAAAAATAATTTCAGAAGACATTAGATTTCACCTAATGCCCAAGTGTTATTGTGAACTTATAGTATTTCCCCCCACTCATTTAGAGATTAATACAGTGAGAAGAAACTTCTATGAAGTTAAGCGTTACCTAAGAATTCACTTAAAAGGTATTGGCAAACCGTTATTGCTAGACGCGGTTTGTTTATTTGTTGTTGTTTTTTTTGTTGTTTTTTTTTTGTTTCTCTGTGCAAAATAGATAAAGAGCCACCTTGCTTGGCCTCCGCTTCTCCTCCAGGACGCAGCTAAAATGTGTTTAAAAAAAAAACAAACAAAAAAAAAAACCTTTAAATAAAATAAATAAATCAACCAGAAAACACAGTAAACAAGTAAATAAATAAATAAATAAATAAATAAATAAAAATAAAATGGTGTTTTCATCCAAAGAGTTTTGTTTCAAATGCAGACATTCCTGGGGGGGGGGGGGGGATACTTTCTGTAAAATCTTAAGTTGCTCATGTAAATGTATAAATCTGTTTTTACAAATATGGATACATGTAGTTTAGCATTAACATTAAAACATAACTTTGATCAAATTAAACCATTTAATTTTTTATAGTTAAGAAACTAAAGTAGAAATTACAAATATACAAATAGGAATTGACCAATCAGAACTGACCTATTTATTTCTCCACATTTGAAATGAAACCCTCATATCAGGAAGCAGAAAAGCCTTCATCAGCCTTCGTCATTACACCAGTGTCATGGAAAAACCTGATCAGCTGCATCCATCTTCAAATTACTCCAAGTAGTTTGAATATTTTCTTCAAGCTAGTTCAAGCCAGTTCACTAACTTTGCAAACTTTTTGATCGTTATTCTTAGCACAGTTTAATCCACAAATATCCAATACCACTTTTACTATGACTTTACTTATATTTCTAACAAACATAAATGGTTCACATGAGCTTCAAACTGTGAAGGAGCTATTATTTCGAGGAAAATATGAATCTAAATGACCAGTCTGGTGTTATTCTATATTTTTCTCATTGTCAATTAATGCCGTAAAAAGGCCAAGAAGTAAGTTAAGTATTGTGTGTATATCAAACACCTGAAATATCTTATCCCTCTGTGTTACAGAACCCCAACATGCAAAACAATGCCATTAATGTATTGTCATATACTCTTTATTTAAAATGTGCATTAATGTGCTGCTGAAAATAGTTCCCAACAAATGTATAACTACAATGACCAGATGTTTTAGGAAACTATCAAGCCTAAAAAAAAACAAACTCTTAAGTGTAAGCTCTTTTTAAAGTTTAATTGCTGGGACACCAAGCTGATGGTCAGTTGGCAGAGTTTTTTAGGTGGCCAGCACTGTTAGCACTAGGTGAACAACAGTCTGTGGCTTTAAAATAGACTGCATCTGGTGTAGTTATAACTTCTTACCAGACAATCTTGATTAGAAGTAGTCGTCTGTGCAAATGTTTACAGTTAGGCTATCAGCAGTTCTAGGCCATTCATTCCTATTTTTTAACAGTTAATTTCAATTACAATTAGTTATAATAAAATTCTTCATTAAAGATACAAAAATGTTTGTGTATGCAGTCAATTATAGTTCTTAGAAAGAAAGGAAATCTGAATTGGCAGGTCAGGAAGAAGTAATTGGAACTGACTTAGACAATTGCTATTAGTACATCAATATTTCAAGCATTTTTCTATTTTTGTAGTTTTGTAGTTCTCAGAAAAATATAGTGAAACAGCAGTGATCCAATTTTTCACAGCATCAAAACAACAATAATTTATGGTTGTTTTTGTGTATTAACTGTCTTGTCCGTACTTTAAATTAGCTGGTCTGCAATATTCCACTAGTTTCTTTCAACATTATCAAATGTGAAAATCTAAACAAGAGTATTCTGACCAATTAGCTAAGACAAGCGTTTTCCCTGTGAAACAGCTTTGAAAAGATTTGTCCAGGACACTGATTTAAAAAAAAAAAAAGAAAAAAAAAGAATCTTACAAAGACTAACAATGATCTGTAACTGAATTAAATCTTGATGTTGATTGTCACACTCCAGTTTGCGCTAGTTGACACAACAAGAATCTTAATCCCGTTTAGCTTTCTGAATGAGGTTTAGGATCTTGTGTATGCCAAGCCAAACTCACACCAGATGAATAATTAATGACAGCGGGTGATTTGCTGAAAAAGTCTGCAGAGGTTAGTTCGTATAGTAGCATTAAATCTTCTGCGAGAGGAAAAACTTCACACAAAGCATGAATGTATTTCTTTGTTCAGTTGGTAAAATTTGAACAAAATGTAAAGACTGGAGGTTTCTGGCATACTTAAACACCTTTGTTATGATTTAGTATTATTTGCATCTTTGCCCATCTTGTCTCAAAACAGCAGTCTGTTCCTATAATTGCACTAAACAAAATTTTACCTGAACTATTTATCCTGCCATGAATAAATTAATTATCCCGAGACATTAAGGCCACCGGGTTAGTATGATATGAAAATTTGTGAATATGAATACAAGTTCTTTGACACAGCTTAACCATTTATTTGTATTCTCATAAGAGAATAAAAATAAATCCATGTGATAAACTGCTTAATTTTGCACCAGGCAGTTGAGGTTTTTCTGAGTTTCTTTTGATTTAATGCAAGCCTTTCAAAATATTTAAACAAGGAATTGATGCCATGCTTTTAATCAGCTATCAGTAACCGTTCGTCTCATGCAATGTTGTAACACAGCAGAACAACAAGACTTTCAAGTCAGGTTTGTTTGTAAAGCAAATGGAAGGTGGAAATTTTTGTTTAAATCTAGACTTTCAGATAAATCACCCACTGGCGAAAGAACTGACGGACATGAGGAAGTTCATCACCAGGGCAAACCACACACTGGAAGAGTCTAGGACCATGTAGAAAATCTCATTGTGCACGTGTATCAGTTTTTTGGTGTTATCTCAAAGGTTTTCAGAAGGACAAAAAAAAATCCCAGGCCCTTCTTCATTGTGACTTTGCCCGGGTGCAATAAAGTGACAGCACGTGTAAACTCAAAAGTGCAAAACTGCCAACAAAAACACATCAAGTTGCTTTTAATGTTTTTGAGATTTCTTTCCTGACTGCACCTTCTCCTCTCATCTATTGCAACATGGTAGTTCAGCCACTTTTTCATAGATAGTGTCACTCCAAAGTCGAAAGAGAGAGACTGCTTATTTTTTTGCCTTCAACTTGCTCTAAAAAATGTAAAAAATAGTAATAATCGTACTGCTATTAAAAGACTGGTAACATCAACAAAGTTATACTTTTACTACGAAAACCTTTTTTTTTTTAAATCACATCAGCATTTTCCCTCCTCTCTCGAGTCTGTCAGTCTGAATGTCGTCGACCATTAATGTTTTGAAACCAGCCAGGAACACCATCACTCTCACAGCCAGGTGTACTCTGAGAATATTGATCAACTGTGGGAAGGCACAACCCCAACCCCCCAACCCGCCCGACCAATAAATGATGGATACATCAGTGATATAGTTTATGTGACCTCTGACCTCTTGTATCTAAAGTCAAAGATCACTCAGCGTTCCAAACTCTCGTCTCTAGTCGACACAAGACCCAAGAGGTCTAAGGGATCCAGAGGTTGCTTGCCTCTACCTGTCTGTCTTTTACTTCAACAAAGGCAGAGTTGACATGACAGATGGGGTTTTCCTCTCTGTGTTGCAGTTTTTTTGCTTCCCTTTAGGAAACTCCACAAACATTGAGTTGAGTCCAGGAATCTCCACAGGGAACAGGAAATAATGTTAAAGGTAGTAAATATTCCACTTTGTTTCTACCTTCACTCAATTTCCCTTGCAATTCATAGCTTCTCTCTAGTGCCTGCTCAATGTCCTTCAGCTATGGTACATTCAGTAAACAAACAGAGCTAACCCAAATTGAGGAACTCCTCATTTGTACATTTTTTTGCTTTTCGGTTTCCACTACGGTACTGTTTCCTGTTTTCTGTCAGACTCGTCCACAGACTGTGATTGTTCACTTGCTTTGCTGCCTGTAGTGTCAACAACAACAGTTTCTGTATTAACTGTGGGGGGGTGAAAGATCTCTGATGTGGCTCGTGTTACACTGTCGTAGGACGGCGGGGATGAGGTGGAGGAAATTGTCTCAGAGCGCTCAATACCCAACAAACTTGAGCCATAGTTTTCTCGCATCATGGCGGCGATTAGCCCTTCTTTCTCAGGTGCATCCTCGCCAAATATTACGTCACCACCTTCCTCGCCGTCTTCTCTTGCATGCCGAGGTGTGGTGATCTGGCGGTACAAGTAGGAGGCGGCCTTCATCTGCCTTCTTACTAGGTGTCTGCGGTAGCACCTCTGGATCACTGTGGCAGAGACTTCTTCCTGTTTACGCCTCAGAGTTGTTGTGATTGGCTCGTAGGAAATCTTGGATGGATTGGCCTTCATGAACTTCTCCTCCATTTGCTGCTTGAGGGCGTCCATCTCACCTGACTCTCCCAGGACACGCTTAGTGAAGGCAAAGAGAATGTCCAGGCAGTGGATCTTGTCACCACTTACCATGGGCAGGTCCATGGAGATCAGTTTGATCTTGTTAGGCTTGGCAATGCGCAGTGGCTCTGACAAAGAATCAGCAAAGTCGGACAGCTTGGCGTACTCAATGAACTGTGTTGCCTCTGGGTCAAACTTCTCCCAAACCTCATAGAACATCTCAAAGTCATCCTCACTCAGTGGCTCAGTGCTTTCTTCTGTAGCTACGCTGAAGTTCTCCAAGATGATAGCAATGTACATGTTCACCACGATGAGGAAGGAGATGATGATGTATGTGACAAAGAACGTGATGCCCACTGATGGGTTCCCACAGTTGCCCTTGACTGTTGTGCCGGTATGGGGGATGTTGGGGTTGCACTCCTCTGGGGAGTTGTTGAGAATGGGGCTGAGCAGGCTGTCCCACCCAGCAGATGTGGTGATCTGGAACAAGCAGATCATGCTGTTACCAAATGTCTCAAAGTTAAACATGTCGTCAATCCCCGCTTGCCGTTTCACATAGGCGAAGTTGGCCATGCCGAAGATGGCGTATATGAACATGACTAAGAACAGTAGGAGCCCTATGTTGAAAAGAGCAGGAAGGGACATCATGAGGGCAAACAGTAACGTCCGGATGCCCTTGGCACCTCTGATGAGACGCAGAATGCGTCCAATACGGGCCAGTCTGATAACTCTGAAGAGGGTTGGTGACACAAAGTACTTCTCGATGATGTCAGCAAGCACAATACCTAAAAAACAAACAAACAAAAAGGCCAAGATTTAGGTTACAGATAAAAGCAACAACAGACATCTATGGTATAAATATTCTTGTGCAAGTCAGGATTCTTTTAATGACCATCTTGATACATCAGGACACACAGAACTGATACCAGGTCTCAGTTCTATGTATCAAGATGTCCAATACTTGAGTAATTCCAAGCAAATGATCATCTCTAGTTATGTGGTGCGTCATCATCATTACTGGAGGAAACATTGTTATTTAAAGTAGATGGAAAGTGTTCACTGTGAAAAAAATTACACCCACCGCAGCTCTTTTCTTTTTAACACTCAATTGAAGTGACTCCTGCCACATTTGGTGTTCCCACTGTTTGGGTTTGTTTGGAACCACCATGTTTAAACTTATTCTGTCCTCATCAAAATCAGGTGAAACTGTTAGACATGCGGACCTTAGTTTTCTTCAAGTCATCCTCTGATTGACAATAGTTTTTTAAAATTGTTGTAAATTACTAGTCGTGAAGAAAATACTGGTTGATACCGGTTGGTATCTTTGTATTGTGCTAAATGAGCTCTAAGCTCATTGAAGCTGATCATTGAACATTGTTTTTAGCAGTGTTTTTGGGAAACTGCAAGAACCATTTTACTCAACAGTTGGAGTTTAGAGAACTTTGCCATTAAATACTAAGAAACATAAACTTATCTTGTTTATATAAAAACTTGGTTGGTTGGACAAGGTTGAAGTATTTTAACTACTTTTAAGTACCTTGTGTTGAAGATGATGATCCTGTTTTAAATGACATTCAACATTTTTGTAGATAGAAACTCGCTGCCATTCTGCATGTGAAACTTTATGAATCCTGTTTCTGTTTTGCAATATGAGCTGAGAGGTCATGTTTCACATTTACTGTGCTGAGTTTGATTGAAGTTGTCAAAATCCATTCAGGTTTGCTGACCCTTCTACCTAGGATTTCAAATTGAAGAAGATGACAGCATGTTTTAGAGACTAGTTTCTACAAATCTGAAATCTATGAGAAATTGTCACAGTTTCTACTATATTGCTGGTTTTTCCCATAACCTGCACTGGTTATTAATTGACATTTTTTGTCATGATGATGGAGAAACATTTTGCTAGATTTTTCAGTTATAGGACCAAAAATTGATTAGCTGAAGGCTGTTGACCTGGATTTTCTTTTATTTGAGGACAGTCCCGTGAGTCATCTAAAAGCTTTCAGTTTGGACATTTCAGTCTTTACATGGCAGCTCTGCTGTGTTTACAACTTGAGTAATTGGTTCTGGAGGGTTGAGCCTCCAACAGCAAGTCAAACACTGTAATTCATCCATCTTTTCCTTGTTATCCGGGAATGATAAACTCAAAGAGGAGCTGGGCTGTCATCAGCAACCCCCCTACTACCTCCATACACACATGCACATACGCACTTCTTTCATTCGTCTCCCTGTGTTGAGTTGTAGGTGATGAAAGGGATGAGCAGGGGGGAGTCAAGAGGGAATCACCATCATGTCGTACATCAACTCAGCCACCCCATCCTGACATCTCTCTCTCCCCCTCTCACACACACACATATATACCAGCTGATGTAACAGGTCAATCATGTTTGATTTGTCTCTAGGGACCGCCCTCTGGCAGCTCTGATTGCTGCTGTTACCTTCACCTCCCTCAGGCAGCCTTGTCTGAGTGTGCATACACACACACACAGACACACAATTAATTACACACACACAATCTTGTCAAGCTAACAGGAGGAGCAGTGCACACAAAATATGAACGCGGATAGCTAAATTGCCTGCTTAGGTTGCTCTATGCCGCCCCTGTAGAGTATATCGTGTGTTTTAAGTGTGTGTATGTGTGTGATACTGTATATGACCACACAGGACCTTGGTGCAAGGCAAACATCAAGGCCACCCAGATGGTCACTTTGTTGACAGATAACTGTCAGGCAGACATTACATAGCTTCCTGCTGCCATAACTGATAGGTAATGTGTACACACACTTATATGTATGCACACAGGCCGTATACATGGACTGTTATTAGCTTATGGACTATACCTGTATATGAGTGTTGGTGTATTATATCACATATTCTTATCATGGCCAGCAAGTAAATGACGGGTATAGATGAGGTACTTTAGAAACAGAGTTTCTATTAAATGATTTGCCCACCAGAGAGCACCAGTACCATATGTATCTGAGTCATGATTCAAATATTGATATTGTTATCCACCTCAATATCCAATATTAGTCAGGCTCAAGTCCTATTCCCTTTTTTTATATAACAATAATTAATTAACGATCTGTCTTGTCATCAGCTCACATGCAAAAAATGAATAAACTGTAGCCTTTAGCCCTTTTAGCTCCTTGTTTTGGTGCTGCAGAGGCTCAAAATGTATTGTAAATGCCTCAGGCTCTCTTCGTCCCCTGTACATTTGGTGTCGTGAATAATTGTTGTCAACCCTGTCTCCTAATACTTATGTTCTTATGGAAAAACACATGATTGTGTTTCTATAGGAAAGGTAACATACTGAATAGAATATGAATCAACTTTTACATTATTCAGAAAAAGGTGGTTAGGCTGGAAGTGCAAAGGTTATAACTGCATGATGTGACCCACAGGAAGGTACCCAAACAAACCTACCACACACAAAGTATGTTTCAATAAATGTTCAATTTCATATTTTCACAGGATCACAGTAAAACTCACCGACGATGGAGAGAATGACAACGACAAAGTCAAAGATGTTCCAGCCGACGGTGAAGAAGTAGCATCGGAGCGCCATGATCTTGATGAGGCACTCGGCGGTGAAGACAATGATGAAGGCCAGGTTGATGTTGTTCAGGATGTACTCCATCTGAGGCGGCTGCTCGTCCGTCTCCACCATCATGGTGATCATGTTGAAGAGGATCAGCACCATGATGATTATATCAAACGCCTGTTTCCCAACCAGGTCGAAGAAGAACCCTTGTATTGAGTTCTAGAAAGAAAGAACAGAGGCTCATTTATTTGAGTTAAGTTGTTCTTACTCTTTTGCAACTAAATTTTTTTTAACCTATTTTTAGTTCAACTGTTATTTTGAAATATTTTTTTATATTAGGAAATAGAAATTAGTTTCAAATGTTCTCCTTTCTTCATTTTAAACATTTATTTAATTTAGTAAGAAGTGTCCTTGTTTTCTGTTGATTTACACTTTACACAGCAATAATTACTCGGTGCAAATGCAGAATCACGTTATACAGGCCTCTCTTTCCTAAGCGAAACACTCATTAAACAATTCAATTAAAAAATCTCCAGCTTCCTTTTTTTTTTTTAAGTTGTGGTTATAGAAACATTTTCTGTAAAGATGTTTCACATTAACACACTTCCTCATTAAGGGCATGATCTGTCCCTGTCCTTTGAGGATATTTGTGAAATTTCACAGGAAGTGCCTCTTTATACTGTAGGTCTAACACTAAAAGAAAAAAATGTAGTGTGAACAATATATTAACTCTGTGACATAAGATGTTTCTAGATGCTAGGACTTGATTTAGGCTTCTACAAAAAAGTCTGATGTGTCGTACCAGAGGTCTGGGGATGGGCTTCTGAGGTTTCTTGGAGCCCAGTTTCTTCATGGCGTTGTAGTACTTCTTCTGCTCCTCTGTCATGAAGATGTCCTGTCCTCCTAAGTAAACAAACAACAAAAAACAGCAACCCAGTTATTTTTACCTACAGTAAAGTATAACTTGCACCACATTTAGTACCGGTTATTTCAATGATTGTGTCTCTTTTTTAGTCTATAAACTTGGTTAACTATAGTTCTATCACTTTTAAATCAATACACTACAGTAAGAGTACAGTCAGATGTATTATTTCCCATGTTTTTTGTTTCAGGTGGTGCATGTAAATTGAGTGTCTGCTGCTTATCTTTCGTTTCTGCTGGTTGAAGTTATCGATGATGACGCCGATGAACAGGTTAAGGGTGAAGAACGAGCCGAAAATGATGAAAATGACAAAGTACAGATACATGTACAGGTTGACCTCCTTGATTGGCTGCTCCTCAACCTGCAAAGAAACACACAGATCATTTAAAAACATGTCTCCCTGGCATGTCAGTTTTTAATCTGTTAGTGAAATCAGATACAGGTGAACATACAAATAAAAAAAGTATATCTTACAGCTCTGGAGTCCACTGCTGCATACATGATCTCCATCCAGCCCTTGAATGTAGCCTTGAAAACAAACAAACCAAAATGAAATAATGACAACCTGTCATTGTTGATGAAAAGACCGAACCTAATTTTTCATTTAAACTTTTCTGAAACCTTTGCAGCATGCAACAACGATGGTGCTGTTAAGGCATTTAAAATTATTTTATATTAAACATGAGTTTCTTATTGGACACCAGCAACATATAAACCTGTAATTTTGTATTGTAAATCTTTATGCCCGATGCTCTAGACAGTATGTATTCGATTCTTTTAAGAATTGATAAAAAGCTGTACTCAAATCAACTGAGACTGGAAGATTATTGCTGATATTAGGGATCTGCTACAAAAAGATTAGGTCAAGTATAAAAAGCCCCAGTGTCACGGAGAACGGATCTTTCTGCACATGCTCCCTGTATGTAAGTGCTTTTGTATTTGAAGTGCGACTTGGTGTCAACATATTTCTGGCTCTATAGTGTACATTATGTACTGTAATCTACTGTTACAGCATCTGTTTTTCAGCCCTTGACCCATTCATTCTCCAGCTTTACTTGCAGTGTTTCTATCACTTTGTAACAGAAATGTGGAGCTCCTCTTCTCTTGTTTCAGTGTGTGTTCTCAGCTACGTCACCAAGACAACGACTTCCTGCACATTTCCTGCACTTGATTGAATAACTGAACTAAAAAGGATCTTGAAGCAACCTTCCTGTTTTAGAAGAACATTAGCACAGAGAGTCAGAGCACCATGGAAACACCACTGCTGTTTTTCTTCAATGAAAGATCAACAAGTCTTGTTATGGGCTTCCGTCCTCAGTGGGGAGGGGACGTGAGATGGAGGGAAAAGAGAGAGCAGGTGGAAAGATGGAGGTAGAGGATGTGATAAAGAGACAAAAGGATGCAGATGTGAAGAAATGGAATACTTTGGTCTGAGTGGGCGCCTGCTGTCTGTCATCCAGAACTGAAATCAGCTCCTGCCATCCAGCACTCAGACCTGAAATACCACTTATTATTACGCTCTGTCAGATTGACTGGGGGGGGGGGCATGCTGTAAAAGATGATGGACTTGTACAGGTATTTTAATGACGGTAACATTTCTTTTTACACCTTTTTAATGGATGCGATGAGTTGATCAGACTGCGTGTGGATCAGACTGCAGCTCTGATAGATGGAGATAATTACAGAAAGCAAAACACTGTAACAATGCGTGACATAAATACGCAGAGTTTTAATAAAGTCTCTAGGACTAACATGAAGTCCTCTTAAAAACCATAACGTCCATGGTTAAAATGTAATCCATGGTAAATTAATTTAAAGTTATAATTGAGTAAATTACAGCACAGTCATTACATAATAATTACCCAGTAACTGTTTCACTAATTATTGTGAAATAGCTTTGAAATTAAGATATTATCAACTAGAAATGTGTGTGTGTGTGTGAGAGAGAGAGTGTGTTTTACCTAGTTACTGTAGAAAAACTGAAATTTTACTTAGATACAAGTCAATTTAAATTCAAGTCAATTCAAAAGCAAAAAAGTATTAGTAGAGAGGCAGACAGGAAACAAGTGGGTATAATGTGCAGTAAATGCCCTTAGACTGCTGCTTTTATGTCACATGCTGAACTACGTATAATTAAACTCCATTTGGTTTGGGACTTCCTGGGAGTTTTTGTGGGAGAAAACAAGCTATTTTGGGTCCACAGTAGTTGGAAGTACTTTTATATGTCGCTTAACTTAGATTTTTTCTTAGGGTAGTATTAACAAATGTAATGTTCAATTTCCTCCAGCGTGAAGTGATTGAACTACATTAACTACCACTACCTTCTCCAATACTGTTAAATTGCATGCTGATGCACTACAGGACATTTTGGAGCTAAATGACTTTAGATATATTTTGCTGATACTACTTTTGCACTTTCACTAAAGTTAAACTATTGTATCTATTTTTACATTGCTGTATTGGTACTTCAAGGGGGATCTGAGTACTTCTTTCACCACTGATATTTCTGTGTAACACTTTTAAGAGGGCTTGACTATATTGCATTCTAGAAACTATAGTATTGAACTGTATCCTTCTGATTTCTCAGACTCTCATGTTGTAGATATTACACTAGTGAATTGTGTAAACTGTAATGAACACACATAGATCTCATGTTGCCACAGTACTGGATAGTTTTCTTGGGAACTCCCTCTCTTTTGAAAGTTTCTCAAAAAATAATAATTAAGTGACAGAACGAAACGAGATAATTCATGGTTCAAAATCAGACGTGCACAGATCCTCAGTCTGAGCTCGCTAAACTCTCTCTCTCTCTGCAGCATGGAGCTATTTCCAGATGCTAATGGAAGGGTTGCCCTCGCCAACCGTTGCTGCGTCGACCATCCAAACACAGAGATGCTGAGCAACTCGTTGTCAAGGCAACCGTACCCTGACAACTCTCAGGTTCTCTGTGGCCGAGGAGAGGTAGCAGACCAACAACTTCTTTAACTTGTGAAGATCTGTCGCACTGAGGTTTTTATCCCACTACAGGTGTTTGGTACGACTCCATCTGTGTTTTTGACTCTTTATGTCTTCCCTTTCTTTCTTTTATCTCTCTCACTGTCTTTTCCCCCAGCTGTATCTCTATCATCAGTATTTCTCACCTTTTATCTCACTCATCTTTTCTCTGTCTCCACCTCCTCGCCTTTCCTCCATCATCCCTCATTTGTCCATCTGCTCATTCCCTCGAATCTCTCTTCCTCCCTTGTTATTATCTCTTTCCCTCACTGCTGTCTGAAACTTAATTTTCTAACACCACTTGTACTTTTTCTTCCTCCCTCCTTGCCTTAGTCTCTCTCCATCTCTCCATCTCCCTCCCACTTGGCTCGAGTCGCTCTAAAAATAAAAGCCTCTCAGACGCTGATTGATTGGAGGCTCTCAGGACTCCCGTGGTGGGCGATAGAGAGCGAGAAAGAAAAGAGTGAACGAAGTAAAGACCGAGGTGAGAAAGGAAGGAGGAGGTAAATGAAGACTTGTATGGAAAAGAAAGCAAAGCAGTGGTGGAAAAGTGGAGTTGCAGTGACTGTAATTGGCTTTGTTCATGTCGTGTTGCAGTATGATGGCAAGAGAGACAAAGAAAGAAATGGGACAGGAGATGGAGAAAAATGATACAAGCCACAAAGAAAGGGTTGAAAAGCAAAGTGGAAGAATGGAAATTCAAGATTCAATCCTATACCTGACAGAAAAGGTGAGGGAGGATAAGGAAAGCAAGAAAATGAGCCAAGACTACAATATAAGACCAACTGCACCATCACAGCCATAACTAAGTTTTCTTTAAGTTGTAATCATTTACATTTATTCATTTATACTTTGTATTAAGGTGTATTGAGACCCGTTCCGATGACAAAGTCCCTGCATTTTTTTCTCTAATATTTATGTTTTACAATCTTGGAATAGAAGTGTTTCCTCCACTGCCTCCCAGATGTTGCCATTACTTATTACTCACCTGTTGGTTATTCAGATTTTTACTTTTAGCTTTTTGCTTTGTCTAATAATTTAAAGAAGGGTCAGATGCACAGTAAAAGAGAAAATGATGACTAGAGAGGAAGTGGGAAGAAATTAAAGCAAATGTGACAAATGGAGACAAAGAAAGGCAAAGCGGACAAGTGGAGAAGCCAAAAGTGAGAGCAATGAAGAACAGGTGTGGGAGGAAAATTAAGGCTAAGACAGCAAATGGACGGAACGAACAGAAAAGATCAAGGAGGCGAGGGAGGAGAAGAAGCAGAGAAGTCAGTCCTCCTACGGTCTGTGGAGGAGACGCTCGGCTTTAATTTGTCATGAAGTCATCGTTCAGGAGAGAGTTGTCTCTTTGTTCCACCATTTCTTCACTTGAAGTTTCCCATTAACACGTCACACAGAAGCTTTTAATCTTGAGCCGCGGCTTTGTTTTGTAATAGTTTCAGTCCACAGAGGCTGGGATTGCCCAGAGGATGTTTTTAAGTGTCTCAACCAGGTGAAGACATATAAAATGAGAAATGAACTTTTGGTGGTGTGGAGATGTTGGAGGGGAACCTAGAGCATCAGCTGCGTTTCTAAGGAAATCAACATATTCCCTTCACTCAACCTACACATTCTTTTTGCTTTGTCGCTCTCTCTAGTTCTCTGTGTTTGAAATTGACATGTGTTCTACGTTGCAATCCTGCACCAACAAAAACCCTCCTCTCCTGCTACAAATGAAGCACTGGAGGGGTTTTTTTGGATCCTAATAGAAACTTAAAAGGCTCCTAATGAATCATGGACACTTCATAAAGAACCCCAAGTCCCCATCTGTTTCCTGCCAGGAAAACGAAAAATGGCCACACGCTTGGAAAAAGTGTTTTCTGTAGCGCTGTGAAACAGGAAGGTCCTCTGCAGGAGTTTTTGTTTTGTGTGTGTTGCTTTAATGAACAAATTATATTATATATAAAAGAAAAGCTCAAAAAATGAGCAGTTCATGTTGGGTAGTTCTGTGCATTAGGATTAAACATATACCTTATTGCTATTACTCTTTATTTTTTAATGTATTTATTACTATTATTGGCAAAAATCACTTGACAGCCCAAAGGGAACGTCCAGCCCAATCATGGTCGATCCCTTTAAAACTCACTGTGACTCCAGACTCTCGTAATCCCCTGGTTCAGTCACTCAGTGACTCACCACTTGCAGCAGAGCCAGATATCCTGCCCCCACGTTGTCGAAGTTGACCTTTACTTTGGTCCAGTAGTAGAGCGAGGTGTCATTGAGTGCATCGCACTCAGACTTGTTGTTGATGAAGGAGGACTCGTAGATATAGCCGGTGCGGTTGACGCAGCGGCCGAACTTCCCGGCGAACAGGTTGACGCCCATGATGCTGAAGATGAGCCAGAAGATGAGACAGACCAGCAGCACGTTCATGATGGAGGGAATCGCACCGATCAGAGCGTTTACCACCACCTGGACGGACGCAGACACTCAGAGTCACACACATATTGTAAAAACACATACTCCTAACATTTAATACTGTAGTTTACTTTGTGTCTTTAGAGAAAACGTCATGTTTTCAGCTTTTTGCTGGTCGGGTTAAACATTTAGGTGGAGACACAGACTAAACACAGAGAAAAATCATCCAAGTGTTCTGCTGTATTAAAACTTCGTGCCAGTGTGATCAAAAGACACTTTTTTTTTTTTACAAACTTACAGGAGTAAAAGTATCCTACAAGCAAGATGAGTCATTTCACATCTGTGAATATGATATTATTGGATTTTAATTACTGATGAACACATGAATGATGCAGCTGAGACTATTTTAACAACCTTATAGGCTACACATCAAACACACAGTCTACTGTTCTACAGGTACATTGTGGGTCATTGTGGGTCTGAAACAGGCTGAACTGATGAAAGTACCTATTAAGAATAATGGTCTTTTAAATAGTTTGATTTCCAAAACAGATGCTTTTTATTGGTTCACTTTGTAACTCGCTGCAATTCTTCTTTCAGCTCATGTTGGATAAGAGTTTGCTCCAGGGTGTTTGGTTCTGTGTTGCCGATCATTCCAGTCACATTCAGTAACTGGTTCCTGAGCACATTTACTGAATTACCTGTAAGTCTCATTACCTCTGGAACACTAGTGGAAGTTTTCGGCAAACTTTCATCTAGGTTCAGCCGAGGTTAGTGTGTGAACACTTTAAAGCCAGCAGGTAATGTACAGTTTTGCTCTCTTATGAAGTGGATGCAGCACAAGGAGTAAATATGTAAATAGACAACAGTGTATTCTTGTGTAAATCAGCTCTATCCTTCCTTTTGGTGCTCACAGCGACGAGGGTGAAAGCTGAGTCAGCTCAGGTCAGTACTACACAGAAATACATTTCAACCTGTCAATGCAGCCCTCCTCATTGTACCCACAATGCAGCTCTTCTACCCACAATCCCATGCTGAGTGACCAGCATGGTGCTGAGCGCAAAGCATTTGTAAATTGACATGAGAGTTAATCTTATTAGCCAGACAATGACAAACAGGGAATCACAGGAGCATGCAACACGGGTCCTGAACTGCACATGAACCAGAGTCCTGCAAACGTTATTCTGCTTATTTAACTCTTCCATCTTCAGCTTTAACCTGGTCTTCACTTTGACTGTGATAAAACTGAAGAGCTGTATTTTAAAGCACTTTTATGGAGGTCTAATAACTGCTAGTGTTTTATTTCCACTCACTGATTCTGAGTAAAATTTAAGTAAAATCTGTTGTCAACCCACCCAGTGTAAAAATATTCAAACATATTACACAACAAAAGTGTCCAGAACGTTTTTACCACAGCATGAAATCACAGCTTGGTTTCTGCATTTAGCTTTTGCTTATTTGTTTTTCTTACCAATCCAGAATCCAGAAGGTATGTAACTTTTAAGTCTGGGATGGTATTGTTAATAATACTTCTTCTTCTAATAATTCTTCTCTTATTTTTGGTAGTTGCAGGACACTGACTCTGTGTCAGTAATACTGATGAGTAGAGGATTGATGTTTCCTCCCTGGTCACAAAGGTTCATGAACATGCAAAAAGTGAGAAGGAGATGCATGAAAAGTCACAGTTCAACATGAAAACTGGTGGGGATTTTTTTTTTCCTGAAAGAAAAGACCTCCGAAGAACAGAGATTAAGTTAAATATGATGCAAAGGTGAAACAACAGGAGTTGATATCGGAGAAAACACTGTGAAAAACAATAAAGTCAGTTTTTATTTTTATTATAAAACACACCTGAGCACCAAAAGATTATTTATAATTGACCTTTTTCTCTTTTCTCTCTTTTTTAAATCATTCCTTACAACATTTAACAACAGGCCTCAGTAACTAATTACTAATATAACCTGTGTTATTCAGTAAGACAGTTCTCAGGATAAAGACAAGCATGAGAAAGGTTTTTTTTTTTTTTTTTTTTACCGCCTCCTCTGACAGAGTGACTCATCGCACAAAACACCCAGAAGCACAAAGAAAAAAAAAGCATAAATCTTGGTTGACAGCAGGAGCCCTTAGTTGACAAAATGAGGACACTTTCATAACCTTTAATGTACTTACAGTACATTTCTTAAACATGAAACCTTTTATTCCACTAACAATCAGAATCGCATTATGATTATCTGAATTGAAGTCTATATTACATTAACTTTGTTATGCTTCATCTTCTCTGTACCTTGCTGCAGGTCTTCCCCATTTCCAGAATATAGTTACTGGTCCAACCAACCTGCTAAAAGAGTTTACAGCAGGGGTGTCCAATCCCGGTCCTCGAGGGCCACTATCCTGCTAGTTTTCTTGCCATCTCTGTCCTACACACTGCTGATTACCTAGATCAGGTGTGTTCAGGCAATTAGAAGCTAGAGCTGCAGGGCTGGTTGCAAAACAAGCAGGACAGTGGCCCTTGAGGACCAGGATTGGGCACCCCAGGTTTACAGACTCATCAAGTGAAGTTGTAAGTTGGACCAGAGCAAACACCTAGGTGTGAAAACATCCTGTGAGAAGTGTGATCTGTCCTTGATTTTTTTCATTCTGTAACAATTTAATTAAATGTTTAACATTTAGGAAGTTACTTGCAAGAACTTCTGTCATGTCAGAGGTAATTGTAAAAAAAATATTTTCTGACATTTATAATTTCTCTACAGGCTAAATTATATTAAATGCAGGTGCCCAGATGTGTTATTTTTATTAATACTGACTCTTACCCTCATGCCTTCAAATCTGGAGAGGGCTCTGAGGGGCCGCAGGGCCCGCAGCGTCCGCAGGGATTTGATGGCTGCTAAGTCTGAATAACCCAATGTGTTGGCTACCAAACTGACCAATGAGACCTGGAGGAGAGAGAGACAGAGCAGAGAGAAGGACAGAAAAGATAGAGATAGATGTTCAGAGACAGATGGAAAGACAGAGCGAGAGGGGAAAGGAAGGAAAAAGAAAGAGAGAGAAGCAGGACAGTTAAATTCTAGTCTAATGAAAGATGAAGTGAGAAAGAAAGCGAGTGATCCTGCACAGGTTAATCAGAATCGCTGATCTGAGGAAAGATGAATGAATCAAGCCTGTTAGGAGAGGAATGGGGTAAGTTAACCTTCAGTCAAACTGTGTCGACACTGCAGAAAAAAATGAAGTTTAATTTTTCACATTCAGCGCCACAGACTGTTGTATTTTAATTTTCATATTTGGACCCATGAGGTTTGTGCCATTACAGCTTTAACTAAGAGTCAATATATCAGACTGAATTTTGACAGACTCACTTCTGTTCTCATAAATGATACAATTATCAATTATTACCTTTCTCCTAATATTATCTTTTCATACAACTAAACTGGAATGGCAGATATGTTTAATAGGGAATGTAACTGCAACCAGATAAATAAATTGTCTGTTAACATATAAAAACAATTTAGTTAATTTGCATTTATGGCAAAAATATAATGTTCCCAGACAAAACACTTGTTTACTTGATCATGCTGTACAACAGCCTGGATTTGTAATATTTTTGATGGTTAAACTCTCACAGCACATTTACTTTCAATCATAACCACAATTTAACTTTACTTTCCAACCTTCTGTTTGTTGAACCATACGCAGGAGTCATGGCTGCCTAGAGTTGAAGTCGTCTCTTAATCCACATTTATTGTTCAGTATCACACTGTGTGTGTTTGTAGTTTAATCCTTTAAAAGTTGAGAGATTAATTTTTGAGTACTAGTCACTAAAAGTTTCCTGGTAAGTTCAAAATTACCAGGGATCAGCCAAAGTGTTGCTACTACTGTACAGTCTGAGATATGACCTCTGATTAAAGCCAGAATGACACGGACACCATGTTAAACCCAGAAACCACAACACATCTAAAACCCTCTAAGGCCAGCAAGCAAAGTTCCACATAGAGCAGCAGATCTCAGGTTGGTCGCTGGGTCGAGCTCCAGGTGAGTTCAGCTCGTTCTTACCCTTATACCAGCGAAGCGGGATGCCGCCCGGAGAGGACGGAGAGCCCTCAACGTCCTCAGCACCCGCATGGCAGCGATCTGGTCCACAGAGATGAACTGAGCCAGGAGACTCAACACTGAGATCTACAGGGCACGTGAGTCATGTTGAGGTTAAAACATTTGTTGATGTGATATCACCCACAGGCTTTTATTGTGAAATATTTTCAGGAGGTGTTGAGGTTTGGCAACAGGAAAGTATACATTGTTTGAATGATTTACTTGGTATGAAGCATTTACTATTAAGAAGAATTCGTGCATCAACAACTTAAGACTGTACTAAAAACACATTAAAAGAAACGTATTAAAGAGGACTGAATTAATTAGTGATATAATATCAGCAGAATAGTGTATGACACTGCTCTGTCTATTTGTATAGTTTGTGATAGAATTATAATCATGTATTTTATCCTGAAAACATTCAGGAAGTGCAGAGATGGAATGAACAGAAACATCAAGCAGCAGCAGGCAAGTGATCTGGATGTTTTGTACTAAAATACAGCGGAATTACGAGAAACCCAAAACATACAGATAACATAATATTTGTAGGGTAACATGTTCGTTCTAAATGAGGATACGCCGGGGATACATCTGCTGGTTTCTTCCATCTTTGAGTAATCTGAGTTGTTCTTTCACTACTTTCTGCCTGTGTTAATAATACTCTGTTCTGTTTCTCGTCTCAGATCCGTGTGGTTTGAACACTGTGACTCAACACATCTCTCTCTCTTCAGGCCACTACAGTCAAATAAAAACGTCACAACGCGCAGTGTCATTTATAAGGACGGCCAGGCGTAAAGAGAGAGACAGTGAGTGTGAGTGTGTCAATTTCCGATTCAATGCATGCATATGTATGTTGTGCATCGTAAAATCTGTGTGTCACTCTGCCTTGGCGTAATCCTGCCCAGAAGAGACAAGTGAAATACTGTAGTGGGTGTGAGTGTTCAAATCTATGCATCGTTGTATGTGCATGTTGAGGTTCAAAATGTCACTGCTGATCGTTTAACCGGAGGCTGTTTGGTCTTTTTCAGTTCAAGAGAAGCTACATCTTCTAAAACCATCACTACATGCAAGCAAATTAAATGTAACAAGGAAAAATCATTTACACAACTCAATAGTCCACATTATTATATATAGTATTTGTTTTTAGCGTGAATATGTTAAAGGTTTGAACTTTTACTTTTCTTACAGAACTAAAACGTATTGATTTTATTCAATTTCATGTAATCAGCTTAGACAATAATTTAACATTCATATCAATAAAGGTGAAAGACAGATGAGCATTTATTTCCAACTAAATATCCCTCTCTCTTACTCATCTACCTCCTTCTGTTCTCTGTCTTCCGTCCTTTCATTCCCTCTTCGCTCACACTGTCTCTCCACATCCTTCTCCTCTCTCCAACTCCTTTTTCTTTCAGTCACTGCCTCTGCTCCAAGCAGTGAGTATGGGTAAGTGTGTATACACAGAGAAAATACTAAGTGGCTCATGCATGATCTGTTGAAAGGACTGCAACAGTGAAAGGACGATACGACAGCCACTTTCCCCGTCTTTTAAAGAAAAGGTTAACAAATGAAGGTTAACCAATTCAGAGTGTCTTAGAACAGCATTCAGGTTCACATATGAACAATGAAACTGCTTTTACTTGCTTTAATCAGTCGTGTTGTTCACATCAAATTTCTTTCTCTGTGAAAAATTGTAGCTATTAAAACATTTTCTGAAGACAGACTTGCCCTTTAACCTTTCTCTCTCGTTCTGTCTCAGTTTCCTTGATCATCCCTTTATCTGCCACCCTCACCTTTGTTTTCGTGGAGGCTGCTACATTGTGCCACCATGTTTCTACAAAAGCCCAGAAGGGACAAACCAAACACTTAGTCTGGGACAAAAATCACTTGAATTTAGTGGCATTACAATAATATTCACTATATTATGTAACCTACATTGGGCCTGCAGTGTTACATAAGTAGTAAAGTTTCAAAAGTAACTTCTTCACTTGACATATTGCTCAGTATTGTGGTCATAGAAGACGACATTTTTGTGAGGGAAGCTCAGAAAGTAGCATTCGGCAATCTCAGGAAGAAATTAAATGAAAAATTGGGAAAATAAATAAATGTCTGATGTTAAATGTCACATTTACATATTACATCGAATAGTTGTTTTTGAACATTAAGGTCTCCATGTGATCAGCATTGTTATGTCACCAGTCTCTCGATAATTATGAGCTCTAATGATCATTGTCATCACTACTACATCAACAGTGGGGTGTCACCTTTGTCATCAACATTACCACTGTCACACAGTAATTAATGATTATTGTCATCGCCATGAAATGATGAATCAACTGACCAATAAACCAATTAATCAACAACCATTAAGCAACAATTAACTTACATCGACAATGAGGAAGTCGAGCCAGCACCAATAGTTGGTGAAGTACTTCTTGAAGCCGTAGGCGAACCATTTGAGCATCATCTCCAGGATGAAGATGTAGGTGAAGATCTTGTCTGCGTACTCCAGCACCACCTTGATCACCCTCCTCTGCTCGATGTAGATGTCCTCAAAGGCCTGGAGGGTTAGAGTCAATAGGGAGCTGTCAGCGACATCTGATTCAAGATTCAAGATTCAAACAACTTTATTAATCCCACAGGGAAATAGTTTTGTCTTGTTACTGTTGCTCTCAACACAGAAAGAGAGAAAAGGAACCACAACCAGAAAAGATCTACATATGTCAGTGTCAATAATAATAGTCCATAGGGTGGAATGACAACTACGAAAAACTGTCTTACAGTATAATAAAATATGATAAAATAAAGTATGTAAAGAGTGTCTGACCAGCGCTCCAGAGCTGAGGAGGATCATGAAGATGATGAAGGACTCGAACCAGCTGTGCTCTACGATCTGGAAGCAGGTCTTCCTCAGCTTCCACCAGAGCTGACCGAGTCCCGCTGTCGTGTCGATGTCGCAGCACTGAAACCTGGAGACGCACACTAAGGGCAAGAGACAGAAAAAGAGAAACAGGAGATTAAGTAACAAATATCTAATCTGCGGAAAATAAACCCTCCTGGAGTTATTTTTCCCTTCAGCTTCTTCTTCCTGACTGCACGTATTTAAACAATGTGAGCTTGAGTGAGTCTCAACTAGTGTCTCACTCCAGGCACATAGGTATCATTACTACCTCCAGAAATCACACACACACCCTTGTTTTCTTTGTTGTCGTACACAGATGACCCAGAGCGTTGAGTGCTCTATATCTCTTTGGTTGATTTGTGTGTTTCTGCCTCAGTGGTCAGTGTGTAGCGCCTGCAGAGCGGCAGCAGCGGTGGCTGATGTCCTGTAACTGAAGTGTCTCAGGTGTGACACTTGCAGCAGGAAGAGTTTGTTGCTCAAGTGCCTTTGAGCAAGATGTAGACACGCAGTCACTTTGTCACACGTATCATCAGTAAACTGAGACTCTGGGACTTTGTTTTAGTTAAAAAGTTTTCTCAGTGTGAGTTCACATCCTACTCTAATTTTTTAAAGCAAACACCAAACAAAAAAAAAAACACCATTTTATCTGAAACTGGTGACATACTAGAGAGTTTAAATTACCCTGATAATTTAGCCACAACAGAGAATACTTTGAAGTACTTTTTATTCAATGTTTTACAGTGTTCAATCAGACATCATTAAAACAATGTATACAAATAATTTTCTTGGGCCTGAATAGTGATAATATTCTTTAGCAAGTAAACAAAGAGATTAAGTAAAAAGAGTGTGTCACAATTATATAAATCATCAGCATGAAATTGAGGTTCAGTGCTTTACTATATATTCTGAGATTTCTTTAGCTGAGCATAGAAAACTTGTATATGTAGAAAATAAACTAGAATGTTAAATTTGACTAAATATAGCATGATGTTGTCTATCATCAGACACTGTCTGAGGCAACTCATAACAATGTCTGACAAATTTGCACATACAGATTCAAAAATCTGGGTCAGTTGCTATTTATTCTCATTTTGTGCATTTACATTCTTTTAAATAACCAGGTTTCAGTCGACTAAGCTGATGTAGCTAATGTAAACAAAATGCCTGGTTTCTCTAATTGTGATTTTCCCCAGGTAAGGAGTGCCTGTGCAGGACAAGAGGATTTTTTTAGTGAATGTAAACGTGTTCCACAATTATTTACGTTACCTGATTTAGTATGAGTAAGAGTATTGAGATTTGGTTTTGCAGCCCTTTACCCCTGTGGAGCTTGACAGATTCAAAAAGAGTTGTGCTACACTACAGGGGAAAGTTGACAAAAGCAAAACATATGAACATATCAATCATTTCGACTCAGAGTCAGTTACTGCTCCAATACAACACGAAACAACACGGAGATGAAGCTAATTGTCTTGTGTTTTATTTAAGTTATTAAAAAAAACTAATTGTGGGAGCATCTGGTGGCAGCATATGTGTTACAAAACACACAACACAGAAGTGCCAAATATTTATGTAAAAAAAACTATATAAAAATATAATAATTAATGTACTTAGTTGTAAGAGGTGATGTCTGTAGTGTATTTTTATAATTTGGCGCTAACTTTACATGTTTTCGTGTCCAGATTGACGTCAATGTAGAAGAGTGTAAGGATCCATTTTAATGAATTGCTATCATGCAGAGTTTGTAGCGATGGTGCCACTAGAGGAAAGGCCGTGGGTTCATTCAAATTAAAGGAGTAGGACTGCAATAATACATGTTAATGCTTTCTGTGTACAGCTTGTGTTTCTACAGCATCTCTGTGTTATGTAACCACATTCAGTCATTGAGTGCATATGCAGTTTCTAAGGTGGAGCTCAGATTGTGAGTGCATTAATGTGTGTGTTTATATGCATGCATGTGCTGGGAGGATACACTTTTGTGGAGGCAGCATAGGTCAAATGCAGTCACCTGGCAAGAGATCATGCCACAGCGTTGCCTGAGTGCCGTTCAATAACGGATCAATGCTGTGTGCAGCAGACGTGAGTGTGTTTGAAGAAGGCGGTGTTCTTAAACAGGTGATATAATGAGGTATTTAAAGCTGCGTTCAATGAGAGTTTATAGCTGCATAAGTGTTTATTAATGCTGTGTTCTGCACAATCAGAGGGGGTTTCCTAACACACACTCACACATGGATAATAACTCTGCCAAGTGGGCTGATTGAGTGTCGGATTACCACTTGCTTGTTTTCATTAGATTACTCAACCAGTGTATCGGGGAAAAGCCTATTAGTCGCCATGGAAACAGAAAGCTGGGGTAATCAGAGCGCTAATTACAGAGGCAGGCGGACGCTGCAATCAGTGGAGTGAAGAGCAGCTAAAACACAGCTCACGCTCCATCGGTTACAGGAAACCAGCATAAAGCTCAACGGGAAAATAAAGTTCGCAGATGTTTAAAATGAATTAGTTAAAACTGTCACAGCAACCTGCAAAGGCTAAATGTTGAAGCTGTGAATGCAACTTAAAGGAAAAAGAGACAAAATGAAAAGGCCAGTTGAATTGGTGACACTGCTGCACACAACATTACAGCTGGACACAGAAAAAAAAGAGAAAATGGAAAAAGAAAGGCGTTTATGTTGCTGCAGGGTTGAGCAGCCTGTTGTCTGCAACTCTTCCTCCTCTTTGTTCTATTACTTCCCACTGTATTAAAAAAAAACTGTTTTGATGAATGATAATGGTGCTGTGACTGCTACACAGCAGTTTTGCTGCTAGTTGGGCATTTTTAATGTGAAGCAGCAGCAGTGGGATGGGTTGGGCTAACATTTAAAGAAACGTAATTCATCTTATATACAGCTCATATCAATGACTGCGTTTAAATGCACTTAAAGCTACAGTGTGTAACTTTTTTGGAGCATTTCTTGTAGAGATATGCTCCACAACTTACCTGAATATAATGAGGTGCTGGTTTTAAACAGCTTAAAGTTGCATACTTTAGCTTTAAGTAGCCCAGTTATTGTGTATGTTGGGTGAGGTAAGACTTCTTAACTGTTTCCAAACTTGAGATATACTGTAGGGATTAGAAAAACTACTGATGGAGAAGGCTGATTTTTCTGCTATGTACAGGCTCAATAAAGTTTTTATTGTTCTTTTAGAAAAGTACAGACAGGTAAAGTTGTGGAATGGAGTTAAAATAGGTCAAATAAAAACATAAAGTACAGTATATAAGTCAGTATATGAGTCCATCAGATGCCCTCAAACATGGAACACTACAGATTAGCACTGTAATCTGATTACTTTGAGTAATCTGATTACCTGTGTGCATTTAACTATCACTATCAAACAAGTAATAAAAAACTATTAGGTAGAAGCATCTACATCATGTAAATGAAAGCATATTGCTGAAAGATGCTGACAATAAAGTTCAGGTGAACCCACACACAGGCAGAGCAGATGGTTCTCAGCAAATCAAAAACGCTCACAGGTGAATCAGTGACTAGCAACAAGTGAGATCCATTCTGTGTCTTCTCTCTCATGTTCTGTTGTAACAACAGCACATTTGTTGAGACCACCCTCACGGCCCGTGCTCTGGGTACCTTAGCTTCACTCACTCGACCATCACTCTGTTCAACTTCCCCTGTCCCGATTCTGAGTGAACATCAGGTTTGCAGTTCGTCGTCCTGGTCGCTTGTGCAGACACACTGATTTAATTTGGAAACATTAGCGACAAGCTTTTAGTGCCACAGGCAGGAGGACGGGAACCTGATCCTCTCATTATCAGCAGTCACTCAGCTGAGAGACATGAAGGACTGCACACTGAACTCAGAGATCTGCTCCGTCAACAAAACGCATACAGTTACTGCTGTGTTTAAGGTATTTCATCTGACAGTCTCTCTTTTATTTATTTCCAAACACGACCTAAACTGGCCCAAATTTGTCAAAAAAATGTGTGTGACCCGAGGGACTTTCTTTCTTTCTTTCTTTCTTTCACACATTTTACAGCTAGTTTTATTATCTTTATTTTAATGCTGTACCAACGAGTTTCTGCTTGAAAAATAGGTCAAAAAATCTTAATATGTAAAATGAGACATGTTGTTAAGAGAAACCATATTGTGTGTTCCTATATTAACTCGACTGTTGCTCTTGTTGCTCTTGAAACTGCTTAGTGGGGGTTTGATTCGCGTTCATAAGATGTAATGGAAACATGTTCATTTCACTTACGTGTTGAAATTAAAATAATAATTGTACAGAACAGTCTACAGCACAAAGGTCAAGGTTGGTGTCGTACCCAAGTTTACTAGATCCATGTCACAGTAGACTTATAATTACAAGCTCAGAGAGGTAATATGCAGTTTTGCCATGTCCACACATCTACAGTAAGTAATGCACGGAAAATGTGAAGTGACAGATTTTCCCTCTCATTTTTGTGCCGTGCAGCATCACAACATTAACCAATGAGCTGGCATTTAGACGACTAATGGGGCAGCTAATCCAATGCCCACTGTCGGCTCAGATATCCGTGTGTGTGGATCGCTATGTGTGCACAGATTATACTTCAGAACCATTGTTGTGAGGGTCGTACTGTACTTTGGTCGGTCCTCACATCTTTAATGGATCAGGGTTTGGGTTAGACGTGTGTTGTTGTGATGGTCAGTGGTGGAGGACGAACACAGATCCTTTAGTAAAAAAAACCTCAAAACTCACACCATAAATACGTTTTTACAAGTAAACAGCATTGAAAATGTTCAATAAAAAATGATTTATCATTAACGTGTACTGAGCGTATTAAAGTAAAAGTACACGAAGCAGAAACATGTATTTGTGAGTACCAACGTGTACTTTTACTTAAGTACAGTAACTTACGTACTATGATCTGTAACACACATAAGAACGAAAGAATACCATAGAAATACACAAGAAACAAGAAGAAGAACCTTTTTTCTAACCTAACAATTGAAGAGCTGTTCAGAACAAAGGAGAACAGACAAGTGTAGTTGTTAAAATGTGGCTGTAAAGGCTGTATTGTCTATCTGTGTCTACCTTAACACAATAGGAAAGAGACACATGAGCAATGTCCCAAAGGACATCTGAGGTCTGAGTTATTCAGCATGACGCACTATAAGACCGGTTCGAAGTACTGTAACATCTGTAACATCAGTAGAAATGTATGATGGCTGCTGTTTCTACCTCATGTAAGATGAACATCTGCTGCGCCCTGTATCCCTGCATAGTTTGTACTGTTATCACACTGTTTCTTGATTGTCTTTCATAGGTCAGGTGCAGTTTTAGGACCCTGGAAAACCTCTACTCAGCTTTGTGCACAGTGAATGCAGTGTTCAATATGTGCTCTTCTGATCCTTGTTTGGTTTGACCCTGTCAGGTAAAGGCGACAAATGTGAAAGCAAACCGAAAACCGCCATTCATCTGAAGAGTTATCCTGCGGCTCTGCGACTCGTTAGCGCTGCTCGCTGAGATTTTCCAGCTCAAACCGACTTTCCCCCTCTTGCGTGATGAATAATTAGCGGCGGGGGAGCGTCACCATTCAGGCCAGCGCGCACACACTCTGTCTTAGTGAAAGCCAGAGGCGGCGGCAGCAGCAGGGAGGCGCTGTGCTGTTTGTGCTTTGTAATCACAGCTTGGAGGAACACACACATAGACACACACAATTAAAGACACAACCCTTCATGTCCACAAAAGGAACATCCTGTAAACCGAGCGTGCAGAGAACACTACAGTAAAATATATGATCAGTATGGGAAGAGAAGTTACATCTCAGGTTGTTGATATTTATGCTCTCTAAGAAGTTGAACAACTAGATGGAGGAACATGGTTTGAGATGAATTTTTAAACACTGAACGCCTGCTATGATGCACATTGTTTGACACATGTGGCTCAGACTGTGAAGACAAATGAAGAAAACAGGGTGACAGTGGAGAGACTGGGAACAGCACTGTCAGCTGCTCGGTTCCCACGAGCCGACACAACATTAACGTGGGTTCAAATGTAGATTAGAAACGCAGATTAGACATTCAGCGTGGGGGAGACCAGCAGAGGGTGAACATCCCGGGACTGTTCTGAACTTCCAGATGGCCACTTTGTCTCCGCGCACGCGACGCGCAGCAACGCAAACTGTTTTCTCCCAACGTCCACAAACACGCAGCTGGTGTCTGCCTGCTGTTGTTAGTCATTTTTCTGGCCTACTTCTGCAGCAGCTGGCCGACTCACAGGAACCACTGCTCCCCACCCTCCACCCCACATTCACACTGGAACTCGGTGCTGTGTCAGCAAACTGGTGGTTCTGGTCCAGTGCGAGGGGACTGTGAGCTGAGTCAGGAGGAAAGCCAGGCAGCGCAGGAGGTCGAAATCTGTTCCTGTCACCAAAATCTGTGGATACCAGCAAGGTCAACAGGTCATCGCCTCTTTCTCCTCTCCTTCTTTTCCCTTCTCACTCTTTAATATTAATCATTCTGCCTCTTTAGCTTCTGCTTTTCCATTCTTTGTCCTCTCCTTTTCACACCTCTGGTGTCATTAGCTGAGGTGTTTATTTTGTGTTGTCTGCTCACCCTCACTTTCATTTTGCCTCCTACGGTCTTTTTCAGGTGCAGTTGGGGTTTTTCCATCATTACTTTGATAATTTTATCTTTTTTTGGGTCTTGTGGTTTCATGTACTGAACATTTCTTATATTTCTTAACATTTCTTTGTCTTCCCTCTTTCATTACTTTGTTTGTTTTTCCTCCATCAACTTTTCTAATACAGATGTGCTGGTGACAAAATTGTGGCGCACAGGAAGACGTTTGTTCATGTTTCATCCCTCTTCTGCTGCTGATTTCAGTCCACCCGTTGACAAACGTCTGCCTGCCGTGGAGGACTCTGCTGAATCAGGAAGAACCAGGCGGCGTGTTGGGACAGTTTTCGATGGACGCATCAATCTTCTAAATGAATCAAAGCTAATACAACATCTGCTGTGTGGCAGGCGCTTTCATCCCAAGCACCTCTTACAGGAAGCAGGCACAGATCTGGTTTTACTCTGGAGGGAAACTCTATCTAGAGACTGGCAACAGAATTTGATCAGATAAAACCAGGATCAGCATCACTGATACTCAGTCTTGCTTCTCTTGTGCCAGAGTGAATTTAGTTTAGTCTATATTTTTTACTTATAGTGCTTTATTAAATGTGCATCGTTGGGTTCTGTGTTGCACGTTTTAGTTGATTCAAAATACAGCAAAGATTAAAAAAAAGAAAATTAAAGAATAAATACCTAAATATATTCTACCAGAAAAACAAACAAACGTCATATATCAGAAACTAAAATGCTGTCTGTGCCTTTTTGTCCATGTACACTGTTCACATACTGTAAACTGTTTTCTGAGCTGCTCTTGCAAGAGACTTACCACAGGGAACTAACTGTTCACTAATGTCAACACGTTGTCACTGAAACAACCACTTTTAAAAGCATCAGGATGCAAATCCAGGTGAAATTTAGGAATAAATCAGACATATTTGGTTTAAAACAGTGAACCTCAGGTGTCCCAGCATGTGCACTCACCCTGAACTGAACACAACAGAAGTACAAGATGTTCAGTACTGTATGTTACACCTAGTCTTACTAATGCAGGTGTGCTTTTTGTTCTTTCGAGAGGGTTTTCCAGCTGGCTGACCTGATTGTGTCTGAGTCTTTTTTTTTTTAAACCTCTTGCTACCTCTGGAAGCCAAATGAGTAAAATATAAAATAAGAAGTTCCACCGATCTAATTCTTTTTACTTATGTAAAAAAATGTGTCATTGTAGTTCTTATGTGAACTTTGATGATGATGATTTTATCCTCTATTCTCCTCTTCTTCGCTGCCGTGCCGGCTTTGCTGAACTGTGCACAGACAAATCTCTGTGCTACTCGAGGAAACTGGCTGAGTCAGGAAGGCAACAATGTGCTTTTCACCTGGGTTAGTCAGAACAGGGTCATAAATCTCATTATGAAAGTATTGGGGCAAGTGGGTGGTGGGATGGGTCATGGACGGATTATGAGAAAATGGGCCCCTGGGCACAGACATTTAAAAAGGCCCCCACCCCTCCTACAGAGCTGCAAGACGGACAGAGACTTAGTTATTCTGTTGATGTTTTTTACTGTAGATCTGTATCTGGTCTTTCTGGTTATTGCACATCTCTATGTGGAATTTTTTTATTTTATTTTTGTCTTCTTTAGTCATACAATTGTGTGACTACACACTATTGTGATTTGTGTTTCCTTATTTTCTGTCTCCTTTAGTGATTTTGTATCATTTTCAAATTTAAAGTCACTATGTACAGTGGGTCTTTGGACCTATGTCCTTTAGGCCTGTTCAGCCGTTTTCACATATACTGCAAACTGCTTTTCACATAGTATTGGATATAGAAATGCTCATGGTTGTTCACATGCCCACAGAGGGATTTAATAACAACAAAGCTTCTTTTGACAAATATTTAACCTAACATCTCACCTATTTACCTAACAGTATATAGTAGTTGTTGTTGGAGAAACCAAAATCCACATAAATACAGATTAGCTGCTAATGATTTTAACCTTGACCACTGGTTGGCAAGAAGACAGGCAACTATATGTGACATTGTTCTGAAACTGTATGATATGAAAAAACTAATCAATAGTAGTGGGCTTATTTCATTGGATATTATATAAATGTACAGCTGAGTGTCATCTGCATAGAGACAAAATGTTGTATTTTAAGGTCTCTGCCCATTATTCCAACATAATGTATCATAGGTTCCCTAAGCTTTCTAGGAACTGTGATTTCATTGGCCGATGTTGGCCCAATAGTACAGTACACCAGTGTTCCCCCAGCAATCCTTTTTCTCCTATGTTTCTACATCGTGGGGATGCTAACTGTGCTGAATTGTGTCTATGACAAATCACTGTGCAGCAGGAGAAAACTGGCTGAGTCAGGAAGGACACAAAATGTTTGCTTTTCACCTGGGTTAGTCCGTATAGGATCATAAATCTCATTATGAAAGTATTGGGACAATAGTGTGGTGGGACGGGCTCATGGTTAACCAAAGGGTAACAGCCTCAAAGACGTAGCAGATAAAAGATTATACTCCCAAACTGTCGACTGTCATCATGATGCCGCAGATGCATTTATAATTGTAGTAGAATCTAAAGATTCATTTTTTAAGGTCACAGTTGGAGGGAACTAAGGATGGGAAGAGGTCTGTTTGAGGAAAGATTGATTGAGACTTCTTATATTTGTTGTAGAAATTATGATTTAAATATTTATTGCATACTCATGTCTCATATATAAGGGAAAAGCAAATTTTAGATTTATAGTTTATATTGTAGTTAAAATACAATCATGAGGAAGAAATTTATTCTTTTTGTGGCAAAAGTGGCAAATAAAACATCAACCATAAAATTCTCTTATAATTTCTCATAATCAGTTAAAATGAAACAAAAATGAATAGATATAATTTTTATTCCTAAAGTGTTTGTTATTGTTATGCAAATTCTATGATGACATTTTATTTGCTAAACTCAAATCAATTGTTATTCCTTTGATTGACCTGTATTCACTGCGCCTCCTCTTGTCCTCACAACTTATAGGGTCGGTCGTAACCAACCCATGGTTGGTTCCATGGTTGTTTAACCATGGTTATCAAAACCCATTTCTGCATGGCTGAAACTAATGATTATGTAAATTTTTAACTAACTGATAAACCGATTTGTGTATAAAGATGAAAATAATGAAGGTAACATCTTTCCAACATATCTTTAGTTTGTCTTCAACTAACAGCAGCCAAGCAGATGCATCCTGTCACTTTCAAATGTTCTTTTACTAATACATAATATGTTTCACTTTGAAAAGTGTAAATTGTGTTCGACCTCACTGCTCTCAGCCGTCCTCTTCTCTGAGAACGTTGTTCGATGGGCTAAACTGTCTGTGACTGCGCTGCACAGCTCAATTAGTGTGAATGAACCTCTCCAGTTGTCAAGAGTACTATAAACAGTGTGTGTGTGTGTGTGTGTGTGTGTGTGTGTGTGTGTGTGTGCACGTGTGTGTGTGCGCATGTGTGTGTTTGTGCACGCTTACGGTCGGGGAAGCAGTTGTCAGGATCCATGGCCTCCTCAGCCATCTCCGAATACTCGTCCTCTTCCTCTCCAGGCTTCCTCAGGTCCACGGTGCTGCCCTCTGATAGGCTGACATCATCTTTCTGCTGAATAAACAGAAAATAATAACCAATTAGAAACAATAATGTCTAAGATAATGTTTATATTAAATAAATATATTGTGTACAATATAATAAATGATGCTAAAAAACAATTATACTCCTTAAACCTTAATCACTATAAAGTGCCTTGAGATGACTCTTTTGTGATTTAGAGCTATACAAATACAATAGAATTGAACTGAACTGAACATCTCACTGGAGACTGATTTTAATCCTAAGCCTGTCACTTTTAAATATTGACAGTGTGAAAAATAAAAAATTGGATAGTTTGGTAAACAGCAGGCTAAACACAACATCAGCTTCATTAATTAACTGCTTTAATTTGTATCAAGACCAAATTACAATCAAACCACTAACAGTTCACAGTTTTTGAAGTGGGACTTAAGATTTGCTCATTTTGCTCATACTGACAATTTGATGATTCCTTCAGTATCTTAATGGAAGTGAGGGGGACAAAATCCCTGTGTGCAGAAGCATCTTCTATAGTTTTGTCCTTTTTACTACAAAGTTCTGCGAGTTTTCTGTAGGATACAGCTTCTCTGCTGAATTGCAGTGGAATGATAAGAACAAAAACATAGCTGTTAAGCTTTAGTATTATCAACTTAACTTGTCTAATTCAGACAGCTGAAACCTAACTAGACTCAGATAAACTTTGGAAGGTAATTTTGCACAAAACAAGAACTGTACATGCTCATAAAACCGCATTAGAAAGAAATTACTACAGCAAGAAAAACCTGTTTCAATTTATGTGGGCACCTAAACTGCTGTTTTATTACAGGCTTGGTAATTGTGACTATCGTTTAATTAGGTGATCATTAGAGCAACAGAAAGAAAATGTATATTAAGAAAATGGATCAGTCAGAAGGACTTCAGGTCCTCCTTCAGTCCAGTGAAACTGGGTTCAGAACACATTGGTTTTCAGAGCAGTAGTGCTGTTCTAGGTAATACTGTGGTTTTTAGATGTGCGATCATCAACATCATTCTGCTGCAGTCAGAGCTGAATGAGTCAGATTTAATGTTACATAACGAACACGATTCCTGGCTGAGACAACACAGAGGCATCACCGTCCAAACCCTCCCTCCAACCGTCAGGAAAACTGCCGTCTGTTCACTTTGACTGTGGACAAAACGAGACGTCAGGAAATCCCCCACCTCACCCCCCATAACAGCTGACTTCAAAGGTCCCTGTTTGCTAAGCATCATGGGAGTTTAACTTTACAAAGGGACGAGGGAGATGGAGGGAGACGAGGCAGTTTTCTGCTGAAGGCTGAGGAAGAAAATTTGCCAATTTTTGTTACGAGTCTGGACAAAGACACAGCAGGGGTGAGAGTGTGTGTGTGTGTGTGTGTGTGTGTGTGTGTGTGTGTGTGTGAATAGGTGAGCTAACTACCTGAGTCAACAGCTAACTCATGAATACATTCAGAGTCTGGGAACAGAGAGTGGTCGCTGTGACAAATGCCAGCCTTGGACACACACATACACACACACAAAGAGGTGAAGCCAGGTGGTCATGAATACACATCTAATCTCTGACACACACACTCGTAAAAAGGGAGCCACACAAAAACTGGATAATGTAACACACACATATACACATGCAGCAGCCTTGGGCAGAAAACTCCCTGACAGTTGACATCCGTAATGAGGGGTTTAAATGTATTTCTATTCATAAGCTGTTTCTATTGTGGAGCCAGAGACGAGCTGAAGGCATGAAACATATTCAGAGGCTGTAGAGTTATAAATCACGTGTAATCTGATACGTTTCATCAAAGCATGAGGATGAGGATGTGGCTCTGCCCATCATTTCCAGCAGTTGTATTAACAGCAAATATTGCTAAAAAGAAAAAAGTTTATCTGGATCTAAACCAGTTTATTTGGAGGTCAGACTGAAAGTGAAGGCACATGGAGTGATGATAATAACCCCTCATTACACAGGAAAACTGTGGGCACACATCTACAGTAAGTACCTGTCATTTCGCTGCCTGTCAGACTCCTGTTTAGCAATATCACTGTTTCCAGATCTCAGTATGTAACGGAGCAGTTTGAAATAATAATGCAGAGCTCATGCATACAGCGATCAAACTTCCAGTGGTATTTTTCCACTAGAAGCATAATGGACAACCCTGTCTCGTATAAATGTCTTTTTAATTTATTTAAATTAGTTTATTCATTAAGGAAAACACAGTAACATCATTTCTAACATTGTAACAGAGAAGGAGTCAAACATCCAGTGAGAGCTGCAGGTTGAAGAACAACTCTGTCAGACCTGTGTGATCTGGTCTGTGGACTAATAAAAGCTTGAAGGCCAAAACATGTTGGTCTAACAATAATGTTCTTTAAACTGCTGCTGGACTTTTGGCCTTTTTAGAAAATGTATTAGACTTAGTCGCTAGTATTAAAGGAAACATAAAAGAAGTGGGATTCTTTGCACAGAGACAGTTTCATTTTAGAGCTTTTCACCTTCATGTGATCGACCAGAGCTCTCTGATCATCAGGTGCTGGTTTTCTAACTGTGCTATGACTCAAGAACTGTGTCCACATTCAAAACAAACTTCTACTTTCTCAGGTGTGGGTTAAGTTACTGTATGTGTGTGCGCACAGTGGATCTAAAGCAAATTGTTTTTAATGAAACTTCCTTTATAAGCTTGAATTAGTTCATGACTGTCATAGAGGCAGCAAACAAGTCATGAATGAATAATGTGTTTACAGCTAACGAGGATGTACACACCATACTTTGTCTCTGCAGCCGCACATTAGTATGTTTTATGCATATAATTAGACAGATAAGACACTAAAGGATGAGAGAGAAACAGAGAAGAACAGAAAACAGGAAACAAGATAAGGAAAAAGAAAGAGATTCATGAAAGCAGCAACTCTATGAAACACATAATGTGCTGTGGCAAAAATTCTCAATTACAAAACAATTATTGAGTAAAACTAAGCAAACACACTAATGGTGTGAAGTTAATTTGCCTACATGCAATAATAAGTTATTTTGGGCATCCAGGGTTTATAAAAGAATAATTAGGTACATCTACTCAAGTTCTGTACTCAAGTACAAATTTAAGGTACATGTACTAGTACTTTTCTGGAGTATTTTCATTTTAACATCATTAGTTACTAGTTACTTTATTAAGATTAGATTCTTATAAAAATCATTCTACATTAATAAAATGCTGATGTATCATTTATGGATTAACCTCCTGTCACTGTATAGAGTGGTTTAAATTATAATTTAAATTAATTTATAATTAATAATTAATTTTCATCTTTGAGAATTGGTCAAACAAATCTGAACTAAACTTCTACATTCATGTATCAGCAACATCAACTTCTACATTTAGAAAATGCATCATTTTCATAGTGGAGTACTTTTACTACTTTTACTTTACTGTACTATTTATTTAACTTTATTTCCTTTTTTCAACCTGAAAAATTAAAGGGAACTTATGGTTAGGGTTACACCACTGCTTACAGTGGAGTATTTTTCTGAGCAAGTACTTGAGTACTGAGTTTGTACTTCCAACATAAAAGCCCTGTTCACAGCTGGAATAAATTGAAGACATGGAGAGGAAGATGTCCTGGTTTAGAAAATATTCAGTACTCATACTTTTTTACTTGCACTGTGAAGTTTTTATGGTTGTTCTCAATACAGACATGAAATATCTGAGTTTTTTTGCTATTATTTTAGGCACATTGTGTTTGGTAATACTCTCGACTTAGATGAAGATCAGATCACATTTTATGACAAGTTAATGCAGAACAACATACTTTCTCTTGCTACTGTATGTACATGAATGGGCACAATTGAAATAACTCACTTTCAGACTGACTAACATACTGTGCCTATTTCTTTAGATTACACAACATTTTGTGTGTTTGTGCTGGAGAGCAGGGTTTCGTGCAGTCTATCAGTGATGTAACTCTACATGCCGCAGTTTCAGAACAAAGAGAGGATGGCAGAGTGTTTTGATGTCGACCACTTCATAACAGACAAGAGGAATCAAAGCAGGACCTCCGCATCCATCTCCGACCACCTGTCCCTGCAGACAACACCTGTACATCTGTTATCCATGTCCTGAACTCCAAAGGGGTCAGAAGTCAGCAGCTAGAAAACGTATGTGTGGATCGGATGGGAGCAGTGCAGTTCACAATCAACTTTTACAAACTGCCATAGAGAGCAGTGGACACACACTTAGAAACACACATACTGTACATGCAGCAGCTGTCGACACACCTGGACCGACACAGTGAAGTCAAAAGCTCAGGTGTTTAGAACTGGTCTAAGCACTGTTTAGTTTTGACGGAGCCTGGTCCTGATCTGACACGAACACAGCTCCATTTTTCTCTCAATCATTTAAAATGTCCTTAAGTCAGTCTGAAAAAAAAAAACAGCAACAACATTCAGTTCCTGAAGATGGAGCCAGTAATATTACACATTACACAATAAATGTAACAAGTGAAGGACCCACGCGTTTCTGCTAAGATGTCTGTGCTACACCTCGTGAGAGTGTTTCACTTGAAATCCTTTGGTCCTGATGCAAGCGTCTTTACATCCAGATCTGAATCTACCACTTGCTGACCACTGACTTAAAGAACTGACATTGTAACCTTGTTGAGTAGCTCCTTCAGCTCTTCTTCTGTGCTAATCTACAGGATGCCACCAGGTTGTGTCACACCACAGTCTGAACTGCATGAAATTAATTAGTGTTAATTAGTGTGTTGTTGTGGCGTAAATAAGAATTTTAGATTAACTTAATGTCAGATTTTAAGATGCTAAGATTTAAGATTAGTCCATCAACAGCAGCTACAGCAGAAGATCTGAAGATTATTTTACGTAATAAAATGCGAGGTAAATACTCACGCAGACCAGAATATATATATATATATATATATATATATTTGTAAATATCATGATTTTGATAAAAAATATGTTCTGCAATTCTGGACAATGTTTTGCAGCGTCACAGCATGAATATATTGTCTATGACTGTCAACTTGTTAAGACTGCAGAATGACCTTTGACCTTGACTGTTGACCGTGTTCACCTCGAACACCTGAGTCAAGTTTTATGAGACGGTGAAAACACGTCCAGTGATTTATGAAGCCATTAAAGTGCAGGTCAACTATTTAATGATTACATAACCAAACACGGGCGCTATTAAAACTGGAGTGCTGGAGCAGCTTAACAGCTTCTATTTACAGTGAGCTGTTTGTTTCCCGAAAATAAATTACATACAACAGACCGGGAGGGAGAGGAGAGATGGGGCGAGAGATATAGAGAGGTGGAGAGAGAGGGAGATGATGATAGCACAGGGGGAAAAACAAGAAATTACAGCTGAGAGACAGGTAGAGATAACAAGAAAGAATTAATGACTGTGCATCCTGTAGCATTACGCAGTGGTGGTTTGGCAGTATTTAAGGTACTGTAGGTTAGGACGGGGTTTGAAGCATGGTTAGGATGCCGGGTGGTCAAGAACGTGTCATTTTGATCTGTGGATTTTCCCAATTTTGTTGCTTTGTTAGCTACGTGTCCAAACTGAATATTTTTGTGTTTATCCCATTTTAAATCTTTAAATAACCTGTTACAAGAAGAACTGTAAAAGTATTATTGGCAAAAAAGTACCACAAAAGTGCTCTTTGTGCAGAATGATGAGTGTTAAAATACTGGATTGTAAAGTAAAGTGAACCTTTGATGTCATTTGAATTATTTCATATAATAACTTCAACTATAATAATTGATTGTGATTATTACATTATTTTGTCCAAACCATCAAACACCTTATGTGAGTCGAACAGGTGATGTTTGACTCATAGAAGTTACATCAGCGTCACACAGCGTCTCATCTGAGTCACAGACATAAGTTTGAGTCACTAAGTCATGTCTAAAAGACAAAAAGCTATTAAAGTCATCCTCACGTCACAGAGGGTATTTCTGATTAAAAGTAGTTGACAGATGTCATGTCACAAGTCACACAGGTAATATCCGAGTGATTATAGAATCACGGAAAACACAAAGAAGTCATTGTGCTGATGATAACCTCACTAAAGTCTGTCTGAGGTACTAATGTAAAGTCATCCTGGTTCTATCCTATATATGTGAGTCATAAAGCATCTAAGTACAACAGGTTTGCTTTAAATCAGAAAAGTAATTTATGAAGTCGCACGTTGTTCATGATCCAAAAAAGTCACATTTGAACAGAACAAGTAACATTAAAAATCATGTCTGACTCACAAAGCTGTAACTAAGACAAAGGAGCCGTTTGTGAATCACAGCACAATAATTACATTCAAGTCAGGTCTTTGTTGAAGTGGTTCACGAGCCCAAGTCACTTCAGGTGGATGTTGATGTGAAGGGTTCTCAGATTAAACGCTGCTGCTCTGATGCAGTTTTCTGGTTTAAATGTTCAAACCCTGACATAAATCACAAAGGGTTGCCCTTGAGCCAGGCACCAGGCTTCACACTGCCACTGTTGTGCTTGGCGTCTCTGTGAAGAAGGACAGTGCTTAGGTTGCACACTCAGTCCAGACCTCGAACAGGCTACAGGGAGAAACAGAGAGATCGAGCTGTACCTGAACCGAGCTGCTGACTAACCTTATTCAGGTATCAGCAGCACCTTCCTGCTGCTACATTATTTAACTGCCTATCTAGGTCACACGCTGGCTACCACATATTGTTTGAAATAATAAAAAATAATTTCACAGGTATGTTGCTGAGCCAGCGAGGACACTCGCCAGAAACAACAGCCACATGAATAATTTAGATGTCAAAAATCTAAGAAAAAAAAAACAAAAAAACAAAGAAGCCATGTCTATTACTCATGGTAAAAATACCTGTGTGTGCGTAAAAGTACAGGACTCATTTATTCTTACAGCAGTTAGAATATTAGTGATGACGTGGATCAACGTCATCGAGCAGTGCTTGAAGCTGCTGTCTCCCCTCTGCTCATCTATAACCTTTACAGTTAATGGTATTTACAAAGTATTGTAGCAAACAGTTTGGTATTCATGTAGTTCTCAAAACAGAAAATACTAACTAAAAAACTAACAAAAACTTAGACAAAGATTATAAAAACAATGAATCTAGTAAAGCAGGAAATTGAAGGCTGATAAATGACCAAGAGAATGTGTAAGTATTGTAGTGGACGAGTGTCAGCATGGGAAACATCTAATGTCACTCTTGATCAACAGGAAGTCTGTCACAGCTTGCTGAATGACGGCGTAGAGCTGCAGATTGTTTGTTGTCCAGGCTGACTCCTGTCCACCACACACTAAAACCACCAGGTGATGTTAATGTTGTAGGGTGTAAATCTGAGGTGTAATTTGTTTATTTGTTTATAAGAACAGCTTTTTATCATAAACGTACCTACTTTAAGTTGATGACAACACCAGATGACTGTGACTGGATTCAGGAAGTACAAGCTATGCTGTCATTGGTGTTTACCTCTCATTTGTGAACATGTGGCAGCTTTTCTTGTTTTGACTGTCCAACAAAATCAGTTTCTGATTAAATCTGACATGAGATGCAAACCGTGCATTTGCAGAAAGATGTCTTCTGTATCTACAGTGGTTAAATTATTATTCAAAGCTGTCAAAATAAAGCACCATCTACATGCACCACTTCTAACGATACATCCTGTGGTTATGGTTAGGACTTTATGTTCTTGTTCACGTGTTTATTTCTTAATAAAGTTTGCAAAATTAATGGACATCTTGAGCTGCAGTAACTTTGTTACTGTAAATCCACACGCAGCAGATCTGTTCTTTTTCACAGCGTGCAGCAGTGACTTGTTTAGTCGGCCTTTGGGATTTCTTTTAAGCATCTCTCTGTCCTGCACATGCTCACTTGTAAAGAGCTGATTAGACACACAGTTTACTGCACATGTCAGAGAGGTTACTGTTGTCCCGGAGAACTCTACCTGGGGAATCATCACCTACCTGATGTAGGAAAATGTTTTTTCAGCATTACTCAGTTAACTATTTCTGGTGCATTGCTAAGTTTTGCAGCTTGTTATTTATTGTAATTTAATAATGAGGATTACCTGCCGGGCTTAGCAGAGCATATCAGAGTGCAGCAGAGCAGGGAGAGAGCGCTGCGGAGCAGAGTGGATTGATTTAAAGTCTCATACAAACGCTAGCTTGAGTTGCATATTGTAACTTTAAGTGCACGTAAACAGTCAATGAGAGAGAAGCAGGTTTTCAGTCATTTGTTTATGTCTAAAACAATTTGTAGAGGTTAAAATGTCCAGTTTATCATAATATCTGAATTCAAAAAAACTAAAATGTCAAAATGCAGTTGTGATGTTTCTTTTCTCCTGTTCATTTTCTCATCGCTTCACCTGTGAGGGTCCTGACCCCCAGGCTCAAAACTGCAGTGAACATAGTAGTACATAGACAGAGGCAGAGAGAGAACAGGTGCAGAACATGATTAAAGAGGAAAGGTGATGATGAACTGAGTCAGCACAGGTGTGTGCACACACACACACACACACACACACACACACACACACACACACACGCAGATACAGAGAGCATGACACAAATCTGTCATTTCATGTTGCATACAAAGAGAAGAGAGGGAACAACATCCCCCTCCTCTCCTCCTCCTGCCTAAACACACACCATGAGACATGTTAGCTGTGAATTTCATCCTTAATACACGTTTGACAATTTCAAAAATGTTACAAAACATATAAACACACACACACACACACACACACACACACACACACACACACACACACACTCAGTTGGACTTTTGTTCTTTCAACAGATGAAGAGAGACACGTACAAACACATAATAACTTGCATCACACCCACAAATACAGACACACTCATGTTCTAATTCATACTCACACACTCTCTCTCTGTCTCTTACACACACACACACACACACACTAATATTCACCCTTTTAGCACAAACACATCACACATGCAGCGCTGCAGAGTGAGAAAAATGCCAGACCATAATGCTGCAGTGCCAGAGGCCTCCAATGCTATCTGAGGGACTCTCTTCCTGTGTGTATGTGTGTGTGTGTGTGTGTGTGTGTGTGTTGATGCAGTCTGTCCGTTATAAAAAAAACATACAGTTTTTTAGAAAGAGTCAGATGAAGAGAGACACTGTCTGTTTGAATGGAATTAAAAAAATATATATGAATATGCTCAATAGTTAATTTTGGTAACATCCACATTCAAATGTAATAGATTCAATAGATTCAAAAGTAGATACATTTTTATGAATTCATTTTAGCATCATGTGTTTGAGCTGTGACGCTCAAATATCACAGACTGGAGAATTATTTTTTTAAACGTTTATGATGAAAAATTCAAGCTGATTTTTCTGAAATCACCACAACAAAGATAAAAATGTAACACGAAGCAAAAAATACACAACTTTTGTCAAAATCAATAATGTTGACTAAGTGCTTACTGTAACGGTTGATCTATTGGCAGATTTCAAGTTTTGAAGCTCTGTAATATGAAACCAGCAGCTGACTGGAAGGAAGGAAATCAATCTAAATTCTAATGGATGGATTTAAAGACATTTAGCCGTGAAGTAAGATATGTGCAGTCTGTCACTGATGGGCTACACACGGAACCAGTGATAGTAGAAGTGTATGAGTAAGAACATCCACACATCTTCTGGCATTTATCATGGTCTTGGTGGCTGCAGTGTTCTGGTTCTGCCCTGTGGTCTCCTCCCGTCCAGGAGTCACGCTCAGTTAGGTGGATGAATCATTTGAACTGGTTTACTTAGAGCACAAAGCAGCAGCAGATCTACTCCAAGCTTCTTCTGAAAGTTTAACCTTAACACGAGTCCAGACACCCCGCAGAGGAAACTCGTTTTGTACATCGGCTCAGCCTCCCTCATCAACAAGGAGCTGCTGACAGGTCAGACTGTGGTTGTACTGGGCGGCTTCCAGGCGTCAATGTGTGAGAGCATGTGAATGTGATCAGCACCTTTCTGCAAAAGACGGGCAGCCTCTCATTGAATAGGTGATGGTACTTTAGTTACTGCCCAACGTTCTTGACAACAGCTGAGAGTAGATCAGATAGCAAATTAAGAAACAAACTAACCACCTGTTTGAACCTATGCTGACATCAGTGGAGCTGGATCACTCGCATCACTATAACTGTAGATGCACCATTAACTGTAAATGAGGTGTCTTGATGTATCCCAGTGTTTATGTTGGTTGTCAAACGACATCATAACCATAACAAAATGTCCTAATATATCCAGAAAACATCAGCACAACATCACAATCTTCTTCTTCACCACAACAATCTGATGCAACGCTCACATTTCCTACCACACACACACACACACACACACACACACACACACACACAGAAGCTGACAGACAGGCAGTGTTTAGATGATAACCTCAGGGGGAACAACAGCTGACTCACACATACACACCTGAGCTTGTTTACGTCAGACACAGGTGCAGTGTGTGTGTGTGTGTGTGTGTGTGTGTGTGTGTGTGTGTCTTTCCTACCTCCTCTTCCTCAGAGGCCTCGGTCTGCTCCTCTTCCCCCTCCTCCTCCTCTTCCTCCTCCTCCTCCTCTGGGAACTCCACGTCTGACTCTCCGGGGGCAATCGGGACGCTGATGGTCAGGTTAGGGTTCGTCATGTAGCTGTCGTCCTCCGGCGCAACGTACTTCTCCACATGACGGCCTGAGAAAGAGGAGATTCATTAAGAAACTTTCATTAATAATTTGAGTATTATTTTTCTTAACAGTTGGTGCATTCACTGATACTCAGACAGAGGAGACATGAAGAGTTTAATAGAGATATTTATTTTATAAATCAGATTGAAGTGACTCTGGTATAGTTTTGGGAGCAACTCAACATTTTTGAAAATATGCTCGAATACGTAAAACAAACCTATGACAGCTCCGTTGGCTTCGCTGTGGATGGTACTCAGGCGTTTCAGCTTCATCATAGCTTTGGCCTCTTTTCGTTTTTGACGGCGACGCTTCAGGTTTCCGTTAAAGAAATCCACCACCTGCATCATACACGAGAAAATAAAAGACATCACAAGACACAGAACAGATGGAGAGTAATTCAGATATAGAACAGATTATTCCACGGGCTCTACAAGTCCTAGTACACAAGATGACAAACAGGTATACTGACTGTCAGACAGTCTGTATACCTGACAAACTAACAGACAGGCACCTGTCTGCGGCACCAGGCCAGGCCTCTGGTGATCCTGTGGATGGCGATGTGCAGGTTGTTCATCTCGCCGTCGTCATCTGGAGCTGAGAGGTTGTCGGAACTGAAACTGCTGAGGAGCAGAGCCAGGAAGAGGTTCAACAGCTGGAGACACACAGAGAGAAAAGGTGGTTATCATTAGACATGTCCGGACAGGTGGGATTACAAACAAAGACATATACGTTTTTCTTTTTATTATAAATAATGCAACACTAACTAAAAACAAAAATGATGTCTGAGGCTGATGGACTTGTTTTCAACTTGGCAGGTCTCCGGGGATCTGTGCACCGAATTTCAAGTTAGTTGCTGTAGTTCCAGTTCCTGATTCATGTGTTACACGTTGAAGTTTTCACTAAGTGAATGTGAGAGGAGAAGTCTGAAGAATTCACCAGTTCATCTACAATATTTACGGCAGATCTCATTTATTTCATCACTCTAAACAACAGATGTCAACCTCAAAATGGCACCTGAGGAAAAGTCAAGGGATCGCAAAAGTCATTAGGATTCATCTGCTCAGGACCACAAACATGCCGTCCCTCGAGCTGTGCTGCAAGCATGTCTAAAAACAGCTGAATCATCAGTGAGCTGATTGTTCCAGTCTATTGTGATCAACACTATATAGCTTCCACTGGTTCTACCACACCCTCTTCTAGATGCGTGTTCCCTTGTTAACCCACCACACATACGGTACAGTGCTTCCCTGCACAGTGCACACACAGGTCAGTGTGTTTTGAATGATGATCCCTGGTAACTGATCTGCTGTTTCTCAGATGGGATTCTCTTAATCCACAGTTAAGTGTGTGTGTGTGCGTGTGTGTGTGTGTGTGTGTGTGTGTATTTATTTTGGGTGACAGAATCTAGGTCAGGTGGGTCATGTAGCAGCTTCCTACTTCTGATTACAGTTCATGGTGTAAACTGCTGTTTGATTTATAACTATTTCTCACTGAAACCATTTTTTTAAGTTGTCAATCAATAAAAAATAATCAGATTAATTATTTACAGAGCATGTAGTTAATCTAAATGTATCACATACATTTCTGTTGAGAAAGTATTTAGAAATATTTAAATTCAAATTAATTTTGGCAGATGAGTAACAGACCAGATGTGACCAAGTGTCGGATTGTGATGGACCCCATCACCAGTTCTGATGGTATATGAGGAGGTTACAGACATAGTGATGGTACAAATACACCTACATGTTTTTAAATTTAGCTTGTATGTTTAAGCATGTCAATTTTTAGTGTATGCACGTGTGATTGTGTGCGTGTGTGTATTGATCCCAGCTGGTGGTGTGTGTGTTGTTTGTGTTACTGATTAGTGTGCAGCTGTTACACCCCCACAGCCCAAAGTGCTGCTTGTCTGATTGGCTGCAGGCCGCACTTATACGCCAATAGATCAATGGTGTTGATTGGATAACACGGGAGCATGCCCCAGCAAAGCGACCAATGACCTTGCTGCTTTCCAATAACCATTTACACATCACTGACAGAACGATAGAAGACAGAAAACTTCATCTGATAAATCTGCTGCTAAATAAACTATGTAAATAACCTATATTCATAAGATTTGGCCACTTGGGGGCAGTGAAAACAAGCTGCATTATATCGAAGTCATGTTTGTAAGGAAATTATTTGTATAGTAAGTATTTGCTCTTCTTTAGTTCTGGTTTTGTCTCCTGTTGCTCCAATTTAAACGATTATTTTATCATCAAAATCACGACAATGTTCTGTCGGTCAACGTACTGATTATTCAGCTAATCATTGCAGCTTTGAGGGTTTATCGGTTTGCAGAATACTAATAAGCTATAGACAGTAAATGTGCCATTAAACCAAAGCAAGGAGCTAAAAGAGGCCAAAAAGCTCCTTCAAAGTAAGGCTAACAGCAGAATTGGGTGATAAATCTCTGTAGATTCATCACGATGAGTAATATCTGTCCGATCACACATTAATTTGATTCAGTGTTAATATAAAAATATTGACTGGCTTTAAAATCATCTCTTAGAACTAGTTAACATTATATATTAGTTGATGATCAGCAGCTTGTGGAGCTGGAGTTGCCACCTCTCTGTGCCGTCTACAGACACTCGTGTGTCGTGAATTATTGGTTATTGATCCCTTTCTGCTGCTGTTCATGGAACATAGTTTATGACTATCGACCTTAAGGGAAGTCTTGGGTTGAAATTTATCCTGGGATTTAAGTACATTGGAGACCTTCAAATCACACAGCTGAAAATGGTTGTGAGGCGAACAAGCGTAATGTTCGTCTGAGAAGAACCAACTCCTTCACCTATTTCTCCTCCTGTTTTCCAGCAAATGTGTTTTTGTGACTTTAGGCGATTTGAATATTCAGGATACTTATTTGCATCAAGCAGGACAATCAGACTGAAATAAGACCTGTTGTTCTGGGTGGGATGGACACAGAGAGGATAAAGTGTGTGTGTGTGTGTGTGTGTGCTCCCATGAATCATATGTGTTTATATTTGGTGACAGAAAGAACCATGTGTGAGTGTCAGTTTCCGGTGCAGTGGACCACCTGATCCCCCACAATTCACCTCGTTTAACTCATTAACTGGACTGACTAATTAGTCAGGGGAACTGGGCCAAAAACCCCCTCACACAGACAGACACACACAGAATCTGTGAAATGAGAAAGGCGAGCTCAGGTCTATGACAGCACAGCTGAACCAAAACCTTTAATATATAATTTACTTATTTTATTTTCAATATGTGTTTTTCATCACTGTATTTCACGTCCTGTGAGAGCCTTTGTTACTGTTTTTTATTTACTTATTAGATTTGACATTTCTTCTGTTTGAACTGTATTTTGGAGACTGTACTTTCTGCTGCTGGTCAGTTGTATTGCAGGTTCCTCACAGGAGTTTCTATTGTTTATTAACACACTTCTCTAGTAAAATACAGGTTAACAGCAATACAAACTGCAGTATTTCAACTCAGTGAAGACATCGTCTGACATCTGAAACTGATTAAAATTTCTCATTATTGTAATTTTGTTATTTATTTGATTTCAGTATGTGAATTAACTTGATGGAGCTGGTGGATTTCCAGTCTAAGAGAGACTGCCCACAGCTTCCTTTAATATTTTTTCATGATTCATGTGACATATCCATATGTGAATCACATGCTAAAACCAAGAAAGCTGTATCAGATTGAGACAATTCTAAATGTTTGGGACTTCTTTTTTACTGCATAGGAAACAGTCCTGACAAATAGCAAAACAGCCAACACATCCCAATACTGTTTGCACATTTGCATGAAAGCATGCAGCTCTGAATCAGACTGAAGTTCAGCTCAGGTAGGCAGGTGAGTCCGGGAAGCAGCTTCTCTCCTGGAAACAGTCGAGCACACACAAACAAACACACACACCTGAAATACTACAGGGTCCACACAGAAGCAGTGGTGGTGATGAATGAGCGCTAGCATGATCTGTTTTTGGTGCTTCTCCTCGTCGCAACAAACTCCCAGGAGCAAGGGCTCCTGGGAAAATAGTTTGGTACATGAGAGATGAGGAACAGGAGAGAACCACTAAACCAGTGGGAGTCAGACAAAGCTTGACACGCAGAGAGGAGCTGTTTATCCATTAATCTGTTAGTGTTGTTGGTTTGTACCATATGCTGTAGTGCGCATCATTTGCAGGATAATGTTGCAGGATAGATAATGTTCATGCTGTACTTTTCAGAATTTGAATGTGTTTGTTTATATCTTTCACAGATTCCAACAAGATCTTCTTCATTTATCTTTTCCTGTATTTGTGTTTTAGGCTTTATTTGTGTCAAATATGCACTAAACTACACTACATCTAATAAATACTTAATAATGGATCTTTGTTTATTCACATGTATGAATCTATACAACTAAAAATCAAAGGTCATTCAACTCTAAATCAGGGTTTTATGTCCTGAGTTGCCAAAAAGCATTTGCAAATATGGTGAAATTGAGGTAAAACAATTGTCCATGTAGGTGTATTTATGTGTTGGTTATTGCACAAAGGGTCTGAAAATGATTAAATCTCCACTTGATGCCAAAATGTACTCAAACACAAAAATACCGCATGCCAGGAGAAAACAAAAGGTGATTCATAGAGAGAATCATTTATTTCTGGGTAATAGCCCAAAATAAATGTATTAAAACCAAACAGAAGCTTTATGTGTTGTTAACTTTGTTGAAAAATGTAGAAAAGTGATTTTTTTATACTGGAATACACAATGTGAGAATCACTAATGTGTCAGAGTAAAAGGACAGCTATGCTTGAAATTATTGCATTTAATTATGCATTTTATTATCAATTTCCTCCGTCCCTGTGTGGTTGTTTGGATAAAAGCGTCTGCCAAATGATTAAATGTAAATGTAAATGTAAAGATGCTTAAAAATGTCTCCATCCAGATGTTTCTTCCTATTATAAATGGTCCATCCACCATTTATCAAAACCACATTTTATGCAATTAATCAAGTCAGTGTGGTTCGACTGTTCAAACTGCTGATCTGGAGTCTAATAAAAAGCCATGATGGGTAAAGTTGGTGAAAACATGTGAGAGAGGAGAACATGAGAGGAGAAGAGATGAAATAAAAAGTAGAAACAGAAGGAGGAGGAGAACAGGAGTGTCTCATGGCAGGTGTGCTGCTGTTCAGCTGCTGGCTCAGGGAAACACATTCAGCCGCTCGTTTGTCATAAAGAGAAACAGCAAATTAAACATCGTCTCACCTGCTTCAGTCTGTGCTGCTACACACACACACACACACGCACACGCACACACACACACACACACACACACACACACACACACACACATAAAAGGTGTTCAGAAACAAGGTCTGCAGGACACAGAAGGAATTCAACTTTAAAGAGGAAACCCTTTCAAAGTAAAAGCAGAGGAACAAAGTCGTCGCGCGGTTTCTGGAAAACATCACATTAGTATCCAGATAAATATCTCCTGCACATAAAACCTAATTCACTGACTCTAGAGGAGCAGCTGGAAACATCTGGATGTAGAGTTTCATATGCTAAATCTGGCTCTTTGTGAAGAAAGAAACACGCACCTAATGTCTCAATAAAAACAGCAGGTTTTAAAACATGAGCTGATTTTAAATGAGCATCAGTTAAGTGTTTCATGTAGTTTGTGTTTTTACACCTGAACTGCTGCACACTGATTCAACTACTGCCTGCAGGAACACACACACACACACACACACACACACACACACACACACACACACACACACACACACACACACACACACACACACACCGTGACACATTTACGTGTGTGTGAAAGTCACAAGGTAATTCCCCACCTCTCTGTATTTGGGAGCCACTGAATGCACAGTGCTTTTTTTTTTTCTGCATTCATCCATCTGCACCTCTTCCCTACGTTGAATTTCTCGCTCTACAAATATGTCACCTAACTTCCTCCTTCCCCCATGTCAGAATTACTACAGTCAGTAGATGCTGCATCACTAAAACATCCTTCTGTTGGTTGTAGGAACAATTGCAACCATGACAATAACTCTTGGAGAAGTTTGTGTGTGAATATCACTTCATCTTCTCCACTGTCCCAGTGTCTTCTGGGTATTTCATTGCCACGGTAACCAGGTTCATATCATCCCTAGCAACTGTTTCCTTGACGAAGGTTTGACACATTCCTCTTTGCCTCTCTCCTGCGTTTCCTCCATCTCCTCCTTGGTGGTTTCCCTCCCACCTGCTCACCTTTGCCTTTCGTCTCTCAGTTTTTTTCTTTTTTGTTTTCTTCCTTCTTTCTTTCTCCAGTTTCCCTTTTTCATCCTCTCTTCCTTTCATGTTTCTCTTGCTTCACTTTCTTCAGTTTCCTACTTTTGTTTCTTCTTCTTATTTCTTCCTTCTTCCTGCCCTCTGTCCTCTCTTCCTACCTTTCTTATTGTTATGGTTGTTTTTCTCCTTTCCTTCACTCTCTCTCTTTTCCACTCTTTTTTAAATCCATGTCTTCTACTCCTTAAATGCTTCTTTTTTTATTTGTACATCCTTCTTTCTTTTTGCCGCTATTTTTAACTGTCTTCTATCTTCCTTTCTCTTCCCTTTTTATTGCCACATTCTGTCCATCCTTTATTTATTCAATGATTATTTTATTATATTGATGAACAACTTACTTTGTTCTTTCTTCCTCCTTCCTTTGTTCCTTTCCTTCTTTTCTTCTTCTTCTCTCCTCTCATTTCCCATTTTTACTTTTTCATTCTTACTTTTATTTTGTTTTACTTCCTGTTATTACTGTGTTTCCTTTCCTGATCTCATTCTTCCTCAATTCTTTCTTCTTTCTGCTTTTGGTTTCTCTATTTTTCTACTCTGCCTTCTGTCCTGCTTTTGTGGGCTTTCCTTCCCCGGTGGCTTCTTTTTTTCTGTCTTTTTAAAAATGTAACTCGTACTTTCTGTCTCCCCTCCTTTAGGTCTTCCTCCATGCATGTATTTTCTCTTTTTTACAAAGTGCTACACTTGACATCTTGTAAAAAAAAAAGAATCGCTCAGAAACACATGAATGCATGCATGTATGTATAAATGCCTTCACACACACATGCGCGCGCACACAAATGCTGAACAGTACAAAATGAGGTCATTTCTAAGGGGATAAATCACCTAAAATGGAATCATGTAGACAGGTAGTTTGTGTGTTTCATGACACACAAACAAACCCACACACACGTGTTTGGGTCAGCGTATCCCTCTGCAGGAGGAGATACAATTCCTGCTACTGACAGGAGAAGAATAAGAGGCTGTTGACCGTGTGTGTGTGTGTGTGTCTGACCTACCGAGCTCATTATTAAATATCCATGAGACCATTAAGCTAAACAGATGAATGGGACTCTATTATTGCTGCGCACACACTCGCTTCACGATCCACTGACTGGTGAATATGAGAACACACTTCAGTGTTTATTAATAACTAAAATGACTGAAAGAAGTCAGAGGAACAAAATGAAAAAAGGAAAAATAAATATACTCATTTGCCCTTTCTTTTGTTGCTGGTTCCTAATTCTTTCAATCCATTGTGTCTCCTTCTTCACTCTTCACTTGTTTTACTTCTTTCTTTCCTCACTGTATGTCCGTCTCTGAAGGACGCCATATAATTATATATTTCTTCCACTGATATGTTTTTTTCTTCATCAGCTTCTTTGATCAGTGCTGTTAACATCTCTGAGTCATGACCTCTTGTTAAGTCACTACTATCGTAGTAGCTTCACCTGTCTCCCTGTAGAGGACTTGATTCAAAAGTGTCTTTGTATTTATATGCTGAATTTGGAAGTTGGAATAGATTATACTGTGGATTGTTCTTTTTTCAATTGAATGAATGCAACTTTCATTTGTGTTCAAACCAGAAATAAAAGCTGGTGCCCACTGTGGTGCAGCATGGCATCACGTGTTGCCACTGGTTCGTAGAGTATGTAAATGATAAATATGGTTGTGCAGCAGTATATTAGAACATTTTTTTCCTCCAAAAATTAAAAACAATTCACATTTTATTTTTATCTCTTCCTTATGTACATCTTTATAATACTTGCTAGTCAGTGTTTTCTTCTTCGTTCTCATATTTGTTCCTTCGAACATAAGAACATAAGATGGAAAACAAAAATAATGCATGTATATAACAAGAAAAGGGCTGTTTGAGTGGACTTTGGTTTCAGGGTTCAGGTTAGTATCAGGTTTAGTTGTTATTGGTAACAGGGAATGCATTAAGACAGTGAGTGTCCTCACAGGTATAGAAAGACCACTATGTCTGAGTCCGGGGTTGTGTGCAGGTGTTGACCATCAGATAGGAGGACTTTCTCCTCTCCAGTTACAACCTCCTGTCTGCTCTGAATCCATCTGATTAGGACACACACACACGCACACACACACAAAGTGTTTAGAGGTGTAGATGTTAAGGGGGTGAAGTAAGGACTGGGTGAGGGTGAGGTGAATTTCGTAATAAGGCAGGTAAAATGACCCCTAAATAAAAGACTGTGTGTGTGTGTGTGTGTGTGTGTGTGTGTGTGTGTGTGTGTGTGTGTGTGTGTGTGTGTGTGTGTTTCTCTGGGGGGGTGTAGTGCAAGATGAGATGACAGATAGTTATCAGAAGAAAGGAAATCTTTCCTCTCCTCCTCTCTGTGCATCTGTGTGTATTTCAGTGTGTATGTATAAGTGATAACGCTTGTTCTACGTACACACACTGTCTCCATTACATGAATGTTGGACTAAGTCAGAGCTCCTTACAGCGCCACACTTGTAATATTACACATTTAATATTTATGTGTGTTTAAAAAATTCAGAGAGAAGATTCAGAAAAAAAAATGCCTGCAAAGTGTCACACCTGCTTTTCAGTGGCTTTAAACACCATTAACCATCTGAACCATGTGACCCTGCAGTTTCGGCCAAGACCAACCACTTACGCATAACTTAATGTTTGTAACATGCTGAAGAAACGTAAAGAGTCGAGCAGATCTTTATTGTTTGCAGAGATCTGGAAAGTGGTGTTTCATGTGTCCTTTTTGACTGACCTTACTTGGAACAATCACTGTGGACCCTATGTTGATGCTGATGTTGTGTTTTATTGGAGGTCTTGCTGCAAAGACAAGAACTTCTGTGTTGGATAATCTCTCTCTACTTCAGGTTTCCAGATTCGTATGTCACATTTAGTCACTGGAAAAACTTACTGTAACCGGGTAACTTCACTGTTTGTAAGACACCAAACCAACTCAACACAGCGCCACAGACACCGCACCATCAACTAGCGTTTTGTTAGAGTACTTGTAGACAGACGCAGACAAATATAAACGCTCACAGTGATTGAAGCCACTTGCACACCCTAAGGTGTAGACTCTGCATAAAGTCAATGCAGAGGTATAAATCCTTTGTATCCGTGTGTTGGAGGTCATGGTCCTTGCAGTGCAAGAACAACCAGCAGTTTTAGTGAAAGCAAAGGTTAAAATGACAGGTCAAAGGTCACTCACCACCAGGTTTCCGATGACCATGACCAGCATAAAGACCAGGATGCAGAGCGGCTGACCTGCCACCTCCATACAGTCCCACATAGTCTCTATCCACTCGCCGCAAAGCACCCTGAAGACGATGAGAAACGAGTGGAAAAAGTCCTTCATGTGCCAGCGAGGAAGAGCGCAGTCCTTCGAGATCTTACAGACGCAGTCCTGATGGAGGGAAACAGGACAGAGACGGCTTCATGTAATGAACCTGTGTCTTCAAATCTGAGTGACATGAAGGCTGTGAGCGGCGTTACCTGGTAGTTTTTCCCAAACAGCTGCATGCCAACCACGGCAAAGATGAAGACGATGATGGCGAGGACAAGAGTCAGGTTTCCCAGAGCCCCCATGGAGTTACCGATGATCTTGATCAGGGTGTTGAGGGTCGGCCAAGAGCGAGCGAGCTTAAACACCCGCAGCTGGGAGGAAGAAAAGAAAGAGGATTTCAAAATAAAGTCAGTCTATAATAAAGTAATAAAGAAATAATCATTGTGTGATAAATAACTAAGGAAGTAATAACTGAGGTGTGTATGTTGAATCGTCATTAGCATCTTTTAGTTTGAGCAAACTCCTCAGGTGAAGAAACCAACAACAGAAGATAAAGAGAAACAGAGGACAAAACAGAGAAGGGAAGGACAACATCAGACTGTGTGACAAGAGAAAGACAATTAAAACACGAAAAGAAGGAAAAGGAATTAAAACACATAAGAGCAAAGGTAAAACAAGGAAATAAAGAAAACACTGAGGAAAAGTGTACGTGTGTGTGTGTGTGTGTGTGTGTGTGTGTGTGTGTGTGTGTGTGTGTGTTTATTAGAGTGTGTTTGCCTCTGGCAGAACCTGACAATACCCAGAGTGACACTTAGAGAGATTCACACAGACACATGAAGACAGGCTTCAAGGATCTCTCTGTTTCTGTGTGTGTGTGTGTGTGTGTGTGTGTGTGTGTGTGTGTGTGTGTGTGTGTGTGTGTGTCTTCGATTGATGTTGTCAGCCACTGTCCTCCCCTTGTTTTCCTCATTTGTCAGCACAGCAAAGTTGGCCAATCACCACGTCCTCTGCGTGCTGTCACACATCCCACCGATCGCTGCCATTTCTTTGATGCTTCAGCTGTCAGTCACCCAGCTGCAGCAGCACAGCTCTCCCTTCTCTCTTTACTACTTTTACTTTATTTTAATTCTACTTCTGATGAAACCACTGCTGTGTCTTAACGTATTCTCAGCTACCGTGCAGTTTGAGCATTTTAGGCCCTAAAACGGCCCTAGACAGGACATATTTAATTTATCTATTTATTTTTAGCTGGAACACCTGTTTCACTGAGAATCAAGTGTTAATATTAACTTCTTTGCTTTTTTGTAAGAGAAGTGAAACCCCTTTAGAAAAGTCTTTTTCTCAAAAACCTTTAATACATAAGTCAGTTTATAAAAATCTGTCACATGTGCAAATTATCTCATGAATATCAGCAGCTACATGTCTCAGAAGCCACGCTGTTTTAGCACATGGAGAACACCTAGAGTTGTCCAGCTGAAACCTCCTCTGTTTGAACACAACCCATGTGGCTATATTCATGGATTTACCAGTCTGAAGGAGCGTAGCACACTGAGTCCCTCGACGTCGGACAGGCCGAGCTCCATGAGGCTGAGGCAGACGATGATGCTGTCAAAGATGTTCCAGCCCGTCTGGAAGTAGTAGTACGGATCCAGAGCGATGATCTTCAACACCATCTCTGCTGTGAAGATCCCTGAGAACACCTAGCAGACAAAAAAACCAGACACACAAATGTAAACAGGTTACAACACTGGCAGGGTCGGTTTTTCTGTATGATGACACCTTATTTACTATGAGCACTTTTACTTTTGGCACTTTTAATACATTTAAAGGCAAATTCTTCCTCCAAAGTATAATTTTGACTGTGGGACTGTGAGTTTTCCCACAATGTGGTAAATGATGAATAACTTTTATCTAAAGCTGCATTAACTCAGATTTTACACTTTTTCTGATATGTCAAGTTTAGACAGAGCAGGAAGTGGTGGGATTGAGGCCGCGTGTTGCTGTTCTGCTGAATTCTGTGAAATGCCAAAGAGGGTCTTTTTCCTCCCATATGCCATTTTATACTTGTTTTTGGAAAATTGTATTTCTCTCCCCAGCTTTTATAAATTTTAAACACTAAAAGCTGCACCATGCACCACCACACTTAGCATTAGAGCTTCCTTGGAGACAACATGTGCTCTCCCAGCACACTGAGTATATGAATGTGAACACCCTGTACATCGACAAAACATAAAGCTGGCATGGCAATAATTTTTTCACTCTTTTGGCAACAATTAGGTTAAAGATAAGATTAATATATGTCAAACACAACAAACGTCCTTTACCTTTAAAAAATACTGGAAACCACCTGCAACTCTTCAGAAATACAGACAAATAAGAGCAAAAACGTGCTGTGTTCAGTCCTTAAATCATACTGAAGATATAAAAAGTACTAATCAATCAAAGAAGATCACCTCTAATTTAAGGATACTTGAACACAGCTGTGTCTCTTACACACAACACAGACAGTACACACTTCCAGGTAGGGACAAAGTCAGCTAAGGACACATGCATAACCACACACAAGAGCTAAATGAAGGGCAGAGTTAGCCAAAAGGTAGGACATTTCAGACTGGGTTAGGTTCTTTTTTACACACACACACACACACACACACACACACACACACACACACACACACACACACGCACAAAGTTGTGTCATCTCCTATAACAACAGCAGAATTACACACGTTCTTTAAAAGGGATGTTCCAGGACACTGACCTGATATACAAACACTTGCAAAACATGAAACCTATAGTACCATGAGTCAACATAGTGTGTGTGTGTGTGTGTGTGTGTGTGTGTGTGTGTGTGTGTGTGTGTGTGTGTGTGTGTGTGTGTGTGTGTGTGTGTGTGTTGTATTTATTGCATGTTAAAGTGACAGTATGGGAGACAGCTCACTGTAATGGTAAATAAGGAGAGCTATCATTACTCTAATTCTGCAGAAACCTGGGAAAGTTTTTGTCTAGGAATTCATTCGATTCCCTGTAAACAAGCCCCAACTAATGACTTAAGTCAGGCAGGGTCCAATTTATATCCAGTCTAATCAGGTCTAATAGGGCTATATGTGATACTTGAGTGGATCCAAGCACATGCTATATATGATTACATGGAGCGTTGTCATTATAAAAAGTATAATAGCCTGGAAAAAAAAGAAATCAGATCACATCATGCAGGTTCCTTATAACCTCCAACAGCTGCCTATTACTCTCACAATATAATTTATATACATAAGACCCTTGATGATCTGCCTGCACAGTAAATATCAAACATGCTCTCAGTCTATAAGTCTAATAGACCACAGGTTCTTCTCTAAGTACCCCAAACTACTCAAGTTGTGGTGAGATAACATTTACCATCTATGAACCGTTGTCATCTGGCTGTTGTTGGATGTTTGTAGGAAAAACTTGTGTGTTAGCAGGTATTCTCTAGAAAAGCCAATTTATTTGTGCAAAAATAAATAAATAAACAAATGCCCACACTACATTGTTATCGGTGCCTCATGGTTTATATGTGTGTATGTGTCTAGGTTGCACCTGGAAAGATGATGTATTGAGGTCGTTCAATATATGTGAAGATTGAATTTGGAGTGTGCAGTGTGTTGCAGAAAACAACGCTGGTGTCTAAAAACTCTGACTTATTCTAATAACACTTTTCTCAGCTGTTTGCTCTTCTGGTTTGATCTCTTAAGCCTCTCATTCTGTCTCTCTCTGCAGACCTCAGCTTGTGCAGATTTTGCCTCCCTCTGCTTTACATTTCACGTGCGTCTGTGTGTTTGCTGTGTTTAAAGTATGTGTTTGTTCCGCTGTGTGTGTGTGTGTGTTCTTACAGCAGCAGCCCCTCTCCCTGCTTGTTGTTCCAGACAGAGGGGATCCTCGATGTGACACTGACTACGTGACACACGTGTGTTTGTGTCTTTCTCTGCTTGTGTATGTGTGAATGTATGAGTCTCTCAAAACAGTGAGTTTTGAGGTTTGATAGACTGTGACTAAAGATTTTTGTCTGCAAGTGTGTGTATGATGCACATGATGACACTAGTGCAGAAAATCAGAGGCTTTTTCTGGGGTTATCTCTCACTCACCCAAACACACACACACACACACACACACACACACACACACACACACACACACACACACACACACACACACACCTCTTTTATGGGCTCATTAACTCTGTAGTGCGTTGATTAGCTACTCAACAATCATGCTGTTATTATTACTGACATGAAGAGAGTCGCTCTCTCACTCTGTCTCTCTTACACACTTCATCTGTGAGTGTGTGATGTATTGATGAAGGAGGTTCTCTTGGAATAAAAAACAAAAAGAATCAGCTTGTAGGAGATTCAGACTTTCAAATTGACAGAACAGAAGTAATGATCATACTGGTGATATCAGCCTCAGCAACTGAGTGACCAGAGGTTTCTGTATAATGGTAATTATATAATATATAATAGTAGTGTAGTGTGGTGTTGTGGTAGTTATGAGGTCTGAGCTTGTGTAACAATGTGTTGACACCACTCAGAGAAGTTAATGAAGTCAAACACATCACAGCTACAGTATACAGCACATTACAGTATTTTATCATTTTATCATTATTCATCATATTGGCTATAAAAACTATAACGTTAGAGCTATTTGTTTTATTTTACAATCTCTGTATAGTTTGACAATAAAAGTTTACGTTTACTGCTAAAAGTAGGATTTACAATGCCACTTTGTCAACTAAACTGTAAAATAAAACTTTACCATCAACTAATCACTGCTCTTAGCTTTTAAGAAAAAAAGATTAAATAAATAAAATGAATGTTGCACATTTTATAGAAACTTGTTTTAGTTTACTGCTTTGGTAGTCAAACTCACAAATCCAGATCTGCTTTGTTAAAATTATCTGTTGGGTAAAATGTTTATCCTTATGTTTATTTAACCCTCATTAAAGGGTTAGTTTACAACTGGAGTAGTAGAGCCAGAGTCAGTAAAAATAAGTTTCAGTCACTGAGACACTGAATTCAACACTAACATTCACTGTTGTTGACAAACTGCTGGCTGGTCCATGACATAGCTTTGACCAGTCCGTTATGGGTCCCTACTGCTCCGTCTTTTTATGTCCGTGTTTAGCACGGACATAAAATTAAATAGACATTAGTAATGAACATCTGATTTTACTACAAAGAATAGAGGGAAAGTTTAATTTGTTCACCACTGAATCCTCAAAGTTCTGCTATTCTGCTCAACTCCACATAAATAATAACAACAATAATGGCAGAACATTTAACGCTATAGATTGATGTCTGATTTTGTGATTATTTGCATTCAAATGTAGCATCTTAGTTTATTCTGCAACCTCGACTGCTGTTCAATAGGAAACAGGACGCTCATGGAGAACTATGGTGGGTTAGGATGTGTGGGCTTCAGATTTGGTTGCTTCCTTACCAAAAACTTGTGTGTGTGTGTGTGTGTGTGTGTATGTATCACAAATCCAGACTGGTTAGTTTGAGGCTCAGACACTGAGTTCAGCACCGAGGACTGTGTGTGTGTGTGTGTGTGTGTGTGTGTTTGTGCAGAGGCAAAGTCTCTGATTCACTGACTGAGGGATGAAAAACTACTCTGACCAGCACTGTGCGTGTATGTGTGTGTGTTGGCTCACAAACAGAGGATGTCAACATCAGCACTCGCTAATAACAGTTACATCAGCAAAGAGAGGATGACAAGGACTCTGTGTGTGTGTGTGTGTGTGTGTGTGAGAGAGAGAGAGAGAGAGAGGGAAAGAAACACGTGCTTAGTTTTGTCACAACCAGGCAGATGTAATGAGTAAGCACCAGGCCACACACACACACACACGCCAATGTTCGAACACACGATGACCGGCGGGTGCAGGCTGGTCGGGGCAACGGCACACATACAGTCTCAGAGGGTTTTATAATAGTACATTACTTATCTATAATGTTCATTAGTATTTTTAAAAAATATTACATTTATTTGAGGATTGTACTTTACTTTGATTAAAAAGTCAAAAAGAAAAAAGACAAAGCAGGTTTTAGCACCCTCCAAGCAGGGGATCAAATGTGTTTGTGTGTGTAAATTCCCAACAACCACCTTTATCAAGAGTCTCAAAAACACACAGACACCAACAATAAGTTTCTCCTGCGTCGTCCTCTGTCCGTCTCTCTCTCTCTACAAAGAAACTTCATTACAGCAGAGGTTACAGCTCATTTTTCATTCATACACTAACAAGTCTGGGAGACAAATTGGAGGCTGTAGGTGCTGTATTTCTTGCTAGAAGATGAAGATGAAGAAGATTTTAAAGGTCCTCAAGTCCTCTAGAGGAAATGGAGGTCTTGGAGAAAGGGAAGCCAGTCTGACTGTCTCGTGTTGAAAATTACAGTTGTTGCCATTAGTAAATGTAACCAGTGAGTTGCTGGGACATGTTGTGCCAGAAAACCTATACTGCAACAGACTGAAGAAGGGGTGATCTCAGACTAATAGGGTTCCTGAATCAGAAAATAAGTCTCTGTGGTCATTGTCGGAATATAGAATAATGGAATAGAATAATCAACCGAATCAATTGTTAATAGTCAAATGTTGTATAAAGTTGGCATGAGTGTCAGAAAAGGGACAAAACTGACTGACATAACCCTTAATCCCAAGAACTATGATGCTGTAACAATTGTTTTAAGCATACTGAGGTCTTAATGTAGGTCTAGGCTGCTAAATCAGATGGGGCTTTCATGCTGGTAGCAGGAACCTGTGCCAAAGTCCACATAAAGTAGTTTTATACTATTGTATATACATGTAGAAAACCATGTAGACCAGGTGGTGGATTTCTCAGCAGAAGTAATGTGCAGATATTCTACCAGTGTCACTTCATTTCAGGGAACATGTGCTTATAGGTTGGAGAAAGCTCAGACTGGTCTTCTATTGGGTGTCGTGTCGGGTGCTGCAATATTGTGGGGTGACAACACCCTTGGATCTTTGGACAGTCACATGACAAGAGTTAGGGCTGTATTCTTGACAATAAATTAACTATTTTCTTGAGCAAAATGTGATATGGAATTAAAATTATACTCAGAGATTGGGAACAGGTACAAATACTAAACACTACAAATTTGGTTTTAAAGCACCGTATATCAGGTATCATAGCCTGTTTCCAGTCCTCTGGATGGTTGTTAGATGTGTTCAGCAAGGTAAATGGGAGCTGTGTGCATATTTTCTAAGGTGGAAAAACAACTGAGCCAAATCACAGATTTTCTTTAGTGGGATGAAGAGAAGCAATGTCATCTTCTCCGGCCAGAGTGAGGGAAATGTCCGTTGAAATAGCAACAAGGGTGGATGGGACGGATGCAGCTTTAAAGCAGTTTCCATGTGTAACTCTTTGGCACCTGCATGTTTCTTTGATTGTGATGAGCCACCTTGAGTTAACCTTTCCTAGCAACAGCAACTGCATGATGGGGACATCGCTCACTACTAATCACCAACATGACAAGTGTATCAGGCCGAGTGAAGTAAAACAGAATGACAATTCAACCTTCTAACAACAATTTTAGCACAAAACCACCAAACAAAACCTGTTTTTGGCCAAACTATACTGTGTGGATTCACTATCAGAGACATTCAAGGTTAAATACACTCAGGAAATGTTGTGCACTTAATGCACAGTGTAGCTCTATGGATAAAAGCCTCCACTAAATGCTATGTATACTGTACTGCAGATCTCTGCACACATGGTACTATTGATATGTAAAAGCCAAAGAGCGAAGCTAAAGAGCACATGACAAACAACAACAGCACCAGTGAAAGCATTAGCTGACATTGATTCTGTCAGCACAGTAATGTCCTGACATGATCCTCTACAAACGACCTTACATAACACACACACACACACACACACAAATACAGCAAAGGGCCTCCTGTCCGTCAGAAAGGCTAGCTAAATGCTATGTAAACATCTGTGAGGATTAGAGGGTTTGATCCTATAAAGAACTTGAGAGTGCAACTGGATCCCAGTGACATGACTCTGCCATTATCTGAGACCTGAACTGCTTCTAAATTGAATTGCAGAAGAAGTTTGGACTGCCAACGCTGCAGAAACTTACAGCTACATAAAACTGCAGGCGGGGTGAGAGTAACAGTATAGGGAGATTGTATAACTGCTGGTACTGATAACTCAATGGTCATCGGGTTGTTGTGGAAGCTGTCTGGACACATGGATGCTACAAAATAGTTGGAACATAGTGTCAGAAAAGTGAGAAAAACTGATTGACATAGCCTTTAATCCCAAGAGTTGAGATGCTGTTAAATTTGATTTAAGCATACTGAGGTCTTAATGGAGGTCAAGGCTGCTAAATCAGAGTGGGCTTTCATGCTGGTAGCAGGAACCTGTGCCAAAGTCCACATGAAGTAGTTTTATACTGTTGCAGAGACATTGTCAGGTGCTGTTCTATAATTTCTGACAAGAAATGCATTAAGCTACATTCCTTTACTGATTTAGAAGCCATGGCACCTCAACTTCTTTTCAACTCAATCACAATCACAATCTAAGTAGCTTCTTCAGGCTTGTGAAGGTCATTAGATCATCAGGATTACACATGTGTCTACGACACCTCAAATGCTCAAAATGGGCCATGGGTGTGGCCTCTATGGTGGACATTCTTTCTTAGGACAGTTGAAAGGGCGGCATGGAAAACGTGAAATAGATAGAGCCTGAAATCCCCGTATCTACTAAGGGAGGGATTTTCCAATCTGCAGGGTTAATTTACATTTTTCCTGCACACAAATTTGAAGAGAATCATTCATCTAACTTTCAGCCGGGTCTGATGACCTGGCTGAAGCTAAATGTAGGGTTGAAGTTTGTGTTAACGTATTCCATGAGAAATAACCCATCGATACACCAGTTTATCTCTATAATGGAAATTGGTTCAAACTGGAATCATAGGGTTAATAAAACTATGTCAATCTCCATGTAAATCTCCCACCGTTGGGCCCAGACCCACCGATTGAACGCAACTGCTGCAGGCCAGGCCAAAGCCACAGTTTCTACTTATAAACTTTATTACCATTTTCTGCCTTGTACAGTGGCCTGAAGCCTGAGCTGAGGAAACCTGACATCCCCCAACAGGTATGTGTGTATGTGTAGATGTGATCAGCATAGTGATTTTGGCCATGGGTCTTTCACACGTCAGGTGAACCAATTACCATATTGCATCAACCTATCAGCTTCTGTCAGATCATCAGCGCACCTGCAGGGTCAAACACTGGAGTTAGTCACAGTGGTTTAAAGCTATCCGACCCGTTTATGTCAACTCTAATACTGAAACTCACCCCCCCACCTCCCCTCCACACACACACACACACACACACACACACACACACACACACACACACACACACTTCTGTTCCCAAAAGCATAGACCTCAGTGGCTATTTTCCTCTCCAAACCCTCAGGTTTTCAAAATCGTACAAAAAGGTTTGAGGCCGTTTCAAAGGTCCAAGAGTCTTTTTTCCCAAACAGTCTTTTTCTCCTAGATTCCTCGACTCGCCTGAAGTATTCATTGCACACACACATGCTTACTAAACACCCAGTGAAGAGACTCCTCCACTTCTGCCTCTTCAGGAAAAGTTGGCAAGATGTTCAGAACACCATGTCTCAGAAAATGGGAAAACCTTATGCGGCACTATGAATCATGGCTGGATACCAAATACCTTGTTAATGGTCCTATATTGGCCATTGGATATGACAGAATCCTGCAATACTACCTTGTAAACACTAGTTTTTTTAGTTTTACCTCTTTTTAAATTTACATTGTCAGGACATTATCACTGACGTTAGATCAGGGCTGGTCAATTTCGGTCTGCCCTGCTTGTTTTCTGACTATCCCTGCCCTACCCACAGCTGTACCCATTTTTAAATTCAAACACATTGAACAATTAAAATTGGCACCATGGCCATTTTTTCCCTCCTTCCTACCAGGTTTCCGATGCTGAGCATGCCGTTGAACTCGTCAGTCATGGGGTAGTGCTCCATAGCCATGAAGAGGGTATTGAGGACGATGCAGACGGTGATGGCCAGGTCCAGGAAGGGATCCATCACCATGATCTTGACCAGCTGCTTCAGTTTCAGCCAGCAGGGGCAGCACTCCCACACCAGGTAATGATGGGCAAACACGTACCAGCAGGGGTGACACTTCTTATGGGACTCCTCCAGTTCTGCACAGACCAGAACGAAACAGACCAAACGGAGAGAAGGGAATTCAGTAGAGATTAAGAATAGATACTGTATCTAAAGGAGTGATGAGGAGAGTATGGGAGAGATGAAGATAATGAATCAGTTAATAAATAACTGACTGGGCTGGTTTAAGAAAAATCTGTCTCAATGTATTTTATTAGAATATAAACAATCTCGATCTTTCTTTCACCCTAACCAGTGTTTTTCTTGTCTAAACCCAACCTGACTCAGTGCTGCAGACGCAAACTAGTGTCTGTGGTTTGTCACTCCTGCACATTATACACCCTGGATCTACCCCAGACACTTCCTTGCGACTTGCTTTCTCTTGATTGCAGCTTCATAAAAAAAAGAAAGCATCAGAACATATTCAAAATACGATCACGTTCATCATAAAACGTTTACTACAGAAGATAGATGTTATAATTGCATTGCAATAAGTTGCAGTTTATTTGCTTAGGAAGATACATTTTAAGAGAGTACAGGAAAGGAGTACATGACCTAGCACAGCAGTGTCTGCCTAATGTGTTTTTAGTTGTTTTTGGACAACGATGGAGAGCTACAGCACAGACATTACATTGCAGCTGAGTAGAAGCAATTCATTGTTGGTTTTAGTGCCCGTAGGGGGATTGTTGAAAATACTATTAATTTAGAAAATGACCAAAGTTATACTTACATTACAGAGTTTGAGGAAAAGTGCACCAGTGGGACAGTGTCTACACTGAAACATCACATGTTGCTAAAGGTCAAGGGCAGAATTAAAGCAGGCATCTAAATTTTTAGATTTGATAAAAATTAGACACATTTCATGTGTTGAAATTATTAATTTTCTTGCAGACAGAATGAAGGCGAGGACAAGAAAAGAAGAGGAAAGAGTGATGGAAGGAAGAAGGAAGTAAATGTATTCATTATTTTGAATATTTGTCAGCTCAGTTTAAGATTCGTTTAAGCCCTCGTGTGTATTTTCTTGACCATTTTATAACATTCTCAAAATTGTGAGACGTAAAACGTACTTACTGTAAGATACTATGTGTCTATCACAATGTGTCTCCTACCACCTTTTGTTATTTTATAGGAGTCAGTGAGCACTCACAGTCCTGATCTAAACTCTGATTGTCAAAAACACAGATATGATCCATAAATAAAAAGACACAAAACAAACAAGTGATGTTGAATCCTTACAGAATAAATACATGCACAGAAACAGAAAAACGAGGAAAGATAAAAAGGAACAAAGGCAGGAGAGAAGGAAGGAATGAAGGGTGTACAGATGGATGGAGGGAGGACAGCACTGGGTTTTTGTATTTTCCTGTATAATGATCTGTTCTCTAAGAGCAGCCACCGGCGAGGAGAGAGACAGTGACTCAGCAGACCTAACACAGACACACACACACACAGACACAGGCATGTTCTCACAACACACATGAATGCTTATATGCACAGACATGAACGCACAAATCTAATGCATGAATATCATCAAACACACAGGAACTTGGAATTATGTCACGGTTAATGAGGGAAAACAGGATAACGCTCTCCCTCTCTTTTTTTTTTTTACTTCATTCTGTCTTTATGTCTCTCTGCTTTTCCAACTCTCTCGCACAAACAAAGGCAGCATCCCCCTGGGGTTTGGCTGGGGCAGCAACACAGACACACACACAATCACACACACACGGTTCCACAACCCTGTATTGACACACATTACACAAGAACACAGAGAGACCGGAAGCATTCATGTATACGCAGAAGCATTAATAGACTCACTTGGATGTAAAACACAGACAAATAGATGGTTACACAACCACACAAACACCCAGTGAAGGGAAACATGGATACGCTGAAGTACACAGCGTGAGGTAAAAAGTCAGACAAGGTTACAGTTCCTTATTAACACATAATTACAAACACAGCAGAAGCACAACCGAGTTTTTAAAATTCATTTTGATGGGAATAAACTAATAAAATAATGGCTGCTGGAAGTGAAGGTACCAATTTAAAAGGCAGTTGGGATGATTCAAAAAATGTTTAAGGTTTGGTTCATGCAAATAACAAAACAAATGTTTTAAAGTCCTAGCAGTGCCACAAACCCAGTGGTTTTAACATATGTCTCTGGATTTCTGTGTCCTACCAAATATACAATAAATTAGGTGAATTTGTTTTTTTTTGGAGCAAAGAGCCATTTTTAAAAACTGCATAATAATAATAACTACATAATAATTATGCAGTAAATGTTCCACAATTTAAATAAGTGAAAGTTTTAAACAATAATCTGGAAAGTTGGACAGCGTGTGAAGTAAGTTGAAACTTTTAATAGAAATACATGAAAATCTGTGCACTATTCACCCAATATTGTAAAAAATAAATAAATAAATCATATATCTAGTTTTTAAATCTATTAATTTAGCATAATTTACCTTCAATATTATATTATTATTGAAAATATGGTTTTATGACATTTCAAGTATGAAAAAGATTAAAATTTACTTTAGATGATTACAATTTCAGAATTTGTATATTAATATAGTATCATACATAATATTAATTATCTACATATAAAACATAAACGTAACATTTCTAGTTCCATTACAATTTCAGGTTGTTTTGACAGCAATTGATGGCATTTAAATTGTGAAACAATTGCTGTGTAAATATTCCGTAATTAGCAGTCTGTAATTTTCTAGGATAGTGAACTAAAGTTTGGGAGGTTAAGAAGTAAAAAAAAAAAAAAAAAAAACCCATACAAGACATAAGCAGGAATGATTTTTACCCCCTTTTTGTGTGAACTTTAATATTAACTTAAAAATGAATTAACTTCCTTGAGGGCATTTTTTTTGTTTGGTTTGTTTAAAATTATATTTCTGTGTATACTTACCGCCAAAACGGTGTCGTATCATGAGCTTAAGCTGATTAGACCTTTGATTAACTGGTCATTTATACAGATTCAACTTAAATGTGTTAACCATTGGATTTCTTATAGCCTGATCTAATTGTTGTTTCTGTGTTAAAACCTTTGAACAGAGGTTTAACCAAGTTTATGTTGCTCTTCACCTTCCATGGCATCTGTGAGGTAGCTAGCAGCGCTGAGCGCCCTCCCCCTCCGCTCCGAGTCCTGTGTGGACGAAGGCCGAGGTAACAGCATCGTACTGAGCTCCGTAGTAGACGTGGGGACCTGAGGTGGGAAGTGAGAGAAGGGTTGATTGTTTACATGGAACAAGGTTTCTTCTTAGAGGAACACACAGAAAACACACACACACACACATTCATGAAGACATGAAGGTTGTAACAGACACCAACACACATATTCAAGGTTCATTCATAAGGATGAGCTGTGATGATCCACTTAACTGTTGCTGTGGTGACAGCATCACACACACAAACACACACTTTTGTATGGTAGTCAGTGTGAGAACACTGACATAATGCATTCCCTAGCCCCCTACTGTAGTGTAGGCCAAGCTAATCTAATCTGTTTTAATTTTTAATTTATCACCTAATTCATCATGGACTGTCGTACTCTAACTCTAACCCTCACAACAAACTGCCTTACCGTAAACTTTACTCAACCCAAAACCTTATTCTATAACCCTAAAACCTCGTCTTTACCCCGAGATTGCTCTTCAAACACACTTCTAATTGTGAGGACCAGCTAAATATCCTCACACACACACATTAGGTCAAACCTGGTGAGGTGATTTCTAGGTATGTTTTGTGTGGCTGCACTTCATATCACCACGGTAACAAATAAGCAGGCGATGACTGGTGTTCAATAAATCTGAGAAATCAGTGTGTCACCGCTGTGTGTGTGTGTGTGTGTGTGTGTGTGTAACTCTGTCTCACTTAAAGAATTAATTCATAATTTTCATGTATCCGTTATTCTTTTTGAGGGTGGAACTTATCGACTCAACTCTCGTCTTAAAACCTGACTTCAGTTCAGAGTAAAGGTTTTAATTACAGTATACTACTGTAATACTACTGTAACTCAACAGCTCTCAACATCCACATACTTCAGCGCCACATAGCTCTTGGTAGCAACAACCAAAAAAGGACAGAAAAAAAGGTTCACACAGCTCAGTACTGCTCTGGTCATGATGCCTCCTGGAAGGTTCCCTGTGGAGGTTTTCCAAGCATGTGCAGGTGGGAGGGGGCAGACCCAGTGGAGGGATTATAAGTCTCATCAGGCCTGAGAGAGTCTCAGGATCTCCTAGCTGAACCAGCTTAGCCGTTTTAGAAAATACAAATACGTTGGCTGGCTTGGGATTTAGACACCTGGGTCACTTTGCCTGCTACCACATCCACCACGATGTGGATATGAAGTAGTTGTACTAATCTCTTTCTTCTTGTTAGCAGGACAAAAAAAAGCAGAACAATAAAAAACATTACAGGCTGTGGGCCGGACTTAGTTTAACAGCTGTTTTCTAGCTGTTGTATCACACAGTGATGCAGCAGTATAAGCACAAGATGACCATTAATGCTGCAGAAAAACAAAATGGACAAATAATTTTACATATGAAGGGGGTAGGATTTTATTTTTCTTCATAAAAGAATCATATGAAAGAGAAAATGCACCAGTTAAAAAGAAGAATACTTCAGTTTAAGGATCTATTAGCGATTATATAAATTGTGCAGTTGTAGTATTCAAATTATTTATATTATCAGATAAGTATCATGGGTACAATAAGATATATGCTGTTGTCTTTAGGGACTTCATGCCTGTGTTATCTTTGCCCAGGAAAAAATCAATTTGAACACCTGGATGTGCCAGTATTGAAGAAACTGGGAAAACTAAATGTACTGATGAAGATCATGTGATGTGAATGAAAGCCCTATAAATGAAGCCGTTTCCAAAGCCAATAATGGAATATTTCACATCAGTTTGTACACATTTTCATAAAACCCTTGTAATCGTCACTACACTGTAAACACAGCTCTGTAGGTTTGAACAGTGCTCGGCTCCTGACAGTGGGCTCTGGAGAGTTTAGAGACGAACCTGGATAAACCTCATTTGCTCAGGTGTGATTACACAACATTTCCTGCTAACTGTTCTTCCAATGAGACGCAACACATGGACCTTAAAGGTCAACGCCCACGACAACGCCTACATCCCGTCTGTGTGCCAGGCAGGGAAGCACCAGGGAAACACACACACACACACACACACACACACACACACTGCAGCCAGCTGTGCACAATTTAGCTTCTGTTAGCTGCTGTGGGTTGCTATGGCAATGTTTCCGCGGCAACTACGCGTGTGCTCCCTCCTCCCACTCGTCTCTCCATCAGTCTGAGCAGCAGGACGACAGGTTCGTGTTCTTCATGGACACAAAGAAGCAGAAATAGTTCTTTATGTCAAAACATGAAACTCGGAGCTGCTCTGAACTCCCACACAGCCCCTGCAGTTTCTATTTAGTGGTCCGTGTTTCAGTGTGAAGTTGCTTTTCAAAACTGTGCAAGAAGTTTCGATCAGTTATTTGTTAGAATATGAGATTTTTTTTTCCTTCCTACAGCAGCGTTCAGCGTGGAAACAGATAAGTTCAGTACATTTCTTTGTGTATTGAGCAAATCAGCGAATTGTTCTATCATTCAGAGAATGAAGGTCTTAGGGTCTGATGTTGTTTCTCCAGTTGATTATTAGCTAAATATGGACAGAAAATTAAAATCTCTTATCAGCTGCTCTAATCTTGCAAACCTTCTAACAACAGGTTTGCGTTTGGGGTGGAGAGTCACCACAGAGCCACACCACCGTATACGTCTTTATTCACCATCGTTTTCCCGGCGACACTAACACCAGGCACAACAAGCACACTGGTGAATTACAGCGTCTGTACACAAGTTGCTCCTGGCTTTACGAGCAAACATCCAAACAGGACTCATCCAACACATTTGTGTTGGACACAGCTGACCAGTAATAACATGGCATGTTCCGATTCTTATTAACTGAATGTAGGATGCTAAAGTTAACCTTTAGCTATCACACTAGTATTAACTTCGCTTGTGTTGGTCACAATGCAGTTAAACAAATGTAATAAATGATAAACTTTTATCTTTACAACAACGCTTCACTTGATCTGAATGATGTTGAAGTAAAGGTAGAATTAAAAGACATAGACATACTAGTATACAGTACATACCAAGGAGTACAAGTAAAATATTTGCTGCACAACTTTAACTAATCCATTAAGCACAGTTGGGCTTTGAAATAACATGACACCATGTCTACAAAGTCAAACTCAAATATGTTATATAAATCTCCATCCATAACATTTGGACAAAGGGTTTCAGTGCAAATGCGACTGTAAACTATATTTTATATGAAAAGAGAGCTGCCCAAACTTATTTTATTACTGGCTGCTACACTAAGTGGCCACTTTAAACTGTAGTCGAATGCAGCTCTGCAATAAGATCCATCTTCATGAAGCTCATAATGTTCAGTACATTGTTGTAATGGACTACATTATACTGACAGGTGTTTTTATGGCAGCTCTTTTCCATTTACACACAGGGAAGGAAAACGCCTCTTAATGTAATGCAGTCTAGTACACAACATCACCACTGTCACTATAAAACTTTTAAATAATTAAACTGGATTGCATTACACTGTAGAGGTGTACCTAATAAAGAGGACACGCTACTCTCTCCCTTTCCTTCTCCTGCTTCTTCTTATATAATGGTGTAGGACTAGGGGCAGGTTGTCAGCAGGTGAAGGTGACTGCACACCTCCAGGCGTGGAGCTGCTGTGTTCGTCCTGATGATACTCTAACCTGCTGCCTGATGGGGAAAAGGCACAACTGTAAACAAGTATTAAAATAAATAAAATCCCTTATGACATGGATCTGTCTGACTTTCAGCCGCTCCAGGCTTTCTAAGGTTCCTCTGTGAGAGATATAAAACTGAGACCACCTCTGAGAAAGTACCGTGTAGCTATCTGAAGGTTCACACAAGCCCACAGAAGCCTAGACCCACACACTCGTTAGAGGGACACCGGTCCAAACAGGGACCAAATATGAATCCATGAAACTCTTCAATAACTTGTTTGCTATAACTTCCTAAAGAACCATGTAATGACGCTCCTCTTCTTTACCTATGGACTTCACTTTGATTACATTTACTTACTGAGATGATTCATATGATTAGATGGTTGTATTATGTTTATGGAATTTTTGTTGTATGTTTCTTGCATATTTTGAATGGGTCTATATTTACACCTCCCTTTTGTGTTTTGGCAGATCTAGAGCGGGGCAGCCCTCAGCATAAAATGGCTGGCAGCTCATTCAGGGAGGCGAAGGCTGCAAAGGTGCACATTTTGAAAGTGAACCTGTGTGACTCAAGGCCTAAACGGTGATTAATAATTTGAACTGCACCTCGTGGTGCTGTCTGAAAAACTCCAACCAAAGATGAAAAGTAAAATTTTAAACATCTTCTAGGAGTTTAGGAATATCAGAAAATATGAACATTATATTTTCAACAACTCAAATTAGAACAAAACAGCGCTTCAGCAGGTTTGAGAGTTCTGTTATTAAATTATTGTGTTATAAAATTATAACAGTATGATTTGATATTCTGCTTGCAATATTTTTGAAGATTGCAGAAGAAGATGCAGACAGCAAATGAAGAGTTAGTAGTACGACTTGTACGTCGTCGCTGCTGCATTTCCTGTGTGAGTTTGTGTTACTGCGACGCATCAACACACTCATACAGACACACACACAGGTTTTCCTCACTGTTTTGTCATGTGTTTGCTAAGTGAGTCACACAGCGCAGTGTGATCTGATTATCATCTCTGTTGAAGACATAACTCAGAGTGTGTGTGTGTGTGTGTGTGTTTCCAGGCACTCAGCTGATTTACAGGATGCTAACAGCAACAGAAAATATCAACTATGTGAAGTGCGAGTTTGTAGCATTAGCAGTATGTACTTATCACCTGGTAATGATAACACTGACCTTCAGCTGTAAATGCTGTGAGATCAATCTATTGATATTAATGTTTGATCAGTATTGTTTCATACAACAGGTTAGTGTAGCACCCCTGGTCCAACACTGGAAACGTAATCCATACATTTATAGCTCCTTAACCTTAACCCCTGCAGGCCTGACAGCATATACAGTCAACTACTGTGATTCTGTTATAGCTTCAGTTTAACACAAGTACCCGGTACTTAACAGTAAAATTTGATTTTATTTAGTTAACTTCTTTAAAATGACCAGTTGTTTTTTAAACAGTCCTTTTATCTTATGTCACGCGCATAATTTTCCCCATACTTGGCAAGTTGTGTTTGTAGCTCCTCCTCTGATACCAGCTTTCCCAGCATTGCCATGTGCGAGTATGTGGATAAAGGAAGGACACCTCAGTGGCGTCCCTGTGCTGCTATGTGTGGCTTTAGACCATGATGCCATAACAGTGGCACTGTGTGTGTGTGTGTGTGTGTGTGTGTGTGTGTGTGTGTGTGTGTGTGTAGATGGGGGGGAATACCACAGCATGGTTATCTGACCTGGTATCTGAGTGTGTGTGTGTGTGTATGTGCGTATCATCTGTGGTTGCATGAGCAGACTTTAGTTCAGTTCCATCGTTTTAAAGACATTTTGGCCTCATAACTTCAAAGAGCTCTTTGCAGCTTAAGACTTTACTTTAAGGTTAAGATTAAAATTAGGAATCGGTCGTAGGGTCATAATAAGAACGCGGGGAACGCATTATGTCTTCACAACTATAAAAAGATCAACGCGTGCGTCTTTAGCCCATGATATCAGAGTGGAGTTATGCAAAGCGCTGATTCATAATTCAGATGTCTGAGTGTTGGATGGCTGCAGGTTCCACCATTGTTTCCACTGTGACAGACACACACACTCACTCAGGGCACCATACTCACACTTTCCTCCTTGACCTTCTCCATTGTGCATGCAGGCAGCTGTCCCTGCATCGGCGGTGGGGAAACCCCGTTCTGGTCCATGGCAACAAATAGCTTCCCATTGATATTTAGAGTTGGATAAAATACCTGAAAACACACATGTAGAGTACACACTGTAATACTACTGCTGTATTACTGATCATCTGATCTCATGCCATATCTCAAAAATGTGACTATGTGTACTACTAAATGAATCTACTTATATAATCTCTGATCTGTCTCATCAATATGTATTTTAATTACAGTTTAATTAAGTCAGGATCTGACAACCTTAATGTCATAATCTAAATTCCTCGATTTATCTAATTTAATCCAAAATGTCTTTAAAATAAATCTTACTTTATCTAAAACCTTTGTTTTTGATTATAAAAAAATCGAGAAAAAGTTGTTTTTACAGTATGTGTTGGTTTAGCAGGGGGTGCACCAACAAATTTGTGCACGTGCCGCTCACCTGGGAGCTCCTGCTGGCTGTGCTGTAGGTGCTCGGTCGACGTTTTGGCCATGGGTGGGGCAGGATGCTGCTGAAAGTTCCACCACTGTAGGTTCGGCCCCCGACTCCCTCCACCACATCACCTGGGACGCTGTACTCGTCATCAGCCATCTCTCCCTCTGACCCCCGACTCCTCAGACGGAAGTTAAAAATGGAGGAGACCTGACTGCTTCGCCGAGTCCTCGTAGAAAAGGAGCGAGCAAGGAGGGGGTGAAGAGGCTGGAGGAGGAAGAGAGGACACAGGACATGTTGGTTATTGTGAAATATTGCTGCGATCAAATTGAATGACTGACATTTTTCTTCCCTCACCTTCCCCCCGTCCAGCATGTCCACCTGCAGAAGCTTTTCCTCAGACAGGTTTGCTTCCACATCAGCTGCTCCTACCAGGGCTTGGCTCCGCCGCCGCTCCTCCAAAGTGTCCAGAGGTGGGCCAAAGGGTGAGAGGTCTGGTGACATCATCGAGTCCGAGTCGAGGGCCTTTTGGGCAGCAACCTGATGGAGGAAGTGAGTATCTTTAAAGTTAGCCAGTCGCTGATGGTGTTACACAGTGAAAATGGTTGAACGACTGAGTTGTCTAACAAGCCACTTGAGTCAGATACTGTATGTGTCCCTTTACTGATATTAATGTTTACTACTGTACTGATGGGACTAGTGGAGCTACATAAGCAGACATAACAGCTGGACCACGGCTTTCAGACAAAACTTCCACCTAAGCCTGTTATGAGGAGCCAGGGTGTTCTCAGATTTCCCAACAGACACCTGGGCTTTCCCACATCACCATTTTAAATGCACATGTGCAGCTCTGCAGTTATTTCCTGTCATTATTTAACATGAGCTTCTGCAGCCCACCTCCCCACTCTCACCGTCTCATATTGTTTTTTTCCTCCACTCAGTGACAAATGAATTATGAAACAAATCTGTTGTTAAACTAGAACTAGAAACAGGCCTCAATTTCTCATGAAGAGCTTTATTTTTCCCTGCAATTAGCAGAGGTACCCAGAGCCGATAAAGTCTCTCCCTCTTGCTCTGATTAGCCCGCCCCCCAGTGACAGGTCAAATCATTTTTTACCATGAATAGTTGGTTTCCACTGAATTCACACCCAACTTTTGGCACATTTAACTTTTAAGTAAAGTACATCTACACTGTAAAAAGAATTTATGACTCATAAATATTAATATAAAACTTAAACATAACAACGGACGGTATAAAATAAAGTTAATCACTGATGTTTTTCTTTACTTTCCCCCTGTTTTCTGTATAGTGGTGCAAACTTAGATTGTTTTATTTCACCTTATTTCTCAGTAATGCAGCAACTTGTGAACTTCTGTGATGAAATGTATAAACCCTGTCTGGGGCTGTACGGATCCTATGTAAATTCTGTAGCAGCACTGTAACTACTAAATCGAGGTCAGATCCATTCAGACCATCCCAGTACATCATCATCAGCCAGTTTACCTGTTGCTCTTTCTTCAGTATCTCCATGGCCTGCTGGAACTCTCGCTCTTTCTGACAGGCCTCTGCGATGGTCGCCTGGTTCTGTTCCTCGTACGCCATCGCGACCACGGCCAGGATGAGGTTGATCAAGTAGAAGGAGCCCAGGAAGATCACCACCACGAAAAACACCATGTAGGTCTTACCAGCTGAACGCAGCGTCTGCACACACAGACAGGTCAAAACACAAAATGAATATTCTATACAGGTAATATGCATGTTGGAGAAGACAACAGAGCAGAAACATGTGTTTTGTTTTGACGACACAGCTGTTTACACATTTCTAATATTAAAGTATGTATTAGACTACTCTTAAATATAAATACTACTATTTTTATATTTAATAAAATTATTTAACAACAACGAAAATTAGTACGAGCAGCTGTGCAGCATCTGTGGAGGTGTTTTGGGAGCGTACAGAGAGTAGGTCATTCATGTTACAGAAAGGCTCCACCCATTCTGGCATCATGTCAGAGCAGTAAAAATCTGATCTACGATGTTGCTGAGAAGTTCATTGCTTGGTGGAAGTCTGTACTTACAATAGTATTCTATTCATTATATCATTGGCATAAAATAGTCTTTTAAATATTTTTTGTTGTGTTAATTTTAGGGACAAAACTTTGGTAATTAAAAAGTAGACATCATGACAGACCAACTTTCTAAAAAATAACTGGTATTTAGTAATTACTTTCTATGACATCTTCCACACAGAAGCAAATGATTCATAAGAGACATGGAAAAATTAATTTTTTAGTAATAGATTCCAAGAAATATTAACAATGTACCAAACTGAATTATTATTATTATTATTTCAAAGATCCAGTTTCTGCAAATTAGGTAGAAAAACTTTTGTACTTTCAACAGTAAGTGAAGTAGTTCTCCTGGTAGTTGACAGCTAAATAGCAGTCGGCTTTTAGAAGTATGAGGAATAATGTGAACTCATATTAATACATCAGGAAAGTCCCATCTGTACACTTACCATACTGTCTAAACTGTACTTATCATATGTTCATTAATATCGACATATCTGTGCATGCTGTAACCAAAACTGCCCATTTCCATAAACATTACCTGGTGGTAGAGGTTTTCCCAGTAGTCTTGAGTCATCAGGCGAAACAGGGACAGAAAGGCCCACCCAAAGGTGTCAAAGCTGGTGTAGCCATAGTTTGGGTTCCTTCCTGTCTTCAGACAGTTAAACCCATCTGGGCACTTTCTGAAACACACACACACACACAAACACACGTCCTTATTTAATGTCTGCCAAACAGAATGAGCTGTGAAACACTTTGAAAACAATTCAATATTTTCTCTCGTCACCAACACAAGTAGCTGCATATTTTTTGGGATTTTCAGGATCTGGTTTTGAAGATTTTAAAGATGCCAACCATCAAGTGATTAGGGGGTGGGTGATTATGTAACAGAGAATACTGTTTCTCTCTAATCTAACACTACAGGTTTGTGCAAAAACCTTTAAAAGCTGAGATATTTCAATCAGTAAGTGAACATATCTTTTCATCCCTGGCACAGGCACCAGCTCCGTTTCCTCATAAGTGTCTATGAGTGAAGTCTTGTTATCGCCGTGTGAGCGGGACCCACCCACACGTGTCACAGCGGAGACGGAGCAGATAACACAGGGACGACATTCATCATAATTGATATTCCGCATTCATATCCTATCGCATTCATCACCACCCACACAGTCACATCTGATCCGCTGATGTACAGCAGTCCCATCGGTGGCACGCTGGTCAGTGGAGGAATGGCTGCTGCACTTTACAGCTGAGACGACGAGCTCAGCTGTCATCTCTACATGACAACCTATCTGCCCATCACAAGTCACAGTCGAAGACCCACTGAAGTCAGTTTTCACTAAGATCAGTTGAGCATTACCAAACATGAGGTCAGAGAGGTCAGAGGTTTACAGGTTGATCAAATTGATTTGATGCCTCTGTTTTATAGGAAAAAGCACTTTTAAAGTTTACTGTAAGCTGCAAGAACAGGAACAAAGTGCAGATAAAAGTTGAAGACTAACGGGTTCTGTACATTGAGATGAACTGAGGTAAAAATGTATAGAACTAAAGGCTTGGAGTGAGTGGCGGGGTTTGAGGAAGACCGCAACAAAATCTCAAACGCTGCAGCACAAACAAACCCCTGGTTGAACAAAGCTCTGACTCACAGATGAGTTTCAGCCGCCGGGCCACCTCAGCAGCTGGGAAGCTTTTAAGCAGCGGCTCCCACTGAATCATCACCAGCCCGCCTGTATTTATTATCACCTTACTACACAACATTTGGTGGGAGCTGGTAATGGTAATTCATTAAGGCCACATGTAAATAAACTATCTGGTTATATAAGGTTTACATAATGCAGCTGAGTGACAGCAGAACAAGGAATAAACATTTAGACCAAAGTTTGCACTAAAATAATGTTTTCTTTTAGTATATTAAGTAATAATAGCTGTTACATTTTCATTAGCTTAGAATGAGCCTCATATACATAGGGAGCAGGGCCCTTTCACGGAGGCTGGCATGTTTTTACAGAAGCCTAGAATGGACAAACCAAACATTAGTTTTAAAAAGGGAATTGCTCTTCTCTTAAATTTTAAAGTAGCTCTGTCAAATGGCAAATTCAGAAAAACTAAGAGGAAGTCTTTGAGAACCAGAAATGGTAGAAATGGAAGCTCCTACTTAATTTATTAAAGTAATATCTTTATACTGTAAATTATTTTGTTTGTATTCAGCCAGGGAAAAATAAATGAATAGCAAAACAATACAATGAAATCAAAAGCAGTTTTATACCCTACATTGTGAAACAGATGATAGTTATTATAAGAAGCAGATGCTGCTACCACCACTAAAACTGATCATAATTACTAGATTCCAAACACTCTGGTAACAAAACAAATATCCCCTAAATCAAAAGCTACAGTAAAAAGCTGCTTAAACAAACATTACAATAACATCACTCACTTAAATGAAATAAAAACATTCAAACTCACTGCACCACTTGTCCAAACATTACGGTAAGAACCAAACAAAAACAGCTTGAGTACAAACTGCTGATCCAAGCATTACAGTAATGACAACAACAATCAATTTTGATTGACTAATAAATATTGCAGATAGAGAACCATCGACTAATGCAGCTACTAATATCTGCAGTAGAATAAGAGAAATTGATTTCAGCTTACCGTAAAAGTGCATAATGTCAGTCTGATAGAAATCTATCAACAATTATCAGCTGCTTATCTAAACATTACGACATGAGAAAATGCAGATAATCTAATATTAATGGCATGCAATAGAAATACACATGGATGTATAATATCCTGCCATGATGGTAAAAACAAATATGTATGTTGTAATGTGATAATGAAATGCTGAGTAGCTGCTTGTCCAAACACTATGGTGCCTGAAATCAATTTTAACAAAGTAAATGAAAAAAAAAAGAAATCTAGCTGGCAGCTGATTTAAGTTTTACGGAACAGTCACTTAATGGGAATCAGATAACAGAATCATATAGAGCTGCAGGTACAAACATTACAGTAACAACAGTCAATGCTAATTCAATGAAGACGTCGAGTTAAACCGTAAGAGCAGCTGATGAGAGAATTCTGAGCAGCTGATATTACAAGCATGACGGTCAAAATCAAGTAGAGGGAGTACACACAGTGGACGAGGATAACGCTGAGGATGAAGTCATCACATACACACACACACGAAACATGACTAACTAGTCATCACATAAAGACAGTCATCTTGATGCCAGTCAGAGTGACACCAACCCTGAGCAAGGCCCACGGCATCCACCAGACACACACACACACACACACAATGTGATGTGTGTGTGTCATTCCTGCACTTCCATCCATCCATCCACCAATCTCGTGGCAAGTGAGTCAACATGGTGGCATGTTGAGTGGGGAGAGTAGATGTGAAGTGTGTATGATGGGTCGACTGAGTGAGTGTGTGTGAGTGTGTGTGTGTGTGTGTTTAAGGAGCTTGAGGACATAAAGAGTGTGTGCGAGAGGTTTTGGAAACGCAGACAGTAAGCTGAGTGTATAGTGTGTGTGTGCGTGTGTGAGGTGTCAGAGCGTGAGAGCCGCAAGTTATCTCTCACACACACCTCTGTCTGTGTTAATGGAGGGACGGCACTTCAGACCCCCCACTCACACTAGAGGGGGCCCCTCAGCCCAGCACTTACACACCTGCATCATCCATCCAACACACACACACACACCATCAGACAGTCTGCTGGTGTGGTGGCAACAAGATTCAAATGCACATACACCATATTTAATTCAATTTAATAAGTACAGCACAATAAGAAAATACTTCAGAGTAGATTTAAAAAATATACCACAAAGTCTATTGTTGTTCAAAACCGAACACGTCACATATCCCTTCATGACCAACATGAACTCACAACCCTTCTGAGAACCGGTTTGCTTTTCCACAGGAGATAGAGCCACGTCATTATGTCACTATATATGTCTCTGCTTTCACAGCAACACTAATGCCAAGCATCCAAACGCTGCTGGTTCAACACGTGCTGTTCACTGTGTTCGCTATGCACAGCGATTACATACAATCCAGAGCCCTAGAGATAGAAGAATCGGACAGTGAGGCGTCAAAAACACTAGCGGGTCACGTGTTTCATGTAACCTCCAATAGACATGGAGTGTCTTCCTGGCTGACGACATGTTCTTCTGAAGAAACACGAAGAACTGATTTTATATTGAGCACTGTTTCTGACTGACTTATTGGCAAAGAGTTGAGATTAATAAAAAAAATTCAGAGTATGGATACATAAGCGCTGTTTACTTGGGTAACTTACTGTATGATTGACACAGTGACACCATGACCACATATATACAGCACATCACGTACAGGGTGGTTAATCGTATTTCTTCTTCATCTACACAGTGACAGATTTACTAACTGTCATGTTTGGACCACTCGAGCTGTGATGCTAGTGTAGCCTCTCACAACAAAGTCAAGACATAAACTCTTGGATTATTTAGAGTTGTGATAAGATTCTTAATGAGTGTTTTAAACTGCACTGACTGAACTGTGTCTATATCACCACATATCAAACTGTGTTTCATTAACTTACATATTTATGAAATCATACTTTTGTTCATTCAGTACTTGTATTACCTAATACCTGTCTGTTACGAACTGAAAACTTTCAAAACCTTATAATATTCATTATCTAATAAATATTCAAGATGAAATCAGGAACAAACTAAGAAAAAAAGTAAAAAAATTTAGACAAAAATAATAATTGAGTTTATCAAAGACAGTCAAAAACTCAATCATCTCTTATTCATATATTACTTAATCTTTACTAGTGAATGGAAATATGTGAACCACCTAGGAGAACAAAAGCATCCTATGAAATACACAAAACTGTTTTCACGGCTGTGGTAAGATTGCTGCTTTCCATGTGGCCGACTGTGGCCTAATTCCAGCAGAGGTCCTTAGGCGAGACCTCCTTACACTTAACCTGCCTTTGCCTTGTAGCTCACTTGTGAGTTGCTTTGGATAAAAGTGTCTGCCAAATGACTAAATGTAAATGTTTTCATCCCCGCTGAAGCAAAGAAGTTAATCGAGACAATAAGCTTTAGGGCTTTAAAGTACAAGAACAAGTACATTTCCAGCATTAGGGTTTCATACAACACAGAGAGAAAAACCAGAAGGACAAACAGAAAGAGAGATGGACAGACAGAAACACGGACTCAAACAGACAAACAAACATGCTGAGGCTATTCTGGGAGATACCCCGGGGATTTCTGTATGTGTGTATTCACATTCTGTTCCCTATGACCTCCTGCGCACACACAGAAACACACACACACACACACACACACACACACACACACACACACACACACACCTCTAATTATAACACTCAGGTAAACTCAAGTCCAGGAGGAAGAGAGTACTTAGTATTGCTATAGCAACCGTATCCCAGTGCTTGTTGCCGGGGGAGATTGTTTTGTGCCACCTCTGATGGGAAATGGAAGGACTCTGTGTGTGTGTAGTGTGTGTGTGTGTGTGTGTGTGTGTGTGTGTGTGTGTGTGTGTGTGTGTGTGTGTGTGAACTTTCCATGGCACTCGCCACACCTCATCAAGACCTGAATGAACATACTGTGGGTTTACTTCAATCTGTGTATCAGAGGAATCTAATCTTCTGAAATATACTACAAGAGATACAGCACTCTATTATTAAATATAATCATCATCATCACACATATGACCTTTGACCTTCATGGTGTGATCGTTTTCACCTTCCTTGCGCTTTAGTTCATTCTTACTCTTTAACAGATTAATAGATTGTTGAAATTGAGATGAGGTTGCAGAAAAACTGAGCAGAAATACTTGGAATTTAGTGACTGGTTAGAAGGACGAGCCTCGCTTAAAAACCTTCAGAAGTTACAAAAGCATCTTTAACTACAATTCAGAAAACACGAGAAACCTCATCTTTGAAGTCCTGTCAGTTGTCTGGTGTGAACTTATTGATAAGGTAAAAGAAACTAGGCAACAGTGTTGTGACCTTTAACCCAGCCAACAGAAAACAAGCTGAAGGGAGCATACCAGAGATTAGAGGTCACCCAGAGGAATTACAGGTCGGCGGAGTGTTTGACTGAAGGTTTTGAGAAGTCTTTACATTATCTTAAGGTCAGCGTGGTGCTCTCTGTGTTTCCATGAGACAGACAGAGAAAATCCCTCCAGCTCTGACTCTGTTCTCATCACTGACACAGCAGCTCCTGAAATAGCAGCTAAACTACTGAGGCGGGTCACCTAGCTGTTAGCATCACAGCACAGAGCAGGCTGGCTACGAACCAACGCTTTGATCACACCCGAGCGCTAACTGTCTGTGTGTGTGTGTGTGTGTGTGTGTGTGTGTGTGTGTGTGTTGTTTGTATGTGTGTGTGTGTGGCACTTTGATCACCACATTTGGTCACATTAATAACAGAGTCGTCTCCAATGTGTTATCATTAGAACATCTGAACCATCCTGATTACCGAGCACTTATAAGGACACACGCTGCTGGTCTGCTCAGACCCTCCTGGTCTTGACAGACTCGTTCACAGGAACCAAGAAAATTATTCATCAACGTTCCTGACGCAGACGCAGCATGTTCACAACTACATCCTCCCTAAAAACACTTTAAAGATGAACCTGCCTGGTGCACATATGTGCACATGCGTCCATTACAGCCTCTAGTCATTAGTTTGGTGATTCATGAGCTGCATCAAGAACCCGCACTGGCATTTGTTCTAATTGAACAGCTCACTCTCTGATGATTTCATGTTCTTTTCTTTTTCTTTAGTCATCTTAGTTTTTAGTAAAAGTTTGCATTTTCAGTACTCAGTGTTCTGCAGACTCATGGTCTACATGTCATTATGGAAAATGCCAGAGTTCTATTTATTTCAGTGGAGAGCTTTTCATGCTGCACTGTCTAAATGTTACTGAGGAGACTTTTTTTAGTCTGGAGGGAAAATGTGTCAGCTCAAGAGAATAAAGGCTACTTAACCTTTTCTGCTTGGCCTTAGATCTCTTTCTCCTCAACACGTTTCTAATCTGTTTTTAACACTTTTTTATTGTTTCCATTAGAGAGTTTGCTGTCTTGGAGAATTACACACTGTACGTAGGTTTAGTGTTGCATTTAGGTTTAATGTCGTCTGGTCTGAAAGACAAACTTTACTAAAGTAAAAGTACAAAAGTTCGAGCTCAAAAAACAGTCCTTGATATAGCAAAAGTAAAGTACTCTTTATGTAGAATTATTTATTTCAGATCTATGAATATGACACTATTGGAGGATTATCTCTGGTGCATGACTGTGTTTGTCACGTAGTTTTTTTATGTCATAAAGTGACTTTATTGCAGCACTTTGGTTCATGTTACTTCATCTTCCCAGATTCTGCCAAGACGGCAACTTCCAAATTGTCTCTGCTCTATTTACACTTAATCTATTGTGTTGCATTGTGTTGCAATGTGATGTTAAGTCACCTTAATCTTCTAATTACAGTAGATGAGAAAAGATGAGAAGTTTGTGGAGACATGTTTAGTGGGTGAAGCTTGTGTACCGTTGAGACTGTGCTAGAGGGAAGGGTTGACTACCTTGGCTGCTCAAGTTATACAGGAGCAGAGATCATTTATGCAATAGAAAGCCTATAAAAGTTGGTTGAAAGCAACACAAGCAGAGTCAGATCCAGTAGACCTATGGTAAGAGCCCAGTAATCCCACGGAAACGAACAAGAGGGGTTCTTAGCAGGTACGTATGAAGTAAATTATTAAATAAACCCTTTATAAATAGATGTATTTATTGTAAATAACCATCCTGATTTCCAGACAGTACATAAATAAAATTGGGCTATTACCAACATAACCTTTAGGTAACTACAATTGTAAGTTTGTCTGATGAGTAAAAGAGGAGGTGTTTCTATAAATACTTACCTACTTTCTTATGAAGTCCACTGTTAGAGTATACCTCATTTGAGTTGATGGGTAAAGGAGGATTTATCAACTCTTACATGTGGCAGTAACTCTCTACATTACTATAATTTTCCATATATTTAACAGGTAAATTACTTTCTCCCTAGGGGACATCTGACTCCGAGCCTACAGGTGGATGCTGGGTTGGAGGTGGAGTTTAGTTGTACCACCTTCTAAGTAAATTTGGTTGTAGAAGTTGATTCTCAGCTTTAAGTTTCACATGTGTGACAAAGTATTTAGAGTTCATTGTTCTTTTGTGGAAACCTTAACGCAAGGAAAAATTAATTATCGATTATTCTGTTCTCTCCCAGCCATTTTGAAACGTTTTAGTATCAATGCGCCTGTAATCTGGATGATTTCTTTAGGCTTTGATTGTCATTAATGGAGAGGTTTAACATTCTGTGATTTAAATGATGTTTGCTTCTACTAGTACTGGTTTAAATGAAGACCCTTGCTACTCCACATTCATTTTAAAAGAGCAGAGCAGCCTGACAACTGCTGTGGGCTGTTGTGAAATCCCTGCGAAATGAGTTCCTGAGTGGCTCATTACTTAGCTATGTGTGTTGGTATGGAAAGGAGTCGTGTTGGCTTTGATTTAGACACTTGTTGGCGTTCCTCGAGAATAGTGCAGAGTGCTAAGTCATGTTCACTTCACCAGCTGTGTCCAAATGATTTATAGCAGGAGGGTAATGTGACTGTACGGAAATAGAGCCCGAGGGGGCGTCTGGTATGGTGTCTCAGCGGGATAAGGAGGCCACCGTGGACTGAAGACGTGGGTTTGAGATCAGCTCTGGATCTGTCCGTAAGTCCCACTGACGTTCAATAATTCTCACCCCAGAGAAACTCAACAGAAAACACTCCTTGTCCTTATCGCTGCTCTTCTTGTCTTTGTCTTTCCACGTGCATGTCTAAGATTCATCCTCTCTCCATCTCTACTGACCTGCCTGTTCTTAACTTTACTTTTTTCTCTTTATCAGTCTCGCGTTAAGAACTGGGATTCCTTTTCAGCTTTGTTTTTCATCTATTTACATTATCAAACAACAAAAAAAAAAGCTGAATGGAAATTACACTCTGCACGCAAGAGTGTGTACAGTTGCAAAAGCAATTATTTGTGGCCCTGAAGACATTATATAATAAATTATGAATTGAGGTAATGGAAGAGAGTTTGTCAAACACAGTATGATCCAACAGCATTAATTAAACAGACTAATGGCTTGATTTGTAACAGACAGTAGACGAGAAAACAACATTGGATGTTATTTTATTTTTCCATTTAATTATTAAATACAAATGATTGTTGGTTTTTGTGGTGATATTGCTGAGTGGATGATTACATCTCTCAAGACATTTCTATCAAACTGCTTAATGCCACAAACGTCCTGACTAATCTGAGTAGAAGCTGTTTTGCTTTTGACTCCAGTCACTCAAAAAACAAAATAATGATAACGAATGCAAACAAATTAGTAGTTTGTGCTTTTGCATTAGAAATGTGTGTTTGAAGTGAGATCACATCAGTCCTCGCTGAACTGGATTACAAGTTCATACACTACTTTTTCTTTCCTGGATGTTTTACTGACTGGGATGTGCACATTAAACCCAAAGCACAAGTCAAAATATCATTCACCATGACATTTCCAGCAAGTCCTCCGTTGTCTTTGGTCCAGTCCTTCTCAATGGACCCATTGGTTTGTTGTTAGAGCTCCCCCTCTGAAATTGCACTTTGCACCTAAAATGGTGGGTGCAAACTGTTACACTGGCGCCAAAGTGGTGGTTGGCCTTACAATTATTTTTGCTCGAAACAGTCAAACGCAATGACAACTGTGCAAAAAAAAACAACTTGGCTGAGTTTTGATACAGAGACATCTTGGTTAGGTTTAGGCACTAAACAAACAAGGAAAGTTTAATGTTAGTTCGGCCCTCGAGTTTGATGTTTGACACTTTACAGTGTTGGTGCGGAGCTGATCGAAACCAACCAATCACGGTGGGGTATATGGGTCTCGGGGGCGGGAAATCGGGCGGGCTTAATGCAAGCAGAGAAACATTTCTCAATGAGTGACAGCAGCGTTGCCATGGAGAGTTTTCAGCCTGGCTAGCGGCCTCATTTCTATGAAGCTCACGCGGACATTTGTCCCAGCGCTGCGTTCACAACACTTCAAAAAAAAGTTTTTTTAAGTTGCTGCCCAGCCGGACATTATAAGTCAAAGTGATGCATTCGCTGCGGGTTAAAAGAAAAGTAAGGAACTCAATGCAGCCTGATGTAGTCTGCAGTCACAGAGCGATGTTCAGAAGAAGGTTAAAGGTTAAAGAACTGTTAATACAGACATTTGAATCCGAATACAGCAGATATAGAAACCACATTTAGTAGCTGACTAGAGGAATGTAATTATTATTATTTTCATTATTATGATTATTAGATTTATTTATTACCGATGTATTATTATTTATTCTCCTTTTTTATGTTTTTATTTATTTTGTATTAAAAAAATAAAAATAAATAGATTTGAGAAGATAGGATGTTTTTTTAACAAAGCTTTTCTTGTGAAAACCAGCCTCACCCAGACTATGCTTCCCGTGGCCCCCAGGTAAATTGAGTTTGAGACCCCTGCTCTAGCCTCTACCTGAAAAACATTTTTGTAGCTAAATACTATCGTGTAATGGTCACTCCAGCTGTCAGACAGTAATAAATATGTACACTCCATTTTTGCTGGTATACTGTAAATAACTTATGCAGTCGAATTTTACAGAACACTCTACATTTTAATGGATCCTTTTTAGAGCTGTGTTTCAGCAAGAATCTAGTGATACAATAGGTAAGATGACACAGGGACTACGACTCAATATATTGAAATACATTGCAACACTGCAAGCAAATATAAGATATATTTCTAAACTCGAGTCAGGTCACTGTGAATTAAACACTTCAGTTTTTACAGAGGCACCAGGGTGGATGAGGAAGAGATCATTCAACTGTTTATTTCTGAAGTTTTACTGTGTGTCCTACACATATTAATTCAGGCAGCATCTGTCCAAACTGTCGAGTGACTGAGTACATACAACAAGAAGCATTTAAAGTCTGCTTTCTTTTTTTTTTTTTTGCATTTCGTTCTTTCCCTCTGCCCATCTGTCTGACTCACTCTCAGTAGTCTCGGCGCTCGTTCAGACACGAGACAATAACGATTAGATCTCACAGACACACACACACACACACACACACACACACACACGCAGTAGTGACCATCTGCTACCACGTGTCAACAGTGTCACCTCATTCTGTGTCAATAAAGCCACTTGTCAATAAATATTAAATTCTCTGAGACGACTTCCTCCCTCATCTCAGGGGCAGATTCTGCACTGTTTAATCTGGCTGACTCCATCATTTACATCAGTGTCATGGCTCCTGCAGCTGAACTGTTTACCGACGCACACAACAAGTCTCAGGCAGGTACAAGAGTCTCATTTAACATTGCATTTTACCAGTTTGTAAGTATTTCCAGTGAGGTCAGGAGTTTTACTCTGGTTCCTCACTTGTTTTTACTGTAGATTAACACAACTCTGCTTCCCCGTATCCACTTCCCCGGTTATCTTTCCAGCCCTTCAGATAGAAACTCAGTCATCCTCTGATATTGTGAACCAACAACACGGCCACAAGCTGAAATGTATTGATCTGACAATAAAGTTGTTGCTTGGGTTTTGTTCTCTTTAAACTTTCTTCTTTCCATGCACCTTGAAAGTTGCACCTGAACTCTGTACTCTCTCTTTCTTGGTGCTTCCACCCACAATATTATTATTGTTTTTGAGAATTGTAGAGTTGACGTGACACCTTTATTTGTCTTGCTGTTACTTTGTGTGCTCTCTGTTTGTTCTTCTTTCTGGAAATTAACAGCCTGACATTCTGTTCCCAGCTCGAGTTCATAACTCCAAAACTGTCTGCATGGCTGCCACTGGAGATAAGTAAGAAAATGTATGATCTTTGTGATTTGGGTAAGTACAGATTTAATGCCACTTATGGTTTTAAGTTTCTTTGTCTCTATTAAATCATCTAATGGTTCAAAAACAGATAGTAAATCAGATTTCCTCGCTCTGAGTAAACAGAGCTGCTCAGTCTTTCTCTCTTTTCTTTTTGTCCTCTGGTTACCCATGATTCAGTGTGCGTTTTGCGTGTGTGGAGTAGGAGGGTTCATCAGCACGGATAACATATGGGGTGGGGTCGGGGGGAGGTCATGATCAAGATGGTTGGCATTATCCTGTCTAAGGGAGTTGGACGTGGGCAGGAGGAGAAGGCCAGAGTGTCGCCTCAGATGTTGTTTTTCATCCAGCGGGTTTATTCACGCTGGAAGTTTGTGTACAGCTCAGGTGTCACTTGTCCTTTTGTGTTTCGACTTTGTGTCGTTGGTCATTTTCTCCGAAGAAAAGATGCCGCTTGAAGGAAAATCTGCAGAAACTCAAGCAGACTGTGTCAACTTCCACCCCAGCAGATCACAGCTTGCTTGGTGTTGCATTTTAATTTCTGTTGTTTAACATCAAATCCTCTTGTTCTTCAGCCTACACCTATACTGTATATTTCCACTGGTGGTATGGCCTGATTCTGCCCTCAGGGCTCAATTAAGTTTATATTATCTCTCCAGTGTGGGTTGTTCTCATAACTGAGTGGTTGACTTTTTATTATACCACCTTCATTCATCCTCCTCTGCCCATGTGTCCCTCAAAAAGAACACATGTTAAGGAAAAGACGAAGAGTGTCTTCTTTGTTTTTCCACACATAATGGAGAAGTAATAGTCACAGTAAAGAAGAACTACTAATACTAGTGTATGTAATAGTAGTAGCAGTAGCAGTTAAAAATGGCTGCTAGATCTTTTCCCAGTTTATGCAGAAATGTAACATACTGAAGTATTATCAATCTTAAAAACTCTTTTTAGGGCTCTGTTGTGTCATCTCATGTTTATTATGGTTATTATGACGTTTGTGTTATAATGTATTCGATTATATGAGTACTTGTGCAAGTGAAGTAGTACTAATGGTGCATCTACTCTAACACAAATCAAACTGTTTTTTAAAGTTGGCCATCACTTAGATTCATTTTCTTTTAGTGTTTTAGCACAGAGGAAAAAACAAAAAGGACGAGCTGAAGCTCTTTGAACCTGTCTCTTATCAACACACACACACACACACACTTATCTCCCTGTGGACCAGCATTTAGGTGGTGGAAGCCTCTTTTGTGTCTTTGGCTGAACATTGGACAGATGTCACATTCACAGCCTCCCGGAGAGCTCATAACTCAAACTAAACACACCCACAGACAGAGAGACACACACATGCACTCAAATAAAAGCAACCCCCCGTTTTGAAAAATGTTTTCAATATTGAAGTTGAGGTATTGATCAGTGCAGCTTTTAACATAATGTTTTAACCATTTACCACACACACACAGTTGGAGGTGCATCAACATGACAGCAGCTTTAAGTAGAAGTAAAGCTTTCAACCACAAACGCACACAGAGCTGGGAATGCATTCGTACGAGCAGAAATGAATGCTAAACGAATTTAATGGAACACCCCCCGCACAGCTGGAAGTGCATCAACATGGCTACCACCAGCAGTGAATGCTATGCCAATGGAATGATGAATATCAGCTACATGACGCAGTGTTTTCCAGGAAAATCAACCCCCTCGGCAGCTATTTCCTCAGAGTCGGGTGGAGCCATATTTCTTGCTAACTGCTCTGATGACAGCAGAGTCTTTCTGAGCGGAAGCTGGGTCAACGATGATTAAAGCAGTACCTACACCTTTTGAATTCGGTCTTGTATTTTCTTGTCACATTATGGGGCAAATAAGGGTTTGAGTTGTTTTCCAGCTTTAATGGAAAAACAGCTTCTTGCCACTGATGGAATTTCCCGTTGTAAACCGCAGGTGTGTGCCGTTGGTTTGAACGCCAGCTAAAGGAAGTCCCTTTATTAATTTGAGCTTTGAGTACCGTTTCCAAAAAACATTTCAATACAAAATAAATACATTTAGCAACAAAACTGTTGTGATCAATTTTTTAACTTTGCCTGTCCAAATAACTGCATTTATAATCGATTATTATTAAGTTTTATAAACACATTATTTTTCTGTTTATATCTAAACATAACTGCAAAAATGTTTCATGACACTTACATAAATGGATGTTGTTCTAAAGGCTTGGATAATTTGCTGGGTAATATCTTTTACTCAATGTATTTGTGAATTGACATGTTTACGTAAAACATATCCTAATTATGTCAATAGAACATTTCATCCTATTAAAATTTGATGCCTACAAAAAATATATATTTGCCGTTTTGTAGCTGGAAAACAGCTGAGAACTATGTACCTCTGCACATTCAGTATTAACTCAATAAAATAAATAAATAACTAGACTAAAGACAGAACTACTCCACAACTTATGCACTAAAAAATATAAAACTTTGTAGGTGTTCTTCAGAGCCTTGTACATCAAGTCACTTTGGGTAAAATTTTCTGTTAAATTACTGAATGTTAAATAAATGTTAATTATCACGAATGCACAGACATAAAAATGGTCTAAATAGCTCTGCTGATTTGTGATGTTCATACATTTGAAACAAGCTTCAAATCTCTGTATTGTGTAGGTACATAGAAAAAAAAAAATAAATGTTTGTATAGAAAGAGAGAAATGATGCATCAACTCATTTAGAAAAATACATCATGAAAGTTGTTAGCAGGTACTTGAGATATATGTGCAAACCCACCACAATGGATCGTATGATGACCAAGATCCATTAAGACGTAGCTGTATCTGAGTTTTTAAAAACCTGTGCAGAAGGAGCTATGCCTCAATTTAGCTCTTTGTGTTCCAGCCCTCTCCTGAGCTCTGGGTAGAGACCAAAACAATGAGCTCATAGATCCAAACAACCAAAATGTGTTTCCTTTCCAGGGTGGTGGGGTTCGATGTGAGGACCTGGAGTTGTTTCTACAGAAACCTGTTCAACTTGAACTGGTCCGGATGCCTCCTGGACTCCTGGCTCCTTCCTGTGGAGGAGCACACTACAGGTACCTTAAATCCCATCTGGCCTGGGAACGATTTGGGACCCCCAGGAGGAGCTGAAGGACATGATTGGGGAGAAGGACGTCTACTTTGCTCTGCCGGCTGCTACCAAAACCCAGACCAATATAAAATAGACTAAATTATTAATGACTGGAAGGATAAAGTTAACATAGGTGGAAGGTGTTGGGATGAGTGTAGCTGTTTCACTTTGAAAACTTTGCACCAAGTTAAACTAGTCAGGTGTTTGAAAACACACACAGTTTTTTCTTGTTTCATAAGGGTTTTCTCATTTGTTTTTGGCTCAAGGATGCACCTTGTGAAATGAGTTTTAAAACTACTTCACTGTATACAGCAGGGAATATTTTTAAAGCGTAGAAATGTCTTTGAAGATGTTGGACATGTCTTCAAAAACAGACGTTTGTATTCTGTTCATTTTACTAAAAAAATACTGGCTTCATTAAGTGTATGACTGGAACAAACTCCTTAATGTTACAGGATCAAATGTAAAAATTCTGATTTAGTGACAGGTGCAAACTGGGCAGGGACTCGATGCTCTTAACACACATCACCAACCAAGGGGGACTTTTGGGACAATGTTCTGGTAAATCAGCAGCAGCGACCGTCTCCTGCTCTCTGGGTCCCTCGAGCTCAGTATCACTTCTTCTCAGCACACAACGACTTCCTCCCAGTGACCTCGTGGGTCACATGCTGCATGACAACGAGCTCCCGTAACGAGAGCCCCTCAACGACAGCGGCTAATTAGCATCCCTAACGAGGTAGCCCGTGGGGCCGGCTGTCATTCTGCATCTCTGATGCATGTGTGGCGTGCGGTTGGCATGTTGCAGGCATGTCAGCAAAAAACTGACAGGGTCGAGGTCACGAGACACTCAGCACGCAGATAGTTACAGGTCAGATCTTTATGCTCTTTGTGTGCAGCAAAAATATTTCCAGACATTGTTCAGTTTAGCTTGTTGCATTTGCAGCACAGTCTCTTTTGTGTCCAGGCAGTTTCAGACTAATTAAAAACACTACAGCTGGACCTGCTGGTGATTGGCTCCATTTACTGAAGAATGATTGAAATCCATCCAATCAGTGAGCTTCCACTCAGCGGGTTTACCTCGTTTGAATTTCGCATTAGAATTCAGTTTAGCTGTTTCATTTCAGGTTGGAACTGAAATAGATGTATCTGCAGAACATCACTCTGACTCTGGGCCAGAAGAAGGGAAAAATTATGGAAAACTACAAGATGAAAAATGTTGTTTTAACAAATGCAGTGAAATCACAGCATTTATTTTTCTATAGAGCCAATGTAACAGATAATAGACACCACATTTAAAATGACAGTTTTTATTATATAATATATTATAAATAAATATTTCTATTTGAAAGGGTATTCCAGTGGTTTAGTGGGGCACTAAATGGGACATCATAGCTATTGGGAAATTAGCAAAGGTTAGATAACCCAATGACTGGTCTTTCCAGGCTAGCAGGTTCCCACATCAACGAAATAAATGATAAAGTGAAGTTTAAGACAACATAATTTTGCTGTAGTAATTATACAAATCTCATATCAGAGAAATGACAACATCTAACTGGGGACACACAGTAATGCTCTTGTTTTAAAAGTATTACTTTAGCTTTCTAATTTATGAGTCTTGTCTGTGTCCTCCTCCATCACTGTTGGTTGATGTGAAATGCATGTTGGCATATTTAGTTAACTCAGGTTCACACACAAACCAGCTCTCAGTGGGGAGAACAAAAACACTTCAAGTATTAAGAATATAAGTTTCTGCATGTTTACTGTGACTTTAAAAAAACAAACATGGGGAGATCCTTATTTCTACGTCCTCTGTTTGTTGCTCTCTACATCTGGAACATCCTAATGGACAGAATGGTCCTCGGATAAACCAGATCAACCTGCACTCATCGTCCCAAGTATCATTTTCCTCACTTCTTATTTATTTTCTCTCTCAGACGTGTGTTTGCTGTGTAACCTCGTCCCTCAGGCTAACAGTGTTCCTGGCTTCACACGGGCAGATGCAGACAGATAAAGCGCGACCGAGCAAATGCTGCTAGACTGCTCAGCCGGGTCAACGCGCTGTCTCCAGAGGCGAGCCGAGGCCGGGATGCAGCGAGATGCAAAAACACCTGGAGTGAGCTCGGCCACTGTCAGGTACACAGACACGGTTTCATTGTTCAAAGATCCTCAGGTTCATTTTGACAAAAACAGTTTGTCTGCCATTGTCCTTTCAGCCTATTCATTGTGAGACTTCCAACAGAAAAAATAACTGCAGTACTTTTGTTCCACTTGTTCTAATCGTAGTTTTGAGTCAAAACTAAATAGCAGAAATTCCTAAAAACACATCTTCACATGGTCATTATCAGTAGTAAAAATGCTATTTTATCATTGCAAATTAAACTTTAAGTTGCGAAAGGGAAGGAGAAATGAGTTTGAATGAATTTCAAAAGCAACTAAAAGTGAAAAGCTGATATTTCCCCCGTGTTTAACCACACTGTTGCTTCAAGCTCTGTTCTGATAGTGAAAGTGACTGTGTGAAGCAAATGGCCTCTGACTCAGAGTCTACATGTATGATTTACTGAGTGATTCAAAAACATTGAGTCGAGCTCATCGCCCGTATTGCAAAACAATCGAGTAGGTGGACTTAATAACATCGTATCCTAGGTCTTCATTTACTCAACTGCTCCTAAAAACCACCACAGCTCCAGTTTCAGTCTTAAACGGTGCTTCTCGCCTGATACCTGCCGCCCTGACTGGAACCCGATTGCACGGTGCTGAGGAGATCATGTTAACCATCGACCAGCTGTTCCCAAAACAAACGCACAACACTAGGCTGATAAAGTGCTTGGGATTCTGTGCTGCAGCTGGTTGTATGAATCTCAGTGTGTCAGAGTGTGTTAGCTCACTGACCTTTGCCCTCAGGCCAGGCGAATCAGCATCATGCGTGAGCCGAGCAGCTTTAACACAGGAAGCAAACAACACTGTGATCAACATCACTGTCATCACTGCTCGTTCTCTCTCTTTCATCTTCCAGCAGCCTCTCTTCTTCCCTCACTCTCTCGTCTGGCTGCTAACTCAGACTCAACCAAACGTGTTTGTCTCTGCAGAATGACAGAAAATCTCAAAACCACCATGACAAATCTCTGTGTCACTGAAAGATGACATGGACACAAAATGGGCCCCGAACGCCTCATTGTGTGAATAAAGAAGTAGATAGACGGCAGGTCGAGGTGTCCTTGGATAAAACAGCAAAACCCCGTAGTAGTGCTGATACGTACTGTCTGACAGTCCAACCAGAACCTCCCCAAGTATCTCATCATCATTATTATTGATTTGATCTACTTTACTTTAACATGCTCTGTGGATTTATACCAGTGTATGAGCACAACAAACATGGTGGAGTCCCCTACAATCTGCATATCAAACATTTGGCAACACTGGATTTTGCAAGAGAGACACAAAACTTAATGCAACTGTTATTTATATATAAATCGTTGCATTTATTGATCCGATAAAAACTTTAAGTTGATGTTCCTCCTAATAGTTCAGTCGTGTTTTCAACAACAACAAAATCCTAAAAAGCGTATTAACAGATCAGATTTTTAGGATTTGAAGGAGTCTGGCTCGTCCCCGAAGACTCTGCAGAGCGCTGAGTTTTAATTGACCTCTTCTGCTCCGCTGCTTCTGTCGCCTCTGAGCCTCCGACTCCACAGCTCTTCCCTCACTGTTTTGTCTCTCTCTCCGTCAGTCACTCTCTTCTGTCTCGCTGCACCTCCATCTTTCCCAAAGTTCCCGTGTTGCTTTGCACTTATCCTTTTACCGTTGGTTTGGTCCTCTCTCTTTTTATTTAGTTCTTTGCTCTTCCCTTTTTATCCCTTTTCTTTATCTCTTCTTTCCTCTTTCTCTCTTCGTTTGTCTTTACATTTCACTACCTCTTATCCTTCTCTCCACAGAACTTGTGAGATCTTCTCTCCACTTCTCATCTATCTCTTTCTCTTATCTCTCTTATCTCTCTTTTTCACCCTCATTATTTTTCTCTGTTATCTATTCACCTCTCCTCTAGAACCTCCCCATCCATCTACTCTCCCCATCGTCTATCCCTCTCTTGCCCATTCTCCTTTCTGCTTCACCTCTTTTGAACCTCCTCTCCTTCTCCCTGTAGCACATTTCCATCAGTGAGGTACGTGTCAGTTCGCTTCCTGTTAGCCTGCTAACCATCTTCAGATAGCTTTCACATGGCATGGTCAGCTTGTCTTCCCAAAGGCACTGCTGCTATGAGTTGGATGACTGTCTGTTTTTCACTGACACACACAAAGATTATTGTCATAGCTCTGTCCATCAGTGTCCCACTCTCAGCGTGGACACTCAGTTCAGATACATGTCCTTTCTGATATGTTACACAACATTGCACTACATGTTACCAACAGCAAGATTAAAACAGACGGGACAGAAACATATTACAGGTAGTTTGAGACCTTTTTTTTTTTTAGCAGAATCCCTCCAAACAGCTCCAAAGATTTATGATTTATGTTCACGTCTTTTAAGAGAATAGGGTTAAAAGCACTATTTCATTACGGGTAAAATAAAAAAGCTACTCCAGCAGCCTTAGAAACGTTAGTTAACTGAACTTCAATAATTATTTCAAAGTCCTTTTGTGTATTGGAAACATAAAAGTGTGAGATATCAAGTTGAATCAACAGTTGAACAACATGCCAACACACTGTAAATATGAATCAACCAAGTTTTACAGCACAAGTTGAAACGAGAGTTGTTTCGACTTCACAAGTCGAAGTTTTTCCATCTTGAAATGATGAGTTCAATGAATGAACTGATGAGAGATTCTGAAGTTGTCAAACAAAACTTCTCATTCTTTAGCAGATTTTCCAGGACATTACATTGATGTAATATCTTTCTAATTTGATTGTGGGAAACTTAAACAATGGTGCAATTTAAGCTGCTCTAAGCCATGTAGTCTGCGTCTTTAGGGGTTTGGGTTTGGATTAGCACTATGCATTTCTCTCTTTCATTATACGGTGACCGGATGACATCAAATTAAAAGATGTTTCAAAAACAAACTTTCTTGCCAGAAAAGCTGTGGCTCATTTACTAGATGCAGACCATTAGCTTTCAACCACTTCTTCACTGATATTTTAAACAGTATATCTGCCTCCAGCGCAGCTCTATAGCTGAGGAAAGTATTTGCAGAACTAAAGACTCAACCTGCTGTTTATTTGGTTTGTGTCGCACCAAATGAAGCGCAATCTGTTTCCATCTTTATTGTGTTTACATTTTCTCAAAGCTCCAAACAGCCACAATTTTCAAAAAATATTCACTCAGTCATCAAATGGACTCAGACGAACAGAAGCCTGTTGTTGTTGCTGCAGTGGTAACCAAAGGTTATAGGAGACAAGTCTCTGTGCTGGATGAGTGATGGGAAAATAAAGAGACATGGACAGTTTCTCCTCTTCCTCTTCGACAAAACAAAATCTTTTCACTCTTGCACATCTTCGCTGTGAGCTGATCTAAACCTCAGACCACAGACTATCCCATGGATCTTTTATCTTTTAACCGTTTCACCAACACTCAACTCAAGCTTGTGGTACATTTGCAGCTGGTTGTGGACCTTAATGCTGATGTTATTGTGAAGCTCTAACGTGAGGTTTACCTTCACACTGGAAGGTGAGAAAGATGAGAGATGTTCAAACTGAACCTGAGTTCAGTAGCAGGGTTCACATACTTCCTGCCAGTCAGTCATTGTATGTTAAAGTTCAAATCTACTTAAAGGGGGAAACAAGACCTTAACCAGGATTTTATAACAAGCCTATGGGTGCTTAGTGCAATTCCACCTAAATCTTCAGTATATATTATCTTGCTTTACAAGGAGCTGAACGTTGTTTCAAAGCTTTTTAACTAACTCACAGAGACATTTATTATTATTATTATTAAAATAGTACTCCACTCCGGAAACAAAACGGATTGTGCTTCCTCTTCCAAACCTTGTGCCTACATTACCAACAGCGTAACTCTACTGTCAGTTTAGTGAGAGATTTCACTCTGTTAAGGTGGTAGCAGCTAATTTACTCTAGAGCAGGTCTCACTTTTTTCTGTTCACAGCCACTGATGTTTTATTTTTTGTTTTTGATTTTGTTTTAACTTCTCTGATTCTATAGACATCACTTCATCACATTTTTCAGGCTTCACGCAGCTCCCTCTGCAGCCACAAAACACTTTAAACAACCTTCTTCACATGCAGTTGTTCTCCCTGACACCTGAACACAGTTCGATGGGCTAGTTTAGCTCCTCTTACCAGATCCATATCAAACTTACACGTCTTAAATAAACTAAATATTCCAGAATTAGCATTTAAAACCCCGTTAGGTGGAATCTGCATTTAAATCCACAGACATTTCCTTGTGTTCATTTCAACGTTTACCTTCTGTGCTGACAATAAATACAAGAAAAATTCTGTGGATTTAGTTAATGGACAGTTTCTTTGTATAGACTTTTATTGAATACACCCCGGAGCCTCTGATTTTTGTCTCTATATTAACCCACCTTTGCCAGAAACAATATAGACGACATAGCATCATATGGTTTTAGATTCAGAAATTCTACAGAAACTTTAATTTCAAAGTAAAATAGAGAAAATGTTGACTCACCCTGCATCGCTGCTGTTCCCACAGATTAAGGCATCCTTGGCTCCCTCCAACTTGTAGAAGTTGTCTAAGGCAAAAAGAACAAAATTCCACTTTAGATTCCAGTTTCTAAATGTAGAGATTCTTCCTGCTTGGTCCTGTACACATCCATGGTCCGGCCACACAGATGCTTTCACTTATTTTGTTTGATTAGTCCTCAGGACTGCTCCACTGGCAAGGTCACATTCAGAAGGAAGTGGATAAGGTGTGTAGTACATGCTCATTTTCATTTCTAAAATATATTTTGGAAAACCTAAGTATGTATTCTAAGAAATCACAGATGTGTGTTACTTACAGCAGAAACAAGACCACATACATTTTAAGCCACTCAACAACTGATAATGATGTAATTGTGAATTTACCTTAAATGATGATGTTTGTTAAATAACCTTAAACCTGCCCACACATTTGTTTAGGTAGGTTTGTCTGCAACATCAAAATGATTTCCTATGTTCACCAGTGATTGTCATGTGAGAGCAGCAACACAATATGTTTACATGCACATTTAGTGGAGCATCCTGCAGAGTCAGAGTTTAAATCAGTTTAAAACTGTCTGAAGTTTTGATTATAGTAAAAGTACTAATGCACTGACCAACTTTTCCTTTTGGTTTCTGCCAGTTCTTAGTACAGAATACCACTGTAGTGTTTTGCCAAATTTGGAATCTATACATCACTGTGTGGGATATTTTTTGTGAAGTAACATGAGAGCAGATGGACGGATGGCTGCAGCATTAAAAACTTAGACGCCCACTGTAACTTGGTGAATGTAAACAACAGCAGAAAAACTGAATATTATTATGAGCTTGGCAAAGAAACAGGATTTATTGTGGACCAGTCTTTCCATGTCTAATGCCTAATCATCCTACTGAATGAGGGCGTCACTATGTTGCATGAACAACAACGATCAATAATCAACTTGATCATACATCTACATGTTAAGAAGTCCAGCAACCATCAACTGTTTAAAGTGTTTCAACGACTTTAACTGATAAAAGTAATTTCGTAATTCTTCAAAATAAAAATCTAAATGTCAGATTTGTGTTTCTGCTGAGTTCAGGCTGTTGTGATGTACTGCAAGTGATTTTTCTCACACCAGGCTGTCTGCCTGTGTTACCGCAGGATCAATAAACTCATCAGACTTCTCTTGTGTGTTTGGGTCTGGTCAGACACCGTCTGCGCAAGAGGCCATAAAACCTAAACCATTATAGAGACAAAGGTTTTACAGAGCATTTATTCAACACTTAAGTCTGACCACAAGCCATTTTCAAATACATTAATACACAAACATCATCACGTGGGTACTTCAGGTACTTCTCAACCCCAAACACACTCAGGAACTAACAAGTTCAAAAGCTTCTAATGCACGTCTGCAGGAAACACCCAAGAGCTTCTTAACTTTTGTTGTGGTCCGATGACACAGTATTTATGTATGTAACTAGATCAGGACTGGCTCCAGAACAGCACTGATGCAAGACAGCCTGCAGACATTTGTGACTTTGGAGAATCAAATGCAGACGTTTTGATAAAGTGGAGATACTTTCAAGAAAAAAAAAAAAATTTTTTAGTCAAGTTTAGTTTAAGTCAAGCAAAGAGGTAAAAAAAATGAACTTTTTATGAGAAAGTGCTTGAATAAAAGATGTGAAAGTTGTGATTATCTATTAGTGTGTCGACCAGAAGATTAACAGACTATTCCAAAAATAACTGTTAATCAACTTATAATGAATTAATCTAAATGAATCAACAGATGAATCAATACACGAATCATTAATAAAAGTCTTTTACTAATGTTTTGAAGTAAAACTGACATTCAAGAAGCACCATTTTCTTTTTATTTAAACAAGTTAGCAAATTTGTTTTTATTATTTTATTCTCTATATTTTACTAATTTCCTCTCTTTTAAACCTCAACAACATGGTCAAAATATAAATCTAGTGAATAAAACATTATGTGGGAGTTCTCACAAGAGAGAACAAAGAGCAAAGGGTCAAAACTGGAGCAGAGACTTGGACTGAAGCTCCAGTAGGCACCAGAGTTATTTTTGCTATAAGTCCATTAGCAAAGATTAAGTATGGCTATTTGATGCACAAACATTGGTCAAACAAAGCCACAACAAGACCCAACAATACAGCAGCCACCATGTCACATGTTGCACAATTAATTCCTTCAAGTGCCACTCTCTGGTCCGACAAACGGCTTGTCTGCATTAAAGTGAACCGATTGGGAACGTGGACAAACCTGTGACGACTATTACCAAAAAACACAAACTGTCTCTGAAGTCCGTTTTGATGCAGCATGTACTGCAGCAAGTGTTGTGACAGGCAGCCACAGCCACCTGCTGTGGCTTTTCTCATCTAAAAACCATCACCTCCTTTTTGTGACATGTAACATCAGCTGCAGATTTTGTTTTTTTTTTTTTTGTTATGAAAAGCTGTTCCTCTCTGAGTCAACCTTACATAATACAGATGGGGAATCTCTGTATGAGACACTGAGGCACGAGGAACTTTTCAGAGAAACTGTGACCTTAAATGGTAGCTTGACATTTTCATCCATTTGCCTTACGGGAACAACTATTCAGGATACTCATCTTTTATTCAACACATAATTTCAACTGCATGCATTTAACTCCAGCTATTATGACCAATTTCACAACATTCCAGTAAAAAGTATTAAAGTGGGAGTCATGTTCTTATCGCACTTCACTAAATGTACTCGGAGAAACAAAAGAAGCTGCTTCACCCAGCAGCTCTGTAAAACCTCACCATGTCCAAAAGAAACAAAGCATTTTATGTCAAAGTCTACAAAGCTACAAAAGCTTTCCTCTTTCTTTTATTGTCGCTGTACGCGTGCAAAGTTTTCCCCTTTTGAGAACCAAAAACAGGTTCTGTGCAGCTTCTGTTCGGCTCTGACCGCGTCTGACCTCGGCTACACCAAATGCACTTAAGATTTTTTAGGAGCGCAGCCATTCATTTGTTAGCAAGTGCATCTGAGAGGCTGCATCCTTGCTTGCCAAAAAAAATAAATAAAGAATAAAAAAAAAACTTGTGAAGTGTGGAGTGCTTTTGTTCACAAGCTCAAAGTAAGCGCGAAGCCTTAACGCAGCACCGAGATTAGTCACAGAGGCATTTTCTCCCTAGACAACAGTCTAATTCGTTACCTGAAGTTCATCATTCAGGTTTCCGCTCAGAAAAAAAGCATATTAGCCCACAGACTGGCATCTAATAAAGATTTCTTCCCCCAGCAACCCCCATCTGAGAAGATTTCACAGAGCTGCAGAAACTTGGAAAATTGTCTCTACGGGATATCGAGAGAGTGGGTTTAATTTCATTTCACACTCAAGAGCAGCAAATTATCCTGACAAGTCTAAATACACCTCCATCCTCCCCTCTCATCTGCATAAGATAAATTTAAGTGAAATACACTGAGACAATGTCAAGCTACTGTGAAAGATACACTATGATTTCATTTTATTTTATTTTGCATGCATTTCTTTTCATATATTTATTTTAAAAGCTCTGTTCATTTTTGTGGAGCTAGTTTATCTGTGACATTAGTTCTCTTAAGATTTTCTTAAGATTCGTGTTAGGCCGTGTACCTCCTCTGCCTGCTCCTGTCCTGTAACCGTTGTCTTGACAGGTAGTGATTAAGCTGCCGTGTCAAGTTCAACATGATTTCAGTAGCATTCATAGTAGCATTCATTAAAGTAACTTATGCATGTTTTTAGTTTCTTTGCAGAATACAAGATGTTACCACAGCTTTGACCTGGGCATAGGAACTGCTGCTTTTAAGGAGAGGTTCAGTTCGTAATTCTACACAGTGTGCTTTAAAATTAACAGTCCACAGTTAAATGTGCCAAAAGTTGGGCGAGTTGTTCTATGGATGCTCAGAACCCATGGTAAATGGTGTTTAAACCCGTCACTGGGTCCTATCATCATACATCATGAATCTGCTGTAGCTCATGGCGGACGAAATAATCGCCCTAACGTGTTTTGCTGGTGTTTACTTTCACCAAAGCAAAAGCAAATACACTTTAAACTGGGCCAGGAACTGCACTGTATCTGTTTAGGCTAATGTGTTGTTGTTGGCCCCTCTGGTTTGGGGGGCCACAACACTGAGGAGCTCAACCGAGCTCACTCCTCTTTATTTGCCCAAACACATTTGACTAAGTGCTTCATTGGTGTCTGTTAAATCCTGATAAAACATCAAACTATCCAGTCAGCCATTTTCAATTCTTTCTTATAATCCAGACATTCAGGAGAACCAACACTGTCCACCATGTTTGATTTTTATTTATTCTTTTTATTTCTTGCTTAAGGCTCCACTCTTTTATACCTAACTCAGTTAACGGAGAACAACTCTCTTTAGTTTCTAATCAGGAAACATTCATACCTACACCCACACTAGTTGGGGACTAGGTTTAGCGGCAGATCAGCTCACTTATGGTGATCTACTGGCAGTGGGATGATCTTTGTGGGATTTTTCAACCCATTACATTTTACATAAATTATAGTGGACCTGTTGGCCATATGAAAATAGAGTATGATCAGTAGTTATCTGGGATGTGGTAAGCTGGGTATATAAGAATAAATCATCCACTGCTGTTGGTTGGCAAAATAAGCTCAATTTTCTTTTCACCAAAAGGAAAACAGATTATATGTGATGTCTGTTGATATTAAACTACCTGCAACAAGATTTGCTGAGGATGACAGCCCCCGTCAGCCGGCTTTGACCAGACTAAAACACAGCGTGATGGGAAATGTTTAGCATGAAGGATGTGCACCATTGATCTCTGATCAGCCCAACAGGACGAGCTTTAACGCCGCAGCTCAACTCTCAGGTTTCATGGCAGCTTTTAAAGGTCGATAGGGGAGCCTGCAGGGAACATTTGTTTGATGTGATGGATGGCAAAGCAAACTGTAAATGAATAAATAGAAGGTACATTAGCCTGTCCAGACAAGCCCTACTACTGTAAGTTCAAAGTTGCCTTTCATTTTATGCAGTTTTACCATTTCACATTCACATTTCACAAGTAAAATCACACTAGAAACAGGCTCTACTCTTCTTTACTGTTGAGTCTGGTCTGAGCAATCCTGTCCTGAAAATGATCTTCTTTTCTCTTACAACTAAACATGGGGATGCCCATCAACACTAACTGAAACCTGCAAATGTTGGACAAGACACACTTAAAGATTGTTTCCATCAACTTGCACAGATTTTTTGTTGTTGACCGTCTGTAAAGAGCTCACACCTGACAACTGAGTAACCTACGAAAGAAATGACAATGACTGCACGTACTGCCAGTAGATCAGCCTGTAAAGACCACAATGGTTCAAAAAATAAGTAATAATGAGCCAGTCTTTACATTTCCAACAAAATGCGTTTAGTTGTACAGAAACATATTTTTTTGCTAAACTGGGTAAAGCTCGTCTCCTCCTGTGTCCCCTCTCTTCTTCAGTTGCTTTTTTCTACTGCAAAACGTCATAGCTTTAAATAATTACTATCTGTTTTTGTACAATGAAAGTGTCAATTTATGATTAGGTGGAGTTGGAATCTACTTCTAATCTACTTCTAATCTACAGAACTTCTACTGCTCCTAACCTAACACAAATAATGGGAAGAATTAAAGGTCTGCTTTGCTGTGTTTCTGTAGTTTTTTGTTTATTTGAAGGAATGAGAAGACAGTTAAAGAGTCCAATCATTGATGACAGTGCAGGGAAAGGTTTTATTCATTAACAGCTTCAAATAAAAGGATGAAGTGATGCTTTGCAGATCTGGCTGTGTTTACAGTACAGTACATCCTCTGTCTAGGTAAACTGTTAACATTTTCTTACTCTATTCTTTTAAACGTATGAGCCATACCACACCTCCTGCTTTCCTGACACTCAGACAAACAAGACTTCATACAATTTTACACCGATTTAATTCTAAGGAGCACAACTCCCACATTTTAGCTGTTTTTATCACTCTGCTCCTCACATCACATTTTTAATACTTTAGATATAACTGGCAGAAGGAATCCAGGGTGTAGCGCCTTAAAACATGTCGTAAATGTTAATGCGGTAACAGAGTGGCTTAGCAAAGTGACTGGGAACTGCACTTGTATTGTTGTAAATTTACATAAAACTATTAATTTATCCATACAGCACTAAGAGAAATGTAAAAAGAAAAGAAAAGAAGAAAAAAGGTCGGAGAAGCATGACGCATAAAAGACAAACGATGTGTGAGAAAAAGATTAGTACCATAAGAGGACAAAAAGACATGACCAGAGGAGACAGAGAAGGTGACAAAAGATAGAAGAAGACAAAAAGAAACAAGAGATGACAGCCCTTATATTGAGAAATGTTCTACGCTGAATTATTTATAGTATTCAAAGTACTTACTGTATGCGTTCTGATCAAGATGTAGTGTATTATATAGAAGTTTACTGTAAAATATGAGCATGTGTGGTGCTTACTGCAGAGGCAGCTCTGTATTATAGTCACATGGAGAGAAAAAGACAACGTGCAGCTCAGGTTTCATCTGACAGCAGTGATATTAAGTGTTTCCTTAACCCGGACCTCGACCTGTGTGTGGGCTGCATGTTCTGTCTGTGCTTATATAGACATGTACGTCCACATATTATGTTCAATGGTCAACATGCCTGACAAATGTCAAATAGTGTATATACCAACTGACCTCGCGCGACCTCTGTGTGTGTCACATTTTGTTTGTACGACACCCTGACAAAGTGTGTTTGAGTGTGTGTCATGCTGCAGTGGGGACTGGTGCTTCTTAAATGGACTGGACAGTGTCATGCTTGGACTGTGGTAACAACTGACGTCAGTAAACACACACTGTCCTCTCCACAGCACAAACTAGAAGCAGGTTTTATTCTACTGTGGCCGTCTCATCTTCAATTCAAAGCATCAAGTGCTTTTGATGGTAGAAAAACTAAAACTAAATGATGTCAGCACCAAACACCAAACTACTGACGTCTGAATTCCCCCTCCTTAAATGTATGACCATCATAAATCCTTTAATGTATTTATTTACCTGGGTCAATAAACTGTCAATGTTAAATCTCCACATGATGATCTGAAAGCCCTGTCTACACTGGCAGGAAATAACTCTAGTGGAAATCATCCTTTTTCGTCAGAAACGCTCAGAAGTCAAGTAAAAATAATAGCAATCGGTATCAGCCTTTAAAATCCATTACATGCATTTTGTGGGTGAGAGCATCCTCATTTCCAGATATCATAGGAAATTACTCACTCATTATCACGCTTTCAGTCAACCAGATCACACCAGGCCACACAACTGCTACTACTATTGCATGTTTCCTGAGTGGGTAATTAGCAACTTGTTTTTTTTTTCCTGTCCAAAGAGCAACAGCAATTTTTATAAAAAGTGAACACACTCAGGACAATTAGACCCTGGAAACAGAGTGAACCCATGAGGACCAAACAGGTGATTATTTCCACAGTAACAGATCTGAGTTTGATCCTCACCCTCATCGTTGATAAAGTCCTTCAGAGAGGCCCAGTTCTTGTTGTTGCAGTAGAATGAGGTGTTGACCGGAAGGCTGTCGTTGATGCAGTGTGCTGTGCTGCGGACGCATTTCTGCCGCAGGTTTCCCATGAAGAGCTGTAAGCCGATGAGGGCGAAGACACTCAAACAGAAGACAGTGAGGATCATCACGTCGGCCAGCTTCTTCACAGACTGGATCAGAGCACCAACGATGGTCTTCAGGCCTGAGGGACCACCGGGAATGCAGGGACACGTTTAGACCAATTACAGAAAGAACTCTAATATCAATAAACTAAAATTTTAATAAGAAACGGAATGCAATAATCTGTGAAACAGCTATTTTAAATAGAGGGTCACACATGTTGACCTTTAAACAATCTTTTACAAATCTTGTGAAATCTAATGTTGCTGTTAGATGAAAACTCTTGCACATTAAATGTTTTCATCTGACAGCTGCTTTTAAAAGTTGTTGCCACTGTGGGGAGAAAACTTGCTGTTATCACCGTTAAAATCAAATAAAACAGGCAACAAACCCCCAGTTACACAAATACACAAACATATGGTAAAAACAGCAGGAACAGAACACAGTCAGAACACAAAGGGTGCAGACAACTGTCCTCAGCCAAAGAAACGGCCTGTTTCTTTCATACTTTTTTATCACTTGAAATCACTTTTTGTTTTGGTTAATTCATTAGGAACAGACACTAAACTGTTTAGATTTGCATCCAAAAGTTGCCCTAATGGTGACAAATAGAATCCACTGTTGATGGCGTCTGTAAACTAATGAATTTTGGATAATGATTAAAAAAGTGTGATTATTGTAGCTGCTGTGCGACATGCTTTTTATTGCTACTACTCTTTTAACATGTATCAGACATTATTATAACATGGTCAATACAATAGTATGACTATGTTTTCATCACATGTTTAACACATGTTAATAATGCTCTTAGCGCTGCATGCTGACATGCAGAGTGGAGACATACAGAGGATAGCCAGCATTAGAGCTGCACATTTTGAATGTTGACGTCTGTGTCATTGTTATAATTTAAGCTAAATTATGTAATTTAAAGGTTTAATCAGTGATGTAATTTACAATTTAATATTTTCACACTCATATAGACTTTGGCTGTAGTAAAGAACCAGATCCTCCATTTTGGAGAAACATTGGGTACTTGTCCACACACTGGAGCACAAGTGGAGCTCAGACAAGCAAACCAGCTACAGAAGTAGAAAGTGAAGAAGAAACAGTACTTTGATTGTATATATTGAACGTTTGCAGTCATGACTTCTGCCACCAATAGAATAAACTGTTTATTAAAGCTCTGTTACAGCATCAGATCTAAACACTCTGGGGGCCTTTTTGGATAAGGTCTGTTTTAGGAGCAGTAGAGAGCTAGACTTGCTGGTTTTTGAAAATGTCCACAGCTAAACATCTGTGGGGGGTTACAATCATTCAGGTCATGGTTATTCCAAAGGGGAACTGGACTTGCTTGAAGTCCTTGAAGAGATTTCACCTCTCATCCAAAATGTTTCATAATTTCTGACTAACTGGATTGGAGTGGCAGGCCTATGAATTCTGTAAAGTTGTTGAACCATCAAAACCTTCATGGTCACCTGTGTGTTGTTGCTCCAGCTTGTACCTCAAGAGTACCATTAAAGTAATGGAAGAACCGCCACCTCCTCCTAAAGACTTCTTAAGTTCTAGCTGACTGGGAGTTCCAGGTATTTAACCTTTGTGAAGTCGTTAAGTCGCTAACAACCTGAAGGTTACTGAGGTCAGATGTGGATTGTTATCCCACCAAACCATCATGTGTATCATTAGGGTAACAACTGAACAGCTGATAAACTGCCTGGGGTGGGATGCCAAGTCTTCACTGTGAGTGGGTGATAAGTGGTGTCACAGACCACCTCCTCTGTTAAACATCTTCAAGCAAGTCCAGTTTCCACTGAGTAGTTAGCTTTGGACTAATTCTGGACCTTTTATTTGGGTATTGAGCATTTTAAGAATTATTTAGTCACTGTTGATGGCAAAGGTTTAAATTACAAACATTACAAAAAAATTGGAATATGCATTCATTAAGTAAAACAAAACATGATCACAAGTTTAACTATCTGCAAGCAGAGTTGTCACTTGGTGGTTTTGGGCTATGTAAAGATTGTTTTGGTTGGCTTGTGATATTTTCAGCTACATTTAATACATTTGTTTGGTTTGTACCTTCAGGAAGTTTGGCTATATTTTAATAAATTGGCACGCCCTTCATCAAACTTGTACTGTTCATTAAAACAGTCACTTATACTTTTATTTATCTCATATAACTTAGATTCCCATCTTGGTGTCTGTACCAGGGTAACCAGTATTTGAATCAAAAATAAACTATGCCAAAGTCAGTCAGTTATAGGTTTCATTTGAATGTTTATTTCAGATAAGTTGTATATTATTAAGGATCCTGTGTCAGTTCTTGATTCACTCAAGAGTTGTTTTGTGTAAAGTTTCTTCTGCTGTTTGCTAAACCTCTGATGTCCACTCACAATTATCAGGAAGACGTCAGCACTTCTTTCTGCATACTGCCTACAGTATCTGTATTGTTTTAAATGAGTGTTATAAAGTAGATAATCAGTAGGTAGTATGAAGGGTCACACTTAGTGCTTCCAGCAGGCTCAGGCTGGTAGTGGTGGCGTTTCATATTCACTCCCCTGTGTTCGCTTCCTCACCTGGGATGACAGAGATGGTTTTGAGAGCTCGTAGCACCCTGAACGTCCTTAAGGCTGACACATTACCCAGGTCCACAAACTCAGTCACATATCTGCAACAAGGTGGGAGACAGAAGCACAGAAACAGACAAACACAGAAGGTATGACCACACTGAACAACAACGAGCCGACACAGAGGGAAAGAAAGAAGGAGATGTAGAGACAGATAGAAAGAGATACAGTAGAGACAGGCCAGGTCGGACAACAGCAGTGGAGTTTCAAGCCAGAGACTCTGACTTTTAAGAAGGAGAAATCAGACGTTTAAAGCTGTTTACATGCACTTTAACTACAGACAAACTGTTCTAACAGAAATATTCAGATTTTTCATTCTCAGCAATAACATCAAAAGGTGTTTCTTTAATTTACTAGCTAATATTCTGGGTATGTCAGAATTATTTTTGGTTATCAAATTACTATAAATTACTTTACAGTTTACTGTAATGGTCAATGGCAGTTAAAAAAAATAAATCTAGTTTCTCACAGGACCAGCGTGTATAATCTGGTCTAATTCCGTTAAATAGTGAAAATGGATCTATAAATGCCTAGATTTATTTTCCAGAATGAAAACTCTGGCTTCTGTTTATTTGTTTTGTTTCATTTGTGATCATATAGTACTGTATTTATCTGTAACATTAATCAGATTAGTTTCTTTCTAACCAATCACCCAGTTAGTCTGCTATTCCATTTGCCCTAAAACCTTGACTAACCTGCAGTTATAGTTGTGGTTTGTTGCATAAAAATACAATTTGCAATTGTAGACAAGATGAATTTATTATTAAATACTATTCTTGTAATGATAGCAAACACCCTTTTTGCTTAGACTTTATTTTAGTTACCAATGATTAATGGTAATAATTAAGTTCTATTGCTTTTGAAGGCTAATTTAGCGTAGTACATTAAATGAAGTGTTCTTACTTTCACACTTTGCCTGTTAGCTGGTCATCTGGAAAAAAAGTTCAGCAAACCTGTTCAGTGAATATTTGGTGGCTGATCATGACTCGTTACTTGCTTTTGATTCAATTGAGCTAAAATTTGCTAATTAGCAGTATTACGTTACTGAAGATAGTTTACATGAAGTTAATCACCTTATTTCATTTCCAACACAAACAAGTCACAATAAGCCTCCTAAGACTAGTGACCATCATATTGTTTAATTAATGTTTCCTGACAATACTTAATAGAATAAATAAAACCACCCAGAATATCAGCAAATATCACAACTAGACTAGATGTTTCCATTTATTTTAAATCACATAACGCCAGTTAAATGTCATGTGTCACTTTAGACACGTTTGACTTCTCCTTCTTGAATTCTTTAATGCCGATCTGATGATTACACCTGCGACGCCTTGCTGGGCAGAGAGCGGGACGTGGGCTGGGGCTGTGGCTTCAAAACACGGCAGACATGGGACAAACGAGAGGACGTTCACGACGACATTATGATGACAAGTTTTTTGAGTGTGTTTTTCTGCCCCGTCTCGCCCTTTGGTGGTGAGGCCTTACCTGGAATGACTGAGATAGTTTTCAGGGCTCTCAGCACTCTAAAGGTTCTCAGCGCCTGCAGGTTCCCTACTTTGATAAACTCTGTTAACAGCCTGTAGTGGGGCAGTGTGGTGGTTGTCAACATACAACACAAGAAGACAAACATAGCAAAGTCTGTAAATTCTATGGTGATTTAAAAATACATTCCTGATTTGTTACACAGCCAACAGTGCATCCCCGAATCCCCCAAAAAGTAAGTGTACTAAGGAAATAGCATATTTGGGCTATTAGCTGCTATAATAGAATCAGGAAGTGCATCCTTACAGATCTGGAAAGAAGAAAAATAAGTAGTATAAATAAGTACCAGCAAAAAGATGCAAGTTTAAGAGAAAATCACATGTAGAGTAAATAGTAAACCATGGTTTCGTATGACCATCGTGATCTGTGTAGTCCTACATTTATATGTCAATATGAATTTAGAATATTTTTATGCAAAGTTTCCTTTTTTTCCTTTACCGTTTTAGTTTTACTATCTTATTTAATTAGGCTTTGAAACACCTGTGCTACTTATAGCGATGGGTCTAGGCCAATAGCCTGACCAATATGTTGCAGCTGATTTTAACATGTAACTATTAAGGAATTACAGCACATAATTAGAAAGCTAATAAAACCTTAAGTTAAAACAATGTAAATAATTTACTTCCATGACAAAAGTTTGGAAGCAACATCTACATGAATTTGTCCAACAGAGAGGATTAATGCATCTGATGCTTTCAGATTTTTCAAACTTCAAACATCCAACACAGCTTAAAATATATTATGTATATATATATATATATATATATATAGTCTTTAACACTATAAGTTGGGGAATAATACTAAAAATCAGTGTGAACCAATGTTGATGTGCTCTTTTGTTTCTGTCTTTGATATAAAACAAAACCTAAATCCATAACAGTAGCTGTAGCTGTGAACATCCACCCACTAGATTGAATCAGAAGAGGCCGTGAGAGGCTGAAAGGCGCCAGGCGACGACGGCCATTTTGGGCCTCCAGTTAGATCAAGACACTTGATCCTGCAAACGGCCCTCCATTATGGGTCATATTTCAGCTGCGCTGACTGGCAGGCTGATTGAATTACAGTGGAGGCGGGGGGCATGGCTGTCTGAACAGGCCATTTAGATGCAGGAAGAGATGGAACCAGTGACAACCAGAGACACTTTACATGTTCCTACAGTGTGATAGATGTCAAACAATATCTACACCATGTTTAAACTGGTTAACTGAGTCCAGACCCTGTTGATGGTCTATGTGTTTAATCTTGAAGAAAGCAATGTCTGTCTTTTCACCAAGAGGTTAAACATAATCAGTTTATTATTATAAAATAAGATACTGGAGTGTTTACTTTTCTATATGAGAGTATATAGTATATGTCTTCTTATGCTGCTTTTAGGGACTGGACAGAGTACTGATGAGGCACAGAACTGAAAATTAGACATAACATTTCCAGATAGAGATAAAATAAATTACCAAAAAGATGTAAATTAAAATGACCACAAAGACATGAAAATTATACTGAAGGGTAAAAATTGACAAAAAAGTGTCTCACATACATAAAAACCTTTTCAAAAAAATAAAAAGACACAAGAAAAAGTATACAAAACGAGAAGAAATAGCCAATTTTCTCATAAATCTCCCATGTTTAATGGTGATATAACTGTTAAAAACCCGACTGGTAAAAACAGTTATCATGAAGAAACTGTGCTGTTAGGTTGCTTAGTAGGTTTTTTTTTTGTATGTAAGCCCAGAAACAATTTCAACTTTGCACCTTTGCTTGATGTTTTGAAAATACAATCGTGTCACCTGAGAAATTAATATGACACTATATCTGCCCTCAGCGCCCTCTGTCTGTATCGTGCTGTGAAGCTGCAGATTTCCCTCCAAATCTGACTCGGTGGAGTTCAGCAGAAAATGAAGGTGAAAAGTTGATGACACCTGATGTTCTGCTCGATTAGTATCTCATTTCTACACGGCAATAATTCAGATAGTTTTAATTAACATGGCAAAGATTTATTGACAATTGTATTATGCTAAAAAGACATAAAGTGTTGCGCCTTTAATTCTGTGAAAACGAATATGGAGTCGGGTGCTGCTGGTCTGGTAATGGCAGCCATTAACATGTCATTACATCAGCAATACCAGTAACACAGGGGCAGACCGAGTGTGTGTGTGTGTGTGTGTGTGTTGGGGACAGCAATGGACTCTGTTACCATGGGAATCTTGACTTGGTGGGTGGGGATGGGAGCATCAATCAGACATTTACTGTGTGTGTTTATTTAGCAACCATCACTCTGGTTTTAATAAAGCTCAGGCACAGTGATGTGTCAGGGGCAGAGTGGGTGTACAGTACATACATGTACTGTATGTACACGGCACAACAGATCTCATATTCACTTAACGTGGGTGGGTGGGTGAGGAGGTGACTCATGTGTCCCTGTCATGCTAAAGATCCATCTGACCGCAGGACGGCCCTGTGTTCAAGGACACACACCTACTGACACTGTCTGTGTGTTTGAGTGTGTGAGAGGCCAAGTAAGAGATCAACACTTTGTCACTGAAAGACAGAAGAATAGATGGACGGATGAAGGAGTGAGAAGGTGGAATTTATAAAGTATTGACATTTAGAAGTGCACGGATGACGCCTGAACCTGCCTCAGAAATGTACTCAATTTCCCACAATGCTGATCAGGTGCCGCTATTGAGGGAATTGTTTTTCCCAGTATATAACAGTATAAGGGACAATTTGAAAATCATCACTTATTATCGTTGAGCATGATTTGATTTGAGTAAAAATGATTTTAATAAAATACTGGAATTATATGTTATTTTTAACACTATCTTTCTGCTCCCTATTCTTTATTGAGTCTCTTAATTTAAACATGAATTTTCTCAGATGGTGCTTGAGAACTACAATTACTTAATTTAGTCTGTGTCAGGGGTTTCCAATCCTGGGCCGCGGTTCCTACTTTCCAGCTTGTTTTCCAACCATCCCTGCACTTACAGCTTCTGACTGGCTGAACACATCATTAAAGAGGTAAAAAGCAGTGGGTAGTACAGGAAGAGTTGAAAAACAAGCAGGGCAGTGGCCTTCGAGGAGCAGGACACCCCTGGTCCATATTGTCTCCAAATTCTCACTGGAGGCTGCTTAAATAGATTCATTCATTTACAATGAGTTTTGAAAATGTACAGCACAGCAGGAAAATAGCTAAATGTTTTACCTTGTAGAACATGTTTAAGGAAAGATATTATATAGCTACAAAGTTCAAGAACAACGTAGGATCAACATAGACAGAAGTAACAATTAAAATACAGCTGTTAAAGGCATCAGTTTGATGGACCTACTGGGGACAGAGTTATGTATGAGCTGAGTAGTTGTGTTAAAAGGTGTAAAATGATCACAAACAGATGAAAAAGACCAAAAGGAGACACACGGTGGACAGAAATGTACACAAAATGAGATACCAACTAACCAAGAGACATATGACAACAAAAACGCGACAATAAATAATCTCAAAGAAACAAACAAACAAACAAACAAAAAAAAAACAATGGCTGCAAACCGTGTGACAGAACATTTGTAGCTGCTGTGTGTCTACTTCAGGACCTTTTATTTGTCTGTGCCCAGAGGGGCCTGTTTTCTCATGCCTCTACTTTTAGTACAATAGTACAATAGTAAAATGATGCTTAAAGGGGTCATATTCTGCTTTCTGCGTTCTCAAGTTACCTTAAAGACACGGGAGAGCAAACAAAGCCAAAGAGCCATTACACAAATAATAAGTTTTACTACCACAGAGGGTGTGTTGTGTTTTTACAAAGTAACATAAATGATAATATATGTCAACTCTACTTCTTAAAACTGGACACATTATATCAATGAACCCCACGGCTGGTTGTTTGACTCTCAGTTCCCCACTTATCCCTGAACAAGACACTGAGCCCTTGGAGCTTGGTATAACCCGTCCAGAGGTTTATCCTAACCCTAACCTGGTCCTTGTCACTGCTCCTTAGCTGAATGCTGTAGCAGCCCTTTGAGAGTGTCACTGATCCTCTACAAACAGGAACATGTTGCTTCCAGGAAGCATAAACCATAAAGAGAATTGACTTTACAGCAACTGGGATCTGTGCCTAAAAAGCGTTTTTATTTAGCCACTGAAAGACGAAACAGCCCCAAATCGTGACTGCAGACAGAATGTAAAGTAGTGTACAACACCAGCAGGTGCGTGTTTCAAGTGTTAAGTGTTTTAATGGTGAATTTGTCCTTCAAGTGAAGCTATTGTTCCCCCTCAGGGATTTGGCGGCAGGTCGTCAGGGTTGCTTTATGTAACTCTGCAGAAACAGAGTCCCACAATCCGAGGGCACCTTAATCAAGATGTTTCAATTTACAGGGCAGCCGCGGCAGAGGAGACACCGCTTCATTACACCACGTGGTCACCTCCGAGCCAAGACTTGGGGTCAACTATTGATCCGATTGGTTCATTCGCATCGTTTATCTTCTCGGCGGTGTCCCTCGCTGTACGCCTCGGCTCTCTGATTGATCGCCGCCTGATCACTAACCAAACCAAACCACAGCGATTTCCCATCAGTCTGTCCATTACCTAAGTGGCAGGTCACGCTCTTTTTCTTTCTGAAACAAAAAGACAGGCTGTCGCTCGCAGAGTGGTTGTCACTAATGGTGTTGAGAGGAGAAAGGAGACTCAAAGCTGCAGTTTGTGTCTTTTCTCTGGGAGGAATTGACAGGTTGACAGTCATTTGTGTGCTGAGTGAGTTTTTAGGAGCCATGAGCTTTTCATACCTGTAATCTGGAAAATGCACGTCCATGACTAATGGTGTCTTTTTTTCTGCAAGAACACTAAGTAAAGTCATTTTATAAATCGAATTGAGTCATCCAGCCAGGAAATGATTCACCACATTCAATCTATTGTCTTATTTTACAGTTTTTATATTTATATTATATTATATTATACTTTTATAGAAATGTATGTATGTTGTTAACAAATCTGGAGCATGTAATCTTTCATTTGAAGCTAGAACATGATAAAAACAAGCACAAATCCAAGTAGGACAGTAGCAGGATTGTATGTTGCATCACACTGAGTCAGAAAAAGACCATTCTGGTGGTATTCTGGACTCTAGTATAACTAGTTTCCACATCACACAACAAGTTTTACATTTCCCTTCCTTTCTTGTAGAGACTAAAAAAAGCAAACATAAGCATAAACCCTAAAGAAATTCTCCATAACGGGGCTTTCAAGGACGCTCTGACACCCAACATTGAGTGCTGCTTGCTGAAAAGGATTGTACTGCAGAGCTCAACTGTAAGAAATACAAATAAGGTCATTTTGAAAAGAAAATAATTTTACTTGTTAGTCACATTTTTCATTAAAATTCAGCAGTGCTCATGAGTTTGCCCTAGAAAACAGCTGATTAATTTTGTAACTTAGAGGATTGTTTGTTTGACTGGGTTTGGCTTTATTAAACATTTTGTCCAAGCAGGTATCTAATAATTAAAATGGAGGTGACATTGGTGTGGAAGGAAATGATGTTGAGAAAAGCATCAAACAACATAAGAAATCAGGGAAGATGCATCACTCCTCACTACTGACCAGCTGACAGCCCCTGGGGAGATGTGTTTTTAATGGAGGGTCAAACAACCAGTCGTCCTGCACTGCAGGTTGTCCTGACCCAGAACAACCTGCAATGTATTCGGATTTATTCCACGGAGAGCAGAGGTCAGCGAGTCTATAAACACCGCCAGCGTGCAACATTCAAACCCCACTGAGGTCGCTGTCACTCAGAAACAAGTGCTTGTGTCGGTTAGTGCTGTGAGAAACTAAAGTTGAAAGTTAGCAACGCACGTTTTTGACTAAATTTATTTTGTGTTGAAAGGTCAAAATATTACAAATCATTCGTAATTTACAGGATGAGAAGTGGGAGCCAGCTCCTAAAAAAGCTACTCAATCTTTATTGATTTGCCTTTATTTAACTCAAGAACACTCATATGAAACTATGTGTAACTGCTGTCAAAAATCATCAGTTATACTGTTCAAGATCTGTAATTGTTTGGTTAAATATTAAAATAATGTTTATAAGAAAGAAGGGAATAAGAAAAAGTTGTAAAAATGTATGTACTGTATGTAACTGATTATACTCAATATTTTTTGGAATATTTGTTTTTTTCAGATTGTAAAAAAATCAGGATCTGAACATTAACTAACAATTAAATAAAGTAGTTGAGTATAAGGACACTAGTTGTTTGTGTAATCAGTTTACTCAAGTGGAGTGAAGTACCTCAAAATTTATGTAAACATAGTAATGTGTCACTTTCAATAAGAAATGTGGATTCTCTGAACACCAAGAGTTATTTCTAAACCAGCAGACATCTGCTTATTAGGTGTATTATTGAAACATGAGGCTGCAGCCTATGTTCGGACTGACAGCACAATGAAGAGACAACTTCTCTAGTTAGAAAGCTGAGTTTCTACTTACTTTGCAAATGTGTCTGAATTTCACAAACACACTTCTGCTCAGCTCTGAACCATACATTTTTAAGTTCCTGTACCTCAGCTGCAGAGGCTGGCTGGCATTAGTCTGGATTTTTAATTCCACAGCCTTCATCCCGTCACTACAACAACAGAGTCATAGCGAATAACTCACCACTTAGAGTTGTTCCAGACAGACCTACTTTATAGTTCTCTTACTGTTGAGATGTTGCACAGTGAGTAGTTTCCTCAGACACTTTTAATGAGAAGCATCTATAGGAAGTGCTGAATGCACACGTGATGCCAAATGAAACTAAGGCAGAGGTTTTAGAGGGGCTTATGTGTGGATGTATAGGGCATCATTTTATTTTTGCTGTTTTAGTCATGCCAGCGGAATGACTCTGTGGAGGAGTGGGACCATTGTCTAGTTGGGACTTTTTTTAAGAACAGAACAGAATCCAACAATGAAATGTGTTTGTGCTGTGTTGTCTTTGACTCCAGGTCCTGGTTTATCTTAGTCACCTGTGCCTTACAGCTGCATTGTTGTTTGAAAACTATTGTGCTGCACTGTGTAAGGTTGTGAAAATGTGGCACCTGTTTTTTTTGTCAAGAAAGCAATGCTTGGAAAGAAGTCAAATTATTTGGGGTCTAGTTGTGTGAAAGCACCAAACCAAAGTATTTATACAGAAAATAGAGAAATACTATATCAAATAAACACAGCTAAAAACAAATAATCTAGCTTTCACTCCTACTAGTACATTTATAATCATAGAACTCTGCTTACAAAACATAACCATGCTTCTTATGTCTTCTCTATATAGATACACACCTGGTATAGACTTGAACACGAAGTTCACATGAAATGCTATGTACTGCTTATGCTACAGTTCAGGTGTAATAATCCATTTTGCTGGTGCTGAACAGATAAGTTGGACTTTAGAATTTTTTCTTACTATCCTATGAACTTTGGTTTCAGTTGTGTTGAACACAATGACCCACCATTACAAGTAGTAGTCACTTTTGTCACAGGTCAATATTCTTGGACTAAGTCCTGTTCCATGGTTTCACTATAATGACAGATGATGTTTTTGAAGTGGAGTACAGAAAAAGTTTAGATAGAATAGCAAAGAAAGGCATAGAAGTATAAAATGTACATGTTATCCACCACTTCCAATACTAATGATGGACACGTCTGGGTAATGCTTGTGGTTGCTATGGGGATTCATTAAGCTAATGAAGTAAACATATTTAGTCTTTTTTCTCTTTTTGCTGGTGTTTCATTACGTTGCAGCGTGTTGAACTCTCAGGTACGTGGTCAGTGAGGTTGTTAGTTATTGTCAGTCTGGCTTTTTATAGTAAGATGATCCATTCATAAGCTGATATAGTGTAGTTGTTAAATATAAGTAATTAAAGTACATAACTGTCCCACAGTTTTATTGTTTTAAAGAGAAGCTTCACTTCTCTGTCAATATTTTAGTCTGTGCTGGAGTTTTCTTTTCAGATGTGAAAACATATTAACGTATAACGTATTAAAGTATGCGTTGGAGTTACTGTGTGTGTGTGTGTGTGTGTGTGTGTGTGTGTGTGTGTGTGTGTTTCACTCACGCCATGACAATGACGCTGAAGTCGAGCCAGTTCCAGGGGTCCCTCAGGAAGGTGAAGGGTCCCACACAGAAACCCCTCGCCAGGATCTTAATGAGAGACTCGAACGTGTAGATACCAGTGAAGGTATATCTGGGAAGTGAGGGAATGAAAGTGAGAAAAAGGATATAACAACAATGGAGATTAGGAAGTCCAAAAAGAAGAGGGGTGAGAAGGTGTGAGAAAGGAGGAAGAAGAGAAATAGAAAATGAATAGGGAAGAAAGATGGATGGAGGAGAGAGAAAAGGGGGGTTAAGGTAAGATGGACAAGTAAAACAGGGAGAAGGAAAGAAAGAAGGGATGGAGCAAAAAAAGAGACAAAGTGATGAAGGGGTGAAGAGGAGGAGGTGCAAAAGTAGAAATGTTGAGGGAAAATAGAAAGGGCATGAGCAGGTAGGTGGAAAAGAAAGAGAGTCTCGACTCTCAGCCAAACATCCTTCACTTATTTATTTTGTCCCCAGAAACAAGTTTGACCCAACAGGAGTCAACTCAACCGTACAAAGACAGACAGACAGGAGGGAGCGAGTCAGTCACGTCACTTCTGACCGAGCAGCAGCAGCAGCTCGCGTCTAAACACAGCTGGAAGCCGGCGGTGAAATACTTGCATTTACTCCTGTGGTAGAAAGGTATTTAAATAGTTTAGGTTTTAACTGCAGTTTTCCACCTGAACGGCACTGCAAAGGACGTGAACTGAATTTAATGAAAGCATTTAGGTACATCTGAAAGCCACAGCAGCAGCAGCAGCAGCATATCTCTAGAGGATAATCCTAGTTCTTACTGGACAACACCATATGAATTTATTGAGACTAAGGCTGAGACGCCAGGTGTAATGTACATTTAGAAGATTTTATTGTCAGGTACGTGGAAATGGCGCATTAAGTCACTGACAAACCAAGATACTCAAGATGTCAGCAGTGGCGATTTTAGACCTTTGGGGTGTCAGTTTAATCACTCCACAGGGCAGAGAGGAAATAAGAGGCAGTCAGCAGCACCGCGCAAGCCCGAATAGGAGTCAAATCATAATGTCTCAAGCTGAGACTGGAGCTAACAGATGTTGAGCAGCAGTTACTTTTACAGAAATAACCATAACGCAGAGAACAGACAAGTGGGCTAATAAAAAGCAAAGGTGTACCTTTTGTATTTGAAAGATGTTCAGCATTAGTCCCCAAAGTTGGATTGCAGGATTACGAGTAATTTCAGTTTTTTCCTCTAAATAAATGTTATTAACATGTGCTAGGAGTGTTGTTATGTGGTCTGGACACTATTAAGTCAACACAAAGTGATGCATTTCTTTTTAGGCACAACATATAATCAGCCAACAATGGACAGACAGACAGAAAAGTCTCCAGGTGTACTTACTCCAGGTATTTGGCCCAGTACGCTGGCTCGGACATGGCCATGAAGCAACAGTTGGTCAAGATGGTGCACATGATGAACAAGCTGAATAACGTGAGCAGGTTAAGGAACAAGGTTTCACATCATATTTAACAGCACACAGAGTATTAAAGTATTTGTTGTTTTACCATTTGAAAAGCTGTGCTTTAGGACGAGCAACAGGTGCTCTCACCTCATGAACATGAACCCTGTCTGCATTTAACTAAACACAAAATTAACTTTTTTGATTGATCAGTCTTGGTTGTAACATGAGAAAGTTTCCAAAACATAATGATATAAAAAGAAACAATTATTATTTAATTATGTTATGTTCAAACTACTTAGTAAGATTCAGAGGTCTGACATGTGATAACCTCAAATTTGCTAATAAGTCCTATAGTTTGTTAGCAGGTGGGTGACGTTTGGTACAGAGGATGATAAATGCCAGACAGAGAATTAGAAATTTAGCATACTTTTCTGTGATTTATGGCTTAGTCACTGTAGATAAGAGCACCAACTCGAATGTAAAATGGAAATGTGCTCGGCGTAATGCTGGCGATCGAGAAACTCAGGCTTTTATGACTTGTTCCCTCGTTGTATGTCTCTCTGGAGAGTGTCAGCTGAACACCTGAAATGCAAATGTAAAATAAAAAAAAGTCTCTTTTAGCCCTGTGTGTGTGTGTGTGTGTGTGCAACTGCATGCCAAAGTGATTTTACATGTGCTTTATTTAAAATGCCTTTCACTGATTTCCCATTAGGGCTAAATAAAGACGAAGTGAACTGAAAGGCTGTGCCGGGTTAGCATGTGAGTTTCAGCGCTCCCCTCCGATGCCTGCCACATTCAATACAGCAAATTAATATGCCATTAACAGCACTGTTGGGAGAAAGAGCCCGCTCTTGTCTAATCATCATATAATGGGGAACAGTAACTTTCCAAACTGTCAGGAGGCAGCGGTACATGTTAAATATCACTTTCACCTGCATGTTCAGCACACTACACATGATGGGGTGGGGAAGACTTTGTGAAACCTCGCTCAGCTGTCAATCATAGCTATAAATGAATCATAATTATTGTAATTTGGCAGAGGGAACATACTCCCTGTGTGAAAGTGGCCCAAACTCCAGCTGAAAGTTGTTTGAGCGGCGGGGTAATTGTTGATTGAGTGCCGGCTGTAATGATGTTGCAGGAGCACAGTGGCAGGCGATGAGATAATACGGTTACCGATTGACAAACAACGCAAATGTCCCCCCACCGCCACCGCCGCCACTGCAGAGCCAGGAGCTAATTATGCCGTAATGATAGCCCTGCTGTTATGGACCTCCCAGGCCACCATACCGGTAAAGTCATTACACCTCCCACATCCACCACGGGATCTATGTTCCTCTCTCTTTGCTTTCCTGCTGTCACTCTTTGTCTTTTCTCTTCTTTGCCCTTTTCTCTCTCTCTCAATTAGCTCGTTGTGTGAGCTAAAGGTCGGGGCACCACACTACTCACTAGAGCTTTTCTGTTTTTTCATCTCAAATCTGCTGCTCTAATTTCACGCCTGTAACATCACCGTTAGTTTAACTGCTCCACAGATCGCTTTTATTTTGAAAGAGGAGCAAAGAGGAAATGCATCTGGGGTTGGAGCACAAACTAAAAAAGAAATAATGTTAGTTGTTATTTAAATATTGACTATATCTGATGATACACTGGTCCATCACTGAATGTTCACTAATGTTTTCCTTTCCTCGTGTTTCCTGCCTTTAGTCACACTCCATAACAAACCCAGTACCACTTCTAAGACCACAGTAAGAATCCTGCATTCTTACTGTGCTTGAGTAAAAGTACATGTCATCATTTCAAGTACTTGTTTTAATGACTGGTACCTTTCAGAGTGTTAAATTATGGATCCCCTGAGGTCCTGACAGATGATTTTGGGTTCTGTTCATATGTAGGCACTTTCCTATACAAATAGATCAAATCAAAAATAAACAGGAAACAGGTCAACTGATGACGCGATACCTGTTTCACATTCACGAATGAAGGGACGTACAGTTCCACCTGAGCAAGTTTAATCAGCCCCTTAACTGAAACTGCAAACACCTGTCTGGGTACAGTATAGACACCCCAGCTTTCATCTAACGATGCATTATATTTGATGTAAACTAGTAACTAGTACAATATTTCCCCCAGTTCGGTTCACCCTGCTGTTGCTCCACTCCTGTCCTGAGGGCTGCAGACTTTTTGAAGTTTAATCAGCAGCAGGGGAGCCACCTGGGCTCAGTGGGCCTCACGTATATAACCCAGAGCTGCAGGCAGTCTCTTTTCCCCAGACGCCTCTGTGATGTGGCTTTTGGCCATTTCTTTTTTCTTTTACAGCACCACATGAATGCAGCACACTTTTGCTCATCCGCTTCCTGTATTACTGATATTTTCTAACCTAATCACCTGTTAACAAACTGATTTCTATACGTTATACCTGCCCCTGTTCAGAGCAGGTCTGTGTCCTTCTCAAGTAGTAGAGAAAAATAAATATTCAAGTGAAAAGAATGCACGTTCATGTATTTGGATGGTTTCCTCAGTGCTGCTCAGGTTCTTTAGGACGCAGACAGCAGACCAGATTTCTTTTATTGGTTGTTTTGTTTTTGAAGCATGTTTCTACATTCACCGTCCATCTGCTATTCTGTATTTATTTGTCTGTTCATTCACTGCACCACCATCCACTGTCATTTCACTGTATATGTGCCATGGCTGCTCTACCTATCTACCTATTGGCAGCTCTGTGATTACTTCTGAACCACGCTCCTGCTTTGTCTTTATACACATGTACAGGTAAACATCTAATAAAACAGTTTGAACTAAATCTGCCCATTAGGAGGAGCGATCACGCACAGTCACAGCCCCAACTCACCAGCCTGACTCCTGAAAAAGCTTATAGGATACAACATGCAAATGCCAAATGGGTAAATTAAGAACACCTCCTCCTGTTTCATTCAAAATGTATGTTGTGTTGTAAATATAAAGTCACACACTATCTAGAGAATAACTGTTACTAACTGCCTTAAATAATGTGTCCGGCCAAATCAGTGCAAAGAAAAGTGCTGCTAACACAAAGCTGCCTCCAGATGTTGAACAAATTCAAATTCACTGCAATATAGCAAAACCAATAAAGGCACCCATGTGTAGCTATGGGGTGTGTGATGGATAGCATGCTCCTCCCGCAAAGCCCCATGTGCAAAGCCCTGTGGGATATGTAGTCAAACAGTGAAAGCACACCATGCACAGAATACTTATATTCTAATATCAGAAGTGCTTGTGCGTCCACCTTACACCGCAGCCTGTCATTGTGGCGCCAGTGTGGTCGGGCAGAAATCCAGAACACACTTGTTCCCACGCACGCACACACACTTATAAAACATTTACACACAAACGCACACTTCACCACCACAAGTTGTACTCTTGCAGCGGCTCCCCGCCCTCAGCACACCCGTCCTAATTGTTGTTGTGTTTCTGATTAAAGCGCGCACACACTAACACACACTGTGCACGTCAGACAGTGCCACACCTCCGCTGCTGACCTCTTCACCCACTTATCCCCCTGACAACAGCAGCGTGTCCGCCGGCTCGACATCTCTCAACACCAGCAGCCGCCTCCCACGGTAAAAATAGACAAGTGTGAGGTGAGGAGGGGGCAGGAGAAGGGGGCGTCCGGGGGAGGGCTGTTGAGTTTTGGGTGTGAAGTCATATCTGTCATGTCTGTTTGGCGTCTGGACGTCGGCGTGGAGCTGGAGTGACAGGCTGAAAATCTCACAGCTGGAGCCTTTAGATTCAGGACTTATTGATGCTTTTTCATGGTGCATCCAAAAAAACAAACAGCTGATAACAACTTTGTTGTTACTGTACGTAGCACTCTAAAACTTTTTTCCTGGATCACTAGAAAAATGCTGTAAAGCATTAAGAAGTGATTTGCTCCTTAATCGTGAACAACCAGCCCTGTCTCTGCAAAAACTACTTCCACTTCAACCACAAATATGTTTTTGCTTAAAACTGCACCTGGATCATGTTTTCTGTCAAAGTAACGAGAATATGCTGACTGGCAAGTCAACAATACACTGGCACTTAACCCAAAATGTTCCTAAACAGCATTTTTCTTTTCAACTAAAAAACATCTGATCTTGCAGTACAACAACAACAACCAGTTTGTGTGACTACATCATGGTTGTGTCTAGACTCTCACAGAACTTAATGTTGGAGAGAAAGATTGACGTTTGCTTTAATAGAGAGACCACAAACTTCCTCTAACCTTAACCAAACAGCTTTTGTTGTCTAGAAGTTGAACTCTGTAGCGTTGCGTTAGTGAGCTCTGTACGCCCCCGGCTCAACCCAACCAAGAAATATGTTGCAGCAGAACAATAATAATCCACCCTATGATTATGTTTCCTACAATAAGCATTTTTTGCTGCAGAGACCTACGTTTTAGGGGTTGGTTGGTTGGTTTCAGTCATGAAACTCGTTCACTCCTGGTCACAGAGTGATGTAAACAGAGATAACACAGCATATCTGCAGGTAAAAACGAACACAGCTGAATCAGATTTTCTGTCCCTGACAATTGTGAGAATGGCTGCAGGTCAAATGTCAGGGATTGGTGGCAGTCCCTGAGATTCAGTCAGATGGGAGATTACTGTGTGTGTGTGTCTGTAAAGTTTGTATATACTGTATTTACTGAGTGTGTCTGTGTGTAGGAGGGGTGCCGCGTGGGGGACACCACCTTGATGAAGGCTGGGTAATATTTACTGGTCATGTTTATGGTTCGCCTGACAGCTCGAGATGATGTCTGGCTAAGAAATATGACCAAGAGGATGAGTCCTCTGATTCATACACACACACACACACACACACACACACACACACACACACACACACACACACACACACACACACACACACAGAGTCGGCTGATGTGATTGGTAAATACGCTCATTCCTTTATGTGTGTCTGGGAACCATCCAGCTGTCAGATTCAGTATTTAGGACCGTTTTAAGCAGTCACACGACGATTATGCAGCGTTAAACTGTTAATAAAATATGTGCTGAATAATATCATATAGTCCTGTAATCACGGAGATAAATGAATTTTGATAAATGTGGAAAAAATGCTGCTGTTTTCCTGATATTTAGCATTAGTATCTGACACCTCTGCAGTGAGAATGGGCTGCCTCAGCTGGCAAACTAACAACAACCTTCAGGAGGAAGAAACACTGTAAACGGAGGAATTTAACGTCTACTTTAACCTTCTTGGCCAATGTTCAACTTTTAAAGAGCGGGCCGCTTCTAATGAAGAAGGAACTGAGGGCAAGGAGAGACGGCACAGAGTTATAACAGAAGAGGAAGAAGAACATTGAGAAGGTGAGGTTCGACTTCCAGCTGTGTTTAACCCACACAGTGATAATCTACATGGATTTATGTTTGTAAATCCAGGTAATCTAGTATTTTTTCTCTACCATAATTATTGCTGCAAGAAAATAATTTTGGATTGCCCATTCTACATCGACCAGCTACAACTACCAGGACGCTGAGACCACTCATTACTGCGTTTCATTGGCTCTGTGCCTGTACGCTGAGCAATAAAAGTAAGAAAAAGTAAAGAAAAAAATTTTAAAAAGCATATTTTCATTTTCTGAAGCTAAAACAAATGAATCAAAATTTCTTCACCCAGTCCAAAAAAAACCCTCCATGCTGCATGGCTGAACGTCCATGCAGCCGTCGCCTGCAGTCAGCAGTGGATCATGCAGAGTACATACTGCACTACGCAGTAGTACTGGTGTATGTGTAAGGATATGAGTGGACCAGGATCTTGATGGCGATTCTGCGGATGGGGTGAAAAGGGCTGAAGATGTAGAGAGCTGATGTGGCACTGAAGCGGAAGATGGCCTTCCCTTTGTTCAGGACTATGAAGGTCTGCAACAGAGAGAGAGAGAAAATACATTTATGTAAAGATGAATTCAGTGATTGGGTTGTAGACATGTGACCTACAGCAGGTGGACAAAATAACACAAACCCTGCACTGACTCCCAGTTTTAGGTGTCAGATTTGTTTTGTTCATCTTTTTAGGCACGTCGGTTGATCTCAGCAGTCCCCTCTGACAAGTTAAGTTTATAATATCTATAATATCTACTATTATAAAGTATCTGTGATCGAAGCTCAGACATGTCAGCTGCAGCTGCTCTGGAGCGCTGTAGTTTGCAGTAGGCTGCTGCACTGGTGAATCACATTAAGTTGAATATCAAATAAGAGCATTTTCTGCCCGAGTACATCGCCTTTTACAAGCAGGTTTCAAAAAAACATAAGGCCGTTTACAGAGGGAGAAAATGACACAAAGTCTGTGTCTGAATGACTGGACCATCGCTGGTAAACACTTTAGGACCTTTAAGTCTATGATAACTATAACTATGATGGTTCTGATTGTTTGGAATAAGCCAAACGACACCACAAGTGTTGATGTGCTCTAGGTTTTTGCTTCCTCTTGCCGTCTCTCTTCTTATTTTGCATGAGCATGTAGCTGAAGCTGTAGCAAAACATCTTGCATCCTCCTAGTTAGCCGCCAACTCCTGTTCCCCTGGTGGCTTGTTGCAGAATAAATGTCATCAAATCATCACACCCCTGTGCCAGGTAACCAGTGGCCCCATCTTCCCAGGGCTGTGCCTTTCATATATCCACTATAATCCTAAATAAGGCTACGCTGTCATCAGCAGCTCAACCTGACAGATTCAGACAGCCTGTGTTAATGTGGAAGTTTGTATGTAATAAAAGCACTAGTGTCTCATTCATTAGGACACAGGATTCATGGAGAAGTAACATTAGCCTCGATCGTTTCCTTACTTCTGAAGAAGCCCCATAAAGTGATTCCTTGTATTATAATGTGTAGTAATTTTATGAAAATCAGAAACACCCATTATGATAAGGGGAAGCCTTCAGTATATAACAGCTGGGACACAGGCTCCAGCAATCCTCCGGTGGTTCGGATAACGGAGGGATGGATGGAACAGAGGTGTGTGGTTGTTGGAGCTGTCGAGATGTCGAAGCAACAGTTAAAATTAAACCAAGTTTCACTGTAAAGGTTTGGCGCTTATGTTTGATAATGATATTTTAGATGAACAAACAACAAAAAGTAACTGGCTAGATGCTTTGATCACATTAACCTGCTCTACATCATATTTGCTGCACAGATATTCTGGTAAACACACATTCTCTTCTTCATCTATATGACTTTTAAGATACCTGGAAACCACAGTCTAGTAAAGCCCTCTTTATAAACAGGTTCTAAATAATTAATAACAGATACTTAAATAAATAATTTACTATTTCTTTTACATCATTATTAATGTTTTTGAAATGACTGGCAGGTGTTCGATATGTCTTATTATTTGCTTATAATGTTTTTAGAGCAGAAGTTTGAAATGTTAAATAACTATATTTTAAGGGCATTTTTAATAATATTATTTTGAAATACATTGTTAATAGATGTATTTTGGCCTTTCGGTTCTCCATTAGAACAATGTCTTAGGGTATGGCAACCTCTTAATAATTAATGCTTATAAGTGATGTAAAAGCATTCATCCTTGATTGTTAGCGATTAATAAAACCAGTAATGGCATAAGGTGGAGAGTGGTATACATTTTCTGCGATAAATAAACAAATACATGTAAGTTAAGTGACATTATTTAATCCTAATATAATATACATTTTAAGATTTATATTTTTTTAAATATATTTTTTTATGACAGCTGTGGTTATTTACACATTCATAGTCTCTGACATGCTGATTTAAAATGCAGGACAAGCCAAACGCCAAGTTAATATATTGATCTGAGTGTGTAAAGATTGGTGCATGCCAAAATGTTAAAAATCATTAATGGACTTCCAGTGTTATTTCCGGCCATATTGTTTAGAAAAACAGTGAATCATTCTCATTCTTTTTGCACCCATTGTTTGGTGTTTTGGCTGTAGCCTCATTGACCTCGATACACAAAACCACAGATACCACAGACAGAAATAGAGGTATTTTTGTTTTAAAGGAACATAATTATGTAAACATCTAAACTTCTACTTCTCTCTCTCATGTTTGAAACTTTACCTACATATAGTAGTAAGGTCTTCGTATGCATTTCAGTTTAAAAAACAGGGTTTGAGTTTGCATAGACGCACAGCATATGCAGCTTACAGTGCCTCTTGGTGTGGTTTGTTGTATTGGTGATGGTATTCAGGCAGCACATGCTGTGGTGAGCAGTGGTAAATCTGGTGCTTCTGGTTGTGGAAGGGTGCAGACAGATTTAGCCAAGCCCAGGGGTAAATGACAGCAACAAATGGCCCTTGAATGCAGTGGCAGCCAAAAAGCACAGACTGTAACCAGGACATAGCACTTGGTTGTGGTTAAGGGTGGTGGTGATCTTAGCTAAATGTTGATTAAAAAAAACATAATGGTGACTTGGACTTTTTCCAATTTTCAATTCAAATCACAATGTCTGGTCGGCCCTAATTAAAGTGTTTTAATAAACCAAACCACATGTAGAATGTATATATTAAAACCTGTGCTGTGTTTTTCCTTTCCCTTTGTGTATCATAAACTAGAAACAATTTCCAGTGAACGTTATCCAGTCTGCAATTATATTTCCTCATCATTCATACTTTGGCAAAACCATTTAGTGCTTTATTCATACACCTAGTTGGCCACTTTACTAATGATGTAATGTGGATGCCAACGAAACCGAACTATAAATTGAAAAACATCTAAATCCCTGCCATGACCTTTGACTGTTTAAATCCCAGAGAAAATTCAGCTGAACATTGCAATTAGTGCAACAGAACATGAACACAGGCTCAGAGGTTCTGGGTGTGTTTCTAGTTCAATCCCCCAAACTCTGAGTGTTCCTGCAAACCAACTGGCACAGAGACCATAACAAACACACACAAAGGATGTGATGTGTGTGTTCACACTGGATGATTGCTTAAACCCAGAGGAAACAAACACACCTGAGCTAAAGAGAGAATGACACAGCAGAGGACAGAGAGGCGGCCTGAGGAAGAGAAATGGAAAGAGATGGAGCGAGAGGAGGCTGCCTCAAGATAAAAGGAGAGAAACGGAAGAGCAAAAAGAGCAGATGGAGAAGACTGAGAGTACTTCAGTCCTACAGTTTGTTTCCTTTCGTATGAATTGGTTGATTGTTGCATTTTCCTCTTCACTTGGTCTCATTCAAAACTGATATGCCTAAAAAGGCACCTGAGCATTGTTGCTGCAACTTTTACAACAGCCATATTGAATGTTAAAACCCCATTGTTATCAGGTGTTATCACAACCAAAATAATGTTTTAGTAGGGACCGGCTGCACATGACAGAGCCCAGAAGGAGCATACTGTATCACTGATATGTGTTAAATAAGGTGACCTCTAGCGGTAGTAGTGATTACTGTTGGTTACGTTGAATACGGGTTAAGCTGTATGCATAGACACATGCACTAACTGTACATAACCACCCACTGTGCTATGATATGTATATCCATTACACTATTAGCTTACCCATTCAAAGGCATTTAACGGTGTTGTGTCTTTCTTTCGATCTTTTCAAAATGTGTTTGACCTGTCGCTATTTGTTTGCTGCTGCTATATGTTTGTCGAGTGCTTACTTGTGCATAATTGTCTGTTTATATTATTTATCCTTGTGCAACTTGTCTATCTCTGTTTCTGCTGTATGTTAAATTTTAGCTCACACACTGCAAAAGTACAGTAACAGCAACAAGGAACCAGAGTTAAATTCCTTGCATAAACAAACTTGACCAATAAAGCAGAATCTGAACCTAAAGCATATACTGAGTTGACTAAGAGGTGGTGGTGGAGTAGGGGCCTATTAACAAACGTCTATGGTCCCGATAACAATGATCATCAAATGGCAGACGTTTTGCAACAATGTACAGCAGATCAGTCTAATCTTTCCTATTTGTATATGTAGTAGCATACTGTACTACACGAGGTCAGAGCTCAAATCATTTGTTTCTATGCAGATGACACTGCCTTTAACATTCTTCAGATATCTCTGTATAATCTCAAGAATGTAGTGAATGGCCACAAGACAAAATATGTTTCTGATTCCAGGTTTCATCTTCATTCAACTGAACTATATCTGAAACTGTCCAGTACTGTAAAGACCTAGGAACTTTGGCTAATCCTGTTGGTTTAGCAGTCTAAACAATAGACAGCATGTGGAGCAACAGAAACTAAATCTAAGTTTATTATGTCAGAATAAAGCATGTTTCTGTCCTCGCAGAAATGACAATTTTTGTATGAATCAGATCTACCCGAAATAAACAGAGTCCAACCAGCCTAAATAACACAGGTTTTGCTTTCGCCCTCAAATAGAAAAAGTGAGTGTGGGAGAGAAAAGATGAAAGTTTTTTTGGTGTGAAAGAAGGCAAAAAAGAAAAAGAGGGGGATAAACACATGACAGAAAGAAAAATACCCTTTTCCTTTCTGTTCATGTTCTCTAGTTTCCCCTCTCTGTCTCTCCCACACACGCTCTGTCACCTCCCCTCTGGTCTTCAGTGAAGTAGGCGAACAAAGAGTTGATTTTTCTTCCAGGGATTCTCCAGCAGGAGAAGGGGTATTTCCGAAACACACACATACACACACACACTTTCTAGGTGACCTACCCTCTGGTCTTTGAAGTAGTACGGGTCAATGTCTTCCAGGGGAACGCCCACCAGATGAGACGGGATGTCGGCAAAAATGCGCGGCAGCTGTTTTCCTGCCTCCAGGTCGGGCCGACGCCGGAGGACCTCCACATCGCCCAGGTCCTAAAACAAACACACACACACAGACAACATCACCACCTCTGAATAAACTCACACCTACCTGCTGATTTCGCCTCCCATCTTCATTTCATTCAGGTTTTATCCTTCATTATCTTTACTCCATTTAATTCTAACAATCAGCTTTTGTGTTTGTGTTTGACAAATGTGTGTGTACCTCCTGGTAGTGTTTACTGCGTCGGGCCTCCTCCTGGGCGATGCGCTGCTCGATGGCCGCCAGGGAGTCCGGCGTGAAGCGCTGAAAGCTCTCTGGTCCCATTGGAAACACACAGCCAGCCATCTTCTCATCCTGATCCTGCTGCTGACTGGCCCAGTATACCAGCTGCAGACACACAGGAGACTAAAAATAAAAAAAACAGCCCTGTAGGTTGTCTGTGCAAACAGTTTACTGCAACCTAAAGTCAAGTTAAGTAACATGTAGCCACCGCAGGACAAAGGAGTCAGGTGGAGGAGCAAAAAAGACAAATTAAATGGAGGGTCGACACATGATATGTCACCCAATTCAAATAGTCTCTTTTATCCATGACCATTTAATAATCTTAAATAAATGAATGTGTGGTGAGACAAATTCAGAATAGTTTGTAGTAATAATAACCCAGGTTTTGTCTTTTAAATGATAAATCTAAAATTCACACTAGATCAAATTTGAGGTGGCTGACTGTTGAGTATATTGTGAATTATGAGATGAGCGGAGTTTGATTTGAGAGCATTGAGGGTCTCTGAACGTCAGGACAGAGCTGTGATTGAACGGCTTCTTCACCGGCGGGATGATTGTGTCCCGTCAGACAGCGGTCTGCTGCTCAGGACAGCCCCACAGCTTCACCTCGCTCATCACCCAGCAGCCTCTTGGACCATTTGAAAGGGCAGCAATCAGTCTAAAAAACTCCTTATGATCGACTTCAACCTGATGAAGCACAATCACACCTGCTCAGCTCAGCACCTCAAATGCTAAAAGTGATATCGCAGTGAGCAGCTTCACAAAGTGTCTTAATACTGTAGCTTAAAAACCCAACAAAGCATGTTGATCGGCATTAGACCTGCTTTGAATGAGTAACACTACAAAAATAGCTAGTTGCTGGCTAAGACAGATGTATTGTACTTCTACAGAACAGTAATATGCAATACTACTTATAAGCATATACTTAAACTGGAATATGACGTTTGAACGTCTGCATATTTTTGGCCTTATAATTTAAAGATTTAACCTCCAGGGAGGCTGGTACATGGTAGCTGATATAAAACAGAGAGACAGAAAGAAACTATCCAGCGAAATTATTATGGGATGTACAGGTAATAAAGTGCAGTGAGACAATATCGTCTCATTAGGAGTCGGAAACAGAGCGATGGAGTATAGAGTTACACTGAGAAGGGAGAGTGAGAGAGGGAGTGACTATAGGATTACACACAAAGAAAGGGAGAGTTTGAAGAGAGTAAGACTGACAAAGTGTGTAACAGGTCTGTGTGCATGTGTGTGTGCGTGTGCAGGTGCAGGTGTGTGTGTCCTGACCATCTGCCTTGGATCCTAATTGAATGATTAGACAGGCCTCGTTTTTCAACCCTTCATGCATTTATTCTTCACAGCTCCCAAATCTGATTTCTGAAGTGTGTGTGTGTGTGTGTGTGTGTGTGTGTGTGTGTGTGTGTGTGTGTGTCCACATCAAAGGAAGATCTAGCTCTGTTTTCCATTCTTATCAAAAGCTGTCATCCACTCAGTCTCACACACATACACACACGTATGTGAAGTACAGGAGGTCCTGATGAGCTGTTCGGTCCTGGTTTCCATTCGGCTCCAACACTTGGTCACGTACACATATGTTCGTACCGCTCTCCTTGTCTCCTCTGACATAATGCGTTCCCAAGGTCACAAGACACATTTAAAGGATAGCAAGATTGCTAATGGAACAAAAATGTAAAAAAGTAAAATGAGACTGTCCTCCCCAGATAAATATCAAAACCAATTAATTCAGCAAATACCCGTTTACTACATAGATTTAATTGTGTCAAATCCCACAAGCAGTCATGTTAATTATGACTCTTATATATCAGGAGAAAAAGAGGAAACACAGAAAGTGCTTGTGGTTCATTTCTTATTTACAAGTTCTGAGTATAATTGCACGAATTTGTCATAAAATGTGATCTGATCTTCAGATCAAGAGTCAAGAGTATTAATAAATACAATGTGCCTAAAATAATAATGCCTGAATAAACTTGATCTTTAGTTTTAATGAAGTTTTTTGCAGATGTACATTCACCACATGGTGCATCATCTTGTCTATTTTCACTAGTCTGTTCTTTCAAAGGCTAACATTAACATCCCACATATAGAATCTAAATGTACTGAAAATTATTTCTGTCCATATCCATCACAACTAGCAGCACAAATGTGATGGACCACTCACTCAGGCCCATTCCTAACTTCAAAGGTGCATTCAACTTAACACTAATTCTAACTTTAATTTTAAAATTGAGTCTTAGCCACCATCAGTGATCCATTGATGAAGCGAGGACCTCTCTTGAGGTCTCAAACTCAAGAGAATATAATTCATACTGTACACTGTGTTCAGCCGCCAATCTCAGCTCAAACACTTTACTGTCAGGTCCTAATGTGACATGTTGTAAACACCTTTTTAAAATCTGTCAGACACACTTGTTTTATGAATGATTCATTACTCTGAATGCGGCACCCTGAGCAGCATTTGATTGGTCACACAGTTTTTTAAGTACCCTTTCAAACCGCAGCACTGTTTCCAGGAAACTTTGACAGTAACCTTCTACAGACTGTACCTCTATTTAAATCAAACAAATACTCCAGCAAGGAACAAGATTACTGTACTCTAACTTGTCAAACACAAGCTTTTCACACAGGGTTTCACCACATCTGACTCAAATGTTGCAGAAAGAAAGGACTGTTCCTGTTTGGTTTGCTTTCTTCTCCTTTACCTCTCCATTATTTTATCACCTTTCTTCTTTTAGCCTCAGCAAACATCAAACTGGTGAACAAATTTCCTCAAATCTGCCTTCAGATCTCCCAGCGTATCTACAGGTTTTAGCTATTTTAATGATGTCTCTGTTTTCTGAGTCACAGCATCTTCATCTTTATTGAAGCTTTAAGTTTTAATGTTGCATTTATTCATGTTGATTACAACATATACATGTAATTATATTATAATAAAATTAACAGATTACATAAATGGCTATTTATTCAGGGAGGAACCTCACTGGAAATAAAAAATGCTCTTTTCTTACAAAGAAACGACAAAACATCATTGTTTTCTCTCGCCTGTTCAGACAGGCAGAAATGTTATAGTTTGTGTTAGTTAGTGGATGATAACCTTGAAGAAAGTAGGTTTCCTCCTAATTTAGCAGCTGCCTTGCTCAGGGGCAAACTGAAACTTTAATTCACTCACAACACAAAGTGAAATGGTTTAATGTGGGCAGGATGAGAGACAATAACAGATGGAGTTTAACTACAGACGCAGAGTGAAGAGAAAGATGTTACGAAACACAGAGAGAGATGGAGGCTCGATGAATTTCTGGGTCAAAACACCAACACAGACGACCCACCAACCAAACAAGCATCGCCCTCAGGAAGGACGCACACATGCAAATGTGCATCCAGAAAGTCACAGAGACACTGAAGCACAATGGGCAGACATGTAGGCGTCAGAGTGTGTCTATACACTGTCACACCTCCTACATCTTTCATGTAGTCATATTCAGGCTCTCACCAGTAGCTTCCCTTCAAGATTAACATTCATATATTTAATTACATATTTAATACCAAACATTAAATATGTACACTAACTTTTGATATCTTGTTATATCTGATGTTTCTGACATCACGTGATCAACATGACAACTGACTTGACCTTTAATTCTTACTGGGATGATGTTTCTTATGTGGAGCTGCCTTCCGAGCAGTAAACCCAGGTTCGAATTCAATCCAACTCAGTCCTACAAATGTTGGGAATCTGACAGAACTATTATTTCATCGCTTTTATTTTATTTCATCACATATATTATTACTTACAACCTGGAAAACAGCAATACAACATTATCTATCTGGTAAATTTCCCATTGCGAACGTGATGTCAGTGGAAAATGGCTCCTGTGTGGATTTGGTCTGTTTCTCATGGATGTATTATATGAGCTGGATACAGGATCAAAACAAAAATAAATCCACAGCCAAAATTAAGTTTTCCCTGCCCAGTGCTCATATTAGGGGACTGAGATTTCTTCATGGGATACTTCAGAAATGACTGAAAACACATGAACAACAATAAAACTTCAGCATGACACTTTAAGATGAGAGTAACTGTAGGACTATTACTGGACGTTATTTATTTAATATTCCGCCTAAAGAAACACAATGTCTTATTTCAAGGGGACACATTTGTTTTAAATTTCCAGCACCACCAATTTTAGAAGGGGTCAGATTTCCAAAATAATAATAACATAACTATTTAACTAAGACTATGAACAGTCAGCATCATTGTGACTTGACTTTGCGAACTGGGCTTTAATCCTGGGTGCATGACAAAGACAAAGATCAAGTATTCACCGGTCAACAAGGATTTCCCAGTCAGTTTTCAGAATGTTCCTTTAGTGAGTTATGTTATTCAGACATTCGTCAGCCCTGCATCATCTGTGTGTGTGCTTGGCGGAGGTGCATGCATATTCTGTTCTCCTTTATTTCCATACCATTTCAACTATTCATCAGATACAGTATGTGCCCCTCTGTTCCTCCTGCTGCGTGTGTGTGTGTGTGTGTGTGAACAGAATGGTCACACGCTTGAATTGCTCTTTTCTCCTCCAAGCGTTTCTCCCAAACCTCTGGCGAACTACAGTCTCTCTCTCTGCTGCATCGACTGTTACCACATCATGTCTGAAGCTCTTTTGTCAAATAAGGTCAAACTACTAAAATACTTGAATTAACAAAGTACATCCTAAAAAAAAGTGTTTGCATTTTGGCAGACGTGCTGTGTAAAACTGTAAATAGTATGCAGAGTGAGACATTATCATCCACTCCTGTGGTTTCATGAGTCAGTGGCTGGAGACTTGTTCATGTGAATCATTTTGTTTAAGAGTGAGTGCTCATGCTGCTTTGATGGAAAGTATGGAAGATCATTAATGACAAAACTTTTGAAAAGATATGAAATGTCAACTTCTAATCTTAGAAAACTTGAATAAAGGACTAATAGGTCTTAAGAGTTGGGAGGAAAAAAAGTCTACAACGGATGTTATATGTTGTTGTGCAAGATGAAACAGTATTAAAATGTAATATCACTATTATAAAGACCAAAATGATCATGTTATCATTATTATAACAGAAATTTAAAGGTTCTGAAAAACAAATGGTACACATTTATCTATGACAATGATGATGATTATGATGATGATGATGATGATGATGATTATTATTATTATTATTATTATTATACTATTGTTATTGTTCGTGATGGTGATATTTAGATTCATATCAATGTTTTCTCTTACATGCACAACTAAACTGTACAAGTATTTGAAGTTTAAGTAGGATTGTGCACCTTTCAAGCAACAAGAGTGCAGATCACACAGGAGTGCTGTCAAAAAGCTAATAGACTAACAAGCTAACATGCCAACGAGCACTGAGTCTACTGTCTGCATTTTTTTTTTTCCACGCAAGGGCCAATTTGCACTGATGTGAATATTTACTTTCAGAAATGTATTTCATCCTTCAGATAGATAATTAAAATGTGAATACTAACCCGAAATGTTACCATGGTTTACCATGAAACTGGCAACTGTTTTATCCCTAGTGCAAAAGTTGGTGCTAACATCATTTTTTTGTTTGTTTGTTTGTTTTGCTTTTTGTTTTTGCCAAAAAGCTTTTATTGCCCTAACTCATGCAGTAAGTGATCTTCCAATTATCTTTTTAGAGGTTTTGAAGAATCCACATTTAAAGGTTTGCCCAAACTAAACAGTAATCTACAAGGAATACTTGTCAAATAGTTAAACATGACGCACTGCAACCTTTTCCTGCAGGTTCATTCGCATTTTAATTCTTTTTGTGTTTTCTGTATTATGGTCACCAATTACCTTCCATATCAAACAGATGAGGGTGAAGGGGAATAGCTTTCAGCAGATGTAGCATCACTCAGGACTAATCGCATCAGCTCTTTAGCTTCACTCTAAAAGCAGAGTGTCCTGTCACAGTGCAGTGATGTAGAGCGAAAACTCTCAAAGAAATACCCCTCCTAAGAGGACGCTGCTGTCCAGAAGCAGCAGCAGTGAATATGCAGCACCTTCAATTCAATTAGCCTGAGAGGAGAAAACACATTTTGTCACAGTGCTGCTGCTGCGATCGGAGCGGAGCGGCTGCCCGGTGCAGGAAATGATTCACTGATATCAGGCAAAGAGCCAAGCTGAGCTGGCAGAGGACCACAGGGACCGTTTGGCTTGAGGATGGGTGGGGGTGGGTGAAGAGGAGGGAGGGGGTGACCCTGACATACAGCCGCCTCCGTGCGTCATGTTGAAGCTCTGTGTTGGATGACAATCCTTCACACCTACACAGCCGCGTAAAATCCCACCTTTGTGAAGCTTGAGTTTTTACATTCGATAGTTTCTGTTCCACAATTATGTTTAGACTGAAGTTTATGGTCTTATTGTGCTGAACAATGTATTGTATGGACATGTTTTTACTTTGTCTTTAAATATAATGTACATTTTGATTTCAGGTTAGAGGTGACATTAGTTTAGGTAAGGGAAGTTGTTTACCACGATGAGGTGCTGGCAGAGTGCTCGTGCAGCTCTTCCTCCGAAATCTTATTGCACTTGCTTCTCTCCAACATTTAAAACAGATCTGGCAAAAAGTAGGCTATCAGATATTTTATATCATGGCTTCAGGGACGGCAAAGTCCAGCTTTGGGCTTATAATTTCAACATTAAAATATCACAACAATTATTTAACAATTGTACATTTGTGTACTAACCACACCTCCGTCCAGCAAAAGCAAAACACCATCAACAACCAAATATATTGAAATACAAAAAACTGGACAGAGATTTTTAAAAAAGGCTGTTAAGAACAACCACAAAAACCTCATCGTGTTGTTGGAAAAAGTATGCGAACCCTTAAAATAATGACCTCAAAAGATCTAATTGGTGTCAGGTGTTAGCATAAGTGAAGAAAATTAGTTTGGAGATGTGGACTAGAGCTATTTCTACTGACAAAAACCACTCAACTTTTTGAGTTTGCTCTGCACAAGAAGAAAATGCTTATGTGAGACATACCTCACCAAAACGAGTCTATGATCAAGTATTGTTGATTTACTTAAAGCTGGAAAGAGTTACAAAGTGAACTCACCAGTCTACAGTTGGCAAACAATCTACAAAAGGAGACACTTTGACAAAATGACCCCAAGAGCACAACCAACCCTCATTAATGAGGTAAATAAACAAATCCAAGTGACAGCCAAAGATTTGAAGGCATCAGTGAAACTGCCTAATATCTGTGTTCATGAGTCTACAGTGAGTAAAACATTGAACAAGCCGAATGTCTATGGTAGGACACCACGAAGGAAGCAGCTGCTTATTAAAAAGAACGTTGCTGCATGTCTGAAGTTTGTCGAAGAGCATGTTGACACTTCACAGCAGCATTGGCAAAATGTTTTGTGGACTGATGAAGCTAAGATTGAACTATTTGAAAAGAACACACAGTAATACACCGGTCAATACATCAACCAGTAATTAATTTCAAGGGTACATATACATACTTTTACCACTAGCACTATGAGGTTTGACAAAAGATTAGATTTTTTTTTGTGTGTTATTATTTTAAGCACATTATATTTGTTAATATTCTTGACTAAGATGAAGATCAGATCACATTTTATAACAAATTAATGCATAAAACCATGAAATTTCAAAAGGTTCACATAGTTTTCTTGCCACTGTATAGACAGAAACACCAGGTTGTAAAGCACAGCCCGTATTCTTGTCCCAAATAGATCAAGATTGATAGATACAAGATCTGTATTCAAACATCAGATATACACTCCACTCCAAAAGTATTGGAACTGTGAGGCTAGTTCCTTTATTTTTGCAGTAGACTGAAACCATTTCAGTTTGACATCAAAAGATAAATATGAGACAGAAGATCAACATTTCAGCTTTTATTTCCAGCTGTTTACTTCTCAATCCGATACACGACTTAGAACATAGCACCTTTTGAGTGAATCCACCCATTTTTTATGTATGCAAGTATTGGAATAAACGTAAAATGGATTAAAGTGAATTAGACTTAATGTTTAGTTGCAAATCCTCTACTTAAAATAACTGCATCAAGCCTGTGACTCACTCAACTGCTGTTGTCTTCCTTTCTCTACCAGTTCATGGTCTGTTACTTAGTACACCAGTGGTTTCTTTCTTTTTTCTGATGGCTCTGATTGAATTTCCATCTTCTCTTAGCTTCACAAGTGCTTGTTTTTTACCAATAGACAGCTCTCTGCTTGTCATGTTTGTTACACCTTTTAACTATAAATAGAGTTTAAACAGACAAAACCTAAATCTGAAACTCAGTGTAGACATTCAGTGTTAGTTATTATTTATATGATCCATGTAACAGGACACACCTGGGCAACAAAACACACCTGTCGGTCACATGTTTCAATATTTCTTTTAGATCCCATCGTCTAAAATGTATCAAAATATAAAATGGATATTACATAAAGTCCAGTTCCTCTGGTTCCTGAAGTGAGTGGTACATGCTCTTTCTAACCAGGCTCTGCTCTCTTCTTTTCTTCCTTTCAAACAGTTTGGCCCTAAATTGGCTTCCTATGTGCCTGCCCGTCAGAGGGAGTTGGATCAGCCTGCTGCTGAAGGTGCTTTTCTGTTTCTCGGCGGGGTTGACTGATTGTCCCTGACTGCCAGTAGTTGGTTCATTGTGCTCTGTTGTTGCTCAGGCTGCAGACAGTCCAGGCCCAGTCCTCACACTGAGCCAACCTGACTCATTAGCTGAGCGAGTCCTCTGGCATCGCCCGCTATGACGCAACCAACTTCACCTTAAAGTCCTCCGCAGTCCGGCGTGGCACTCTCTACATGTTAACATCAAGTCCATCCTGCTGTTTATTACCTGCTGCTGTCTTCATGGTCTCCTCTGTGTTCGCACAGAGCTGCTTAAGCCTTCAAGTTGATCTGTTTTGTTTGTTTTTTAGTCACTCATTTGTATTTTTAAGACATTTTATTTAGATAAAACCTGAAATATCAACATGTGCACCGACATCATTATTTGCTATTGTTCTAGACCAACAGCACTGACACCAGGGGAAAGTTCAATCCTTAGCTTCTTTGCTCCTTTCCTTTAATTCATTTCCTGCCTTTTTCCTCTTTTCTTTTTTCCTTCCTTCATTCTTTTTTCTTAATTCCCTCTTTTTGTCTTTTACCTTTCGTACATTTTCTTCTGTTATTCTTTCCTTTCTTCTATTTTATTTTTACTTCCTTCCTTTTCACTCCCTTACTAATTTCTTTCATGCCTACCTTTATTTCCTTCATTACTTACTTCTTTCCTTCCTTCCACTCTTTTTGGCTATATTAATTCCTTCCTCTCTCCGTTGCTTCCTTCCATCCTCCCTCTATTCCTTCCTTGTTCACTCTCTACTTCCTTCCCTCTCTTATCTCTTCCTTGCTTCCTGTTTCCATTCTTTCTTTCCGCTTTCGTTTTCGCTTTCCTTTCTTCTTCCCTCTTTTTCTCTCTGTCTATCAACCTTTTTTTCTGTGTCTCACTGTTTAATTATCTGATGGTACAATATCAAGAATTCCCTTTAATAATTAAAAGTGGAAATACTTTTATTTACTTATTATTAGCAAAAAAAGCACTACAGGAGACGTGGCTGTAGCTTGTTGCTGTTGTCTTTTTGCCCCCTAGTGGCCATAAAACAATAAACACAGCTTAAAATAGCATTTAAGGGATTAAATAATGTACTCGTGTGATTTTTTTATGTAATTAGTTTTTCTTTGTCTCTGTGTGTAGAAACAGGAGATTGACTGCTGATTGTAATGCTGAGTTCATTTACACAGACACAAACCATCCCATAATTTCTACCTTAGCTATCTTCATGGTCTCAGTAAGTGTGCTGGCCGGGCTTATTAACTCACAGAGGAGCTGGTATCAGTTCATCTTCTGGTCAAGGTCGCGCTGAAGATAAAGTGTTTTACAGGAATCGACAAATCCCCGTCAGAGAGTAAAGGAAACGACTCAATGCTCTAGACCAAACATCAGCCTTTAAAAAACACATTTCCAAATTAAATTAAACAGAAATAGTAAAACGTTTTCCGCTGGGATCAAAACGTGTTCTGCTCTGAGAAGGTGACAAATCAACACGTCTGATGCCAAACAGGTTTGAAAATCGCTGAAATTTTTAATCTGACATATTCAGTTTCACACAGATTCAGGTGTAAATTCATCTGTAAAACTGACGATTTTTTTTTTTCAATGTTTAGTTTCTGTTTATTTTTTTTATGTTTCTCCTTCCTTTCTTTTCCTTATATTTGACTTCCTTCTTTCTTCTCTTTCTCTCTCATTCCTTCATACTTTCCTTCTCTCCTTCCTATTCTTAATCTTCCTGTTTCTTTACATCTTTTCCTCTCTCCCTTACTCCCTTATTTTCTAGCGTCTTTCCTTATTTTTTACCTTCTTGTTTCCCCTCTTTCCTTTCTTTCTTCCTCTCGTCTTCCTTCCTTCTGTAGGTCCCTTTCATCCTTGTTATCTCTCCCCCTTGTGTCCTTAATACTTGACTCTCTCTCTCTACATATATATTCCTTGATCCTTTCCTTCTTTTCTTTCAATCTCACCTTCTTGATCCTTTTCGCACTTCCTACCCTCGTCTCCCTTCATTTCCATCTCTCTTCCTTCCTCTTTCCTTACTACTGTTATCTTCATCGCTTCCTTCCTTCCTTCCTCTCTCTCTTCATTTTTTCTACCCTCCCTTTCTTCCCTCCTTATCGTCCATCTTTCATCTCTACCTTCCATTCTTCCTTCTTCCTTTCCTCCTTTCTTCCTTCCTCTCTATCTCCACACCTCTGCTTCTCTCGTTCATCATTTAACTCCATTAGTCATTAGTGTGTCTTGTTTAAATGCTCTCTATCATCACATTTTATCACTGTATTTTTTATCACCTCAGCTCCGGGTTTGTTGTGTTACTGATTACGTGAAATTAAAATTAAAGGAAACATGCGTCAGACTACAGCTGTCGAGCTGACTGACTTCTCTAAACGGGCCAGACGATGACGATAATACAGAATATTTACTGAGTATTTACAGTCAGACAGATGTACAGTATGTTGTGGTTTGAGGAAGTTTCAAAAAGTCATTTAAATGTGATTGTAGCTCAAACACCTCTGCAACAACTTAACATTTTAACACAACATTTAGTGAACAGCTACAGGAGTGTTATGCACGATTGTGAATAAATTTTTGGAACTGCATTCAGTAGGAGCGAATTGATAAACAGAAAACAACAGGTGAAATAAGAGATACAGACACAGAAATAGAAAGCTATGTGTCCTTGCATGTTTTTGCATGTGTGCACGCCACAAGCATGCACCAGAGTGTGGGACTGTTGATCCAGTATCTCTAAACGTCTTCAGAAAGACAGAGAGTAAATGTTTTAAAACTGTTTTAGTTAGTTAAATTTGGAAAATTGTTATGTGAAAGTTAAAATATTTTATATAAACCAATGTTTTGTCTTAAATTTTGAAACCTCCCACTTTAATTGAACCTCTCTATAAAACAAAGAGAAAGTCACCTCTGAAATGAGGTATTATGAATTAATATTATAGATTATTTCTTTGCATGTTGCAGCTGGAGAAAAATGGTTGCATGTCACAACCAGTGTGGTGACTGAATCTGGAGGTATTTGTTACAGTAAATCATATGGTGCACGTATGTAACCAGGACTGAGAAAGTGGGTCACATCGAGTGGGTGAGCGAGATCGTGAACCACAAACTGAAACTTAATTCCTAATTTGTTTGTCTGCAGAGTAAGATTCACACGATGTAATTAACCTAGAACAATGTGCTTTTACAAGCCTGGTTTAAACTAATAATACCAACTACTCTTGTGTTCGCAAATGAGATTACATCCCACAGTGATGATGATGGTCACCCACTCATGCTCAGACCTGAAACTGAAACATCCAGTTTCAGTCCAAATCATTGCTGTCCCGCTCTGTCTGTTGGCTGAAGCTTAATTAGACACACAAACACACACCCAGTCCCAGGGGAAATCAAAAATCAGGAGGATGTGGACAGAGAGGACAGGGACACCTGTGGCTCACTGCTCTCAGCCAATCAGCAGACTGGAAGGGATTCAGAAAACATCCAGCTGATCAGGCCGAGCGGATGTGTTTGGATAAATGGTTTGATAAATGTTTCAGACTGAGGAGGGAAACAAGGCAGAGATGAAGAGAAGGGGGAAGAAGAGAAGAGAAAGTTAACAAAAGGAAGAGGAGACGAGGCCGGAAGAGAGGAAGGTAGGGTGGAATAAAGTAGAAAAATGAAAGAGTCAAAAAGATACAGTTCCAGAAAAGCAAGAGCAGAAAAGAATAAAAGAAAGAAGGTTCATGAGTAAAAGAGAAAAGGTACAATACAAGAAAATGAAGAAATCATAAAATACAATAGAAAATACAAAATAAAGATAAAGGAAAAAAGACAAGAAGAAGTAACACGGTGTAAAAATGCTAAAAAATGACGAGCAGAGAAAAAAAAAGAGTGAGAGGGAAGCGGGAGAGACTGAAGAGGAGGTCTTGAATTAACCAACAGCTTCTCTGTCATCAGCTGCTGATTTTGGAGAACGACTCTCCCACAAGGACACACACACACACACACACACACACACACACACACACACACACACACACAGCTAGGCAGACGGCATCGTGGGTAATTAGCACCATCATGTTCAAAAGCAGCCGAGAAAGAGTCGATGAAAATGTAGATCAGCATGAAGAGATTTCTCCAGTTTGACTGTAAGTCTGCTCTCATCCACTTCAGACTCTCACACTGTGTGTGTGTGTGTGTGTGTGTGTGTGTGTGTGTGTGTGTGTGTGTGTGTGTGTGTGTGTGTGTGTGTGTGTGTGTGTGTGTGTGTGTGTGTGTGTGTGGACAAATTGATCCCACTGTTGTGAGGACATTTTGTCCAGTCCTCTAGTTTCCAAAGGGCTGTTTAAAGGTGAAGAGTTTAGGGTCCATGGTTGAACCATGTTTTGATCAGAGGGGGAATTTGACATGTAGCTCTGACGGTTAAGGAGCTGAGGAATTCATTATGTCGCCCTCACATGTTTAGAGATGTGTGTTTGTGTGTGTTAAAATTAGTCTGTGGGTTATTCTATTGCGTGTGGCTACCAAGACGCTGCACTGACATTAGTGTTTATAATGTCCTTTCTCTAATTCTTGTTTCTTCTTTCATGCTTTATTATATTCTAAAAGACCTTGTGTGTGTGTGTGTGTGTGTGTGTGTGAGTGCACGTGTGTGTGTGCATGTGTGTGCAGAGTCCCAGAAGGAATGACCCTGACACAGAAAAGGGGGGGTGTAAACAAAAGCTTGGCATCTATGCGTGCCTGGCAACCCAGCATGCTGCAACTGTTTGTTTGTTCACACACTGACAATGCATAGATGGAGGTGTGTGTGTGTGTGTGTGTGTGTGTGTGTAGATGGTGGGAAGTAACTTCAAATTTGGCACCCGCTTACCAACCTGGCAACCACACACACCACTTTTCTGTTACTGGCTCTCAGTGACAGGGATGCCCCCTTTTCTTCAAAGTACACGTGGCTAACGATGGCCTTCATACTTTCAGTTAGGAACGCTAAAGCTGCAGCTACGTTACCAACACGCACGTGGTTGCAAAACAGGACAAAGAAGTAGCCGAGACCATTACTGCAAATAACGGTGCCAGTTTATCTCAGAGGAAGACAGCTGCAATCATCAAGAATCAACGCGGTTTGGCAGCATAAAACTGAGAATTAGCTTATAGTCACAATGCTTTCAGGTATAATCTCACAGTTATCAACTCACTGCTGTGTAAGATCAGTGACAAGAAAGGTCAAAGTGGAAACCAACTGAGCTTCTCCCTATAGGAAACCAATGGGTTATGCCAGAACATCGTAAATCTGCCACTGATGTGAACATGGATGGACTAATATAAAGTACTATGAAGTCACAACCTGCACATGAATGTGAAGATGACTTAAATTAACAAGTTAACACATCTTATTAGTGTGTGTGCTGCGTTTACAGGCCATTCAATGTCTGTTAGGCTGTACAAACTGGATTTTTCCCGCAGCTTTCTGGGCTGCGCAGGTGTCAGATGAACAGGAAGCGATCGGCTGAGGGTGAAACACTCTTTCCGTCCCCCAGCAGAATCACCTTTCTGCAGGGGTCACACCGTGACATCAGGGCCGAGGCCGCCAGCCCTGTCATGGAAGCTGATATTCACCGTGGACCCTCGGTGGCTCCAGTGAGCGGTGCTTACACACACTGACACACATTCACACATTCATTATTCATCCGCTCACTCTCTTATTCACTCACGCGCTTTTTCCCCTTCAGTCAGTTTGTCCTTCAGACGTTCACTGACCTGAACATTTAGAGGAACAATTCAGACAGAAGGAAGAACTTTTTAAAAACAAGCTCCTGCAACGCAAGCACCCCCAACTAACAGTAATGAGAGCAGGACTCGCAGTACCTGGGTGATGTTGATCATGGTGAAGAAGTAAAAGTACTACAACTACTGCGATGTGGGCGCAAGGCCTAGATGTTTTTCATCTTGTGGGATTCAGCAAGTATCTGAATGTTGTTTTGGGGTTTTTCAAACACTCCTGGTTAATTAAGTTTGAGAGAAACTGATGTTTCTCTGACCAGAACACATCACGATACACGAGGGGCACAGACTGCCGCTTGTGCCAACTGAATTTATGATCCCTCTCATGCTCGAATAGCATGTTTGTTATGTCACGTCCAACAACAAATCAGCTCTCAGGTTCAGATCAGGCCAGATCCCCCCGTGTATGTTTCTCCATCACATGAGTGACAGTTAGAACTGCATAAACATATCAGACTGGTTCTCCCACTGCCATTCAAGCCTAAAATGACTTCTATAGGATCTTCTATATTTCAGGTGCAGGTGCATAAAACTAATACTGCAGAGTAAATACCAACTATGGCTGCCAAGTACAGTAAAAGCTCTTCTATATCTAAAAGTCAGACTGGTCCTCACAAGGATAGCCAAACACAGACGGAAAATGATCAACCTGTGGCTCGCGAGGCCTCCAGATTCACCCCCCATGTTGTTTCAGCCACTCTCACACCATACCAACCAGGACACACACACATATCTGTGGACTCCCATGAAGGGGCAAAGCTAAGCGTAGATATTATTAGAGCTGTGTTTCTGTGTTTAACATACACACACCTAACTGACAGGTGTCCGACTGCAGTGAGCGATCAAAGCAACTGTGTGTGTGTGTGTGTGTGTGTGTGTGTGTGTGTGTGTGTGTGTGTGTGTGTGTGTGTGTGTGTGTGTACCCTCCCTGCTCCACCAAAGAAACACATATCTCATAGAAACAAATAGAAATTAAATTTTGTCTATGGGTGAGGCATCAGAGAAATGTGAACTACTGCAAATACTCTAACACAAGTACAAGTTCAGACACAGTAAAACTACAGTATGTTAATTTTTCTCTCTATATATTTTTTTAACATGAATATATTTTAAAGCTTATCTTAATATGGAGAGGTGCTGACTGGCCCATTTCAGAATGAGATATATTGTTTCTTTGAACTACAAATTGAAGCACAAACATCAGTGATGTTGCAGCTGATAAAGTTGGAGTTAATTTTATCCATTTTATGAACTGACACACGGTTCATCTGCAAAACAATACACCATTTATTATGTGAAATTATATATTTTGTATTAAGAATCAGCATCTGCACAATAGCTAAATAAAGCTGTCAAATGATTGTAGTGGAGTAAATATGCAGTAGAAAAACAAGTTAAAAATGGAACAACTTGACTAAAGTACAGCACGTGAGTAAATGCAATTAGTTACCTTCCATCACCAGAGAGTTGAACTAGGAAAGAAAAGAGTTGGTGCAATGAACACTGTTTTAAAGGGTAATTTTAGGTATTAGTTATTTAGTTAGTTTATTTTTCTCTGTGAATGTTCTTTTACTCAGATATGCACATTGTTCAACATTACATCACCAGTATAATGTAATGTTGAACAATGTGCATATCTGATGAGACTTTTCTCATGTTATGATTACAGATGTAGCAGCCGGATGTTTTTGTGGTCGTTCGATTGACGTGTTGTCACCAAGCACCGGTCTTTTTTTAATTGTATAGTCCCATGAACTCACTAAATTCAGCGTTTTTAATCAATGTACCTTTGAATATTTTGTACTGTCATTTAATTTCATACTGAGCCTAGAATGAAACGTTTTTGAAGGTAGTTTCTCACAAATCCACAAAAGTTGAGATGGTTGGATATGGACCAGAACCATCAGAGAGACCACAGAGAGACGAAGACAAGACAGATGGTAGGTAGAGAGTGGTGGAGAGAGACAGGAAAGGGGTGAGGAACAAATCCATTAAAATGTACAGTGAGTGATGTGATATCATGGACTCAGAAAATCACTTTAAATCATATTCAGTGATTAAAAAACAACTTGAGTTAGAAAAAGATTCAACGATAATTGAATTTTCTCTCGAGCTGTATCTGACAGCATCGTCGCCATCACGGCTTCATCTCTACAGAGACTGACGTGTCAAATCTATGTCAGATGAAGTAAAGTGATGATGCTGATTATTACACAGCTTTCTGTTTTTTTTTCTCACTCTCTGTGTGTCTCATAGCAGAAGGGTTCTCCCCAACATTTGCACTGTGCAACAGAAATCACTTCGACTGAAGGAGTCGGGGTGCAGGCTGGTATTTTATTGGCATTATTACATAGGGATGGGGTTTGAAAACATTTTTGATATTGCACTTCAGGGCCACCGTAAAACAGCCTTTCTGTGTGATGATGAGCGTGCACAAGCATGTACGCTGTAATTATGGACATTATACACCTGCATGTTGGAGCCATTACAGTACCAATTTACACCTTCAGAAAGTCTTATTAAAATACAATCATTCATTCACAAACCCTGTGACCCCACACAAGTGTGGCTGTTCTAAACATCTATCAACACTTTGACTTTCTGAACGGGTCAAAAAGTCAAGTTTCCATTTCTGATTTCCCACTTTAACAAAATTAAACTCTTCTCTTCAAGTTTTTACGACATTTAGCCCTTGTTCATATTGAGGAGGATGCACTTTCTGTAAATCACTCTTAAGAACTATATATATATTAAAACAGCATGAAGCTAAAGTCATTTTGATGACTGGTGCGCTGACTCATAACATGGTGAATGGTGGCCAGAATCCAGCCCTGGCACCACGTCACACCCAACGACAGCGGGTCGAACCCAGAGACCAGAGAAGAAGCTAAGTCACGCTCTCATTACGTTATGGCTCAACGACAGAAGAAGGTGACACCAAAACCAGACAAGAGTAACTATCAGACTGGCGAGAGCTGAAAGAGAGAAAAGGGTTCTTGGCAAGAACCCCATTGGACCGGTAAGTAGAACGTTGTTAGCTTGCTTGCTAGGTTTTGTGTTGTGACAAGAAAGTTTCAGTATTTAATCACAAGGCAAGTCAACTATTGTCCATCAAGGTTTAGCCGCTAGCTAAACATCCCAAGGTCAATATCTTATTGAAAAACACAAGACTTAGGAACAAATAACAATGAAATAAATAAGTCATCTTGAACCAGTTGCTGTATCTTCGGTTTAGCCTCACACCAACGTTACACTTTGTGGCAAAAGTTTTAAAGTTGACTTGCTGTTGTTAGGAGCAGACGTGAGAAGCGTATCTCTTTGGGTTCAGAGTTCACTAGCTTGGCATGTTGCTATGCTTTGACTGGCACAGGAGAGGAAAATTGCCTGAGCATCTATGTTTACTTCCACTGAAGACACAGAAGACTTTGTTACAATGCCACAGTTAGTATGCACATTACATCCGACTCACGCCCTCTTTGAAATGCAGCACTGTCCGCGAGGAGGGGTCAAAGCACGACAGATATTTAGTACCAAAGTAAATTAAAGTCTACAACTGTAGGGGGACCCAGAACGTGCACACTGGGGCTTTAATTTACATTTGTGATGCATTAGACGTGTGTAATAGGTGTATTACTGTGCAAACATGAGCAGCGACGGTGCAAAAAGAGCAGGTGCAGAATTCGATACAGAATTTCTATAAGACTCAAATGAGAAACTGGGGAGGTATCTAGTGGTGTGTGTGTGTGTGTGTGTCCCTCTCCCTCCAAACTCATATTGAGGTAATCTCCCAGAGTGGCCGGCTTTAAGCCTCGTCATTGCTCAGTCTCACACACACACACACCTTCCTTCATTAGGCATCAATATTCAGGTTCATTTTAATTTAGCACCAAAGGAGGTCAGACGAGCGAGCTCATCACCCTGTTATAGCTTCGTCACGCATGCTACCACACACACACGCCACCCATTCTGCTCTACTTCTGCAGCAGATAGCGAAGGAGGCTGTAAATCGACAGCGGCCGTCACAGTCTGACTGGCTGCTACGACCAAGGAGACGGAGAGACAGAGGGAAAAGGAGCAGTACGCAAATTAAACTGAAACTGCTGAATGCAGTTGTACTCAGAAGCAACTTTTAGTTGGGATTCAACTAAAAGATGTTTTTTCAGTCAGTCAATGAATAGATTTTCATAGTCAATAATTTGTCTGTTTCTCTAGGAGAATATTATTTTACAATGATTAAGACAGAAAACACTCCTCACTTAGAGTCTGAGAGGCTGAAAAAGCTGTTTATTGGTCCTGTTGCTTGAAAATTGATGATAAATCAATGACAATCGACTAACTGATCAATAGACTAATTGCTGCAGATCTATAATGAGGATTATGCTGGTGAGTCTTTGTTTCAATCCTTTAATCGATTTCTTTTGTTTTGTTTTTTTATGTTTTTGGTTTCATTAAATCATTGTTTATGTTTCATACCTGCAGACCAACTCCATGAGTTCAAGACAAATGAGCCACATTTTCTTTTTCTTTTTTTTCACCTTAATCTGCAAGATTCTGCTCAAACCAAAACTACAATGTATACATTTCTATGCAACCAATATTCCACAATTATTCATATCAAATATATATTTTTAATGAATAAAGTGCACCATTTATTAATGGAAGTGCAGTCGCAAAGAGGTGGTTGTAGTGGGCGTATAAAGCTCGGGATACCACAGTCCTAGGTACCAACAGAGTAGAGAGTTTAGCATGTTAAGCAGGTTATGTTCAGGCAACAGAAGCAGTTTGGTTAAGGTTAGAGAAAGGTTGTGGTTTGTTTGAACATGTTTGGAGTCACAGTTAAATTTTTCTCTACTGAACCAGACCACAGCCTTTTAACCACAACCAGGTACTATACCAAGAGCGGTGACATAATAGTTTGTCCAGAAAGATTCAATACTTCACGAAAAAGAAACCTGTTGTGTGTCAACATTTAACCGATGTGTTCGGTATCACCGTATTTGCAACTCACTATTTATGTTATTTAACAAGATGGTTACATTGCAGCCATGTTCTGTGCGAATAGAAGACAGAGTTGTTTGTTTGATTTGTATCTGCTTTAACACTTACTTAAATGTTTCTGTTTAATCTTTTACTAATAATTTTATCCTTGACCTTAGAAACACAAGGCTGATAAGAAAACAATGAGTGAAAGCTTAAGAAAAACCAAACAAATGGATTATGTGATGCAAGTTTGTCAACTTACTGTTTCTTTGTTTGTTTTGTCTCTGCTGATTAAGCTCTTCTTGTTCTTCAAGTAATGTATCTTTTCCTTTTGTACTATTGCATGCTATTGTGAAATCACATATCCAGAGTTGTTTAGTATGTAATCGTGGAACATTGACCTACAAACACGAAGCCTCGAGGACAGAAGGTAACTTACAAAATCATCACTGTTGCTTGATCACAGATTTGCAAAAAACACGTTCTGCACATTTATAGACATAATAAAGTGAGACGTCCACGATCCCCTGGGTGTTTAAAGGTCTACAGACATGGGGAAGAAGGAAGGAAAGGAAATCAGAACAAGAACAAAAAAAAAAAAAAGCAAGAGAAGAAACAGTAAAAAAGTAAAGATGCATCTGTGTGTGTGTGTGTGTGTGTGTGTGTGTGTGTGTGTGTGTGTGCTCTCATCTAGTCAAAAACCTGGCATGATGCTGATCAACCTAATAGGCTTTCTATTGATTCTGGCTGTCTGTTCACATACACACACACACACACACACACACACACACACACACACACACACACAGCGACCCAGTTAGATTTATCCTATTTGAGTCTCTCTCCTCCCCACCTTGTCTCTTCGATTCTGTTATTCTTTCACATAGTGTGTGTGTGTCATGCTGTTCTCTTGTTCTTCTCACTGTCGTCCCTCGTGGCTGATTAAATCAGTTTCTATTAGGACCACACTCTCTCTCTCTCTCTCTCTCTCTCTGGTTTTGTCAACACATTCCAGCTGCCTTCTGGTTTTTTTTTTTTTTATCCAAATCTATGTGAAGATTTAAAGTTCAGGACAGAAAACAATAAGAAGTTCAGATTTTTGACATTCAGCATCACATTTGCTGTGACTTGTGCTGGAATATGTCTGGCCCCTCTCAGCTGTTCTAGTTATTTTTTTAATGATTTTATCATCAACTTTTAATATCAACATTTCCAGACAATTCTGTATAAAACAAGTTCATATGTTGTAGCTTATTATGACCAACACAATAACGATAACAATAATGTTATAATTATATAGGTTTCTCTATGAGTTGACATGAGTAAAGGAGAAAGTCTGTGATGTAGTTACCAGGGGAGAAAGTTTTTATTAGGAGAAGGTCAGAGTGGATGGACTGGTCAGAAAACACAGGACATTAATGTGTGACTTGACCCATTGTCAACTTGATTGCTGTGGTAATAGTTTGGGAGTACATATGTTAAGATTATTACTTTGTTTTAGTCAAGATAAAGTTACACTGACTAAAGGTTTGGAACAAAATGGTGTTTTTATCATTTCAAATTCACGCTGACCTCCTCCCTACGTGGTCTTTAAGTTACATCACCACCATGCTGGGTCTGTCATATTTTCTGTGGCTGCTAGAAGTCGTCTCATCAGCTGGTCATTATCAGTCATTATTGTGCCCATAGTTCAGTAGGGCTTTTACTGACCTACCAATAGGACAGTAGATGGTTATTATCAGGATGTGTTTTAGTAACACTTGGACATGACTTCAGTTTGATAGTCTCCTGTGTTAAAGTCCAGTGTTTTCTCAGTACAGCTATACTCTCCAACCTGCTCCGTTAGACTCCAGTCTACAGTAGCTGCTGGAGGTCTTCTAACAACAAAAGACAACTTAGCATCATAATCCTCCTTGAAGTGTCCAAATATAGTCTAGTATATCCTGCTTTAATTTGCCAGTAGTTAAAATGATGTCTAAAAATGATGATGTCTAGAACAACTTTCATACACACCCTCCCCTCTAATAATTTATAATATATATATATATATATATATATATATATATATATATATATATATATATATATATATATATATATATATATATATATATATATATATTGTTAAAATAGGGTTTAAGGGAGACCCCAAAGAAAGAATAAGAAACAAAATGAAACCAGTATGGACAAAAAAGAAAACCAGAACAAACAGACCAGACCAACCAAACCACAGTAAATCAGCAGAGACCAGGAGAAGTCTCAGTCTCCCGCTCCCCTAACTTTGGGGGCTTCATTTTTCTGCAGACAATACAAGGCCAAGTAATCAGTCTGTAAGGGAACTATTGGATGATCTGCAAGACTCTGAACTGATTGTTTACTGGTTCAGTAATAGCATGAACAGACAGGAAACAGATGAAGCTGTTCATGAGCCCCAAGGACACTTTATAGCCCCCTGCCCACACACAAACATACACAACACTGTGGCCTTGTCCATCACATGCTGATGAACGTTGCAGTCTGTCATCGATCTCCGTCTCCCTCCATAAATCATCTCTGATCATCCACTGGGATTTTCTGCCTGTTTTTAACTGAACTGACATCAAACCCACTTCCTCTCCTGTGCTGAGAAGAAAACACTGCTGTGAGATGTGACTGTTAACTCTGATAAAATCATCGTTGGTGTGAAAACAAACCACGCTGACAGTCACTATTTAATGGATACAAGCAAAGACTTACACTAACATTTTATTGGCTTTGTCAGTTTTAGGTAGACACAAGAGCTTCACTGTAAAACACAAACTATTAGTTTGTTCTGATATTTCAGGTAACTTGTGACTTGACAAGTTTGCTTGAATAATGTAATAAGTATTATTTCTTCTTCAATGTTGGTGGAGAGTCTTCCAGGAAAAACTACTCCACAGCGTCTGGTCTCAGATATAAAACAAGGAAGAACAGATGCTACAATTTCATAATCAGCTGTCCTGGTAGGGAGGAGGTCAACAATAACCTCTCATGCCAGTATCATGCCTTAGGGTGGCATGGCAGCAAATTGCTGCAATAATCCTGCCTTGAATGAGCTGTGGGCAAGGGGATAAAGTAGTGTGTGAGTGATGCTGATGTTAAACATAACTTTGGTTATTTGACACATTTGTTGGTGTTGGACAGCAAAGATTAAATTACACCTGAATTTGATTTACAGTCAATGCTTTTGCTTCTATTAATTTCACTTACTCTAGTTTTGAAATTTGAAGCCTTTATATGAATTCCTACTGGGTATTATTTATTATATGTTGCAATGAAACTGTTGTAGATATGTTTTTTTGTTGTTGTTTTGTCATGCTTCCTGCTGCCCTTTTGCCCTTTTTGCATCGTCTATTCTCAAAAAGAGATTTTAGTCTTTAGCCAGCAATCACTGCCTGTCAACTGCACTGTCTGCAGAGCTTCCTGCCTGTGTGTCAAAGCAGTGCATGAATCCCCTATAACTTCAGCACCTCTCAAATCAGACTGGTTCACGTTGATTGTGTTAGGCTCAAAAACTTTCAAGAGGGCAAACTGCAAAAGAACCAGTCGAGGTACTGTCAAAAACTGTTAGACGGCTTTTTAATTTCTAAATAAAAGCATGAAGACAGGTTTTGGGCCAGAAAGGAGTCCAGCACGTTGAATGCATTTGTGGTCCCAAAATACAGACAAGTGACAAATTGAAGGAAAAACCTGATTAAAAGTGTGAAGAAACATAACAAATACAGACATCTCCACAGGTGCACTGCACGGTACAAGTGAGCTGTTAAATCAGACTCTCCCAAAGTCTGGGTAACTCAGAATGTGTCGTGTCATGCCTCCAGGTTGCAGGTGCCCCAGGCCTTTGCTGTAATAAAGTAGAGTTTCTACCCACGTGAGAACACGTGTGACTTGGACAATCCCCCACCGTGTGCTATGTGTTCGAGCAATAACAATAGCAATGAATTCATATGTGAAAACAGCTGAAGACTGGGCTGCTGGCTAGTGTTTCAATAGAGACAGTCACTAAAGTGATATCTGCAGCTAAAGCTATATGAAAGACATCAGTAAATATGGTTGGTCAGGATTCAGTGCGGCACAGAAGGATGTTATAGTAGGTTTGCAGTGCATAAAGTGCTCTTTACAAATATAGATGCAGAGTTGAGAAATCAGTGGTGCACCACCCATAGACACTAACCTACAGAGATGTGTAAATCTAAATGGTATGGTTAGATTAGCCCTCTTTACTAAATTCTTACTTACCAAGTAGGTAAGTTCACATATGTTGTGCACCAAGAGAACAGTGCATGTCTGAATGCTTGACCTCTACAGTGACTGCTCCTGTGGATCTGTTGTGCTATGTGGGGGATGTTTAGCTGAAAAGGTCTTGATCCACCTTTACCCTTTGAGGGAAGGGTCACTACTAATCAATACAAAGTTGATTTGAGACATCACTTCTATCCTACGATGAAACATTTCTATCCCGATGCGTATCTGCGATCTCTTCCAGGATTATGATTTCCCCAGCTACACGACACGACAGGTCACTGGATGGTTTGATAAGTGTGAAAATGAGTCACCAGATCTGAACCCTGCTGAACACCTGTGGGAGATTTTTCTCCGTCAACAACATGACATGAGATAATGTGTTTTATGAAAACAGTGCAACATCCCTCTAGTACGGTCCAGAGATTTGAAAGATCAAGGTGCTTCGAAGCTGTTCTGGTGCCACTAAGACACTTTTTCCTTTAATTTGTCACCTGTCTGTTTTCAGTTAGCATGTTAGCTTCAATCTATAAATGCTAATATTGTCTTGCTAAGAACCTTCAGCAGTTTATTCTGGTCCTGGGGGAAAACAAGCTAGCTTAACCCCAATGACCCCAACAGCGACCCTAAGATGACCCTGTGACTGCACATACAACCCCCTACACCACCAGCTGAAGGTCGTTCATCACAGCCCAGCATGCGATGGCCACGCAGCAGTGTTGATCATATATTTATTCTGCAGTTGTTCGTTTACATATATATTTGTTTGTGTGTTGGTTGGTTTTAATATGTTTCATTTATTTTAAACAACAGAGAGAGTATGGCTGTCATCAGATCTAATATCACACTGGGCCTTTACACTGTCACAGCTTTTATATTTGTAATTAAAGTTATGATCGCTCTGCTTGGATCACTAAAAGGTTAAAGCCATATGAGCCTGTTATGCCACAGGTGCAGCACCTAAACCCACAAAGAGACACACAAACAGAGCCGTCTGCTCCTGTTATCTCCTCTCTGCTGAGCAGCCCTGACCAGTGTCTCAGAGACTGCTGTTGATTCTTTATTTTGTTGAAGTTTTTATTTTTTAATCTGAACAGCAGTAAGTGGTGTCACCTTCACTTCAGATTAACTACATCAAGAGAGTCTTCTTCTAATGTTAAAGGCCTTGTCTATTGACTATTCCCACTTCACTAGATTTCTTAATGAAATTGTTGAAACACAATACATTTGTAGTTACATTTAAAAAAAAAAGGCTGCCCAGCCTTGGGCTAGGGTTGTCCAAACCTGATGCTCCAGAGTGCTAATGTGAAAACAGCTTATATATTTATATATATTGTGTAAGAACATGTTACTATAATTCAAGTTTGCTGCAATTACTTAGTGTTGATTCGGAGTTAAACACCAGTGGTGCACAAATCAAACAATTTAAAAAAACATTGGTTAACCAAGTCCATCCACACTGACAGCAGTGGTGGGATGGTATAGCGAGTATATATCACATATACTGTTACATATACAAATATAAAAACCCTGATCTGGTTTGTTCACACCTCCATAAATAATGGATTTGTGTGAACGTAGCTTTAGTCTCACAGAAACATCAAACCAGTTCACTTTTCCAAGAAGACACACAGACACATTTTTCCTCTGTGGATGCTCAAAGACAAAACATGAATCATCTCTTTGTAAAGGAAAAATCGGGCAGAGAGCAACCTGTGCTGGGTGTTTCCCTGTTTTTCCCTCAGTGGATGCTGGGACTCACTCCAGTCACACCACCACCCTGAGCTGGAATATTTTCTATAGGATGATTTTCTTCTGAAACATATCAGCTGTTTACATCACAGCTGCCAGAGGGGAGAGTTACATCACCTGAAAGTTCTCTTTAAGCCTCCAAATGATGGCTGAGGAGCCACCAGGGAAGAATGGATCGACGCGGCCAAAACTGGACCAGGACTTGGCCGGCGCCTGCTGAATGTCTCCCGGTCTGTACGAAAGCCAGCACAGACACAGTCCTCCACATGAGACGGTGAGCCGAAAAAACAGGTAATGCCAAGGTATGGATCGGGATCATTACTGGCAAGCAGATAGCTTAAAATAATATCCATCTGAGATACAGAGAAATCATTGGATTGTTTTTATGGCCCCTTTTTACCTGACTGTTACTGTCATCAGAAGGTTTTATTGTTATTGCTCTTCCTGTATCTCTGAATGTATATAGCAAACAACATCTGAATATATTGATATGTGCTGTAAAGGCAGTTTGAGAGAGAAGAGAACTGACAAACACAAACAGGTCACAAAGTGGAGAGACGACGGATTGATGGAGTTAGTGTTTGATATTAGTTTTATTATCATTACAGGATTCTTTATGCACTTATGAACTGTAATGCAAATTATACTCCATGTATGTGAACATGAAGCAGCAAGTGTTCAAATACATAGTTGCAGTTCTACTTTTTGTTATGTTTCTTTAATTAAGGTAATTTTCTAGGTATTTTACTGGGCACAAAGAGCCGACTGATGCACTGTGAAACGAGTAGGAAACATAATATGAACTAAAATAACATCACACAAATATTGGCAGCTTTTGTCACCATTATTATCACTGAGAATAAATGATTGCTGCTGTTTTTTGACTAATCAGTGTCATAAACTTTGAAATCCCAAATGTAAACCTGTATATGCAGTAATATTTGTTGTAAAAAAAATACTACATACTACAAAACATGTCAACAATATCGTCTGGAAACAGCTACTGATAACAGGCTATGAGTCATAGACAGTGTTACTTTAACATAAAACTTGCTCACGAAGACAAAAGGCAATTCAACCTACAAAAAGAAGAAGTCTAAACATATATTGGGCCTTACATGTTTAGACTTCTTCTTTGCTTTAGTTTTACTTATATCTGTTGCGTGATGAGTAAAAATGTTTATCTTGTGGTCAAATAATGTATATATTCCTCAACAGTGTTGTGCTGGTCGGTCTCATGGCAAATAATGCATCATCTGCTGCTAGTGCTTAATGTAAATACGATGACGGAGTATATACAGTACAGGAGACGGTGCATGGTGGGTGGCAGGTGCTGGTTTTGCCTTCGGACCCTGAGCCATCGACATACTTTGCCTCTCCTTAGAGGTTGAGCTTTGCATTAGAATAACAACAATTACTATTTGGGGATTTGAAATAATATTTCAGTTTGGTTCTGTGTCATGTTGTCAGCATCGTCTGTCAATTTTAACCGTCAGGAAATGATATAGAACAACATGTGTTTTGATGGCTCTACTGTACGTCACAGTCTCAGCCATTTTATACGGAGGAGCAGGTAAATCAAACCAACAGCAGCTTGGTTCTGTACAGCTTTGTTCCTTTCCTAAATATCACGGATACTGCTGCTGTTATAAGGGCACAGACACCGTGCCAACATCAAAGAACAAGTGGCGACAAAGGCCGACTGTTGCGTCACCTCACCTCACCTTCATCTGGGAGACAAAGTGGAACTTGAACACAGCTACAGACAACAGGCAGCTACCATCTACAGTACGTTCTATACCTGCCAGGGAAGCAATAACTCTCCCCACCAGCAGGTGGCAGTAGTCTGTGTTAGTGCTTTAATGTTGGTAAGCAGAATAAGAGCAACGACTGCAGATGCAAACTGGAAAAAAAATGTTGTTTGTGGTGTTACTGTATGCGATAAAGATGAACATGTGTGCCCTCTGGTGCAGCGATTCGCCAAGCCCAACAGCCAATCAGAGTGATCTTTCTAACAACAGACCACATCTGATTCAACATGCTGACTTGGCTAAAAATCCACCGACAGGGGACTGATTAGTGCCAACGGAGCAGGACTCCGTCATCTTCCCATTGCCTGACAGTCAGCTTGATGTGTCACAAGCTGTAGAATAGAAATGGGAGGTATTTTAATGGAGCTCAGCTGTTACTCCAGATGCAAACATCTGGATTTCCAGCTTCTATTATGTGAATGCCTGAATTTTCCTGCCTTGTGACATTAATGACATCACAGTAATTTCAGGGCACAATAATTTTTCACCTCGGTGCGCTTTGTTTTGTTAAAATCGGATGATGCACTGACTCGAGTTGAGGACACAGCTGCACAAACACAGTGTTATTCATACTATGATTTACACTGGACATGGTTCATATTGTAGCCTGATGTTTGCATGGAATATATATAACGTCATCACTCATATGGGATTCTATAGCAGAGTGGGCAAACGAACCACAGATCACGGACCAGACTGAGTGTCTGTAGCCGCATATTGGGTGCAGTAGATTCTCAAACGGGTTAATCCGGCTGTGCATAAAATAGCTCCTGATATTTAATTTGATTAAAAACTATTTACTGTGTGTGGGCTCATAAAGGATTCATTTGTTTTGATAAATTATTAACATTATGCTATTATGATACAGATTTGAGTCTAGTTTCTGTTTATCTGACTGCAAAGTGTCTAATTTTGAAAAACTCTATTTTTATATAAATATGGACTATTAAGATTTTCATTATTATCTTGTTACACTGATAATGGTTTCTTATTTTAGCAACAGTTACAACTGGGATCATTTGTTGTTATTAAATTGCAGTAAAGCCCCAGATCTACTGTAGCTTTATTTACTATGTAAAGATGTAGAATCCATCCGGAGATCACCAGTTAGTGACTGATTATGATGTTTGCTGATGCAATCTCTTCATGTGTATGTCCTGAGTTTATTCTGTCTAAAGACAGGAGGCAGAAGAAGCATTAGCAGAAAGAGCAGGTGTGGAAGGCTGAACAGGTGGAGGAGGAGCAGGAGTATTGGCAGCGTTAACTGGAGGTCGAGTGACTCCGTGTGTCTGATAAATCATGAGACAAACTGTCTCCGAGGTCAGCTGACCGCACAGCCAGAGGCCAACCTGCTGCCGCTAATAAACAACAACACTGTGCATGTGTGTGTGTGTGTGTGTGTGTGTGTGTGTGTTCTGTAAATTCTGCATGCAGTAGAAACAACAGAACATGAATTCCAAAGCAAAAGTAGAAGACCAAAGAATTCAGAAGTAAGAGTACCTATATGATACTGTGAAAATACTTAATTCCAACTAATAGTCCTGCAGATTTAGTATTTGTAATGTGTAATGACACTTGCTCATTGCACATGAGTAGAACAACAACATCTGAGAACAGTGTAACAGAAAAAAAAGAAACCATAACCTAGTAAAAGTAGAATTTACGGCAGAGCTGCTGTGTTGAATCTCATTAGACTGTACAGCTGCACTGTACCTGATAAAGTGGCCGGGGAGTGTATCCAATAGACAGACATGGATACAGTTATCCTTTGATTGTAGTTAGTTAATTAATTAATGTCAAATCCTTAAATGTTTTCTTCATGGATGCATGATCAAACTTCTGGTCGACTATCTCAGGTCGCTTGATCGCTCTGACATTAACTGCACCCCGCTGACAGGATTAAAAGAGGAATAACAGAGAGTAAGTGTGTCTGAACAAACGGGACAAATAAATCAAGTTAGTGAAGAACGTGAACTTTATTTAAAGACAAGAAAAACCCAAAGTCTCCGCTGTAATCAAAACGGGCACACTCGACTTCCTCACGGCTGCTGAACTGGCCCCAAATTATTTTCAAAGAGTCCCCAGCACAGGAAATCTCCACCGGGTCTGTTGTTGATGGTGACACTGGTGGTTATGGTTCTGCTGTTGCTATGGTCACAGCTAGGGGTGGCGATCCTGACAAACAGGTGAGATAACAGCAACTGTACGGAGATGTAACAGGCTTCACAAAGGGCGAGTTTACATGTACTAACTGTAGGTTAGTATGTACACATTTACTAATGGCAAATAAATGGAGGATAATCTGTCCCCAGCGTCTCTTCTACACACCAACTCACATTCTTACACACCGGCCAATCATCTCGTCCATAAACGCAGACGCGAAGGCATGTGAACGACTCGAGGTGCGTTTGATTTACACTCACAGACACTTGAAGAGAAGTCGACATGCCACTGAGCGGGTGGAGATAAATCAGCTGCTTCAACACCTCTCCATCACACTCTGGCCTCTGACCTTTGACCTCAATGCTCCTGCCAGGTTGGGGGTTGGATTTAATGCTCTTTCTCCTGCTTCTTGACTTGTTTCTTCCAATTTTTTCTTCATTCAACATGTATTTCTGCTCATTTTTTAAACAGGTTAAACGGTTTCAGTTTTTTTGTTTTCTGACGCAATAATTTTTGCCGAGAGCAGCAAAATCACAGCAGACAACATGGTACATGGTGAAAACAGGTCAAAGTGCAGAACTCTTGTTGAGCCAACTTAGCTAACACTTGAAGGTGATGCATTCAGGAACATCAGGGCTGGAAAAAGTGCAGCTTAGCTCCTATTCTCACCTAATTATAGGTTGTTACTGGTCTTTTTAAGGAAATAAACTGGACTAACAAAGTACAGCGTTAACAATAATTGTTAGTAGTAGCACTGGGTTCTCTTCCTGTCATCGTTTAGTAAAATTGGTTATGACTTCTTTTATGCTGCACTGTTTCTGTCTTTTCTTCCTTTGTGACTGCTGTGAACAACTCTCTGGCCTCTTTGTTCCTCTGTGAGGTGCCTTATGTTGCCTTGAACACTCACTTAAGAGAAATGTTGACCGTCAGACCTCTATTAAAGCTGACACACGCTGCTCTTTGGTATTTGGCTGTATATGACTCACTGCTGCAGCCACTTTTTTTTCTGAAACCTTTATTCTTTTTGTCTCAAAGTGGAGAATTTGCATTGTGGACAGGCTACCGCTTTGAGACGGCAAGGGTTCGGGGTTCAGTGTCTTCTCCAGGGATCGACCACCAATGCTGGGGTTTGTAGACAACTGCCCCTACCAACTGAGTCACAGTCGCTCCTTTGTAAGACCTTTGGAGTTCACACTAAGGAATATCACATTTTTCAAAAACCCTCTCTATTGCAAAGGTTTTTTTTTTGTAGAAACATTTATACTTTAAAAGAAACCTTTCCCTTTGTCGGGCACATGTGAACAACACTTTGTTATCAAAGCATTTTTGCTTAAAGTTATATATTGTTTTTAACGAAGGACAATTTAATGAATGATGCTTAATTAAATCCATTATGACAAACAAACTACAGGTTTTACTGCGAGAGACTAAATCTGTGGCTGTCGTAGACTCTTCTGTAGTTTCTCTGCGATGTTTTAACATGCTGTTTTTAAATGCTTGTGAGTACTAATAAACTAACTTTGTAACTTGAGTAACTATAATAGAGTAACTGTACTGTACCTGGTATTAGGTCGATCATTAAAACTGATTTTATGTTTTGTTATGATTTGACAAAAGGAGGACAAGCTGCCCTGAGGTCAGTGTAAAAATAGACAATACACTCACACACACACACACACACACACACACACACACACACACACACACTGTTACACAACTGTTCCCCTCATTACAATTCCTGCAACACATGAAGATTACTTAACTTAAAGATACAGTTTGTGGAGAACATCTTGGCAGCACTGCAGAGATCTTCGTCTCTAAAGGTTTGTGACTGATCCTCCAGCCTCTGACCAATCAGAGAACTTCTAGTCTCATGCTGGCGTTGGGTTAAGTTACATTTTGTAGCTCTAATTTGAAACTCCAGGTCCACTTGCTGTCATGTCCTGAGGTTACAGCTATACCCCACAGTGTGCCTCTGAGAAATGGAGGTTTCTCAGAAATAAAATGAAACTTCAGTGTTCACTGATCCTTGAGTCACACTGAGCCACATGCGCTTATGAACCATTATGAGATGAGAATGTGCTGATCTTAAATGTTCCCTTACAGAGACAGTTTGGTTGGGTTTAGGCACAAAGACACAAAAATACATGTTTAGATTGAGTAAAAACATCGTGATTGGAGTCACAGAAAGTGGTTCTTCACATTAATCTCCATGTGATTAACGTCCGTCTCCTCTGACATAATGTTTTTCTCACTTCAGTAATAATGTAGTTTAATAAATGTGCAGGTATATTTTATTCATGAGCATGGCACGTTTGCCTTTAGAACGAGTTCTGCTGACTCTTAACGTCTCTCCAGATTTGGACAGTAAAATTGTTGAAGGAAGTGAAGAAGGCGTCACTTTAAGAGTCTTTCTGCTTTAACAGACAAATAACAGATAATTAAACTGTCAGCACTCCCAGCTCTGGGCTCTCCAGCAGAGAGAGGATTAAAGCAGCCGAAGAGCTCATCTGTCCGTCCTGACTCAGCTTCGACACTGAGCGGCCGTGTGATGCCGCTGAGTCACTGCTGGATGAACCGGACCGAACCAGGCGACACCAGGTGAAACGGGTCACTCAACAGCTGGTTGCTGGTGTTAGCTGCGTGAGGATCTGAATACCTGCTGCACCGATCAGGAACAGAACCTTAATAAAACAAACTATTCATGATTGTCAAGAGATTGATGAAACTAAAACTAAATCATGGCCAAATCTTTAGTCTAATCCAAACTAATAAATAGGTTCTGAGGTTGGAGGTTGAGATTAAACTTCGTTAATTTGTCTTGGATGAGCTTTCGGTGTTCGCTCAGTTCCTATTTGTGCCATTTTAAAATATCTCACTCATTTTTTCCCCCTTCCAGCATATGTGTAGCATTAACTTACTGGACTGAAGCAGCATCACAGCTCTGACAGTAAACCACTCTGATTCAGGTGAGTATGTTGACATATGGGCTGGGTTTTAGTTCTGGGACCATGCAAATATTAAATCACAGAGAATAAAACTCAGATTAGAAACTAAAACTCCTTTTAGTTCAATCTTCTTTCAGTTTCTATCATGTTATAAGAACTGTGAAAGTAAACAAAGTTAAGCTTTGTCCTCCTTTTACAATACAAGATATTTACATCCATTATCCTACAGCTTTGCCAGAGAAGTTCCTGGTTCATCAAAGCTCAGAGCAGGAACCCTTTAAAGGAGTCCATTTAAACCTTGGTTCCTCAGAACACAGGTGTTTCTGGGTTCCTGGAACAATGTCTCAGTTCCTAGAAAAGCTCTTGTGGTCAAAACAAGCATTGATTGTCTGATTGCAAGGATCGGTCCGCGCTGTGCACCATTTAATTCTTTGTAATGTTCTGAAAAGCAAACCTAGCAAACCTAGGATATGACATTAACGCTTGTCTTTCACAGGAGTTAACAGACACGAAGACGCACAGCAGAAACACAAAAAGGACATGAATGCAGAGCAAATGCTGAGAGCTGAATTGTACAGGCTCAGGAGGGTTTTTAAGCTCTACAATAAAAGCTATAGAGGTGCTCTCGGGTTTCATACAGCGCATTTACTGCACAAAGGTTGTAGATAATAAGCAGGAACCTGCAGGACTGATGTCAGAGCAAAGAGCCACAGCGCTGCTGCGTCTGTCAAACAGCAGCTCGTGTTGTCTCAGAGCCGAGCACAGGAAAGGTCAGGCCTGCTGCTCAAACACCGAACAAACAGCACAACGCCGTGTGGGGCTTTTCAGCTGCACACATGCAGAAACACACTCCAAGAGCACACACACACACACACACACACACACACACACACACACACACAATGCATGCAGTGCAGTGCTGGGACACCTGTTGTTGGGCCGTAGCAGAGCGGTACTGAGATGTTGTCACAGTAGCTGTGTGCTGGTTGTTGAGTTCAAACCACGATGAGGCAATTAAATATTAAAATTCACACATCTGCACCCAAGTGCTTTTCACCTGTGCGCACTCCCTCGACAATCTCAGACACAGACCACACTGTGAGAACACCTTTCCCCGACAGAAGCAAGGTGAGAATTTCAGTGTCTGTTTGCAAAAACTAGATTTTCCACTGCTGGGAAGTCGGTTTTGCACGGAGAAACGTCCACACCGAAAAACTGTCCTACTACAGGTATGACAGGAGACATTCATTATGTTTCATTACATATTTTGTTGTATTCGGCAAACTGGTCTGATTAGACAAGAAAGAGAAAAAGACGCAAACTGTTCCTCACATAGCTCCAGCTGTGCTAGAGGTTGGATACCTGGGTCAAACCAGAACATACCCGAGGGTTCGGGTTGGGTTTGGAGTTCATAATACGACTACACCAAGCAGACACTGGTATCTGGAGCACTCAAGTGTCCTGTAGGTCTTCAGTCAAGCACAGTGGATGTATGAGCACCACACATAGTCAACTGCACAGTGCTCGGTCCAGTACGAACTGATCCATACTCTAGTGTGTGCACTCGCAATACTTCAGATGACTGTGTACAGCCCCCTGTGTGGTTTACTATGTTCACATGCTTCCATCTGGTTCTGTTTAGTCAGCTCTATCTTCAGTTGTGCTGACACGCGTTCATTCTTCTTGGGATGTTCAACATGGTTACATAACCCCCATGGAAGAGAGTTACTTAGTTTAAATCTCAATGTCAACATTTCATGAGCTCTCAACAGTTCTTTCTGACAAACCCTTTAAGCTGTGTTTAATTTCTTCTACTTCACAGAGTCACGGGCTAACATGACCAGTGTTTCTCGACTCCGCCAGTCGACATGAAGGCCTCGTCCTCTACTTTTGGTGTCTAACCCTTTGAGTGCTGTTCTTGTGCAATACGTATTATGCACAGACGCCTGTCTGGAGGCTGGAGTCAGAGGGACAGGAACTGTCCGTCGTTCTGTCCCCCACCCTGACTGACTGGACCGATGCCTGAGTCACATGCTCTAACCGAGCAACAGCCATCTCATCGTCACATTAGCTTCTACTCTTCGCTGCCTCTCAAGGTCACTCGATGATTCTGCATTTACTCGTAAATTTGTGCTTTTGCTGATTTGTTTGTAGCAGTGGTTCGTTCACTCCACAGAGACTCGACGGTTTTCACCTCAAACACACTTGATAACTTTTTTGGTCTAAGGCTGCTTCTTCCTATTTTGTTTGACTTTGTGTTTAGAGCAGGTACGTCATTATCTAAAGCCTAATCCATCTGGAGCGAGCTGGCTGGGAACACACATAATTACAATTTAAGTTAAATAACGTGAATGCAGCATAATGTCCTGTTCCTCCTGCTGTTCTTGTGTCCTACTTAAAACTTCTCTGGCCATTCTCACACTTTTTTTGTCAACCTACTATCCAGCTCTACCTTCATACAAACCTTTCTCCCTTTTTTTACTCCTTATATCTTAGTCTGACCACTGATCTTTTTCCTATCCAACATACCATACACTGACTCCTACCACAGCTACAGTCAAGGGTCATGACATATAATCTGCAGAACTGTCGTCTGGAGTCTTGCTCAAGGACACTTCATTGAGTTTGGGGGTGGCGAGGTAGAGTAGCTGAAGCCAGTGTGGGTGACACACACACACACACAAGATGTCTTCAACTCATTTTACCCATCAGTTTATTTGCAGAGGTTAACATGAAAGATTTTACTGTAATGGAACAAATATAAATCAACACTGCTGTAGGATTTGTATATGAAAATACTGCAAAGCAACGTGAACACAAAGTGTGTATGTTAAGGACATTTGTTCGGTTTCTGATTAATTGGCTGTAAAAACATCCAGATATAAACTGATCCACCTACATACTGCACTGAGAAGTAATCTGTGGTTGTCAGGTCATGTGTTGGTGCAACATGATTACATCCAGGGATTCATCCAGAAGGTGGAAGGTCAAAGGTCATCAGGCAACACAGCTGCAGGTCAAACTGATACTGTGTTTTTTTGTTTTTTTTTTTGCATTAGTGCTCTTACAAAGATACTCAATGAGATCAAACTCATAAGGGAAAAAAGACGCTTATAAAATTAAAATAAAAAAAATCACATCAATCAAATGAACCAATTCATTACAGCATAAAGCTTAATGTACCACTCAGAAGAACAGAACATGCAGCATCACCACCCTCTGCAAACTCACTGTTTACTGCTAAACCCACAATTCAACTGCAAAATAACAAAACACACAACAGAAGAGAAAAATCAAATCTGCCTTTTGGAGTGACCAAGTCAGAGTCCAGACCTCAACCCAACAGAGAATGAGAAGAATGGGCTCAAATTCCTCCTGAACAATGTGCAGGTCTGATCCACAGCTACTGGAAGCACCTGGTGGGGTTTATTGCTGCCAAGAGGGGGTCAACCAGTTATTTATTCTAAGGGTTCACATACTTTGAGCTTTTTATGGTTGTTCTCAATAAAGACATGAAAGATTTTTTTCTGTGTTATTATTATAGGCACATTATATTTGTTAACACTCTTGACTTAGATGAAGATCAGATCACGTTTTATGATAAATTGGTTCAATGGGTTCACGTACTTTTTCTTGCCACTGTATAAAGTAGGTTCGCTACAAAATAAAATAAAAAACAATATAGTAAAACCATACCGCAGCATTGAAACAGCGGGATCATTGTAATATTAAGATAAACACGGAGAGGTTTCTACTTTCTTCTACTGAGTGTCACTGACGCACTTCAAGTCCCGGCAGAATTCTTATTGAAATGTTGGAGGAAGATTACAGTTGATGCCAAAGACGTAAACAGGCCAAAATACGACAACCAGCATCAGCCACAGCCCCAAATGTATCTCCTCTTACACAAACAGAGCAGGTTAATTAATGGAAAGCGGTGGCACGGCTCGGCCCGGCCCGGCTGATAAACAGCGGGGTTGCATAGGAACAGAAGAAACAGAGTCTCTGGAGGGCGTAAAGAGGCTCAAGACAGTGAAGACAGGGATGAACCGAGGCGCACACCGGCCTCACAAGTACTTTAAAAGACAACACCGAGTTTAAGTTCAGGTCAATGATAGTTAATGTGTCAAAATGACCGATCAGGCAGCTGAAATGTACATAAACACAAATACGTTCTTTTTTCTTGATGAAGGTTTAAGTATAATAAGAGTTTTAACACATTTAAGTGCGCAAAAACCTGCCTCATGAAGACGCATTAAGAATATCTGCACAATGAAAATAAATCAACCGCATGAAGGAAATCTGTCTGTCTAACAAATAAGATTTCTTTACTGTCGCAGGTGATCTGCTTTGTCCGGATCATCTCGCTCTAAAAAAAAAGGTCAGAGTTCACCTTTCAGAACACGACGCCTCCAAACCTTCAAACCAACAATAAACAAGAAAGAAACGCGTGTACTCACATGTGAAACTCCTGCGTTAAAAACTGCGGGTTTGTCTCTCTCCCTCTGTCACTTCATCACCGCGTCCCGTTCAAAGCAGCCAAATCCCATCCGGAGACGAGGCGCAAAGTGGCCGATCCATGAGCGGAAAAACTCCGCGCAGCGCAAAGACGGAAAAGTGTTTGGAGTAGAACCAAAAAAAATCTCAGAAGAGGAGAAAAATATCGTGATGATGTGGATGAAGCTGGTGTTTTTAAATCCAAGCGGAGTGGTCAAGATGATGGAATAACTGAGGAGAGCGCAGAAGTAGTGGCAGCAGGGGAGACGCTTCAGTCCAGCCGGGGAGGGGAAAGTGCGCACCGGGCGGCTTCACTCCGTCCGCTCCGCTTCCTCCGGCATCTTTCAGCCGCTTTAATCCTCCGGCAGCAGCTTCGGCGTTCCTTGATTGCCAATTTAATCCCGAAAACCCCACTCCACCACCTCAGGAAAATGGATGTTTAATTTCTTCTCATCCTTTTCAGGTGTGATAATTAAGAACAAGAACACATCTCCAAATAAAAAAAAAGTCTCCCGCGGCTCCAGCTGCTGTTTTTACCTTGTTTCTTTTTTTCTTTCTGGACAATCTGAAGAAGAAAAAGTGGGAAGTTTGGCGTCAGACTGGAGCGTTGTGCTGCGTTTCGGCGCGCCGGTTGGTGGGATGGTTGGTTGGACTGACCGGCTGGACTCCCATCATCCGTGGACGCGCACTGAGAGAGAGAGAGAGAGAGAGAGAGCTGGAATCTGGGGGGGACAGAAGGGGATGTATCGCGAGGTTACGTCCCAAGTCCCGTGTTCTCCGTGCTGTGGCGACCGAGGGCACGCGCACACGCACGCAGAGACAAGCAGAAACACACTTGCTCATGCACACGCACACACACACACACACACACACACACACAAACAAAGACTGACAAAACTAAACAAACAAGAGAAGACACTTAAAGTGCAGGATATTCTGAATAAACATTTTGAACAGGTTATTATCCTCTTTCTTTACTCCTCTTTCTCTCTCTCTCTCTCTCTCTCTCTCTCTCTCTCTCTCTCTCTCTCTCTCTCTCTCTCTCTCTCTCTAAGACCTAAAGCCTGATGTATTGATCGCCTTTAATTCACTGTGAAGCTGTTTATCTGCTCTCCGGCTGTTTAAACTGAAACAGGTGTATATTTTTTCATCATTAGAACAATCTCCAAACTTTTTTTCATATGTGCCATCAGGCAAAGGATGAGGTCATGCTGTTTGTGTCTGATCGCTCTGCCCTGCTGTCTATGTAGTTTAGAGCGTTTTTTTCGCATCTTCACAAAGAAACAGTTTTCAGTGTTGAGGCCTCACTAATGCTCCTACACTGTGGCTGAGTGCAGGTAAATCCCAGGTTCAGCATCTGGTGGATATACTCAAACCAGTAGAGTGGAGGCTGTTGTTGTACAACATTAACACACTGTATGAGTTCACATAAGTTTGTTGGCAAAATATACATGTATATTTTTTTATTTAAGTTTGATCACTAAAGTTAGCTGAAACTCTTAAAACTTTTAAAAGTGTCGGTAAGAAAGAAAATAATGTTGAAAATGACACAACAGTTTTTACTTTGACAAATTAAAATGACTATATTAGTCATTTCATTTTTTTATTCTATTTATTAAAGATCACTGCTCAATTACATCTTCATGTTAAACTAAGTGGCCCAAAATAAATATAAGACCCACAAAACATGCATTTAATTTAAAGGAAAGCCTGTGCATCTACAGTGTGTGCTTTGTATTTTGAAAAACTGAAACTTTTTGCCGAATGCTGTTTCCAGTGAGTCTGCAGTGAGCAGTGTTCAACAGTCTCCCCCTTGTGATTGTTACCAGTTAAGGTAATAAAAACTCAAACAGCACTAAAACTAAATGGATTTTGATTGTTTAGACATGTAATGTGATTAAAAAATCATTTAGCCTACCTGTTTTGGAAATCAAATCTCCACACCAGACTTGGTTACGTTTTCATTCGATTTAAGAGACTATTCACTCATCTCTGAGGTTTTAAGAGGCACTTCTGATCTGCTGCAGTACATGGTGCGTTTGTGAGTCAAGGGGTTAATACGGCTGGCATGCGACACATGATCTTTATCAGCGAGTGCATGTAATGTTTAGTCTATGAGCCTGTGTGCAAAGTCACCATGTATGTGGACGTGTGTGCATGCCTTTGTGTTTATCTGTGTGTGCTCTGTAAACTTGAACACCTGTCAGTGCGGCTGTAAAGCTTCAGTCTATCTGAACTTAAACTGACACCAGCACCAGAATCAAGATGTCCACTACAGCGTCTTTTATGTTCTCAGTGACACTTGTTGAGTAAAGATTGGTACGATGTTTACCCCAGTTTTACGTTTCCATTTAGTCAATGCTGCTGCAGAAAAGGAAACAATGCATGTTTTAAAGATGTTAAACATGAGAATCTGTGCAAGGAATCACTGACTGATAGATGATCTGCTGCACTGAAAAGATCTTGACTGAAGTTTAATGAATTACAGTTTCTTTTCTTTGTAGAGCTATGTTATCTGCAGACAGTTTAGGTTGAAGTTAACAGAAAGTTACAATAGTACAGTTTATTTATAGCATGTTTCTAAAGCAGATGTCACCACTCCTTCACTCATGGATGGATTACAGATCAGCCTGTCATAACAGGAGGTTGGTGGAGTGTTAAGGTTTTTTGTGTGAGACTCATAGAGTAAAAAAACATTTAAAGGTGAAAAATGAAAACACATGAATAGAATTTTAAAAAGGCACAACTGTCAAAAAAGACAGGTTAAACATGGTCAAAACAAAACACATGATGGGCAAAAGAAAACTAAAGACTGACATAAAACTGCTGCAGATGATGTGACCGCCTCATCTGAAGTAGTTTTCGGTCTGTTTCACTCTGGTGGTCATGAACATAAACTGGTAAAACGCTGGTAAAGGTAGAGCTGATTTTAACACCTTCATGTACCAGCAGGTGGTTTATTTAAGACTCTACATCAGCAAAATCTAACTAGTAACTAAAGCAGTTGCATTAATGAAGTGGAGAAAAGTACAGCACTCCCCCTCTGTGTTGTGGACACAAAACACACACAAAAAAAAAGAAATAGGCAACCTGACCGAAGAAGCTACTTGGATGAGTAGTGAAACGTTTTCCACCTAACAAGAAGGAAGTCCAGTTACCATGACTCAACTTCCAGATAACATCACCTGGATGACTGAGAATCTTCACCAACATATGACTTTAATAATAAACTGCCATAATAAAATGGTTTATGAGCTTAAATTTATTGTTTTTGTAGATATTTGTGACTTGTAACTCACATTCCATGTGTTTAATTTCATTTAAGCAGAAAATCAAGAAAATGCAAATAAGTCACTTCCTGTCAGTTTGGTAACTGTTTTAAAGCTGAGAAATAGATTTGAGAAATGAACTAAAGGGGGGCGTCATAGTCTTTAGATTCAATTTGGGATGAGGGAACCCTTTTCCCACTTCTTTCCTAGTTTTCGCTGCTCCGTGTCTTGCAGTCTGCCTAACGTTATACTACAGCGCTCTCTGCAGGTTATAGGCTGGAGAAGCAATTACTGTTCCAGTGATTCTGTGTTGTACTGGGAGGCAATCAACTATAAGTATCTCAGACTGTGTGTGCATTAAGCACACGATATAAGCGTATGATATAGATTACTGCATGCAGTTACAAAGGTGGGAATGGTAAATGCAAACTTAAATATAACGCCTCCAGCATGTGATTAATATACAGAAACCATTTAATGTTATACTGCAGGGGGAGCTGCTAATTTACACATCAGCCTATTAAAATAGCCACAAACTGATCCTGATAAAGATGTATTATAAAAGGATGATGATAGAAATATGAGGATAATGAAAAAGTTGAAAAACAAAAAAAAGTTGTTTTTAGGGTGGATTCACTTGCAAAACAAACATACTGTAACATGGAGGTGGAAGAGTTAAAATCATCAGATCTGTTGTTGCATAATAATATTAATTCCATGTGTGACTTGACACTGGGTTCTGATGGGATATTTAGATGTATTAGTTGACTTTATAACGTGTAAAAGTCAAATGCATTCAAGAAGCTTTGTAGAATTGTCATCCCTGTATATTAATGGTTATGTCCCAGCTTGTATGAGCAAACTGCTGCCACACAGGATCATCATGAGTTCCTGGTGTACTGAAGTTATTTTTGTTTGGAAATGATTTAATGATTTAAAAACATGTTTAAGGTATTAATAATAACAGTAAATAAATCAATACTCTCCGCCCCAGATGTTTTAAACTCGCCCTTCACGTTTGCCACGTTCTTGCTCCTTTCCAAAGAAAATGACGACAATGGGAAGCGGTGCCGTAATGTGATTGGCCCACACTGGTGAGAGCCCGCCTTTAGTCCCGCCCATGGGCTGTCTCTGTAGCTCTGACTGGTGGAGTCTGGCGTCAATCATGGTTACTATGGACTTTGGCTTTGCTGGTAACTAAGTGGGGACGTGATTTTGGTCGACCCGTGTCCTCTCCAGTGTAACGGCCGGAGATCAGAAAGCTGCGGCAGGAGCGCTCCTGCTCATGTTCTGTATAAGTTACAGCTAGGCTAGCTTCATAGTTCGTAAAACCTGCAGTGGATAATTCACGAAGCAATGGCCCAGAGAAAGAATCCGAAAGCGCACTCGAGAAAAGGTCAGCACTGTTTTCTTGCTATTTTCTGAGTTGTGGACGCGCCGCTGTCAGCCTTCTATACTATTTTCCTTCTCACATAGTGCGATTTAAAGCTGTTTCCTTATTGGCAAAGTGGAACAACGAGCAGAATAAAACTGAACATCTTTTATGAAACGTTTAGATACATCCTTCAATACGGCTAACATACCGACACAGTTTGCCACATAAACTCCAGTTTTCACAGTTGTTCGCCCGTGATTCCCACGGTCCTCTTCAGACTAAAGCGCCTCTTGCTGGGCGCCTAGAGGCTGTCAACTGGCCGTCAAATATAGTAAAACATTCATCAAAATAAACATAGTTTCTGTGTTTTACTCATACCGATGTGAATAGTAGCTAGCATACATTCCTGTTCATTTCCCAGTTCTTTTTTTCGCGAGTGTTAAGTCTGTCTCTGATTAAGAGTATATTTAACCGTCAGGATTTTTAATGGAGTCTGGTTGGACGTTCTCGTGACACAAGGAATTTAAGCTATGTTATACTAACCCAGAAAATATGGCATCCAAGCTTATTATCTTAACTGAATAGGGAAGTTCAAATAAACTAAATAAATGTTTTGTGCGACAGCTGGTTTGCTTGTCCAGCAGTAGCATGATAGTGGCCCTGTGGACTAAGTGACGCTAGGCTAACCTAGCTTCTGTAAGTTATAGCCGGCTAACATTAGCTAACAAGCTATTAACTTTTTAAACAGCAATTGATGATTACATTCTTGTGTTTCGTGCGTGTTTTTTCGACAGATCCCGTGATGTGAACAAACTTGGATAAAACAATTTTATTCGCCTCATTAACACATGTATAAACCTGACATAAAGCCTTCAGGTTAATAATAAATTAGCTTCATCATGATAATTAATACAGCTGTGGGAAAGCTGGCTTCTGTTGTTGGATGTCTGCACTAGTCTTGAGTTCAACCATAGCCCATCAAACAACATACAGCTTACACTAGTTGTTACTTCCCTTATCTTGTGTAATGCTCTCTGAGGTGTTGGGATATTTGCACAGTATCCAAATAAAACTTAATTGTGACATTTATAGACTAATAATAGATATGCAAGTTGTCCACAAATATTTTAAGCTGCTTCATATTCACATTTGCATTTTACGTGTAAAGTGGGGCCTTTCATTTTGACTCAGAAATGCAAAACACTTCTGACCTGACCTACCTCTAGTGTGTATGGGAATGCAGCTTACAGCAGCATGTTTGTGTCTTGAACACAAAGCCAAGTTGTTTTATTCAACGTGCAGCACAGATAGAGACAGACAGACTGCAGCAGCATCCATGTTTACATACTGTTTATTATTATTATCTTTCGCACTTAAACTGAAACTTGACATGATGGAACTTGACTTCCTCGCAAAAGGTATTTGACTTTGCAAATTGATTTGCAAATCACATGCAAATTACTGTTGGGGGCAGATATAAGATACTTTAAAAATATTTGAAATAAAGAACATGCAAATAGTGTATTCTGTGGAGAGATTTTTTCCATAATCACATAATCACTGATTCACTGGTAACCAGTGACCTTAGCATAGATAAGCACAGGTGGAGATGAATACTAACACAACAGTATATCTAGAAACAAGCACCCAACACTCACAAGTACTAAAAGCTGGCAAATAAAGTTTCATCAGATAGTTCTTGTAGATTTTCTGATTACATTTTCTGATTAAAATCATTCTTGTGTCAATTCTGTACTGATTATGCGTTCTATTATTTTGCTCTGATTATCTCAGTCTGCAGATTTTGCGTAAATAACACTTCCTTGTTTTGTTTGTTTTGTTTTATTTGTTAGGCCAACAGTTCATATCCAAAGATAATTTACTGCTAGCAAGCAAAAGTCCTTTCAACTGAGAAGCTAATTCTGTCATTGAGTTTACATTACCTGTTGGAGCCTGGTTACTGTAACATTGTGTCTGCACAGCAGCACATTAGCAGAGCAACAGCAGCAGTGTCAGTGCTGAGGCATTCAGGGTACACTACAGAGTGTAGGTCACCTGCAATTTGAAGCTCTTAGAGCCCAAAACACAACAGACACAAACTAGAACATGACACATGAACGCAGGCTGTGTAGGAAGTTGTTGTGAGAAACTGAAAACAACAGAATAACTGAAACATTTCATGTGGAGACACATCACAGTTACATTTTCTGTTTGATAATGAAGTGCAGTGAGAGAGAGACAAGCAGGCAAAACAACTGAGCTTCTTGTCACAGCGCAGATGGTTTGAATTTAGATATTAATTACTTAGTAGTGGATAACAACTTATTTAGACATCTAGAGACCACTTTGTATCAGTCTCTGTTTTAGTCTGACTAATTTTAAATACAAATACATCACTACATGTAATCTCTGTCATCCAGCCACCACACTCAACTACTTTCCTTTGCTGATGACCTCTCTGAAGGAGTTTTTCAGCTAGAAGTAGAGATGTATTTCAAATTTACGAAAGGCTGATGGAAGCTCATCTCCATGTGTTCAAACTAAAACTAAAGGAATCAAGTTTAAAATCTGTGATGTTGCCCTTTAAGGTGACACATCCCACAGCAGAGTCTGTGTGTGTGAACAACAAGTGTCAAGGTTATTTGGTGGTCTATTCTGTCCTCTTTGGCATCTGACACAAAACGAGGGCGGCCCTAGGTTTGTCAGCTCTAATAATAGTGTGGATCAGGTTCAGGACCAATAGACCGCAGCCCGTCACAATCACTGTGCTGCTAAGAGGAAGAGGAGGAGCTCTTCCTTCTCCTGCTCAGTCACTTTCTGCTGTTGTCCTGCTGTAGTTTGGTTTTTTACCTGTTTGGATGATCAATCATTTGTTCTTTCGGATTATATTTATTACCTTTCATCACTTCATTGATTGTTTGTTTGAAATTGGTAAACTGCTTTTTTGTATATTTTCTTGAAATACTAGTTTGGAACTGTAGATTGTTTTTAAATTTTATCACAGCCTTTCTGTCATCTAATTTTTCATGCTAAAGGTGCATCACCTCATATTCTACAATATATTTGTATTTATTTGATGGTGGTTCAGTGTTCTCGCTACTGATTATAGCTGGAGAAGAAGTGGTTCTCTGTATTGCCTCCTGTCTGGCCTGGTCCTGGCCTTGCATTGTCTTGTTTTTTCAGTTCAAGCTGGAATCTTAGATAGTCCATGCAGCGATACAGCCACTACAGCACCTCCTACTCCTCCTCACTCTCCTCAGCTCCTGTAGAGGAGGTCCACGCAGAGGAGGGGGTGTCCACTAAAGAGGAGGAGTATGAGGAGGAGACAGGGCCGCTGGTGGAGGAGGTAGTGCGGCCTTGGACCAGCAGAGGGGTAAGAGTGATGTTGTGACCTGGTGTGGTTCAGGCTGGCTTTGCTTCTTATCTGGGCTTGCTTTTGGCTCTGTTAGGAGGTGTTACAGAGGAGGAGGTCCCACTGAAAAAGGAGGATCCAACACCAGCTGTCCTCTGAGACAGGTTGCGGAAGGTTTATAAGCTTGGTTTGGTTTAGCATGGTTGGTTGCTGTGTTTTTGATGAACAGACTCAGCAGCACATTGCTGAATACCTGAAGGACTTAAACAATATATAGTTGTTATAGTGTGTTTTGCTTTTTTTATTGGCCTTAAATAGTGTCCTGCATCCTTAATATAACCGTTAGTTGATTTCACAATAAAACCCTGCCAGTAAAGAGGACTTTTACTGTGAAATCCTGATTCTGCACGGCCTGTTTCTGTTGGCATGGTCAGACAGATGCTGAAGTGTTGTTCAGTTTAATTTGGTCTTGAATGGTTTGGTTTGATATTGTTTTTTTAACTGTATTAATCAATCAGAGCTGGTTGCACACATACTCCTCCCCACTCTGAATTTAGATTTATCTCCACAGTGTTCTTAATCACAGAAACTCTTGGATCATGTAAGAGTACTAATTGTTTATGGTAATGTCACCAAACTTTATTCTTTCAGGTCAACTTAAAACTGCAGATAATTTTGCATCCATTGCCCAGGAGCCCCCTGCATGTATTCACATATACGCAATAAGATTAAATTAGATAAAAGAGAAAACACATCTGCACCTATAATACGGTTTATTAATAAGTAAAAAAAATACATTTGTTAAATACCAAATGCACCTTCATTGCTCTATTTAGTATTTCAGGTACCTCATACCTTTTGACTTATTATCAGAGAACAAAATATTTCAGTAGTTCATGTTTTATGCTGATGCTCAAACTAACATCGTCTGTAGAAAAATTGGACTTCAGTGGAAGCTTCTTAATGTACTTCAAAAGTAATTTCCCAGCAGTTTTGGTTGACATGCCATCCTTTAAATAAAACCTTTCAGACAGAGCATATGTGGTAATCAGTTGTATAATAGCCATTAAAACCCTTCAGGATGTCTTTGACGACATTTACTGCATCACTACACCGCCCCATTATCACAGTAAGGAAACCTTTCTTATGCTTTCATGCTTTTAAAGACACTTTAAACCACTTTCACTTTTAGTGTAATAAAGGATCATTATATTTCTGGTTCTATCTTAAGCATTAACACCATTAATTGGACCCAATTGCGACTCAAAGGCAGGCAGCTGTTGTCATTACAGCTATTTCAGTTGTGAGCATTGGAGGATGAACAGCTGTTGTTAACTCTCTCTCTGTCAGGGTCATGTTGACTCCTTCGCTCGCTCTGTTCCGGGGTTACTCTGCCCTTTCCAGCTACTGACATGTTGTCTATTTTTCTTCTGTAGGCTTCTGCTTATATTTTAGACTGTTTCATAAGTTCTCATCTGTATTTAAAAGTATATTTCTCGAGCATTTCAGTAATAGTGTGGATTTCTTAGTGTATGCTTGTGGCTCATGAGTGTATACTTGATATGCTGAAAGAAACATCTAATGTACATATTTCTTAATAAAGCAGAAGTTTTATAACAGATACAAATCAACATTATGACTAAATGTTTTTTGAGCACAATCATCTTTCTCATCAAAGTCACATTTTACTGCAGAGTTGGATTTGTCCAAACTAGGCATTGAAAAAAATTAAGACAATTTTGAATTTGATCCTCAAGTCAACAAAAAGCTTTCCTCAAAATAGTCGCGACTGTAAATTCACTTCTAGTTTCAAAGGTTTTTCATGTGATCCGTCGTACATATTCAACTATCATAAATAAAGTGAATGCAAACATTGGAATTAACTCATGCCACTGAACTCTTGTGTGGTTTAAAGAAAGTAGAATTAAACATAAATGGTAGAGCTAAATTTAGCTTAGAATTCAACAAAAACAAGTAGTTTGGAGGGACATACAGTGTGCATAATCGATTGCTGTTTTAGCCCATTCACAGCTGCTGATGCCCAACATGCCCAACCATGGGTTTCAGACTACACTTTCGTCCACACAACGTTGAACTTGGCTTTAACATAATTTTCTTTATACCCGATGTCTTCAGAGGCCAGGACCCACTCAGGGGAAAGCAAGAATGGAAGAGGACAGAACCTGGAGGAGGAGAGGCAGGAGGAGGTCCTAAGTACTCCATATTTACCTGGTTTGTGGTTTTGGCTCTGCTGGGAGTCTGGAGTTCTGTAGCTGTGGTCTACTTCGACATTGTGGACTATGATAGCGTCATTGGTAAGTAATATACTTAATTACCACAGAAAAGATAGGAACAATATTACAAAAAAATGGTCTTACAGGCCTGCGTTGGAGCATCTTCAGAACACTGACTGAACCAGTAGACTGATCAGTCTGTAGTTACAATTTCTGGGGGCGTAGATTTAGAAATTTAATGTTCAGAAAGGGAGTAGATGTAGAATAATAAATCAAGCTTCTCATCATCTCATCATCGTATCATTATATCGAATGTAAATGAACACACCCTTATTGCATGAACAATTTGCACTTAATTACAGTTTAGAAAGCAAATGTCACTAAAATCTTGTCTCATTGCAGAAAAAAAAATAAAAGCAATGGTGCAACACTGCTAACAAGCTGCGGCAGCTTCTTTACATTTAGACTCCTGCTCTGTGTCAAATGTCAACATGTTAAAATAGTTTGCTAGTGGTCAGCAAGCATAAATTTGCATATTAGAAGTTACTTCCCCAACAATTTAGCAGTTTTAAATACTGGTGTGCTCAAATGGTACCAACTGTGCTTGCTTCTCATGATGCTTTTAAAGTGAAAATTAGTAATAGCAAACTCTTACACCAACTAACAAATGTCATTGTTTATCAAGTCTCAAGTCACAGTTAATGCGTGTTGTAAACCTGTGAATGCATCATGTGTTCAAGTACACTGACAAAGCATGATGGAGTTTCACGTTTTCCGGATGTCTACTGCATCAGTCAAATGGTTAATGTGGTTTTGTAACATTTTTTTACCAGGCTTTTTCTCACAGCAGGCTCTCACACTGTGCTTTGGCTCTAAATTTCAGTTTTCAAACAGGAACCCAGCTCCAGCTTTATGTGGTTATGACAGCCATGCAGTTCTGCCACAACCTCTTCCTCTCAGACATAAAAGCAAATGTTGGTCTTCCTATAGTTGTTAGGACACTCACTGACTGCACTTTAATTCACTTGAGTAATCAGGTTACAGTTGGCTTTCTTCAATAGCTGTTTTCATATAACTAACATATAAATGAGAAGTCTGTTTTTTTAAATTTACAGTACAGTACTAGAGAACTGTGGTTCCCCTGGTAGATTTTTCTCCAAGACCTCTGCTGTATACTGTGTATACATATAAGGCGTAACTTTATTGACTTTTTAACAAAGCTACAACTAACACAAAGTAGTCTGTAGACCATGTCTAAGAAAATCTGCTTCGCCGAGCTGCGACGATCAAATCTGCACGCTCATAGACTTCACATTGAGATGAATTCACATTGAGATGGTGTCACAGAGGTTACTTAATTAGGCTGTGAAAAGTTACACAGATATAAAACCTCCATGCATAAAAATAATAAATGGAGTAGAAACCAGCCTTGTGTCTTGTTGAAGGTGTCCTGTCAACAGTTTTACTGTGATCTCTTGGAGAAAATGGTTTTGTGGGCCACAGAGGATTTTTCAGAGAATTCTGTTTAACTTAAATTGGCTGAATGATTGAGAGTCGGTGCCGTATTCAAGCTTTTTAAATACATCATTGAATAGGTCCAGAATCATATTGCCTTTTTTTGATTGTTTTTGTTTTTTGTCCCTCTCTGCATGGACACCAATCAACTCATACCATTACTAATGGCTCCCGTTGTGCTGAGAGAGTACCTTCTCTAAATTAGGTGCACAGACTCACAGATGTCACAGAACTGTGACTAAGTTCCTAGAGTGCAGACGCACAAAAACATAGGCACTTCCTGCAACACTTCAAGCTCCTTTCGCCCAGAAGCATTTTTACAGTATTTATCTTATGTCAAACTTCTTCTGCTATTGAGAGTATTTACTGAGAGTAAAAATGCTACTGACTTTCTTATTGTAAATGAGAGCCTCTGAGACCTGTGCCAGCTTTTGATTGTTTGTTCACAGCATAAAGAAACAATGTGAGAATGATAACGACAGTAAAACATCTGATCTCTGGTCTGCCTTTCTGTGTTTCTTCTCTCTGTGGTGTATTCAGTTGTTTTCATGGATGCTTAAAATAGAAATGTATGTAAACAGATAAACAGTCCGACAGAAGTCCATATTTTCTGGGTACTGATAAATGTTTCATGTTGCTCTTGATTTTATATACTAAAGACCCCTGTAAGATATAAATGCAATTGATTGTAGACAAATTCATAGTAAAAGCATTTTCTGTCTTCATCCTTCCTTCCCTTCCTATTTCTCTCTGTGTGTTGTTCTGCATGCAGCCAGAGCTAAGGAGTTTCAAATGAACTTTTCAGAAGTTTTACAAGGTATGGCTTCAAGATTTTAACATTTATAATGCAGGGGTCTCCAACCGTTTTTCCTCTGAAAGCCACTAAGACAAAATAAAAATGACTGAGAGTTGCTCATGTCTTACAGTCATTTACATGTCATAGCCAAATTGCCGAACTGATCTTCAAACCAAACCTGTTGAATAAGCTAGTGTAAAAGTTTACAAGCTTTAAATTTCTTGATTGCTTGATTATGTTTTGTCCTTTAACCACCGTAAACTTATATTATCATCATCAAGGTCAGTAAATGTGCCTTCTTTCACAAAACAATCTTGTTTTTATTGTAAATAGTATACATTAATTCATGATTCATGACTTCAGTTTGTATATTTCTTCATTGCAGTGGCAGTAGCTCAGATGGTAGAGTAGTTGTCTACTAACCCCAGGGTTAGTGTTTTGATTCCCTGTGTCATTTGACAAGACACCGAACCCTAACATGAACTGCTAATTGTAAATTTAACATGCCCAATCTTCTAAAATGTAAGCAAATATAAATAATATATTACAGGAATCCTACAGTGTAAGTCACTGAGTTCACAACAGTAGACTTCCTGTTTGTTGTGATAGTTCAGTTTTATCTCTTCATGTAAGTGAAGACTGAAATTTACATTTAGTTATTTGGCAGAGGCTTTTATCTAAAGCGACTTACAAAGGCAGGTACCGTGTATTGTAAGGAGGTCTTGCCTAAGGACCCCTATTGGAGGTAGTCCACAGCTGGGATATGAAACCCAATCTCCCGCATGAAGAGCAGCAATCTTACCACTACACTATCCAGCTGCCTAAAGTTTAATGTGATATTATCCAGAGGAGTTACATGAATATGAGGAAGGTAGGATGTCTGTGCATTTGATTGGGTTGGAATTGGTTCACTGAGTGACATTTAGTTTTTTTCAACTGGGCTTTGGATGTAGTTCATTGTCTAAACCTTTTATTAGCTACTTTGGGAACTGCTGGTAGCCCATAAACAACATGTTGGAGACCCCTGCACTGATGTGACAATGTTTTAGAGGGAATAATGTCACCAGTACCAACAAAGAGTATGATGAGCTTACTCAGATTCTAAATGTGGGAGGAGACGGTGCAATGAGCTGCACTGACCAGTGAAGGCTAACAACTCAGATATAGGTATGTGAACAAAGACTAAAATAAACTGACAGAAGGCCAAAAGTTCGTCCTCTGTAGCAATGATCTCATTTATTCCACTATTATATTTAGTGGTAACTTTTCTCCAAATTAAGACCTCATTCCTCATCACCTTAGACATACTACGGTATACTAATATATGTTCTTATTCATGTCACAGACGATGTCACAATCAGGGAGTGAACTGGATGCAAAAGGGGATTTGTTTTGTTCACAATATGTTTAAGATGGAAAACTTTTAAATATCCAACTATTGGAGTTCTAGTCTAAAAAAAGAACAACTAAAGCAGACATTAACTAGTTCATTGGATTTATCTTTCTGAAGCCAAAATACGGAACAGGAAAGTAAAAAAAAAAAAAAAAATTCACTCTACAGCAACAGAGATAGTGGTCTGAGGACAGCTTTAAGCTTCAAAACCCTTACCATACCCTTAAACTCAACATTGTAGCTGCTTTAGCTCAAACAGAAAGGTGTGTTTATACGTGTAAACCACACATCCCTTTTAAACTATAAATATAAATCTCATAAACATAGATTTCGTGGGATTCAAAATGTGTATGTGACTCTAGCGTTGATGTGTTGCAGACATCGTGGTCCTCTGCCACATCCTTCCTCATTCTGCAGCTTAAATGAATACCTCATTGCTCATGCACTTTGAGATACTGTTGGCTGTTGCTCACTGCTAACATGCATGGTGCTTTTATTAGTACTAGATTACTGCTTCTTAACTAGAGCCTTTTTGTCATAAAAAACACCTATTTATATGCCTCTCTCTCTCTCTCTATATATATATATATATATATATATATACCTCATTTTTATGTTTTATCTCGCTACAACAACACACTTGCTAGTTCTGGTTCAGCAAAGGTTCAATATGAGAATATACATGTATACATACACTGCAAAAAAAACACCACATGGATTTAACTAGGCAAATAATAAAACAGTAATAAGAGCCCATCATTGGATAATTACTGCATGGATGAATATGTTTCAGCTGGCAAGTTATTTAACCCTAACAGATACATGAGTAGCTTTTTATTTCTCAAACAACCATGTCTGAAAACACATCCTGTGGTCGTAGAAAAGATGTTAATCTGTTTCAGAAGGGTAAAATTATCAGCATGCATCAAGAAAGAAAACATCTAAGGAGATTTAAATGTGCCCTTAAACTGACTTAGTGGAAACTGGGTATTTAAGGGCTGTGTTGGAGCCAGTGCTTAATTTCAAACCAGTTCTTCAAAACCACACCTGTGACATTGATTGGCATTAACACTGTCTCTTGCTTAAGTTGAACCATGTTATCATGTTTTTAAATATTTTCCTTCTATATAAAATGTATTTAGAATATTAATAATTTGGTTGAGAAAGACATTCAGAGGTTGGGAAAATGTTGGATTTAATACAACAAACATTGAATGTCACTAACAACTCAATACAATATTTGTGCTGTGCAGTAATTTAGGAATTGCTGAGCATACACACACACACACACACACACACACACACACACACACACACACACACACACTACTCTCTAAAATAAAAGAAATGGCCACTTTAATATTAATCTCATTCCTATAATATGTTCAGTTTTCATGTGGTTGTTTGTGTTGACCAGAAGTAGCATACCCATACTCACCATCTATTCCTCCTGTTCCTCCTTCAGGTAAACTGACGGCCTATGATGCTGATGGAGATGGAGACTTTGATGTAGAAGACGCTAAAGTTCTGCTCGGTAAGTCCCATTCAGTTTCTTTCTCTCCCTGTTTTCTCTTTGTAATGCCTGACTGATGAGGTTTACAGCTGTGCTCCATTTCCTCAGTTTAAAACAGAAACCTCTGTTGTAACTCTTCTAATTTAATGAGTGAGATCAGGTTAATCCATATTTGACCCATGGATTCACGTCTGACTGCTTGTTTCAACACAATTAACATTTCTGAAGTGGTAGCTAATAGATAAAGTAAAGGCCTTATACTGCAGCAGCCCATGTTAAACATCAACCACCTAAACATGGTTAAGTTTCTGCTTTTTCTTCAGGACTGTAGTTTAAGACAGTGTTACCTTTTCATGGGCAGCTTGATCTAAACCTGTAAGATGAACAAAGTACACCATGGCTTTCTACTGGTGCTTCACAGGATTGCATTTACTGTATGTTGTATTTTAAGTGTGTCACATACATTAGGGTTTATGAGCCACTTTTTATGCCATTATGGAGAAATGACATTTGAAGTAACGACTCTTCAGTTTGGGAAGGGAATTAGAAACCATTGAAGGTTTGATCTTTGGGTCCTGATTTCTTTTCTTTTGTAATTAATACTGAAACTTAAAATAAAAAAAATAAAAGCAAACAGAGAAAGCAAAAATAATAAATACAGATGATCACAAAGCTGCAATTTAAGCTACAATATTTTTTGTTTTCTTTTTTTAAACCAAATTCTTGAAAGGGGTGAGCATGGCCTCTTACCATCTAATGCAGACGTCATTAGCCCAAGTATCCAATATCATCATTTCATATGATTGTGACCAAAAACATCAGGAAATTAAATTAAGTAATTTCTGTGTTGATAGAAACACATGATGCCCATTAACAGACTGACCAAGATTGAATTTAAGGCCTTAATGAAAACACTGGCAGTGTAAGCAGTATAGCATGTCCTCATACCTATCCTTTACTTGGACTGCAATACCTGGCCTTTATAGAGCTGCCAAGAGTGTAGTTAGGGCTGGGCGGTAAAATATTAAAATATCTATCGCGAAATAACTTTTCCTCAGTAGAACTTTTAGACTCAATAAGGTGCTGGTGGTTCCACTAAAACAACCAGTGTAATACTGATGCAACAAAAGGCAACAGACCTGATACTTTCCACTTTCTAGCATCACGTCTTACAAAAACAACAACAAAGAGACACAGTGATATCATATATATATATATAAGTGCAAAAGACAATACCAGTAAGAACAGTCAAAAACAGGAGTAGATTGAAGCACCTCCACATCTCACTTGGAAGTAAAAAAGGAAGCATTAAGCTTGACAGAAATAGTGCTTTAGCTTATATGGAGAAATGAATATCAACTGATATGAAAGAATTTATTGTAACTGTAGTGAATAATAAAGACTAAAATGAGTGCTTCAAAAACGTTGAATACTCAAAATCCTATATAGTATAAATTTCTCAGAAGTCACAGTTAATTTTCTGTATCATTCAGCCTTAAATTTAGTCTGTTGTTAGTTTGTAACTTCTATAACTCATTTTCTTTCTCTTTGTCTCGTATCACCATCCTCTATTATTTTACCCTATTTCATTACCGTTGCTCTTCGTTGATCTTCCCTTCTTCATGCTCTTTATGTCTCAAACTTTTTCTTTCTTGACTTTTTTCTTATCTTACCCTCTCCTTGCCGTTCTCCCCTTTGTGTTTAATCTTTATTTCTGCCGTTCCCTTCTTCATATCCACCTCCTTTTCCATCCCATCTGTTTTTCTTCTGCCCTCCCCCTTTCTCTTTCGTCAGGCTTGACCAAAGATGGCGGTGGTAGTGTGAATGCTGAGTCGCTTGAGGAGGTTCTTAATATTTTAGCAGAAGAGGGCTCTGATTGGATCTATGGCTTCTTCACCTTCCTTTATGACGTAGTGTCCTCGCCTGTAGAGCGGGCCGAGGAAGAGGAGGGGAAAGAGGAGGCAGCTAAGACACAGGAAGAGTTTGATACGACCTCCTCTGATGAGGAGGTCAAAGGAGTCATATTTGACCTCCAGAACCAATAAGACAGGCAGCACAACCATAGCCAGTAGTTCCCTGGTCCCTCTAAAGACCGATGAGGACCAAACTGCAACATACTATACTCCAGTCCAGCTGGAAGAGGATGGCAGCAGCGTGTATGTGGTGGTGCAGGAGACCAGTTGTCTGGTTTCTACTGCAGGACCAGACTGGGCGTTTGGGTCGTACAATCTTTTAACAACAGAATAAAAAAAAAAAACTTCTTATATACCCACTAAAAGGAATGAGACTAGACAGCGGAAGTTATTTTATTTTATTGCACTGATTAGCTCAGTGTTATAGTATGATTTATTACACAAGTTGGCATCTGTGTATGTGATGCCTAGCATAACAACAAAAATGTACTGACCAATGAAATATTTTAAATATCTAAAAGAGAAGTGAACAAACATAAAAACAGATTACAGGATCATATACATGCAGTGCTGTGAAAAAGTATTAGCTCCCCTAATTTCTTCAATGTTTGTATACAGTACATCTCATACTAAATACAGTATCTAATACTTCTTGACACAAAATCTAACATGAAACAAAGGCAATCTGAGCTAACACAGTTTTGTAAATATTTAAAATTTTAGTATTTATTGAAGCAAATATCAAACAGTTGCTCGACCTGTGTGAAAAAAGTATTTGCTTTCTAATTGCTAAATACACTAATCTACCAAGCTTCACTGATAAAATGCACCCAGGCCTGTCACTGTTTGGCCTTTTCACTCTACACATCACCTAAATATAAACTTTCCAGTAATGTATAGTTGGTTGAAAGGTCTCAACAAGCAGCACAATCTAATGAAATTTGAGAAGAGGTGGGATTGAAGGTGGTTGAACATATCTGGAATAGTCTGTGAATGGATACAAAGCAATTTCGAATATTCTGACAGTGAACCTCACCAAAAGTCACTATTTCCAAACTGAGAACATTTTGCACAGTAGTGAACCTTCGCAGTATTTTCCATAAAATCACAGTGGCGACAAACACAGTCACAGAAAATCCAAATCCTCTCCAGTTTCTTGATTCATTACAATAAATATCGAAAAAATGCCTTTGTAATACATTTCTTTATCTTTCAAATGAAAATACATGCGTGTTTCCTTTAACCACATCAGCACTTATGGTGGCAAGAGAATTAAGCAATTGATCGAGTGTCCTAGTTTTCAGGCATTGGTCATGAAATGTTATCTCATCTTCACCAAGTCACAAATATAAGCCAATATTTTTAACCTGATAAAACACAGTTGTGATCCTTTATGACTTGTCTAGATCCTGCTCTCTTAAGGGAAAATTTCAAGAACAGTGGTGACTGACCATGATGATCTTTGGAGCTTTATAACAGCATCTTCTGAATGACAGGATAAGATTATATATATATATATATATATATATTTATATATATAAACAACCTATCAAAGCCATTTCTGGGCAAGTAATCGAAGAGCTTAATTGGATGATTGGTTGGATGGTGGTGATAGTGTGCTGCTGTTGAAATGCGTTGCTGCTTCAGGACCCTGGCATGTTGCTGTAGCTGAGAGAAACATGCATACTGCTGCCCCCTTAATTTAGAAAGGGGGCAAAAACTTATACATCACACCATAAAAGTGGTTTCAGCTTTTTGGAGTTATAAACTGCAAATTATTGTAGTAATATTGTATAATAATATATAATGAATAAAATAATTATTTTGTCATAGGATAGATTTTTGGGTTTCTGTTGATTTGAAACTGAGATCATTCCAGTGAATATAGCTGCCTCTATTTCTGTCCTTGATTTTACTGTTAATTTACATTGAAGGATGTTATATTTGTAAGCGGAAAATGTTTTTAGGATGTGTTTTGTGGAGTACCCTGGTAATTGATTAGTCAGAGCCTGTAATATCTCAAGTTTAAGTTCAGTTGGGAATCTTTGTTGTATGCAATCCCCTTCTCTTTCTGCACACTTTCTCTTTGTGTTTTGTTGTTGACTATCAGTAAAGGCTAAAATAGAAAAAACTACTGTATGGATTGGGATTGAAAAATGTAGATACTGTAATTTTTGAAAACACTACACTATTGTTTTAGCCCTGCATTCTGATATTTTTCTTCTCATTTGCTGTTGATGTGTCTTGCATTGTGTGAAGAACTGTGAGACTGACTCACTAACAATACCCAAACAGGCAGATTTTAGTTTAAAAGCAGCAACATGGTTAAACAGCTGAGTTTAATTAATTTAATAAATAGTTAAAATTTTGTGCTGATGGTCAATAAGAAATTAGTTTCTTTTCAATAGTTCAGTGATAATGTTACTGCATTGTTTTTTGTATTTTGCTGTTCCATTTTTCAGACTTGGCCTCAATCTGTGTTCTGCACTATTAATATGTACACATATCTTAAAAATACTTACTGATAATAACTTCATAATAATAAGTTTACATATGTTAATTATATTCTTATTTATAGATCAAAAGTTTTAATATTAACAAGTTGTCATCATTTACTCAGTATGCTGGATTGTGTACATTTATTAGCCTTATTCATGTGTTTTAAGCTGCAAGTAATATTAAAAATACATAGTAATGCTTGTTTAAATTATTACTGATCCACAGTCACATCACACTTTGGCTCCAAAACACGATTGACCTTTGATATGTATGGTCCCTGAACTCCTCACATACATGGATTGAACAGTGGTAGAGAGCTAGGGTTAAGGAGACCTGATGGATAAGCAGAATGAACGACTTAGCTGCTCATGTTGACTCTGTATACAAATGACACCCTTACTTAGGTGGCAAAATATTCAGTTCAGTTTATTGGAAAATTTCAATAAACATCGCTCTTTTAGCACTGGTGCACAACTAGTGCATAACACTGGCACTAAATATATCTCACCTGTTTACTTTTGTCACATGCAGCTCAGTTTATGATAATGGGGAACAATAAATGTAAACAGTTTAGGTTAACATTACAGGTTAACATTAGTGAAACATATTCAATTGTCTTATTTTGTTAGCTGAATGTTTACCTTTCACAGTAAAATGATTTGAAAGACACAGCTGTTAGTTTAACTAGTTAGTTTAACAGCTGTTTCTTTATTGTCTGCTGGTTCAGATGAAAAGAAGTTAAAAGGTTCTGCTCTCAGGGGGGACAGGCTGAAAAAAGGTACTGTACAATGCTGCATGTTCCATCTCACACGTTCAGCTGATCAATCTTTTGACACATCTATTTCTAAAACTTATAGAGGACAGAAAAGAAGTGAAGAAGAAAGGTAAACGTAAAGGTATTGTCCACTGTATTTATTTCTGCATGACTATGCCATGCGATTAAAATACTATTTATTTCAGTTCACTCAGTGTACATTGAGTGGCTTGGACTTTTGTGTTTGATGTGGAGGAAGTAAATAAGTAGTTTTGTATTCTTCTGGGTCATGTCAGGAAAAAATGAGGAAATACAACTCTACCATACCTTTTCTATTACAAACTAACCGTATCCTTTTATTATCTCCCGTTGTATTGGATGGTTGTGCAATTTCACAACTTTCAGTAAATCACTGGACTAAAAACCTGACATTGTGATATGAAGGTAAACATATCTTTATTAAAGTCTAAACCCCTAACATCACATTTGCAGACCGTCCTGGTCCAGGTACAGTTATTTTGTGGAGTTCTCAAACAGGCAAATTAATTCAATTTGTCGACCAATGTTGAATAGATATGGTCATCTATTGACTGACAGTACCTCACTAGCCTGCTTGTAGGGTTGATCAGTTTTTGCTGTTGAGTGTGTAGTGGTAATAGTCTGCTTTGCCTGAAGCATGCAGGTCTTCACTGTCAGATACTCTGTGTGTTGTTGTAGAAGACGATACGTTAGAGGCCACTGATCAAGAGATAAAACCCAGAAAAGGTAGAGTGGTTCTTCTATGTTTGGGTTTGTGTGTGACTTATTGTCTGAGAGTTAGTTTAAACGTACTGCTAATGTGGACTCATATCCACCTGTTGATGTGAACTGGACTGAAATTTGTTTGAGTTCAATGCATGAATTAAAGTCCTTATGTTTCATATTCAGCTCAAGGTCTTTATTACTGACCTGTTTGTTGAACGTTGTTCAGATGAATCAGAGAGAGCAATACAGCCTGACACACTAAAACCTGCAATCAGCATGTCCAGAATGAATGTTCTTTAGCATGATTTGACATCTTTACAGATGCACAGTACTTTTTTATGAAAGGGATATTATGTAATTCACTTGGATAGAATTGTTTTGTTCCTGCACTACATCTTAAATTTACAAATTTCTAACAGCTGCAGTGATGTATGTGAACAGACAATTAGTTTGACTTGCTGAAACATGCTGAAAACCATATAACTGAGCAGTTGTTTTTATTCTGACTCTTTGGATCTTTTACCTTGTTATTGGATCCCAACCAATAGTAGTTTACAAGGTGGAGAATCTAATAATGATGGCAGATAGATGTGATGATTGAACTCGACACTGCTTTTCTAACATTTCTTAATCGCTGTGTGTCATTATTTGGCATGTTTTATTCATGCTTGTCGGTGATAATTGTTTCATTAAACTGGAATATAACAATTGGACTTTAAAATCTCAGACCATCCTTTTCGAGGCCTCAAGCTGCGCTCAGCTCTGAAAGAAGAACTGAGGTTGATACACGAGAAGATGGAGGCCAAGAGGATCGCTCGCATTGCTCTGGCTGAGATAAGGGCCTTATTCGCTGAAGAGGAGGGAGAGAAAGAAGCAGCCTGGGTGCTGAAGATGAAGACTCTGGAGGCTGCCCAGGAGCAACTGAGGGAGGAGAGAGAGAAGCTGGAGAAGGAGAGGGTTGAAAGAGAAAAGGCAGAGAAGGAGAGGATTGACAGGGAGAAGACAGAAAGAGAAGCCAAGGAGCAAGCTGAAAGGGAGAGGTTGGCATGGGAGAGGGCGGAAAAACAGAGGCAAGAGATTGAGAGATTGGCAAAAGAAAAAGCAGTAAATGACGAGAAGGAACGTCTGGAGCGGGAGAGGATTGACAAGGAAAAGGTGGAAAGAGAGCATCTGGCCAGAGAACAAGAAAGGGCAACAAAGGAAAAAGTGGAGAGGGAACAACAGGAGAAGGAAAGACTAGATAAAGAAAAGGTTGAACAGGAGAGGCTAGAGAGAGAACGCAATGCTAAGGAGAGGCAGAGGATGGAGAGAGAGAAGGCAGAGAGGGAAAGATTAGACAGGGAGAGGCTTGAGAAAGAAAGGATTGCCAAAGAGAAAGCAGAGAAAGAAAGATTAGAGAAGGAACATATCGCTGAGGAAAAAGAGAGAATTGCCAGAGAGAAGGAGCAACAAGACAATGAAAGAATTGCCAAAGAAAGAGCAGAAAAAGAAAGACTGGAAAAGGAACGTATTAACAAAGAAAAGGAAAGACTGGAGAAGGAGCAGATTGCTAAAGAGAGAGCAGAGAAAGAAAGACTGGAGAGGGAGCGGATTGCTAAGGAAAGAGAGAGAATTGCCAATGAAAAGGAAAGAATGGAGCGAGAGAAAGCAGAAAAAGAGAGGCAAGAAAGAGAACAAATTGCCAAAGAAAGAGCAGAAAAAGAGAGACTGGAAAGAGAGAGAATTTCTAGGGAAAAAGAAAGGGCAGAAAGGGAAAGACTGGAAAAAGAGAGACTAGCCAGAGAGAAAGAAAGGATGAATAAAGCAGCAAGAGAGAAGGAAGACAGGGAAAGGAGGGAAAGAGAAAGAATTGCCCAGGAGAAAGAGAGATTGGAGAAAGAAAAGCTAGCTAAGGAGACAGCAGAGAAGGAAAGAGCACAAAAGCAACAAGAGAGGATGGAGAAAGAACGAATGGCAAGGGAGAGAGAGAGACTAGTCCGGGAAAAACAACGAATTGAACAGGAGCGATTAGACAAAGAGAGGCTGGAGAAGGACAAAGTGGCGAGGGAAAACTTAGAGCGCCAGAGGGCTGAGAGGGAGAGAGCAGCTCGTGAGAAGGAGCTGATTGAGAGGCAGAGGCTCACCAGAGAGAAGGCCGCTCGAGAGAAGATGGAAAAGGAGAAGCTTTTAAAGGAGGGAGAACGAAACGCCACAAAGAATGACGCAAAGAGGCGAGAGCTTCCGGAAAGGAAACCCAATGCTTTCCATCCACCAGATAAAACATCAACTGTCAGGAGAGAAAAGAATGTGATGGAGGAGAAGACGGCTGTCGGTGGGAAGAAAAAGTAAAAACTATGACCCCAAGTTACTATCTAAGAAATGGTGCTAGTTCTATGATTGAGTGGAGCGTTAAAGGCAGCGAGGAGGATGAGGAGAGTGTCTTCCACTGTGACAGTGGGGAATAAAAGTGGATTTATTTCAGCTGTTTCCATGAGCATGTAGAACCTTACTTCCTTTTGTAAAGAAACAGAGACTGAAAAGCTATATTTAAAATTATATTTATAATGTTCAGACAAATAAAACTGCCACAGCTATCCATTGTTGCATTTCTAACTAAATAGAAATGATGATTAAAACACTTTTTAGACTCTAATGTGTGTCACAGTAGACAAATGCTTAGTTGCATTTCAAAATAAAACACCTATAAACACATGTTCATAAAGTTAAAGTATATTGACTAAAATAATGAAATTCTGAAAGTAACCACGGAAACTAAAGAAAATATTAATCAGAAATGAGAATGTAAAAAAAAATGAAGACAGCAGTAAGAAGTTGGAATAATAATACTGCTGCATGTGTGCTTTTATTGCACCTGTAACCACCCTACAGTGATGTGACATGTACTGCTTACACCTCATTGCATCGAGGCAAGATGTTAAAACGCAGCAAACATGTCTAACACAGCACAGCAGCAGGTCCCTCAGCTAATAAGATTAAATATCTTTATCTTCATTTGAATCATCACTAAAATTAGAGCGACAATGTGTAAACATTTTAGAAAGAAAGAAAGAATAAAAAAAAAATAGAAATGGACAAAGTTACAAGAACTTTAGAATAAACATTAACAAACTTCATGTACGTCTGTACATTTAATAATTTGTGTAATGACAAAGATGGCTGCTGCAAATCACTCCTAAAAGAAATTCTGGCTGAAACGTTGATAGTTAATGCCTTTTTTTAATATATAAAAAAGCCTATCGCTTGCCTGCTGTATTTTTGTTTTAAGCTTATATTTGTATGTTGACTTCATGTACCGGTAGTTCAGCTTTTTCAGTTATATTTTGTTGATGAAAACATGAAACTCTGCGAGGCAGTAGGCAACTCTTTCACAACGTCTCAGTACTTTAGTTTGAGCTGTAAATCTTTTGTATGTAGCTTTATGAAAACGCGTGGAATCTGTTCGGCCTGTGTTGTTGTAACTCAGTTAGTGTTAGAGGATTGAAGAAGCCAGACCATACTTTTGGTATGTCTGTCTCTCTGTCTGTGCAGTATGACATACTGTTTTATGACATTTTATGATTTTATTTGGACCTTACAATCTCTGTGTGTTTGAATTCTGGTGTAATTTAAAACTTTATCTGTGTTAAAAAGGATGCAATCTGTGGGAGCTCAATTTAAAAAAACAGTGTTTTACTCGACTATTGTTATTAAGCATGTAGTTCATCCTCTAGTGCATTTAGTCCAAAGACAGAAGCATTAACATTTTTAGTTTCTAATATAAAGATGTGTCTTTTATTAAACAAGCAGTAATTCATTATCAGTTTATAGACACGTGGCTTGTTGGCATTTTTCTTGCGGTTACATGGTCTAAAGTACCTCACACCAGTTCTAAAGTAATGTTTTCAGAGGCTTTTCCTTTAAAATGGGAGAAAACCTATAATAAAGAATCTTTTCAGATTATGATGTGGTCGTCTTCCTTCTTATAGTGTCTCAGAAATATGAAGGTGGTCCAATGTGTAAAGAGGTGAAATATGTTCTACAGCCCTACGTTACATGGAAACCCTGTTAAAGTCAGACAATGATAAGGTAAAGTCCTGTTGAAACACCCTTCCTCTTTCAGTCCTATCTCACTGCACCACAGCTTCCTCTTTTCATGTCGGTGCTCTTTTATTTCCCCTGAAACATTGTCCTGGTGTTTTGTCTCCTGACCTTTTGACTTTTGAGGTAGTGTTACACTGTAAACCTGCATCACTCATGCATAATGTTTGCATATTTTATCTTTAATCTTGTATTGTTCTTATATCTTTGCTTGTCCTCCCGATTAAACCCACATACATACTCTGATTTAGTGTGGGTGAAAAAGATTTCTGTGTCTCACATGAAAATCACAGCAGCATTCTCCAAGTTTATGTATGTGACTCTTAAAAAGAGAGTTTTCGTATTTATTTATTATTTAATTACTTACTTACAGAATTATACTGTCTTCATCAAATTAATTTACAAAGATAGAGTCAAGTATCAAACCTCAACATGTTTTAATGACAGACTAACATCCACTTAATTTATTGAACTTTGTTGAGCTAGAAGTAAATCATTGAACCAATCTGATCGAGTGTAAAAAAGAGCTAACCACACAGAAACAAATAAAGATTAATAATGGAGAAATCAGCTTATCTGAAGATACAGAAAAAAGCTGCATGCAGTGTTGAGAAACTTTCAAACTTCCTGCTGTGTTTTTATAAACTTTTGTACTACACTGTATCTTATATATGACACAAAACAGCACAATGACCTCTTATCACCCTTTGAATAGTCAGACTGACTGATTACAAGTTTGAAGACACCTGCGATGCTGATACAGCACACACTTTAGTTTAACATGTCCCTATGTTCAAATTTATTTTAAATGTTTTTTAGGGCTACCATAATTTTTGTCCAGACCAGTTTCATTAGTTTGTTTTTTTTTTTTTTAATGAAAAAAGGTCTATTGAGCTACAACTCAAAGGCAATGTGTGATTTTAATTTTTATTACTTTTTTCAGTTTCAAGTTATTTTAGTGACCATTGTGGGGTTTTCTTTCTTCAATAGAAGAGTACCAAGCATTTCTTCAATGTCTGTAGTCTTTAAACTATAATGAACAATGAGTTTGTCATGTTAGAGCTGCAGATTTCTTGGTCTTAGCAGTTAATGTGATGAGTTGTAACCACCAAAAGACTGAAGGGCAGACCTGAAAACATGATAAACACAGGTCTCTAATTTGGCTAGAGCTGTGTGTGTTACCCTATGTCTGAGTTTTTGAACTTCTAACCACTCAACAGGGCTGAAAACGGCAGAAACACCACATCTTGAAGATTCACCTCAGAAGAAAACGGGTAAGAACACACACACAAAGTAATATGTGTCCTCTGTGTCTGCTGTCTGTTGTTGCCCAGATAGTTAGCTGACACTGACCTGATACCTGAGAAAACCAACATTCCCACCTGAGAATTCAGCATCAGGGTGTGTCTGCCTCCATCAACCTTTGCTGAATGTAACTCTGATCCCATCTCTGCGTCAGCCAAAGTTATGCTAACAAAGCCTCACTGGCGGCTACACACACATACTGAAGCTTTATATCAGCTCCACCCTGCTCCACTTTCACACTGGCTGCTGCCCAGTACAACCAGTCTGCTGACATCTGAGACACCTGCTCTCCAGTACAAGGAGCGAGGCCGTCTTTGTTTGGGGAAAAGTAAAAATCCTTTACTTAAATACAAACATCTTGTCTGAATGGTTTGTCTCTCCTCCATCTTCTCCACACTGAAGAAACCAGCGAGCATGTGGCTGAAACAAGAAGTCAACAAGCTGCAGAACCAGCAAAGTCCGAGTCCCCTGAACCCCCGACTGAAGAGCCTGTATCAGGTGTGAGCGTGCTTTTCATGAATGATATAATAAAATGGAATTAGTTCTGATATGATATTCAGTGAAAATATCCCTTAGTATTTTACTGAGATAATGAGGTATATTAAGAACAAACTGAGGACAGACCTGAAATTCATATGTAATTAAAATGTAATACAATGACCTACACTCTGGTCGGATCCTGAACAACTCACCAACAAGCATTTCCAAAACATGCATGACCTACATTATGTATGGTCCCTGAATGCCTCACTTCTGGCAACGTGCTTCAAAAACAGACACTGAATGGTTTTACTTTTAATTTAAAATGTGCACAAAGGCAAATGATAAGTCCACTTCTGGCAAGAAGAAAGGAAATATCCATCCAACTACCAGCCGTCATGTTTCCATTTAGCATGTGTTTGTTTGTGTCAGTAAAGCAGTAACAAAGTGAGTGAGGCTCTCAGGACATTGCTTCATTAAATCACTATGTTGCTACAAACATCTTTATCTTGTTTTCAACCCTCCAGTGTGGTGGACAGGACTTTCAGATTTACTCACAAAATGGAAAATTTGCTTTTTTAATTCTGGATGCTGCAAATGACTTTTCAAGCATATACTTCAAAAGAAAAACCCAGGGAGTGAAGGGAACAACACACAAAAACGGGAGTCAGTGGTTTATGGGATAAAAATAAATCCAAAATCTTATTTGTTTCTTTTATTCAAAGCAACATACAAGGCAAAGGCAGGTGAGGAGGTCACAGAGGGGATTTGAACTGCAGTCTCCCACATGGAGGGTAGTGATGTTACCACTACTCTATACAGCCATCTCTGTTTCTTGCTTTTTTAATAGTTTTTATCAGAAAAATAAGGACATACAGGTTTAGTGAGGCAATATGCAATCAAATAACACAAACTAAACTAATTAGATATTTCATATTTAGGTCATTTGTTTTACTCATTTGGGTTTCATTCAGTCTCTCTATGTCTGTCAGGTTTTCCATCAGTAGATTTTATTGACTGTCGGCATCATTAATCAATTTCTGTTCAAGGTAACTTTATTAGGAAGGGCAACTTGATTCAAAGCCAGTAATAATAAACAACATTGTACAAACAACAGAACAGACCGATGGCGGCAGAAATAAATGACTTTTTTTTATCCACTTGTTCTGCATGGTGGCAGATATGTATCTGCGCCCTGATGGTAACATAAGCGAAGACTGATGGGACTTTCTTCAAGGACCTGCACGTACGCAGGTCATGGGAGTCATTCAAGGATGTACAAGAGATTTGGCTGTACACCTTAACAGAACCCTGCAAACAGTGATTCTGATAAATAGAAAGTAACCTGTGCCAGAAGATAAAAGAATAAGATTCATCACCAAAATAAGAACAAACCTGTACAGACATTGAACAAACCACCTTCAATATTTAACCAGATATTCATCATTTTACTTTATACAATATGTATACAGTTATACCAATTTTGAAAAATAAACCTGCTAGACTATTAAATCTTTGAAATATTTTAATTTCCTTGCATAGTGATTCTCCTTTTAGGGGTGTTTAAGATACATGACCGTGACCAGCATTACCTTTTAAATCTGACTATTGCTGTTGACTGAGTGCAGTGGCTTATTTCCTGACTTTGAATTGTGTTGTGTGTCATTTTTAGAGAACGAAGCCACACTTCCCTACGATGATGAAGGTATGATTATAACAGATTGTCACATAGTGAGTGCAGGGCTGTGTGTTATGACTAACATTTCATATCCTGATACATGTCGAGTGTTGGCACCAGTTCACTGACTCCTGCTTCTCCTGTCACTCCTGTGTTCTGGACATTTTAAGAGAGCTCAATACCAAACTAAAACATGGTAGCCAACAACTTCTATTCTGCTTCTGTTGTCACTGGATATACATCATTTAAGTCATATCACACAGCCCTCAGTGAGTAAATAAATATTTTTCTGGATAAAAAAAAACTCTTTTTCTCTCAGTGTAAACGTATTTGTTGATAATCACAGAAAACCTAGTGATCACAACTTGAATCTTCTCTTGTACTTATTCTCTAAATGCTGTTTCACATTCAGATGTGAGCTGCTTATTCTACTTTTTCTGCCTGATACACTTCAGACGACCTTCCCTTTGTAATGTCAGGCACACGTTATACAGAGCACCTGTATTTATCAGCAGCTGTACTGATGCTAAACTTGTGGCCAGTGAATGACGCACACATTACCTGCTGTTTATCCTCACTGTGATCAAACTGAGACCAGATGAATGCCTGACATGTTGATGTCATGAAGGTAACATTATGGCTTCTGTCTGTGTCTGATCCAGTCTCTGGATCTCAGGATGTGGAGTCTGAAATCCAAGGTTGGTTCAGAATTCACAGAGGCTGAAAAGCTGCTGCACATGCTCACCTTGCTGTGGTTGTTTGGATGATGCATTAACACGCTGAGTCAGTGCTGCATGTTTGTGTTCACCGGTGTGACATTTCACTTCCTCTCCACCTTTCAGTCTCATCGGTTTTCTCTAACAGACTCATCTCTTCTATTACTACACTTACTTGCAGTTATTTGCACATACGACACAACAGAATAAAACCAAGAAAAACTAAATAGAACAGATATGACACGAACAGTCAAAAAACTGCATTTACGGCCAGCTAATATTCAATATACAACAGAAAGCTGGAAAAATTATCTAAGCAGCAAGTTGTTAACTTAAAGCCAAGACATGTCGTTTGTCCCTACCCTCTGATATAACAGCATTTCTTATTGCCTCACAGATGCCTCCTTTCCTCAATCAGGTGCCAAAATAATATTTGCATGAATTAAGAGGAAGTTGTGCAGAAGCAGTGTTCAAGCCGTGACACATTAATTGTTCTGCAGGGTGATGAAAAATGCTAAAGTATTTGTTTTTATTTGTATATTTATTTCAAGTGTTGTGGTTTCCACTATGACTTCGAAGTACAAATATCTCTAAAAACAAAATGTATTTCTCCGTATTGGAATCCAGACTGGTGACACTTTTTAACCAGGTAGCAATAAACCACTATCAAAGAATATATTATTATCAGTACTAATAAAAAGATCTGTTTGTATATAAGCTGTGTAGGAAGTGCAGGAAGTTATGAGAACTGTTTCATGAAACTTCAAAAGAGTAGTTTTCTTACACTTTTGGACAAATTTACAATTTCATATGTTTGTCAGGCCTTCACATTAGAAGTGAATCTGTTGTAGACTGTTTTAGCCTCACGTGTTTGAGTTTCACGTCAGACATGAACACAGTGATTTGTTGGAAACTTTGCTTCACGTTTCAGTTTGTTTCTCAGCTTCCTCCTCATCATCACCTCCCACCTGCTCCATCGCACGTTTGTGTGCTGCTGAACTAATGATGACCTTCACTTCACCTGATTACATTACATCGCTGTGTGTGTGTGTGTGTGTGTGTTAAGTTGTGTGTTTTGATGTCTCCAGCTGCTGTCCCGCTCCCTCCAGTGGTGGACGACAACTTTGTTCCAGGTGAAGATGAAGATTACACAGTGACCTCTTTTCTTTTATCAGCTCAGTTTAGAATAGCTACACAAAAATGTTTTTGCATGCACACAAATTATTAAAACTAGACTTTATTATCAAATTATCATTATTATCATATTATCATATTATTATCACACAAAGATTAATTTATTTTTAGAACTCTCAGCGTCATTTTGGTTTTTCAAATTAAATTATTCTTTGACTGATATTAACAATTCTTTAAAATAACATGTGGGCGCATGCAAAAAATATATATACTTTATGTCACGTGTGCTCGGGAGTGAGACAAATATAATGTATTAAACTGGATGAACTGAGTTTAACAGAGAAACAATGTGACACAACAGCACCACAGAAAAGTTCCAGTTAAATCTCTGAACCTCTTTAAAGCAGTTTCACCAAAATCTGACCAATATGACCTTCATCAAGGAGGATTTATTAAAATAATAAATCTACTGACAAGTCTACATCTCCTCTGTCTGTTGTAGATGACCCTCGAGACAGCATACATCCTTATGGTCAGTAAAATGTCAATGTTTTTTTCTAAATGTCTGATTTGCTCCTTCTGGTGTTGATGACTATTTTCTATCTTTTTATTTCAGAGGATGAAATTAACACGATTGACACCACTGGAGGTGAGAACGTGTTTGTGTGTTTGTTTTGTGTGTTTGTTTTTGCCTGTAGCAGCAGCAGAAGCAGCTGTAATACGTACAATTAAAGCAGAATGATGCTGACTTTAGAAAGTGCTGAATAGAAACATGATGTCTTCTGTGTTTTCTGTTCAGTCCTTGTGGAGGATCCACCACCACCGGAGAGTGTAGGTGAGTCGAACCCACTGCCAGAATTCAAATATAAAACCTTTAGTTTTGTTTATTTGTATTTGGCTGATGGTTGTTTTTATTTAGTTTAGTTTAGTAGAATTGTATTTTATTCAGATATTTTTTCCACCAACACTCTACCCACACTGTATGTTTGATGATCATGACTGTTTGTACTTTATCAGTTTTATCTTAGAAATATCATGACCAGTGATGTTAGTGGGTCTGGATTAAGGTGTTTCCCAGCGTTATCACTGATTGTTCACTTTATTAGCTCTGTTAATAAATGGCATCTGTGTGAATCGTTATTTTTCTTTGTCTAATTTCTGTTTGATCTGCAGTGGGGTCTGAACATTTGACAAGCTCCAAATTCACAAAGGAAGAAGGTACAGTATTAACTGTCAATTGTTATTGTGTATTATTGACAATATTGAAATTATTATTAATCATTGAAAATATCGCTTCTCCTGAACAGTTTCATAAGTTTGGACATTGTTTTTTTTTTTTTTTTTGGAGATATAGTTGCACTTGGTAGGTTTTACTGAGTAGAAAGATTGCTCAACTTTGTTTCGTGTTTCTTATACTTCTTGTGTTTCTTGTGTGTGTCAGTCCTAGTCATCATTCATTGTCGTGAGCATCCAAATTAGTGAAAATAGCCTGAGGTTTTAAAAAATGTTTTCTAGATGGAGAAAGTTTAGGAATTTAATAAATTATTTTGTAAATTCCCTGAACATTAGTGAATGTGTGTTTGTTAAAGTCCCATGTCATCTCCTGTCAGAGCCAGTTGTGGAAGCAGAGAAGCAGTCTGAACCTCTGGCAGAACCAGAACCACAGACCGAGCCACCTAAAGAGACAGAGAGTGCGCCAGAGGCTCAAGGTGAACAAATACGCATATATTCAAGCAGCTCCGTATATGTTTGGACAGGGGCACAGTTTCTGTCATCACCACAGTGGTTTGAAAATGAAACATGTCAACATGTGCTTATGATGCAGACCGACTGCTGTATTCTGCTCAGTAAAGTATCTCAGCCATTCCATGAAACATAAAGAGTTAGTATCAATGATATCTTACAAGTGAGTAGTACAGAGAGAGGGGAAACACAACATTTCATTCCTATGAAATGTTACAGGATTCATTTTTGAACTGAAAACTGGTGATTATATCTGTGATTGACACACATATAAAGAATAAACCCTTGATTCCACTGGGGTTTGAACCCAGGACCTTCTGCGTGTAAAGCAGACGTGATGACCACTACACTATGGAATCACTGCTACATGCTTTTGTGTTGTCTGATTAATCTCCAAAGACTTAGCAGCTGCGTCTCCACTGCTGCTTCTGCTCTGAAACAAGAAACAAACATTTTGACTTTTAGACTTCATTAGAACTAAACTGTGGGTACAACAAGTAATTATATACCAGAGATGCAATGCGGCAGTCTTAGCCCTGCACTCCACTGCTTCTTTGATGGTTGGACGGTCTTGGTTTGTGAGCGCTAACTCAAAAAGATGTTTGGCTTGTACAGGAATTGAACCTGTGATCCTGACATTATTAGCAGCACATTCTCAACCAAATCAGCAATGTTTCATTTTGAAGTAGAAAACCCACTTCTCTATTTCAGCTTTGTGGACACTTTGGTTCCACTGGGGATTGAACCCAGGACCTTCTGCGTGTAAAGCAGACGTGATGACCACTACACTATGGAACCACTGTAACAGTTCTTAAGGCTTAGAGAAATCAGAACCGCAGTTGTTGTCTCACTGTGTGACAATGTGTTTATATAGTGATCATACTTAAAATAACATTATCGGCACACCCACTGGGTATTTCACCCCACCCCCCACAGTAAGCATGATTCAGCCCTTAGACATTTACGTGTAGTCATTTTATCCAAAGCAACTTACAAATGAGGTAAAAGGCAAATATCTGAGCCAAGGAGAAGAACTTTAAAGTAAAGTGCTCTAGGAAGAGCTGTTTCCGTTTTATGAGGTGTAATTGCAAGATTTGTTGATCTGATTAACTGAGTGGTGCATGTGGCGGAACTACTGAAGTCTGGGTCAGGATATACTAGAAACATATACAAGTGGTTCACAGTGTTTTCTGACCAATATTATCAGCAAGAAAGTCAGGATTAAAAGGCAGAATCAACATTGTGAATTTTAAACATTAACTTCTGCTGTGTCACAGGAACAACAGAGAAACAAACTGAAGAGAAACTCAAAGAAAAAGGTAACAAACAACAATTTATGGTGTTTATTAAGTGTATTTTTGTAATATTTATTATGTTGTCTTGTTTTCTGCCTCCTTGCTTTTCTCCCTCAGCAAAAAAGAAGAAACCAAAGTTATTGAATAAGTTTGATAAAACCATTAAAGCGGAAATTGATGCTGCAGAAAAACTTCGTAAAAAGGTACAGACATGACACTGACACCAGAGACAAACACATTCACAGAGCATAAGTAGCATTTCATAAGATCAGTTCATCTCATTATCAAAATAAAACTGTTTAATAGTCACATACTAGAACAATGATGAGGAAAAATCACTCCTGTGTAAAAGTATCTGTGTTTTTGATAGTTTGAGGCAAAATGAGAAACATATATGTCCATAATTATGTATTCTTTTATTATTTAATTAATTTCTCTTTTTTTAGGGGAAGGTGGAGGAGGCGCTGAAAGCGTTTGAGTTCTTGGTGCAGCAGTATCCACAGAGTCCCCGTGCTCGCTACGGGAAAGCCCAGGTACTGTACTGATACTGAAATTACGATAATAAACGAACTTGAAATCAGTACATCAGTGTGTGTGTGTGTGTGTGTGTGTGTGTGTGTGTGTGTGTATGTATGTGTGTGTAGGCAGAGGATGATCTCGCAGAGAAGCTGCGTAGTAATGACATGCTGCAAAAAGCCATTAACAGCTACAGAGAAGCCGCTGAGCTTCCTGATGTGACCTCTGACCTGCTGAGAGCTGCGTTGAAGAGACGAGCCGAGAGACAGCAGTTCCTGGGTAACACGAATATGATACTACAGCTGTTACAGATACTACTACAAACACTGCAGCTCGAAAAACCTTTTTAAATAAACAAGATGGGGATTTAGTGTGTTGTTCTTATGACGGCATTAACCTCAGCTGCTCAACTAGCAGGTCGAACCTCGAACATGGTTTATTAAGTACTGAACGGTACAGGGATCAAACCCATGACCTTGGTGTTATTAACACCTCATCGGAAAGAGTTTTTTGCTTTATCTTGTAAAAACAAAAAGAAACTTAAGTAAATTAGATTAACAGGGCAGTTTTTCATTTATTTATTAGTTTGTTTGTTTTACTTATTGTTGTTGTTCTCAGGTCGAATTCGAGGCTCTCTGGCGACTCTAGAGAGGTTGGTCCAGATCTTTCCAGAGGACATCGATCTGAGGAATGATCTGGGTGTTGCCCACCTGTTGCTTGGAGACAATAAGGGTGCAAAGAAGGTCTACGAAGAGGTGTGTGTTAATGTTGTACACAAAATAAACAGTAATAAATAATAAAAAAGGCGGAGATCTGAGTTAAGTGATTTTCATCTGACAGATTTCTGAAGAAGAAAAAACTTCATAAAGAGAAAAATCCTTCTGATATGTCGTTAGTCAGATTGACAGTCGACTAACTCAGGTGTCATGTACAGGAATTAGCCACAGACGTTCCCTGTGTTGTTCTTCATCACGTGTTGACTGTGTTGTCTCTGAACCCTCAGGTTCTCACAGTTGCCCCGGGTAATGGCTTCGCTAAAGTTCACTATGGCTTTATCCTGAAGTCAGAGAACAAGATCGCAGAGAGCATACCGTACCTGAAGGTAAACAGACTCATTTCTGTGGTTCTGTGTCAGAAACTTACACTACTGAAATCACTGTTTTTGAATGAATTCTGCTTATACATACACATTAATAAGTCTTATTTATTTTATGGAACCACTTTTAACACAGCTGTTCACCCTGTCTTCCTTCAGGAGGGTTTGGAGTCAGGTGAACCCGGGACAGACGACGGACGTTTTTATTTCCACCTGGGAGACGCTCTGCAGAGGGTCGGAGACAACAGCGTGAGTAACATCAATCCTTTGATTCCAAACGGAGATATTCAAGATTTCATAAATCTTACCAGAGAACTGGCAGTAATTTTTTGTGTAAAACTAGTTTGATCTACAGTAATTCTGTTGTGTAGGCTTAGAGTTAGAATAAGAAGGAAATTATTTTACATGTGGTTGTTTAGTTCCTGTTTCTCTGTCCAGGCGTATTACTGGTATGAGCTGGGTCACAAACATGGCCATTTCGCCTCAGTGTGGCAGAGGTCTCTGTACAACGTGGACGGACTGAAGGCTCAGCCCTGGTGGACGGCTAAGGACACCGGATACACTGATCTGGTTAAGGTAGAGTCAGAGTGTGTGTGTATATACATGCATGTGCAAAGCAGATTTATCAGTAAAGGTTTTGAATGTGTGTTTTTAGATGTTGGAGAGGAACTGGAAAACGATCAGGGACGAGGCCCTGGCTATGATGGATCAAAACACCGGAGTGTTCATACCTGAGGAGGAGAACCTGAGAGAGAAAGGAGAGTGGGGCCAGTACACTCTCTGGCAACAAGGTATTTTCTCTGTGATGTTTTCATACTGATGTGTTTGCATTCTCAGTGGGGTAAAGTCTGGAGAAGTTCAGCGTGTCAGTGCATGTGTTAGAGCAGCATGTTACATTAAACCTGATTCAATATAAAATTCACCAAAATAATTGATAATGAAAATCTAACATTTTTATAACATTTATTTTGTTTTGGTTTTAGGAAGAAAAGTCGGGAACGCGTGTCAGGGTGTCCCAAAAACCTGCTCACTGATGGAGAGATATCCTGAAGCTACAGGCTGCAAGCGAGGACAGGTACACACCCACATCTACATATACAGTTTACTGTTACGGCCCAAATAAACAGCACAAGTATTTCATATTTTATTTATTACAGCAATAACTATTGCAGACTTCCTAACTCCCGGAGTCTCTCACTCAAAAATGATTCACAACATCCTGGAAATCAGATATTCCTTAACTACTTGTCTTACCTTTCGACCTGTCATTTGCCTTTGTGCAGAGGTTTTACCTTAAAATGTAACACAGTGTAGTGTTATCAAACGCTCAGCAGCAGCAATGACACGAGACATTCAAGGAACAGTATTGAGCGTAGTTTAAATTTGCAGAAAATTGTTGTGATCACAATATAGCAAATTGAAGGACCTAAAGTGGAAAATTAGGTTTCCAAAAATATGTGTTAGAAAAAGGTTGTTTCTTATATTGGGACTAATGCGGAAACATGTTTGTGGACAGATGCTGTGCAGTTTTCTGCTCAGAAGTTCAGATTTAACAGCCAAATCTGGTCATTTAAGAAGGACTGCCTTCAAATTAATATCTTAAAATAACATGATTATGGAGCTGTGTTAAAAGAGGCAGACATCAGTTCAGTAAAGATTAGAACTATAAATAAATGGTGGTGTAGGACTGTGTGTGTGTGTGTGTGTGTGTTAATCTGCTCCTGTTTCCCTTTTTCATAAATGTGTTCAGATCAAGTTCTCGGTGATGCAGCCTGGTACTCATGTGTGGCCTCACACTGGTCCCACTAACTGCAGACTGAGGATGCACCTCGGCCTCGTCATCCCCAAGCAAGGCTGCAGGATCCGCTGCACCAACCAGACCAGGTGCTGGACTTATCTTCATCTTATTTCTTGCTTTCCTCTGCTTCTGTTCCCTTACACACAGTGTTAATCAGACACACAAAAAAGATGCTATAAAATCATTTGCTTCTCATTCTTCTTCATTTTCTGCCTCACAGGGAGTGGGAGGAAGGTCAAGTCCTCATCTTCGACGACTCTTTTGAGCATGAGGTGTGGCAGGATGCCGATAGCTACCGCCTCATCTTCATCGTGGATGTCTGGCATCCAGAGTTGACGCCGTACCAACGCCAGACTCTGAGCCCGATTTAGATCAAACACAGGATGCAGGTGGTAAGCAGGACCTGGTAAGAACTGTAGGACAGCCTGATCAGACACACTGACCGACTGGCTGCTTCATCTTCTGTGGATAAAACTGAGTCACAAGGAGAGTTTGACCAACGAGTTATTAATTTTCTTTTTTCTGTCACTGAGCGAAAACCCCTGAAGGATAAACATCAGACTGAAGGATGCAAGAGAGGAAGTGTTTTTTGGGGGGTTTAATACTACTGACTTTACGACCTTTCACCAATAACAAGCTGAACACATATGGTACTTGTTTTAGACCCGATGAACCCTGTTTAAAACCGAGGTCAAGGTTCCCACAGGTGAGAATAGGTAATAATTCTTGCAGACTATACATAATTTTGAATTTATTTTCCAACTCTTGAGATTATTCAGAAAATTCTTAAAATTTAAAAAACCTTTCTTAAACGTATGTTACTGAGTCTCAAACCATTTCTACAATGTTTTCTGTCATTAAAAATCATAAAGTTTTGTCTTTATATCAAAGAGTGTTGAAACACTAAAACAGTCTGAGGGCTTCTCCATAATTAAAATTGAACTTTAAAACAGCTCACATACAGTTTTGATAACCTGTCGACTCGACTGTTAATGAACTCGGACATAAGCCTTCATTTTGGATCACAGTTTATCCAGGTGGGTTCTTAGTTTCACTTTTGCACAAGTATGTTATAAAAGATGATTTATATTTGTAATAAAATTTTTTAAAAAGTCCAAAAAAATTGCAACCACAAAACAAAAGTGAATGTGTGTGTGTTTATTTGTGTGAGTTTCTTCTGAACTGATCCCAGATGTTAAAAGATACAAGAGACAAAGAGTGGTCAACCAGCAAAGATCATACCCAAAACAAGGTGTGTAATAGTCCACTCATCTTTCCTTTGGGTCTAGGAAACTGAACTTACAGTGGCTAATATCAGTTTTCATGACGCCACCATCAGGAGAGATTTGAACAATAATCTGTTTTCAAACCAGAAGACCTCTTGAAGAATGTTCTATGGATGGATGAGACCAAAGAAGAACTTTTTGTGTCCAGCATAAGACCCTGATCCCATCTGTGAAACGTGGTGGTGGCAGTGTCATTGTCTGGACCTGTTTTTTCTCTCTTTGTACCAGGATGGCTTGCCATCATTGATGGATTGATGAATCTACAAGCAGATTCTACAGGAAAACGTCAAGGTATCATTTTGTGAACTGAAGCTTAACATTGACAATGACTATAAACACAGTTTCTCTATCAAAGAAGTTTCAGCTCCTCTCATCTCCTCACATTGTTAGTTTCTGGTACGATGCTCAAGATTTATGACACTTTTGACAACAAAAACCAAACTGAAATCTGCTGCAGGGGCTTAAATATTTCCCAATGTTGCTGTGTTTTACATTCTCTTTATTATTGCTTCATTTGAAAATAAATGTCCGACTGTCACAGAAAAACACAACTCGATCTGGTTGGTGTAAATGTTTACTTCTTTACATTCATTGAAAGGAAATACATTACGGTCGTGTGGAGACCAGATCACTGCTCAGTGTAGCCCTGATGATGAATCACATACACTGCAAAAACTGTCACAAACTTGCCAAGTCAAACATATTCCAATTTGTATTAAGATACTTTTAACTGAAAATTCTCAACCAGCAGATTTAATGAGAAATATCATTTGGTCAAGTGTGTCTTGTTTCTGCAGTGTAATAATACCTGTCACAATATTATACAATCTTTAAATAAGTCAGGTTGAACAAAAACAATCATTTGTAGGAGAGGTTAAAGGTGAGAGTTTGGCATCCTGTGATTTCTTCACAGCACAATACTGTACTGGTTTTCACTCTGGTAGAACAGCTTTTCAAGTTTCATCTCCCAGTATATGCGGTGCTTTTATTTTGAAATGCTGCCAAATTAAAAATTCATATAATCCTTCCTTTCTTTTCATTTCTGGATGTTCCATTCTTTTTTAATAAATTCCAAAAGTTACAGAACATTTCAGATGTAATCTGATTATTTTCATTCATATTTTGTGGTAATTGATGAAACTTCCACATTCATCCAGCCAATCGGATCTTAATATTTTACTCATCAACATAATGTTAAAAACAGGTTTCACCAACAAGGATTATCTTTTTCACTCTGTCCCAACATGAATTTAAAACTAAATTAAACAGAAATAATTAAGAATGTTTTTTTAAAGCTGCATTAATTGACTTTATCCACTTGAGGTCAGTGGATAACTGGAACTTCTTCCACAGTAGGAATTTATCAGCAACTGAACCGGCTGGTTCAACCTTTCAGAACTCCTCAGGAGGTAGTACTGCACTGTCACCCACGATGAGTTAAATGTAAGTACTGTCTTGCTTTATTTAGTGAAACAAAACTTTGATACTCCCCTGAGAAAATAATACATTGATAATAAAATACTAAATACACAGTTGTTTAATTTACGTTCACTAATTAGTGGACAAAGTTATCAATGTGTGGAATTATACTGGAATTATATAAATTATATATTAAATTTTGCACATTACTGTTTGAACTTAAATATTAATACTGAAAGAAGGAATTTTATTTATGGTCTCTTTGGAAAAAAATGAAGAAAAATTAGATTATCACTTCTTTTCTAACCAGCTGATTTGTATGGAGGACAAAAAATGACAAGACAACAATAAATAAAGAATAAATAAATAATAAATTAATATATACTGGAATAAAAAAAAACATAAATAAAAACATTTTCAGAAAAGTTACAAATGCTGCAATAAATCCAGAAATAAATAAATGCAAAAATATATATAAATGTGATAAATGTTTTCTTTTTACATTGCAATAGATCTACATTTATATGTTCCAATTCCTTTATTTATTTATACATTTCAACATTTATTTATTTATTTATTTGTGGTCCTCCTCGGACCTCCTCTCTCAGGAGTCCTGCTTTAGAATTAGATACTAAAGTTTAAACCTAAACTTTATTTAATTAATCCTTGCTGGTGTAACCTGCTACGAATGTGTCCACTCATGGGTCTGCTTGTGTATTTAATGTTCTTTTGTCTTTGCAGCTCGTTCTGTGTTCGCTGAGATTTTTATAAAATTTCACCACATCTTTTCTCAGGTTTCAAACAGAAACAGGATCTCGGCTCAGCTTGTTTCTGACAAACTTAACGAAACTCCAAGCAGAAGACGACACACGAACAAACACACTTGAGAGTGTGTTGTGTTGTGGACATCAGGACAGATGCAGCCGGCTGGACACAGGCTCAGCTAAGAGGCATCAGGCGGCTCAGAGACAGGACAGACTTTGTGTGTATGTGTGTTCACGTCTTTCTACGGTTGTGTGGTCAAATAGTTTGAGATTGTCGTTGTGTGGACTAAAGAAAGCTGAGAGCATCATAGTTTATCTCCTTCTCCTGCTGTTTGGTGAATGATATCTGTTTTAATCTAGTCTCATTTCTCCAGATGTTGTTTATAAACGCTCCATGCACCACCACACGTGTGCTGACACAGAGCTCGCTGGGGCGGTGCTGCTGCCTGTTTTTTAAAAAAGACTGAGAACGACCATCGTTTTTTACTGTGTCTGAAATGAACTCACCAGCTATCAGGTGCAGCTCCTCACAACTATAGAAAGACTGTGTGTGTGAGAGAGAGAGATAAAAGACAAAAAAGTGACGTGATGTGACAAAGTGATTGTTGTGGTCTATGTGTTGGAGTAAGAGTGTGTGTGAATGTGTGAATGTGTGTGTGTGAGTGCGTGTTCAGTCCAGTGCCAGCAGAGGGGTGCTGGTCTCTCTGTCAGTTTGTCGCAGCGTTCCCGGTTCCACCGTTGACTGAGATCTGAAACCCAAACGCATGACGGATAGATAGATGCAGTGACAGTGGTGGTGGTAGTGGTAGTAGTAGTAGTAGTAGTAGTTGTAGTAGTTGTAGTAGTAGTAAATCATTTCAGATTAACTTAACAAATGTATGATCTCAATCGTCAGGAAACACTGTGATAGACTCAGATCAGACATAATAATCAGAGCAGCTCTCACAGTATTTTCAGTGTTGTTGAAAAGGGATGATCTGAACGTAACCAGTCGAACTCTAATATATATATATATATATATAAGATAAAAACAGGTAGAACTACTTGTTTTTGAATAACTTTGATAATATGATAAAACGTTTACTGTAAAAAGTTGTAGGAAAGGAAAGAGAAGAAAAGGGAGGAGAAGAAAAACAGAGAGAAAGGAGAGGAAACAAGGGGAGGAGAGATAAAAGATGTGGGAAAAGAAAAGAAGATTAAAAAAAACAAGGAAAGAAAAAAGAAGTGAAAACGAGAAAAGGATAGACAGAAGAGAGGAAACAAGCACACGAGGAGAGGAGCCGAGGAGAGAAGGAAGGGAATAAAGAGAAGGAAAACCTCACCTCTTCATCATCTCCTTGTCTCCTCCTCCTCCACAGCTCTCCCTGACGTGCAGGGCATCGTAGGTCAACGTGTACTCGGTCTCATCATTGTAGTCGGGTCCCAGCAGCGTGCGGGCCCAGATGCCCATGTCGTAGGGCGGCAGCGTCCCACCGAACTCTGACGGCAAACATTCAGGCTGGATGAGCTGGTGGAGCGAGTTCAGGTTGTTACCGTGGAGGAAGATCTGAGGAAGAGGAGGAGGAAGAGAGGAAAGAATAGGAAAGGAAACCAAAAGGAGAATAAGGGAGGAAGAAGGAAAGGAAACAAGAAGACAGTTTAAAAGAGGATATGAGACAAAATGAGAAGGAAAAAAGAGCAGAACGCCAGAAAGAAGGAGAGAAGGAGATAAAGGAGAGGAGACAAAAAAGGAAGGTAGAAAGAAAGAAGGAGGGAAACAAGGAAATAAAGAAAGTAGGAAAAGAAAGAAACGAGCAGAAGAGATGACAAGAAATAAACTACTGTAAAAAGAACAGATGAGAGGAGTCGAGGAAAAGGAGGAAAGATGATGTGAAAAAGGAGAAAATAAAACATGGGGAGAAGAGGAGGCGAGGAGTGAGAGTGTGTTTTCACCCGTTTCCTGGTTTTGTCCTTGAGGAACGGCTTGATGATGGTGAACATGGCGTGAATGTACCACGGCTGGTTCACAAAGTGGATTCCTCCGAACCGAGCTGGAAAACTGTCCTGAGGAGGAGACGAGACGACCTGTCAACCGCACGTCTGAGAGCCACGAACTCCTCCTAAACTAAAACTCTGTTTTAATGGACAGAGCAGCGGTGGAAGTGCCGCATCAACCCCACACTGTACCTGCAGACCCTCGATGGCCAGTTTGAGGATGTTGGGCGTGAGCTTCGAGGCCTGTTTGAAGGAGAAGTTGCTCCAGTCGACGATGAGGATGAAGCCGTTGATCTGCAGCTCGGGGTTTTCGATCAAAACCTCCAGAGAGAGCAGGATGGCTCGCAGGATGTCTGTGAACGAGTTCCTGGTGGAGGCAGGAGGAAAAGATCCTGAGAGGTCACGTGTGTCAGTGTGAATCAGCAGTGAATCAATAGTTCAACAGGGTGTGACGCCGCTTCACGCTCTCAGCCTTTAACTACACTGAATTCAACAGACTCCGTGTGTTCTCGTCTAGTCTCAAGTACAGGAAGGGCTCATTGCGCTCTTTGTTTTCAATCAATAGAGGTGTATGTGTTGTGTATTTGTGTTTTTCCTAAGTTATAATGTTGATGACCAGCTGTGACGTCTGCTCCATAAACTAGGACCAAGGCTGCATCACTGACTGTGGTGTGTAGTGAGACCTACACGTGTGTTACCTGCTCTGATCCCAGTTGGAGGCGAACAGGATGAGGATCTTTCGTCCATGTTGGTCTGGAGTCTCCAGAACGCCTGGGAAACCATCCATCAGCGCTCGCTTAATACCGGGGTCATCCACCTGAAACACACACACGGGTTCACAGACTTTAATTCTCCCTAAATAAAAACAAGGAAGCACGTGGACACCTGAACGTTACAACACAGAAGACATTTTCTAACATTATTTAATACACAACTGTGCACCTTGAAGCTCTGGAACATGTCGAGGTTCTGCTGTCTGAACTGGAAGTACTGGGCCAGCAGTCTGAACGTCTCCATCTGGTCGAACTTCCGGGCTCTGAGGAAGCGAAGGATGAAGTCGTCGTCCGTCCGCAAGAAGCCGATGTCCGGCCGTGTCACGATCATGTCCCTCACCTGAATTCACCAACAGGGATAAAAACGTGTTTAATAGTCGCTCATATTAATATAGAAACCGAGTTTGCTTCCTGGAACTGTTCCTCTTGTTGTTGCTGACCTTTGGAAGTACAGTAATATATGTTTAATGGAAGTGAATATACTGTGTGTTTACAGTCTTGTCTATAACAAATGTGCTGTGTTTAAGTTTCCCTGTACTCAGATCCACAAAGAGCCAGAATCTAATTCCCTGTGTGCGTGTCAACATACTCGTGAATAAAACCCGACTCTGTTTCTGTATGTCTGTGTTGACAAGGAGCAGCAGTAAAGTGTGTAGTGGTGTTTACCTGCTGGATGTCCTGATGCAGAGTGTCCGGGTTTTCATTCAGCTCTGAACGAGCTTTCTCCATCGTCTCCGAGCTCAGGCCGGCGTGCAGGTGCGTCATCATGTTGTCTCGCTCTCCTTTTTGGTTCCTGACGTGTAAAACAAGCTCGTGTTTCCACTTCTTTGCTCGGACGCCACGGCCTGACACGTATTTCCAGTTTACGCTCTTGTTGTTCGGCGTCTCGTGGCTCAGTGGTGTAAATATGTTAGAAAATCGAGTCTTTGCCCTTTTTGAAGTGAAACAATCTTAGTTGCTGTTGGTGTTTGTGAAATTTCAGCTTTGACTTGTACAAAAGGCAGCAAGAAAGAAACAGGTTGAGCTCAGTGTCAGTGGGACGTACGTACGTATGTACAGTCCCAGAACAGTAACAGCTTATGAGCACACAATCGTCACTGTCTATGTCTTTTTCCAGAGTCACATGAATCTCAATTCAAATCCAGATTCACATCCTTTTCGTGCTCCAGTTCAGCGTCTCAGAGCTCCCTCCTCCTCCGGAGCGCCGGCATGATGTTTGGTCGATCTAGGTTTTGGTTTTAGGATCATCAGTTGGTGTCACCGATGCTCTGCTTCGTCATGATGAGACCGGGTGGCTTGATAATGGTCAGAGAAAGGTCAAGGTTCAAGATAAGGCAACTCGGTCCGATGTGGGATTCCTCAGCCTGCAAGACACAAGAGTCACAGTACGGGAAATTTCCTTTAATGTGGAGAAGAAAAATGGAATGAGAGACATTTAAACCTATGACTTAGTGATTAATTACATTCAATTACAGTATCAAAAGTGAAGGACCTCACTGTACAGTGTGTTATCAATCAGCAGACATGCATCTCATTTCTGATGCTCATCACTCGTTTGTTCCCAATAAACTGAGGGAACTCTATGGGATTATTGTGGCAGAACTTAAATCAAAGTTAAGACAAAACACGACTTGTGTGTTTGTGTTTGTTCCACAGTGAAAATATTAAGTGTCCACTGAAAAACCATCTGTGATCCCTACAGCTACATACATCAACTGGACTCCAGTCAGCAGTTTCTTCATGTTCGTCAGTCCAAAGTTTGACAAACTGTCTGAAAATGGAGGCAGATTATTTTTGTCATTTCTCTCCACAGACGTGGGCGTCCACAACTCCGCAGGATGAAATAATGATTCATTTTTGTGTCCACAGAAACTCTGAAACAGGTTGTTGCTGCTGTTCATCTCGGTCACACTGACCTTCGAGAGATTAACTTCAGGTTCAGCTGAAGCTAGTGAGGATTCATCAGTCATATCGAACCAAATCAAGTCATGTAGGTACAGGATCTTTCAAATTAAAGTATTTCATAATGTAATATTATTCAAGTCAATACTGTAAAGCTCCTCCTGGACGGTATTTCTAGTGTTACTATGCAGTATTTCCAGCTACTACGTTTGATCTTGTCCAGAACGGATCACCCTCTGGTAAATCAAGTGTTTTAATTGTGTTTTTCTTTCCTGTGGGGGTGGGTCAGACCATGTGTTGACCCCTCGACCACCTACGACACCCACCCCGCCCCCACCTCGGCCCCATCTGCCGCTCACATTAATTGTGTCAGATGTGTCCCCATCTATCCAGAGACACTTGAACGTCTCATGGAAGCTACAATTATTTCTTTAAATCGTAAAGAAAAACAGTCTGATGTGAATAAACGCGACTCTGGAGGTAATATTGAAGGAATAAGGTTTAAATGTCACGTAGAGTCTTATGATGTGGTCTGAGCGGACACGTTTCTGTCAAAGTGACCCTCACCGTATGTGGGTTGTGTGTATCTTCACCAAACGTCCTCACAGGGAGGCAGGACTGAAAGCGCATGCTCCAAAAGTGAGCACATTTATCCTATTTACTGTATTTCTCAGCATTTGTTCGTGGGTTTTAGTGCATTTTAAGGGTTTTTTAAATAGAAAATACTCACGGTGCAGCGACCTGCTAGGTGTGCTGGTTGAATCCCGGCCGTCCTGACTGGCCCGTCGGCCCTCCGCTGGTGGTGGTGCTGATGCTGGGGACGGTGGTGGTGGCCATCGGTATCCCGCGGACACAATGAGATTTGCGTCCTGCTTCGAACCACAGGAGCAGGAGAAGGAAAGAAATGTCCCTGAAACCGTGAGAGGCGGTGAACCCCGGTCCTGGTGGATCCGTGTGGGCACCGTAATGTGTGAGGAGGAGGATCTGACTGATGCGTTTTCACTTTGTGCTCCGAGAAGACGTCAGGATGCTCCGAAACTGTCAAGGTAACGAGATACACAGGGGCGCTTCCGGTGGTCAAAATAAAACCCTCTTTAATGTCAAGGTTAATTAATGGAGAATATTTAATAACAGTAGTTTTATATAACACATTTGAGCATATGGATAATACTTCTGTATGAAATGACAGTTAATACGTCTTGTTTGACAGTCACAGCCCATTAAAAAGACTTACAATTACAATTACAATTAGCCCAAAGTAATACATACTGACCACTGGCCCCCAAATAGACTAAAAATAATAAATAAATAACTGAAATCAACAAATCAATCTATTAACAACAAACAGACAAATACACCTAACGACCAAAAAGAGACAATGAGTGACAAAATGACCAGAAACTGACACCAAATACCAAAAAGGGGAAAGCAGTGACCAAAAGTATGCACTTAGGCACAGACATTACAAAAGACACCAAATAACAAAAAACATAAAACGGTAAAAAGAGTTTTGTTCAGTCTGGTGGTGGATCATTTCCTTTTCTGCACCCACAGGTAAATCATTTTCTCACCATCAATCTATGTATTTTATAAACAAACACTCACTTGGCCTTGCTAACAAAATAGAAGTTCTAAAACCATATGTAGAACATGGCAACATCTTTACAATGGGGAGACTTATGTAACAAGACAAGTAAGATAAAATCCTAACAAATAGTAAATCATAGTAAATATAATTTAAGTTATACATCATTAGATCATTTATTTACATTTTCAGCAGAACAACGCAACCAAAACTAATTCCGCGCTTTTATTTTTGAACGCGCACTCGCGAGTTTCCGGTCCTGTTGTCGGACTTCACTCACCTGGACGCCCCTGCCGTGCGCGTTCACGAGGTAACCTGGACAGACTGTGGTTCGTGCACGCGTGCTGATACGCACACATGTCGAGTACAATTCCATAAATGATTTAACAGCCTAATACAGTGTTCAGTCTTATAACTTATATTTACATTATTATTTAGGGTTGTCTGAGGGAAGAGTAGCTTTAATTACTTGTTCATTACGTCTTAACATTAAACCATTAAAGAGGTTTTGAAAGTGAGCAGTTAACATTTTAATTTATTTAAGATGAATTACATGATTAGTGGCTATATGAAAACACATTATTCTACTTTCAGCATTAATTAACGGTGTTTAAGACATAAATGTTTCATATTGACTTATATGTTCATACACACATGTCTGGAGCTATAACTAATGATTTATTTCCTTGTATTCATCAATTATTTATATTTTGCTTTGAACCCGATCGATTAATCCGCCGAGTTTTACAATTTTTATTACATTTTAAAGAGGAAGCTCAATAAAGTAAGACAGCTTGGTAACGGATGTAAAGGCTTTTATTATGAAGGCCTGCTGTAGTAGCCCGTAGCCTCGTCGGACGGTGACGCATTTCCTGTTGTGCCAAAGTTCACGGTGCTGGGTAACACCTCAGTGAAGGTTTCTCTACCTCGTTTAACCGTTCGGGTTGATATTTAGCTTTGTTACTAACTTGTAAATTATCTTTTTATATTACTTGAAGTTTGTACAACTGTTTTCTCTGAGTGTCACATCGCGGGACCTTGTTATTACCTTCATTTCAGGTCTTGTTTTTGTCGCTAAATCTGCCTTTAAAGCTTGCTAACGTTAGCTCAGCCGCTAGCCACCATTCACCCGTTAAACAAACAATCGATAAATTAATCGCTGTTAAAATCATGGATCAAACAGGAGTCACGACAGAAACACGGAAGGTAAGAAACTTTCTAATTTGTTATTGTGGTCTCATGTTTCTTTAATGAACGTGTCGAAGTCAGATAAGAGCCTAGTATTGCTAGCTGCTGATGCTAATCATCGTCCAGCAGCGTTAAGTCTCTCTGTCGCTCTTCTCCTTAAAAGGCTGAAAATAGTTCACTGTGACCGGACACTGAAGTCAGCAGCTGTCGGTCACTGCCTCTACCATGACGTGATACGTTTTTACACAATTTAAACACTAAAATAAGCTTATGTACGATGCATTATGTTCTATAATAATGTTCCTATAGGAGTATAGGAGATAGCTAGTTTGCCGTAAACTGAATAAATACAGCAGTAACATTTCTATTTCAACCTTGAATTAGCCTCCGCACATGTCTCCAGTTTTCTGAATATTATTTTAAAGCCTGTGAATCGTGGGAGAGTTCAGATGGGACCTTCCAGATTTTAAATGAACAAATTACGTGAAAAAGTCAAAATATGGACTTCAGAAGTAGACATATTAAGGTAAAATAAAGAGATCAACATCCGGAATCAATCAAGCTATTTTAAACAGATATAAAGACCAAGTTAGACAATAATATAGTAAGACATCAGTTTTCATATGCTGTGGGTGTGGCCCTAAATACCCATTAGGTCATTGGAGAAGGAACTGAGACCAGACATGTCTGAACTTGTCTCGCTTGTTGTTTTATTGTTTCTGTACATCCATGACTCACAGTCAATGGTTCATTAGAGATGAAGTTTCATTGTACACACAACACATTATTGAATGATTTCCTTCATTAATTGTATCACTTCAGTCACTGATTTATGAATATTTAATGTGAAAAATGATCAATGTTTATTTCCTACTAGTCACAAAATAACACTTAAGGTAGTAGTAATAAAAAATAATTTAAAAATGTTTCAAAAGGAGAAAATATATTTTGATCTAATTTCACATTTGTTCTGTAAACAATCAAACTCTCAAAGGTGAAAATTATTCTGACAATATTTTTCTAGTAACTAATAAAATAAGGAACAGAAATAGCAGCTGGTAAAGGTGGGGTCACTTTACGTACGTACAGGTGATATTAATTATAATCTGTGTTAAAGTAGCTTAAACTGTCAGATACGTGTAGTGAGGACATTTTGTTTAAAACAGACAAGTGTTGTCTGTTCAAACTGGCCTCACTCATCTCACTACTTCTTATGCTGTGTCTGTTCACTTAAACATTATAACAGTCTGTTGTGTAATTACAACCAAGTACTGGTGGTACTCTGAACAACAATAGACAGACTGGTTAGTTTCAGCTCAGTGTAGATGATGAATGTGGTGGCTCTATGGGAAATAATCATGCAAATGTGTATTTGTGCAAATGTATATAGAGTCCGTGGGGTTCCGTGGCCCCGGCGGCTCCGGCCTGCTCTCTGGCTGATGTGATGAGCGAGCAGCTGGCTCGGCAACTGGATGAAGAGAACAATGCCTTTCCTACACTCACGGAGTAAGTGCTCACGTGGTTTATCTGTGTTTGTTTACACGTCTTCCTGTGGTTTTGTGGCCACATTTTATCTTGATTGTCATGATCACCATAAGGACACTTTGTTCCGTTGTCACAACTTAAAGAGGCTGTTTTGTTCATTTTAAATTAAAGTTTACAATCTCTTATATCATATATAGGTGTTTAGACATTTTCTGAATAAATGACTAAGCTGTGTAAAAATCACATGGTGAAATTAATGTCCACATAATGTCAGGGAGAAATTCATCTGTCCTCAGTTTTAATGTTGTTTTACAATCTTTATTTTTTTATTTAACCTTTAACCATTAACCCCTTTCCCTTTGTTTCCTACTTGTGTCTCAGGTCTGGAGCAGATCTGTTGTCAGATGAAGCCCCTGATACGACCAGCGACCTGATGCTTGCCCAGATGCTGCAGATGCAGTTCGACCGAGAGTTTGATAATCAACTCCGACGTGAAGAGAAGAAGTTCAACGGAGACAGCAAAGGTAGAACCGCAACATAAAAAACACAAATAGAAAATAATTCTGTAAAGTTTACTCCCTTTGCTTAGTTTGTGTACTCTACAAAACCTATAGATGATTAAAATGGACTAAAGAAATAAACACAGAGATTAAAGCTTTGGTAATCACTGACAGTCTGTGATTCAATGTTTGTGTCTAGTGTCCATCTCCTTTGAGAACTATCGCATGGTCCATCCATATGAAGACAGCGACAGCTCAGAGGATGAGGTGGACTGGCAGGATACAAGACACGACCCCTACAGAGCTGGTAACATACCCACAGCAGGTGGACAACATAACAGAAACGCTGCTCACTCAACGTGCAGCTCTCCACCACATTTTGTTTGTTTTGGAGATTAGATTAGAGACTAGATTTGGGAGGTGTGTACATCATGTAATTTTGATGTTCCAGTGAATGTTAATTTTCCATCATGATTCTGACAGTGTTACAGAACTGAAAAACTAAGGCCCTGGATCAGACAGGGTGCTCACACTCCTTTTTAGTTGAAGCTAAACACAATTGTAAAAAAGAGAAGGTTGCTGCTTCTAGAGTCACAATGCTAACCCAAAGACCTCTAAACATCTTAACATCTACACATTTCACATAAACAGTCAAAGTTCATTCCATGACTATATTTTTTATGCTGGTCGCTGTGACAGAAAAGCCTCAGACCACACCCCGGAAAGGCTTCACTGGGAAAGGGAAGAACATCACAACCAAACATGACGAAGAGACCTGCGGCCGCAAGAACACGGCCCGAATGGACAATGTAAGATGCACTCTTTACCACATACAGTACACTTTGGCCAAAGCACGCTGTAATTATACAGTATGTTGAGCTTCTCTCTTCTCTTCTTGCTGCAGTTTGCTCCAGAGGTTCATGTCGGCGATGGTCTGGGGATGGACCTCAAGTTGTCCAATCAGGTGTTCAACTCTTTGAAGCAGCACTGCTACAGTGAGCAGCGACGCAGCGCCAAACTGCACGAGAAGAAGGAGCACTCCACTGCCGTACGTACCACTTCCCCATTCCTGAAAGAACAGGCTTCACTGAACTTTATAAAACTGTAATAGTATTAAATAGAGTGGATTCGTAATAATTAAGCGATACTGACAGTTCTGTTGAATACTGCACATAAACAGCATCCAAACCTCATCATACTTAAGGAAAAACTCCTTCCTGTCTCCTCAGGAACAAGCAGTCGACCCTCGCACTCGTCTGCTGATGTACAAGATGGTGAACTCAGGTGTGCTCGAAAATATCAATGGCTGCATAAGCACAGGGAAAGAATCTGTCGTCTTTCACGCTGATGGAGGGAGGTGGGTAAATAAAGGCTAGAGCAAGAGCATGGATCATATGAAATGTTCAAATGAAGCTCTTCTTAAATAATCCAGTCCACACTGAATTAAATTTTTACCGTGTGCATGTTAGCATGGAGGAGCAGCCCGTCCCAGATGAAGTGGTGCTGAAGGTGTTTAAGACGACACTGAACGAGTTCAAGAACAGAGACCGCTACATCAAAGATGACTATCGCTTCAAAGACCGTTTCAGCAAACTGAACCCTCGCAAAATCATCAGGCTGTGGGCTGAGAAGGAGATGCACAACCTGGGCAGGTAGATGCTGATCCTAGTACTGTTACTGCTGCTGTGAATTACAATTTAAAGGATAGTTCTAGCTTATTACATCCTGGTTCAGACAGAAGTTTCTGTTTGTGTTAACTAATAGTTTCAGCTTCAAATTGTGATCAAACACTTGACCGTTGTCATCTTAAATGACTGAAACCTCTTAAAAAAACGTAGTGCTGCTTCCTCTGCTGCATACTTGTTGTTGTAATTACACTCCTGTGTGTGCGTGTGTGTGTAGGATGAAGAAAGCAGAGATTCCCTGTCCAGAGGTGGTGCTGCTGAAGAAACACATCCTGGTCATGTCGTTCATTGGGAAAGACCACGTTCCTGCTCCTAAACTCAAAGATGCTATTCTGGGCTTAGAGGACCTGAAGACAGCCTACTACCAGGTCCTACATGTACGTATACTGCACAGCAGTCCTGTACACAGTGCTCTGTACTTTGTCAATACAGTACTTGTAAGGCAGCAGTGGTGATGCTGCGTGCTGCTGATAGACATTTATTTATACTCAGTGCATGTTTGCTGTTTGTCTCTGTGCAGATGATGCAGCAGCTGTATCAGGAGTGTAATCTGGTTCATGCTGATCTCAGTGAATACAACATGCTGTGGCACGAGGGGAAGGTACGACCGTGTCTGTGTCTTTTCTGTCAGTTTCATTAACTCTTTAACACATCACATTTGTTCTCCTTTAAATTATTTATTTTGCATCATCTTTTGTCTGTTTTTTTCTTCTGCCTGTACTCACAAATAAACGTTTTTCTTCTTTGCTGTGTCGTCCTCTGTTTAAAATGTCAGTCTAATAAACAAGTTAAAACCGTGTGATACACAGTGAGCAGGTGTCATGGTGAAAGCCTCAATGTTTCAAACACAGATCTGGTGATTTGTCCTTAAGGACTGATTCATCACTACACCTGATTTTAATTGTTTTGGTTTTATTTGGAGCAAAGGTCCAAGGAGAATTTGTATTGATACAAAATTTGTCATATTTAAGTTCAAAGTTGCTTCATTAAAAGTTGATGTGATAGAATAAATCAACACCTCGAATATTGTACTAAACATTAATTTATTTTCTCTTGTTGCTTCCCCTGCAGTTGTTTTTCTCCCCTTCCTCTCAATTTCTTACATCTTTATGTAACGATCTAGTTTTTTTCTATTGTTTTCTCTCTGAATCATATTTTATGTTGATTAATGTGTTAATAGAATTTTTTTTTATTCTTTTGTTCACTAAACAAACACTTGATAAGTCTCTTTTAACCACCACAGTTCTCATGATTGTGTGTGTGTGTGTTTGTGTAGGTGTGGTTGATAGACGTCAGTCAATCCATCGAGCCCACCCACCCTCACGGTCTGGAGTTCCTCTTCAGAGACTGCAGGAACGTTGCCACGGTAACACCTTGTTTCTTCTTCATGTGCAACTCTTGTTAAAGTGACTTGTATGATACAAAATCCTCAGTGGGATTCTGTGTGTGTTTGTAGGTGCTCATCTTAAATCCATGAATACACACAAACAGCATCACTCATCTGGACATTAACTACCAGAGAAGAAATATGAACGTGTATGTGTGACTTTTTTTTGCCACAGTTTTTCCAGAAGAGAGGTGTGAGCGAGGCGATGAGTGTGTACGAACTTTTCAACGCCGTGACCGGACTGAACATCCCTGTAGGTGAAGAAGACGAGGCTGAGTTCATAGCTGAGGTAACAAACACAAGTTAATCTGTTCTTTGTTTTGTTGTTTCAGTTAATTTAATAATGACATCACTCAGGGTTACTGCAGGTCCCTAAAAACAAAAAGTATGTCTTTGATAGGTCTTTAAAATTACTGATTACATTTAGACTAAGTTTATTTTTTCCAACATCAAATCGATTTTTTACTTTCTGCTCATTCTTGTGTGTGTAGGAAGATCAGAGTTTCACTTTTACTTGAGACTTAAAGAAACTCACAGTTGAATAGAACCCACTCCATCAGGGAAGAATGGAAAATTCATGTAATAACCTGGTCATTCAGTATATCCAGGTAGTCAGCTGACCTCATTCTTTTGACTCATAACATTGCTGAACCTAGACCTGACCAACTGCAGCAGCCCCAGATCATAGCACTACCCCCACAGGCTTGTACGGTAGACACTAGGCATGATGGGTACATCACTTCATCCTAATCTCTTCTTACTCTGGTGCTCCCATCACTCTGGAACAGGGTAAATCTGGACTCATCAGACACATGACCTTCCATTGCTCTAGAGTCCAAGCTTTACACTCCTTAGAAAACTTAAGCCTTTTTTCAGATTAGCCTCACTGACAAGTGGTTTTCTTAAGGCTACACAGCTGTTTAGTCCCAATCCCTTGAGTTCCCTTCATATTGTGTGTGTGGGAAATCCTCTTATATTATCTTTTCCACAACCACAGGATGTGTCTCCAGATGTGGTTGTTTGAGAAATGAGAAGCTACTCACTGCATCAGTTAGGGTTTAATAACTTGTTGCCAGCTGAAACATATTCACCCATGCAGTAATTATCCAATGAGAGGCTCTTACCTATTTGCTTAGTTAAATCCAGGTGGTGACTTTTCTTTCTTTTTTTTTATATATATATAGTGGCTCTTCTTCCTTTGTCTTTTCATTCACTCATCATGTACTTGGTCTATAATTTATTCCACGAGTCAAGTCAAATGTTATTTCTATAGTTTAATGTCCCAAATGAAATGTTTTTCCTAAAGGAAAGTTTTGATTTGTACAACTTTTACTTTAAAACTTCTGCACCTTTAGACATTTAAAACGGATGAAGAGGTTTTCCCCAAATTAGTGAGAAGAACATAGGAGGGATGTTATGTACAGAATACGTGGATACAATTCTACATCCCTAAAAAGCCTTAAAGGTTCAAACATTTTCCTCTTCAGCTTGAACGAGCGAGAATTCAGAGCAGTAAAGGTAGAGAACTTGATGATAGACTGCAGCAGAGCAGATGTTCATTTAGACTGCTTACCACCAGGTAAACAAGGTCTCTCTGTTCTTCTTGACAGATTGTAGCTTTGGAGAAAAGGAACGAGGATCATGTGCAGAGGCGAGGGAAGAAAACTTTCCCTGTTGCCTCTGAAGACGGCAGTCCTCCTTTACAACCCGACGCCCATGACTAACGCTCGCCCAGCTCGCTCTCTCTTCACGATCCCACCGTGTTGTGAAAATGCTGTAAGGAGGAGGTGACCGGAGGAGGCGTCTGGAGGACATGCCAACTCCCATCTCCTGCCCCCATCACCCACTGACCCATTCCCTGACTGCTTCCTTTAAAGAGGCAGGACGGAGCGCCTCCTCCTGGCTGCAGGAGGAATGATTTTACTGAGCTGGATGTTGAAGTTGGGGCATTCTGGCTGCCGAGAGGCTCCAACAGGGTTTTCTGAAGCTGTGGCCACATCTCATAACCTCTGTTAATGCTGACCCCTGCTGATGCTGACTAGTGTTTTTGTGCAAAGTTTTTCATGTAGAACCTCTTTCAGCTGGAACCAACAGTAAACACAAACCCTTAAATATTTATTTAAAATTTTAGTGGAGATGCTAAAGTTTCCACTAATGTCAGGAAAAATATTCAGAAAGTGGGGATAAAATAATCAGTGTAATTCTACTTTTTTTTTTTAATTTAATGGTGCTCATCAGAAAGAAAGAACAGCATCTTGAGTTTAATTATGTGGATGACAGGGATGAATCAGATGTGACGTGCTCTGAAGGTTTACGAGTGAAATTGTCTAAAAACAGATTAAAGAGCAACAGGAAATAACATTTTAGGTGAACTCAGATGCTGATTTTTATGCTGCCAAATCACAGCGAAATAAATCTGTGCAGCCACAATGTCTGAATTGACTTAATTACTTTTTTACACCAGGTGTTAGGAGTGGTAAGTTGCAGGACGACAATAATATTAGCTATTTATGAAGTATTAAGTGATAAATTTAAATGCACTATTAAGCAAGACCCCGCCGTTGCCTTCCCTGTTTGTGTGTCTAAGTCCTCTATGCTACGTCAGGCTCTGCAAGCCCTATTACCAGCTGAATTTAATAAGAGCTCGCAGCACATCATTGAAACGACTTATTATCTGACCAACGTGAGAAAGCTTCAGCATTGCAGTTTTAATACCGTGTGTAATTAGGCAGTAGATCGACCAGCCTTAACTCTCGTCTGCCATTTTTTAAATTAGTTTTTCAGTCTAGAAGCCTCCATCTGTCAGGTTTCACACACTGAAGGGAACTACATGAATACAACTGTATGCAAGCACTTTGTATTTACAGACGTGTTTCAACTCCTGTACCATTAATCACTATATCATTTTCTCATATTTGCAAGATCTTATCATTATTAGATAAAGTCTGCAGTTGCTTTCTTTTGGGAGTTCAGCACACTAACACAGTATCGGTTCACTATATAAGATGTTTTAATGGAAACCTGAGAGTGTATAAGAGGAAAAAAGTTAAACATGTCAGAACTCTGAGGAAAGTTGAGTTTATTTGTGCATGTTTTAATTTTTTATTCCTCACTACAGCTGAAGTTAATTATTTGCAGTCTTAATCAATTTGCCTATAAAATAGTGACTAACAGGAAAGAAAAACATCAAATCCTGACATTTAAAATTTTCAATTAAATATTGACCATTTTTGGTTTCCAATGACTAAATCAATTATAAAATAATCTAAATAGTGGCCAAGTTGATTCATCCTTTCAGCTCTTCTCTAAATTCTGTTGCTGTGTTTTCAGCAGTTCAGGGGTGAAATGTAGAACGAGTCAGTGTGGTTTGGTTTGTTTGTTAGGAGCTAGAGCATGGGTTTTAACGTTTGGGTAACGCTTGAATTTAAAGTGCAAAAGAAATTTTTATGCCATGAGTCCAAGTTAACCAGTTATTCTAGCATCTTGTCATTAAATGTAAAAGACAAGAAGTAGTTCAGGTAGGGAGAGGTTAATTTCTTATTGCAGATGACCATGTGTTTTGTCTTTAATGGATATAAATTCATTATCATGACTGACTGTGCGATGAGGAAGAATGGTGCTTCTGCATTTAATGCTCCATGATGTGCTCTCTGTGTGAAACTGGTGACATTAAAAAGTGACCATGAAAACTGTCTCTGTTGGCTTTTTATTCAGTAACAATATAAAGACACAAAACAAAGAATGGTGTGGTTAAATGGTGATCACATTACAAGAAAAAGAACCCCATAGAAAGATAACACACTTGTAAGAAAAACAACTCCATACAAGGATAAAACACTGCTTATAGGAGTATAGCAACAAGAACTCTTCAACTTCAAGGCCGCTGACCTTTCCTGACCTTTCCTGTTTCCCGTCTGTGTTCAAAGTGCAGCTTCAGCACAGTACAACATGCTCTTGTTGCTTACAGGATTAAACATCAAACACATGTATCCTTCATAATGACAATAAGTAAAAAACAAGAAATTATTCTTATGAGTGAAGTAACATTGTAATAAGAAAATTATAAATCAGTGAGTAAATCATTTTTACTCTAACATACTGTATGTTTAGTTTGTTGATATTTTTTTCTTGGGTTGTTTTCACGTGATCTTCTGTCACGTGACTGCACAGAAACAAGAGAACTTCCTATCAGATTTTTTAAAAATAAAACACAAGATGTAGCGATGTTAAATTTAAGGTGAAATTTTGTACTGAATAGTCCAATAGTTTAGAGATCTCGGCAGTTTTGTTATTGTTTTTATTGTTTTTTATTGTATTAATGAATTCAATTCTCCCCCTGTTACCAGATGGCTGACGAAACCGCTTAGCAGGAGTTAAAAATCAATATTAGCTGTTGTTTTATTGTGAAGGATCAAACCGGAAGCTCCGTCGTCGGTTCCGGTTCTGCTGCTGTGGCTGTCAGGACGCTAAACTGAGCTAAACTGAGGGTGAACCCGTGATAAAGTGGCAGCCAGGTGTGTGAGGATGAGTGAGGAACATTACCTAGAGCTGTGCGAGAACCCGGTACAGTTTGAACATGCCTCCAGCGTCAACAACGTCTTCTTCGACGAGGCTAACAAGCAGGTAAGCTAACGCTAGTTAGCGCTGATGCGGCTAAGCTAGCTAATTCAGCCAACTGTCAGTTCACAGTCAGTTATATCAACAGTAGTCGAGGCTGTTAATAAAATGTGTTTTATTGCACTCCATGTGAAGTGTACCGTTTGAAATGGTGTCTAATTAATATGAAATAATTGGTAATCTTAGATATATTAATAGTTTAGAGTAAACAGCTAAACTTTGGCACAACTTAACCAATGGAAAAAATACTGTGATCCTTAATTGAATCAATCCTGACAGAACCACAGTGGAAAAGTACTAAGTTACTAACAAACAGATATTTTGATTGATTTTGAATTTAGTCTAGTCTAGTTTTTTTTTTTTTTTTTTAATCAACAAATGCCAAAAATTAACAAGCTTCTTGTGTCTGGGTTTCTTGCTGCAGGTGTTTGCAGTTCGTTCAGGTGGAGCCACAGGTGTGGTGGTCAAAGGCCCGGATGACAAGAGTAGCGTTGCCTTCAGGTATATTAACATTTGCAGGAATATGTAATGAAGTATAGTCCAAAGAACTGTGCTTAAACAAATGTACCAGTACAGTGTACAGTGTTAATCACATAATGTCTGTTTTCTTCCATAGAATGGATGATAAAGGAGAAGTGAAGTGCATCAAGTTCTCGATCGGAAATAAAATCCTGGCAGTTCAGAGAACCTCAAAGTCTGTGGTGAGTCTAAGAGTAGAACACGATGTGTTGACAGGTTTGCTTCTCTGTGAGATCTTTATATTTTCTCTTTTGGTTTGACAATTCAAAAGCTTTGAAAATTCATCTCAGTTCAGATGCAGGTATGATTTAGCAGAGGAATTCCTCTCTGTGGTGATAATGTTGGTTTACTTGTTTTTAAGTTAAAAATAGCATAATTTCATTGTGCTGCCCTGTTCTGAACCTCTGTGGTAACCAGACTTAAAGATAAGAGTTTAACTAGTGATTTTGTTTTTTGTAGGATTTCATCAACTTCATCCCTGACTATCCACACACAGAGTTCACCCAGGAATGTAAGGTATGTTATCACCTTCCTCACTTTGTTTTTCTTCTTTCTGATGAGTTGAGTTCTTACATAAGAAGAGTTACACTTTTATGTTTTAGACGAAGAAAAGTTTTGTGCTGTGTTGTTTCCCTGTAGATGAGGAACGCTAATGTTCTGGGATTCTGCTGGACAAACTGGAACGAGATCGTCTTCATCACAGATCAGGGAATAGAGTTTTACCAGGTAACCTGACATCATCTGAGCCTGGTTTTAAATGAACTCGCAAGAGGGAATGTTTACCCTGGATATTTTAATATTGTGCTTGTGTGTGTGTTTAGGTGTTTCCTGACAAGCGCAATCTGAAGCTGCTGAAGAGTCAGAGCATTAATGTGAACTGGTACCAGTACTGTCCAGAGACAGCTGTCATCCTGCTGTCCACCACCGTGCAGGGAAACATCCTGCAGCCCTTCGCCTTCAGGGTGAGGAGAGACTGAAGTGTGTTAATGCACTGTGGTTAGATGATGTATGCACACACAGACACCCCTCACCTAGTGTGATCTTAATAATAATTTTTTAATACATAAAAAAAGTTTATTAATAATGTTTTCACGTTGTCATTCTGGGTTATTATAATTTAGATATCATTGTTTAATAATAATAAAAATAAGAAGAATGACTCTAGCTAATAGATCAGTTTGATTTTTTGTTTTTTGCAGAATGGGACCATGTCAAAGATGTCCAAGTTTGAGATTGAGCTGCCAGTCGTCCCCAAACCCGCTAAACTCAGTCTATCAGAGAGAGACATCGCTATGGCAACCATGTGAGTCAGCTGCCATCACAGTTGTATTATATAATGGCTACTCTTTAAACAGATATTTATGTGATTCCTTAATAAAAAAAAAAAATCTCCAAATTATCTCTGTCTGTAGCTACGGCCAGCTGTATGTGATGTATCTGAAGCATCACTCGAGAACAGCCAACAGTCCCGGAGCAGAGGTGGTGCTCTACCACTTACCAAGGTATAAACACACACCCACGTTAGCCTCTAGTTTTAATGTTGAAGGGTTAGCTTTGGAGTTTTAGACCTTAGTGTCACAGTGCAGGTGCTTCTATGTCCAAAGCTTCATGTCCTAACCTCTGTGTGTGTGTTTCAGGGAGGGTGTATTTAGGAAGAGTCATGTGTTAAAGCTGAACACCACAGGGAAGTTTGCTCTGAACATCGTGGACAACCTGGTGGTGGTTCATCATCAAAGCTCCCAGGTCAGTGTGTGCGTGTGTGTGTGTGTGTGTGTATGAGTTTTATACTTAGTTTATACTGTGTTTCTATGAGGCTGTTATTTAAACCGACTGCATGTGTGTTTATCAGACATCTCTGATATTCGACATCAACTTAAGGGAGTCTGACTCTGCTGTCAACACACACCAACCTGTCCTACCTGCCAGGTCCATACACCCCTACAGGATACCTCTGTCAGGTACGTACACACACACCCCTCATTAAAATAATGCCTATCAGCTCGTCCCCTACAGGTCAGTATCAGCAGTTCTCTTTCCTGTCCTGTTTTATTTTATATCCTGTTCTCATTAAAATGAGCAGAATTAGCTGTTAAAATCTTAAGGCAAGTTCTAAAGCATCTGGATGAACATCAGAGATTATGATAAACAAATGTGACTCAACTTCTATGTGTTCACATCTGATGGAGTTCTGACTGAGAAGGAGCAGACTATATCCAGGTTTAAATGTTAATGTTAATCCTCTCTGAACGTGGCTGGTTCAGAGATTGTAACCTTTAATTTCTTTATTCTTTTGGTTCATTCGCTGTTCTCGTCTCTGCAGGTCCAGCAGTTGTTCCTTCTCAGCCTCCGGTGCCGTGTCAGCTCTGTATCCTTTGTGTCTAACAGAAACAGACGTTTACTGGCTCCTCTCTGTACTTTGAAGGTGTATATTTTACAGCTTTGACCTTGACCAGTCCTGTAGACTCATCGTCGTGGAGCGTCTTCCAACCAGACATCATCATCAGTGCTAGTGAAGGTGTGAAAAAAGCTACATAAACACATGCATAACCACGGTTTTACTGCTCTCTGTGATTTGTATTTTGCTCCAGCTTAGAGCTACTGATATCTTTCTGTCTGTCAGGTTACCTGTGGTACCTGCAGGTGAAGCTGCCTCCAACTGTCAACCTGCTGCAGGACAAAGGCAAACTGATGGACTTCTTGTTGCGCCGGAGAGACTGCAAGATGGTCATCCTATCTGTCTGCTCACAGCGTATGTCTGTCTGTGTGCTCTCACTTCACTTTCTACCACCATTGGTTTGTTTGTCAGGAAATATGCTGATTAAATTAATTCACTGAACTGTTTTTATAAATGGGAGGGGAGGGGTAACAGTAGCAGGAAGGAAGTCAAACCTTAAAATGTTGGAGATCAGACATGAAAACCACTCAATTTTCTGCAGTTCAGCTGGAATTAGTTTTTTCCTTTCCTCAGTTCTGGAGGGCGGGGAGAAGGGAAGTCTTCCTGTTGTGGCGACCGTCTTTGACAAACTCAACCAGGTGTACAAAGATTACCTGGAGGCCGAGCAGAGCTACACAGTGGTGAGTGAGGACTGGTTGGTTCATAGCTACAGTTTGTTTTTGTTAAATTATTCTACATATTGAAGAGCCGACTATGGTAAAAAAAATTTAAAACATTGATATTATGTAAGATGTTTAATCCTGAAAAATCTGTATGTGTGATTCACTTATACTCGAGTTGATTGTGTTGATTAATTTTTCGTTTGTAGGCGATGGAAACTGGTCCGAGTCGAGGCAGCGCAGCTCAGAAACGTCCGGTCAGAACTCAGGCGGTTATCGACCAGTCAGACATGTACACACACGTCCTGTCGTCTTTCACAGAGAGAAAGGTACAAACACACCCACACTGTTATTTATCTGTTGACTTGTGAAGCTGAAGTGATATTTTGGTAGTCGCAGACTGTAATTAACATTAACGGTTTAATTTTAGTCTCTGCAAACAATCTAAGCTGCTACTGTAGACAGACAATGAGCAAGTCTGCATTTCAACAAAAACTTTATTTAATTTGGTTAATCCATCCATCTACCTCATCACTGGTGGCCAGTAACAGTGAAATTAAAGATAAACTGAGAGTTATTGTTCTATACTGGTCAAAGTACTGAGAAATGCTGCAAACTGCTCAACTTAGTATGATCTTTACTATGAAATATTAAAGATCTTCTATTTTGTGTCCAACATAGGACCTTGTTTAGCTTCTAACACCATGGTGTGTGTGTGTGTGTGTGTGTTGTGCAGGGTGTCTCCCATAAGTTCATCATCGCAGTGCTGATGGAGTACATCCGCTCTCTGAACCAGTTCCAGATCACCGTCCAGGTAAAACCGAGCCTTATTTTCCACGTTAAGTCTTTGATTCTCATTGGTTTGTGACGTTAGCTGTAGCTAAAATATTATTTATTAGGAAAATTAAAATAATCTGTAAGTGTATTTACACAACAGTGTAAATTGAAATGTGGACTATGAGGAAGTAAACTATTAACATGTAGCTTAGAGGAAAGCTGAGGAGAAGCTATTCCTTTGTAATTTGTTGAACATTAATGTCTGAATTTGTTTGTCTCAGCATTATCTGTACGAGCTGGTCATCAAGACGCTGGTGCAACACAACCTGTTCTACATGCTGCACCAGTTCCTGCAGTATCACGTCCTCAGCGACTCCAAACCACTGGTGCGTTCAGACACATCCTTTATCATATGTGCAGAATAACTTGTTTGATAAAAATTTGACTTGATTTGCTTTTGTTACCAACTCTGGCTGCAGTTGATGATGATGTTTTAATTAATCTGTTTTCGATCAGGTAAAGATTACTCATGGAAATCACCAGAGTTAGGCCACTAACAGAATGAAATATTTAGTTTATTCTCACAGACATGTTCCAGCTTTCGTCTTCATCATCTTCATCTTCTGCAGCTCAGATCAGAAGTCACCTTTTCATGTTGTGTGGTTTCAGGCCTGTTTACTTCTGTCTCTTGAGAGCACGTATCCTCCTGCTCACCAGCTGTCCCTGGATATGTTGAAGGTAAACACACAAACACCTGCTTGTTGCAGATTGGCCTGTTATTTGTATTATTGTGAGTTGACTTTAAACTTTGTGTGTTTCAGCGTCTGTCCACAGCCAACGACGAGATCGTAGAGGTTCTGCTGTCGAAGCAGCAGGTTCTGGGAGCGCTCCGATTCATCCGCAGTGTCGGTACGTTCATGATAACTTGACTAACAGGAGACTATTTAAAAGCTTAAACCGTTATCTTTTTGTTTTTAACCATGTTTTCAAGATGTGGAAAATCCCCTGTAGTTTTTATTGTTGTCCTGTAGGCTCCTCGTTCATGTCTTCTCTGGACATGACATACAGAAGCTCCAATTCATTTAGTTAGCAGCCTCAAACAGATTCATGTCATTTGTGACATGGTTTGGCCTTTGTTTACGGTCTTCTTGCTAAAGTAGATGTTTTGGATGTGTTCAAGTTATAACGTCTTCTTCCTAATGCGGCTGCATTGTAACAGGTTTTCACTGCGCTGTCAGACGTTCTGACCCTGTTGTACATTTATATACAGACTCAGACTCTAATCTATTAAACTCTGTAGACTGTCATTAGTCACTTCTTTAAACAGCAGTTTATTTATATTCATAAAATAATCTCAGATTTTCATGTCTTTATGTGAAACTATTCTTATCCATATTTACTTTAAAGTTAAGTTACAGTAGAATCAGAAAAACTAACCCTGGTTCTGTTTCCTCGGGGCAGGTGGACATGACAACGTGTCGGCTAGGAAGTTTCTGGACGCAGCGAGACAGACCGGAGACCAGATGTTGTTCTACACAGTGTTCAGGTCGTTCCAGCAGAGAAACCAGCGGCTGAGAGGAAGCCCCAGCTTTAATCCTGGTGACCACACACACACACACGTCATGGACATTAAATTACCAAGATAATATAATCTGTGATGCTATGTTAACAGGTTTTTATTTTGAATAACTAAGAAATGTGTCTTTATCATTTAATTTGGCTTTAAAATGTCAGTTGGCAATAATTAATTATTTTTCATATAATCATAATAAGTTTAATCTTGCTCAGCCTGAGACCTAAATAAATAATAAAAGGACTGCGGACTATTCGGAAATCAGTTATTAACATGAACCTGTGTTTGTGTTTGTCTCACCAGGTGAGCACTGTGAGGAGCATGTGGCCCACTTCAAGCAGCTGTTTGGGGATCAAGCGCTGATGAAACCCTCCACTGTGTGAACCAACGGGGACTGGGAAAGACCGCCAGCGAGCCCGGGTCTGACTGTCAGCCAGGAGACAACCTGACAGAGAGCAAACCATCATGGACATGAATGTTTTCATGCGTCCTACTAAAACTAGCTCCTCACGTATCAACTTATGGCCACAGGGAGAAAACATGAATTACAAAGCAAAGAAGTCCTGGTCACATTTTTCAAAATTCAGAAAACATCTTTGTCAAGACTCACCCTGATTGTGAAGGTGTTTCCGGGTCCCTCAGACTGTCCCAAATAAAAATCCAGTTGTCAGGTACAAGTCACAAACATCTAGGGCCGTGCATGTGTACTCCCACAGATATGACTCCTGCAAACATCACAAGTTTTACTTAAATTGAAAACTTCACAGCTTTATTCCTAAGATATTATGACCTCGTTCTCTACAAACATTACAGCTTTACCCTTGTAAATGAAGTGAGGACTTATTAGGTATCAGATTACTGACCTGCGGTACGTCCTGCTGGTTTCTCATGTTGATGCCGCCAGTTGCACCGGTGCAGGTGATCACACATCTGATAAACATCCCATCAAGTAAACACAAGACCAATAATAAATAAGTTATATGGTTGTTGATGATCAGAAGGTGACGACAGCTGTTAGTGTGCATTTGAACCCTACTTACTGTAAGCAACTCAGGTGATGCTCTGATGTCATCTGTTGGGGCGGGGCCAAAGGCTGCACCTGTAAACATATATTGAGATATTTGAGGATTTGTACATATGACATGAAGTGGGCAATGAATGAAACATGTTTATTTTGTAAGATAAAGATTAATTAATTTCTGTGTAACTAACAGTCTAAATCATTTTAATTTAAACAGCTGTACTTTTAATAAAATAAATCTATTGTCTGTACTTTATTACTTTATAAAGATGCATTTTCAATGACACTATGTTTAGCCACAAGTTCCTATAACCCCTGAATGCACCGCAGATACACAAATCAGTCATGTATAGAACTGTAGAAAAAGATTAAGATGATTATTCAAATATGGTTTCAGTCCTTTTTACTGATGCATCTCATATTTACTGACACTCAATGTCTGGCCTGACCTTAATTCAATTTAGTTTTATTTGTATAGCGCCAAATCACAACAGAAGTCATCTTAAGGCACTTTACAGTGTTTAAGGTTTAAGACCTTACACAGTATAACTGTGTACAGAATTAATTAATTATAGAAAACTCACCAACCTTACTTGAGCAGTACCAGGAGACAGTGAAGAGGAAAAACTCCCTTTAGAGGAACAAACCTCCAGCAGAACCAGGCTCAGGGTGGGCGGCCATCTGCCTCGATCTGTTGGAGTGAGTGGAAAGAGGAGAGAGGAAAGAACAGCAGGCAACAAAATACAACAACAAGCAGCAAAAACATTGTGCAGGTCAACTGGATTCTGGAGATGTACAGCTCCAGGCTGAGGATACCTGCAGAAGAGTACAGAGAGGAGGAAACACAACTACGGGAGAGAGAAGACAAAAATCCCCATTATAATGTTACAAAACAGACTAAACCAATCCTCTATACCAACCCGAGTTTTATGACTTCATGATCATCAACAAGTTCCAGCAACAACACATGAAACATGAAATTATCTTTTAGTTTGAACAGTGAAAGTGAAGTGAAATTATGTCTAATACATTGAGCTTCAGTACAGAATAATCAGGCAGTTTCCATGTTTCACCACGAACTAACTAACATCAGTTAACTCTTCAACTTCCCCTCAAACATCAAGTGAGGACTTATTATATATGGTTCACTACAGTATTTAAATCTACCACTTAAAACACCACACTGACCATCGTTAGGGGATTTAACAAGTGGTTCCTTTTCAACAGTCACATGAGGCTGAAGTTAAGGACTGAGCAGTTAAGAGGGAGGTTAAGATAAACCTGACTTCGCTTATAAAGCAACTTTTTCAGTTTTTTAAGCCTTTAATTGTACTTTATACTTTATTTCATGACTAAATGACAATAGGGGTTGGGGTTTAGACAGGTGGACATAATTGTTGGTACCCCTCTGTTAAAGAAAGAAAAACCCACAAAGGTCACTGAAATAACCTGAAACTGACAAAACTGACAAATTTAATAATAAATAAATATTCACTAAAACTTAACTAATGAAAATCAGATTTGACTTTTGAGTTGTGGTTCAACAGAAGAACAAACTAATGAAACTGGCCTGGAAAAAAATGATGGTAGACCAACAAAGGATAATTTGACCATAGGGACATGTTAAACTAAAGTGTGTCCTGTAATTAGCATTGCAGGTGTCTTCAAACTTGTAATCAGTCAGTCTGACTATTCAAAGGGTTTGAACTGTGCTGTTCATGGTGTCTACCACACTGAACATGGACCACAGAAAGCTAAGGAGAGAGTTGTGTCAGGAGATTAGAAAGAAAAGAGACAAACATGTTAAAGGTAAAGGCTGTAGGACCATCTCCAAGCAGCTTGATGTTCCTGTGACTACAGTAGCACATATTTTCCAGAAGTTAAGGTCCATGGGACTGTAGAGAACAAGAGGACAGTCGATGACAAACTGAAGAGGCAGATAATACAAATGGTAACTAAGAGTCCATCTAGTGCAACTTCCACAGAGATTAGGGGGGAATCCAAGTTCAAGGTACATCAGCATCAGATCGCACCATCAGGGTTATGTAAAAATGAAGCTTAAGACCATCAATTGCTGCTCAGTGTCAGAAAGCTTGGTCTTTGTCACAGGTCATAGTTCTCCAACAGGATAACGACCCAGAACACAGCGAAAAACACAAAAAAGGGCTAAGAACAAATCACTGGACTAATCTAAAGAGACCTTCTACGAGTCCTGATCTAAATCATATTGAACATCTGTGTAAAGAGCTGAAACAAGCAGTTTAGAGAAGGGACCCTTCAAACCTGAGACAACTGGAGCAGTTTGTTAACGAGGAGTGGAACAAAATACCTTAATAAGATTAAGTTAAAGGGGACATCCCTTTGTTGTTTTAAATAAACTTCTGTTGAACCACAACTCAAAATCTGTGTCTGATTCTAGGAGTTAACTTTTAGAATTTTTCATTTATTATTACTTTTGTCCGTTTCACGTTATTTCAGGGACCTCTGTGGGTTTTTCTTTCTTTAATGGACGGCTGCCAACAGTTTTGTCCACGTCTGTGTCTTGTTGTCCTCACATGTAGACAAGATTAGAACAGGTCCAGCAAGTAGGGTTAAAAAACTCATTTAGCCTATTTTCACTATTCAGGCCTTTTCTGGAGTTTCACAAATCTCAACCCATCTTTTAATGAATCTTTAAAGTCTAGAGCTGGTTTAGAAAGATAAATGTGTCCGTTTCAGACCAGGACCTGTTTGAAGTGCTGTAAAAAGCTAAACATGACCTTTAGGGTCCCTTTTCTTTGTCTTTGTCAGCATGTTGTCTTCACTTTAAGCGGAGTTTCTTTTTGTTTCCTCACTAACTTCCAGCTTTAAGAAGCTTTGTGTCTTTTAAAAGTTTGAATTCCCACAGAACGAGCAGGAACACGACGTGTGAAGCACCTGAACGAGTCACAGAGCAGCTGTGGACGTGGACTCACCTGAACCACTCAGCTCCTGCAGCTCTTCGCTCGTTTTAAAGCCTCTGGGTTGTTTTTTTCCAGACTTAGTTTCAGACCAACAACCTGCACCACACTTCACCCACGGCTCGTACACTGTGGTCTCTCTGCAACAGCCCCCGCCATGTTCCGCCTGCTCACCGAGAACCACACACACCTGTAGCCGCCTCTCTCCTGTAGAGCGCCCCCCTCTGGCTGCTGAGGGTTAGTGTGTTGGGGGGGAGGCTGGGTTCAGATTCACCTGAGGAATAAACATCTAGACTAGAATCAAATCTTTATTTTTCAAACTGACCAATAAAAAGAACATTAAAATATTTGAGATTTATTAGTTAATACTGAAATTAACCTTTATGGTTTGAATCAAATTCCCACTTCTTTGTTCTTTTAATTTTCTTTTTTTTATGACCACATAATTAATAAATCCTGCCGGCACAAATTTAACCAGACAATGCTCATCAGACAAGACTTTTGTGAGCTTGTATTTTAAGAGTGTGCAGTATACAGCAGATACCCTCTACCGATAGGGGGTAGAGACTTTATTGAAGAGATTTTACTTGTTGATGTTAATACTGAACTTAGGAAAAATAGAGAAATGATGCTGGATTAAAAAAAAAAACTCTTCCTTTAAAAAGTATGGAGTTATCGTATCCAAAATGTTCAGTAAATAAGAAATCTAGTCATTATACTGACTAATTCTTGTTGTCTGTCTGTCTGACAACATGATATTGAGAACTAGATACATTCTCTGTCTGTGTCGTCACTCAGACCGGTTCGGTCAAACAGAAACATCAACGCAATATCCACAGAGTTTTGTTCCCTCCTCACTTTTTAAAGAAACAAATGCAGCTGTGTCTTTATCTGTGCTTCCCATGTGTTTTGGCAGCACAGTTATTTGTCGTTATCCTTGTTATGGAGTTTATCTAGCTGTTGCGTCTTTCTTATAGCGTCTTTTCCACATTGTCTAAGAAATGAAATGTGAAATGAGTTTCTGAGTCACATACAGGCCTTCTGTTGTCCCAGTGAAACAACAGAACCACTGTTCAGACTATGGCCAGTAAATCATGGAGATGCTGCTGCAGCCAGGTGGAGTCAGACGCTGGACATGTAAGACCGAAGAGACAGCTTTCTTTTGCACAGAGAAAGATAACAGCTAGTGGTGGATTCAACAAAACAAAGAAACTGGACAAACGTGACATCTATGACTACGATAGAGTTCCAAGGCGAAAGCCACTGCTGACCTAAAACAACACAAAGCGCTCGTCTCACATGTGCTAAGAAACATTTTGATTACCCCAAAGGAAAGTGGACCGATGAGACAAAATTACTTTTTGTGTAAGGTGTGTGTCCTGGTATATATGTTATAAAACCAAAGCGCATTTCATAAAAAGATCATACGAACAGTCAAACAGACAGACAGAAAGAGGCTCAACAAGCTGGTCAAGAGGACCAGTTCTGTCCTGGGCTGTCCACTGGACTCTGTGGAGGAAGTGGGTGAAAGGAGGATGTTGGCCAAGCTAACATCCATCATGGACAACACCTCTCACCCACTACATCGGACAGTGGAGGCACTGAGCAGCTCCTTCAGTTGCAGACTGTTACACCCTCCATGTAGGAAGGAGCGGTTCCGCAGGTCATTCATTCCCACAGCTGTTAGACTGTACAATGCCACAGTTTAAATATACATGTACAAAATCGGTCCATAGCCCATCTGACTGTATTGTTTTTACTTTATTTAATTTTTTTTTTTATTACATATAACATATTATATATGTTAAGTCGTAATAGTGTATATAGTTGTAGATTCTCGTAAAATGTTTATTACTTTTGTATTTTTGCACACCCTCTCATTCTTTTTGCACATTACCTGCTGTAGCAATTGAATTTCCCCATTGTGGGATCAATAAAGAATATCTTATCTTATCTTATCTTATTATATGGGGGTGGTACTGTGATGGTCTGGAGCTGCTTTGCAGATTCAGGACCTGGATGAATTTTTATAATTGATGAAACCAAGAATTCTGCACTCAACCAGAGAATCCTGAGTGATCTGAAAAAAACACCAGCAAGTTCAGTTTTGGAGTGAGCTAGTCAAAGTGCAGACTTATATGTGACAGAGATACTGTAGAATGATCTTAAACAAGTCAATTATATTAATTAACACAACAGAATTACACATTTTGTCATGAAGACCACAAACTTTCCTCTAATAATAAAGTTGGTTGATAATCTGCAACTGCTGCTGAAGGCTCTTTTTGGGACTTCGACAGTAGATTAAGTTGTGCCAGGAACTTTATCATTTTCCAACCAAACAAACTCAGTTCACTGTGAGAGATCTGTGAAGTTCAAATAGAGGAGATATCTGTGGCTACTTATCTTCACCTTTCCCTCCTACCTTTCGTGGCCCTTTAATGCACTATATAAGGAGGAGCAGTCGCAGTTTTCTCTGAGCTGTTAATGAGCACAGTCACAATGAAGTTCGTGATCTTAGCTTTGTTTGTTGCTGGTGGTAAGCTCCTGTACTCTTCCCATCAGACAATTATCCACATTTTTTTACACAAAGTCCCAATGATCTGCTAGTAAACCTTTTGGATTTTTAACTTTTGCTGATGTTAAGAGATGTAATTAAAGATCAATCACCACAATGTGCATTGTTGTCTCTCAGCCTACGGTTGCGGCCGGCCCACCTACCCCCCTACAATCACTGGGGGGGTTGATAAAGAAGAAGCTCGTAAGCACAGCGGGCCTTGGCAGGTACAGTATTTCTTTGGATGTTCTTTAAATTCCGGCCATGACTGAATTTAAAAAACATAAAATGTCATTAGTTAATAATAAACACTGATGTCTGTTCTCCTCAGGTGTCTGTGCAGTTTTTCCAGAGTACTGACAGATACGTCCATGCCTGTGCTGGCGCTCTAATCTCCAACCAGTGGGTCCTCACTGCTGCTCGCTGCGTCAGGTGTGGCTTACAAACTAAATCAAACAGGCAGGAAGAGCATAGACAGACAGACCTACGGTATCATACAGAGTGACAGAAGCAGGACAGAAAGAAGAAGAAGTTAGTGTGTTCTATTTCAAATGTTCACTTTAACTTATACTTCAATACTTCTTCTAAGGGTTAGGGTTAGGGTTACTAAAACACTGAGTTGGCAGATTGACATAGATTAGTCTTTAAACTGAGGTAGGTTTGATGATCAAATCTTTATTATTTTTATTGAAGATAAAAAGCAGTCCCACTGCTGTTGGTAAATGTAAGTGAACCCTTGGAGAGAGTCACAGCTTGATCCTATTTTAGAAGCAGTAACCTTAAACTAACACTTCTGTTAGCTGTGGATTAGGTCTGTACAATACTCAGGAACAATTCTGCTTTATTCTTATGCACAGAACTGTTTTATCTCTGTTATATTCTCAGGTTGTCTGTTGTGAACGAGTCTCTTGAGGTTATTTCACTTCAGCATCTCTTTTCAATTAAGGTCGTCCGCTTTCAGCTTCAGACTGAGCATTGGAAAACACAATCTGTATGATAATGAGGCTGTTCCATTGTCCTCGAGGCTGAAAAGAGCATCGTCAATGAAGCTTGGAACTCAGGATTCTGGTGGGCTCAGTCATAATAACAATGGATAACATGTTGCACTTCTAAGTACAGCACTTGATTCGTAGCATTAATGCTCATTAACATGCTGTTTCTAAATGTTCTACTCTGTTTGCATTCATGTTCCAGTAATAACATTGCCCTAATCAAGCTGTAGGCCCCTGTCAAATTCTCTGATACCGTCATGGCTGCCTGTCTTCCCGGGTTTGATGAACTCCTGTCTCCTGATGCTTCCTGCTATCTCACTGGCTGGGGAGATATGTGGGGTAAGTTCTGTCAACTTGAAAATAAAAGCAAACATCAACCAAATCTAGTAACAAAAATGTCTTTAATGTTTTAACAAACATTCAGGTGAAACGGCAGAAAATGTTAATCCACACAGTGAAGTTTCAAAATCACTTTTAACTATGATTTGGTCTTGCAGACGGGCCAACCTTAAAGAAAGTCTTGAAGTCCACATGAAGTCTGAATGTCTTTCTCTCCTCTGAAGGTTTAACTAGCACTCTACAGCAGGGTCCTACACCTGTGGTCGACAATTTTATCTGTACCAGGCCTGACTGGATGGGTAGCCTGGCGGACAAAAACATGGTTTGCGCCGGAGGATATGGAACCACAGCTGGTTGCGCTGTGAGTCTGAGTCATTTAAAAAAAAATTCCAATAAAATAAAAAATAAAATAATAATTTTAACTTGTACACAGGATTTAACAGTCAAAACTCAAAACCTAAACTTTAGCATGTATGTGTACACTGGATCACCACCATTCAGACGTTGTCCAGTCAACCTGGCTATTCTTGTGCTAATTTTATGTTAATTATCACATTTGTCTGTGTTAATGTTTAGGCAGATGGAGGCAGCCCCTTGAACTGTCAGAACCCTGACGGCTCCTGGACTGTTCACGGTGTGGCGGTCACTGGCTCTGTTGGCTGCAACATCCCCAAGAAGCCAATTGCCTTCAGTAGAGTCTCGTCTTACATCTTCTGGATCAACCATGTAAGTGGAAAAGCATGATACACGATGAACATGAACATGAGTTCATGGCATTAGAACAGTTTTCCTCTGGAAATGGAGACGCTCACCGGTAACAGGCTTTAAACAGACACACAGACCTAAAACAACTTCTCAATTTTCATGTCACATAAGAATTGACAAGATTCTATTATTTTAAAGATTATTAAATTGAGTGGGAGGAATGTCATATTTAAAAATGTTGTCTTTCTACTTTTAAGGTGATCACCACGCACTAAGGCGTGGATTGGATTGTGTCCATTCTAGTTGCTGCCACTAAATAAAGGGTGATTGACTAACAAGGTGTCCTTTGTGTTGTCTATATCAGGTGTCAAACTGTATTCATGTGTTAAATTAAGTGTAGCGACTATATCTATTATTTTGACATAATTTCGACCGCATCTTTTCACTGTAATCTGTCTCAATACAATACTGTCTCTAGGATATTTAAATATCATCCAGCAAAAACCACAACCTGTTCTGATTTGGGCTTTAAAAATGTGAAAAACAAAATCACAATGTAATGAACAGCAAGGAGCAAAGTAGTTTATACATGAAGAGACAATTCATCACAAACACTTTGTGCACAAAGAGCACAATATTGTCCAACATCCATCAGTGTAAACCAGGAGATTCACCTGTGTAATAGATGTGGGTCTTTACCTTTCCTGTGAAATATACCAGTTCAGGAGTAGTGTGTAAATGGCCAGTGTGCACTGCACGATATCAAAGTAGCATTCACCAACAAACGTGAAACGTGAAGTGGCCACAAGGGAAGTTGCAACCGGTAAATACCTGCAGAGAGTCCTGAAAAGTCCGCTGTATGGGGAAAAACTGCCAGTTATCAGATGCTCAGCCAGGAGAATAAGCTGGTGAAAAAGGGGAGATAGAAGCCACTATCATCAAGCTCCCAACAATGCACGGAGGGTTTCACTCCAAATCCAGAATCCTGAGACTGTACATGAAGTGAAAGGAAGGAGGTGGAGGACTAGTGAGCATCAAAGCTAGTGAGCATCTACTGTAGCCCATCAGAGAAACAACAGAGATCGGGAAGAGGACCCCCAACTGATGATATGCTTAGTGAATACCTCAGGCAACAGAAACTCAAGGAGGAAGAGGAGCAACAACAGGAACCATCATTCAGGAACCATCGACAAACCCCGGCACAGCATGTACCATCAGCACATTGACAAATCCTAGCAGTGGTTGGACAACGCTGGATTGAAAAACAGCACAGAGGCTCTAATCGTGGCAGCACATGAACAAGATCTAAATCGAGAACACAAATGAAGTAATGCATGCGCACAGATTATTTAATTGTCCTCAATTTAGAAATCTATGTGCACAATCTGCCCCTATGTATTTTAACTTCTTATTCGAATAGGAACAGTCTCTGAGACCAGGACTGTTACAAGTTAACATTAAATAATAGGACTAGATTTCCTGACCGACAGTTAATGATGAACTACTATAACTAACTTAACTTCTTCCACATCTGTACTGTTACAGCTTTATTCCAAAATAGATAAATTCAATATTTTCATTAAAATTCTACAAACCCCATAATGTCAAAGTCAAAGAAGTTTGTTTGAAATCTGCAACCTTCAGGCAATAACAAAAAATGTGTGTCTTTGTAAATGTTAGAAGCTTCATATGAGGAAAGGTTAAATATTGTCTGTTGTTGGTAAATATTTGTCTAAAAGACTTAACGTTAGGAGGAATACTGTTACGTCAAATGATTTCAGTCATACTTTTCAAAGTACATTAAGTTAATCTATGAGTGCTACACTTAATTCTGAATTAGGCTCTTTATGTGAATTCCAGCTCTTGATGATAAAAACTAAGAACCTTTAATTCCACTGACCTGTATAGTAGTTTTTGGCCTTGACCTAATACTCCCGTTCCCGGTCTCTTTGATGGTCACCTAGCTCCACCCCAGTGTTAACGTTTGACTGAGGGCAGATTTCAGAGAAGTTTGTCCAGATTCTGAAGGCTTCGTGATATTGTGTATACATATATATGAACTTTGTGGTTTTCACTCTCTTTGTTGCTGGTGGTAAGGATCTTTCAGTTGCTAAAAATGAACCACACATAACACTGATACATTCATCTATCTAAAGTGCTGTTAAATTAGTGTTTCAGCAGAGTAATTTGTGTTCATTCAATCCATTTCTGTGTCCTCAGCCTACGAGTTCACTCCCAGACCTACAGTACACAAAAGACCTGTCTAATAAGCATTTTCAGTTTCATTTAATATTTTCAAGTATAATGTCAGAGAAGATTAAATCTCAACAAGAAAAAAAAAGTTTTTAAATGACTGGTACTAATACAAATAGGAAGTTGTTAATTAGTACACTAAAAATTAATAATAGCTTTAGTTATGCACAGATGTAAATAAGGTTGGTGAATGCAATTTCTGACATTGACTTTATCATTTACTTGGGTTTCAATTGGGTTTTTTTCTTTTCCCTAAATATTTATTTTTCCAATAATCAGTTCCAAGTTACATACAGCAGCTCTTCTTTAGTGAATTGTCATATTGTCAAGTAAAGAAAGACATGAACGTCCAAAACTTTTGATTCACACACCTTTCCTTGATATAATCTTTATTGCTTTTTCTTATTGGGTTGAATACAGAACAGGTTTACATCTCTTGACTTTGTGAAACACTGTCATGTTTTGCTAACAGCCCAGGCAGGAGAGGACAGATGAGGGGATGGAAGAGACGGAAGAAAGGATGGAAACAACCACAGAAAATCAGTTTTGCAGATGATTGTGTGTTAATGCTTTCTTTGATTGCATGCATAAGTGTGTTTGTATTAGAGGAGGGATGTGTTGAAATCTCCTCCGTGTTGATGTTCCCTTTGACTTCTGACTAGAAAAGAAAATTCAACATGAGAGTTAAACCAAAATGTGTCCGAGTGAGAGGAGAACAGAAAAGTGAAAAATAATCTGGTTACAAAACACCAAAGTCCAACAACATCTTTTCTGTTAGGTGATGACGAGTTCACAGTCAAGTGCTAAATGTAGTGATTGACAGTTCTGAATCATTATTTAACAAATAAAAGAAAAATTAATCAGGACTTTGAAAAAACAAGTTGCAACTCAGGTTGTAAGAACAATAAGCATTTCGAATAATGGATTTGTGAAAGACCCTGAGAGCGAGATGCTATATATGTATAGCGCGATAGGAGATGGAGAAAGGAGAAATCATCCATAATTAAACAAATTAGATTAACATGCAAAATAAAACTAGCCTAAAACTCACCCTTTAACTGAACACAATGGATTTTCACAGTTTTATATGCATTTATATGTCAGAGAAAAAAAAACAAAACAAAAAACAACAAAAATCATTTCTCAGCCGAACTAGAAATAAACAACAATAGAAACAATAGACCCATACAGTCTGTTCTCAACTCATATACAGGAGATCCACATAAAGCTTTTTGGATTCAGAGAGATTTCTTTTATTGCCAAGTCTGATTCTTACCCCGGCCCGCCGCTCCCTACGGCAAAAGCCGGTTAAGTCCACAACACAAACCATCAGTTTCTCAAAACAGTTCTGCAGCATAAATGTGAATTTCTTTAATACATGGCTTCTTCTCAAGTCATTGTAGAAACTAAACTTGCATCCACGCACACACACTCACCCACACATACACACACACACGCACCTGGGCTCCAAATAAATACATTTAAAAACAGTTCATGTGCATTCGAATGGAAGTCCAGTATTCATATGGCCGTGCACGCACATACATACACACAGTCAGACGTATATATATTCCCAAGGGAGAGCGGTGTACAGAGAGAGCTAACAAAACGTAAAACAGCTGACAGACAGTGAGAGGGAGTTTCTTCACAGATTCGGAAAATAAAAGGTTCAAAATAACTTTCAATGTAATCCTACGGATTAATTTGGGTTTTGCAGCACAATGTCCGCTCGCTGTTAGCCGGGTTTTTAGCACCAAGTGAAGCAAGATTGAAAGAAAAGACAGAAGTATAAATGTTTTTTGCATTGACATCATTTTTAATAAATTTGTTGGGATCACTGGATTCAAACAAATATGTATTTTGTGCAGCTTTTGCTCTTTTGTTTCGATTATTACATGGTTGAATAAAATTAAGTTAAATAAAATCCTTTTGAACTCATTGTTCTAGCACGTTTGATGGCTCGCTGACATATTTACAAGCAAATTTATCACTAGAAGTTATCATTTAATAGTCAATGTTTAATTTCTGCTGAGTTCTTTAAATCTGTTGCACATCATCAAGCTTCTGGTGTCAACTACTTCGCGAGATACCACAACTGCTACAAAACTCAAATATTCAGAGTATTTTTTTTTTTTGGCCAGTTTGTCTGAAAAATAAAAGAGTTATAGAGAGAGAAAAAAAACAGAAGGCATTTTAAATTTGACTAAACTCCAGGTTCTTGGCTCTGTCAATCTAATCTGCTATAAACACGAAACACCAAAAAGCATCTGGGTTTGGTGGAGTTTGGACAGTTCAAGGGTCCAAACTCCAAACTTGGACCGAGACACAGCTACACTTTAAAGACAACCTTGGATATACTTTATAGAGAATTTGTTGCTTCTCCTGTCTCCTTTATGGACCTGCATCTTTGTCAAGATTCACACATCAGATATAATTTTTTCACTCGATCCTTGATGTTTCTCAAGTCTGAACATTACGTTAAAGTGACGGAAACTCCCGCTCTCTTTCTGTCTTGATTGTGTCGCAATATTCCACTGTAGTAGTACTAGTAGTAGAAGTAGTAGTAGTAGTTATGGAAGTTGTTAGTGCCAGTTGGTGACAGCGTCCAGTCAGTCAGTCTGGTTGTGGTTGTTCAACATATTTCTATTCTTGACTGACTACATGACTGACTAGGCGACGTTGCCTTACAGTTCTGTTATGAGCCACTGAGGTTCGATTTGTTTTGCTTATGAGGTTGCTTGATATTAAAAAAAATATATATTTTTTTTAATGTACAAGAAGAAAAATTATCTTTACACAGAAAAGAAAACACACATACACACTACCTGTCCCTCTGGTTGTGATATCAGCATCAACAAATGATCCAATTTTCCTTTTATTCTCTTATTCATTTGTGGACATGTCGGATTAGGTTTGTTTGAGGGGGTTAAATTAGCTCTTTTACTTGTGTTTGAGTAGGGTAATACAGCTCAGGAACACAAACTAGTGTTGAACTCCCACTCCCACCAACCTATCGATCCATTTCTCCGTCTCTCCATCCATCCATCTCTTTCAGCCACCTCCTGGATACAGCTGAGGGCTTAAAGTGTAAGAATGTATTATCAGTTTTACATTGGAAAATTACAACTGATTGTCTCCAACGGCAATTTATTGCCATGTGTTTTTACGTAATGACTAAACTCACTGACAATACATCAATAGTAAGTTTGACCATTTTGTTTACATGTTTAAAAAAAAACAAAAAACTAATGAAATATGTCACATGCAAATGCATGTTTTTTTATGAGCTCTCCTGTCTCAGGAAAGAGTGATGAGTCCTTAAAAAGACATTTACCTCAGTAAAGACAGGGCTAAATAGCAACAAACAGGGCCAAAGTGGTCCAGGGCCAACTCAATACCAAGATAATACTGGAAGGACACGAGTTAGGACTACTATCAGTCTGCTGTGGTCAGTAAACCTTACCTAGCAAATGTGTCGGCCATTTAAATGTTTTCTGATTGCTAACACTAAGATATTATTGAGTTGGCTTAGTTAAATTGAGTGGACTGGTTCAGAATAATGATTAGAGCTAGCTAGGGCTAGCCTGATCATAGAAATTGAGCATGTTAATGCACTGATAGCTTGATTAACGAGTCTGAGCATCCACTGCACACATTTCAGGCTAATGAAACAAGGGCTAGCTAACCCTGCCAGAGACAATAACCAAGAGAAAGCATTGGTTTCCGCTCAGTTGGGTCTAGTTGTATGTGTCTGACCAGGCTAATAACTTCAGCGAGCTAAGTGTTAGCCCTTTTATAGCTGTGGTGAACTCAAGTTAATGAATAAGTGCTGTTTTCTTGTGTGTGAAGTAAGGCTAATGACGAGAAAGAACTTGCTATGTATGTTTTACGCTATGTTTGATACAGAGTTACCTCTGTTTAGACCTTTGTTTAAGCCAAGCCTGCAACAACTTAGATATGTTAGCCCTGGTACGCCATGTTTGACGCAACACTATTGAGTTAGCCCTGACCAAGGCCCTATTGTTTTGCCCCCAGTTAAAACTGGATCAGCAAAGATTTAGCTTTGCTTGCCCTGCTAAGGAAGACATTTGATTTAAAGGGTTACCAAGAGAGCTCCTTCTCTGTCGTTTTAATGGTTGCAGTTAAAAAGCAGAGGTTGAGGTAAACTGAACCTGCGTCAGATGTTAGCGGTGAACATTAGCACACCCGAACTAATGTAATAAACCATAGAGAAACACTAAGGGGCAAAGATGGGAGACAGGCGAGAGTCTCACACACACACAAACACACACACACACACACACTCATACTCAACATAAATTTTGATTTGTTCAGTTATATATATATATATATGTAAAAAAAAAAAAATCCACAAACAAGAATTCCCCTCCCTACAACTAAATATCACACACGCCAAAAAACAGAAAATACTCTAGCATTGCGTGCCACATTTGAACTCTCTGTACACACATGGAATCAACTGAGAATTATAATGAATGAGAAATTATTAACACACACAGACACACACACACGCAGACAGACGCGTCACACACCAACTCACAGGGTGGCTTTGAGGGGTGAAAGGGCATCTCTGCCCTTTCAGGAGTTCTTTTTCCACACATATGTGTTGTGACTTTGACAAGTTTGTGAATGTTTTGTGTTTTTATGTTTTTAGTTAGAGTCGGTTGAGAGACAGGGATTGGAGTGGAAGCGAGCCATTAGACGACAAGTTGTCGGCCTTTCTGTCTTTTTCCAGTTACAAAAAGCTTCCTTAGTCACGCACAGGGAGATGACCATTATCTGCTGAATACACTGGGCTTGACTAGCCATCGCCTCCAGGTTTATCCAAAAATACCTACATGGGTGGTCAAACAAGAAAAGCGGCTGGTGAATTTTGGACAGCTGTGTGGCTGGCAGACCAAAAAAATCCAGTCCCCACCCTGACTAGCTTGCCCTCAAATCCAAAGCTGGTTCAAATCTTAAAACCGAGTTGTTCAGTCTCTGTTGTGCGGCCAAAGCCCAGCTGTGATTTAAATACATTAGAATAAATGCAGAAACTGACAGTCCATCTCAGTCTGTCTGTCTCTCTGCATCGCCAATGTTGATCATGAATTCTCTAACAGAATCTAGAACAATAATAAATCGTAATTTTATTCTTTTTATTGCTGAAATATAGATTCCCCGCACAAAAAAATAGTAATGCAAATCATTGTCATCATAAAAAGCTATAAAAATTAGATCCATCCTCCGTAATAATGCAGATAAAGATATAGCAAAAAACATCATAGAAGTAGGACTAGTAGTAAGGCACTTCAACAAAACGAGGTTTTCGTCTTTCTCAAAAAGTTTTCCGGGCTGGTTTTAAATCATCATCAGGTGTCTTTCCATGGCATGGCACTGTGGTGATATTAGTTTGAACCGCAGGGGGAGTTTCATTCTGCTCCCACCAGAGGAGGCTCTCCATTAGGGAGGATGTGCTCCAGAGGGGGCTTGGCATGGATCTCCAGCAGATCCTGGATAAAGCCCTCTGTGGGTGCGGCCGCTGCGGATTCCTCCTGTTCACAGCTGGAGGATGAAGGGTCTTTGGAGGTGTTCGAGTCGGGCGTTGATTTTGCGGACTCATAGTTAGTAGTTGACTTTGTGTCAGTAGCTTGTTGGCTGGGAACTGTGTCAGCGGGAGGTTGTTGCATCGAAGACTTGGAAAGTTTGGATTTTTCCTCACTGTCTGGGTCTTCAGAGGCAACGCTGGTTGGTTCAGAATCGGCACCAGATTTGGCACGTTTTGCAGGGCTTTCCTCTTCCAATGTGGTTGATTCTGCTACATCCCTAGTTTCCCGCTGACCCTCACCCTCCTCTTTTACATCCTCCTCCTCCAGCTCCTTGGTTCCAGCGACGCCGCTCCCACACTCGCTCTCGTTCTCCGAGGGCGGGCAAGTAGAAGTTGGAGTTGGGGTGCAGGAGTCTCCATCCTCGCTGGCATCATCATTCGCATTGCATGATCCACTGGTTCCACGGGGTTTCAGGTGGATCCTTTGATGGCGAACCAGACTGTGCTTCAGGGTGAAAGTCCTCTCGCAGGTTTGACACTGGTAGGGACGCTCACCTGGAGAAACACACGATGAAAAGAAATCAGAAAAAAGCACAAAACTATTAGAAAATATAATGAAATCTGTGTATGTTAAATTAATTAATAAAATTATTTCAAAATAAATAAAAGTAATCAAACTAAACAATATTTTATGTCAAAAAATGTTGGAAATAAAAGAAATAAAAGAATTTAAATGTTTAATAACATTTAAAAAGCAATAAAATACAAAGCCACAAAATAAAACCATCAATAAATATAAATCACAAAAAGAAATAAAATAAAAATACATACACAAAACATACCTTAAGAATAAGAACATTTAAATTCAAATCTTAATATAAACAGACGATATAGTTCAAAGAAACATTCTAATGTGTAAATTAATAAAATCTATGCATTTACATTTTAGAAAATTAAAATATTAAAAAGTAATAAATACATGTTAAAGAACGTAATCGTAAGACATAAAACATATACTATAAGCGAACACATTGGATGGACAGTTGGATGTGAGTCGTACCTGTGTGTGACCTCATGTGTCTGGTCAGATCCTGCAGAGACCAGAATCGTTTGCCGCAGACGTTACAGATTTTCTTCCTCTTATCCACTCGTCCTCCTGGCGCCTCTCCTCCCTCTAAACTCTTTGGTTCTGACGCCTCCTCGTCGCTCCTCTCCTCCTTATCTTTCTCCTCGTCCTCTGACTCCACGCTCTCACTAGCATCACTCTCACCTCCTTTCACAACTCCTTCCTCCTCCTCCACTTCTGTCTCTTTCTTCTGCTCCTCCTCTTTTTCCTCCTCGTTTGGTTTGGTGGTGTTAATCTCCGTCACCTCCTCTTTTGCTGGTGGGTTCTCCTCCGTCGGTGCATGAATCGGTGTCTCCTCGGAGAGGTGCGCTCTCTCGTGTCGAGCGAGGGTGGTGGCATAACGGAAAGTCTTCTTACACACTCGACATACGTGTTTGTACTCGGGCTGCTGCTTCACCGCAGGGGAGGAGGTGGCGGCGGTAGCACATTTCTCCTCTAAGTTTTCTGTCGCCACTTGTGGAGCAGATGTAGAAGATGAAGAGGAGGAGGTTTGTTGAGAGGGCTGCTCTTCCTGAGCGGAGCTTGAAGATGTGGAGAGCTTGAAATCAATGAGCTTCTTGCCAAAGTTCAGGTCCAGACTCTTGTTGCTATGGCAATCATCATCATCGGTGCTCTCCACCTGAAAATCAAAGAGATTTAATGAAAACTAGAAGATTTATCAACAAGGTCTTACTTTATCTTACTTTAGATACTGTTACTCTCATCTAATTTATTCCTTATTTAACTACTGATTTTAAAAACAAAATCATCAGCATCACCTTAATAATCAAATAATTCTAAATAATGAGGTAAAACTTGTATGGGAGTTGGTATCAGACTGGCTGTCAGGACTTTGTTTCCCTCGCACCACAGATATTATGTATCTTACAGACCTACAGCATATTCATTACTGACGGGGTTACCAACTGCAACATCAAACCCCTCCAGATGACCCAAAATGCAGCAGCGTCATTTTTGATCAGCCAAAAAGGACACATTACACCACTTTTCACATCTCTGCACTGGCTTCTGTCAAATACCTAAATGCAAATGTAAATTCAGTTTTCATGTTAATTACCCTCAAACAGAAAGTAGAGTTACCTTTGCGCTGCTGCTCTGTGGAGGCTGTTTTCCCTGTGCAGCTGTGGTCTCTGGAGTCCCCTGCTGGTCCGGTTGCTCCGTGTCTTCAGTCTCCTGCTGCTCCTCTGCAGAGCCAGCAGCTGGGCTACAAGCTGCAGCACAAACAAAATACAACCTCTGTTAATCATCAACAACCCTAACTCGATGACAGAGTCTGCACCAACATGGATTAATAATGATTGCTATTTAGAAAATTGACCATCTAACCATATTCAGGACATTTTATGCTCATCTTTACATATCAGCAGATGTCCAACCTCAGCCTAGTGACTAACAGCAAAGCACTAAATTGAAAAGCACAAACTAAATAACTGCATAAACAACCCAACTCTTTAAATGGAAACAGCTGAATCCACATCAATTATTCTGATTAAGTTCTACTCAGATAAGATCTACAAAATATCAAAAACAAGATGATGTCTTCAAAGATCTGTCCTGTTTTTGTCCTGCTTCTTTGTTTCTGCATGTTTCAACCCTGATTTAAAGCCCCGAAGATGGGGCTGCAAATTTGTGTCAAATCTATTACTACTTACCTGGATGTAACAATATTAGCTTCATAAATATAAAAATCTTTTTTCACCTGATTAACACTCCCAAAAGAGGCAGCAAAGTGTGTTCAAAAGTGAGGTTTGGCTTTATATACCGAGACGCAAACACGCCTTGCGTCGTCCGGATAAATGTCTAAAAAGCTAATTGTGTACACCCATTAAATACAATATGTGGTTGCTCTCATCTGCCATCTGCATGGCCCTGAACATCTGGTGACCTGAAGCTATACCCAATTATTATACAGCCTGTACTCTTTCTTTTGTGATCTAAAAAGATCACACCTATTAGATCCTCTCAGAATCAAACTATACATAATGCAGTGGCAGTTCTCTATTCTAACTGAGAACTCCCCCTTCTCACTACTAAAAATAGGACGTACAGGGCAGATCTGAATATTCTTGACATTTTTGTTTTTCTACAATAAAATCCTCAAAATGTATATTCTTCTCCAAAATGACTAAAATTCATTAAATTAAATTAAATAGTCAAAGTTACTGCTGATAAATTTCCATCGACTAACCTTGGCTTGGTTTGTGGGTGGGGCTTGGCTGTGCTGACTCCGCCTCATGCTCTGAGGGGGGAGGGCTCTCTGTCATAGGGGCGTGGCCTGTGTCAGCAGCGGTAACGCTACTGAGGTCTTGTGCTTCTGTCGCTATCTGCTCCGTTTCTGACTGACTCTCTGTGGGATACAACAAAACACAATCAGTCCAAACTTAATACCAGTGTCAATCAGTAGTTCCCAGCCTGGAGGTCTTTGTGGTAAAAAACATTATTTTTTACATATTTTCTTTTTCTAATGTCAGTCTAGTTGAAACAGTCTGCGATAGTTGAAAAATTCGACATTTCTTTTGTTACAAAAAAGTTAGAAGACTACTCACATAAACAGTATGCATATTTAAAACACCTTTTTTATTTAGCCGATTACAAAACACAGGTGGAATAAACAGGAAGTGGATCACTTTAAATCAAAGTCAATTAATAGTGCTGTTAGGTTAAAATATAGAAACCCCAGCCTGCTACTATACATGGTATTTTCTAACCTGCACTCTCGTGCGAGCCTTCATCTCCATCTTTTTTCACGTAAACACCGTTGCGTCGCAGTGTCCTGTGTGTCACACCATGTTTCCTCAGCAGGTGGCGCTCGCAGTTGGATTTGGTGGAGAAGAAGGCATCACACCTCGGACAGGGGAACGGCTTCTGACCTGGAGAAAGACAAAGGATTGGGATGAAGAGGAAACAATAGGACCAACTTTAATTACTTCTACATAAACAAAACAATCAGACCCAACTCATAGTTTCCATGAAAAATTAGGAGCCGTGTGTTTGAGAAACTCAAAAGAGAATGCTTGTCTTTATGTCTTTCTCACCTGTGTGTGTCAGCATGTGCCTCTGCAGTGAGCTGGCCCAGGGGAACACTCTGGGACAGAAAGGGCAGGTCATCTTCTGGACAGAGTTGGAGTAGGCGTTTTTCTTCCCTTTAGACTGAGGTACCGTCGCCACCACAGGCTTCACCTCCTCCCTCGCTCCTACCTCCTCCTCTGCTCCTCCTGCTCTGTCGACATCTGTCCACAGGCATGGGTTCATTAAGTCTCAGTTTATATGAAGTCAGGTTCAGGTCCCCCCTCCCACCCATCACGCATCCTCCTACCTCTCTGTGCACCCAGGTCTGCAGCACCAGTCTGCAGGTAGTTGCTGAACTTGTTTGCGTCAGTTGTGGCCAGCATCTTCTCAACGCTGGCAAACTCCCCACTGGACTCCAAGTCAATGCCTCTGCCACTCACTAAAGTCTTCTCCTTCACTGCCAGAGTGGCATGTTTCTTTCTGGTCCTCCTCCTGTTGAATCAAAAGCACATGAAAACACTGGACAAATAAATGACTGGGGACATTAAGTTTTTTAACAAAGCTCACAAACCTGGAAGATCCCTCAGATGTCTCGTCACTTTGTGTCTCTGCAGAAGAGGGTCCCGGGGCGTCTGCAGCAGAATCGGCCTGAGAGGAAGCGACAGCTGGCTGGGGTTTGCCCTCCAGTGAAGCTGCTTCTCTCTTCAGGAGGTCTGGAGCCCCAGAGACTGAGTGGATGATCTGGGCGATGGAGGCCAGAGGAGGGAGCTCTTTAATGGCAGAAGAAGGTGATGAGGACATGGAGGATGTCGGTTTGGGCAGCAGCGGTTTGAGGCGCTGAGCTCGTGCAGAGTTGTTAAGGTTGGGGAGGGAAGTGGGGGAAGGGGTGGATCCAGGGGGGAGCTGGTAGCAGCCGAGCTGGGGGTGAGGGTGAAGAGGAGGCATGGTCGTCTTCTCATCCTTGGAGAGAGCTAGAGCGTGTTGCTGTTCGACGATGCTGCTGCCGCTCTGCTCTGTCTTGATCTCCCTCCTCTCTCCGTTCACCGACTCCCTCCGCTGCTTCTTGCTAGGGATGGACAGGTCAATGGGCTGGTCCAGGATGGAGCAGTCAAAGCTAGGGGAGACACTCTCCAGTTTGACCCCAGGAGATCCTGACTGGCTACGGGTTCCACGGCCTTTAGCGGAGAAGTCCAGCGGCTGGTCCAGTTCTGGAGGATAGACTGTGTTAGTCATCTCCTCCACCTTCACCGCTTGGAGTGTCTGTATTGGAGACTGAGTGATCCCGTTCAGCACCATCTGATTCACCGGGGCAGTTTGGGCTGAAGCGACCGTAGCGGCAGGCCCAGCTGCAGGCAGAAGCGTGGTTATATGATCCTCAATCTCCCTCTCCTGCACCTCAGGGTGTTGCTTCAGCAGGTGGTGGATGCAGTTGCGTTTGGCCAGGAAGGCAGCACCACAGCGTCTGCACTCAAATGGCTTCCTCTGGCAGCCATTGTGCGTGCGCAGGTGGATCTGCAGTGCCCGGTAAGTCTTCAGGTCCTCACCGCAGAACCGGCATGTCGTCTCAGCTCCAGTGCAGCCCATCTCCGTGTCCTGGGTAGTGGTGGTTGCCGCAGCAGTCATCGCTGCTGTGATGTTTGCGGTAGTGGTGGAGGTGACATACTTGATGTTTTTCTCAATGTCCTTCCTCGAGGTCTTGTTGTGCTTCTTCCTGAGGTGGCGCTCACAGTTGGCCTTAACAGTAAAAGGATAATGGCAGACTCGGCAGACATAGGGCCTCTCGCCGCTGTGCGTCCGCAGGTGTCGGATCAGCGTGGCTTTGTCTGGAGCTATATAATCACAAATGTTGCACTGGTGAGGGAGGATGCCGAGGTGGAAGCGCATGTGAGCCTGGAGGAGGCTGGAAAAGGGAAACACCTGGTCACAGAAGCGGCATGGGAACGAGCCTTTAGCTGAGCCGGCGTTGGCGTTATTCCCCCCTTTGGTTGCTGGCTTTCTTCCACTGAGCCCCGTCTCCTCGTGAACTGCTGTTGAAGCAGCTGGTGGCGACTCTGACAATGGTGTATGAGCATCACCCATGCACTCTGCATCCATCTGCCCTCCGTTCCCAGCTGAGGAGGAAGACGAAGAGGATGAGGAAGGTGTTTTGAAGAGTGTCGGAGTGGGAGGTGGCAGGCTGGGGCTGATGCAGCCCAGTGAGGCCTGCTGGGAGCTCTGGAGGGGAGGAGGAGTTGTTGCTATGAGGCTGGAGCGAGGGGTGATGGGAGGTTTGGGCTTTAATGGAGGCATCGCTTTCTGACCCTGGACTTGACCTGGAGGAGGAAGGAAGGAAACTGAATTTTACCACCATTAGGAGTCAGTAAGTCAAGAATGACAAACATTCCCAAATCTGTACTACACGCTACACTACACTTTTGAGGATCTGAAAACATCAAAATCAAACAGATATACACCAGTAAGTTCATCCAGGGATTAAACCTACACACACCTTGACCTGCAGTAAATCCAGGAGCTTTGGCCAAAGCTGGAAGGGTCAGTCCCATCTGATTCGGTGCCGCAGCTGCCACTTTGAGGATCTGCTGGATATCAGCTAGTTCCATGATCCCAGTTCCACCTGCTTCTCCGGGTTTGGCACCAGATGAAGCAGCACTTGCTGTCGCGGCGCAACCATCTGACTGCAGGAGGAAGCCGGTTTGGAAGGGCTGCAGGGAGAGCAGGCTGAGGGCGTCTCTCTGGGAGAGGCCCTGCAGGGCCGAGGCTGAGCCCGAGGCCTCCAGCAGAGGGATGCTAAGGGCTGCCAGTCCACTCACACCCAGTCCTAAAGTCAGCCCCAGGCCTCCAGACAGGTAGGCTGAGGCCGGCTCCTGGGGAAGGCTGGAGCATGGTGGCTCCACGTGGATCACCTTGATACTGTCCAGATGGGCCTGATGGATCTCATCATCAGTGGGACCAGATTTCACCTGAGAAATAAAGAGCAGGTCCATCAGATGACAGCTTCATTGTTCCTTGTCTTTTACACTGTTGCAAGATTTTACATCACATGTAAATTCATCATACATGTGATTATGAGAGCTCACCTGAGAAATGTGTTGAAGGCCGAACACATTCAGGAAGCCGGCCTGCTCTGAGGGCAGGACTTCTTTCTCAGCATCCTGACCGTTGTTTTCTGTCTCATCATCGTTTTCTGCAGCTCCATCCTCTTTGGCTTTCTCAACAGTTTCCTCTGCATCGTTGTCGGTGGGTTTGTCGGGGTGGGAGGTGGTTTTATGGAGGTCCAGGGCAGAGCGAAGAGGGAATGCTTTGTCACAGCAGTCACAGATGAACCGGTGAAATTTACTGATACAGCGACGAAGGTTTGTTTCACACCAGACCTGGACAGGAAACCAAGGAGGATTAAAACCTCAGACTACAGACTTAAGGTCAAACAGGATTTTGATTTAAAATATTCAATCGTGTGTAAGCAGCAGTTTAGTGGCAGGATACCTGTGCAATGTGAGCAAATTTCTTGCAGGAGAAATCGATGAAGGCCAAATCGTTGAAGCCAGTGGGAATGGAGGGGTTGTTTTGGATGAAGGGGCGGCCACTGGGGTCCTGAGGAAGGAGTTTATGAACCCCTGCATTGTGACGCAACAAACCACGGTGTGTTCGGAACGAAAGGCAGCAGAGATCACACCTGCAAACACAAAACAAAGACACTTAGATTAACTTTTGAATGGTGTGTGAAGAACCCCTGCATGAAAATCCAGATATACTATGAGGCACAGTGGGGATCTGCAGATCCGTCACGAGTTTCTCAATAAGGCCACAAGGCGGTGACATTTCTCTGAGTGTGTTTATGTTTTCTTCAAGGTTTAATTAACTTTAGACCTTGAGAGTATGTCAGGATGTGTTGTTCAGTCTTCATTTATTTATTTGGATGCAGAGTTTATTAGCTGCTTTAAATAGAGAACGTCTCAAATCTTAAAATATTTAGCGCTAGTTCCTGCAACGTTTTTCTAATGTGGCTTCAAAATGAAAATAAAAAAACCCACATGCTGACACCAGAGAAGTGTGGGTGTCACACACCAGAGACACAGACAGTTGAGCGCAAGCTGCAGCAGTCAGTTTCACGGTTGGTGTGTTGGGTGTGATAACCCCTGGTGGCAGCACTGGTGCTGAGAGGACAGCTGCTCAGTGTCTGCCACAGTCACACACTCTTATCACATCCTGTCCAAGAGTGTGTGTGTGTGTGTGTGTGTGTGTGTGTGTGTGTGTGTGTGTGTGTGTGTGTGTGTGTGTGTGTTTAAGCTGTGTGTAATCCCCACAGACACACTGCTACAGGACTTTATTTGGGGTGGGGGAGTGGGTGCCATATGTGAACCTAAACTTATTCAACTCTGCACCTCCATCACTCCTCCTCTTCGTCTCACTCCTTTATTTTTGTCTACAGACTGGTAACTGAAACTTTTTTTGAAAAGAAAAATAAATAAATAAATAAATAAAACGGCTTCTTGAATCTGATAATGTAGCAACGCCCTAACAGCAGAGCAGGTGTTATTGTTAGCAGAGTTGTTAAAATGTTAGACATCTTTCCATCGGTCAGTTAAATCATCTCTCTACATCCCTCCATCCTCCTCTCCTCCATCCAGTTCACTCGATCCTCTTACAGGCTGATTAGTGAGGATTTAAAGCTGCAGCCTCCATAACGAGCTCAGCACCGCCTGCTGCACCCTTTCGACCTCCTTTCAGCCCTTTTCTTCTGTTTCTTTCACACTTTCCTTCTCTCTATTCTATTCGTTTCTTTTCTTTTTCCTTTCCTTCATTCTTTGTTTCTTCATTTTTCATTCTCCTCTTTTTTCTATTTTCACCCCCCATTCTGTTTTCATTCGTCTTTCCCTCCATGAATGACATGAAACTCGTTAAACACACGTCAAACTTTGTGTCTGTTTTGGTTAGGAATTGTGTTACCATGGCGACAGACGACAGGGACATCGTCATGGCAATGTGATTCAGTCGACCATGTCGTCCTCCTCCTCTTTGTGACTTATTAAGTTACCCCCCCCTCCTCTCTCTGCCTCTCTCACCTGACGGTGACTTTTTAGCCTCCACCCTCTCACCCCTACATCTCGTTATCCACCCATCCCTTCATCTCTCCGTCTTCTCCTTTAAGCTGACCCTCATTTCATCTCCATCTCCCTCCACCCTTTCATCTGGTAATGGCTGATTTACTCCCTCCCTCCTCCTTTCATCCTCCCTCTCTCCCTCCTGCGTGCTAATTACCCCGGGCGGGGGAGGTTTTATATACTTTGATTCATTTCTTCTTTCAGGAACTAAAATGTCTGGAGTCTGATTTTTAAAATTTATGCTGAGTCTAAGTTTTAAGTACTTATGTAACACAACATTCAGTATCTGTGTCCATTTATGAACTATTTCAACAACACTGTATCTAACTTATGTGACTTTTGTTGTTGTTCTGACTGATTTAGGTCACAGTTTAATAAAAACAAACAAATAAACAACAACAAAAAACACGAACATGGGACCAACATTAATGTCTGATAATCAGACTGAACTGGTCGTGTTCATTTGGTTTAACCTGCTGAATAAACTGAGTCAAAGTGTCGACTCGGTGATTCATATAATTTAGCAAATCTAATGAGAGAAGCAGGGGATTGTGGGAGTCTGAATGATGTGTGTGTGTGTACCTCAGTGCAGTGTCGGGGTGTGTGTCCATGTGTGCATCCAGCTCCAGTCTGGAGCTGCAGGTCTTGAAGCAGATGGGACACGGCAGCAGCTCCTCCTCTGTTCCTCGAACCACCGCCGCCGACTCTTCTGACGTTGCATCCTCCACCACCTGCGAACAGATCGAGATGATCACGGATGACTTACCGGTCATCATTATTTTTTTATCAGACAAAAAAAGTGCCTTTAGTCCTGGTCAGATTAGATCTATGTCTGTAATATTACCTACCATGATTGGCTAATTTTAATCTAGTCTGCAGTAATAATTACATCTGAGGTCACCTCCTATGTTTGCAGTGTACCCATGGATGTACACACATTCCACATATTTGTGTTTAGATTTGATCACCTGTGTACTGGGGGCCTGACCGCTAATAAATTAATCTGTAATTGAAAACAACTAATTTAAAAATAAAACAAACTTATCCAAACTTAAAATTAATCAACACAGAATATTTAATTCCCCACCACCTCCTGTAATTTCCCGTCTGAATCAGGGTTTAATGTTTACGTATGTTTATGTTTCTACCTTTTTGCTCGGTGGCTCCTCTCCGTTTTCCTCCTCAGGGCTCTGTCTCCTTTTAACGGACGGACGGCGGCGTTTGGTGGGTGAGGGGGGGCTAACGGGGAGCAGGCCGCTGGCCGGGTCCTTCTCATGAATCTTCATATGTCTGAAACAGGCACAGAGAGAAAGAGAGAGGGAGAGATGATGAGTTGTGGGATATCTTTATTTTGAAAAGGAGACCTACATGAAAAGTTTACAGTAGGACTTTGTAATGTTTTTGTCCAGAGCCAGCATGTGTCCTCTGAGGATCACGTGTCCTCTGAGGATCTGCAGCAGGTGATTAACGTTGTTTTAAAATATTACAATAGGCAGACAGGTAAATGAAAGTTGACAAGGAGAAGAGATAAGGCAAGACAAAAGAACATGAGCGCAAATAAATAATGAATAAAAGAGAAGAGAAAGAGAGGACTGAGGAGGGGACATGAAGGGTGGAGAGGAAAAAGGAAAAGCAGGAGAGATGGGAGGAAAACTTGTAATGGCAAATGAAAGAAAGGAAAACAGCAAAAAAGGAGATAAAAGAAAGGGTTGAGGAGAGGTGACAAGGAAAGGAAAAGAGAGAAATGAGGAGAGGAAAGAGGAGAGGAAGGAAAAAAAACAACTGAGGAGAGGGGAAAAGAAGGAAGGAAAATAGGAGGAGAGGAAGTAAGGAGACAGTGGAGGAGGTGGTGGTACTCTATTATTAGAACCCAACAGGCAGCAAGCTGGACGCCCATAAGAGGTCCTGACAGACTGACAGAGTCAGCAGATCTGAGACCAGCTGACAGGAAGTTGTTTATTAACCAATCAGATAAGTGAAGGGGACCAGCCAACCAATTAGAGAACAAAGTTTTCTCTGACCCTCAGAACTGACCAATAAGAAAGCAGGAAACACGCATGTCAGCAAATACAGAGGTTTGTGAGAGCTGCAAACAGCTACTCGACTAAACACAGACACAAAAAGTTTCTGATATTTTCATGGGAAAATCGAAAAGTTCGAAAGTCCTACTACAAACTGCAATTTCCAGTAGAAGCAGCAGTAATAAATGAAACTAACAGTAGTAGTACATACAGAGGCACAGGTAGTAGTAGTAGTAGTAGCAGCAGCAGTAGTAGTAGTAATACAAATACTGTGTCTTCAGTAACTCTACATCCCCACAGAGGGCGCTGTGGGGTCACTGACAGCTCAGGATGACACATGTATCAGTGCACGTATCAGACAGTGAGTCAAACTACAAACATGTCTGCTGTCAGGAGGAAGGAGGGACGGCTAACTTTAAATGTCTGTATCAGAGGAGGAGAGGATGGAGGAAAGAAAGGTAGAAGTCAGAGGGATGGAGAGAATCTTTTCTCAAACAGAAACTGAAATCTGATCCACTCTTATTTTCTGCTCAGCTTAAATGCACTGCAGCCTCAGAGCCAATCACGGCTCAGCACACTGCTGCCAGCCCATAATAAGCTATTGGGATGCCTCACTATGGCAACCAGACTGACCAGTCTGATATCAGAGGTTACGGTGGTGTTTGTGTTACTGTTTAAAAAGTTTTATTCCCTCTGACATATGTCATTATTGTTTCTGTTTGACCCATTTTATTTTTAATATAATTTAAAATTTTTCCATTTCTATTCTTCCATGAATTTGTGGTGGTTACTTGGCTCATTTAAATTGCATGGACCTGGACGGCACAGTTAATACAGGGATGACAGAATGATGATTGTTAAGTGACGACAGCATGATGACAGAGGGCAGTTTGGTTCCATTTTATATGGAAGGTTTTGTTTTGTCATACATGTTGTATTTTATTCACACCTGTAAAAATAATTTTGCAAGTTAAAGCCGACCTGCTGCACAAAGACTTATTGACTCTATAGTTTTTGGGAGAAGCTCAAAGCCCCTGCTTTACAACAAAGAAAGTTAGTTTTGCCCTCTAATGTCGTCCTCATGGGATCGACATATTTTTCTAGCTACACTGGGAACAAACTGTTATTTATTAAGATGATACAAACATTTAACATAACTGTGTGATGAATGGTGGTACAACTGTTTGACACGACAAAAACATGAGCTTAGTGTAATTATAATCTGACTTTTTGTTCCTATGTCAACAGTCTAGATAACAGTGACATAAATGGCATGGTTCCCAGTGCTGTGTATTATTTTAACAGAGCTTTTATCACGTATGAAGATGATTTGTTCACCTAAACAGTTCTTCCAGGTTGCACACTTTCTAAATTCATTTGTGTTTCATGAAAATGAAAACACAAATGATGATCAAGGAGAGACGACAGTCCATGTGGTTTATCCGTGCTTTCTTCAGAACACATTTTTTAATTTCTGGACTGTTTCTAAACTTTGGATAAACACTGACATGTGGTTGGAAAAAGCATCACCACCTCTCTGTCCTCCGAGTTTTTGCCTCTTTCTGTTTCAACGTGTTTTCCGGCTGAGCGAGCGTGTTCGACGCCTACAGGCCTTTACACAAAAACTAGAAAAACTAGTTTCGCATTTCAGGGATGCTCTGCTACAAAATGGATTCCTCTTTTTCAGCCTCTCTCCTCCCTTCTTTCTCCCACTGAAACAGGCCTTTGGGGCTTTTTATACTCAATTTGTCTAAATTCGTCCCTCTAACTGGTAGTAAACCATTTTAGATTTTGCCAAACCAAGATGGGAATTCATCATAAATGATGATGTGGATTTCTCTTTTCCCTTCCCTATTTCCCACCATCGCCTATTCTCATCTCTTTCTGTGCTCAGTCTTCCTCCCCCACCTCCCTCCCTTCTTCTTTCTCCCCGTCTGTTTGAAGACGAGTAGGAAAATCTCATGTTTCACATTTCAAAGGATGCTCTGCTGCAAAATGGATTCCTGCTCTCTCCTTCCCTCCTCCCTCTGCTCCTGTTTTCCACTCTCCATCCGAACAGGCCTCCTCTTTATTTCCCTACAGCAGCAAGTAAAACCAGGCCTCGCAGGGAGAGACAGAGAACTTCAGACATTCCTGTTCTCTCCTGCAGTTTGCATTGGAAATGAGCAGAAAATAAAAGGTGCAGAACTTCATCTGTCCTCTTCACCGCTTTGTCTTTTTTTCTGTTTTATAAACTCTCGCAGGATTCTGAGAACATGACGCAACTGTTTCCAGGGTGTGTTGATGGAAATCTGCATCCAGGACGTCGGCAGTCGACAGGAGGCCGTGTTATTCCCCTCAGTGTGAGTTCAATTCTTCTTTCAGCAGAGAAACAGAGGAGAGTCATGCCACGGCAGAGACTCACTAAACCAGACGGCCAACTTTCTGCTCGAGTTGTGGTCAGGTGAGATCAGCAACTTCAGCTTGCGTCTCTATCGTCAAACGATGCAGCAGCAGAACAAAAACAATCACAACAGTTGTGGGATCCAGTTCCTGTCCAATCTCTCCAACCTGTTTTCACTTACACATGGTGGTAGACGACATACAGACTGTGGATGGTGCGTTTATGTGCACTATAGTAAACTGGTTACTGCACATCACTGGATAAATGCAGTTCATGAGTATTTCCTTCTGACTTAGAAGCTTCCTCAGCTTTACAGAGCTTTATAGTAAGTTTCAACACCAACACAGCTGGAGCATTTAGCAGCTATAGAGCCAGATATTCCCAAAGGGGTTTGGTGGAGACCAAACCCTGAGCTAAAACAAAGGGCACATTGGACCTTTTCAACAGGTGCACACAAACATTATCATGGTGCTCTGTTCTTGCACATAAACTTTGGCCACTGTGAGATTCTTCATTTGATATAATAAAATCATAAAAATAAAAGATTTCCAAACATGCCTCCTTTCCTTTACTTTGAGTCACACTCTTTCTCTTTCTGAAATGTTCTGTTCAGTTTCTAACACCAAAACTATGAGCACAAACACAAATTGGAGAAAGAGATATTGAGAAAACTGTGGTGACATCTTGCAGATTCTTCTGTCTCTCAGCCTACAGTCATTCCTTCCTGCCCACACCTCCTCATACCATCATCATGACTGAGACTGAAGAGAAATAAAGAGAGAGAGAAGACACAAAACGTCTTCACTTTTTTGTTAACTAACGTTAACAAGCTGCAAATTTCATTAAAACTCAAACACACAGAACAGTTTACTGCATATTATTGCTGCTGACCACCATGTCAGCAGACTGTTGATGTGTGAACACAATTTTTCAACCACTGGTTTTGTTTGTATCCCTTAAAAAGTGAAACTCTATCAGCAAACCTTTCATTGTGAGGTATCACATGACGGACTTCTAATTAATGTGTAAATAAACTGAACTGTGACATAAAAGTAGTTTAAAAATAGCACAAATTGGTGATGATTACAAATCTAAGACCAGTGTCAACAGTCTGCCAGTTTGTTTTTACATAATATAGGGCTGAACAGGAACCAGGGGCTTCTTAAAACAGAGAGAAACGTCCTTCTACAAATCAATCAAGTAAGTATACTTAGTGGTTATGAAGCATAAACTTGCAAACACAGAGAGAGGTATAGTTCTTTAAAACATCTACACTGTCCGAACCATGTTTCCATGACCTGTCTTTGTAGGTGAACATTGAAGATCAAATCAATAACCGAGTTCAATTTAAGACTTCAAGACATTTTAACCATGTAAATACAGTTTAATACACGTTTTATTAGCAACAGATGCACAATAATCATTTAGTGCTTCCCAGCTGTATATAATCACTGTAGACTGCGGGTGGAGAAGCAGCAGAGAGGCTGGCTGGTTTTACCAACTATAAATCTGCTGCAGCAATTAATCAGTTAAACTAAAGTTCTACTATATATATGCTGACTGTAAGTGAAGCTTAAGATTTTTTAACTTATATGAAATTTAAAATATTCTTTGGACTGATGGACAAAACAAGAGGAAAACGTATTCGTTTTTTAAACTTAACCACCGGCTGAACAACATGTAGGGTTATAAACACACACACACACACACACACACTGTTGCAGGACCGTTGAGTCTGATGGTGAAGGCTGGACCTTACTGATAAATGACTGGGTGTTGCTCACTGTGTGGGTGTGATGGGGGTGGATGGTTTAAAGTCATCTTCCCACTTCCTGTGTAACCCCCCCAGCCCCACCCCCACACACACATACACACACACAGAACCAGTTTGGGTCTTGGGCTCTCACCATCACTGACTGGGGACTGGGTTAAACGCCAGCTTCCTCTGCCTGAGGTTATGTAGTGTGTCCGCATGTGTTTGTGTGTTTCTATAGTTGTGTGGTCAAATTCTAGTGTGACACCACTGTTGAGAGGACTTTGGCTGTTTTCATGGTTCAAATGGTTATTATTATTATTATTACTATTCTAAAACTTGGTTTGAGGTATACAATGACAATTGGGTTAGGTCAACATTAACGTCAGGTTCAGAAATAAAAATGCTTGGTGCACTGTTTTTTCCTCAGTCCCCCCTCTGAGCACTCCGATTGGCTGACCAACAGTAAAGTGCATTTATGTGCGTGTGTACCTGTGCATGTTGCCGTTGGTGGTGAAGGTCTGTCCACAGATGGAGCATTTGTAGGGTCTCTCCCCACTGTGGACCAGCATGTGTCTGTCCAGCGACGAGGCCGAGCTCAGGCACTTCCCACAGATGCTGCAGGAGTGGTCTGTTGCTCCGGTGTCTGCGTTGTGCTGCACAGAGAAAGACACAACTCAGCTTCACAGACATTTAATATCAGGTCTATACATAATATACTTAACACAGTCATTGAACAACAGTAAAAGTTGTAGTGATAGTCCAGAGGGAGGTGTCACAGCAGCAGGTGAAGTGTTTTCAGTGGTATTTGTACATTAACTGAGATCACATTAAACATCCAGATTTGTCAGTGGAGGCTGGTGTGAAATGGGTGGGTTAAAGGTTACATGAACTCACTAAACCATTAAAGCTTTATTGTGAAGAAAGAGAGAGAAAGAATTGGGATAATAAACACGTTACTCCATAAAAAAATCTGGCAATTTAATGTTCACTGACCTGCTGGCAAACATTAAGAGCTTATGAAGCACTAGATGTCTTCACTACTGACATGGTGGTGAGTGCAACAGTAGTAACAGTAAAAGTTAATTTTTACCTGTCTGATGTGCATAGTGAGCTGGTGCTGTGTCTGACAGCTCTTGTCACACAGTGGACAGATATAAGCTGAACTGTCATCTTTGGTGTCCTGAAACATAAGAAAATGCACATACGTTAACATAAAAAACTTTTAAGAGGCTTTGGTGATGAATGTCTCTGGATCTACAAACCTCACTTTTTATAGAGACAATGATCTTTGTAATTGTGCTGACATATCTCCTTAAAATGGTCTGTAAAGGCTCTACATTTTTCTTACAATCAGAAAAAAAAACACCATTAAAGTTAACAAATATTATACTGCTCTTTTTAAACAAGATGGTAATTAATTATTTTAAATTATTTCTACTTTGTGTGTCAACTGAGATCTTTCAGGAGTTAAATGGGCAGATTTTCTAGTGGAGGCGTGTGTGTGAAGTTTAACTTCACTGAAGTTTAACTAACTGGTGTTCTCGTTTTTGGTTCATTGACTTAAAAGTGGTTGGATGAACTCCAAACTCCTTTATATAATCTGGCAATTCAACGTCCCCATCTTGTTAGAAAATAATAACAGCTTACCGAGTACTAGTTGAAACATTATCACTTACTACAAGGAACACCTGCCTACAAATTATTCTCCATTTGAGTTATCAAATACAAAAACAATCTTCACAGTTGTTTTTTAACAGTGTTTTCATGGGATTTGTTGAGATTAAGTGAAGAAATGTCGGACATTTGCTTTAAGGGCTTAACAGTCACTTCCACATGTTTTCTGCAGCCTCAGTTTGACCTTAAGGCAGCTGAACTGTGATGCATCACATGGAGCTGTAGTAACTGCCTGAGTCAGCGCAGACCTGAGAGAGTCCACCCTGATCAACAAACATGTTCTCTGCTAAAACATATTTCCTGTTTCAGCCACAGGAAGTGATGACGCAGAGAGGGACACAGCAGAGTGCATCATGGGATGGAAAGGAGAGTAGAGGCAACAGGGAGAAAAGACAAGGACAGCAAACAAAGGGCACCAACAGAGACTCTAGGCCCAGAGGCCTCTCTAAAGATGGAGACTAAACTCAGTTTGCGTTTCTTTTGTTTACCTGGTTGCGTCGTGCGTTACGACTGGGAGGAGCTCTCATGGCTGACGTGAGCGACTTGCTGGGTGAAGGGCTAGGAGCAGAGAAGAAGAGTCAGGTTACACACACATCACAGATGTAAACTCCTTTTCTAGATTTTACTGCTGTTTTAACATGTTCACTGTGACGGGCCTTAAGGTTTTACATTTCAGAGAAGAAGAATTAAAGTCAGACATGAATATAAAACCTGATTTTGGATTTCTAATATTTAGTAAACGTCACTGATGAGAAATGTTTGTAGTTTCACCTCGGGGAGGGGCCAGCAGAGGAGTTGGCAGAGGTAACTCCACTCCCTCCATCACCGTCTCTTCCGCCATTGATGGTCCCTGCTGCCGACATCACTGCTGACATCATGGCGTTGATGGAGGACAGATCGCCACCTCCTTCGGCTGCCATCACTCCTCCTCCGCCTTCACTGCTTCCACCGCCTCCTCCTCTATCTCCATTCTGTAGCTTCTCGCCTCCGCTTGCTCCCTCCTCAGTCACTCCATTCATTGCTCCTGAAGGAGTAAATAGTAATACGTGAAATTTGAGGCTCTTTTGAAGTTTTGATTACTCTACTCAGTCTTGGGCTAAAATACATCAAATTTTGAATGAGATATTGCACATACCTTTGAGCTTAATGTGCGTTTTTTCCTCTGTTAGCTCAGCTTCCTCCTCGTTTATCTCAGTGTTGGCTCCCCCTTCTTGCAGCTCCTCTGTGGAGTTTTCCATGACTGCTGGAATATAGAAAAGAAAAAAAAAAGTTTAAAATACACAGCCACATACACACTGAAGAGGGAGCAAACACTTTGGCCCATTTGTCCTGATTTTCTTAGAATGAAATCTGTTGCACCAAACTGCATTGAAAAATCTGGTAATTTAATGTTTTTCAGCATAACCTGTCTCTTGCCCCAATTTCCAGGTGTCAAGGATAAGCAGTTAAAATTAATGAATCCATGGCTAAGCACCCAACTCCACTCAACAATCTCCCAATTTGATGTTTTTGAGAATATCCTGCCTCTTGCCCAGTGCCCTAAAAGATGACCAGTTATGAATGGATAGATAAACAATAGACTCCATTAAGAAATATGGCAATTTAATGCTTTTCTGCATTACCTACTTCTCACCTAAGCGTCAAGGTGTCGAGGATAAGCAGGATGATGAGGCACTAAACTCCAAAAAATCTGAAAATCTGCCAATTTAATGTCTTAGACATATTCTGCCTTACGACTAAGGTCCTAAAATATAAGATGTTGCTATTAATGGATGGCTGAATGAACACAAAACTCTATTAGAAAAACTGGCGATTTAATGTTTTTGACTTATTACATTAAACTGAAACTCTTTATCAAATCGATAAACAAATCAGGCCTACAAATGCTTCACTAGATTTAAGACTTAATGTCAACTAAATAATTTTTAAAAGTTTACGTCATCTGTGTTGCTGGAAAGAAAGCAGGTAGGGGAGATGCTTGAGGTGCTTTTGTATGATCACAATGAACGTGGAGATTTTTCTGTGGAGCTGGTGTGTGAAGGTTAGAGGTCAACTTAAATTAGAATCACACAGGAGCTCTGAACGGTAGCTCATGGCTCGTGTTAATTTTCCACCTTGTATTTAAACACAGCATCTAGTTTCCCATTAGGAAATGCATTAGTTTTAGAACAACAAAAGTGAATTTATTTAATTAGTGTCTCTAATTGCATCATAAAAGCTTGATTTCAGATTATTTCTGCTTTCTCGACACTTCATTCTTGCCCATTATCCTTTTAAAACCACATCTCTGTGTGCTTATTCGGTGAAGTATGCTTGTACTTCAGTTTCTGATTTATTTTGACAGTAGAAACACATAAAGATGTTTAGTTGGATCAGAGAGGATGGCAGATGTGACCTTTCATCTATAACAGCAGCTCTGGTTCAGTGCCCACTGGACCAGAGGGGACAAAAAAAAGTGTTTTACAATCCTCACACCTGTCTCCAACATGGAGAGAGAAATAGAGACAACTAGGAGAAGGGAGAGAAAAGTAGAAAAGGGTTCTTCTCGGGGCAGAAGAAGGGAGCTAATTACTGTTTCCTGTTTGGCATCCCCCACAGGAAGACACTCTCCAGAATCGGCCACTTCCTTCTCCAGCTCAGCTCAGAAAGAGGTTGTATATAAGTGTGTGTGTGTGTGTGTGTGTGTGTGTGTGTGCGTGTGTGAGTGTAATAGAGGGTGGGAGAGAGTGTTTGACATTCCTCATTCAAAGAAAAACTAAGAAAGTAAAAAGCAAGAGAGGCACCAAATATACTGCAAAAGAGAGCTTTAAAATATTAAAAAGTTAAATGGAATTTGGTTAGCAACAAACTAAATTAAGAATAAGAATAAAGAATAGAGTAAGAACAGAATAAAGCCAGAAATCTCATGTTAAGTAGATGTCTAAACGCAAGCAGCTCTAAACAAATTGTGTCTCTAAGTAAATCCTTAAAATATATAGGTAATGGGTTTATAAATCATTTAATTGAATGTTTACAAACTTGCATATATAAATATATTAACACTACCCTAGCAGAAGTGTATGCATAATTATTTGTTTTGGTTGTAGCAGCCATGACTAATGGAAGTTTGGATAGGCACCAAACTCCATTAAGAAACAGATACATTGAACTTTTGCAGTGTTGTACTGAAAGCTGATGCCATTTGCCTAAAACCACATTGCTACATTGAAATCCAACACAGATGTAAAGTCATCAGTTGAATTTGTTAATTAGCTCTAGTTGTAATATAGGGTTATTTTTAAAATTACGTGTATCAGAATCACATAGAAAGAAAAATAAAAAACGAAAGTAAAAGACAGATGAGAAGAGGATGAGTGGAGTGACTGGTGACAACTGGCACAGTGTGTGCGTTATGTGTGTTGTGTTTCCACTGACCTCTCCTTGTATCACTGATCTTATATGACAAACTGTAACATGGCGGTGGCAGGTGCATTCACACACACGCACACACGCGCACCCAGATTGTTTTTTACATTAGCATCATTCGTCTTGGACACACACACACACCAGACGTTGCGATTGGCTGATGGAGTGCTCAGGCAGCAGTTTTTACAACCTGCTGAAACGAACGGCAACAGATGGCTGCAAATAGGAGAGACCAGGAGGAGGGAGGAGGAGGTGGATGGATGGATGGAGAGTAGGGGAATAAAAGGAGATTAGGAAGATAGGATGGATGGTAGGAAGAAAAGGTGGACAGAAGAAGCAAAGAAAGACTGGGAACGACCAAATAAACAAGATGCAGCAAGTGATGGTTTAGGAGAAAGATAAGTAGGAAGGCCGGTTGCAGCTAAGGAGCAGATGAAGGAGGTCAAGTACACATATAAGAAGAAACACAGAATGAGGAGAATGGTAAGGAAAGGATGAAGAGAGACTGGAGCCTTACATTATCATCTGTCATATCAGGTTCATAGGAATATTATCAGATACTATGACCTCTGACCTTTTACACCCTATGGAAGCTATACAATGTTTAGGGCTGCCACGGTGAAAGAATTACCACATGAGCTTAGCAGGCACATGTTGAGCAGCCTCACGATGACTAAAATTACACAAAAAATAACCACAAAATATGGAAAGAGCCCAAAGAGGCACACAAAATCACCACATATAGATGGAAAATGGCCACAAAGAGACATGACAACCAAAAATAAAACACAAAGTGAGCACAAAGAGATGAAAAACAGCCAGAGGCCTCTGACTCACTATGTAAAACTAAAAACCTCGTGAAAATAGCAACATCCAGTTTTGGGGATGAGCTGAAAATTAAGCTAATTAATTTCTTTCTGTTATGAAAATAGAAACAAGCCTGAAGTGAGTTTCTTTTCTTAAACAGAAGCAGTCATAAAACTGACGTTAATCGATTGAAATAATGTGGCACTGTTCAGCCAAACATGTAACCACACCTGAGGTTAAAGTAGCTCCTCAGAAATTCCCCATACCGCTGAGTTACAGTTACAATTTGCTTATATTTGATCCATTTCTGGACTAACAAATATGAACGGCTCCATTTTTTCCCAAACCCACTCACCGTGTGCATAAGACTTTGTACCTTCCTGTCTACACTACACATACAGTACATGACCATGACTCTAAGGATGAATACACTGCATATGCGATAGCTGATGTTACTACATCTGTTCCCGGCCATCACTCACACTGGCTCTGACACTCCCTCCTGACTCACACACACACACACACACACACACAAACACACACACACACACACACACACACACAGCGCTGACATCCTGACATTCTTGCACATCCATGCAAAAGCAGAAAAAAGGTCACCATGTGGGAGCCAGGGACTAAATGGATGTATGTGTGCATGTGTGTGTGCATGTGTGTGTGTGATGGAAAAGTCGTCTCTCTGCGCCAGAGTCCTGCAAACAAAGAATGCTGCTCTATTTATCCATCCATGCCTCCTCTCTCCTTCTCTGTCTCTTTCTCCTCTTCCTCATGACACAATATTAGCGTCTGATTAAGATCAGCACTATGTCAATTTTGGCCTTGACCTCATATGACTACACATTAGTACAATACAAAACCATATGATACAAAGTGATTCTTTATCATATGTTACGATGTCATACAATGTAATAAAATATGATACCTAATATCCACAGCAGGATACTAATTTTGGCTAAGCAACAGTTTAGACTGATATGTAAGAGTTCTTCAGATGGTTTTAATTAAACTGAGAAGGACTAAATCTCCAGTCTGAGGGCAAAGTTGTTTGTCTCCTTTTAAGAGTCACAGGAGATACTAATTGCATGCTTCTGTTGTGAGCTACTTGATAAAAAGCGCTGAATATCGAGTGCAAACCCTTCAAAAGATAATAAGTTGGTTATATATGGTAGTTAAAATATAGGCAGGGAATCGCCAAATCAGGGGTCGTGTTTGTAGCCACCATGCTAATCCATCCTAAAGAAATCAGCTAACAGGTGACCGTTCAGTCTGGATACATTAAGTCATGCTAGCAGCAGCAGCAGCCACCAACTACTTTAAAAACAAAAAGGACCAATTTCAAAATACAAAAAACTAACAAATTTAACATAATAATCACTGTAATGCTGCGTTAAAAAGTATTAAACCATGACAATATCTGAATTTATACATTCAGCTAATGTGGACGTAAATTCTGTTTCACAAAATGCAACAAGTAGAGAAATCAACAGAAAAATAGCATAAAAACTAAATAAAAAGCTCAAAGAAAGAAATGAGCATCTATGTTGTTTATCAGGACACTTAAACTACAGGAGCTTACCAGACGCGCCGTTTGAAGCTGAACCCGTCTTCACCTGCTAACAGGTGACGGAGCCGGAGTGCTGTTGCCGTGGTAACGTGCTGCTTAATTAAACCTGACTACTTGAGATTAGTTTATAAAGTCCTGAGATAAATATGACTTAAATTAGCACCTGCGGAAATATGAGTGCTTCCTGATTTCCATTGAAATATTATATCAAACTAAAATACATCTTTGAATTTTTGGAGTGTCGGCCTCTGGAACCTGTCACAGGCATTTCTTTTTTTTTACTTTGCCGGCATTTTTTTTGGTCCAAACATTGGTCAACACCAATGAGTCAACGTTTTCAGACCTTGTCTGTAAGATTTGTTTAATGTTTGTTCTATTTAGTAAAAAACTAGATAGATTGGTTTAGCTTCCTGTCTTGTTCTCTTGTTTTTAGGTCACGCTCAGGGCAACAATTTCACAGCATAACCCTCCCACCGTGTGAGGCACCTGTGCAGAGATGTAACCCAGTGACAGACAGATACGACGGAGGAGGAGGAGGGATGCTGTGAGGAGTGCTTGGATAGATGCATGAGTGGCTGTGTGAGAATGGAGGAAAAGTAGAGGAGGTGGAGTTTTCTGTCACCTAATCCTCATAAATCCTCTTCGTCCCTGCCTCCTTTCACCTGACATGACAGCTGAGACATAAAATCTAGACGTGAGACTCACAGCAGAGGCCTGATCGATCACCAACTACCAGTCCACAAAATCTTTATAATATTACTGGGTATTACTTGAAATGTATAATGGGTAGAAATAGAAATGTGCATACGTCTACACAGCAGGTAGCCATGTCAGGCGCCAGGTACAAAACGGACCTGGGCCATTGTGCATTTGTAGCCTGGCCCAGTTCTATTTAGCTTAACTGGGCTTAATGTTCTGATAAATCAGATTCTGAGCTGAGTCAGTATTACTTAGCTATAAAAGGTCTAATGATTATTTAAACATCTGATAAATAGTAGCATTGGAATAGCTTTGTGCTCCTCTAGCTAGTTATCAACCTTTAACATTATTAGCCTAGCATCAGCGCAGATAAGATAGCAAATGATGCTCCATTCTGTGGTATGTAGGGGTTTAAAGTATTTGTCCCACCCTGTTTGGTACAAGGTGTTTTTGTTTAGTTTGAGTTCAGTTACTAAACATATCCCTGCCAAATAACACCATTTCACTGTAAATTAGCTGTATTTGTTAGCAAGACAAAGCTCAAATTATATGTTTTCTGCTAGCTAAACACATGCCAGTTTGTAGCCCTTTAATGACAGTGTTACAGCTCAGACACAATGTCAATATTTAATGTTCTTCACGATTACCAAAAAACGATGCCTTCATTTCAGTGATGGTTGATAACATGAACACGATCAACAATGAAGTCCAGCTCTAAGGTTAGCAGCCTATTAGCCGGTTAGCATCATTTACAGCCAAGAGACAAACTGACAAAACTGACACCTGCTTTAGAAAGCAAACAGCCCCATAGGACTCTGAACTCTTCCTCTTTTTTTCTAACCTTCTCTATTTATATTCATATCACTCTCTTTCATTGAGGTGGGATATTTGTATCAGTGTGTCCTCCTGGGTGTCAGCTAACAGTCTGTGTTTAGCAGTAGCGATCTAGAGAGGGATAGAAGGATGTATGGGAAGATAGATGGAGGAGTGGGGGAGGACAGGATTCGGTGACCATATGTTGGCTATTTATTACCTCTTAACTGTCACTCTCTGTTTTTCCATCCATCTACCCATCTCTTTCTCTTTTTACCTCATTTAAAAGGGCTTCAACTGCACAACAACATGACAGACACCAGAGGAAACTAGATTCCAGTCAACATTCCTTTAAAAATACATTAGCCTATATTCAGCCATTGCCTTAGTCTCTAATAAAAAGCACAATCATGTGACCAAGTAGAGGGTAATATTGTCTAAATACCATTTCACTGAATGGATTTATAGTTAAGTTACCTTTACTTTGCTTTAACCAACATATAAGTTAGCTAATGTATGCTACGTTAACAAACACTGTAATCCATCAAAACTAACACATGCTGCTAGCATTTCAAGCTAATTAGCCAATAAAAGCTACTTTCATTGAAGCCAACTGAAGCCAGTTAGCTCAAGTCAGCTAGCAGTTTATACAATTATTGAATAATGAAGGTAATGTCAACACTGAGCCAGCTTGACCAATTTCCATAAAACTGAATCTATTTTGTGGTTACATTAGCAATCTGTGCATCACTGTAGTTAAAAAAAGGTTAAGTCATTTATACAATTCACAACTGAACCGATAATACTATCAATGGAAGCTAATTAGCATACAGTATATTTTGCTCCACTAATAGCGTACTGATGCTGGCAGCTGAAGCTAATTAGCCTTAGCCTGCTAATTTTAACAGGCCGTGGTTTATAAGCAATCCAACTAAACTGCCAACTAATCATCAATAAACTGGAACAACTTATTTACAATTCAGTGTATTTGTTGCACTTAAAGGTTTCATTTCTGCTTTGCGCTGTGTTAGCATAGATACCTTACATTGTGCTAGTGTTGAAACAGAAGCACGTGAATGTGAGTAGGGAAACTGTGCACCATCACAAAGCAGCAGTGGTGCTAGCATCTGAAGCTAATTAGAATACCTAAGCTATCTGTGCCGAGTGCTGATGCCGGCAGCTGAAGCTAATTACCTTATGTCAGCTGGATCAACTTTTCAGCTGAGGCAGTTTCATTTAATTACTGCTCATTCCTAAAATGGCAGCACGCGTAGTGCAAATTATTTTTCAGAGAAAGTGTGAAGTGGAGGAAACAACAACGATGCAGGGTGTTTTTGTGGGTTTCTCCTCCATTTTCAAATCAGAAATAACAACATAATAGTCTTGCTGTCGTATATGGCCTAAAGTAGGTGCACAGGTTATTACAGAGCAATATCCCTGGATGAACTCAAGCGTCAAACTTTGAAGACAGACACTCCCACATTATCTACTAGAATATATTCGGATTCTAATGAAATCCTGGTCTTCCCTGGAAAAATGAGCAATATGCTGTCTCCCTGCCAAGAAATCATTATATGATCAAGACTAAACCTTCAATCCAAATACCAGTGCCTGAGAAAGGTGATGCTGGTATTTCAGCTAATTGATGTAGTTACCAAACTAGCTGCAGAAACTGAAAGAATCTTTTTCTCTCTTTATCTCTTTCTGTTTCTGTGTCTCTCTCAACCGCAACAGGAAGCTCACACTCACGAGAGTCACAAGAGAGTGCTTTGCTGCTTCCCCATGTGAGAGAGAGAGAGACAGAGACAGAGTGATGGGCATAATCTCTCTCTCTTTCTCACTGACCTCCCATCTGCCTCCCCCTCCTCCCACACCACCATCTAACACTCAGCTGCCAGTACCCATCCTCCACTCCTTCCTCCGCTCCCCTCGCAGCAGTTCTTTGTCGTAACTTGTTAACACACACTTACGAAACTAAACATCCAAAGTCAGATACTGCACCTTGGCTTTACCCTACGGCCGAAAGGAACTAGACAGATGAGCGTTACAGCCGAATGGGGCCACTGATGTTGGAACCTGGCCGGTGTTTCCTGAACATTTGATGGCTGACGTTGGGTGACACGATCTTGAATATTTCATGTTTTATCAAAGACCAGAGACTCTTTTAGTTGTTTATTTTATGTGCTGATAATACAGCCAAGCTCAAGCTGTATGAAAGCCCAACTATGAGTCTAGTAACTCCAAAACTATGGACACCTGAAAACACTTTGCAACTCTGTACGTTGTTAAACTAATCGGCTACTTGTTGCAGTTGCAATTGTGAAATTCACAATAAAAAGCTCTAAACCAAATAAAAACCAGTATAAAGGGATGTCCACCGTTTCTCAAAGAAGACAGCGACTCAACTCAAACTATACATGGGTGCAGCCCTGACTCTCCCTCTACTCATCCTCTCTCCTCCCTTCTGTCTTGCGCCTCCTCCTCCTCTTTCTTTCTTGCATCATCCTGTCTTTCAGGCTCTTCCTCACTCTGTGTGCCCGGTTACAGATTGACTTGTGCGTGTTTGCAGCTCACATATGAACACAGCGTGGAGTTTAGACCCGGCGCGATAAAGTGTTGAGATAGCACTGACGGTGTGTCAGCTCTACTGTACCACATACCAGAGGGGGGAGTCAGAGAGGGAGGAGAGCGACTCAGCCAACCACTGAACAGACTGACTGTGGAAAATGTCCGGCAGGTCTCAGCCAATCAGGACACAGATTCCTATACTCACAAACACACTCACACACAATTATCCTCCCTGTGTGTGTGAACTTCAAATGCACATTTCTACTATACACTTAAACTATTTTGCTTTTTCTCTCTGTATGTGTTGGTTTCAGGGATTTCTTATTTGTAAGACCTAATTTAAAACACTACAGATTTATTACATCCATTTTTTCCTACTTCTTATTTATGGCTCAAATGAATAAGATTCTTCTCTAATTCTAATTTAGGAAAATGACAACAAATCCACTCTGAATCATAATTATCACTTAATAATACACTTAATATTCTACAGATTTAATAACTTCCACTGTGTGAATACTGTGTTATTTGCTGTCACTTCAGCCCTAAAAAAATATTTTCACTTATTACTCTGAACTCAAACCTACAGAACCTGATTTTACCTTTATAATGTTTCCAGGGGTCACTCAAAATGTTAAAGCATGTTCTGCATGATTAATGTGAGGAGATATAAAAAATAATATAAAAATATCCTAATAATGCTCAGTCCTGCAGCTATAAATGCAAACTGAGTACAAACCTTGCAACAAAACACAAAATGCTGACTGATACAGAGTGAGAACTGAAGAACCCAACAATTCTTTAACAATCAGGAAAACAGAACCAGAACCTTTTCAGAAAGCTGAGGCAGATATTTTCACTCTAACATAATAATGAAACACATGGAGCTTCACATGTAAATTAATAAAGTGTCTGCAGTCATGCATTTTAAAAAATTACTAAATGTTCTTCTTTCACATCAACTAAGGCAGAAATAATAAAGTAATGTGTGTGATGATGGCAGGGGGCAAAGAGGCGGAGCGAGAAGCGGCAGGTGATGCTGCGTTTACAGGTGTGTTTTAAAGTTTCTGATGACAAACAGACTTGTAAAAGCGAGTGGAAGATGGCGAAGCTGTTGAAGGTGGAATGGAAACGAGAGGAAGACGGTGGGTGGAGGGATAACGGCCATGCTGCTCAATGGATGAAAGAGGAAAAAAAGAGGGAATAAGAGAAGAGGTGGGAAAGAAAGAAGAGAGGAAACAAGAAGGAGAGGAAATGAGGATAGAAGAGGATGAAAGAAAAAGAAAACAAGAAGGGAAGAGGAGAGCAGGAGAGGACAAGAGGAGAATAACAAGGACAGAGGAGTAGGACATAGGAAGAAAAGCAGAGCAGGAGAAGAAACTAGCAGAGGACGAGGACGAAGAACATGGAACAAGGAAAAGGGAAAGTAGAGAAGATCAGAAAAGGAGAAGAAGCAATGAGAGAAGGGCAGTAAAGAAGGACAGGAAATGCAGAGATGAAATCAGGAGAGAAGGGGAAGAAAAGAAGAAGAAACAAGAGATGACGACAGGAAATGAGAGTAAAGAAGAACAAGAAGAAAAGAGGAGAATAACGAAACTAGGAGATAAAATGGCGAGAGAAGGAAAAGACACAAAACAAGGAGAGAGGAGGAGGAAAGGAAACAAGCAGAAAAGGATATAAAGAAGTGCAGCACCAGAGCTGTAGTTGTGTTTGCGGTGTTGCTGATGAATACATGGATAAATGAACTGATGAAGGGGTGAAGGGAGGGAAGGAGGGAAGGAGGAGCATATTTACCCGTCCTTTTCGTAAATCAACGCTCGTTCGAGTCTCGGGGCGGGGCGGGAGGGGGTGGGTTTGTTGTGTGTGTGTCTGCAACCACTGCTCACACTGCAGGGGGAGAGCACAGAAACACAATCAGTGACGCACACTTACACTCAAAAACAACTCCACAGAATGCATGCACACACACAGGAGCGACACATGGAGGCATATTGATACGCACAAATTCACAAGGGAAGTAGCTTAAAACATAATGAACACCATTTCCCAGAAGCTGTAGGTGTACTAAATGTCGTGACTTTCTAAAACACTTCCTGCACGTGGAAAATAAGCGTGTAAAAGTGAGCAGTTTGAGATTCAGCTGAAACATCAACAAACACAAAAAAAGTTTACACCAGATCCAGCTCTGAATACAAACGTCCACTTTTTACACTCAAATAAACTGGTATCACAGAAAAAACGAATCCCTGACTGAAAGTACAGAGGTCAGTGTGCAGTATTAGTACAGCGCATTACTGTGTTTGCATGTTGTACTGTTTCTGAGCTGATGCAATCACAGACGGATAACAGACGGCACACAGAAACAAACTGAACTGGGGAAGATGCTGTTCAGGCCCAGAGCCACTCAGATACCTGGTATCTACAGCATGTAGGGCAACAACAGATAACAAGTAGGCCAAGTGACTTTATAATAAATGATATGTGGTCATACTCAAGTCCACATTATGTGATTACTCATTAATATTTCATGCATGTGAAATCTTGTGTGTATACGAAGTAAAGTTTTGTGTCAACGTGTGGATTTAAAATGGTTTGTGCTTAAAAGACAAATCAAAAACAACAGAATGAACCAAAGGTGATGTCCGGTGGAAACAGACTTAGCTGAGCTAAAGATGGTGAGCAGCTCCTGATGGGGGAGCTGAGCATCAGTACTGCACAAAGACGATAATCTGCTGCTGTTAAACAGGGCGAACCGAGGTAAAGGATGGGTGAGGGACAGAGGGATGGATGGAGACAGAGAAATAAAAACTTGGCAAGGAAAGAAATGTATGGGGGGAAGCTGGATGAAGGGATGCAACAGGCTGCATAGCTTGTGGATGTTCAGTAGGAGTATTCATGGATGGATGCAAAGAGGACTGGTGGATGGATGAGGAGAAAAAAAGAGGGGGAAGGAGAGAAAGATTAAGAGCTTAGAGGGATGATAAGACTAATTAGAAGGCAACTGAGGATGGGCAGGGAGGAGAGGGATGAACAAAAGAGGAAGGAAAATGTTTACCAATTTACTGAATTACATCTATCCCTACATTTGAATTAGCTGGACTTGTCCCATGCCGAGCCAAAAAAAAAAAAAAAACAAAAAAAAAAAGGGTTTTGTCGCTGCTGTTGTCAGTGTTAACAGGCTGCTGGAGATAAAGGAGGTGTAAACTGATACAGGGAGGTGCCACAGCTCCCACCTAAACCAGGGTTTATCACCATGCTCTCCCTCCACCACACAAAGCCCCCGCTAAGCCAGCAGCTAATGAGCTAGCCTGGCTAACTCACTTTAGCTTCGTTCTGCTACAGACACAGGCTGCAGCATTGTTTGTAGCTTTGCGGCTTGAAAACTGATAACGAGAGCTGCCACCGTTATCAAGGCCAAGGTTTAATGTTAATAAAAAGGAGACACATTTCCCCTCACTGTGCCAAAGACCGTTCCGTCAAAGCAGAAGCTAATCTTTGAGGCTATTTTTACACATTTTGGTGACTCATGCCGGAGCGTTCAAACTGTGATTCGTAGCATCATCGGTTGTGATGCTACGGCCTTTACTTTAAGCAAACGCTAAAGGTTAAGGCTAAGGCTAGCATTTGCATCTAAGCTAAGAGTTTGTTCAAAAGTCCTTTCAAGTGTAGAAATACACTAATTGAATTACAATCAGCTATTAGATTTGACATCATTTATAAAGTAACTTTGTGTAAAACATGTATAAAAACATACAAAGTTATAGTTAATGTGGATAACATCTGTTAGCAGTAGGGTTTGAGGGGTCTCATGTAATGCTCTTCTGTAGTATAAATCTATTTTACAAATGTTCCGATGGACTTTATTAGATTTTACCATCACAAGTTGTTTGCTTCCTAAACAACAATAACATCATGTTTTTATATCTCATCAGGTCTGAACAAGTCTGGACCTCTAAATGATAACATGCTTTCTTTTATCTTTGGACCCAAAACTCTAAATAACATTCAGTTATTCACCAAAGATGCAGGTAAATAAAACTATACTGAACATAAAAAAGGGGCGTCTTGCACACTTCTGCTCCAAAACAAAATAATCAAACACAGATAATAACATTTATCATTAATTATTACCTAATAAACACTTGAAGCACTGGAGCGTGCAGCCTGCTGTTTTCTTCAAAATGTCTGCTGGGTTTAGCAGCATTTTTACTACATACAAGCCATGAAACATTAACCAGCTGTGGTGTCAGTTGTGTGCTGGTTAGTTTCTGTTACAGAGTAACTGGGTTGACTGAGAACGAGCAGGAGGAATGACGATGCAAAACACGAGAGCAGTTTGTGGACGAAAAGATGCTTCCAACTGTGAAAGTCAGGCCAGCAGTAATCAGCGGGCCTGTAACACACTCTGATGGTAAAAATAACTTGCTGAGCAGGATGAGGAATGTGTGCGGAAGAATGCCGCTCTGCTTTTGGTTGACAGGCATGGACAAGTGCAGAGAGCCGGGAGGAGGAGAGAGAAGAGGACGCGAGGAGAGGAGAGGGAGCAGGGAGGGAGCAAAGGTTGCAGGCAAGGAGGTACAAGGCGAGAGGCGAGGATGGGAGGATGGGAGGCTGCAGGAGCGGAGAAATGAGGAGGGCGGATGAACAAGTTTTATATTTATAAAAGGTGAAAAAGAGAAGGAACAAAAAACTGTTTGCATCAGTTTTTAAACTGTAACGCTTTACTATAGTTTAGAACTTTAAACGACCCAAATACAGCATTTCCTGCAGACACAAAGTGTGTGTGTGTGTGTGTGTGTGTGTGTGTGTGTGTGTGGTGTGTATACGTTCAGCCAGATGTGTGGCTGATCTAAAAAAAAAAAAAAAAGAGAAGCTACACTTGGCAGTATATAATTTCTATTATATACTGAAGAAAAGGATGTGTATGTACAGCGTAAACAACAAAAGATGCTAAGAGGTAGAAAAAACAAAACAAAACATGCAACTAACCTAAGAGGGATGTAAAATAAACATGGAGACACGAGTGACACGAAAACAGACTCTTCACTCACTCACACTCACACACACACACCTATAGGCTGCTGTACAGGAAACAGGGTGTATCTTTATATGGCCCTGTGCTGTGTTTCACAATTCCCACTGATGCAGCACATGCAGGGTAGATCGAGCGAGGTTCAAGTGACTGGACTACAGAGAGAGAGGGGTGGGGGGTGGGAGAGAGATGATCCTGTGGGTGTAGACGGAGCGTTCACTGACTGTAAGAAAAAAAGGAAGTGAGAGAAGGAGGACAACGTAAGAAAGAGGCAAAGAGAGAAAATCCAGTCAAACCAGAAGAGCCACTTCGCTGTTTATCCCGCACTAAACTCTGCCCTGATTGGCCCGCTGCCTGCCACCCTCCGTGTAACCTCACGGCGGATTGGCTGCTTCTGGGACTGTGGCCCTGGCAGACTGCCTGACTCCTGCCTCAAGGACATCAACACCTCCTCCCCCACCGCTCTCTCTCTCTCTCTCTCTCTCTCTCTCTCTGTTCTTTTATTGCTCACTCGCTCTGTTTCTCCAGAGCATCCTTATCGACTGTTGAGACCACACGACATGAGTCAGTACCTGTAGTTACTGGTTAACTTTCTGTTCAAGTCTGATCATGTGTCGACTGATATCTACTCAACGTTTCTCAGATCTTAAAGCCCTGACGTGTCTAAAAAGACCTTAACATGTTGTGTAACTCACGTATGATGCCAGGTAAAAGGATGACTTTATGAAGAAGTCTTTAAGTGCTCTTATAGACGGCCTTTAAACTAAAAAAATGGCCCCTGGGCATGGACAGACAAACAACCCCCATCCCGTGAAGTCTCTGTTTTTCAGTTATGTGTTTCTTTTTGGTCATTTTTCATCTCTTTTGTGATCTTTCAGTCTGTTTTTGATCATTTTTTGTGGCATTTTGTGTCTATTGTGGATCTTTCTGTGCTTTTTGCTGTCATTTCATGTGGTTTTGGTTAGTTTTATTTTTGTCTTTTTGGATTTATTTTGTGTCTATTTAAGATCATCATATGTTTCCTTTTGGTCATTTTTTCTTCCCAGTAATATTTTGTCATCATTTGCCTTTGTAATTATTCAGGTTTTTGTAGTCATTTTAATGGGCATTGTTTGTAATTTTTTAATTTTTCTCTTTTGGTTGTCATTTTGACTATATATTAAGTCACCATGTGTGTTGGTCTGTTTTCAATTATTTGTGATCCCTTTGTGTCTATTTTGTTTGTTTGTGCCATTAGAATTATTTTGAGCCCATTTAAATAATCTAATATGTCTCTCTTTAGTTGTTTTCTGTCATTTTCTGTGTACCCTTGGTCCATTTTTGTCTCTTTGTTGTAATTTGTTTCACTTTGGGATCACTTCTCATGTTTTAAACTGAACCCTGTGACTTTCAAACAGCCTGATGGGTGAGTGTTAATATCCATCCATGCCTGTCGGTCATTATAAACTCGTGCTCAGTAGTTAAACATTACATAGCTATATTTTAAATTCAAGGGAAGAAAAGCTTCAGGAGGTAATATTCAGACCCTCTACTCCATCACAGGCCATGTACTTAAAATGTAAGTAAATCTGTTAAGTATCATCAGACCCCTGTGGGTGATACATCTTACATTCCTGTGTAATCAGCATTTAGGCTGTTTGAGCAGACCTCAAGTTTGAACAATTTTCTAAAGGACTAATGATTAGTATCTATAATCTAATTTATCGATGTGCTGATTATCCATTAACTGGGTCGCAAAATCTGAAATTGAAACAGTTTCTTTTGTTTTGTTGTAAAATGTAAGTCTCCTATTTCTTCTATGACTAAACCAGTTTGGAGGAAGTACTAGTTTCATGTCCTAAAGGCGCTTTAGGACGCATCAAGAAGCACATGAACTCCTCAATAATGCTTTATAAAGCTGCTCAAGATGCACAAGTCCATTTTTGAGTTGCAACACTGCATTAACTTGTGTTAAATGTTGTTATGATGATGCTTTGATATTCATCAAATAGAAACTGCCCTGGTTCTCCGCGTCATGATGCAGCAGTATTAGTTCCTGTATTTGAGCGTGGGCTGATTCCTCATATGAACTTGGGAAAGATGAGAAAATGAAAAGCCTGCAGAAATTCACATCAGCTGACTCTTTATGAGCAGCGTGTGTGTGTGCACACACACAAACAGAGGCTCATTTAGTGTCCTCTTTGTAACTTGACATTTTGTCGCCGTCTTGCGCCATCTTCCTCCTCGTTTTCCAGCTTTATTCTGTAACTAATGACAATAAGTCAGAGTGGGGGCTGTGGAGGGGGTCCATGTCAATGTGCTGAGCAGCTGTCTCGCACACACACATGCACACACACTATAAACAGGTGCCAGAGACAGCCAACGGCCTCTGCTCTCTCCTCTGTGAGACCTCTATTCATTCACACCACGCTAACAGATGCTAACCTGGTCGAGATGCTGCAAGTGTGTGTCTGCATGTTCATGTGTGAGTGATGCAGCCACTTGTGTTTCCTATGTGTGTGTGTGTGTGTGTGTGTGTGTGTGTGTGTGTTAACGTCTCACTAAAAGCTTTATTCACATGTGAGTCACCAGATGCCAACCTGGAACATCAAGTTTCTTGTTGCTCGGCCAAACACTTGCGCTGCTGCTGCCATTTTCTTTCACCAGATTGTGTGTCTCCAATAAAGTGGCAGTGTGCAGATGTTAACACAAACTAAACAGTTTTCGTTTTCTTAGTCATCTCTTAGTTTTTTTTTTTATTAATTCGCTAGCTGCAACTAACTAAGAAATTGTCTTTAAATACCTTGTTAGTTAAATAAAAATCCCTAAATCTGTTCAGTTCAGTTTATGAGAAAGAAAAGAAGCTAATTTTCACAGTGTTTCACACTGTATCACATTTTTTCTATCCGATTAACTGACTGATTGTTTCATCTCTAGTTTACACAACATGTCTGTTCAAAAGTTGTGATTTTAATTTAATTAAGTGTTTAATAAAGTGGATGTTCTACACACAAACAACAGGTGGCAGATGATTCAAGATTCAGGATTTTAGTGGGAGTCTTCAGAGAACGTTAATCTAATTATAATTGTGACCTAATGTTTCACCACATCACCCAACCCAATGTCTACAGATGAGTCTAAGTGAGGAGTATGATGGGATATGGAGTCAGCTCATAGTGCTCTCCTCCTTTTCACCACTTTCATCATTAAAAAGAGAAAAAAGGAAACTTATTTTCCACTGTGGCTGGAAAATAAAGCTGGAAACATCTTTTTTTTTTTTTTTTACTGGAATTTGTACAAAACAGGGTCCTGGACTCTGCTCTGTTTGTCCATCTCCTCATCCCTCCATCCCTGCAGGAGTCAAACTCTCCTCCTGCTCCTCCTCCTACTGCAGCAGTTGTCTTTCTGTTCAACAAGCGACACATTCATCCTCAGCTTACAAAAATACACACACACACACACACACACACAGCAACTGGCACACACACCCTCTGCATTTCAGCTAACACAATGTGTGTATGTCCATGCGTGTGTGTGTGTGTGTGTGTGTGTGGGTATAACAGAGTCTACATATTTGCAGGCTGACAGACACTGGTGTGTGTCAGTGAGAAGAAGTGGGAGGGAAAAGGCAAGTCCACACACACACACACACACACACACACACACACACACACACACACACACACACACACACACACACACACACAGCTGGCCACATCCCTCTCCCGTTATCCTCCTCTCTTCAGTCTTTCAGAGAGTGTGTGTTCTCTGCAGAGATGCTCCACTTCAACACCAACTGACTACAACTGCTGCTGCGTGCATGTGTGTGTGTGGAGTTGGTTTGATTAGGGCCCTGATATAAAACAATCTCAACAACTATTACAACAAAAAAAAAAAAAAAAACATGAGTAATTTTGATGGATAACAGTGATTTTGCTGCCTCTGGGTTTGTCCACTCATTGTTTCCGCTTGCCCACGGACGGACGTGCATAAGCATCTACTCATACTACAATCTGGGATGTGTACACAAACTTGTTCCACACATGTGTGCTGCAAAACGCAGTGGTGACGTATGACGGTAAACAACAGGAAGAAGACGAGCTCTTCTGTTTGCTGTATTTCACTGAACGGCGTGAAAAAATACGAGCAGCTGCACAGATGGCGAACACGCGCGCATCTAGTTGTCTGACACGTCACGCGCAGTCGACACAGACTGCAACTTTTTGGCTTGTGCGTAAAAGTAAAGTTTGATTTGCAAAGCAGCACCTCGGTAAACTAAGCACAGGAGAGCGAACATATCTGTCTGCAGCACCTCAGCATCAACGTCTCAACAGTTGGATGTCTGCTGTTGTGACGCCTGTGTTGCCTTTAGGCCCAGTCGTAAATGCTGCTATTCGCAAAGCAGGTTTCAGGTGATGAAAGAGATGGAGAGAACAGAGGAGGTGGAGGAGGAGTCACGCCCAGTCTCTATTGTTGTTGTAACTCCAGAGGTTGTCACTCCTCCTCCCTTTCTCTTTGTTTTCTTCTTTAGCTTTGTCTCCTGCTTCATCTTTCTACCTCTTCCCCCACCTCTCTTTTTACTTGTTGCTATCCCTCCTCATTCCCCTCTATTCACCTCCTGTTTTATCTTCATCTCTCCTTCTTGCATCTCCTTCTCCGGCCTACCTCCACCTTTGTCGTCTTCCTCCTATGCTCCAACTCCCTGTTTGAACTTATCTCACTCTTATTTCACACATCATCCTGTCTTCCTTTTTTCTCCTTCCTCATCCCTCCATCCAAACCTCCTTTACTTCTCTCATCCTTCCTTCTTGACCTCCTGCTCTCTCATCTTTCCTCCACCCCTTTTCCCTTTTCAACTACACCTTTCTCTCTACTTTTATCTCTCCTTCCTTACTTATCTTTTGCCTCCTCTGCTCACCTTTCCTTTCCATTTCTAATCCTCATTTTCTTTCCTTTCTCCTTCACTTAAGTGAATCCCTTTTGATTTTCTCTTCCTCGTCTTGATGCTCTCTTTCCATTTCTTCTCCTTTATCTCTTTTTTGCTGCCATCTTTCATCTGACGACTCCTCTCTTGCTCCCTCCTTTTCTTTTTCCTTCCATCTCCTTGTTTTTTTCCATGTTCACTCTTTCGTTTCTACTTTCTCACCCACTTTTCTTTACCTCCTCCTCCCTCCCTTTTTTATCTCTCTGATAGAGACTAAAGTACAAGGCCAGATGTTCGACCAATCACAGGCCTCACTGGCAGCAACCCTCCCATCCATTGCACATTTCCTCCTCTCACTTCTTTTTCTCTTGAACTTCTCTCATCCCACATCTGCGACAGCTGAGTGTGTGTCAGCTATTTAAACAGCTGTTGATGCAGAGGAGACAAACTTCTTTTTTTCCATTTTAAACTTTCTCTCCTGTTTAACCAACAGCTTTTTCTTTTTCTGCTTTTAAAAAATACATTTTGGGGCATTCCATGGTTTCATTTGACCCTAAAGTCAGGGACAATAAGGAATTAGAGAGAAATTATACAGGGAACAATAATAAAAATGTATTAAGCCCCAACAGGAACTCACATTTTGGGAAAGGACCAAACCTTTTATGGAGATCAGTAAGAAAACCCCCAAAAAGTCACCAGTTAATGTGATGCAAATGTGAGATGCGGAAAAACTGAGGTCAAAAAGTATTAAATACTGTTGTTCTTCATCAGAAACAAACACCTACCACTATGTTTCTGTGTCACGTACAGTGTTTTTGACACATTAACACGATACTTGGAAGTGTTCCCTTTCAGTCAAGATCTAATTGATTTATTCAACTGGTGTGTGTCAGGAGCTACAGGTGTTTAAATGTGGGTAATTTTGTGGCTTTTTTGCTGGATTTAATGTTAAATTAGTTCACATTTATTCATTAAAACTCAAATGTTCACTTTTTGTTTTATTGTCTTCCCTGTTTTTGCAGAAAGTCAATTAATTTCCTTTTCTAGAATCAACATCACAAACAGGATTCAGCTGGAGGTTCGAATCAGTGTGCATGCTCGTGACAAAATGGCGTGATGTGCGTTTTACAGCATCTTTTATGCAGAGAGCAAAGGGCTGCTCAAGATAAAACAGTTAATGTGTTACAGAGGAGTTCAGGGGAGGAGGATGAAGGTGGGGTGGGGAAGATGGGGGGGGACAAACTTTGATAAAGTCCAACTCTTCAGGCACCAATGATCTCTTTTATCCTCCATCCTGGGCCTGTTGGTGCTTATCTTTGCTGCAGAGATGCTGAAACAACAACTGCCGTATCCTTCACTTCCTGTCTGAAAAGGAAGCAGGATGCAGTGGGGGAGGGGGCAGCGGGATGGGGGTAGGGCTGAGGGGGTCTGCAGAGACAAAGCATTCTTCTGATTCCACCTAAGTGACTCCCTCTCTCTCCCCCCAGAGGTGAGGAGGCCATTGGTTTGCGCACAAACTCTCAAAAACAGCTGATTTCAGCCATTTATATGCTCTTATTTTGAAAGGCTGCAGGAATAAACAGCACACATTAGTTACATCTGATGATAACCAGTAAACTAAAAGCTCTGACATGACCTTAATTATTCTGCAAGGGAGGAAATATCATGACTGCAGTGGAAAATGCTGTCTTAAAGGCACAGTCCATTATTTTACTGCCAGAGCACAGAAGTACAAACTACGTTTCCCAGAGTGCTTTGCTTAGTGTACCTGTTTATCTGAAGTTTGTTCGGGTTTAATCTGTATTGACTGGACCTCCACAGTTACATAAGAGTCCAGAGTTCAGCTTAGCAAAGACATCGAAGAAGAGGAGGAGGATGGAAGGGAAGAGAAAGCTAGGTGACAAGAAAAGAAAAGTAGACTAGGAGAGAAGATGGAAAGGACGCAAGGAGATGACGAGACAAAAAATAAAGGTAAAAATAAAGGAAGTGAAACAAAAAGCAAACAAGGAAAAGGAGTAAAAGAAAAAAGGAGAAACAAGGGGAGTAGAAAACAAAAGAAGGGAGAATTAGGAAAGGAAACAAGGACAGGCAGTAAGGGGAGAGGAAAAAAGAAATGGGGGAGATGCAGACTAGTGTGAAACCGGGCTTGAACAGAATAATCCATGAAAGAAAGAAAAAACCTGTCTCCATCCTGTCTGAATGTGTTAATGTGTGTGTGCAGGGCGTGGTGCCGAGGAAGACTAGGTTTCAGCTGAGTGAAAAGACTCAGTGCTTCTTTGTGTGTCTGCCTCCGGGGCTACACACACACACACACACACACACAGTGGGTTTACCTTTGTGTGTCCCACGACAGCACTTTCTCAGAGGAGGGCTTAATGTATTTTAGAAAAAATTTGAATGGAGTTTGGTGGGCACACCTACTGCTACTGCAACCCCCCAATACACACACCTGAGGCCACACCCAATACACACAAATCCTCACACACACACACACCTTCCCTAACAAACACCCACACCTCTAAGCTCACCCCATCCCCCCAAAATTACCCCCCCACACATTGCCAATCACCTGCAGACTCACACCAATCTCCACTTAAAACACTCAACAGGACATCATTTGGGAACCATTTTCAAAGTAAAATAATAATTGTAGTAATCATACATTTTTGTTGGATTCAACTTCCACCATATGAGAAACTGCTTTTCTTTGTCGAACATGACAGTAAACTAAATATCTTTGTGTTTGGGAATCTGGAATCGACTAAATAAGACATCTGAAGATGTCAACTTATGCTGCGGAACAGCTTAAAAAACACCCCCCTCCCATTTTTCATGATGTCACGGTGTGTAGAATGGTGAAGTGTAAATGACAGAGAGTGTGTGTGTGTGTGTGTGTGTAGGGCTTTGTTTCCAGAACTTGTAATTAGTGCTGATCTATGATGACTTCATATGCGTGTGTGTGTGTGTGTGTATGATGACTTCATATGAAGTCATCATACACACACACACACACACACACACACACACACACACTCCCACCCTGTCATCTAAAGGTGCATCCTTAGATGCATGCGTGTGTGTGCGCCTGAATGTAATCCCTAAAATCCTACAATGGTGTAACCACTGTGTGTGTGTGTCTCTATGCGTGTGTGTCATCATTAAATACAATGAGAATGATAATTAGTCAACAGCATGTCTGGAAAAAAACACACACACACACACACACACACACACACACACACACACACACACACACACACACACACACACAGTTCATTCCTGTCAATTCAAAATAAAAGCATCAAATTAAAGGTCTTTATAACTGTTGAGGAGGAGACAAGACGAGACGGGGCAGGAGATGAGAGAAGGGGAGAGGTAACGAGAGGAGGAGAGGTAACATCACTTCCCTTCTCCGACCCCTCCCTCATTAGAAAAGGTACCATTGTTTGTTCTGCAAACACGGGTCATGCCTCAACGCCTCGTTACCACGGTAACCGCAGCACCAACATTTTTTACTCCCCCATGTTTACCTGAGCATCCCTCTGTGTGTGTGTGTGTGTGTGTGTCAGATTATCAGTCAGATTAACAGGGATTATGTAGCTGGGTCTGTTCGCTCCATTCACACACGCTAATTAACTGTTTAATAGCAGTAGCACATTTTCACACAAGTTAAAATTACTTGAAACAAACTGATGGTTCAAGTGAAATAAGCAGATAAATAACTGGTAATTAGTGGATTTTTATATCATTACCAACCTTTGATTAGACATAACAACAACTTCTGTGCTGCGAATTTGTGGAAAATCCTCCTTCTCTACAGGACACCTATAAAAAATGATCCCTTAATAACACCAACATTTATTAACTCATATCTGTAACAACCAGTCATCACCAGGTGGTACCACCAGACTCCTGTTTGCAGCTGTGTTTCCTACCAACGCATACTAGCTGCAAGTTCTGAGCTCGAGCTAAGTGCTGGTTCATCAGCAAGCTTTCTAAGAACAAGTACGGTGGCCTGCAGATGCAAAACAACAGAAAGAGAAAAAGACGTCAGGTTTTCTAAAGCGTTGTTGGTCTTAGCACCATTACAATATGTAGATTGCTTCTGTTCTGCCAGCAACAAAAAATGTTGGACTACAGCATCTTTATGGATGGTGATTGCATCTGATTAGAAATAAAACCTGAAGCTGCTACGATTTATTTCCGTGTCTGTCATTATGTCCTTGCTGGCCTTACTGAGAGTAGCACGTCTTTAGTGTCGTTACTGTCTCTGAAAATACATAACAGACCAGTTTGACTCCCCCCTGCACTGCGTGCATTAAACTGACTCCAAAACGCTCCAGATGTTCCCTGAACGGCTCGCCCTTCATGTCAACCAGGAACAGTGAACGCAACACCCCCTTGTTTTCTCCACATTCCCTGCACACATCTCTGACCTGCGACAGGTTTGAATCGCAGCACGTTAAGGCTGACAGGCAAACGTCTACGTGTGTGTGCCTCTTCTAAAAACTGGCTCTGTAGCCGAGTTGTCAGTGAACTGCTTCACTGTGAAATGACCTGGTTGTGTTGTTGGTCAAAACACTGCTCACAAATACGCCAGGTGCAAAGCACAACAACGTACACAACAGAACCCTCTACAAGATATCGCCTCCCTCGCTTTTCAACACTGTGTGCGTCTGAACAGAGTGTAATCCAAATGATTACTTCTGAGAAGTTTTACAAAATAGTTTTAACACTGACAGTGCATCCACGGCTCTGTTAGAGCTTTACTTCTATGTGCTGCAGGTTATTTCATTATCTTATACTTCATACATCATGAGGAAGGACATTAAATACGCAGAGAAGATCTGCGGCTGCACACACTGCTCAACTTCAACACTAAAACCATCTTCGCCCTCAAACAACCCTTTGACGGTGTGAGGACCTGACAAAAGGTCCTACAAGTATAGTTTTGAACAAAAACTCATCCACACAACTCTAGTGACAAGCACACCCAGACACACACACTCCACTGAAGTGATTGCGGTTAAAAGTCAATCTACCTCTGTTGATTTAACCGCCATAAAGTACACTGTTATTTGCATGCTCCCTCCCCCTCGGTCTCCCCCCTCTCCCTCTCTCGCTCCCTCTGCAATCCTCAGGAGTAGAGCAGCAGCCAGCTGACAAAACTGTTTAGTCAGCAAGAAAGGCGAGTGGGGGAGGAGAAGGGCGAGCGAGCTAGAGACAAACTGAGAACCAGAGTGAGGGAGAGAGACAGACACTCGCAGCCTCCTTTCAGAGCCTCCATCGTGCTTTAAAAGTGTGTGTGTGTGTGTGTGTGTGTGTGTGTGTGTGTGTTAACCCTTTACATGCCCTGCAGCAGCAGCAGCACGGTGGGATGAACCACTGTGCTGCTGCAGGAGGGGAGCAGGAAGGTTCCACTTTTATCAGACCTGAGACACCAAACAAACACCTGACACACACACGGCTCAACAAAAGCAGGATCTACACACAACCACATCCAGATTTCGTCTCCACCTGAGTTTGTGCATGTTTGCTCCTGCCTGGGATTACTGCAGCATTTTACTGTTAATCTGTTCTGCAGCAAACACACTTGGGATCGGTGCTGGTTGGGGGGGGTTACTCTGGGACTGGAGGAGTCCCTGTGAGCGTGAGGCAGGTCACCTTCAGCGCAAGTTTGAATACAGTTTTCACATATTCCTGTCACACATACACGTGGCTGCGACGTCACATAACCCGCGCTCATGCAGAGCTCAGTGCGAATCCTACGAGCAGCATGTGATGATGTTCAGCTCGTGAGCCTCCACACGTCAGAAGCTCATCGATAAGGACCGAAAACATCCACCTGTTGCTAGAAAGCAGAGGGGGAAGAAAAATGATGAAGTTCACCTGGAATAGTTTTAGGTCTGAACCAACCAATCAGGGACTTTCTGGGAGAGGTAGAACAGCGGCCCTAGAGTAAAACCCTTGTTGTTTAAAACTGAGGCAACTCTTCCTGGAAGGAAGTTCTTGCAGTATAACTGGGTTTCTGAATCCTCACAGTCCCAGTTTTCTGTGTTGTTGATCCTCTGAACTATTCTGAGTTTGCACTTTTAGGGTTTGAAACTCCCAAACTTTAAAAACACGAGCTGAAACACAGCAGTGAACGACACGAGCACAGTATTGGACAAAATGCCGTTTTCCAGACTCAGTGTTGCAGCTGCACACTAAAGCAGCAGCTTTGTGTGCTCAGGGAGGAGTTGTCTCCAAAGACATAAAGCGTGAGCTGCTTCATCAGCCTGAAACCTCCTCACGTCGAGCTGAAGGTGTGTTCGAGCTGCTCTGATGGACGGACGGAAGGATGAAGCAGGAATGTTTCATATGTGGGACAGACCTGTTGTATGGGATGCCAGCGGAGTCGGAGTGAGTGTGTGTGGGTGTGGTGAGACTGTCGTGCTGATAAGCAGCTTGTGGAGCTAACTACCACTGCAGGGAGGTGTGTGTGTCTGATATGCGCGCACACACACAGACACACACACACACTCTCAGAGCCACCTTCACCCTCTTCGCAACAAATAAAGCTGTATTTACTGCGAGTCCAAAGTCCGAGCGGCTCGGCTGTGAAAGAATGTCACAACGTGTGGAGGGAGGGCGGGAGGAGTGGGGGGAAGGCAGTGGAGGAAACAGAGGGTATCTGAGAGGAGGAGAGGGGGGAGGAGCTGAGGAGGTGAAGGGCGGGAGGAGGATGCTCACACAGTTTGTTTCTGGGTTTACGTGTTAACCTGCTGCTCGAAGGTTCGAAGGAGAACGTTCAACTTTGTCTGTTTCTGCAAAGAGGGAACTAAAATAGTACAAACAGTGAAAACTGTGCATCACCACCTCACAGTAACACGGCTTCAGATGACAAAATGTTTCGTCACACCACAAATGTTCACTTTGCAGTTGTGAAAGAATAAACTAAATAGCAAAAACTCATACTGGAGAAGCTTGGTAATTTTTCTGTAGATGAACTAACTGGTTCTAATTCCTGCAGCGCCTGCATGAGAAGTTATATGTAACCTGAACATTATGTATCTATGAACAGGTTCCAAAAATGATCCTTTTCTGAACGAAGTCTTGTATTGGAAGCAGAAAGAGTTTTTAGTAGCTGGTTTTGAGTGCATCTTGATTTTCTGAGAGTGCAATTATGGGCTAAACTTTTTGTAATTATTTAGGCATAAAAATATTCAAATTTAACAGTGAGTAAACTCACTGGAAACTTTTGACTGTGTTTCAGTTGCACTTCAGTAGGCCTGAGTTTGTTACACCGATGACACTGACAACAGCCTTTCTAAAATAGACCTTTAGGGATCATTTGTTATGATTAAATAGCTTTAATTCTTAGAAAAGACGCAGATTTTTTTTAGCCTAAACCTTGTTCTACAGCGTCTTTCTGTTCAGCTCTCTTCAAGCTGATGGACTTTCCCCTTCACAAATGTGTTTTTTTCCCCTCAGTTGTTGAAATTTTCCTGGAAGCTCAGCAGCAGAGGATGAACAACATCTCTCACACTTGCATAACTCCGTGTGCCTGATAATAACGGCTTCACATGGTCCAACAAGAGAGGGAGGAGAGAGAGAGGGGAGCCATTGTTCCTCCACTTCCTCCATCTCCTCTGCTCTCCTGATGAGAGGCTGCTTCACTTCCTGTTAACCCCTCTATCCTCGTCCTTCTTTACCTCTCCTCTTCCTCCATCTCTTCTTTAAAACATTACATGTAGACGCAGTAAAGAAACAGAAAGGTTTCTCTCAGTGAATGATACAGGACGAGGATCTGAGAGCGTAACAAGAGGAAAAGAGTGTATAACTGTGAAAGGGGATGAATGGAGCTCAGCTGAGTCAGAACGGATCTCAACCTCCTGTCAGGCTCTTTCCAAAATAGTGAAACAATGCTAAGGTGATGTGTTAAACATCTTTAAAAAACAAATCCTCACAATGGAGGAGGCAGAACAAGACTTTGGATTAAGAATGAGCAGCCGATTCAGTTCAGCAAACAGCCTGCTGTGAAATGATAATGAAAAGGAGGTGTTGGTCAGTCAGAAAACCCTCCACTATCCCAGAGGTGGAGGAAACAAACAAACATCTTCATGTAAAGCAGCTGACAGCAGCAGATATTATAATATTGACTCTCTCTAACTTTAGTGTATTCGCGGCTATATAAAGACACGGGCTGTGTGTGTGCTTAGTATACAACCAAACTGCCTCTGGCCTAAATTTAAACTCAGTAAAGAGACCACAAGGCAGTCCTGGTGGGCTCAGTGTGTGTGTGTGTGTGTGTGTGTGTGTGTGGTGATACCAGTCCCACAGAAATACATGGGAGGAGTGTGTGTGTGTGTGTGTGTGTGTGTGTGTGTGTGTGTCCTACTTTAGCTCTATTCATCCCACGTCTCAAATGACGCCCATCCTCTCCCGTCCAACCATCCATCACTTCACTGGTCTGAGGATATTTGTTAAAGATGTGCTTGTACAATCAGTCCATTGATAATAAAGTTGAATTCAGTTTTACAGCACGTTGTGTGTTTTACCTACTGATTGTTGGACTTTCTTGGTTTTTTTAACTTGTTTTTTTTCCACCTACCCTTCGACATAGGTTTAGTTTTTCCTGTCTCGTAAAGACTTGAATATAATGACCATGAGCTCTCGGAGAGTCCTGTGGACCAGAAACTATTTGATGACTGATGGGGTGGTGATGAGCCATTTGGTCCAGGCTGAGGTGTCACTGTGGGACTCCCACCCATCCCCCACCCTTCCTCCTCCTCCTCCTCCACCTCCACACCTCAGCGTCTACATCCACACAGTCACAGACATCCCCCCCACCCAGATCAGCAACAGCAGGCTGCGTCTCCACCCTGTGAAGGTTTTAATAAACCTCTTCTCCAGCCTGAGACGGGACAAAGGAGTCCTGCAGAGTTTGATTTAAAGTTTTACACTGGTCACATTCACCTGATCTGTTTGACAATTTTGTGTCATTTTAACTTTATTCAACTTGTTAAAAAGCTGCACTAACAACAGGACGTCTGACTGGCAGTAAACCACACGACGGTCGTTTCATCACCTTCTTTCTTGCAGCTTCACATGTTAGAGCTTAACTCGAGCCAAATCCTCTACAGCAAACGTTTAGTTCTGCACTTTCAGAATAAAAGCTGAATTTTGAAGGATTCACTGAAAGCATGACAGATCACTGCACTTCATCCTTAGATACATTTTTTTTCTATTACTGTATTTACATTTTTCATTCTTCATCAACTTGTTTCCTGACTGATGAATAAAATGTTTAGATCACAACTTTTGATGGTCTGAGCTTTTGAAACGTGGTGGTTTGCTGCTTCTTCACATCCTATTTTGTGGTAAACTGAATATTTGGATATTTGTTTGTTTGTTTTTTTAAGAAAAAGTTTTGAATTTAGGTCTTAGGTATCTGTGGCAGGCAATTCAAACATCAACTAGAGCTGAATTAATTAATTATGAAGCAGTCGACTTTCGACTTAAACGAGTTGCTGTGGGGACATTTAAAGACATAATTGTGGATTGTAGCTCTGGAGGGTTTTAAAGACTAAACAACTGAAGAAAATCACCAGCAGACTGATGGATCATTAGCTGCAGCCTTTGTGCAGCACATAAACAACTTTAAAGTTAACTGTCACAGCAAACAGCCTCCTCCTCTGTCAGTCGGGGATGAAACATAATCTTTTCCCAAAACAGCAGATCTATAAATAGAGGCTGGCTGCAGAAAGAAAGAAAGGTGTATTAACATCAACCCGTCTGTGGAGGTGATGGTGTTCCCTGAAACCCTCATCAGGCCGCCGCTGATACACACCGACCGACATGTATCTGCTCTGTGTGTTAATCCAGAGTCGATCACACTGCTGCAGAAACCTGCTCACTCTCTGTCAGCACCTACACGAGCTTCTCATCGTGTGGTTAACAGATTTCTACAGGTAAAGTTTAAGCAGCTGGATGTTACATAATGTGACAGGCAGGCCGGCGGCTCGATGTTGTAGTGGTTAGATCTCCACCCTCGATGAGCGAGACTGGAGCAGTTTGAATCCCAACTGTGTTTCGACCTCCAGTCGGGTCCTTAAGCAAGACCTCCTTATGCTTACTCTGCCTCTGCCCTGTACCTTGTAAGTCGCTTTGGATAAAAGCATCTGCCAAATGACTAATATGTAAAAGTAGGACTATAATTTTAATTCACTTTAACTTTACTTAAGTTCACTTAACTTTTTAAGTTTTTTATTTGTTTCTTATTTCTTTATATTATATTTTTCCTTTTTTCCCCTTTTATTTTTACAACACTTGTATTATTTTTGTGTTTTTCAGCTGGTTAGCTGGTAGAGTTCTTTATTTTATTTACCAGTTTACTCCACTAACCTATTTTAAGCAGGCACTGAGGTTACAAACCTTTTTTTTGGAACAGAAACCTGGCCAAAGATAAAAGTCCAACAAAGACAACAAAGGTTAAAACCACTCAAACATCATCTTTTGCTGCAGTTCAATTTAAAACACAAAACATTTTCAGCTCACACAGGACAAAAAGAAAGAAAAGAGAATCGTCAGGTTTTGTCTGAGGTCGTCTGTTAAGTACTCGACTATTAGACGTCGTCACTGATCAATAGGTGTGTGTGTGTGTGTGTGTGTGTGTGGTAAATGGGAGTTAATGTGGACACAACAACCATCTCAGAGGGAGGACAACAGCTTTTAATTAGCTGCTTCACTTCAGTCCCTGCAGACAGAAAAAGGTCCCACTGAAACTGCTCATTAAGTCTCACACACTCACACACACACACACACACACACACACACACACACACACACACACACAAACACAGTAATCACCCTGTCATTATCACTAATATTGTTAATAAGCCAAATTAAGTTTCTTGACAGTAATCATAAATTAATGTAATTATGTTTTGTTTCACAGTTAATAAAAAAATAACTAAAAATATCACAGATTTGTCTTTCCTTTTTTTTTTTATTCATGATCTTTTCTTTTACAACATAAACTGTATGGTTGTGTGGGTAATTAACTCAATAACTGTAGATAAAATAAACAAATGTTTTAAATGTTAAGTTTGAATTATCACTATAAAATATGTTTTATGATAAATAATGATGAATCAATTTAAATACATGTATTAGATGAACAAAATTACTATATTAAAATAATTACAGTTTCATAAAAACAGGGTAGATGTATGGACACTATGAATTGCAAAGATTCTCAGTGGGATTCAGGTCTGGACTCTGTGGGGGCCAATCCATGTGTGAAAATGATGTGTCATGCTCCTTGACCCACTCTTTCCTTTTTTGAGCCAAGATGAATCCTGACATTGTCATCTTGGAATATGCTCGAGGCATCGAAGAAGAAGAAAAAAAAAAGTCGGACCAGTCAGGTAGTAGCTGACCTCATAATAATCACTGCAGTAATTAAATGATCTCCAGGTGGTGACGTTTTTTTGGCAGTTTACATGAAGTACAATAAAGCCACTGCACACACTGCACTACTGAGCACCTCAAACACACTTTACTGTCCATGTAGGCACGATGGAAGCAGACAACAGATGCACCAAAGTCACCCCAAGAAAACTAAAAACACAATAAACCAACTATAAACACACATCTGAGTTGCACGAATACCAATTCACATTACAGGAGCCCCTAGAAGAACATAGTGAACAGCCACAGAAGACGCCTCATTAAATCCAAAAGAGAATCACTGACGGTCTGTAAATATAAAGCTATGGAGAGTCTGTGGTCGGTTGGTCACAGTCTGTTGGTTTCACTCCCCCTCTGACTTGTATCACCTGCACAGAAGGAAAAACAAGCATCCCTCCTTCATGCCTTTACATGTGTGTCTCTTCATTTCCCACAAAAAGCGCTCACAATGGAGGATGCCCTGTCGCACAAAACTCCCTTTGTGTACAAGTGTGTCTCTCAGCGTGTGTATCTGCCTGTGTGAGCGATGCACATCATCGACTACATCATCGCTTGTAAGCGTTTCAAAATGTCCACCATCACAGAAGAAGAGCTTTGACTGAACCACAACTACCCACTTCTGTTGTCTGTCTGCCAACGAACCATTGCTGCGAACTAGTAAGCTGAAGACAATGGGGAAGTATGGAGGGTCACACACACGCACACACACGCACGCACGCACACACACACACACACAGATGACTACCTCTATATAGAACTGTTATGGTGAGAAAATATAACAATCCTCTGTGTTTTTCAACAGGCATGGAAACCTGTCTGCATTCAATACAAAACTTCATTAAGAAAATTATCATTTTTAAAAATACAGCTATTGTGAAGACCTACATGTGAAGCTTCACTTTACATGAAATGAAGTCATCAATATTTAGTGAATCACAACGGTTAAAGCTGCAGCTAACTATATTTCATGTCAATGAGTTGATTGTTCTTTAGATGTCTTGTTTTATCCAATCAACAGTAAAAACCCACAAAATATATGACTGAGACAAGATAAATTTACTTTGTAGTGGCGTTCATCACTTTCTAAGTCTAGTTTCTCAGAATAAAATATTTTCTCTAACAATTAATATATTATCTCAAGTTGCACAAGTAAAACAAAACTTGTTTAAATAAAGGTTTGTATTAGATACAGAAAGACTTTTTCTCCTGTTGAATTTAACCATCCCTTTAATGAGAAGTTACAATCTGAGGGAAAATGTTTTATTTTCCAATAAATAATATAGTGAATATAATCTGTGGCTAATTTACAAGTGTAAAATTGTTGCCACTGTCATTGTTTTACGCTCCTGTTTTCATCGTGGCTGTTTTGTTAAATCTTATTCTGATTTAATCTTCTGTGTTTTCATTTGCTGGATCTTTTAACAGTGATGCTGATTTGTTTTAAAACTTTTTTTTTTTTAGGACTAACGCTCACGCAAAGACTTCACCAGACATCCACTTTGATGTTTTCATTAACACCTCCCACACCCACAGACCCAGCATACATCTCCATTTGAAAACATTGCCGCTCCTCCATGAAACGAGGGAAGAGTGGAAAGACAAGTTAAAGTTTCCCCCTCAGCACGAAGCGGCTGTCTGTGAGAGAGAGAGAGATCTGCTCCTGTCGCCGAGGGCCCAGCTCGGCCTCAGTGTTGAATTTCGTAATGGAATGCTAACTGCTCATCCGGATCTCTCCTCCTCCTCGTCTTCTTCTGTCAGGAGGAGGAGGAGAGGACCAAAAAACGCAGGAGGAATACAGGGCGTATCATCCTACAAACACTTCCACTCCATCTAAAAACACCCAACAGGCTGCAGCAGCTGCACAAAAACGCAACAAGACCTAAACTTGTTGGCTATGTGCAACATAATGAGCACAAATGCAGCATGAAGTTGGTTTAAACTCATCACCAAGCAACTGAGATTCAACCAGTGGACACGGCAGTAACACAGTAAATGTCATGTAGGCCTGATACAGGCTAGCAACAGGGCCAGCACATAGGATTAGGTTAATATAATCTCAGTGTTGTGGATGAGGCACGACCAAAAAAAAAACAAACAAAAAAAAAAAAACACACCAGCAAAATTAACAATACCATAATATATTTACACACAAAATGACTCAGATTACAATAAATGCAGGATAGAAACAAATTTGTGGTCAAAAAGATGCCATAAAGTAAAGTAAAATTAGTACAAAGTGTCTATTGTGGACAACAGAAGCCCTGATGTCAATGCAGGAATAATGTAATAATGTCACAGTGACATGTGAAAGATCACATGGTTTAAAAACACCAGATAACCCAGAAATACAGAAATACTACTGTAAATGCAGTCAGAGCTGCACAAATACAATTTAGTTTTAACTTTATAGTTATAAATGTGGTTAAATTCACCACAGTGTTGCTATAGGGGAAGATGCACACAGTTAATCTCTACTGAACCAAAAATATACATCAAAGTATGTTAAATTCACTATACACGTTTAATTTGATGTCACAAACACACCATAACATATTAAAAAGAACAGTAACAATTAACTAGAAGTACAAGAAGTGCAGAGTGTCATAAACGCAACAACATCTCTGGATACTGAAGTAAATGAAAGTGTATTAAAAAGGAAACCTCACAATCTGAGTCACCATAATAACACTAATATTAATATGTACACGCAATAAACCTCCAACCATGTGTCTTTAAAGTTAAAGTGAAATAAAGTCACATTACATTCACTACAGGATGACAGAACGCTTTAAATCTGTTTTTTAAACAGTATCAAGAGCAACATAAGGCAGAATTAAATTCCCAAAGTTCCCAAAAATGCACAACATGCAACATCCCTGATTTCATGGTACCGTGCAACCATGACCGGAAAAAAAAAACCCATACAGCATGCTATGTTTGGTATGAACTGACACTGACCTACTAAAAATACTCTTTAAACATCTACATATATCAACTGTAAGAGCTTAAAATACTCTAAAGTTGGATGAAGTTCATACAAATTCACTAGTTAGAGTAAAAACTCAAATAAATTAACCTGTAATTACCAGAAATACGCTTGTTGGTGGTGGAAACACCATCAGTTTGCATTTGGTTACTGTAAAGTCTACTGATGTACTAAAATACCCGAGTCAAGATAAACACACCAGCATAAAGTTGGAAAAAATTCACTTTTAACTGCCAAAAAATATGCTTTAAAACCTAAATGTGAGCAAGACATGGATTAAATACACCCCAATGTTCATTAGAGATCACCGTAAACTCACTAGTGATTATCACAGATACAACTATGTTCATATACGTAAACGTCATAGTGATAGATACAACTAATGTTCATTATAAATTACTGTAAACTCACTAGGTGATTATCACAGACAACTAAATTCAACTAATGTTCATTATAAATTACTGTAAACTCACTAGTGATTATCACAGATACAAACTAATGTTCAAACTAATGTTCATTATAAATTACTGTAAACTCACTGGTGATTATCACAGATACAAACTAATGTTCAAACTAATGTTCATTATAAATTACTGTAAACTCACTGGTGATTATCACAGATACAAACTAATGTTCAAACTAATGTTCATTATAAATTACTGTAAACTCACTAGTGATTATCACAGATACAAACTAATGTTCAAACTAATGTTCATTATAAATTACTGTAAACTCACTAGTGATTATCACAGATACAAACTAATGTTCAAACTAATGTTCATTATAAATTACTGTAAACTCACTGGTGATTATCACAGATACAAACTAATGTTCAAACTAATGTTCATTATAAATTACTGTAAACTCACTGGTGATTATCACAGATACAAACTAATGTTCAAACTAATGTTCATTATAAATTACTGTAAACTCACTGGTGTTTATCACATTTACACTGTGTGGCCACACAGGTGACATGAGTCCTGCTAAAACCTCTTTTAAACTTCCATGAATGTACTTTAAACCCGCACACGTGGATACAGCGGCGTGTTTTAACGCTATAAATGAGTAAGAAGCTGCTATTTTACTGATATATAAAAAGAAAAAGTGAGAAGATGTGACAAAGCTTAGTGTGAGAGCTGAGGTGGAGAGAGGTAGAGAGACACTGGGCCGACACGGGGAGAGAGAGAGAAAATCCCTAGCAACCATTATCTAACCAGTTCAACCCTGAGACAGAGAGGAAAGAAAAACATCAGTTCTTCTCCTCGACCGGCGACTCTAACGCCCAAACCTAACCCGGTCCATCAATCATTGACCCGGGTCACCGATAACGAAGTCTCCCTGCTCCGGCTCTAAAACGACGTTATGGGGTTTAACGGGCAGCAGCATCCTCCGGAAAAAACCGACGAGCGGCGACGAAAAGTTGACGAAGTCGACGGAGTGAGGCCGGAGATGTGTTCAGGTGTAAGAATAAGCGGAGAATTAACGATTAAAATGGACGTGAGAGCGGTGGATGATGTCGAAAGACAGAAAAGAGACTAAAAGGAGGCGGAAGGAGGAGGAGGAGGTGGATGCAACAGGCGTCACGTCGATGCTGCTGCGCGTAACCGGAGACGGTGGAAAAGTCTCCGAAACGCGGCCAAAAGTCGCCAAAGTGCGACAAAAAGTCACACGCGTCGAGCCACCGGGCGATATAAAGCGCCTCGTCGCCGTGTTTGTGCACTTTCTAAATGAGCAGGGGTCGGTTTGTCGCTAAATATGTCTGGGCAAGGTCACGGCGGCGGCGTCGAGCTAGCGGAGGTTAGCTAGGAGGGAAGACGGATATGGACGACTGTCCCTACAAAATAAAACCCCCTCCAGACACACGTTAAAAGACTTAAAATAAGCAAATAAAATGTCTCTTAAAAACTAATTTAAATTAACCTACACATGCGTGTAATGCATATAATGTGTTTTAAGGTGACCAACATTTCACATGATGCCTCTGTGTCTTTAAAGCAACAATTAGTCAATTAACTAAGTATTGATTGACTAAAAACTAATCTGCAACTATTTTGACAATAGATTAATCACTCAAGAGCTTTTGTTAAGCACAACTTGCAATGATTAGTGGTCTCAGCATCACAAAACTGCATATGTAGGGCTTTTTGGTGTCATATTTAATAGTGAACTGAATGTATTGTAAAACAAGTAATATGAACATGAATCTCTTCATCATTTAGACATTTTAGATATAAAACAAGGCTTAACTAACCCAATTTTAATGAGTTGATTATGGATAACCTTCTCCATTAATCAATTAAACACTTCCCTACAATATGTAAGAAACTGTAAAAAAAAAAAAAAATCAGTTCAGATGTCTTGTTATGTTTGATAAACAGTCAAAAAGCACCAAACCCTCACTGTTGTGAGGCTGAAACTAGTGAACTGAAATAGTTTTATCAAACATCTGGTCGGTGAATTCACTATTTATCACATTTCTTCATTAGATGATATTGATCTAGTCTATATGGAAGTTTCACAGCACAATGTGTAATGAAAGCCTCAAGTAATGATAATAATCGTGATAAAAAAAAAGCACAATGTCTGCTAAAAATATGAATAATCAGACAGCATATAAAAGTCATATAACCCAAAACATCAGCAGACATTTCATCTCAGGGCTGCTGTCCCCATCTGCATCAACAGGTGGTTTTACTGTGAAAGACCCAACAGGAAACACCACTGCTCGTTGCTGTTAGCTTGGTGGTGTCCGGTAGCTTTACACATGGCCACTAGCAGCGAGGCTCCGACCAAAGTGCACCCGAGATATGGATGCTCGACTCCGGCGGCGAGCAGACTTTGAACCCCCTCTTGCCACCCTCCCCTCGGGGTAAAACCACCAAACGACAACCCGAAACATGCACACGGGGGATAAAGTTGCAGCAAAAGTCGAAAAAACACCTTGTTTTGCGACAATTAGCTGAAGTAGGGTGAATGAGGAAGAGACCTGGGGTTGAATTCCACCGCTTGGATGCGCATCAAACTAGGAAGCAACACGGAGAGGAGAGAAAAACTCTTATCCCTCCCCAACCGTCTCCACATCTCAGCTCAAACTTTACTTTAACAGCCGTAACAACTCGGAAGTTCGCCCCAAATCCCCGAAACACACCTTTAACATCGAGCGAAGCGAGCGCACGGACACAGAAAGCACCAAAATACGGCGATGGAGAGCGTTAAAAAAAAAAAAAAAGAAAGAAAAGGCAGACTTACGCTTGACTTTGTTGGGGTTGGGCTGCTTGCGCCGAGACATCGTGGCGAGGATGATGATGGTGGTGGTGGGGGTGAGGATGATGATGATGATGATGATGAACGGCGGTGATGGTGGATGATAAATGGGGGGATAAAGAAAAAAAAAAGAAGAAGGGGGAGAGAGAGAGAGAGGCTGCAAACTTGCTCCGGAGAGGAGAGGAATCAAAATGGCGTTTCCGAAGGGATGTGCAAACTTGGACAAACTTTACTCCGGCTTCTCCTCCTCCCTCCCCTCCTCTCCTCCCTCCTCCACCTCCTCCTCCTCCTCTTCTGCTTCTCTTCCTCCCTTCTCTCTCTCCTCCTCCTCCCGGAGGAAAGAAAGTTTTCAAAAAAGTCGAGGAAAGAAGGCGTCGAGATGAAAATGTTTTTGCTTTTCGAGTTATTTGAATTCCTCCCGGACTCGCAGCTCCGTCCTCCCCGTCTCTCTCTCTCTGTCTCTCGGTGTGTGTCGGTGTCTCTCGCCCTCTAAACCTGATAAGTAAAGCTCATCACGTGTTGTCTCTCCAGTCTCCAAGGGGACGTGGCCACCAAGCATCTCTCTTTACGCACACGGGGATACGCGTTACCGCGTTACTTTACCGGTAACGAGCCGCCATCACATGAGCAGCGGCGACGGAAGAAGCCCAGATCCCGTTTTGCTGATCATGATTAAAAGCAGCGTTTTTATCTTAGTCTGTCGCTGCTGCTTTTTTTTTGCACCTAAATTACCACGTTAAACTTTATTGAACTCCTCGCCACCACTGCTCTCCATGAAAAGTTGCTCTCCTTTCCGTCTGTTGATTAGTTTTTTACTAAAACGCGCTTCAAAAGTTCGTTTTATCAATTGCGTGGAGTTTAAAAGATAAGAAACCATCCGCGCTGCTCTGTTCCTCAGCCACACCGCAGACTACAGGCACCTATCGCGAGATGTGGGGAGAACCACGGCAACACAGAACGGGAGATATCGCGAGATCTGAAGAAGAGAAGCGAGGATGCCTATCTTAAGCTTTTGGGGGTTGGAAGAAACTGCCACTGCTTCTGGGAAGGTGTTGGTAAAGTAATCAACTCAGTTCTGTTTTGTTTTGTTCTTGGGTTTTTATAAATAATAATAAAGGGAGAAGTTTTGAAAAATATTTCCATCTGGGAAATGTCAGCCTTTATCTGATCCTCTCAGCACCTTCAAAACTAGAAGGACGTGTCATAGTTTCATGTTTAAAAGCTTTAAATGAATGTAGTTTGTGTTTAATAACTGAATATTTGGGAAGATAATTAAATGCTGACATAGAATAATGTAAAAAGTTAACGTTGTGGAATATGTGTACAGAGGTTATGAAGGTTTAAAGTCAACCAAAAATTTAAATGGTCCTTTACTTAATTACATGTAAAAAAACAAACAAACTGTCTTTTACAAAAGAGGTCAAATAATCTGTTTTATATCTAAAAGGCATTACTAAAGGAAACCTATAGTCAGTAACGTAAAAATAAAAGTCAGAAGAAAAATAAATTAAAATAAAACATCTTAAAAGTGAAGCTGTCCATCTTAAACTAGTTAAAATGGTGAATAAAAAGTAGACAGCTAAGGAATTTTACCTTAAACATACAGTAGAATTTAAAGTTATCCCACCTTAAATTTGACAGTAAAGTAAAATATAAAGTATGTAAATCCTTCCCACAGCAAAAAGAGATGTACTTAAGTGGAATGTGAATTAAATACATCTTAAAACCTGAAAAGTAAAATATAAAGCACCGTATTTAGCAAAAAGTAATGTAAAACTTAAGTTAAACAAAAAGAAAGTTCATCATAAATATATATATTTTTATCAGCAGAAAATAAAGTAGAAACAAGTTGTAGTTCAAGCTAACTCTTGCTGCTCTGCTACACTCTTCTACTGTGTGCTACGCTCCACCACGGCCTGCACGTCTTAGTTTTTTTTATTAAATTACAACAAATAAGCTTAAAAAATGTTTCTAAACAAGCAGAAAGGGTTGAAATACTTGACTTGACTTCACAGAGGCGCCTGCATCACCTCTAAAGTAAAGTCATTTATTTAAAAACCATACAAATAGAAAAGTGCTGAGTTGTGTGAGCAGACAGTGAAGTAAAAAACGTAACATTTCTGTGTGCAGCCTCCGTCTGAATAACGTGACACTTGTTGATGAGCAGTTTCCCCTGCGTGCAGCAGCGGCAGCAGCAGTGATGAGGATGTTTGGTATAAATATCTCCCTCAGCAGCAGCAGCAGCAGCAGCAGCTCACACTGAAACTACAGGCAGTGAAGCTGCAAACTAAATTTAAACCTCTCTCTGTTAAATTTAGTGCGAGCAGCTCGACTCTGCTGCATGTCGTGTTCCTCTCTCACATTCCTGCCAGCCCTCCTCCATCTCCAGATACAGACCCCTCCTCCCATCATTCCCTCACTGCAGAGAGAGAGAGAGAGAGAGACAGGCAGTTCCCCTCCCATCACACCCCCTCCACCCCTGCAGGCGGCTGCAGCAGAGCAGGAAGAGTCTCCCCGTCTGTCTCGGGCTGGTTCAGCCTGTTGCTGATGAATGAGAAAGCAGGAGGAGGGGCTGATGGGAGGACTGGGTGTTACCAGCAGTTTGGTTTGTGGGTAAATAACTTCAAAAAGTGCGTTTGGGTTTGTCTTTTTCTTTATCTCACTGGTGGGAGCAGTTCGACATTATGAGAAACACGTTTATCCTCTGTCTTTGTGAGAGGAGGACGTCATGTGTGCACGTTCAGGACCGAGCTGGAGTCAGGATGTGGTTAGCTTAGCATCAAGACAAGCAGGGGAGACAGCCATCTCAGCCGGGGTCAGTCTAAATGTTGAAAGTGCACACTAACAGAGTGCATAGAGACACATACAGTATGTGTTCAGACACAGTAAAACAACTAAAACTCCAATGAGTAGAGTTACTAAAGTCCCAGTTCAGTTTCTGCACATGTTACTGTGCTGTAGATTTAGTTTAATCAACACACAGCAACCTGTATTCACACCCCGTGCTGTGTCAGGTGAGTGACGGGACATAGGTTTAAAAACAAGACATGAAGTCCCAGGAAGTCTTTCTGCAGACTTCCACAGTAACATCACGTGCAGGGTAGAAAACCATTTCCACAGAGTTGTCCCAGGAGCACAGTGGCCTCAATAACTGGGAATTAGGAGGGGTCTGGAACCACCAGTGCTCCTAAAGTTCAGCCAAACAGAGTAACTGGACAAGGACTTTAGTCAGGGACTTTTCAGCAGGAACCAACTATTTCTCTGCAGGGATGATGGTATAGCGTCATGGTAGGGGGTTTAGATGGAAGCCACGGCCTGTTTGGAGTCTGTGAGGACCTGGACAGAGGACAGCAACAGAGAGAAAAACTCTGATCCCCCCCTACCCGTGTCCTGATGTTTAACCTGACCCCATCTTAACTCTAACCTCTTACCTGCCTGCTCCTGAGCTGCACATCTGGTGGCAGGTCATCCAGCCACCTCTCCCTTTTCACACAGATGTTAAACCGGCACAGGCACTAATTCCCCAACCTGCATTAGTGACACCCCAAGGGGATCAATGAAGTAGTGTTTGACCTTTTTTTTTAAGTAACAGTACTGTTTGCACTTTCCTGGTTTTCTGACTCCAGGTTTAAACCTCACGATGCATCTGACAGAACAGTGCAGCCGAAGCAGGTCTGTGTATGTGCAGCGCTGACAGACAACATAAAGGGCTGATCTGTCTGTTTTCATTTGGGTTTAACATTAAACAACAGATAAGAGTTCAAAATTTAGCTTATTTTCAGCTTTCAGATACAGTAAACAGCTCAGATCACGACACTGTTTTGTATCAGATGAGGCAGATGTTTAATAATTAAATGTTTAAAGTGAGAATCAGTACTGGTGGTCAGATGGTTTTAACAGAAATAAACTTGATATATGGTTCCACGTCATTTGTTTGCTGTAACTGCATCATGCAGCACTTCCGGTCAGTCCAAACACTTTTCCCTTTTGTTCCAGATGCAGCCGTGCAGCCTGAGCAGTAATACCACCTCCACCGTGTTTCACAGATGACATGGTTTGGATCAAGAACAGATCTTTTCCTCTACCAGTTTTTATTCTTTGGCCTTTCCGTCACATTAATAGAGGTTAATCCATAAATGTTTTTTCCAGAACTTTTGTGGCTCATCTCTGTGTGTTTTTTTCCTGCTGATTACAGGGTTGCATCTTGTGGTTTGGCCTCTGTATTTGGCTCATAAAGTCTTGTTTGAATGGTGGATTGTGGTACCGTGCTGTGCATGCTGCTCAGTACACTAGTGGTTTGTTTCTTTTTCTGGACTTTCCCAAACGTCTGTATTGGGTATAACAAAAGGTCTGTGCAGTGCCTTCGACTGTTTTCGCCTCTGTTATCAGATTCAAAATGGCTGCTTCTCAGGTTTTCACAGTGAGTTATGATATTTAACAGCATATACAGTCTTCAGAGCTAATCATTGTTTGAAACTCAGTCTCAGGGTTCACCTGAGAAACAAGAAACACGCGTCACGTTTCCATACATTTCCTCACTTCAAATTTAGATCATCTGATACAACATGTTCTACCTCCTGTGTTGTTTAATGTATCAAGGTAAAAACCGAATAAAAAAATAGCTGAAATTCTGAACTTTGGTCCCAAATGTCTTCAATGTACAGAAAACATAAATGAATCACTATTCCACTACTTTTGGAGGGCGCTGTAAGTCAATCATTCCCCAGTGCTGGTCCTCACAAATATAGTCACACAACACACAACACAGACAAAGCCAGAGCTCCAGATAACAACATTACATCACTAATCCAATCACTGCCTTTCACCTCGAATGGCCACTTATCTATTTAAATTAAACTATTCAGATACAATGAACCCAGCCCCTCCACACGCATAACCTTGTCTTTCTATCTTTGTGAGGACACTACGAGTACGAGTAATGTGCTAGGATTACATCACACATCACAGTATTACAGTAATCTGAGAGGTGAACGAACACGACGAGACGTGTAGTAGGTTTCAGTGAGGATCTGAATATCATTTCAGGCTTAAACAAATGTGTCACTATTACAAGTTCTTTTACTGAATGTGTTTAACTCCACCTTGTTCTGCAACCCTTTGGCAGCTGTGATGCATCGAGGGACATAAAATAGACTCAGAAGTTTCCTCTCCTCCTGCATCCCAGGCCTAAAAGCCAGAGGCGCAGAAGAGAGAGTGTGATGTTATTTATTGGACTGTAACCATGGAGCTGTTGCTGAGGAACGAACCATCGCCAACAAAAGGGTGGATTCATCCATTCATCCAGGGGAGAGCAGGAGGAGGAGGAGGAGGAGGAGGAGGAGGAGGAAGAGGAGAGGCATCCCCAGACTCAGCCGCGGCAGAGAGGAGATCGGAGCTGCAGGGTTTCCCCACTACTCAGCCACTACGGGCTGACACAGTTGTTGTTGATGTAACTTTACACACTCCTCCTCCTCCTCTTCCTCCTCCTCCTCCTCCTTCATTGGAGCGTTGTCTGGACAAGCAGGCAGGCAGGCAGTCACATGAAGCCAACACCTGTTGCTAGTGTGGGGGATGACAAGCACATGCTGCTCTCTCTCACTGTTTCCCAACCAGCTTCACAAACACATGTGCACGTCCTCTTCTCCGTCCCTCCGTTTGTCTTCTCCCGGAGCACAAACCGCCGCTCGAAAGCTGAGAAAAGGTCTGAGGCACGATGCAGCTGCAGACATGTGCTCTGCAGTGAGAGCTGCACAGGAGGGAAAGATGGTGGTGTGTGTGGGGGAGAAGAGAGGCAGGGAGCAGGGAGCAGGGAGGAGGGGGTGAAAAACCGGTTTCCAATAGTGACGGATGATTTGTAGGTAACAGTTGTTTGCCTTGCAGCCTGAGGCCTGCCCTGTTCAACCAGAGAGTTTGGAGCATGCAGCCTGGTCTGAGAGCAGCAGAGACTTTACATTCAGGACTGGGTTAGATTTATTTTGTTGTAAGTGAATGTGGGTATTTTCTGCAGTTTGGGAACTTGATAGAAAGCTTAGTCTGTCAGTTTAAAGTTGCATGCACGCAGGACACAAAGCAAAACAGCTTTTAATATTGATACGTATACAGTGGTCCTAAGGTATCTCAAAGTCAAAGGTTTCTTAGTCCAAGTATGCGAGTATGGGAGATTGAACTGTGATGATTGCACAGATTTCTCAATAACAAGCATGCAACAATCTTTTTTTCTTCCACTGGCTTTTTATGTTTGGTGTTTTCTGGTTTATCAGAGCAACAAGTTCCTAAACCCAATCCTGCAAACTACTGTTCAAAGATTTGGGGTCATTAAGAAATGATCATGTTTTTGAGAGAAAAGCAGATTTTATAACATCAAATTGACCAAACAGACAGCTGCTGATCATATTCATCCTATTATTATTGGAGCTGGAAACAGCTGTTTTGTTGTTATATATCTCCATAAATGTACACCGTCCAGGTTCCTGTGGACTGCTGTGTTTTCTAATGCAGGTGTATCAGTTTGAAAGGATGACTGATTAATATCTTAGCACATCCGAAAACTTGTACATTACTAAGCGAGCCGTGACATTTGAACAGTAGTGAACACTCTTACTGAGTAGGAACTAGTTGACTAGTTGGCTTTCACTCTGATGAATCAAAAGCCCCCAAAATCCAAACTGAGGTCAAATCATCAACACTAGAGTGATCTGGTATGACTCCATGAAGAAGATGAGGTGCAGGAAAAACAAAAACATGGCTGATGAAAATGCAAAATCAGTTTTTCAGATATTTGTTTTGCACAAGTAAAATTGTTCACCTGATGATGTCAGTAGAATTCATCCTGAGGGAAAAGAAAACATGACAAGTTATAATAATTAATCCTCATCTACTGTGTGCACAAGGATAAATCAAAACAGAAAGTAACCAGGGAGTCAAACTAATATAAAGAGGAAGTGGTAAGAAGGATGGAAACATTAGGAAAGTTATCACCAAGCGCAGTATGTGGTTGAAAAAGTACTGAGCTCTACTACTCATGTAAAATTATTGTCACCACAGTGTAGTATAGTGTGTGTAGTGAAAGTGAAAGCATTGGAAATGTCAGTGCAGTACTTCAGCATCAAAATGTACCTCAGTTCCAAAAGTAAATGTACACATTATGTAGCAGGACCAGAGTAGGCTACTGCTGTGTGTGCTGTCATCTGCATCTGCAGAGCTGTCAGATAAATGTAGTGGAGTAAAAGGTACTATACTTCCCCCTGAATGTCAGCAGAGGAAAAGTAATATAAAAGGAAGTTATTAAGTAGTGTACATGAAAGTTGTACTTTTACAGTGAATGTTTTTTCCACCAGTGGAAATGTGAAACAAAAACATCAAAAGGAAAAAGGAAACCATCCATCCATCCATTTTCTTAACTGCTGATCCACTCAAGTGTCACGGGAGTGCAGGAGCCTGCATCGGGCGAGAGCCCGGCAGCACCCTGGACAGGACGCCAGCTCATCGCAGAGCAGACATACAGAGACAGACAACCTTTAATACACACAATCACACCTATGAGCAATTTAGAGTCTCCACTCAACCTAACATGCATGTCTTTGGAGCTGGGAGGAAGCTGGAGTACGTATTTCTGCTTCTCAGTTGTTAAACTCCTTTTACTGACCCTGTGACCTCTATTCTAGCGCCACTCTCAGGCAAATTTAAGATTGAACTCCTGTACTTTCCCTATAGTAAAACTCCAACTGTCTCTACATGTTAATGAGTCACTGTTGCTACAGCAAGTACTGCGATTATGTGTGTGTGTGTGTGTGTGTGTGTGCGTGTTGGGCTGATGTGGTATCCGGATAGACCAGTTTTGTGATGCTGATATACTAGATACAGTTGCCATGACGATGACTCACTTGGGTGGGGGATGGGATTGTTTACTTTGACACACATGTACAAAGGTAGTATATCTGCAGAAACTTAAGTAAAAGTGTAATTACTTACTCCACTACAATTAGGAATAATGTCAATTGTACATGCTTTAAAAACATGTGAAAGTAAAAATACTTCACTAGGATTTCTCTGAGTTAGAAAAAAGAAAATATTTCTTGTGTTTCTGCAACATTTCCATCTAAAGAGGAGAGATGTCAAAAGTATAAAAGCAGGTTACCAACAATCAACAGGCTGGGAAGTCTGCTCATGTGTTCAGCACTAAACATTCCTCACAGTATAGGTGACAACATGTTTCCTTCTAAATACCGATTGTGTCCTGTGATCACTAAGAAAGAAAAAATTACACCTGGGCCCTGTGATTGATATTCAGGCTAATGTGCTGATATCAGGCTCTAGTAATCCTGTTAAAACCACTTCAGAAGATTAACTCAAGTTGCAGTACTGGGTACGTGCTCTAAAGAGTACAGTACTGTACTGCACTAAGAAAACGATTTCTCTAAAAACAAAGTAACATGATGCTGTTGATAACATGAAAGTACAAGTCAGGTCTGGATTTGTCCCACATGAAAAGTGATCAAAAGGATGGAAAATGAACCAAACGAGACACAAAACGAAGAATGTGAGAAGAAAGACAAACTCAAATAAAACTAAAAGATTCTGTTGGCCTGTGTAGTCATCCACTAAATATCTGAACATGTTTCCTAAATGAAAAAAAAAACTGTGGGAACATGATGGAGCACAAACAGTAAAATGCACAAACGTAACACATAAAATAAAGATTATATAAATGGATCTATTAGCCCAGTGCATGCTGGCATAACATACCGACTTTACCCCCTGTCAGGCTGAATCAGTGGCCACATGTGACAAACATAACCCTGACCTGCAGGTTTCTCATAGATGTTTCATGTCAGAGCAGGAAAAGACTGGTGGCGCTCTCTAGTGGCAGCTTTACTAAACTGCAGCTGGCAGCCCCACATGTGGTTACATAAACACACAGGAGCAAACAGGCTGAGGTCAGTGTCTATAATCTGCTAAATAAAGTCAGGGCTAAGGTAGCATCATGTTAAAAAAGGTCAGCTATCAGTGATTTGAATATGCTTTTATTGTTAGTAGAAATTCAGTTTAGCATCAGAAAAGTAAATAAAAAAGATTCAAATCACAATGATTTTCATTTCCTACCAGGCTAAAATTAAAAGTGATTTCCCCATGGAAGCCTGTTGTTTATGATATACTGGAGAACAGTGTACTGACAACAATATCAACTTTTTAACAAAAGGTGATTAAAAAACACAAAAAATATAAAAATCTGAATTTGTGTAAAATCTAATTGAAAAAGAAACAAAATCGTGACAGATGTAATTTGTTTGTATGATCGTTGGCTCCACCCCCTCTCTGCCTGAAGCTGTGCTGATTGGTTAAAACAGGATTGAGGGGCGTGGTCTGAACTCAGGCATTTGTGATGTTAACAGCAGCGAATCCGGTCACCTGAAAAAAACACAAGGCGTCAACTCTTTATATTTGTAATGACAGTTTCCACATCTATATTTTCAATCACATTAATTTAACAGTTAACAACAAAATGTAAGACTTAAAGAAAGAAAAACATCTCTGAGCTGAAGCTGCTAAAGCGGAATCGTCCCGGACGAATCTAAACCAAATTTTGTGATAATATTGCACAGACTGCTCTGCTTAATAAAAACAGGAAGGACTGAGGGCCACAGGGCTGATGGGAAATGTGGTTTTAATTAGGGAAATAGCAAAGTCCTCTACAACAAGGAAAACTGGTTTAAAGACAGCATACTGTCTTCATCCTGGCAGTTTAAACGCAGCTTTATTAAAAGAATAATAGGAGACGAGTAAGTACCCCACGGAGGCTGCTGCAGTCCAACGTCGCCGTGATGTTTCGGAGTCCATCCAGCCGAGGGACAAAGGACTCCTTCCAGGTGATTGTTGTCAGAGGAGCAATGACGCTGAAACAGACACACAAATGATGCAAATATCCAGAAACAGCCAAAGTATGGTGAAACTGTCATTAATACTTAATTTAAAACACATAATGTTGGAAGTTACACACCCGGGAATCCAAACATTTGAAAAAAAGAAAATATTTTTTGTGACTTTCAAAATGTAAAGTACAAGTATCTCAAATCTTGCTCTTTTGCACTGTACTCAAGTAAATATTTATAGTTATTTTCCATCCTGGTACCTGTAGGAACGTGTCTTTGGGTCGATGAGTCCAGACCCCGACATGCTCACGGTGACATTCTGCAGAGTGAAGTTCAGGGGGTTGGTGAAGGAAACGGTCACGAACATCTGATTCTGCAGCTGAGGCTGCCCAGTCACCTGGAACAAAAGCAGACAGGTGGAATAAATGAGAGTTTTCTTAATTTATATAACTTTAGGCTCATTGTTTTAAAATATGGTGTCAGACAACCAAGGCAAATCCCCAACAACTTTTCCTACCATCACGGTGAGTTTCGGTGGCTGTAGGCTGACAACCTTTGTGGCGTTCACTGTTTGGCCATCGCTCTGTCCACCCACGGTAAAGCTCAGGTTGAGCAGAGAGCCCCTGTTGGCCATGTACTGCTGCGCTGCGATCTTAAACGGCACACTTTGTGCTGCCACACACATACACACAAACACATCGTAGAATTTAAAGAGTGTATTTGTGAAGACTCAGCGGACTCTCACTCTCATGTTACTCACTCTGCTTGGCCGGCACTGTGACAGTAAAGTCCTCGTTTTTGAAGGGGGCGGCTGGGACTCCAGTGTAGAAGATGACGATCCCTGAGAGGACAGCTTTGACCGTTGTAGGGACTTCACTCTGGTTGGTGAAATTAACCACCAGGTTCACATCTTGACCCAGTTGGACCTGGAGGGGGGGATGAGAGAGAGAACTGAGCTGATACAGAATGGTGTATTTCAGACCTCTATCCTTTATGGTGTAGGCAATTTAACTGAAAATGAATAGTACACAATCTTCGCAGATGGAGGAGTGCAATGTAAAGTTGCACTGCTACCTAAAAGCTGTGAACTGATCTTAATGTTAAATGATGCACAAACAGATGTGTAGACAGGTGTTTTACTGGGTTGGCACTGATGCTGATGGACAGCAAGGCTGTGGGGGGCGCAGGTGGCTTCTTCCCGCTGACGTATTCCTGCGCCAGAGCCATCGCGGCAAGGTCCTGGGGACTACCTGTACATACAGACGGGGTTCTTAGTTAGTTGTAAATCTTTCAAGATTAAATGTTGGTGTTTGGACGTTGTGGCTGTGTGTGTGTGTGTGTAACCTTTGGGATACTTGTAGGTGGACATGATGTTATCAAATGTTGTGTTGCCCATAGCCTTAGTGAAAAGACCCTTTCCAACCATATTCTTGTCCACGCTCGTTTCAGTCAGAGTTTTGTAGCGATTTATGGTCCAGGAAATCACAACACTGTTCACCTGCAGGGAAGGAAAAATGGCCACTGTATCAGCTTATTACTTTTAAGCTAAAGTCCATCTATAAAGGAGAGAAAATGTCCAGAATAAGTATTTAAAATTTGACAGTTGTATTTTTAATCCTGCCACCAAGGAAGCCAATCACATTAGTACCAAATTCATAAGCTACCTGTCTGTATGAAAAATCTTGTCAGTAGTTAGTTTTCAAATGGTCAGAACTAACCTCTGCGAAGCAAAAGTTTAAGTCAAATGGGTGACAGAGGAGACCTTGTTTGATGGCAGCTACTGAGGCTGGACCACAGCGATAATATCCTGTGAACCAAACACAGAGACATGCCTGACATCCACTTCACTTTTTATTGATCTGTAATTCTACCCTGTCCTGCTGTCTGTGCGTCATACCACCACTGGTCTCCTGGGGTGTGGAGTCCACCACCTGCCATCCTCCGAGGCCGGGTGGCAGGTCGGCACGCGTCATGTACGCCTCGTTCCAGCAGTGGAAATTCCTGTGAGGAGAGTCATAAAAGAACAGTTTTCACACATTGTTGTGTTGCTTTCCATTGTCCAGTACACAGCAGCATCAACAGAGGCAGGAAGGCTTTGAGGCTAGTTAGCCACCAAAACAGAGATGTTTAATGCTTTAAAGCTGGGCCTGTGCATCTGATATGTGTAAATTATATGTTAGAGAAGTATGTAACTCTCTAAATTCTCTTTATAGATCAAATTCACATTGTCAGTGTAAATAAAGCTCCCTCACAAGGTGTCACGTTTAATGATGGATCTCCACTGTGTATATGAGTTAGTTCACTGGGCGTTTTTCTGAGACCAAAACAGTTTAAATCATTAAATCCATGCAGAAGAAAATAAAAGCTTTATGGAATAGTCTCATTGTGTCCTTTAGTAGACATGACTGACAGGTGCTTGAACCAACCAGATGGAGTCCTTGGAGTCTGCTGTGCTCAGTGAGCCATCAGGATAGAAAACGAGGTTGGTTACAATGCTGCCGTTGTTGTCATGAGCTGAATTGAAGTTAGTGATGACCCTCGCCGGGATGCCGAGGCAGCGCATGACTGTGGGGATAGGAAATAATTATTATCACCAATTCTATTTTATTATTTTAGCAGTGATATCTGATATCATATCTATTTATCTGAACCTTCTTCTTTCCTACTTGCTGCTTTCATTATCCTCAGGTTTCTAGTTGTTAAACAGTTCCTACAGTTTATGAACCTCCATGTTTGTTTTTCTCCTTGTCTCCTTGTCATTAATATTAATAAAACCAAACATAATCGGTGTTGCAGCTACTTGAACTAGTTACCGACCCAGCTGGCATTCTCTGAAAAAGTACAGAGTTATCCAGATTTTTTTTACACCTCTGATGTTAGTGGTTGCTCTGCAGTTTGTCTCTTTGTAGTCATTGTGGTCTTCCTGTCGTTTTGCAGAAACCATTTGGGGCTCGTTGTGGTTGTTTTAATCGTTTTATAAAAACATTCATCGATCCATCCACAGTTGAAGCTAACTTTAGAATTTGCATTTTAACATTGAAGCAGGTCAACAGTGCATGCTCTTACAGGTGTTGAAGACTCCAGCAAACACCCAGCACTGGCCATAACAGACGGGGGTTTGAGTGCTGGCATACTGCAGCAGGATGGCGGTGCTGCCTGTCCAAGATGCTGGAGCTTTGCCCCCAGAGAAGTTACCACTCCAGTTCCCAACCACCACACCGTTATCATCCTGAGCGTTGATCTGATGCAGTAGAACAGATAAACAAACCTGACTCAACCTTTATCAATCTCTAAAGATGGCATCTGTTGATATAATTCCAAGCAGTGAGTGAATACGTTTTTTCTTTTCTCACCATGGCAGATCCCATCCTGACCATTTTGATGATGTCGCCTCGGTCAGCAATCGGCATCTTGGATGCATCCAGGATGTAAATACAAGCGTCCAAAATGCCACGTTCAAACTGCAGGGAGAGGATACATTACATTCATTCTTTATGACTGGGTCATGATAGCTATGGGGATTAATGTGTACCTGTCCATAATCCCAGCTGCGTTCTGTCATGCTGTCAAATGAACCCTGACGGATCAAGCCATGGTCGTTCAGAACGTACTCCTTCCGTCCGACTTCATCAGGATAAAACACAGCGTCGTCTGTAAAGAGAAGATGGAGAGTCAGGGTGCTTTAGATTAAAACATGGTCAGAAAGTCAGAGGTGTAGGTTTGCTATCAGAAGCTGCTTTTTTATCTCAGTGAACAAAGCTTGATGTATTTATCACTTTGCTTAGAATAACAATTTGACCTCTGAACAGGTCTAGTCTAAATCTGTTCTTTCTACTGGTATTTTAGACTCATACAAATCGAGATACACTGGTACATACAGGTGTAGCCCTGCAGATCATTGTTCTATGCTGCTTTAATTAATTAATTAATAGCTTCATTTGTGCTGCAGCGTGGCATGTTACACCATAATGTCTGTAACGTGACACTTAGCTCACACTCACAGCAGTATGTGCATACACTAATTATAGTAGTATGATGTACTATGCACACCCTTATTCCAGGCGTTAAACAGCAGGTACAGGTCAGTTGTTTGGTTCCTCTGGGTTCGCTGCAAGCCGCCGGGCTGCACAGTGGCCACGTAAACACGAAACTTCCCCACGATGGCGTTGGGTGTCGGCGTGATGCCGAGAGTCAAGGTTTGTCCAAGTGTCTCCACGATCCGTCCCGACCATGGTCCCCCAGGTCGGGAACCGAACGTCACCACCAACAAGGTGTCTGTAATGGGCGATGGGTCTGAGCCTAGAGGAGGAGGAAGAAGAAAATTTGTGATAGAGATGAGAGGAGAAGAGACAAAATTAGGTGAAAAGGACAGAGGAGACAAGGAAAGAAGAGACAGAGAGAAGAAGCAAGGAAAAAGCAAAGAAGGAGAGAGGAGTGGACTCAAGAGAAGAGGAGAGAAGACGAGAAAAGGAGAAGGGAGTGGGAGAGGCAACAAAAAGGTTTTGTGTCTGTTTTGGTATTTGTACTTTACCTAAATATTTCTATTTGATGAAAATGTATGAAATATTTATCCAACACATTCAGATAAAACTGAATATAATCAACCAACAGATAATTACCACTGTCATAATGATACTGTGTGTGTTTAAATTACAGGGAGTGTTCATTATCTAGTCAGACGAACGTGGAGCTGCTTAATGAGCTGACAATCATCTTATTGTTCTGTGAGCGGTCGTTAAAGAACATGTGTTCAGCTAATTGGTTAACGAGGGAGCAGGTGAATCGCAGCCACTGAGCGCGCTCAGTCAGTTTACTGGGGAAATCAAATGGTGTCAGGTTAAAACAAGAAATTAGATAATAACACATTTAGGAATAAACTAAAAGTATTACTGCTATTACATGCAGTTATATCTTTTAAGAAGTTATTGTTTTCTAATTAACGTAACTATCGTAACATCACAGAAAAAGAATTTTAAAGAAATTAAGTAACTTAAAAAAATGTAGGTTTAAACCAATAACCAATTAAATATAATTTAAGTTTATTCCAATAACTTTGCATTTAAAGGTATATTTATTGGGTTTATTTATCTTTGCATCAAGTCAGCATAAGATATGTTGTTGTTGTTGAAATTGTTTTATGATAAGTAGTTACTGTACACCTTTACGGTAGTATTTTTATGCTACTTTATCTTATCTATACTTAATTTCCAAAATCATATGTGTTTGTTGGGGCTGCTGGAAGTCTAGGTCCCTGGGCAGTACTTAGTAATCCTGCTTTGCCCACTCTTAAAACCAGCCAACTGCAAATAAAGTCTGGTTCTGCTTTAGTTCTGGTCCCTAGAAACAAACTGAGTCAGCCTGCACTTAGCGAACTATTGAGTAACTAAACCAGAACTCACCAATTAGGAACTCAACCTGGAAGTCATCTCCTTGGGTCAAGGGGCGGTTGAAGGTGACTTTCATGATGAACTCCAGACCTCGGCGGACCACCAGGTTCTGGTTGTTGTAGGCAGATGTGATGTGGTTTGATTTGTTGATCTGCAAACACATGTCGACGCTCTGCACCGACAGAGGCGCTGAGAGGGAGGAATAAAGGGAGAGTCCACCATGTTTTCACAGGTAAGTAAAATAGCAATTAACTTTACTTTTCCCTTGATTTTTTAAATCACTGCTTTTGATTTGTGGATCTGATGCTGTCAACACAAACAGATTAAAAATAATGAAATAAACACATCTTACATTCTCCTGGTCTAGTTCTGGGGGTGAAGTCGGACCCCACGTCACGGTGAGAATGTTCAAATACTGTGAAGTCGTCATAGTTAGTCAACAGGTTGATACTTGGCACCTGAAGAAAATAAAAAAATCAGAAAAAATAGAAAAAAGAATCAAAGACAACTCTACTATCAAGGGATTTTTAATTTGTATTTCTTTATTTTGATAGCACAAATAAATTGTAATAGTTTTGTGATACCGGTTTTGTGAAGCGCCCTTCATAGGGATTTGATGTTTGATCTGACATAATGAGCAAAGGTCACAGGTCACTAGATAGAGAGAGAAAAGATTGAACATTAAAAACAACAACAAGCAAAAAACTTAAGAGCAGGAATGTAAAATTAGCTTTTCTTTAATGTTATTTAGCATTTTTCTTTTGTCTTTAAATATCTTGAAAAGTCCTCTGCAAATATATAATAACATTAAAAAATAATCATTATGTATCATAAAAAAAGAAATATGACATAATTTTCACATATTTGAAAGTAAATTATGTAAAAATGCTATGGAATAGGAGTATTCTTTTTATTAAAAAAGCTAATTAAGCACAACAGTATTACAAGTTACAAGTAAACCTCCTACATTTTTGTTGAAACTGGTGGATTGTGAGAGGATCTAGGGAGAAGAGAAGATATTTATTTGCCATCACTTAAATGTGGCGTAATGGGAGGAGGGTAGTATTTACTACACATGAAAGTCCTTATATTAAAAGAAACTTTAGATAATTAGATAATTTGTTCAAATATTTCTCTGTCTTCACAGTAAGAATCATATAAATGATGTAGTGAAACATGAAACATGAAATTAAGATGAAGTTTCACACTTTTCATTTTTTGTTAAATTATATTGGAGTTATTTACTTTAGATTTCTAATTTTGCAAAGTGGCCAACAAAATGTTTTGTGATATTATAAATCGCTTTCTAATGTTAAGTGGTTTTAAACTTTATTTTATTATTTAAATAGCATTGTATAGAGTAGAGTTCTTATCTTACAAATAAAAAATAATTAAAATATTATTATTATAATATATAAAAAGTGAATCTCACCGCTCCAGTGAAGAAGTTTGTCTGAGCCGATCAGATGATGGTCAAATCTCCAGCATCGCTTTATATACACGCACTGCTTCCTCTTTTCAAACACACACTCTTTTGTACCTCTAAAGTTGTGAGGACATCCATTGGTTTTCATCCCCTCACTCTAACTGTCACCATCTTAATGCCAAACATCAACACTAATCTAAATCTAATTCTAACCTGACAGGTAAAAAAAAAGTTCAGACAAAAGCAGGTTCAGAAAAAAATCCAAAAAACACAGTAAAGATGTTTTTGTGATCTGTGCATGTTGAAAAAGTTTATGCATCCATCACTTTAACTGCTTTTTCCTGGATTGCTGGAGTACTGGAGCCCTTCCTAGCTGTTAGTTTGTTTTCTTGTTGTCCTGGTTATTCCTAAAAATAACATTTCTATACCACTAAACCACAGCATAAGCATTTTGTAGCAAACGTAATCTCATTATTATTATGTTCTGATCCAAGTTGAAATTATTCAAGGTCTACATATATTGATAAAAACAAGTTGCAAGGAGATGTTTGGGTTGGATGGAGGACATTTAAGGGCCATGATGCACAAAAATGTAGTAATTTTTTATCGTTTTGGGTTTGTTTTCTTTTTTTTATGTTTTGCATTTAAACAATGATAATTCTCATTTACGAGATGTTGAAATATCAAATCCTGACAAGGTACTGTGGTTTTGTGTATTTTTACATTTCCTCTACAGTAACTTCCTCTGACCCTGACCTTCATGCTGGCAGGTCGCTGTGACACGTTACTGCTGATGGGTCAAATGTTCCATGTTCCTGTTTTCTGACCAACGCTCTGAACACTGAAGACACTTTTAGAAAATTCTAAGATGCAGCAAACAACATGAACCAAACTGTTCACTGAGTTTCTTCACCATCAGGTGGGAATGGATGGTGTTAAATACTGATGAGAAATCCACAAACAACAGTTCAGCATGATTTCCACTTTCCTCCAGGTGTTAACAGATGTAGTTAGGAAGTGAGGTTAGGATGAAGTTGGGAATCTGGTCATTATTGGCTCAATTTAGGGTCCTTAAAGTTTTATTCCTTATTTTAAATTGGTTTTAATTTATGCCAGCCTCAGTTTCCTGGTGTAAAGTCGAACATATTAATATATGAGAAGCTGTGTTGTGCCAATAAATAAAAAACTAAACATTTTCTTGTAAATTTGTTTAATGTTTCTGTTTCTTCTTAATGTGACCTGCTTTGTATGTGGAGGACAAGTCTGTGCTGAAGTACCATCTTTGGTGCCTATTGTCCCCCTTTAGTTTAGTTGAACTCTGCAGGACGATGCACACAAAAGTCTCACTGACAATGGAAGCAGCTTTTTCTTTCATGCATAGTGGAGCAAAACATAGTTTAATGCTCTTAATGTAAACAGCAATAAACCCAGTTTTGGAAGTTGTCTGCTATAAAGATAAATGTACGTCAGACCTGTATTAAATTATCTCCTCTGCTGCGACTTATGATCAGTCACCAGATGACATGAGGAAATATTGGACGTGTTTTTCTTTCTTTTCTGGGCAGACAGCCAGTGATGTTTGAACCAAAGTGTTCAGGTTTCAGGCTGATTCATCCCCCAGAGGACGAGTCGCTGTCTTTCACCTCTTTAATCTGTCTGACTCATCAGGACAGACCGAGGGTAATTATGGTCTGTCAGCAGATCTGCTCCTGTCTCTCACTGTGCAGAAAAATCAAAAACTGCAGGACTGAAAAATGGACAAGAGAGACAGAGAGAATAGGTAGAACAATAAAAAACTGACTTGACGACAGAAATGTCCCAGAAAACTGTAAGAATAGAAATGGAAAGAACAGAGAAATAGAAGTGATTGAATATTAAATAAAGAAACAGAACGTGAGTATGAAACAAAAAAGGACTGAAACGACGAGTAAACATTAAAAAAGAAAAGAAAACAACACAGAGATATAAGAGAAAAATGAAAAGACGTTCAGTGGACACTGACAATAGAAAATAGATTTTAAAAAATAACACGTTCCAGGTCAACTCGTTCTTGAGGAACATGGACAAGAGGAAGTGAGAGCAGGAGGTCACGCTGCTCCTGTTGCTACAGTTTTAACATGATAGGTGTAATTTCATTTGAGGAAAAGTTTGTTTTGAGGGAGTGAATCTGTCAGCAGCTTCTGACTGGAAACTTCTCACTGGTTACTTTATGGGTACACTGGGCTCTTGGACCTCTCAGGCCTCTGTGTCTCTGTATTAAACGACTGCTCATATTTATTATTTAAAAGTTATTAAACGAAAAGTGCCATAAAGAGATTTCCAAACTTCGGGCTACTAAACTCATTCACTCGCTCATTATATAGAACATGACTACACTGTTAGTAATCTTTATGACACAAATAAATCTGCACAGATACTTTTGTCTAAACTTGAAAAAACTCCTCAGAGGTTTGGTCCAGAGGCGAGCGGAGACAGTCTCAGAGCAGCAGAAGAAACGGCTCGTCGCCGCCTCCAGAGATCAAGTCAATACCCTGCAGTGAGCCGCCGCCGTCGCCTTCAACCTGCAAACCAATTACAGCCTCTCTGGGAGCTGTGTGCCGAGGCAGCCCTGTAATTATCCTGCAGGGATTAGAAAACCCTCCTGCACACACAGCCACAGCTAATTGATAAATACCAGCTGAAGTGAAGCTGAGAGACGGCGCTGGCTCCCTGTTCTCAGATTCAAGTGACAGGAAACTAAATGAGGAGGCGTTCTCACTTACACACAGAGAAACAAACTCTTTAACTCAAGGTCCATTTACTAACATTTTTAATGTTCATCATTGTACAGCTAGAAAACTTTTTAAAATAGATTTTTTTCGGAATATTTTTCTGCATATTTCAGGTGCTGAGCTCAAATATGCTGAGATATGTGTATTACAGTCATTTCAGAGTTCAAAGGTCACAGCAACCTCGCAGAAAAGAAGGAAATTATAGGTAGGAACATTCATGAAGTCTATTATTGAGTATTACCTTATTACATGAACTTCAGCTTCTTCCACTGTTACAACAGGAAAGCTGCAGGGAGGTCAAAGGTTAAAGCTTTCAGACGATATTATTGTGACCCCGGATGACAAGAAAAGTGCCAAGAAAGCAATTTAGGTTTGAGGTAATAAGAGATGAGAAAAAAAATAAAGAGATGGCGCTTTTCTTTTAGTTTTTTGAAGAGGTCTGATACTAGTGGTGGAAGAAGTACTTCCACTAGATAAAGACAGTAATACTACAGTTACAAGTAGCCATGTACTTCAAATGTTACTTATTTTAAAGTACAAAGTATCATCAGCTTAAATTTGTAGTACCAAATCATAAAAAATACCCATGACACTGGAGGACTGTAGAAGTGGGCGTGTTCAATAAATATAAAGCGTGTACAGGTATGTGTATCTGAATGTGGTAGAAGTACTGCATAGTACTGCATGCTGTGTAGTGTGTCAAACAGAAGAAAAAACCACCGAGAGATCCTGCAGAGAGAGAGTGTGAATGATTTATAGGTTGAGATCACCGGGCCCAGGTGGTACCAGCAGGAACTGGTCAACACGTGTCAGTCAAAACATGAAGCAGCTGACAGCAGGATCGCCAACCCAGAACTCAAGTACACGTGCCTGAAGCAGTACTCCACTACAAGTACAAGTACCTGTACAAATAGTTTCCTCAATTCAAATAGTGTTTTAAAGGCCTTTAATGACTATTGATAACATTAATGTTTGAGTCTGATCCAGATTTGTTCCATACGTGCATCATAAATTAAGATTCTGCAGAAATCAGAGAAGCGCGTCACAAACTGATTTCTGAACATCTACTGGGAAAAAAATCATCAACATTCGCTTCACGTCCTCGGTTCACAAACTGAGCCTAACTGTGTTTGCCAGCCGCAGTCTCTTGCAAACATTCACGAACATTTGTGAGAGACGTAAATGAGAAACTCAAACATTACAGCGCGTTAATCACAGTTTCATTGCCTACTGTGTAGCCCTGTTGAGAAACAGAACGTGTGAAAGACGTGACCAGCTCAAAGTGACAGCCAGCTGGGTCGAACGACAGTCTGGTGTTTTGTTATATATAATGCAGAGTGGTTAAAAAATACATTGGATTTCATAAAACTACTTTATAATAACTCTGACTGCTCTCATTGATCACTTTTTGTCTGCTAATCATTTTCTGTGGAAACAAACTTAAAATGTTTAATAGATGCAGAGATGCACAAAAAAATAGCAAATTAATTTTCTGGTTTTCTGCACACACTGGTCAGGAAATGTGAGCTGATCTTCACTAAAGTCACAAACATGAACAAACACAATATTTCTGAACAGTCACGATCTGTCACGTCTTACTGGACACAAACATGAAACAAACAGAGCGATGGTGAAAAATGTAAGTGAAACACTCGACTCCTGAAGTCACTAAACACCAGCTGGATTCCAGCCAATGAAATTAGTTTGGAGGCGTGCTTCACAGCTACCTTGACTTATAAAAACAGCCGAACAGTGTCAGCGTGCTATTCACAAGCCACGCCATGACCTTTTCTTGCAAATGTAGTTTAATTTTATCCATTAAATGTTAATTATTACTAAATGTTACCAATGTTCACCTACCACTACAAACAAATATCATCAGCTACACATGTGTATGTTGTGAACTGCAAACAAATCTTCAAGGGTGAAAAATATTGCAATAAAAAATAATTTAATAAAAAATATAAAATCATACATCATCATTTACGTGTGTCAAATTTTAACTAAAGCTGTCAGATACATGTAGTAAAATGTTAAATACTTCCTTCTGAACAGGAGCAGAGTAAAAGTATGTGCAGTATTTGAGTAAATGTACTTAGTTACTTACCTTTACTGAAAATATTAAAACATATGAGAAGAAAACCACAAGCTGCTGTTACATGTTTCGACCACCAGATGGCACCACTGACTGAGAAAACACATAGAGTTGATAGACGATGCTGCAACCTACACACACACACACACACACACACACCCATTGAAGAATTTGCCACTGTGACGTAATCCCTCTGTTTTGGCTGACAGGCGGCACCCAGACTCTGCCCCCCCAGAAATCTATGGCTGTGATGTATTATGGATGCTGTGCCCTTATTATTCCATCTCCCAGTGGGATCAATGGAACTGATCTCGCTCCCAAATTCAAATCAGAGTGCTGCTTTAATCGAGGGGTGAGATTAGTTTACACTGCGAACGCAGGACAAACACACCCCACACACACAGAAACAGAACAGAAACTGAATCCACCTCCAATCCACACGCTGGAGAAACCGGCTGATTTAATGTCATTCAGGAGGAGAAGTGTTGGAGGATTGTCACAGGACAGACAGATGTGTCACAGCAGGAGATGACGAGCAGGAAGAGCTGCAGAAGTGACAGAAAAGTGACTGAAGTCTGGAGTGAAGCAGGTGATTCACTCTCCTGCTCCACTGGGGGGGAAGTTTGTTCTCATGGTTTTTTATTTTCAGTCACTTCCACAGAACACACAGAGTTATTTCTGGAGAAACTTTGGCTGCAGAGAGACATAAACACAGGATGAAGGCCATCACGAGTCCAGGTTCCTCTCTGCTTTTAGCTTCAACTTTAGGCCTGATGCACAATGAATCTGTAAGAAGATGTTCAGCACATGTACAAACTAATATTTAAAGATGTTTTTGTTTGTTGTGTGTGTGACGTCACTAATCGGCTTGTGTCATGTACAGTCTAATGAGCCAGTTTGAAGCCAGATGGCACCATCTGATCTCTATGAACAGAAAGTTTACAGAGGTCTCCGCGATACTCCGGGTTACTGTGTTAACATGAACCATTTCCACATGTCAGACTCAGCACAGGTGTTTGAATTACACCTGTTTTTATCTGGGCTGAGCAGAGCTAGCTGCTGCCTGCAGTTCTGCCGTTTGACCAGCAGGAGTCAGGAGACTTCAAACCAATTTAAAGAAGCATCTGAGGGCAGGAGGTGAAGAAAGTAGAGAAAAAGTAGAGTGTGTTTCTGTGTCTGGACGAGGGGACGGATCGTGTTTGAAGGTCATAGTCACACAACAAGGTCACACACACACACACACACACACACACACACACACACACACACACACACACACACACACACACACACACACACACTGGTCTTTCATTGACGTAACTCATTCCCAAACCCCAAACCTGATTCTAACCCTCAAACAACCTTTGAAGGTGTCAGAACTTGACTTAATGTCCTCAGAGTTCTGGTATCGAGCTGCAATTTGTCCACACAACTGTAGAAACACATGAACACACACACACACACACCCCCACAGGACTGGCCGCTCTCTGTCTGTCCAGGACTTAAATGTTCTGAGATTTGGGTTAATTTCAAACCGTTCAGGGACACAGTGATTGTGTGTGTGTGTGTGTGTGTGCTCCTGCTGCTGCAGCACTGCATCGCCTCAGGGAAACATCTGTGTTAATATGCAGCAGCAGCAGAGAGAGAGAGAGAGGTGGTTTGTTTCAGATTCAGCTGACGTCAGCAGGAGGAGGAGAAGACGAGATCCCCCACGTTTGTTTTATTCTTTTATCCACGCACACAGTGAACGCCCCACAGGACTCACAGCATCACACTGTGTGCCGCTTTGTGTGTCTCACACAGCTTTAGCTCCTCAGTCTGCAGTTTCTTTTCTCCATGAATGAATAATCTGAAGTCATATTCGTGTATAATATCTGATGCATAATCTTTCTTTAGTCTCCAGTTATTACCTTGGACACAGGGAGGGACTGTGGCACCATAGCTCCCTGGACACTGATGGGTGAAGGGCCCCGACTCTTACATACAGTAGTCTATAAGACCAACGGGCTGAACAAGACACCAAATCACTATAAATGAGGCTGTAGCATCATGTTGCGTCTATTTCTGTCCTTCGTGTTTTATTTTTTGAATCATTTTTGACAGTTTGTGTCTATTTTCATCTGTTTCACACACACACACACAAAGGGGAAATTAATTCTTTTATGATTTTAAAAGTATCTGCACGAGGAGAACTGACCTTTAACTGAGACAAAAAAAAAAACGTTGCAAAATAAAAAATACTCCTATTTTCAGCCACAGTGGAATTATGGAGCAGTTGTAACCAATTGAAATTGTGATTTTTATTATTTCTGAATATGTAAAGTCACACGTGACGTGTCTGACGCTAAACAAACACTCATATATGTAAACACACTATAAATATACAGTTAACCCTGCCTTTCTCTATCTTTTTTGAGTGTGTGCCCTCTTCCTGGTCAAAATGGCCTTTTCCCTTTTAAACATGGAGCCTGGAAATAGATTTTTTCATTCCACCCATGGATGTGAGCAAACTGCAGATTTTCTATAGACTGTATGGAGTAAAGTATTCTAACGTGCTGATCAATTATATCAATGTAAAAATGTTTTTTTAAAACAATCCACGTGAAACATTTACTGACACCAGCTCTTTAAATGGGAAGTTGTTGCTACTTTTCATTGTTTCTCTGTCAGAACAGCATTTCTGACTGCTGGTCAACAATCTTAAGACATTTACCGCACGGAAAAATGACTTGATTATTGAAGGAAGCAGTCGTGGGGACAGATTTATGACCTTGACTCCAGATCTTTGGTGCCTCTTGTACCCGTTGAATAATGTTTGTTAATTTGACTGATACTCAACCAAACTACAGAATTTAAGAAAACAGAGACTGACTCGTACATTATTTAGTAAAACTACTTCAAATTCTGCTCTTTATGTTTTTCCTGTAACCAAAACTTGAGCTGCATGAATTTATTAGGGACAGAAGACGGTTTGGGTCTCAGGTCTGTTGATGCACCTGCTTTTCATGGAGCCCTGTGTGGACTCAACACTCGAATAAACTATTATCAAAGTGTTGATAATAAAAATAAGTGTTTCAGTCCCTCTAATAACTCCATCTGGCCCCAGGTTTCCTTTGTGTTTATTACTTAACACAGACAAATGCAAAGTGTTGATTAAATGCATCATTAGAGCTCAGTAAAAAGGAATTGAATTCAGATCCTTAAAACCAGATTTTCTGTGGCCTCTTCCAGACAAGATGGACACTTCAGTTCAGAGGGTGGTGTGTTCAGTTTCTCAGGGTTGAGTCTTAATCTATTTCTAGAAAAAACAGTTCAGTTCTCCAGTTTTAAATTCTTCTAAATAATATATAAACTAAATGATTGGATGAGGGTTTTATTTTTAGTTTACTCTGCTCCATTCCAGTCAAATCTATTGTTACTTGTATTAACTAATAACCCAAATATGTCTTTACACGACAAAGTAAAACTAATGATTATATGGCTGAACCTGTGGAGGGGGTGGAGGTGGAGGAGGGGGGGAGAGAGAGAGGAGGGGCTTTCTCTCTCTCTCTCTCTCTCTCTTTTCTTTTTTCTCTCCAGACGCGTAAAACCGAGCAGAGAGCGCAGAGCAGAGCGCGACACGGAGCAGGAGCCAGAGAAGAGCAGCGCGCACACAGAGGGCAGGAAAAAAAGAAGAAGAGTAAAACAAGGAGGAGGAGAAGAAGAAGAAGGAGACGAAGAAGGAGGAGGAGGAGGACTCGGGGGGTGTTGGATGTAAACGTTTTGCGGGTGTTTGTGCGGGAAATGTGCGGCTCCTCCTCAGCTGCTCTCCAACTTTCTGAATCTCTGCTCTCATGGTGAGAGGAGGACGCAGAGGATGGGAGTAACCTGGTCCTCCAAATGCCTGGCACTCTTTCTAGCTCTACACATAGGTGAGTAACGAAAACGAACAATATGAATAGTAGAAATAAATCGAACGAACGAAGCAGCTACAACATTTAGTATTTGATGTGTTTTTTCTTTTTGAGCCTCCATTTCTGTGAAATTTAGTTTTTTTTTGTACATGTTTCACGAACTGAAATGATTTTTTTTTAATTGTTTTACAAAGACAAAAATGTTATTTTCATGTTATTTCTTTATTTTAATAATAATTTAAGTCAAAAACGAATTTGAAATAATTTTGTCTCATTTCAAATTCAGCGCCAGAAAAAAATGGAGGAAAAAAAAAAGAAAAAGAAATAATGAAACCCAGGATTTTGTTTCAATCCAGCATCTAATTGTTGTTCTTTCTGTTTCCAAACTTCAGTTCGATGTTAATAATAATAATCATTTCATAATATTTCACATGGTTGTTGTCGCTGGTTCCTTGTTGCTCTGCGTCGTTGTGAGCCAGTGGAGGCATGTGAGCAGCTCCTTTTAACGGGGCTACACTTCACATTTGGAGTGTGTGCGTGACACGAGTGTGTGTGTGTGTGTGTGTGTGTGTGTGTGTACGCGCGTGTGTGTGCGCGCACTAACAAGGGGAATGCCCCCCTCCCTCCCCACACCCTCCTCACCTCCTCCTCCCCCACCTCCCTCCTGCACCTCACTTGTCCCAAACCGGAGACATTTTCTGCATTTTAAAAAAAAAAAGAAAATCTGAATTTCTTTTATTGTTGCTATAAATAAATCTCAGTGATTTGTTGGTTTATCTTTGCCACATTTTATGGATGTGAATGTTTCGTTTTGCTGCTTTAGTGAATCTGCAGAGGAAGAGAAAAGGCCCGTTTGATTGTCTTCAAACCTTTGTTTAGGTAAAAATAAAATGCACCAGAAAGATGCGTTAAAGGCGACGAGCCGGTGCAGTTTTCCCCTCGTTCGCCGGTTCTGCAGGAGCCGAGCTTCCCGCCGCAGTGTGCGGGGCTGCAGGGAGGCAGCAGCCCCGCACACCCGCGCTGTCCGGGAATAAAAAAACACACAGAGGAGGAGGAAAAGGCGAAAACGGCCTCATCGCGGCGTGAAATCCATCTTTATTTCCCCTCCTGCGGACACAGTTTCTGCTCTGCTGCTCGCACAAAAACGCAGGAGAAACGAAAGCACGTTGAAAACGGGTCCAACACGCTCACCTATCTCCTTCATTTTCACTGTGCATGCGCGCAAAGCTGCCGTGCACCCGCCCCGTGCACAGTTGGAAACACAACCTGCACGGCTTTTATGATTTATAATTAAAAAAAAAAAAAATCATGTTTAAATAAAATGATTGGAAACAAGAAGGCGTGTTTAGTTTCAGTGCAACAGCCACAGATCTGCAGCAGGAAGAAAACTGGATCCGTCTAATGTCTGGAATGGATAAAAGAAAAAGCTGCTACATGTATGTCTGAGATGAAACAAGAGAAATATGGAGATGTTTTTTCTGCTGTTGCAATTGCATAACGACGCTGTGGAGGAGGGCTCTGCTGGGTGGAGCTGTGAGTGTGTGGAGCTGTGAGTGTGTGGCGTTTGCGTGCGCGTGTTGCTGCTGGCACAGAGAAATGCTGAATTATTCAAGACGCAGAATCCTCCTCGATGCTATTGTTAGAGAGGCAGGTTTGATATTCACGGTCCGCAGGCTCCAGGAGGCAGAAACGAGTGAGATCATGTTGAAAATAGAAACAATAGACGGAGGAGTAGATGAGGAATAAAGATAAACGTGTGTTTGTGGATGTTTTAGATCGGAATTGGGTCGAAACGAGACGATCAAAATCCAGATCAAACCAGGGAGAATATCTGCTGAATTACTCCACACAGACTAATTATTACAGAGGAAAATCGAATAGAATCGATTAATTGGGCTGAATTTCGACTCCCAGCCTCCCAGCAGAGAGGATCCGTTTCATTTTTTGATCTTAATAGTCCAGCTTCAACTTTACATGTCTTTTCTTAATAGTTTATTTTAATTGCTGCACCGTGATTGGCTGTGAGCGGAGGTTTGGCGCGGTGCTGCAGCACATTTCACAATTTTATCAAACATCGAATTTCATCCAAATGTTGTTAGAAAAAAAATTTTTACTCGCAAATGAGAAAGCCGCACCTTCAAATACGTGATCATAAGAGGTTTTACAGTTTTGTTAAAGAGGATGTTTATGCATTTTTTATTATCAGTCATCATTTAAATGTGAGTTTTATGTGTTTTTATGCGTTTTTATAGTTGTAAGATAATTTTTGTGCGTTTTTACGCATGAAAATTGGCCTGGCGTGTGTTGGAGGTGGGTGTGTCTGCTGAGTGGAAGCTACAACACGCTGCTTTTGGCATCGATGCACTGCAGGCCACATTGTGTGTGTGTGTGTGTGTGTGTGTGTGTGTGTGTGTGTGTGTGTGTCTGTGTGCGCGTTGAGGTGGGGTGAATGAGTGCGACCGTGCGCCAGTAGGGAGGCGTGAACGAAAATGCTGTGCGCGTCTCGGTTCGTGTGCGTGTGAAAGGGCCGTCCTGGTTTCACTCCAACAAGAATAAAACCCGAAAAGAGCAAAGATGAGAATAACGAGAATAAAAAATGAAAATAATTTTTTTGAAAAAGATGGAAAAATACGAAAAATATTGGAAGGTAGCACAAAAAATGGTTTTGGGAACGAAGGATAAAAGAAATGATATGAAAACGAATTCGACAGTAAAAGAGACTGATTTCTACAGCTGTGATCAGGATCATGTAAAAAAAAAAAAAAAAAAGGAAAATGATGATGATGATGATGATGAGATACATGTGAAGACAGAAACGTCGCGTTTCCACCGAACAATACCAAAAATAAAATGTAGAAAAAGAAATGAAAAAAAGAGAGAGAGCCGAGAACCAAATGAATAAAAACTAAATAAATAAATAAAAAGTAAAAAAAAATCATGATTCCTAGATTAAATAATTTAAATAACCAAATGACAATGTATGAAAATGCGGTTAAAACAAAGGGCATCCAGCTGATGCTGGGGGTGAGGGCGAAGAGGGGAGAGGGGGTCACTTCATTCATAAACTTGCGTGACCTTGTTCGGAGCTTATAAGACTAATAAGAATCAAAGTGGTGCAGAGAGAGAGACGGTGCAGCCAGTTAGTGTGAGATGATGTAATGATAGAGAGACAATGGAGAGGGAGGGGGGAGGATGCAGGGGGGAGGAGGGAGTCTCACAGGAATACGGAGCCGCTACGGTCTTTATAACGTCTCCACATATTATTATTATTATTATTATTATTGTTGTTGTATTAGGTGAAAAACTGGAGCGCAGGATGAACTCTTTAATTTAGAGTTTAGAGAAAATGTTATAATATTTTATGAAAAGTACTTCAATACAGTACTGGAAGAAGTATTCAGATGTTCTCTTTAGCTAGGAGTACCATTGTACAAAGTATACTCATTATCAAGTATTAAAAGTACTTTTAATATTATTAATGCAGCTGCTAAAGCTAATTTCTTTAAATACTTCTGTAGTAGGGTATAAATATAATATAGTACAGAAGTAATGTTAGAATAAAATACCAGTAGACACAGTAATATTGTGTAACGTCTTATAATAATATTCTGAATCTGCAAAGTAAATACAGCTGTAGTTAGTGGAGTAAATGTATGGAGTAATATAACTGCACTTGAGTAAATGTAGTTAGTTACTTTGTACCAGTGATAATTAAGTAAAAATACACATTATACAGAATGACTCATTTTCAGGATATCAGTATCATCACTCACAGGACACGATTTCACAACAGCTTCTTCTCCCTCCCACAGAAAGACTGAAGGCAAATACAACATGTGCATAACATGTGCAGTAAACCCTCTGCACATTACCTCACATGTGAATAGTGTAGAACATGTACCATAGGCAATACTAGAAATTCACCATTATAATTATTATTTAATTTTTAGGTTTATTCTTTATACAGTCTCTAAATACTTTCTTCTCTTTTATTCTTAGACCTAGTGTTCTATTTTTTCTTTACTTGACTCCAAGAGAGCCCAAAACTAGAATTCATATATGTCTGGACTGTCTGTTTGTGCATAAACGACAAATAAACATCTTGAAATCTTAGAAATTCTATAATAATAATAAGAATAATAATAATAAGAATAAGAATATGTATTCACTTACTTATTGCTTATAAATATTAATATTATTTCATGAATTTAAACGTATGATCTTAACTTATGATTGATTTAAATCATAAAATGTAGATAAAATGTAAGTATAGTTTTTAAGTACAGTATTCAGTACACATGCTGTGATACTTTCCATTAGTGGAATCAGTGAAACTTCAAGAAAAAACTGAATCAGCTTTGTTCAAATGTATATTAGTAAATTTCACTAATTAAATTTTTCATAATTTCCCATCACATCGTCTTCGGAATTAAAAAGACATTTTTTTAAAATTATAATCCTATTTGATTTTATTCTGTCATTCGTAAGGCTTTGGTAATACAGACTTCTGCTTTTTAAAATTATCCACAAAAGACATTTTAAACTTCATCTCTTTGCGTTACAGCCACGCCCACATTGTGACGTCATATAGATGAAACTACAGGTAGTGTTGGGACAAGATTTTAGGATAAAGAAATGATGGCAGTATATTATATCAAGTACTAACACCAGTAACACCTTGCAGTACCAGGATTCAAAGGTAACTAAGTACATTTACTTAAATATTATATTTAAGTACAATTTTGAAGTACTTGTACTTTACATAGGGATTTTAATGTACATTAATGATGTACTTTTTACACCACTACAGTAAATTTCAGGGCAACGTCCTGCATGTTTTACTCAATTACAGTACAATTCAGGGAGGTCTACAGTACCTTTTACTGCACTACAGTATCATTTATAGGGAACTACTGCACTTCCACTGTTAGAATACTATAAATATTCGTCTATTGAACACTGGTGCCAATTCTAGTTTTAGTTAAGGTGAATAAATCCACCTCGTCCTGCTCCAACAGCCGTGTCTCGTCCTACACGTCACGCTGTGTTAGTCCACAGTTTGATGGAGTGGAACTGGACAGCAGACGTGTTATTATCCAAACCAATCAATCAGCCCCGTCCCCTGCTTAACGAACCACACACACACACTGAGCTACCAGAGGTCATGTAAAGGGGCGTGTGTGTATTGTGTTCATGCATGTGTGAGACTGGCTGGAGCGTGGTGGAGGCGTGTCAGACCTGGCAACCCGTGGAGGTTTTTATAGCTGCATTTTCTCTCTGTTAAAGTGAATTAAGGAGGTGATAGACCCCCCCACACATCCCTGTTAGTGAAATGTACACATCACACTGCACACAGGATGTGATATTTGTTCAGTAGAAATGTCAGCATGTTTTATCAAGTTAAATGTCTAAAAACCACAAGAACCTGCCTCATGTGAAGTTCTTCTAAAGTGTCCGATCTTACTGTAAAAAGCTGTTTGTGTTAAAGTTTATGTTAAAAAAACAAATCTTTTGCTTTAGCCCCAGTTTAGTCCAATTGTCTTTGGGATTTCTGGCACTGTTGAGTCAGTTTGGGACTTTTAGCTCTAATTTAGTCAAATCTTCTCAGATGTAGGTTAGAGTAACGGTTTCCAATAAGGGAAATGCCTGTCATTAAGTCAGGTTCAGCAGAACCACAGTCTTCAGTGTGACAGTTAGAAGCTTTGGACAAATGATCTGTAATGTAATGTTCACTGTCGCTCCCAATTGTGACTCTTTCATTTTACGTTTATGTTTCAACTGATCCTGATCTTATACCTTTTGCTTTAATACTTAAATTTTTATATATTTATTATTCATGCGTTCTGTTTTCTGTCAAACAGTTTTTACTGGTTTGAAAAGTATACTTATATATCTTACTGGTATTTTCCAGTCTCTTACTGACTGACAAGCTTTATTATTAAATTTTCTGCATTGCCTTTGTTTGCAGATAACAGTGTCTTTTATATCTCTTATGAAATCAATATAATGTAAAGCAACACTGGAAAATTGGTAGACGGCCTTTAACATCTGTCCTTATAATTATATACTAATGAAAAAAAATATTTCAGTCTAACTGGTGTATGTGTAGACCATCCATCATTAATATCTGAATAAATTGCTACAGGGAGCACTACCGACATGTCTGATTTTAAGAAATGTAGACTTATTAGTACAGAAAAAGAAAGGATGTTTTTGTCCGAGATCCAAAAACGAATTTGATAACTCAAAATGAACTTAAATGTATGGGAAGAGAAGGGTTACAGAAACGATTTAGAACAAGGTTGATGATAAATATGAATTTCTCTCTTTGGCATTAATGAACATATTGTTCTATTAGTTGACTTCATATAAAAACATTATTACAACTCTTGTAATGTAGTTGTTTAAATACTGGCACAAAGGGACAACTGATAAGTATTGTACTTTACCGTATATAATGATATGACCAATAAGACCCTATTGCACTTTTCTTAAATGTTTCCTTTCTCTCTTCCCTCCTCATCCTCCATTACCCCCTGAACCTCTCCCTTCTCTCTCTTACCTTCCTCTATGCTTGCTCCTCTTCCTCCTGGCTCTTCATACTCCTCCCCTCTCCAGTCTCTGTGTTGCAGACGGTGCTGGTCAGTGCTGGTCAATGTGACTTGGTGTTTAAAGGCTTCTCAGAGTGTCTGCTAAAGCTGGGGGAGAACATGGCCAACTATCCCCAGGACATGGACGACAGGGAGAACCTGCACACAATCTGCACGTATGTTTCCCACACAAACTCACATTTTCATTTTACATACAGTATTACAAGACTATCAGCAGAGGCATCTAATAGAATTATGCCAGAGGCAGACTGAAGCAGCGACAAGGCCTGAAAGAACCAAAGAATACATTTTTACCAGGAGTTAAGACATGTAATTTTCCATCATATGGTCTTTTCCACTTTATCTTCATAAAATATGTAATATGTAATATATTTAATGGCTCTCCTTTCATTTTCATGCTACTTTAGCCTATTTATCAAAACATATTTTCCAAAGACAGCTATGACTTTCTCCACATGTAACAGTGACACTCTGCAGACTCGTGATCCAAAAGAGAAAATAATATGAGTAAGTTAAGTGCACACCCAGAGGGAACAACTGAGGTTTTAGGAGGATGCATATGAACAAGGCAGGGGTCTAGCCAGCCAGCTGACACCCACCCATCCTCCACCCCCCCTTCATCCCACCATGTAAGACGGGTGGGCACCAGATGGCACACTGCAGCAAGGAACCCCCACCCCTCCATCTACACACACATGATTTTTTAATTTGGTGACAGCTCCATCACAGCGGTGTTGAGGCGTGGAAAGACAAGCATGTTCATACGCCTCCACACACACACACACACACACACACACACACACACACACACACACACACACACACACACACAGTCACACGTTAATTGCTCAGAGATGTAGCATCGACACGGCTTGGTTCAGGAGGTCAACATCAATAAAAGCAGATTGGAAGATTGGATTAGATACGCTGTGTGTGTGTGTGTGTGTGTGTGTGTTTGTAGCACGCGTCACTGTGCAGGCTGGTATCATCTTTACATTAAATAGGAGGAGGGAGGTAAAAAGATGAGAGGAGGAGATTAAAAACACAAGAGAGGAAGACAAAAAGAATAAAAGAGGAGAATCATGTAAAATGGAAGTAATGAAACAAACAAGCAAGAAAAAAAAGAAATAAAACAGTGATTAGAAAAAATAAAACCCAGCAAAGGACAGACAGGAAGGAAGAAGAAGGAGAAAGTAGGTTTGAAGTAGTAAGATGGGTAGAGAGTGAAAAAATAAATGGAAAGAGGCGAGAGAGAGAAAGAGAGAGAGAGAGAGAAAGAGAAGAAAGAGAGAGAGAGAGGACTGGAAACATGAGAACAAAAGATGGACTGGAGAAGAAGTAAAGAAAGGGCATACAGAGAGATGATGTGTGTCAAACCTATAATAATAATAATAATATCTAATTAATTATGTCTTTAATAGGATTTTACTGTAATTATACTAAAGGTCTCTCCAATGATGATGTGGCAACGAAATAGCTTGTTTAGGTTTAAGCTTGTTAACCTGACAACAAACACACTTTGGTTAAGAAGAGTGAATAAACATACTGTGTCTGAGTCACTGTGAATGATCTCTGTATTAGATACAGAAAGTGCCTTGAGATGACTTATGTTGTGATTTGGCGCTATATAAATATTGAGAATTGAATTGAATACAACATGATCTTCAGTCAATCTTCTTCTTCTGTTGTAGCCTTTTAACCCAAACCACATCTTTTCTCTGAACCAAACCACAAAGGTTTTTGTACCTAAACCTAACCACGTCGTTTTTTGCTAAACAAGTCTGGAGCACCTCTCCACATTACGTCCACCATCTACCCCAATCACCTTAGCACAACCCTAGAGAAATATAGTCCAGAATTCACTAAATAAAAGTTACCTGTATACATATTTCAGATAGTGACTACCTCTGTCACTATAGTGTGATTGGAAAATAATTTAATAACACATAAATAAAGCTCACTGAGATGAATTTGTGATTTGGGGTGACAGTGGCTCAGTAGGGCAGTCATCTATGAACCCCAGAGTATATCAGTCAACAGGCAACAGTGATGCTGGACAAGACAAATCTGAACCCTTGAAGTCTTAAAGGGACTGCCTGTCCACAGAATATCTTGTACATAACCCCCCAGAAAAACCCATTACATTGCACTTCTGTACAGTTTAAACCACCAATATAAAACTTGTTAATTAGTGAGCATTAGAGGTGAACCCAACCTGCCTCACTCTATCTTAAGTGACAGTTTTCATCTGTTTCCTCTCTAGTCCAGACTCTTGTCCAGTGTTTCTCATCTAAAGCAAAATAAAAAGCCAGTTTTCCTAAATGTCAAACCACTGCATTAAATTCTGTTCTGCTGCCATTTATCCACTGCACAAAATCAGTTTGATTTAATATAAATGCACCAAACAGAAAGAAAACAGAAGGCAACGTGTTAAAAATTAAGGTTGTTTATCACTTCTAGAGGAACCTACACTTTAGTCAATTAAACCTTTTTTTCACATGCTGATTAGTTTTTATAAAAGGCCAGAATGCTTAAAAATAAACACAAAATAGTGATTCAGAGTGGGGCAGCCAGTTAACAAATGCTTAGTTTAATCTCATTCATTAATGTTTATCCTTATTTGAAGCCTTTAGAGTGGGCGTATTTAATATCTGTTTTTTTAATTATGTGAATCTATCTATCCAATACTCATGCTAAACAATGTGGTAATATGCATAGAGGATCCACACTTGCTGGGTACATAAACTTCACCGGCTGTGTTTTAATAAGCTTTTTCCTTGGATGTGTTTTCTATGGTGCCAGATTTTGGGATGACTTCCACTCTTGGCTCTGCCTCCTGAGTAGCTGATGCTTTCAGTTGAAAACCAGCCTCCCACTGCAGTCATAAGCTTGTGGTGTTAATGCTCACTGTGTTTTCTCCTGCCAGTTACTGGGATAACTTCCACTCCTGTGCCACGTCAGCACTGGCCGACTGCCAGGAGGGAGCGACGGACCTCTGGGAGAAGCTGAAAAAGGAGTCGCGCAACCTGGATTTCCGTGGGAGTTTGTTTGAACTCTGTGGTGGTGGCAATGGAGCCCCCCAATCTACTGACGCCAGAGCCCTCGCCTTGGTCCTCACCACACTGCCCACCATACTGACTTGGCTGGCATTTTAACAGAAACAAGGAAAACATAAAAACACAAAGTGAAAAGAAGAAGAAGAAGAAGAAAAAAAAAAAAGAAAACCCCAAATGAAAAAGAGAAAATAGAATATATACTGAAAATATAACTTCAAGGATTAAGCTTGAATTCATCACCAGAAAATTACACCCCAAATGGATTTTTATTACAACATCTCTGTACGGCGGCCTGGTTTGCCTACCTGGGACATCTGCAGACCATCCTCCTGCAGTGCTCATCAAGTCACACACTGACCTGCCCCAGAGGTCGATTGCATTAAATATTCAACATGCTGAAATGATGACAATGATGAAAATTTGATGGATCCTTGCCTGCTTACAATCGTGGAATTACACCGTATTAAAGTCACCCATGAATTATAGATGTTTCGTAGGCTAGGCCTAGACAGCACTATGTGACTGCTGGGTGCTGACACACTATCAGGCTATATATTAGGGTTCCCATATAGCCTAAGGCACATGTTCATGTGTAATGCGAGGCTGAGCTTAACGCCACAAAATCAATAACACAAGCTGAGGCCTAGAGCCCATTTCAGACTGGTCGCCTCATTTTCATCACGGACAGTTTTCCTTTTTTATTGCGCCAAGTTGACTCTGTTGAGCCTGGTCAGTTTGAGGGGCTGAATGCTTGATGGTGATGTAATATTTGTATTCTATTGGCTGTTTATTGTGCCCAGGCCACGGTCACACCAGCTTTTATCATAACAGTATTTTACATCAAGGCTGTGTCTGAAATCACTCCCATTAGCTATAAGGTGTACTACATTTACTACCTTCCAATTTAATTGATTGTATGAATGTTGAGTGTGAAGATATGTCCACTATATAGTGCAGAATTTCAACATGATAACAAAAAAAAAGTAGTGCACATGGCATGTACTTTGTGCTAACAATCCCACAGTGCAACACCCAACCTTTAACAGGTGGGACAATAACTGTTGTGCAGACCAACAACTGTTGGTGATGATGCACCATTTTCAGTGGGGACATCACAATTGGTGACAAAGTTAAGTTTTCACAATGACCCTTTGTACAGCTCAACTCTTACAGGCAAATCTGGGGCATTGAAAAAAGTAACACAGCAATGGCCTTTGACCCATGCAGCACAGCTTACAGTCCATCATGAGGCTGTAGTGGGACTATTAAACTTCTAATGTACTTTTGAGCTGGCTAGCTTACTTCCCTTCAAACTCCCACATTATTTAATCAACGTCATGTGAAGGAATCAGCTTCTGGTGTGACCGTAGCCTTATTTCCCCCACCAAGCTCTGAGGTGCAGGGATGTAGTCAGAGTATAAAGCCTGCTTTTCATTACAGAACAGTTTGGACTGATGTTAACATGCATGAAGTCAATCAGTCAGACAATCTCTAAACATTTCAGGAAATGAGCACACAATCTGAAAAGTTACAGGAAGGAGGGCGGCTGTGGCCGTTTTTCCATATGTGACAGCGAACTCTTTGCAAATGTTGCCAAAATTGAAAACTGAACTTAAAAGCAACTTTACCAACAGCCTGCATCTAATCAGAGTAAATGCTGCAAAACATCTGCCCAAATACAGTGGATGCTAATTCTGCACTGGCAGAACATAGGTTAGGGTTCCAGCTCAGTTTAAATAGTTAACTAAAAGTGTCTTGTGTGGTTAGCGATCAGTTTGTTTTAGAAGCTAAAACTATGAGGCTAGAGATGAGACGGTAGAGGTTAAACAATTATCTTAACAGATCGCCTCAGGTTTTAATGTTATGAGTTGGTTACATTTACTTAATATGATGCAAACAGTGTAGTAGCTTATGTGGCTAGGTCACAGTTTGCTTTAGAAGCTACAACAAACTCATAGAGACTAGCTAAGAGTTGAGTTAGCTAAGTTCATACGATGTAATTGAGTTAACAGTTTAATTTATCAGCTAAATCGGACTCAGATAGGTTAACTAACACTTTAGCAGCTAATGCAGAATAATATTTTGACCAAGCAGTTGAAACAAAATGGCACATCTTCAGCTTAGTTTAACATATTAAAGCAAAGTCATTTAGGCTAACACTCAAAGCAGATCAGCTAAGGTTAGCTAACAGTTCATTTTAGTAGCCAAAGCCAACTAGCTGACACTTCCGTAGCTAAACTGGAGAATGTTCATTTATGGTGATTATACATTTAAGAAGTTAAAACATATTGTGTGAATTTAGCTAACAGTTTACTTAAGCACCTAGCTAAGGAGACAGCTTAAGTTCAGCAGCTGAACCACTTTGATGAAGGCTATATGAGTTTAGCAGCTACGCATAAATGAATGAAGACTAGTCATTAGCTTAGTTTAGCAGCTTAGTTATAGTTAATAGTTTAGTTTTGTAGCTAGTTAAAGCAGCCTGACAAAATTTAGCTAAGAGTTTAGCTAGCAGCTATTAGAAACAAAGTCAGGTTAGCTAACAGTTTAATTTAACAGCTAATTCAGCAGCTAAACCAGATTAGCTTATATTAGCTAGTTACACTTGTCGAAGAAGGTGTTACCATCGTACAGTCTAAATCCACGAAAATGTCATACTCAAGTTTATTAGATCTACTTTGCACAGTCAGTGTGTCCAAATTGCTGAAATCTAGCAGCTAAAATATCTTCCTACTATCCTTTTAGAAGTTAAAAGAGCTAGAATAAGCACACTTTGAGCTAACATTGTAACTAGATTGGGTAAAGTAACGACATTATCAGCAGAGTTCTTTGACTATGGTTTATTCAACAAACCTGTCTCTTCAACTTGAACATGTGATGGTATTTAATTTGGCCCCAGGTTGTATTTTCAGAGGTTGCACTTATTTCCTGAAATCCCATGAGAACGAGTTAGAATTCCGAGTGTAAACCGCTGTAGGACACGTCACCGTTTGATGTGAAGATAGAAGCACATTCCATTTAAATTTAGCTCATGTCGGTGGATGATTTCCCACCATGTCCCTGCTCAGCAGAACCATGTGTTAGAAATGAATGAATCTGTGAGTAAACCGAAAGAAAGAAAGTTGGTTTTTGTTTTTGGTTCGTTTTGTTTTTGAGAAGCCGACAGCAATATGAAGAAATGACTTTATGGCCAGTGTAGCTTAGATAAAAGAAAAATAAAAAAACGAACCTTGGCTGAAGAGTGATATGACTGTTGCCATTAAGCACAACCCCAGTTTTCATAAGCCAGTGATTCATACTAGACGACCTTAGAGGTGATATATTTTAGGTCTGTATGTTAGATTAAAAAGATAAGTCCCAACAGTACAGTAGCATTATAAACTACATAAATACAGTAAATGAAATTCAAAGAGGTGTTTATTTCTTTGCTGAGGCACAGATGACGTTTCCACTGCCTTCTGACAAAAAGATGTGTACTTCTGTTTGTTTGTTTGTTGGTTTGTCTCTTTGTTTGTTTATGGGGATGTTGCATTACAAAAAGAGTTTAAAAAAATGGATTTATTCCAAAAAATCATCTGACAAGAGAATATGTATATCAAGAGGATTTTGAGAAAATAAATAAAGCTCTATTATAGATAGTCTATCCCAGACAGTTTTAACACAAAATTGATACTTTACAGATTGTAGGCCTACTGAGATATAAAAAATAAAAGATTGCTAAAATGATAAAAAAGTAATAAATAAACAGACTAATGTTTGAAATGAAGTGTGTGCTGTTGTTTTAATCACTGGGATACTTTTTTTCCTATGGATTCTGGTGTGTTGCCCTCAAGATGATGAACTCATCATCAACACAAACATACATATATATATATATATATGGTGAGGTTTGGAGCATATTCATTATTGATGAGGGAGACTCCCTGAGCTGCCACAGCTTTGCACTTACTTTATATCGATCGAGAGGAAGAGGAGGAGATAGGCTCACTGTCCCGCACATGAATAATCCAAAATGCCAAAATCTCTAAAGCCATTTGACTAAATCATTTACCAAACTCTTTATATACAAAAAAAAGCTTATACATACTATATTATTTTTATTTGGTCAAGATGATGGGATGTAAAGACTTGTGTTTTATGGTATGTTGAGGACGTTTATAGTAACCAGATCTTATATTCTTTCTGCAGGAAGTTGATAATGTAACTCCAATATTCACTTTTAAGGAGCTAGCACAGCAAGGTTAACGAAGTTAAACCAAAAGTAATACACTAGTGCAAAAGTGAATATCTAGTGTAACAATAACAAGAAATAATCTACAATAAAATGATTCCAAGTTGAATATTTCCAAAGTGGACAACTTTACTCTTCTGTAAAAGTGATTTTACTCAGACTTTTGTCTGTTTTGTCGTACCTTTAATGACTCCAGTATTTGCATAAATCTTCTGTAAGGATGGAAACAGACCACATTTCCATGCTGCAGAGGAAAATATAAAGCAGGAGTGTAAAGGTGAAAACCTTGGGGCTTGATAATGGATAGAAGATGGAAAACCATCTAACTAATTAACAAACAAATGCAGTATTCTTTTGTAGGGGAGCATAATTTGGACTTTTGTCTTTTCACTAGTGGAATATCCTATAATCCATCAGTAAGGATGAAACAACACCATGTTTTTCATTCTTAAGAAAATATGAAACTGAATATAAAACAGAAAACCGTGCTTATTAAGTGGATGTGAAATTAGGAGTGAAATGGGGAGTTTGTGATGCTCAAGGCCAGGGTTAGTCTCACTTTTCTGTTAACGACTTCAACATTTCCATAATCCAACTGTAAGGGTGAAACTAGATCTTGTTTTTGCACTGGAAGAGGAATGATTAAACCAAAACAATTGAGAACATGAGGGACACAAAGGATAAAAAAAAAAAGGTAATTAAGGCCATTGCAAATCAAACATTCAGACATTTGTGGTCCTCAAGACTGATTTGATTAGTTCTGTGCTCAATTATTTCCCTGTCCCCTTCTTCGCATGTTGAAAGATTGGTTCAGTTGTAGTTGTTGGTTCAGTTGTGAAGGAGGAAATGCAATAAAACAAACTAACAAAGGAAAACAGTAGCAAAATGAACATTGTGGGGATCTAAAATAGAAATTTTCTTTTATCTATAAAAGAAAACCAGCCTGGAGCAGACATAGAGCTCCAGGCTGGTTTTATACCCCCTTTGTCTTTATTGTATTTTAAGTCCAGTATTCCAAAACAATAATATGAGGATGAAATCAGGCTTTAGTCACAAGGTGACAATGTAATTCAAAGTGGATTGCTCTTCCTATAATATTCCCATAGAAAAATTTAGGCAGATTTTATTAAGACTTTCGTATTGCTATGGCATTTTATTGACCCATTGAGTACTGTCAACTGAACTTTTGGCATTCAGAGGAAAACAATAGTGAAAACATGATCATTATGGGGATCTATATTCAAGAAGTCTTAAGTACTTCCAAGTGGAATAATTGTATACTCCTTATTACTGAGAGGGGCTTGTTTAGTGTGTCCAAAGCCGATGTTATGCAGGAGAAACAGGTTCAGAATCATTAATTAAACAATGACAAGGGAAAGACAAGTGATGTTTGAGGCTTATTTTGTTTACTTTATACCTTTTTGGGTCTGTAATTTGTCCCGTAATACAATACAATGTAGATATAGGATCAAACCAAATTGAATTTTTGATGTGCAGAAAAAAGAAACGTTAAACAATATATAAAGAAAGTAGATGTTTCTACAGATTCTTATCAAGGTGATTAAGTGGAATTTCATCATGATGTTTCCATATTATTCCTGTGGAGATGTTTGTGGTGCTCAGCCAACACATATTTTGTTTTTTGAGTTATATTAGGAACATATATATCCCTTAATGCTGCTGTAGGGATCCAGGGCTGTTATATTAATGAATACTTTATTGTTTATAGCCCACAACTGTTTTAAATGTTTCTGTAGGTATTTGCATGTCTTATTTTCATCCAGTTTAGAGCATTTGCCCTTTGTTACCCTATTGCTAGAATATTTAAACATCAGTTTTTACTGACAGTAACCTCTTTCCGTATTTTTTCTACTTAAGTGCAGCATCATTGTAATATTCCTTTTAGAGCCTGTAGTTTCTGTGATTTCCTTTATGTGAGTATTTTCAGAAATACAATTTCTGTTTCATTTTGTTAAGGTTTAATGAAGCTCATGCAAATTTCCATCAGAGCCACAGTTTGCGTGCTGCCTGCTCCCGAGGGGAAACGCATGCACATCCTCGTATTTCTGCATTAATATGGATGTGATGTGATGCAAAGTGAAGGGAGGAAGGATATGGCTGCTGTCTGCAGACCAAACAGATCCTTCCAAGAAAATAAAAAAAGCATATAGAAAATAAGGGACAAAAAAAACAAACAAAAACATTTCATTATTATTATTATTATTATTATTATTATTATTATTTTAGCTGTAAAATACCTGCAGACATTTATTCATTTATTTTTCTTTATCACAACAAAACAAATTGAAATATTGTTATTGTAATCATATACTGTTAATACACAATACCAAATACACATTATTAAAAAAACACAGTAAGTATAAGGATAGTGCTGTAATTCATCATTAGGATGGTCATTTAAAAATATTCTTCTCTGCTTTTTTTATCTCTTAAAATATGAAAAATAAATTAACAAATCAGCCCAGAAAAAATGCAACAACAACAAAAAATATATAAATGATAAAATATAAACATCTGGATAAAGTAGAAGCAGTGGAAAAACACTGAAACTTTCCTGGAAAATTAAAAAAATAAATCCAAAGAGGTAATTATCGCCTGTAGGGTGGAACAAGAGCAGGCGAGATTTCAGGCAAGCAGCTCATTAATGATGTATGGAGGGAAGCCCGCGAGATGGAGCAACTCCCACGGGATTTGAGCAATCCGCATATATCACTAAAATAACAATGTGGAAAAAAAAGTTTCATTTTCCATTTGTTCCTGTGATATTATGAGTCACAGTTAGAATATTGATAACCTGTGATTTGGTTCAGTGAAGTTTAAAAGGGGAGCAAATAATAGAAAAAAAATATTTTGGCTACACTTCACCACACTACCCAGAAGCCCCAGTCACTACTAAACAGTGATGTTTAGTAGCTAAAAGAGCTGTAGCTGTACAAAATACCAAATACATTATTTATTTTTGGTATGAATAGAGAGACATAGAGAAAATGCAATTACATACACAATGGGATTTATAAAGCCTGAAAGCATTTCACAGTGGCTGGGATTACTGGGAGTTTAACACCTTGGAAAAGCAGGTGCAATCTGCAGGAGGCTGGTGTTATTATGGGGGAGTAGGATGCAAAGGAGTGATAAAGGAATGCGTCCAAAGTGCGTGTTTATCACTTATGTTAACATCTTTAGAAATATTAAGTAAATTCAAACATATTGTCCGTCATGCCGAGCCTCCCCTTGTTTGTGACATATTCCTGACAGACTTTGAGGGTATTAATAGTTAGTGGCTGTGTAAGACTCACTGTAGCCGCTAGACTGAACATTTCTGCAACTTTTCCCTGAACATCTTACGACCGGTGCAACACGGCTGCTAACTAAAGAAAAGTGGGGATAAACTGGTTGGCACTGTGTGCAGTGATGTGGTGGAACACAAAGTCATGAATGTTTCTACAACACAGAAACACACCCAGAGTACAGCTAAAACACAGAGATAACAGACAAGACAAATGATTATACTGAAAGAACCGAAATCACTGAAAATCCTGGGGGAACAGTTCTTATTTCAATATTAAATTCTCCTCTAAAGGTTCTTTTTCAGATATCATCACTAGCTGCATCTCTGACTCTCAATACACACAAGCAACCAACTGAACCTCATCTTTCAACTCCTCAGCTTTAATATGCTGGAAAAGGTGGGTGAGGAGGTTGCTGAACAGGCAAATTTAACAGATGATACAAAGACAAATAGGGAATTTCACAGAGGTTAATTTGTGACAAATTAGGTAAAGAAATAGTAACTTAGATTAGAGGTTTGTGCAAATCCTAAAACTCTATAACTTGTTTACAGGAGATAAATAGGAGAACTTTAGAAAGTAATATGTTCTGACTGATCAGCAGATACCGAGAGGGTTTGGTTTCATAAAACGTAGATATTATTTAAATTATGCAGCTTATGATGACATTGTTTATTATTACTTATGATATAATTGTGATTTTGGTAACAAAACAATGTAGTGATTATAATAAAAAACCTGATACTTAATCATAATCATGTATAAATGTATTCAAATAACTATTTCTAACTATGTCAACAGCAAACCTTCACTTGATGGGCAGTTTTATTGGGTTTATTTTGTTGTTGACTCCAGCAGCAGTGCAGGATCCTGGTCTGGTAAAAGTGACACACTTAATGGACACATTTAATTTCTAAAATTCAAAACAGGCCGACCTAAAATAACATAACATCCTCTATCTTTGGGATTTCAGCTCGTGGTGTAAATGGGGCGGATATCTGCCTGCGTTCCCTCTGGAGGAACAACGCGACTCCAAAACAGTATTATGTGAGACTCAGCGGGGACTGGAATCGAGGTTGTGACTGTCAGGCCGCCTTAAGTGTGTCCGGCAGTTTCTCACAGCAGAGGAGGCTAAAACTGAGTTTGCTGGTGTGAAAATGGGTCGCAGGCTCTTACTTCGAGCTAACAGCCTACATTTCATCTGGAGGATGCTTGACAGAAGTGGATTAGTGGGCTGGCCGAGAGTTTGTGACAGCAGCGCTGCAGCATCGCGGCTTCCACACATGGACGGATTCATGTGAAAATGGGCCGTCGGGCACAGACAGGTAAAAGGCCCCCAGTGCTCCTATACAGAACCACCAGACAGGAAGAGACAACTACAAGTGAGGAAGCCACATCACCTGTGTCATTTTGTCTGTTTCTGGCCATCATGTGTCTCTTTGTAATCATCGTGATTCTAGTTTAAGTTGTTGTGTTTTTCTTTTTGATCCTTTTTTCTACAGTTTCTACTCATTTTTGGTCGGTTTTTGTGTTTTGTGCCCTTTTTAGAATCTTTTTCAGCTGTTTGTGGTCATTTTAGGTCTGTATTTAATCATCAAATGCTGCTTTTTATTATTTCTATTATTTTTATGTTTGTCAAATAAATGGTAAAAAGTGTTTTAGATTCATGAAATGCTGCTAAATTCTGTTTTGAGGAAATAAAATAGTCAAGTTAATTTGAACAAAAACAAAGGAGACGTAGTTCACAGGTACAAACTATGGACATAAATGGTTGTTTTGGCCCATTTACAGCTCACTTTGCTGACAGTAAAGGCATCAAAGCCGCAGGAGAGAACAGTCAGTGACACATTTTAAGGACTTAACTCAAAAAAATACCTGAAGTCTGCCCAAAAAGTTGCTTTTTTGAAAGATTAGTCAATATGGGTCTAAAAAGTTGCTGAATCTAGCAACACAGGAGCTAAGTTAGAAACACTGACTGGGACTTTTAAACAGAACATGATGTTGGTGGCCCCTGGGCTATTCAAGAAATTCACATCTAACACAAACAGGTTTGATTATTATCAGAGATGGAAAACAACTAATAACAAACCACTGAACTTAAATTTCAGGTACACTACATTAATGTAAGAGCTACTTTACACAGCTCAACACTCTAGTGACAAAACCTAGAAAAGTACTTCAAGTATCACTTCTGAAAAATAAATCCAGATGTTAAGACCAGATCGAGTAGGAAGCCTTGGCAGGACATTGTGGGCCAGTGTGACCCAGCAGTTTGAGCTTCTCTGATGAAATTCTGTTGATGATAAACTCCTGAGCTCGTATTCAACATTTCAGATTCAACTACTCCTACGACAACTCCTCTTCATTTGGTGCAGCTCTCTTCTCCTCCTACAAAAACCTGATTCTCTGGGCATCAATCCGACCGACTTACTGACTAAAAACAAAGTTTGCTTTAATAAAACTCTTTTTTTCCAGGGGAAGTGACATATTCACAGCTAAAAAGGAAACTCCTGGCCCTCAGGAAGCTAGATTCATCAGTGTTATCAGAGTAATTAAGTCATGATGATTCAGTTTCAAACAGGATAATAAAACTAAATAAAGGAGTTTCATCAGTCAGTCAGAATAATAATAGTGGGCTTTGATCTGGTTTCATTTTGGGAAGTCGTGCTGTAGGAACCAGTGCTCACCCCTGCCAACACCCTTTAGAACTGGGTCAGTACTAAATTTATCAGTGCTGCTTCCCTCTCTGCACCAGGCTGGAGGCAGCACGGCCGCGTTCTCAATGCGACGCAACAAACAGATCGTCTGAATGCTGAGGGGAAAACCGCTTCCTCCTCACATGAGCCGCACGTGCCCGTCATGTGATGGTCTATTGATAGCATTGCAGAGAGGAAAAAATAAACTGGCGAGGGAAGACAGACGAAGACGACGTCCAAAAAACAAGCAGAGATGGAGAGAGGGAGGGTTGGCAGGAGGGAGAGGACGTCGCTTGCTGTTTCCCCACAGAAAACCAGTCGCGGCACTAAAAGTTGAGTTTGATTCATATTGTGGGATTTCTGCTTTATTATGCAGCATATTAAACCCCAGAGTCAACTACTACTACGACTGTGCTGCTACCATGACGACTATTTGCATTTTCCATTAATACTTCAGTGACAGGACCCTCTGGTTGTTTGTACAAGCAGCTGATTAAGTTGTACTCTAGATTTAGGATTTCACAAATCAACCAGAGCACCTGGGGGAGGACATCTTGGACCACAACTGGCTCCAGAAACATTTTAGACCTGTAATGCAATATTCTAAGATTTTATGTATCTTTGCACTCATTTAAAATCTCTTTGTGGCTGTTGTGGTTTCTCCCTGGTCATTCTGTTTTCAGTGTTTTCTACGTATTTGACTTGATTGTGCGTCCTTGTGCTCGTTTGGTGTCTATTTGCAGTTGTTTCGCATCCATCTGTGTTTTTATTTTGTTGCATCTCTTTGACTTTTTGTGTAACTCTTCTCCAAAACTCAATTTTGAAGGAATAAATCTTTAATTGTTGTTGCTCTTTGAGTAAAGCCAGCTGAGTGTCAGACATCCAACATGTCAAAACATTTACTGTGATGCGATGTGACGACAAGCTGAGCTCAGTTTAACAAAGCAGGCGGACGGAGAAATTTGACCAACTCAGCCTGGAGAGAAGAAAACCTCCATTAATCATCTGTCAGAAAGACAGAGCTGGACAGGTCGTGACACACACACACACACACACACACACACACACACACACACACACACACACACACACACACACACACACACACAGGTCTTCTACACAGGGAGTGTGCTAATGAGTTTATTACATTCAGTGCTCAGACAATAAATGAAGCAATCAATCACAGGGGAAACATCTGTGGAGCACCTCCTTAATCGCCCAACAGCTTCATCAGCACTTTAACATGGTGAAGAGGAGGAGAAGGAGGTGGTGTTTGAAGAGGAAGCACACGTGCAGGACTTTACTACGCTTATTTAGGAGAAGGGGTTTAATATGAGGCCATAAGACGACGAGGAGTGTTAAAAGAGAATGGAACAAATTACAGTGTGTAGTGAGGAACAGAATGACGGAAGTGTGAGTTTTTAGATACATTAATAAAATTAGCAAAACATATGTGTGAATGTTAAGATAGGTAAGGTAGTAGGTTATAACTGTCTAATTATATTTCCAGTAAATAAAATGTCTGCAGTGCACAAATTCCAGGTCATTACAAAAAAATTCTTACTTCACACTCATTTAATTTACATTGTGGAACAATTACTTGGCAATTAATGGACTGAACTGAGCTAAATTCTATATAAATATCTATATATTTAACATTTAATTATTGCCAACAACTGTCACAAACCAAAGAAGGAAACCATCCATCCGTTTTTCCTGCTGATACATCTGTTTTTACTGTGTCTTTAATGGGAATCAATGGGATGGAAGCTAAGAGAAATTACAGAAGACCGACTAACACACTGTTGGTTTTGGTCTTTTGTAGCATTTTTTTTAAATTATAAATGCTGCCACGCTGATTCTTTCAGTGCAGGTGTTTCATCAGCCAGCGTTTCTTGAAAGAGAAGGTAAAAGGGCTCATTATGGTGAAAAATGGATGTAGACATTTAGGATTTTAAGGGTGCAGCTACAGTCCAGGTGGAGTTACTTTGAACTACCTTATATTAGGTGAACTGTATCTTTTCTTATTATTATTTAATATGCAATAAGATCAAATATTTGAATTCACTGGGCGGTCGGGAGCCTTTCTGTGTGGAGTTTGCCTGCTCTCCGGTGTCTGTGTGAGTTTTTTTTCCAGGTGCTCTGGCTTCCTCCCACAGTTCAAAGACACTGCTTTTAATTGGTGACTATCAATTGTCCATAGGTGTGAATGGTTGTCTGTCTCTGTGTGACAGACTGATCTGTCCAGGGTGTAGCCCACCACACCTCGTGACAGGTGAGATTGGCTTCAGCACTCCTACGACCCCTGACAAGAAAAGCACTTAGGATGATGGATGGATGGCTAACATAAAATATCAGTTCTTAACAGCTATAGCATAGAAAGATTATGAGTTAATGGGTTTCTAGACACTGACAAAAGACCCCCCCCCCCCATGAGAAAGAGTACATCTCTTTCTCATAGTCTTGCATCTCGTCTCTCTGGTTGTTTTGCATCTGTTTGATTAAATTGTCTCTTTGTGGTCATATTGCAAATCTTCAATTAAGTCAATTAATATAGCGACAGATCACAACAAAAGCTTTCTCAGGGCACTTTACAGTGTTTAAAGTTTAAGACCTTTACAGAATATAACAATACAACTATATAGAAATTATACACATTACCCAACAAATCCCACTTGAGCAGCACTAGGTGACAGTGAAGAGGAAAAAACTCCCTTTAACAGAAGAACCCTGCAGCAGCAGCAGGCTCCGGGTGGCCGGCCTCGACCACTTGGTTAGTTTTGCAGGTCAGATTTAATTATGTGTGACTTTGTAGGCGTTTCACAACTCCTTGATTTATTTGTATATTTGTTGGTGGCAGTTCTGTGTCTCCACTAAAAACCAAAAACCCATGAGTCAAATCCTCATACTGCTGCATGTTTTTCACAGTTTAAGAGGGAGAGGAGAAGGAGAAGGAAGCGTTAGTGAGGGAGGCAACATCTGTGGAACATTTTAATCACACAAAAGCTTCATCAGCACTCGATGAGGCGAGGAAGATGAGGAGGAGGAGGAGGAGTAGCAATATTAGCAGATATTCTCCGCTGTGCCATAAAGTTGTACACATAAGTCATTAGAACTCCAACACGCGATGAAGAGGAAGAGGCAACATCTGTGCAAGACCTTCTAAACCCCTCAACGGGCCTGTCAGGACTGTAACGTGTTGATGAAGAGGAGGAGGAGGAAGAAGTGCAATAAAGATGTTATGTAACTGCTGCTTGAAGCACGAGGGAAAGATGAGCTGAAGGGAGAAAGAGAAAGAGGCGCAAGAAGGGAAATAATAAAAGTACATTTAGCAAAGTTGAGCTGTTGAATCTCAGCCAGAGACTGATTGAAACATTTATGTGTTCAACTTTGTCTCTTATCTATGTCTTTATGTTCAAACCCACTATTTTATCCTCCAAACGAAGGTGAACTCCACGTGTTCCACATGGCTTTGAGACATATGATATTTCCCTGTTCACTCATTTGTTAGATGGATGCCACGAGCACAACATGCGGCCCACATCCTCATCACGTGTTATTAGGTTACAGCTGTGATAACAGAGTTACACGTTGTCTATAAGGTACACACGGCCCTCAGGCTGTAGTAAACTGAGTTAGGGGGCATTTCTGTGCTGTGTGAGTGCAGTTACACATCTGAAGGTTTCTCCTCTTATGCACGCATTAGTGAATCATTGAACAAGTTAGAGATTTCTGTCTTATGATGCGTTTTTGTTTTTAAACCACATTACGCAGCGTCCAATCCTGTACAGCTAATTAATAAGAAGTTAATATGATGATTACATATAAAGAAGTGGTGACAGCTAAATTCAGTTATCAGACCAGCTACAGAGTCCGACTGAGAAATCAAACTATTATCATTTTAAAGCAGAAAAATCCTCCAAGTTCTACTGTTTACTGACTGCTGTAAAAGCCACCACTTCACAAGAGGAATTTTACGATCTTGTTAAATTTATTGTGGTCAGGTCCAATAAAAATGAACTTGACCTCAAAGAAATTGAATGTAGTTAACAGTACAAAATAAGAAAAATATAAAACATTACGGCCTAACATGGACACAAAACAAGTATGAGAGAAAGAAACATGAAATGATCACAATAATATAAAACAAGCACGATTTGACGGAGATTTACACTAAATGATTAAATACACACAACATGAGTAACTACGATTACTGCACTGTGGTAGTATTCCTCAGCCAGACCAGTGAAGTTGTAGTTTACATATGAGACTCATGTTCTAATAAGTTTATGCCTGAGTGGAAGTTTGTCCAAAATTTGTGTGTGTTCTTTAGAAACCTCCTTAGATGGACATAATTCGTCCAACCACGGCTTTCACTACTGTGGAGAAGCACAAACATGGAGCTAAAAGAACTATAAAGAGACAAAATGAGAAAAAATTGACGCACAAGTACATAAAGGAAGTAAAAACAGGTACAAAGAGAATGACCACAGAGACACGTAATGATTTAAAAATAAATGTAAATCAAGAACTGGGAGACGTAAAATGACTAAAACAGTATTATATAAATGAATATGATATTGTATAAAACTAGTATCTAGTATCTGTCTGTCTAGGGGTTTTGCTCTCATAAAGAATGGTTGCTGGGTCTTGTACATATGTGCCCACCGTCTCATAACCCATTTGTGCATTGTGTATTATCACTTACATTATTTATGGGTAATTTTAGGTCATAAAGTTAAACAATGTGTTCGGTGCTTCCAATACAAACATTATTGATTCCACCTCTTTAGCAGAACTTCGTTTGACAGAACAGATGAAACTGCTCCTGTGCCGAACAGACACAGTATCATGCAGATGGTGTGTGACAGGTTGAAATGTTGGCGCTTTCTAAAACTAAAATGCTGCAGTTTGTAAAAATGCTCCTGTGACATTTTGGAGCCGAGCGTGTGCTTTGACTCAAACATTACTTTCCCCCGGTGCCTCACTTCATCCAGACAACTGCATTAGATCATTTCCCATTCACAGAGTTGGGTCCCATTCAGTGGCTAACATTTACACATTATCAGCTGCAAGCTTTTAGCATTTACAGCTGACATTTAGGTCTTTCAGCTGACATGCTCACTCACAGCAGACAGAAGACATTTCAGCTAATGATTATAAGCAACTAATTGGGATGTTAAAGGACGCAGAGGGAGGCTGACCTGAGCAGAGGTGCACCAATTACTCTTGTGACCTGACGGGGGAATAAACAACCAAGAGGACAGAGATTTCAGTCAGTGTTGGATGGTGAACTGAAGGGGCAGCTGAAGGACAAACCCCCCTCTTCTTCAGAAACAACCTGGAGAAACAATAAAAAAAGAAAGAAAGAAAGATAAAGATATTAATAAAATGGAAAAGTCAAAGTGTCCCTGTTCGGGAGCACTGGGTATTTGAGGGCAGTCTGACCTCAGACACAAAAACAAACCTCTCAGCTCTCTCAGGAAAAGCACAACCTGGAGCGCTTTGTCTGAGCAGAGGTAGAAAGTGGATCATGCACCTTGTTACCATGACGACAGAGTGCTCCTTTCAGCTCACCTGTAGTGTCTCATAGCTGATCCTCAGGTAGTTTGTCCTGACCTGGCGGGTGGAGAGAGACACTGGGTGTTAAACAACAAAGATTGGACCTCTGATGTAGGGTGAAGGATACTAACCCCTCAATCTTTAACAGACTTGTTCCCTTTCTAATCCTCTCACCTTTATTTACAGCTCTTTGACTGTGTGTCTTATTATCATCTCTTCTATTTCTGAGAAAATGGACATAAAAGTGTTAAATGTACAAACATGGCACCTGTGACTTATAAAATGTAAAAATGATTAAATATAAATTTGATGTACAACTTAAAGCTTGTTGCCATATTTTCTGGTAGGTTACGTCTGTTTGTCGTCTTTTGGAGAGGAGAACCAGTCTGCAGACAAGAAGGTCGACTTTTAACCTTTAACCTTTTTCAGGAGGTTTTTCTTTAGTATCTTTGGGTCTTAGTGCCCTTATCACTGTCTTCACTTAACCCTAACTGTTCTGTACTTGTTCTTCTCATGTATGACATACATTTGATTCACACACTCCAAAATCAACTCTCTAACTCTCCACTTATATCGTAAAGCAGTATATGGCGACTGGTTCTAACTCTTATCACCTTTTACATCTTTGTAAATCCTTCTCTGTCTCTTTTAGATGGTCGGAATATAAAAAGATCCATTTGTTTCTGAAAAGGTACAAATTTAGTCCGTTTCTCAGCGGGAGACAGTTTCTTCTGCACAAAAACAATGATGGCGACAGTAAATGATGTGAAGCATAGTTGGACAATAGAACTGAGTTTTAGTGTCTTTTGAAATAAATTTAAGTGATGGTGATGATATCTACATGAAACAGTAGATAACTAAAAAAACTAACGTAAATGATAAAAAAATCTTTAAATAATGACATTTTTGTTTCCTTTCACCATCTTTGTTTGTGTGGAGAAGAAAAGACTAAAACTGTAAAAACTAATACAGTTGATTGATAATTTAACTCAAGTCTGTACTTGTTGGTTCTTTGAAACTAGTTTCATGTTTAATTAGATCTGCCCCTAAAATAAGTGGGTAAATTCCTATGTTTTTTACCCCAATATCCATACAGAGACAGAAGTCCTGTCATATCTGTCAATTTGAAGCAAGATTTCAGTGGGATATAAATGAACAATGAAACAAAATGGAGAACACACACAGGTGCAGTTGACTTTAAGCCGTTAGTAAAGCTAATAAGTACCAATAGTGTTAAACAAATAAGCTCATTTAATTTATTCCAACTTATTTTTTGACTGCATAATGATTCCAGGAGAAAAGAAAAACCATTTGTATTTTCATTTTGTATTTTCACATTCTGGTTTAACACCATAAATTCACACCTGCACTGCCCACCTGTATCTGAATATATCTGTTGTTACTGTGCTCTTAGCTGGTTCCAGTTCGAGATAGAGGAGAAAGGAAGCAGAGGGTGTGGGGGAGAAGAGGTAGCCGGTAAAGATTAAAAGTTTGAGGATCAGAAATGACCTTTGGCTTTTGAATGAAGAAAAAAGGAGGAGTGAGAGTAGGGAGTGATGAAGATGTAGACGGGGCGATGAAAGCGAGGAACAGGATCAGAAAGTGAGGAAAATGAAGACATTTCTCTGCCTGTCTCAGTGTTGAAGTCAAAAGCTTTCAGCGCTGCTCTGCCTCTGCACGAACAGAAAAGATCTGAAAAACCCCCAAGTCTGAGGTTTCGTTTCAAGAAGCTGCAGTGAAAGTGAGATGAATCGCAACACAACACTGCTGTTTGATTCACAATGTAAGGCTGAGAACATTAACCCATTCAGCATCTGTCGCTCTTACAGCTAGATCACGATGTCAGTATCAGTAACCTGATTGTACCGTTGATATTTTCCAGTATGTATTTAATTAGAAGTTAATGTAACGTTAACTTCAACATTTACATAACTTCTGTATGAAGTTTCAATTAAAAGTCTCAGTATCTTGTGGTATTATTCACAAGTTAGGGTAAAGTGGAGTGCAGACATTTGATCAGACTGTTGTGCTGAAGAGAGAGAATCAGCATGAGAAGCTTTGGAGGGATCTAGGATTAGAATTACTGCTCCTGCATGTTGAGGAGATGGGGTTTGAGTATTTTATCAGGATGCCTCTGGGGCACCTTCAATTGGAGGTTTCTGGGTAAGCCAGCGGGTTGGAGGCTGTGAAGAAAACCCAAAACATGATCAAGAGATTGTACAATTATTATGTCTCAGGATCGTCTGAGACAGATAGAGAAGGACTACTGCAACTACTAACTACTAACTACTACCAACTACTACTACTACTACTACTACTAACTACTACTACTACTACTACTTTTCTGCAAGTATCTCCTGCCTCTGAGCTGTATGTCTCCAATTTGCAATCATCCAACCAACCATCCCAGTCTGCTGTTAGTTGTTCTTTTGTCTCTCCCCGTTCCCACTCACCACCAACCGGTCGAGGCAGATGTCCGTCCACTCTGAGACTGGAGGTTTCTTCCATCAAAGGGAGTTTTTCCTTTAAGTGCTGCTTAAGTGGGATTTGTTGGGTTTTCTGTAAAGTGCCTTAAGAGTTTGTTGTGGTTTATAGATATTTAACCCAAATTAAATAATACTGCCTGTGTGTTGAGGAGAGGACGGTAAAGGTAGCATTAGTTGGCTAGGTTTGTATTCTGTCTTTAGGAGGACACTGGCAAAGTGGATTCAAGAGTAAAACAAGACTTCAGCACTGAAAGGTGTGTCAGCTTGAAAGCCTTCTTCTGTGTGAGCGAATCATGAAACATCTCACCACCTCTAATTACAAGCGTCCACTCCTAAAGCCAGTCTTTGAGTGGTTTGTCGAAATGTCCTCGCTCTCAAGGTGTAAAACACGAACTGGTTCTCATGACGACATCCACATCATGCACACATGCTGATGTCCTCTTTTTCTGTCGCTCTGAATAACAGAAGATGTAATAGATACAGGGAGGACTCCCCTCTCTCTCAGTCTGTTGCTATTCACAACGATAGATGAGGGATTCCTGAGGTGTTTTGTTTCGCCTCCATGGATAAAACCTCTTCAACACAACCTGACAGTGTGTTTGTGTGTGTATGTGTGTGCGCTGAACGAGGCGTGCTAACAGCCTGGATCTGATCTCTAAAAATACCTGCCCTCCACACACCCATACACACACACAGTGGCTGATTTAGCTTCTGAGACATCGGCTTGGCATTTCCAATACGCTACTTAACTCAAACCCATTACATCCACTACATTCGTGTGTGTGTGTGTTTCCATTACGGTGCAGTGCTGAAATATGAAGAGGTAGGAGTATGCAGATCAATCTGAGTGTAAAACACCCTGCTGATGAGAAAGAGAAAGAAGAAACGATAACCCAGTTCAATTACCATGGCAACCAGTCCTCATCCAGCATCCTTAGAGGGCTGTGATGTGTGGGGCTGCCATTCCCAGAATTCCCAGCTGCAGTGTTCCTGGGAGATGGAGGAAAGTGGGTTTAGGGAGCTCCTACACCTCTGTGTCTGTGGCAGAAGACTGATTACGGGTCATTAAAGTGAACATGACCCGTGTATTTGGTTTTGAAACCAAATCCACCTGTGATGAAGGTGCAGCAACGATGGAGCTGGTTGTGAAAAGAGAGAGAGTTGGTGGCACTGACTCATACTGAGACTTCAAAGCAGCCTTTAAGGAGGACATTAAAGCCAAACTGCTTGATGTGAATGTAATTTTAAATAAAGACTGTGTGTGAAATCAATTCATCATAGTGAGTATTAAAATAAAACTGATTGTAAGACACTTCCTGTTTGGTCTTTATACAGATCACATATAGCACATATTACAGGTTGTAGGCTGCATATATATTACACTTAAAGTAGTTTTGTACACTCAGATAAACACAGTTATGCAAACTTTAACTGTTGTGCTTAGGCCTCTGTGTGTGTGTGTGTGAGGAATAGGTTCCTGACATCACACCCTGCCTCTTATAATAAATGCTCATTTAAACTGTACTGATTTGTCTGGGGTCTCATCTGTACTACTGAAGCTGTCACCTGTTTTGGTGAGAATAGAAGAATAAAGACTTAATCTTTCAACTCTTGAGGTGGTCAGAATAATTTCTCCGGGGAGAAACTGTCTGCTTGAGCTCCTCGTCGTGATTTTCTACGAGAGCAGTAATTCTTGGCTGTTGGACAGATTATTAGGCCATTTCTGCAGTTAAGATGCCAGGAGACGCCTGCGACTTGTTTTTATTTTTACTCATCAGGAATTAATTTCCTCCATAAAAGCAAAACAAACTGCAGTAGATGAAGTTAATGCATGTTCCAAGGTACATGCTGATAAGATGCATCCAATAACTGAGGTTGACTGAAAACACAATCTGCAGTTCAGATCAGCTCAGTTCTGAGCACAGTCTGGGCATCAGGTGGTGTTTTACGAATAACTGGTGTAGTTAACGCTTTCTGATGAGGCTTCATCACATTTTATTGATAGCCGTATTATTGTTATTAATAGATCATTTAAGATAGATGCTTCATCAATCAGTTAGAACCATTAAGGAGAGAAACTTTTGGGTTGTCAGACTGTGGAAACCTTCACCATGACGCTTTGTTAGCAGGTAAATTAATCAAGTCTGCAGTAATAAATGCTATTATTAAAGGGTAACGAGTTTCTCAATTTGCCACAAGTCAGTCACAGATAAATGTTGAATTAATCATTAATTTAAATTCTATAATAATCCATCAATAATCCATAAATGTTTGTGTGTACTTTATAGATGGATCTTAACATGTCTAAACTATTCATAAATCCATTCATTAAAGCTGGTAAGGTCTTGGTTTAGTGCCTGGATAAAACGTTACTGTACTGGTTCACAAGAAGCAGCAGAGAGAGTGAACGGTTCTACAAAGCCTCTGTCCATGTCGTGCTCAGCAGCAAACAGCACACAGACATTTTCAGGGACCAGTTGGTGAACACAGTGGAGCATTTAGTTGCAAATGTGCATATTCTTCTTTCCAGAGTTAGTGGAGACCAAAAACAGAGATAAAACAGTCGACACTGCTCTGTAACTACTGGTTGTTGAAGTAAGCAACTGTTTAATAATGTGAAGCACACACTAGTGATAAGTGAATAAAAAACCTGTTTACAAACTACGTTTCTCCTAAAAACACATGGAATTGAAGAGGATTTGTTCCTTTGATCAGTATTTTATTAGATCATATTTAACAAAAACCTCTGCTCCTGTTGGTTTTCTTCTCATTCTTCATTCCAGGCACTTTGAGCTGATGTTCTTATTGTCTCTTACAGAGCCAACGAGGGAGAAGAGGGGTGGGAGGGTGACAGATGGGTGTAGTCGCCCGCCCTCCAACTCACTCACACAAACACGCACAAGCGGACGTTGGAGACGCGGTGTGGGTGTGCGGATGCATGCATTTAGTGGATTTGCAAAGATCAAGTGAAAACCCAAGAACGCACACAGGCGCACAGTGGGGGCATCGGGTTTGCTTCATATTCATCGTGACTGAAACGGTCGACAATTCATTCAACTGCAAACACCACGAGAGAGAGGAGAGAGCCAATACGCATGAGTAGTGTGAACGGAAGAGAGAGACGGAGAAAAAGAAAAGTATAAGATGAGGAAAGACAAACATCAAAGTAGGAGAAAACGAGTGAAGACACACAGATAAGTGCAGCTTCTGTCAGGATGTGAAGCTGCTGCTCATCACTTCCCCTCTTTTTTCATTTCAGGGTCACAGTGTGGTTTTATTCAGAATCCCCAACTGGATTTATTTTTATTCTTCTGTCTTTACTCTGCAATATCATTTTCAAAACCTGCTGCTGAAACAATTCAGTATGCAGAGGAATATATGGAGTCATTTAAATTGGGAAATGACTGTTACATGTTAAGAGTTTACTTCACATGTGGAGTTCTCAGTTACAGCTGATTGGATCTAGATACCGTCTCTGCTAAACCAGGAATGATGGGAATTAGTAAAATGCTCATTTCCTGTGTGGAAACATCAAGAGAGGAAGGTTGGAAAAATGTGGTGTTGAATTCAATTACACTACATAACAAAAATATTCAAATGTATAAAACGTGAGCACCACACGAAGGGTCCTGTTGTATAAGAGGTTTATCATGATTTTAGGACGTGTTGGACTCGCTCTCAGACTTGAATTAACTTCCATGTCTAAGATGAAGTTCAGGGCAAACAGGGTCAAATATGGATGAAGTACTCAGATCATTTATTTTAATTAAAGTAGCAAAACCGCAGTGTAGAAATAATCTTTTTACAAGTAAAGGTTCTACATTACAAATGTTACTGAAGCCTCAAAAATGCTTTTAAAACCAAAAATAAAAGTAAATAATAAGAGTAAAACACTCTTTATGCTGAATGGCTCATTTCACATGAGTTATAGGATATAATTACAGACGCATTCATGTGCAGCTGGTAACGTTTGAGCTTTTTTAATTTGCCGAATACACAGTTTTGATGATGATATGATCATTAATTCCACTCCAGGGATAAAAAAAATCGTATAATTATACTGTATACTGACAGACACAGACAGGATATTTATATCTTCTCTTATTGTATTTGAGGAATTAGATCGGATGTGAAGTGAGTACACATGTCATTGACACGACGAGTCTAAATGAGGAACTGAGAATCACACAAAGACTTCTCCCAGGTCTGTGTTAAAACTGACAATGGAAGTGTAATGAAATCAAGAGGCAGGAACAGGAGCTGCTGGTTCGTTGGCTGTGAGAAGCAGCAAGCTGATTCATTTACAGATGACGACTAACATCTGCACCTGCAGGGAGGAACAGGACCGCCAGAGACCAGAAGGCTTTACGCTTCACAATGCGAAGCGATGTCAGAATCACATCACGCCAGAGTAGTTTGTGTGTGACAGAGATTCAGGGACAGAAAGGTCAAAATGCAGAAGAGACAAATGAGCAGCGGCAGTGTGTGTGTGTGTGTGTGTGTGCTGCTGGTTTGGCCTTTGAGAGCAGCATCAGGATGTTTGATGGATGGCCTCTTCCTGTCTGTGTGTGTGCACAGGTTTCTTGCCCCTCGGCCAGTTCTGGTCCTCTGGCTGTTTGCGTCTGTCTGGCTCTGATTGTCTGGACGTGACGCTGCAACACACATCTGAGATTAACAACGAACTGATTAAAACACAAACTGTACAGGTGTAACCCCAATCTTTTATCATTTATTCCATTTTACCAGGAATAGTTTTGGGAAATACACTTACTCCATCTGTGGTTGAGAGGACAATTGACACTTTCCACATGTCTTCTGATGGACACGTCCTTAGACGACAGATGCAAAGTCCACACACGTGCACAAAAAATAAATAAACAGTAGGAGTAACCCTTCAAAAAAGACAGTGTCAACGATGTCAAAATAAACAGAACAGTACATACCTTCAATGTAGGAGATCCACATGTAGTTTACTAGTCTGGAGCAGTCTGGATCAGAGGCTGGAGTTTGTTCTCGTTTGTATTTTATTATAAAGAGTGTGCAGCTGTGGAGTACTGAATACTGTAAAACTAAAAGTTTAATGTTCCTCTACTCTCCACTTACTGTGTGTGTTTCCTTCATCAGGATGTAAATGTTCAGGGCAAGTGTTTTTCTAACTAAGGCCAGTGTGTGACATGTCACAGCTTGGGTAACTCATACACATGCAGACGTACTTCTGTATTCCTGCAAGTTTATTCAGCGAATCAAGAGAAAAAGAACAAATCCGAACATGCACTGGAGAAATTAGCGGACCTGAAACATGGGCTGAAGAGGAGTTCATATGAAAGGAAATGTTATATTTCTGTTTCTTAACTCTCAAACTTCCACAACTATTTCAACTGCATTCATGTTGTCATGAAAGCTTTTGTCCGATTCTGTTCTTCTCACTTATTCTTGAACTGATTTTGTTTGTTTCCAGAAGAAACAAGGTTCAAGGTTCCTTGAATTATTTGAAAGGAAATCCTTGAATCAGCCAGAATCAGCCGTGACTTTTTTAATCCTCACAACAACGTCTGTAACATGAATCACCCTAACAAGTCTGGAAGTCTTCTAAAACCTGTAGCATCCTACAGAAACAACCTTCAGCCTCCCTGGAACCAGCTTCATGACGGAGATTTGTCCGTTGCTGTTGAACACGTCAGTCTGTAAACAGACAATGAATCTGGACACTGCATCAGTCAGACGGTGCAGAACGTCTGATTCTGGACGAGGTCACATTGAGTCTCTGTACGAGATCCAATCAATCCTGACCAGACACACTGGAGGGTAAACCTCACAGGACCACCGCCTGGAAGAGACGAGGAAATACACGTGTGAATGTGACTGTGTGAGATTAAACAGAGAGAGCGTGTGAAGGTGTTTTTAAAGTAATCTACCACTTTGTCCCAGGGAGACGTCTGAAGGACAGAAGAGTCAGTCGGATGAAATCCACATGTTCAGCGTTACGTTCAGGTGAACAACCGCATCATGCTTTAAAACGACGTTTTCACTGTAGTTAAATCCAGAGGTTCTGTTAAAATCAACACACAGTACAGAGCCCGGGGAGGGTACACGCACGCACACGCACACTGAGGGGGGTTCATCAAATCTTTTTACGTTGTATTTACAGATGTTGCTTCACTCTGTGCAGAAACAGAAACTAATGTAACTTAATATCTCAGAATCCAATCAAGAATTGATTATTCTGTCATTACACAACGTTGATGCCAGATTGAAGGATGTGTGAAACAGATTTAACAACGTTAGAGGGAGATTCAAGAAGGTCTTAGAAAAATTTAAGGATGCTTGAGGAAAATTCAATGAAACTTAGAGGTATTTGTGGCAGATTTAATGATGTTTCAGAGCGATTTACATTCTTACCAATGAATGATTCTTTGAAGGAAATTCACACAGATTCCAGGATGAGTCCGATTCATTGATATTTGAGACCAATTCAAAGATCTTTAAGGCAGATTTAAAGATTTCTGTCACAGATTCAAGACTGTTTAAGGGAAAATCAAGGATGTGTCATGAAGATCTATAAAGATTTGATAAATTCTAGTTGATTTACTAAGATTTCAGGTAGTGTGGGGGAGATTCAGGTGGTGTTTCAGAGGGATGTGTGTTTGTGGGAAATCGGCAGATGTTTAAGGGATATTCAGGCATATTTCAGACACATTCAAGAATGATTCAGAGAGTTTAGGGATGTTTTAGAGATTTATGAAAGTTTCATTGAGAGTTAATGGTGTTTCAGGGAAATGTTTCTGTCCTCACTGTCACTGATGCCTTCTCTTAAGCACCTGAACACTAAAACAGCCACACTGATTAAAAATTCAAGTGTATTTACTGAGTGTGTCCAAACTGTAAGCATGGCCTCAAACTGTCAGAGCTCACTTTTAACTCGACCAGAGTGACGAGCAGAGCCATCCAAGGAAGACAGCCTCTCTCTGCATGATTGGCAGAGTGGCATTTTCCTGCAGCTGTGTGTGTGTGTGAGGTTCCAGCGTGCCAGTCTATGATCGTAGCAGCCTAAGCCAGCGTATCGTTACAGCACACTGACACAGCGCTGTGTGGTTGTTATGCTGTGTGTGAGTGTGTGTGAGTAGGGATGTATTTTCTAATGAGCTGCATTCAAATGAGTGTGTGCGTGTGTGTAAAAAGTCACTACACGAAACCTCCCAGTATTCATTGCATGGCTGACTGGAGTGACAGGCAAAGCCATTTAATGCCTCAACACTGGCACAGAGTAACTGACAGAGTGACATTTGGAGGCCTGTGTGTCTGTGTGTCTGTGTGTGTGTGTGACATTTCTGCAGGAGACTGTGAGATTCACGGAGGGAGACGAGACCTCGTTCTGACTTTATGCATCTATTGATCAAGATCTACTGTAAACTACACATGTAAAATAGCAGGAGGAAAGGTGAAAATGCAAAACAAACGTTTCCTCCTGCACGCTGTCGACACTTATTATAAGATGATTAAAGGGGTTAACGTCAAGTTGACAACTTTTACAGGCAACTGATATAGGGAAACTGACTTATAGGGAAAACTCCTGTGTAGCCTTTTCTGTATGTTTAGGTCATTATTTATCTCCAGTATGATGCGTCGTGACGTCAGTTTTGCAGCATTTGACTGATCTGAGCAGAGGGTAGAGCATTTATTATTATATCATTGTAATAAGTAGATGTGTGACTTTTTCTCTAGTGATCAGTTGCGTATTAAATCAAATTTTATGTCAAATTTGTCTCCCAGCACTGACTTAAACCACAGAGAAACACCTGCATGAGCCATTTCTGACTTCACCTGCAGCTGTTCAGGTAAAGTAAGCAGATGTTTGTTCTGGTGGTGAATAATCAGACTATAATCAAATCGTGACCAAACTGTTTTAATGAAGATACAAAAACCAAAACGCATTCACAGAGAATGAAAAAGTTAAACAAAAACAAGTTCATTCTATAATGAAAGTCTTCACAGGATGACTGCTTTGAATAAGGAACTTATTAGGCTGAAACCAACTTACCTCCAGGTCAATGCTATAAGATTTAGTAATGGAAAATAATCTGATGTGAAACTGCTGAAGACAAAAGTAATCACATTACTTATGTTTATGTAGTTTAATTTGGTCAGTCAGTGACATTTGTTCACTTTTTCTATAAACGCAGTATAAATAAAGACAGTAATGTGATCAGAGACACAACAGCTGCTTCTGTCTGTCAGAAAATCTACATCCACGTCAGAGCCGACACGTCACAAAGCTCTGACAGAGCGTGACCAGAGACCCAACACATTCGATTTTGGAAATTAAAGATGAAACGCTTCAAGTGTGGATGTTTCATCCTGAAGGGAACAGAAGAGGGATGACGTACTGGTCTAAGAGTGTGTGTGTGTGTGTGTGTGTGTGTGTGTGTGTGTGTGTGTGTGTGTGTGTGTGTGTGTGTGTGTGTGTGTAAACCGCTGGTAGCAGCAGCAAATGCTGTGACGTCTGTATTAAAGTCAACACGTTTCCCCCTGCAGCGAAATATCACAGCCAAGAGGACGTGACGAAGCTGCTTAACAGCTCTGAATGTGTGTGTATATATATATAAATGTATGTAAGCGTTTCTGTGTGTGTGTGTGTGTGTAATTCTGTGTCTCTCAGAATCTGCCCTGCACGCCCAGCTCGGTCTCTGCAGTGCGTTCGATTTCCTTGTGGACGAGTCCGACCTCCTGCTGGGTGAGAGTTCGCTCCATGTGGCGGTAGATGATTCGATAACACTGACTCTGTCGGCCGGTCCTGAAACAAACAGAGAGACAGGGAGAGAGAGAGAGAGAGAGAGAGAGAGAGAGAGAGAGAGAGAGAGAGAGAGAGAGAGAGAGAGAGAGAGAGTTCATTAACTACAAAAACCAAAACAGAGTTTAAAAACTGGTTAAAATCAAGAGAAGCAACAAACTTCGCTTCCTCATCAAGTCTATTTTTGCTGCAGGTCGTCTGGCCCTAATGTTTGAGCTCCACTGGGTCGGTGCAGGCCCGGCCTCAGTCGGCTCAGCCTCCCAGTTTGGCTTTGACTATTAAAAAGTTCATTAGCTGACAAGTCAACTTTGTGATTTTGGCCGCGCTGCAGAGCAATGATAAAAACAGAGTCGGACAAAGTGGAACAAATTAAAATAACACATAAATTAAAATGGAGAAGACAGAGAGAAACGGGTTAGTGTATGTTTCAGACTAGTTTGAAATAACGAAGTCTCTCTTGATCTTTTTCAACTAACTCAAACTGATCTGTCCTCGATCCGTCTTCTCAGCAACACCCAACACGACAAGAAGGACTTGACGTCTCTGTCCAAGAGCTGCTGGTCTCCAAACATCAATTAAGTTCAATACGTTTGAATTCTTCTAGAAACTGGATAAATATCAGCTTTTGTTATGATACACTGGTTTTTATCTTTACAACAAAGCTTTCGTTGATCTTGTTGGTCGTGTTAATCACCCAGGTGCTAGACCAGCAAAGAGTTGGTACAACTCTGGACCCAGTTTCTTTCTTTCAGTTCTTTGCCTGTCGAAACACAAAGAACTGGCTCTGAATGGGACCTGGTTTGGTGGAAGAGTCCTATCTGAAGACCAAGAAGCACTAGTTAAATGACCCTCTGTACCAGCAGGGGACAGCAGCCGGTATCCAACATCCTGGAAAGGAAAGTAGAAGACGACCAGGACAGCCGATAGACAAACGCCGAACAAAGCGGGCCTTGGCAGCTATACTTACTATTTTCACACCACAGATGGTTTAAAGCTACTAAATGGCGCTGAAGTCTCCAGCTACTCACTCAGCAGAACAGCCAATCAGAGTGGCCTCTCTCACCGCTGCTCATTACACATGTTTTTATTGTTTTCTTTTTATTTTAATCCGCTTTGAACTGGCCTGGACTTTTCATGTGAGTGTATTACAAGCTATTAAATAAATATCTACTGTATCTGAACTCAGACAGCGAGACTCGTGACACACTGTAGAGAGAAACTGGAGTTTTAGTTATGAGGAATCTCAGTGAGACTCCATCACCGCTCGTCTTAATATCCTCCTCCTTCCTCCTCCTCATCCAGTTGACAAAGCGACGTACAGCACAATAAAACACAGAGCTACAATAAGTAAACACAACACCGTCTCTCTCTCTCTCTCCATTCATTCTCTATGCCGTTCTTTCTCTCTCAGCAGCTGGTGAATAATTGAACATGAGTACATTTGGTGCAAATGTCAGAGAGAGAGAGAGAAAAAGACTAAACCTTACACAGACAAACACAATTACACATGATATTTGTGCGCGCACACACACACAGAACGCTCTTTTATGTGATAGACTGTAGTGTTGTTGAATAATTGATGTCTCCATTATCCAGCCCACATAGCTGGGGGGCAAGGATGGGGTGGGGGGATCAATACAGTGACACCTGTGAACTATGCACATAAACACACACACACACTAAACAGGATTACATTGAATAAATATGCATGAAAAATGAGCATGTACAGTAGATCTCAGACACGCGTGTTCACACATGAAGCTCAGTGATGGGACATGAACATATGGAGCTGGAGCACATGAACATTTAGACTGAAGGCGCTATAGGGTCTGTGTATATTTGAACAACATCTGTAACGTTTTTATGTTTTCTAGAACTGTACTGGGACTTTCTGGGGTTTGTAATTGTTTATTTTGCTTTTGTATGTAAATGAATCTGCATGAGCAGTTGAAGGGCGATTTATTTTGTGTGCACAACACTCTATGATAAATACCAGGTTTCTTTTTTTATATGCAGTTCACATGCACCAAAGGTGTAGATTTGCATTTGGACGGTAGGGGCATGTTCATATTACTGTGTCTTTGGAGTGTCGTCATAATAGATGACTCTGATTGGATGAAAGGGAGGGGCGTACATTATTCTATGTGCAGATATTGCATTTAATCCCGTTCAGGTGTTCAGAATGTAGGTCGTTCGTGTTTGAACGCCCCAAACCTACCATCAAACATGCAGGTCGCTTCTGCAAACATGCCAACAAATGCAAAAGCTTGAATTACTACAGCAGTGAGATTCAGTTGGTGTGTGTGTGGTGCGTTCAGAGAGCAGGTAACATAATTAACTCTGTGATGGAACTCGGGGATTTTACATTGGAAACAAAACTCATCAGCACACGGCTACAGCGAGAAGGAGGTCTCCTGCTCTTTAAATTAAACCGCTTTAATTTGTGCTTTTCCAAAGGGAAGCAAGAGAACGAGTGTGATAATGTGTAGCTGTGTGTGTGTGTGTGTGTGTGTGTGTGTGTGTGAAAGAAATGAAAATACAGAGTGGGGGGTTTTCATCATAAGCAATTAAAATTCTATGAATAGCTCGCTGCAGCAATTAAAACAAAACTGAAACTGATAAGCTTGACAACTTATTTTCTGTTCTGTTCCTACACACGTAACTTTAATCAACACTGTGTGTGTGTGTGTGTGTGTGTGTGTGTGTGTGTGTGTGTGTCAATAAATACTTCACAGAAGAAGCCCTCATAGGGAGTTTTGTAGTTTCATTATAACTGTTAGATATTTAGTTTTTAGTCACTGATTGGATCATTTGACTGTTTCTCAGCCGGTTCAGAATGAGAATCACAGGCAGAGGGAATAAATGTGTTGCACATTGTTGTCCAAAAAAGTTCCATAGTAGGTTTTAACAAAGATTTTGCAAACTTTATAGTATGAAAAGCAACCAGTAGAGAGAGGAAACTCATTGAATGCCTACGTTACTGTGTGAGTGATCTTATCATGAAGTAATACATGATGCAGATTTCTCCACTATGGTGCAATCCCAGATTCTTTTTTTTTTTTTTTAAACAGCTTATAGTGCAGACGCAGCCCTCGATTAAAAACCTTCACCACAGACAACTTTCAAAAACAGCCACTGCTTAAAATTAATTTTACAACCACAATCTCCTAGCAGAGAGTCGAAGACACTGAATGTTCACAGAGATCTCACTACAAGTTTAAAGGCTCTGCAAAAGTTACAGAAATGAACACAGTGTTTAGCTACGTCCACATCACAGGTCTTAATACTGACACTGGACAATGACAACAGGCAATAAAAAGGGAGAAGTGCCTCTTTCTGCCAACCATGTCCGTCAAGACTCATGTTCCAATCAGTTCATACATGAGTCTGTGTTTGTGCAAAATTAAACTCTCTCCACGAGTTTCTGTGACTTACAGTAGAGTTGATATTAGTACATGAGCACACAGTGAGCTGTGACTAGCAAAATCAAAACAGTTTACATTTACATTTACATTTACATTTACATTTACATTTACAGTTCTATCTGTTCTTTTGAAAGCAATATCACAGGTCAAAGGTCACGGTCACTGTGACTTCATGTATGTGCATTTGTCAATGGTGAGTCTCAACTCAGGCTGCATTTGTAGACAGATTCAGAAACATGTACAAACGTACAGGCACAAAGAATGAGCTTGATTCTTACTGAGGATAGAAAACTGCCCATTTTATCTTTTCTTTTATCGGAAGGATCTGGATTTAATTCAAACATCAGCCACTGTACCTGTGAAGTAAAACCTCTTGTGTGGCTGTTTGTGTTTAGGAAAATAACATTTGTGAACTTTAGCTTCTTTTGCTGAATTGAAACATTTCAAAAAGTTTTGTAAAGCCTCCTGTTCTTCCTGCAGCATTTGTTCTGTGTCATCTTCAACTCGTGCCCGAAACATTGTTTTTTTTTTTTTTTTTCACATTAACAGAAATGAGGAGAGAGAACGCAGGATCCATGGACAGGGTCAGAGGAGGACAGAAAACATGGCAGACGGCTTCACAGCAATAAGAAAACATGATCGATTTGATGTCAGACTTCAGCAGATGGTTGGATGGAGGAAGAGATGGAGGGATAAAGGGATGGAGAGGAGCTGTGCTTCAAAGAGGAGTGTAACGTTTCATTCAGAGAGAGGTGGGTGAGCCACAGCGAAAGTGACTCGGAAACAGAGCTAGAGAGGGAGAGATATAAGTGGATCATGGACACGCATGAAAGATGAGTGTTGGGTTTCATTCAAGCAGGGAGAAAATGTGTGTGTCTGAGACAGAGAGACGGAGGAAGAGGGGGAAAGAAGGAGAGATAGAGAGAGAGATACAGATAAAAAGAGAGAGAGAGAGAGATCGATAGACATAGAGAAGTGAAGATGAGAGGAAACTCCGGCAGCTGCCAACGCCCTTGAAAGCATCGTGCCGCCTTCACACGAAGAGGGGAAAACCAAGAGATCTGATACTGTAAAACCCCAAGGGAGGAGGAGAGGAGAAAAGGAGATGAAGGAGGAAAACAAGGAGTGGAGTAAGGGAGGAAGCCTCCCCTTTTCTGCCTCCTTTCTCTGATCCTCATCATCCCTCGTTTTGACGCCTTTCTGTTTTTTTTTTTAATCACTGTCACTTTTTGGTTCTCGTCCCTGATGTGAGAAGACACAACCCCCCCCCCCCCCGAGGTTCCTCTGCCTTCTTTTCTTATTTTGTGGTTTTCTTTTTGAAAATATGTGCTGATCCGAGAACAGACGTGCTGCTGGAAGATAGTGAGACATCCTGCTGAAAGATAAAGACCTGATGTGGTAACCTGAATCGTTTAAACACATATCTACTTATTAGAGTTCAAAAATATTGAGTTTATGAATGAAAGAGGGAAAAGTGTATTTTGGGAACTAGACATGACTGACAGGATCCTCTAGAGCAAGGATGTATCACTCTGTTGCATTTGCATGAACTACAATATCACTCAGTCCACTTTCAGTTCTGCAGTGGTGCAGAAGAGTGGAGCATCTTCCCTCACAAACAATCTTTGGCTAAAATATACACAAAGGCACAAAAGCTTCAGCAGGAAATTACAAACGCAACTAAACCTGGATTTGAGACATCTGCTAACTTTTAGAGGAATTGATTTAAATGTAAAAAACCTTACATTCAACTCTGTTTCCTCCCCTTTTCCCGCCACCATCCCTTTCTTCCTCCATCACTCCACCTTTTTCTCCAGATTACATAAGAGGATTAAAGTCCATATTTGCCCTCATGTCTCCTGAAAGAATGGATGATCAGACGAGTCTGTTGCTCCTTCAAAGCACCACCCATCCTCCCTCTTTCTTCCTTCCTTCCTCCCTCATCCCCTCCACCAGGCCAGAAAAGAACCAAAATCAATTAGTATTCTATTAAGTGGCCACGATGTGTGTGTGTGTGTGTGTGTGTGTGTGTGTATGTATGAACCAGAGGCTCTCTCCTCTCGTTAATCTCTCCACTTAGATCCTTGCTAATTGGGACGGACAGTCAGCTGGAGGTGACGGAGGACGCGGAAGGGAAAACCAGAGGCAGGAAGGAAGAGGAGCTTTGAACCGACCACTGACGGAACACAAACACTTTTATTTATATGATCATGAGATCATTTAAATAAAGATTTTGAATATTAATGAGCACAGCTGTCATCTGTGACACTCCAGATACAAAACAGTTAGGTTAAATCTACATCTTAAACATCCTGAAACACAGTAAACACTAAAAGGAATATTTTAGATACTAATGTTAACATGAAGAGATTTTTTTTATAACCTCATTGAATAGACTGTCTTTGCTTTTCAGAATCCCCAAAAGTTGATGAGTAGTAATTTTTTAAATGGGAGCTCAGGAATATTAAACACTGCAGATGTACTTTAAGTTGTTCGACTAAAAAAGAGTATGAAGAAAAACAAACAGGACAGAGGAGCCTGAGGACGGAGTTCGGGAACCACTGTGTTATCATGGAAATAATGACAATATTAGAAGTTGGGTTTCTGCTGTCTGATGGTCTGGTAAAAAAAAAGAGTAAATGTATAAATGTCAAACAACATCAAACTAATCCAGGAGGCAGATATGCAAACAACCGCCTCCTTCTGAAGCCAACCTTTTAGTCTGCAGCGTGAACACAGAGCTCTTCTCTGCCTAACTTGTTTATTTGGCCTTTTTTTTCTGAGACGAAGGCACGACGGCCTGGTGAGAGCTGCCTGTGATCTATTAATACATCTGCATAAATTAGTCAGAGCCGCTCTGTAGCAGTTAGCCGGCTGTGCAGGAGCTCTGGCTCTAGGATTCTGTCCACAATCTGGTGTTGTCAAAGACAGACGATGTCTCTGAAGAGGAAGCTCGTCTCATTTTTCCAGCCTCACCACAGCGAGGTCATAGGTCACGGTCTAGTCGGGGATGAGGGTTTGAACCCGGGCTGTCTAGCTACAGCTGACTAACGTGTGCTTATTTCTGTGTGTGTGTGTAGTCACACAGTTCCAAGATACAGTGAAACACGTTTCGCAGCCACAACAGGGTCCTGTTCTTTGTACGTAGTTAAACAGATACAGGATCAAATGAATAGTGCTGGATAGTCTGATGCTGGATTAGATGATCCTGTTATGCGATTTATTTTGAAAAACAAGGACAAAATACCAGGACAACTACCCAATATGACCAAGAACCAACGGATTCAGGACTGTGTATTCATCAGCAATATTATACAGCTAACCTGGTAGTCCATGTACAAAGAATGGGGCCATGACGTTCCATGAGTTTCCTACATATTAACAGCGACTCCACGATGCCCACAAATATATATAAGTAGTTTTGCTATTAACCATTAGACAAAAGCCTAAGACTTTCAGAGGTGGGAACTGTTGGGCATCAGATTATTCATCCAAAAAGACGGTTGCTTTGATAAACTGAGGATACTATTTTCACTGAAATGCAGTATGAAACATAACTGGCAGGAAAACGAATCAGCACTGCAGCAACTGATAAAAGTTTCTTATTAGAATTATTGGCATCATATTTCATCATCAATTTGATGGATGTAGTGATGGAGCTGTGTGAGGCGGTACATGAAAATAGTCTAGTACAGCGGAAATAAGTGGGCAACCAAAGTAGTACTTCATATTACAGTATTAGAGTAGTACACAGTATTTAGAGTTTTTCTATACATATATATACATAGATGCGTAAAAACATGTGATGATCAATATGAAGAAGAGACGAGAAGGAGGGAAACACTGGGAAGTAAGAGGATTGAAGGAAAGAGGGAGGGATGAGGAGGATGATCCCTCTGGGCTTCCAGCACTCTCAGGTGGTGGAGGTGGAGGTGGAGGTGGTGTAGTGGGACTATCACTGCAGTAGTAGAGCCCGTCTGTCAGAAGAGGAAATAATAGACGCACAGACACAGGCTGAAGTCAGATTGTAGTTTCAATAACAGAGGAGCCAGACTGAGTTCATTAATTATTCATGAAGCTGGATCCTGATTGGTCCACAGAGGTGATCTGAGATTACTACACTTTTTACATTCATCTGTCCTTTTTACTTTCTCTCTGTTTTTAACTTTCCTTCCTTTATTTACCACCTCTTTCATTTCTTCTTAACATCCTTTGAACTCGTTTTTCACTTCCTGTCTTCATACATCGTCCTGTCCTTTAATCCCGTCCCTTCTTATTTCTACTTTCTTCGTCTTATTAGACACCTGTCATCCATACTGTCTTCCTTCCTCTTTGTTTCTTGTTCATTTCTCTTTTACTTCTTGTCATTTTGCATCTTTCTGTCTCTTTCTTATCTTTCTGTCCATACGACCACCTCGTTATTGTGAGTGTGATATCTAAGCAACGTTCAGAGGGAATTCCTTCAAATTTGGCACAACTTTCAACTTGGACTTAATGATGAAGTGATAAGATTTTGGCGGCCGAAGGTCAAAGGTGAAGATCACAGTCACCTCATGTTCATCCAGTTCTTGCTTTTCCAGTTTTCCAGTCTTGTTATACATAATCTCAGGAAAGGCTGGAGAGACTTTCATTACCTCTGGTCTAATTGTCAACTTGGATTAATAGATGAACTGATTAGAATATGAATCTGGACAAAACAAGCTTGTAAACAGTAACGTGATTGGCTGGTTGAGGCAGACTTCTTCTTGTTACCTACTGTTATTCCCACAGATTGTTTTACTTCTTTACTTTATTTCTTGTCTCCATCCTTCCTTTTCCAACTATTTCTTTCTTACCTGCTGACTTCTTTCTTTCCCTCTTTGCAGTCTTTGTTCTCTCCCTCTCAGAGAAAAAGCTGAAACTGATCAAACAGTCTGTGTGCCTTTTTGTCAGCGGGGAGTGTGTGTGTGTCTATGTACTGTATATATACAGTGCATGTCGCCTACTGTCCGTCTGTTGCAGCACCAGGAGACATGATGAGTGCCCACCGTGACTCACACGCTCTCTCTCCTCCTGATCATCAGTCGGTTCATCAGAAAGAAAGAAACAGACGACATGAATCATAAGGAGCTGCATGTGCTGCTAAACAGAAAGCAGGATACACACGTCTCAGCATGTCACCGTGTGTTACATGACTGTGTGTCATGGATAAAACTGGATCAGAGACGCATGTGGAGGAGTTTGTTCTGGAAACTGACACAGAGAATCTCTGGTTCAGCTCACAAAAGAGGTCTCATGAATGATGTCATCCTAAATAAATACTCAACACATGGAGGAGGACGGAGAAGTATGAGTTATCTCAGGTGTACAGTGCTTTGTTTTTAGCTTGAAACCAGCACGAGAGGTCAAAGAGAATTGAAACTAAATAATGAGTTAAACTTTGGCCTTTTAGTTTGATGAAGACGCCGAACTAGAAAACTGGTTCATGAGTCGTTGAAGATTCTCAGTCATCCAGGTGAGATCGAAACATTCACTTACTTGAGTACTTTCACTTTATACTACATGCTATTTACTCCACTTCATTTATATCTACCAGATGTAGTTACTAGTTACTTTAAAGAAATGTACTGCAAAAAAAAACAAAAAACCTCCTACTGAGGGAGCAGAATAGACTGATATACTGTATGTAAAGGCTGAAATAACTTACTTAATGCTGTAATACTGACTGGCGAGCTTATATTTATTTTTTACTGCATTTGATGTTTAAGTTAAAGTAATAACAACAACAACAACCACCAAACTGGTGTACTTTCCGCTTTAAGGGAAAACTTTAAGGGATAAAGGGGTTTATCTTTTGCCTTCAAACTATTTTAACATCAAACACAGCTTTGATGGAGTTTGGGAAAGTTCTTTGACATAAAAATAAGAACATGGCACAAACCCCCAACTGAACTTTTGCTAGCGACGGTCCAGAAACCATCATCACCATTACCGACCTTTAAAAACCAGCATGAGTCAAAATTTGCACAGAGCTTATCGAGATAGAAATGCAGAATCAAATATTGCCAGGGGGACACTCTCATTACCCATGATTCTTGGCTCTTACTAATGCAAATCCACTTGACATTAGCGGTGCACAATAGGCTGCTCCGAGCAGATGGGCCGCGATTCTTTCCATTGCAGTAGTGAATAATTCAGACAGCAGTTTAGCTGACGGCCTCGTTGGCATTTCCTCGCCGCTAATTGCTCGTTAAGCGTTCCACTTGACCTTTAACAGGAGGAGGAAATTTTGAGAGGTTTGGTTTTAGATTTTTGTTTTCACCTTTTAGTTTTTCTTTCTCCATCAGGTTGGGCGTCCCACATGAGGAGAGATGTGGGTAATAAACTGACCAGCGTTGCCAAACATATGGACAAAATGGACAAATTGCCTGATCAGAGCCTAGAACTTTGGAACATGAAGTATGCTGAATTTGCTGTTAGCAGTTCCTCTCTGCTGTGTACTAGACTATGTACTGAAAACTGTAAATAAAAACCTCTGACAGTGAAGAAATTAACGCTTATTTATACAGACGACACATAGTGTCACAATGAATCTAAAGTATGTCTATCATTATTCGACTGTGTCAGGTTTTTCACTTTGACAAACTGCAGCAATCAGATAGTAAGGTTTTAAAATAGTCTATCTTTACCATTATCTCATGCTACAGCTGTTGTTTTGCAGAGAAGCCGAGCTTCAATACAGAACCTCCTGCTGTTTTTGAAACACCTGTATGCAGCTGCTCCTTTCACTTCACACCGTATTTTTGTATCATCTTTCTCCCTGATCAGCTCTAACACAGTATGAAATTATACTGTAGATGAAGATAATAAAGAAACTGTGACAGTGTTTTATTACTATTTCTGTTTGTCTGTCTCTTGTTGTGGTGTTTTGTAAATTAAATGTTGTTGTTATGTGAATGTACAGCAGAAAGTAAATCATTGGTAAAATTAAGCTATAGGTCATTCTAATAAACAAAATGTCACAGAGGTACGCAGTTAAAAGTTCAGCATGCACGCTGCATTTTCATTTGCTCTTGCATATATTTACTTATCCAACGCTTTCTGAATAACTATTTTGTAGATTTAGTTAAGGGAGGTTCAACTTTTTCGTAGACGATACTTTGTTTTATTTTAACAGAAATTCTGCCGTCATCTATGAATTTGTGTGCTGCTAATGTCTATTAGCACATTGCCTAATTGTACAAATTTACTTCAGTCATTTGGCAGAAGCTTTTGTCCAAAGTAAGGGACAAACAGTAGCACAACTTGGACATTTTGAGGTGAACTGCGAGAGCTGGGTGACTGAATTTCTCTACATACTTTATGTATTCATTCTTCTCATGAATGATAAGATCACTTACACTAGCCCTATAGTTTGTCTCCAATCTGCGGATCAAGCTGCAGATTAAATACTGTAATGGTATGACTTACTTACTGCTCAGTAGGACCATAAACTCCCTTCAAACTATTTAAAACATCAATATTTTAGCATCTACACAAGTTTTCTTAGAGGAAACAGATTCTTTCCTTCACTTCTGAAAAAGTGACTTTCTGCAAACTGGTTTTTGTCCACAGGCAGCGATAAAACATTTAACAACACATGCAGCTGTAGGCCACTCACACACAAACACACACTAACACGCAGCATTGCCTAAAACTCCATAAACACAACTCAGATTAAACCAGAGAGCTGCCATTAAACACAGCAGCTGTCACTTCACATAGCGGTGGTGAGTATAAAACTACGCTCGCTTTGTTTCTCTCTCTCTCTCTCTCTCTCACACACAACACACACACACACACTCATAGCAATAAATATTTAAGGAGAAGGTGGCTCTTCCATAAAATCAGTGGCAGCTAAAGTCCACAATGTGTTTATGTTTCTTTTGCTTAACTTCACAATTTTCTTGAACTCAAACATGAGTTTTGTCACTAAAACAACAAAAGTTGTTACTATATTGAAGATATATTTATATTTTTATTGTCTTACTGCGAAGGTTCAGAATCTACAGTACAGTCTGGAAACAGCCTGAAACAGAGCAAATAGTTGTTTCAACTGCTGTAGACATCACATTATGGTGAGAATGTCATTAATCTGGTTGAGAAACATCTGTTCACATTAAGGTTACAAGAACCCAAAATGCAACATAATGTCGTTAAGCTGACACCTGTACCATTCAACAAGAACATCTAATGAAGACGTAATTGTTAGGTCCATAAACATGAGATGACCCAAACTAATTTCACCTCATAAAATTATTATATTTCAGTAAGGACGGTATTTAGTGCATGTGGGGGTTAGTCTACTCTTCACAAGAGCAGCAGCTGCTGTCTCTGTTTAATGCTGCCATCATGTTTACAGTACAAACAATCAATGAAACAATGGAAAACACTGTCTGGAAGTAATGTGAGGCTCACATTTCTCTATTAGTTCTGTACCGTGGGCAGGGCTGTACAAGGTTTGGCTGCATAAATGTGTAATCTTCCTTTAACGGACACTGTTACCTGAGTTACCTGAGACTTACTGATCAACACACTTTTGTTTGTTCAACTGTATAATTTGCATTTTTTAATTTGCAAGACAAATTGCTGCTCATCAGATTATTTTATTATTATCATCAGACTATTTTTACGACGAGCACCATCAGGGAGGGAAAATTAAAGAAACTCAGAGGAAAGTTCATTAATTTTTTTTTTTTAAATTCAGAAACTAGTTTTTCATCAGAAAAAGAAAAAAAAACTGGCAGGAAGTAAACAAACTGTGTATGTCTTCTTATCTCATTCATATAGTCTCTCTCTCACTCACTTTGTGGTTTTTCCTGTCCCTCTTTCATCCAATAGTCCTTCACTTGAAGTCACTGCACTTATTGGAGGCAAAACACAAGACCCACCCATCTGTGTATGTGTGTATGTGTGTGTGTGTGTGTGTGTGTGTGCAAGCACGGTGGGTCGATACGAGTTGAAAGACAAACAGGAAGGCACTCAAGTCTGTGTGAATGAGTGTGTGTGTCTATTAATTGAATTAAGATGGAAGGAAAGCAGGAAGAGAGCATCATTATCTGGAAAGTGGAGGCAGTAGGAGTGCCTTTCCACAACCACTAAAGTCTGGGAAACTGTGTGTGTGTGTGTGTTTCATTCATAATACATTTTCATGACCTCTCGGGTAACATGAGCTTGCTGTGATTCAGGTCTGTGTGCAGATCGATACAGTTAATGCGTTGTTGAGTTAACCTGCCGCCTGCACAGAGCAGCTCAAACAGAGCAGCTCCTCCTCCCAGTTTTAATAACAGAACAGAAATTTGCATCCATGGATTCAAAGTAACGTCCTGTCAAATAAGGAGTAAACAGAAAAACACCACCGCTTCATAATGCAGCCAATCGATTATTATATCCACAACATTTCTCAATGTCCAGCTGACTTGAAACATCACAGTGCACATACTGTACGATACAACTGTATAACTGTAACTGTATAACTTGATTAGTTTAAGAGACAGAAGTACTTTGCCTCTGCTACAGACTACATGGCGCCAGGCTTCATCCTTAGTGTAAGTGAAAAATCAGCTACAATCATAGTGTTGAGGGAAAAACTATAACCGGCCTCTTCTTATCAGGATGCTATGTAGATTCATAAGTAATTCTGATGATCTGAAATGTGTGTGCACATCATATACAATTAGTAAAACAGCTGAAAATTTAGGGTTTTCTTCTGAATCTGCTGTCAGCCATGTTTTTGCACTTGTTACACAACCAGTATGCTTCTGTTTTAATCTGTCCAGCTGTCTACACAGCCGACATTATACATGTGTAAACTCAAAGCATATTTTTAGGCTTTGATTCTGTTTCCCTGAGTTTTTGTCCGTAATGTGTGCATTGTGCCCTGGGTGCTTCTGAAAGGCAGGTGACCTGCACTAGTGGACCCAAACGCCTCCTGATGAAGATGCAGGACCACAGCTCACGCAAAGCTGCTGAGCTACAACATGGTGTAAAGCTTTCATTAGCAAAAGTGGTTAGCTAATGTTTAAAAGCTGTGGATAGTCGGGGTTCTATAACTTTTACTTACGACTTTGGTACTGAAATATGCATATAATGTATATTTAGTAGGGGTCTAATGGTTCTAACACAGATGCTGAAACCTTGACGCCAATATATTCCCAATATGATGTCAGTGTGTTTTGCTGTGGCCTACCTCCAGTAGGGGTCCTTAAGTAAGACCTTACCCTTACCCTGCCATTGCCTTGTACGCTGAACCCCACTTGTAGGTCGCTTTGGATAAAAAGCGTCTGCCAAATGACTAAATGTAAATGTGATGCAAATAAAATCTCCAAATAACAGGTTCACCTCTGTCCTCCAGTATCTTCTTTAAAGTCATTCTTCAAAAAGAAGATGAAAATAAATAAAAACCACTATCTTGTGTTTTTCTTTGTGGGGTCATATTGTGTTGCTCCTCTCTAGGGGATCTGGGATGCCAGTTTGGGAACAGCAGGCCTAATAGAGTCCAGGGCTGAGCAGAAACTCAGCATATTGTTGTCTCTCTCCATCAGACTCATGGTTAGTGCTCCCACACTGAAGCAGGCTGTTTCACTTCTAAGGCAGTAGGACACAAAAAGTGGGAAATGAAAGAGGATTTATTTTTCATCTCATTATTTCCGATTCTCACTCTTCTGTGGAAATCCATCGTGTTTTCTCAGGCGAGGCCAGCAGTCAGTGCGACTATTACCACGGAAAACGGTTCTCTGCTTTTCAATTACCAGCTCTACGTCACAGATAATGAAAAACACCAGCATACAAACACACACACTTTTGTTGCAGAAGTCCCGGAGGTGAGTGAGTCATCCAAGACAATTTTACATTCTCTGACAGTCACTCTTTGTACATGTGTGCCTCTACTGGCCCGATTGTGATATTAAGTCAAATTATACATTCAAACCACATTTAAAGAAGAAAAACTAATTCAGAACAAGTTTATGAATGTGAAACAACATGTGGTGGTTTGTGACTGTGTAATATGCCTCACAGCGTCATTTTTCATACATTCTTTACAGACTCAGGGAATGAGGGATTAGTTTTGCTTTATTTGTCCATATTTTATCGCTACAATGTGTTTGCAGCTCTTTGTAAAATTTCTGCACAGCAATGTCTGACATTTGCTGTATGTTTGAGTGAAATACAACCTGTGTACAAACAAACCAAACTGAAAACAGTGACATGCAATGAAACCTTCCACCCCTGTATACACTAGTCATATAATTATAATTACCAATCTCTTAAAAAGTAATGGCATTATAGTGTTTAGTAATGCTGTTTGTTTTTGTTTGCCAAGACAAAAATTGCAGTGCACTTGAATCAACAATGTTACTGTGATTATTATTATTTATATATGTTTATTTTAACATTTTTTTTGCAGCAGTATGCATGGTGTGGAAAGAGAACTGCCTACCACCATGGAAAGTTAACACTGACATATGTAAAGTACCGTGGAGGGAGCGTCATGATTTGGGGCTGCTTTGCTGCCCCTGGACCTGGACAGCTTATCATTGTGAAAGCTTGTCAAATTTTCAAGGTATCCTGTCTACACAATAATGTCAGGGTTAGTGTCTACAAGCTAAAATTCAGAAGAAGCTGGGTGATGCAGCAGGACAATGACCCTAAACATGAAAGTAAATCTACTACAGAATGAATTCACAGGCACATAATCTCCCTTTTGGAGAGGCCCAGTCAGAGGAATGATCAAGAGAGCTGTTTGCAGCAGACATCCTAGGAATAAGTCTGAGGGGAAGCATTTCACATACAGCATCCATTGCTTATTAACAATGTTGTATGCAGTGTAAGTCACTCAGAATAAAAATACAGAGACAGACTGATAGAGTGATATCTACATTTTTCAAAAGCAAATAGATTAAAGTAATGAACATGACACTGCAGCTTCTGTCTGCCCAGCAAAGACAAAAATCTTTAACACTGTGTGTCTCATTTCTGCCTCCTCTCTTCTTTCCTTCGCTGGATATTTGAACTTTGACTGATATGATCTGCACTGAGAGGTCAGCAGAGAAAACACTGGTTGTGTTGATGTTTGAGGACTCTGTTGGGGACGTTTTTTGCTGAGAGAATCAAAAACCAAACAGAGACAGACAGAGAAAACTGCTGAGAGACAGACAAAGGTCTCAGGGGTCTTCCAGAATCAGTATAAATTACTGCAATCATTGACCTTGTGGTTGACACTAGCCTGTTGTCTTACAGTGTGTCAATACTTTAAGCTGGCAGCCCGCAAACTGTTGACTGTAGGACCAATAGAAAGTTAATATCCCCTTTTCATACATCTCCTCTGACTAACCTTTGTAACTTTGTTGTTTAATGATTTGAGGACAGGTAAGTCCTGATGTGCGATACGTAACATTGCTGCCTTTGTCATTATGTTAAAGCAATGGGTTTGTGTCACTGAAACCCTTTCTGTAGATGTTCCTCAATGATTTAGTTCCACAGGGAGAGGAACAGTACATGTGTGATATTTGTCATACAAATTAAATTATTTTAGTTTCAGGCCAGTTTATTCACAGGCATCAACAATATGCTTGACTAATAACATGAAAAACACAGCGCTCTGAGCTGCTCTTTGCATTTTCAGCACAATAAATTAATTGGTGTGCACAGTCTGCTGAGTTTTGAATTTCATATCATGTTCAGCTGTACATTCTTTAAAAAGCTTGTGTCTCATACAACCTAGCTGACAAACCAGTCTCAGTGAGTAGACTGATGAAAAACTTTCAGCTTTTTTTCTATGGACTGGAGTTGGTCACCCTTCTTCGCGTGTTAAGGTTTGGATACGTCTTCCTCTGTGCTCGTTCTCTCTGCATCTTTTTCTACCTACAACATGATGGCGATTTTAAAAATTAACCTTAAGGTTTTTGTTTGGTTACTACACCACAGACAACAATAAATGAAATATTTCTCATCCTTTTGTTTCATACATTTGATTTTCTTGCTCTTCGGTTCCTGCAGCGATGTTAGCACCAGTCTGCCTTAAGGACTCGAGTTTGTGTCTGACTGTGTCGCTCATCCTCATCCCCAGACAATAAGAAGTCAATCTACCTGGATCGATCCTCATCACACTCACACACACACACTTGTGATTGAGGTCACAGTAGAAAAGGACACTGAAGCAGAAACAGTCAATAAAGAAAGACTCCACTACCTCTTCCCTTCTTCCTCCTCTTCATCTTCCCCATTCCTCAGTTCCCTCTCTTCACTTATATTCACACTCAGTTTTTTTTCTTTAACTTACTTTGCTTTTCTTTGTCCTGTATGACTATAAACCAAATATGGTTTGGGGATTTTGGTGATATAATGGAAAATAAAGTATTTTAATAATAATAATAAATATATAAATTTGAGGTGACTTTTGTAAGTACGTTTGAAAACTTTTAAACTAACATTAGCATGCATCTAAGCACTCAAAAACTTGTTTTTGAATAAGTGTTAAAGTAGAATAAATTAGATGTCAATAAACTTACAAATATAAAGAGAACAGTCTTCACTTAGTTGGTGTATAATGACCATATTTTGCATGTAAAACTGGAAACTTGATGAAGGATAGACTGGAAATGAATAAATAAACAGCAACTGTGAGGATTAAAATGCAACAGTTCTTTAAACCTTAGACTACAGACAGGAATAAACCCTGCAAGTAAAACCTCTACAGTGATCATCTTCTCCAGTGTTAAAACCTGGCAAACCCACCACCTCAGTCTGGAAAAACAACTGCTGTTTATCAGCCTGTACATCTGTCCTGCTCTCAGCCTGATTTGTGTCCACGCTCACAGTCAGTACACACTGCTGTCTGCAGGTCTGTGCTGTATGTTGGATTTTTACACTTAGGAAGTTTAATTAGCTGAGCAGCTCATTCAAAGTGACCTGCAACAGTAGAATAAACATCAGGTCACAGATTAAATGTCAGAAACTGAATGACATTGCTATGAAAGACTGTTCCTAATTACACTGAAGCCACGCTTCAGTGTAATTAGGATGCAAAACACACTATTGTTTTGTGAGGGAATTATACGTGCCTTAGAAAAGAGGCACCCAAAGAATAAACACACAGGGACCATGTTGAATGTGAGCATAATTAGAGTGGTGAGGGATTTCTCAAGACCTCCAGAGTTGTATTCCTTCCCAGAAAAATCTCTTTGGCAGGCGTCATTTAGCAGTTGGATTCATGTGTGCGCTATCAAATCTCTCTAGACAGCCCTGGTTAGATAAGGCTGAAAGCACGTTTACAATGTTGTTACACAGCTAAAGGAGGAATTCTCCATACATCATAATTCTATTAGGAGCATTAGGTTAACTTATTCAGGCTACAGCAGAGTCAGATTTCTCTGGATCTTTATGCCTCTGTGCCAGTGATAGCTGTGACCAGAGACATGTTTTTAGATGAAAGAAATAAACAATATGAGCCTGAACAGTCATAGAGATCTAGATGGCAAAGAGGTCTAACATTGACGTTGGGTGAGAGAAGCGACATCACAGTCAGTGCTCCAGTTCATCCCAGATGTTTTGGATGGGATCAGACCAGTCTTCAAATTAAGAAAACAATTTCTTTACAAAGCACTTTGTGAACAGAGCTCTGCTATGTGGAAACAGGAAATGACAAGCACATGTTGTTGGGAGACACCTGCTACCTTCAATATCATTGTGTTCTGGAGCAACATTTCCCATCACTGGAAACTAAACCATGGATGACTTTACAATGCTGCACCTCTCTGATTATCAAATATGTGAACAGGTTTCAAAGAGCGACGGCTCCTGAAACTTCCTCAACGTCACAGCACCAATGAAAAGTCTCCTTCCTGCCAGTGAATCAGCAAAAACTGCAGAGATATGATTTTTCCTGTGACAGCAGCAAAATGTTCCCCCTCTCACCTCAACTGACCCAAGCAAAGCTGCTGACTGCATGATTCACCAGGGCAGGACAGAAGGAGGTGTGTGCGTGCTCAGATTGGCAGCAGGGTACAAGCACGACCGCCTCACCAGTGTGTGTTCTCGCTTGGCCATATGTATGTCAGCTGCAGCAGCCTCGGCTTGAAACTCAACGTCAGACCGTAAAAGTAAAGGAAAGAAGGCGGGGGATGAGCAGAAAGCCAGATCTGAAGGATCTGAAGGTCTGCTGTATCACATGGACAAAACCCAGGATGGCTGATGATGAATAGAGCAAAAAGAACGACAAAGCATTATTGAGCTGAAACTTTTCCGGTGTTGCTCTTGGTTCAGACTGAGAAAAGAGTTCAAGTAGTAGAAACTAGCAGGAGTGGAATAACATTACGAAAAATAACATGCTTTTATTTTGACATTCGTGCACTAGTTTGATGTCTAGACCTTTAAAAACCAATGATTCGTCTCCTTTGCCTGCTTTATCATAGTTTTACATCACCACCTGTTATAAACATGGCTTTAAACAAACTGTTTGTGTTGTGTATAAACAGAACGGTCCAGACACTGGCACAGGTTCTACTGGTACCAGTGTCACTTACCGCCGACAGCACGATGCTCACATAGACACACACCAACAGATAAATGGCAGTTGGCAGCACAAGTGTAGAGCATCATTTGCAACAGTATTTATTAAATGTAGAGTGTAAAACACTATATAGCAAGCAAGGGAAGACATTTTGTGACTGTGTTTACTGCGTTTATCTACAGTGTATTTGTGTTGTTATCTGCAGTTCATGTCATGTGTATGCATCTACAGTTCTGCGCATGTGCGTGTCTGGGTGTATGTGCGCACATATTAATTCCATTTTTTAAACTACTTGATGAATTTATCATCTTAGTGAGAGTGAAAGTGTGTGTGTGTGCCACTGTCACCTCTACGCTCAATTACATCCAGATTACCCAGAGGCCCTTGAGGCTGTGGCAGCAGTGAGCTTGTTGATATAAATGTGGTCTGTTGATACACTGGCTCTCTAATGCCCATAAAACATCAGTGCTGCACAGACATATGCGCACACACACACACACACACACACACACACACACACAGTATTAGAACACTTGAGGGAATCAATACTGCAGTACAGTGATATGCCAGCACTACAGGGTAACCTAAATATGAGGTAATGGTGGACAGAGTACTCCTTAACTCCAAAGTCCGTAGTACCGTATTTTCCGCACTATAAGGCGCACCTAAAAACCTTCAATTTTCTCAAAAGCCAACAGTGCGCCTTATAATCCGGTGCGCCTTATATATGGATCAATATTGAGTCCACACGGGAATAGACGTTTAACATTGTGGAGGCAGCAACAAGATGGCCAGGTAAAGAAGACTAAACAGAGTTTCCGAGGGAACAAAGCGAGATGGCTACAGTTAGAGGACAAACTCCTATCTTTTCTTTATGTAACTGAAAGAAACTAAATTAACAAATAATACATATCGTTACACATTTGGTATGTTACACTCGCACACGCTAGCTTGACTTGAATGAAGCTAATTACAATAACACACGTAATTTATCACATGTAACAGGTAACAACTAACATACTTCTAATGACAATAAACATGTTAATACAAAGACAAATGCTTTCCAAGGCACAAACGTATAAATCACACTCAGCATAAACATGAACCAGTTCGTTTTACTGTGGAAACTAAACTAGCTTAATTTACCAACGGAGAAAATATGTCAAAGCTGTACTATAGAACAGAGTGGAAAGAGCGCTCACTCTGCAACTAATTATCTTAACAAAGATCAACTAAAATACACAACTCTCACTCTGATACATTTTTAAGAACAATACTATAATACTTTTTAGATGCCTTTGTTTTGTTGAATGCTGGTGTTTTTCGTTGGATTATCTGTTGGATTATTTAGGATTTCCTATTGGAGCTACGGGTTTGGATTATCTATGTTTCAAGGACTTTGATTTCACCAGGTATTAATATTGACTCCTTTTGTGTTTTTCTAAAGAAAAGATTGCTCAGCTGATGCTTGCGCTGTAGTTTTGTTTGTGTGCCACAAGAAACACACTGAACTGAGTAGATTGCTTCGGCCTTGTTATTGGTCCTACTAACTCCTGACACTCTGACTGTTTTGTTGACATTCCCTTTAGCGCAGCTCCAACTAATGTTGCATAACGTAACCCCAGCCTCTACTGTTGCGTCTATTCTATGTGCCTTAAAATGTGGTGCGCCTTATATATGAAAGAAGTTTTAAAATAGGCCGTTCATTAAAAGTGCGCCTTATAATGCGGTGCGCCTTAAAGTGCGGAAAATACGGTACATATAATCAGGAAACTGGAACATGTTGCAGACGGTAATTGTGGTATTTATTGTATAATACGGAGATAAAATAAAGTTATCTTACATCTGTCCTTAAGTAATGGTACTTAGGTTTCAGGAGAAAGAAAGCAATGATAAAGAAGGGAAAGGATGGAGAGAGAAGAAAATGAGGAGCAGGTGACATTTTGAGAAGGTGAATGGGATGATGTTGACATTTAAAGAAAAGGGAGATAAAGTGAAATCTGGATCCCATTTAGAAAATGAAGGTTCAAACACCCAGGAGCCGCAACTAAATACACTACACTGTGTCTCTGTGTGTACTTTAAACGGAGATCACTACGAGTACTCGCAGTAGTAATCTAAAATTAATGTTGCTGTTTATTTTATATTTAAGTTCATGCTCTGATCCTGACTTTAAGTGCAAAAGTACAAACAACCCAACAATCCCTAATGGTGTCCACCTCAGCATTAAGGTTTTAATTCTGTGGCTTTATGATGGCTACAACTACTAAAATAAAAAATAAAAAACTTGAAGCCCTTTGTTCACTGTCAAAAATGTCACAGGCATGAATGTATTAAGGACAGTTCTCATTATACATCCACGGTAGAGGGAGCTGGACCGATCTTACTGCCACACTATCCAGCCAGTATGATGAAAGGAATAATTTAATCTTTCCAGAGGGCAGGTCCCTGTAAAAGCTGATCAAATGTGCTGTTGTAATGTCACAGCCACAGCTAGGTACTGATATGTAAGACTTGTTTTTCAGGTTGCATTTGGCAAACACTATGAGCAGCTCCTGTTTGCAGTGGATCACTAGATTACTGTGACACTGAACAGAAGATATTAAATTTTGATGTCCCTTTTCCTCTATCATTTCTAATGAGGTTTACAGACTTTTTGAATGTTTATTTTATTATATGTGTCTGTGTGTCTATGACTCTGAGAAGGAGGATAACTGTTGACTTGGTTTCACCTCAGGCAGTCTTCTTGCCTTCATTTTAAGTCGTCCCCAGGGAGGATTTTGTCTCTTTTGTTAAATTACTGAGGAGCACAGTGCAGACTTCATGCTCCACCTCGCCCTGTAATGTTAATGCTCTGAACAGAGTTTAACCCAACCTTCTACTAGCTAAATTATCCAATATGCTATAAATAGGCTACTAATTTTGGCTAAGAACCTAACACGTTTCTTTTCTGAGTTAGGAACAGAAAGCATTCAGAGCTTTGTTGGCAACTAGGCACTGTGCTTTTGGTGACACTGGACCACAGACTGATTTTCCACATTTCTGCCTTCTAGAAAATGGTACCGCACCAGAACAGCCAGTTTCTGCAAGTGCGTCCTGCTCAGACTCTAAAACTCCGTCCAACACCCTCCACACACACACACACAGTGCCAAACTTGGATTAGATATTGTTTGAATATACCTGTTTCTACAGTACGTGAAATGACCACTGTTTCTCGTCTGTTTCAATACAAATGTATTTATATTATGTACTGTAGTGTTTAGAAGGATGATGTGTTTTATGTGGTCTTGGGAGATAAGAGTAAACATAACTTTACGCATGTTAAATTATGCTACCGTACAACAAAACCACAAACATGATTATGTTTGTGTACAAGTGTAATCAAATTGATTATGCTGTGACGCAATGTAGGTCCTGAATGAATGAAACAACATAATTATAATTGGAGAATGAGGCTCAAAGAGATGGATCGAGGGCAAATAGCAGGACTAAAAAACTTCTGACCAGAATTTGTATTCATAGTTAGGTTTAGGTAAGTAAAGCAGTTTGGTCAAGGTTAGAGAAAGACTGTGGTTTTAATAATTATTGTCGACATATTCTCCCTAGGTTAATAGACAACAGAAGACATTATGTTTAACCTAATATAATGTATTTGTGATTGCAGTTCAGCTGTACAGGAACATAATCAGTTAGAGGTAGGGTTGTTTCTTTCTGTTATCTACGCCCTTATGTGAATGGTTTTAAATGCCAATAAAAACTAATTTACACTAGAACAATCAATTTCCTGGACTTGCTACTTGGTGAATATATCTGATTCTAAAATGAAAAAAAAAAAAAAAAAAAGGAAATACATCTACAATTTATTACCCATCTATCTGTTGAGCTTTTCAATGTCTTTTACCTGAGGCTTCATCTTCAGTTTAGGTTTTTGTAGTTGTTTTTCATCAAACAATGGCAACTTAAAGTGAGTTTTGTATTTAACTTTAACCAATAATTAAAGAATACATGTAAAACTCACTGCAGCTGCCAGGTAAATGTAATGAGTGAAATAATCAGGCCATACTGAGACAGCTTACAAACCAGAACAATAACCATAACCCATAGCATCTAATTCTCCCACTGTACCCGCCAGCATACCTCAGAGAACCTAGTCACATATAAACAAGGAAAAAAGTAGTCAGACCTGTTCCAGTTACTGAAATCTCAAATGCACCTCAATACTTTTTTTGGTACCCAGCCCTAGTTCCACTACTGGAAACCACAGAGCTATGGGAGAAAAGCTAAATCCACCTGGGAGTGTCCACACTGACCATTTAATGCATCCTGGTCAGGCTGAATGATGACAACCTCTCTCAGGAAACAAACATTTATTATTCAGCTGAATAACATTCTGCAACCTGCACAGAAACTGACTACTCCCTCTCTCTCCTTTTTCACAGGTTATAAAAGTCTGTCTATCAATTCTCCTTCTTCCCTTTTCTCATCCTATTCCTCCCTCCATCCCTCCGGGTCGTCACAGCCTTTCTCCTTCATAGTTTTGAGCGTGAGGGTTATTCTCTTGCTCCAAGTTAAATCATTCATGGAGTTGTGGTGGGTGGCTGCCTCTCTGTCTCCTGCTGAGCCGACAGAGAGGAGGGAGGAGGACGAGAGAGCAGAGGAGCTGAAGCGATGACAGGATGACAGGTGGAGGAAGAAAAGACTGAACAGAGAGAGATGGAGAGAAGCGTAGAGGCCATTCTGCACTCAAACTTCAGCTTTGTTTCAGTTGTTCATGTCAACCAGCAGGATTCACTTTCTGTCCAAACTGACTCAACTTTCAACAAATACCAACACATAAAAATAAAATAAAACTTCCCCCGATTCTTTACTCTGACAAAACATTAGTAAGAAAACATTTAATGCAGTTAATAATTTGGGGTTCTTCACTGTTCTGGGCCCATTTCCACCTGAGTTTACATATAGCACACACTACCTTGTGTGGTACACCAGCAAACAAAACAAAATGTCAAAGTAATGCAGTGTGACTAGAATTAGTAATGAACTGTATCTGGAAGTGCATTTCCTTCTCTGCTTCAGATGTCACTGAGATAAACTAGATACTTTTATAAACTCCTATTTTCTACTCCAAAACAAAGCAAACTACATATACTATACTAATAGTTGTAATAAACTAAATACAAATTATATATACGATAGAAAAATGTGTGTGCTGCTACTGAATTGAATTCATTCAATCCAAAAATCAGACTTAAATTTAGGTGAATACAAATTCATGCGTTTACAGTCTAAGATCATAAAAATATTGTGACTACTACTACTTTTGTTAATTATCATAGTATAAATACAGAAGTAAATATATAGAGACAAACACAAACACAGCAGCAGCAGCAGCAGAGAGGCGAAGAGAGTCTGGTGTACATCATGACCAAGCACTATTTCTCTGTATCTCACACACACAAATATACTTTATACTAGCAACACACACACACACACCTTTCCGTCACTCTGCTTCTTTCATCCCTCTTCCTCCATCCCTCCCTTATGAATCCCCTGAGAGAGAGAGAGAAAGAATGAGAGGGAGAGAGGGAGAGAGAGAAAGGGAGGGAGCTGTCAGCTTGATTGACAGCTCTGTCGGCTTATCAAATTAGTTCTGGCCCAGTTGCGGCTGACAGTGTTACCGACCAATAAATGCAGATTTGTGGGGAATCATAGTGAGCCATCAGCTTTGATTTGCTACTACATGAGATGTTTATGAAGCAGGAGAAAGGGTGAGAGACTATTAGGAGACACAGACTGAAAGAGAGAGGGAGGCACTTTGGTTTCCTTGCCCTCTCTCTCTTCACATCCCTTCTTCATTTGATTAACTTTAGAAGTGTTTTGCAGGAGAAAATATTTCAGGCCCTGAAGTTTCCGGCAGCTTTAGTGGGTTTTAGATCAATGAGGGAATTATACTGATCTGACTGGACTCTGTTCCTTTAACTCTTATGAGAATTACACTGAATTTAGTTACAGGTCCAGAGGGATTTCTATGAGCAGTGGAGACATTACCCTTTGTCACAATGAGTATCTGAGCCATTGCTAACAACCACTGGGCAATCCCACCATGAGGTAGTACTGGGTGGACCTCTTCCTTTGGGAAGTTATGAGTTTTATACAGCTGTAGACCCATGCATTGCAAAGATACTCTATGCATCTCATGTTTGTTTCAGTATCATACTAGGGTCACCAGCAGGGAACACATCCACCGATGGACAAACCTGACCAACTACTGCGATCCAGATCCATGTAAATATGAGGTAACCATTTATCAGAAAATACTAAATGAAGTCTTTTATTATTTGGTCTCACAAGACCAGATTAATATAAGTTCAAACTATTCACTATATGCACAGTTCACAGTCCAGTAGGGCATCAGGATAAAACAGGACATCACCACTCATCGTACTATCTATACATGTATAGTTTATCAAATTTGACAACCACTAATGCTGCATCTGCCTCATGACATCCTGAAATAAAGAACATCCTCTGTATCTGGTCTCTCATCTGCACTAAACTGTAAACACGACAAAGTGAAAGAGCAAAGATGATTATGTTGCTGCTCATGACGTGAGCTGAAAGTGTGAAGCAGTGGGAGGGTTTGTTGATCTGTAGCAATACACTGCTGTTTTTTTGATGTGTCCTTAATAGACGACCACAACACAGTAAAGAAAAGAGAAGAGCAACACATGGTCAATGCCATAAGCATTAACAAATGACACTACAACCGTCTCTGAAGATCAGATAAAACATGTCTACACTAACATATAGACAACATAAAGGTATAAAATGTCAAGGTGAGCTGTGATTGGTTGGTTACCAACATGTTTTCTTTCATAATGCCAGCCCAAATCTCTAAAACCCTTCATGTCTCTAAAATCCTTTGGTCTTTATCAGAGTCTGGACATGACATTGGCACATGTGAAGATGACTGGATGTCACTAGCATGATGTTATTATTAGAAGCCTTCCAGAGTTTGGCTTTGCAGCTTGTGTTTCGTGTTGTTTTGATATATTGTACCTGTTGACTTCTACATATATTCTAATCTAATGTTCTTTTGAGTCAGCTGAATGATAACTCATGCAGAAGATGATGGGATGTATTACCTTGGTTACCAACCCTATGCAGATAGACTGAACTAATTGCATATAGAAACAGAGGTGATGCTGCAGCACTTTGTCATAAGCTGCATTGGCCCTGTCCGCTGCACCTGCTGATGATACAAAACTCCTGAGATTACAGCTCTTACCAAACATTATGTTTTATTTGGACATGAAATATAAAAAACACACGTAAATATATTTATATAATCCCAAAACATTCATGTCCTCCTAAAACTGTGGAACAACAGCAGGTGACACTGTGTGTAAACCTTGTTTAGGTGGGTTTATGCTCCAGTGTACATCATGATCAATGTCTGCTGCTCTTGTAAAAAGAAATCCAGTAAAGCTAAAGCGTCTCTGGGGAGACCATCAAACCTGCCCTTTATTGTCTACTAGGACAGAAGATCTTTGATCAATAACAGTTTTTAAAAGATGATTTGTTTAAGGTGACACAAAGAGAGGCAGCTGCGAGTCGAGTTAATGTGTGACTCTGCTGACTGCTGGTTTATGTTTCTGATGGGAACAAACAGTCTCATTTTTCTCATCCGTTTCTTGGATACATGCAGGCCGTTAGTAAAATTTAAGATGCTGACTGATTACAGCAGATGCAGAACAACAATCTATCAGCACAGATAAATTAAAGAGAGGGCGGGTTGGTGTTGTGTAAAGGGTGAATGTCGAAAGGGAATGAAGAGGTGTCCCTTTTAGAAAGGAGTCATGGAAAAAATTAAAAGCTCATTATCAGTAACCTCTGAGACGAACGAAACCAATTTGTGTCCTTTAACCCTCCCCCACTTTGCTTCCTATTCCTATTTAACCTTTTACAGCGCAGCTATCTTTGTCTTATTGGTCCACCTCACTCTATCTGACACTGATCTCAGTAACGCTGTTAGGGAAAGGCTATTGAAAACAAGAGTGCTGTGAGTGCCTTTTGGTACCCTGACCTTTCTGTGTTATAAGCATAATAACAGGTGTAATATTCATACTGGTATTGGTTCTTAGCCGTTACACACCGAATAGCTTCAGCAATGTTGCACTAGTTTTTGCAGTGTGTCTACATGAACTAGTTGAACAGAATTGATGTTGAATTGAAGGGGGACCTGACGTCCGAGAGCACACTATGTGTTTCACGCTTCAATAATTATGAGCAGAAAAAAATAGAAAGTTAGCAACAATGAGGCACAAAATCTGCCTGTATCTTATAACTCTGTAAACAGTGGTTGAGTTGGTGTAACTTGGTGTACTCTGAGAGTAGGATTACTCTGTCTCTTATAAAATAGAATGAACAGACGTTTACTTAGAATGATCGAGAAGGCTCTTATGTAAGGAGAAGAGGAATCGTGATGAGTTGACAAGTGTGAGAAAAACTGCGTGAAAGACAAGGAGGAGAGAGGAAGAGAGAGAGAGAGAGAGATGCTTGGGAAGAAAAAGGTGCAATGCAGGTATTTATGCGCCACTAATTTAGGAACTGATACAAATTTCTCTCCCTGTGTCGTTCTCTTTCTCGCTACCATTATCATTAGGCTGTGATGCCAGTAATGAGGACAATATCAGATGTAGGTGTGTGTGTGTAGGAGACAGAGAGGAGGAGAGTTTGAGGGACATCAGCAGAAAAATGACTATGTGTGGGAGACAGAGCGAGAAGGGGGAAGAGGTTTTGAAGAAAAGGTGCATTGCAGGTACCACTAATTCAAGAACTGTATCAGAAGTATGCCAGCGCCTGAACATGGCGGCCATGTATGAAAGTGTAACATGCGATTTTGACACCATGTTCATTAATGTGCTCCTCTAACAAACACTCTTCTGGTGTCAGGCAGTCCACCAGCTCCCATTCAGACACAAGAACATTGAACAGTATCATCTCAAAGACTCTGGATGACCCCATGGTTTGAACTCTGTGCAGACCAGTTTAGTCTTTGAAAACTAAATGTATGATGTGTCAGTTTTATCTTGGAGGGCACTGACCCAACTGTATTAAAGCCAAATTCAACACAAATAATCAACAAGGTGTGGAGCTCCTCGCAATGTTTGCCATAAAAAGAACTGCATCGATGTGTGAAGATGCTGAAGACACAAAACCAAGAGTATGATGCAGGATGTTTGTTATAGGAGGAGAGAAAATTGCTGAAGTTGTTTGATATTCACAGGATGGATGTGAAAAACACTTCAGGGTTTACGCACAGTTCCAAGGAGGTTAGCCCCTAGTGCTAACTCTGCAGTCTCGCCAGATAACAAGCTTACATTTTTTTTTTGTTGTTTACCCGAAACAGCTCCTATAAAATCATATGAATGGATTGTATCATTGAATTTCTTTTTGATGTTATTGCCAGCACTAGGGCATTTTTAGACACTTTCTCACCTTGGAGATATTCTCACCATCAGAAACTTCTTATGTCTCAGACTCTGAATAACAAGGCAGAGCTCAATGTGAATAATGTAATAAAGACCATTTTTGGTCATTATTACTTTTTTAATAATATGGGAAAAGGGCGACACACTGGTGGTTAGCATTGTTGCCTCACAGTGTGAATGTGAGTGCGAGGGTTTGTCTCTTTAGGTCAGCCCTGTGATAGACTGGTGACCTGTACAGGGTGTACCCTGCCTTTCGCCCAGTGACAGCTGGGATTGGCTACAGCACCCCCATGACCCTTCACAGAAAAAGCTGTTATTGACTAGCTCTTAAGTCCTGGAAGATCCAAGCAATACACCCACTGACCATCCAGACATTATATTTTGAGGTTGGCCAAGATGATGGACTGCACATAAAGATGGACAAAGCAATATTAGATGTCACCATGAGCCGAAGAGGGCAACAAGCATCTATCAATCAAGGCCCATTAATTGAGTGAAAGTGGTGGCAGTTAGCAAAGTAACTAGACTGGTCATCAAACTGAGGAAGTGAGAAGAGTCTATACAAGTTTATGCTAGAAAACAATCTGTTACATCGACTCCCCTCTGATATGACACCTTCATCTATTTGGACTCTGCCTCTCTCTGTTCCTACAAAGGTCAGGTCTGTCTACATGGTGCATTGTTGAATGGTCAAAGGCGTAAATTTGATGTTCATTAAAGTTGTGAGCTGATTCACTGATTAATGTAGAGTTTTATAGCTCTGTCTCAGAAATTTCACAGCAGTGAACGAGCCCTACAGTCCGTCTTTATTATTCACTGTCTCTCACTCGTTGCTTTCTCTTCATCCTCCTGTGTGTCTCCCTCCTCTCTCCCTCTTCTGCTTTTTCTCTCCCTTTAGCTCTAAAACAAAAAGTCAGTGAATATTAATGCATTGTTGCAAGTGTGTGTGTGTGTGTGTGTGTGTGTGTGTGTGTGTGGGCGCAGTGGGGGAAAAGGTCGCTATTTAAAAGACATAAAAATGCTGAAAGATGAATAGTGTCCGACAATTTTACACACTAGAGGGAGCTTACTGCGCACACACACACACACACACACACACACACACACACACACACACACACACACACACACACACACACACACTAATGCAAGGTCGAACAAGTAAGAGTGTGTGTGTGTCACTGTTTTGTGAAAAAGGAGTTCTCAGCCATAAGGTACCAACCTCCCACTGCTGCCCTTTCTATACACACACACGCGCATTTCTTAAAAAATGAGATGTCAACACCAGGCACCACAGGCTCAGAGGTGTACGTCAAGGACAGCTGTGTGTGTATCTTTCTATAGTTGTGTATACAATTTTTATGACTTCATTTTGTGGATAAAGTGTGTGTGTGTGCGTGTGTGAGTTCCGAGTGAACAGGCACTTTCCATGGTACAGATTGGAGTGAGATAATTTAAACTGATGACTTGGCCACCATTCATCTGCCATAAGCAGAAAAACGAGTGACCTTTAACCCTCCTAGTTTTTGTAGTTTTTACACCCCTATTCTCTACGTCAGTTTCCTTTTCGCTATGTCACTGTCACTTTTCAAATTCTCATTTAAATTCTGTTAAATTACTCAAGCTGTATTGTATTTAAGGAAAATAAATCTGTTAACACTGTTCAAATGTATCTCACATTGTGAGATAAACATTACATTTTAGAGTTAAGACTTTATAAGTAAGAGTGGGTTAGTTTTTAGGTTTAATGTAGTGATTATAATAAGATGAAAGGTAAATTAGTACAAAATAACAAGAATTTGTGGAGTTTTTCCTACTTTGGGTGTATGAATTCATCCACCAGTGAGACTTTCTCCACCAGGTCTCCTCCGATGGAGCGCACCATGTCATAGAAGTCGTTCTCAGTGAAGCTCTCGCTGTTCTCCGGCAGCCAGAAGGAGATGTCGTTGATGAGTGGTGGGTATTTACTGAGGGGCTAAAAAAAAAAAAACAGAGGAGAATAATTAACATTTCATATCTGGACACATAAAAGCTTTTAACACAATTATAAAAAGTAATAGATAGGTGCAAACAACATACTACAAAACAACCACAAAGCATTTTACAGTTTTTATTTGATTATTTATAATTATCACTGTGGCAGAAAACAGTACTTGACATGCAAATAATGCCTGGTCGTAAAGGTCAAAATTGTAAATCTACTGTATCTTTTAGAAGAAAGGACAGATTTCACTAAATACCAGCAAACTCTTGAAGTAAAAGTCACACTGAATGGAGAAAATACTTTTAAGAGAAAAAGTATGTGAAATGTGTGCAATTTCATGGCTTTCTGCATTAATTTGTAATAAAACTTTATTTGATCTTCATCTAAGTAGAGAGTATTAACAAATGTAGTGTAGTGTGCCTAAAGTACTAACACAAAAATAATATTTATGTATTTTTTCAGAACCAAAAAAATCAGTTACAGTGCGAGTAGAAAATGTATGAACCCTAACTTTTTGACCCAAAGACTCCTCCTAGCTTTGAGGTCATTAGGGTTCACATACTTTTTCCACTAGCACTATGAGGTTTTCATGGTTGTTCTCTATAAAGACATAAAAGATCAGAATTATTTGTGGTATTATTTTAGGCACGTCAAAAGGTTCACATACTTTTTCTTGCCACTGTATAACAATAAAGGACAGAACAATTATGAAACATTTATGATATTTCTGTAACTATAAATATATAGATTTAGCTAAATTATTTGGGGTGCAGTTGGGGTCACTTAGACTGAAGAAGCCAAAATCGGCTTTATAATTAGTAAATTGTTTTATAGTAGAAAGAAGCAAAATCAAAGATGCTGGAGAACAAAGAAAAGCAAAAAGAACAAAAAAAAATTAATAAAAGAGTTATGGATGAACAGATTGTTTCTAGAGATAAAAAGAAGAAAATAAAAGACAGATGAAAGAAAATAACAAAGAGGGAAGAGGAGAAAGTACAGCAGAAAATAAAGCATGGAGACAATAACACATTAAAACTTTATCAGGGTGACAAAGTAAATCTGATGTTTAATGCAGCGACAGACAGAAACAGACATTTTTTGTGTATTTTCTATGACTTGTATATTATTAATAAACAAATTACTTATAATGAACAAAGAGGGACAAAAGGGGAAGGAAAGTATTGGTATTATTTTCCTCTTGTTCTGATTATTTTATTTGAGATATTTCTCTCTATTTTAAGACATTTATTTAAAAGCGCATGTCAATTAATACCAACAATATTTACAAAAATATTCTGCCTTCACATTCTTGTCATTTTCTAGCAGACATCATTTCCATAAACAGGGGTGGCTGGTAAGATAGGTTGTTGTTGGTTGGTTGGCAGGTAGGCAGTGGTTAGCTAGTTAGTTGAGTAGGGGTAGGCTCAGTAGAGTGATAGATAGGTGATGAGCTGATTAGTTCATAGACAAGAGGATGGATTGTTGATTAGTTCTTTGAGTATGTATGTAAATGATTGAGCCAGTTCATAGGGTAGATGGAAAATGGTTTGTGTAGTTGGGTAGGTGGTTGGTCAGATGGTTAGGTAGTTGTTTGGGAAGCTAGATAAGTAGATGGGTGGTTGGTTTGGTAAGTAGTTATGTATTTGGGCAGTTAAGTGACTAGATAGTTAGGTAGAAAGGTGTGTGAACAAACAGGTAGGTTGTTGGTTTTATTGGTAGGTTGTGGATGGTAGGGCTGGTTCGCTGGGTAGATAGGATGTGCTGTTCGTTAGTTGAGTGGGTAGACAGCTATTTGACTAGTTATCGTTGTTAATAGATGGGTGGCTCATGGATTGTGTAGGTGGGTAGATGAGAAAGTGGTGGATGAGATGGGTAGGAAATAGGTTGGACAGATAAGTAGTGGGTGACTGGCTGGCTCAACAGGGTTATTGGTTGACTAGATAAGTAGGTGGGTGATTCACTGGGTGGTTGGTTGGGTAAGTGAGTAATGAGTGATTGATGTATATGTAGATGGATGATTTTTCTGTTGTGGACTGGCACTGAATAGATTTATTTCACATTTTAACTTATAATTATAATTTAATATTTCAACTTTATTGAAATTCTTTGGGAAAGTTAAACATTTTAAATATTTGTGGTGGTAAATAGGATAAGTATACACAGATTTTATTAAATAATTTCATTAGTGTCTAAACTTTGGTATGGGCAGAAGAACCTATTTTTTTTTTTACATTTATATTATTATTTTACATGTACTTAATACATCACAAAGGACGAACAGGAGGTAAGAGGTTTCTACATACTCCTGGCCATGTACTATACATAGAGGGTTTCTGGGGGAGTTCTGTAGCCTATTCAACACTATTAGAGTTCAGTGACTGTGGGCAGCTCCCTAGTGTGTGTGTTTGTACACAAACACACTCAAACTGTTTTCTGTTTGGACCCCGGCCATCACAGTTCATTACGTGTTGGTCCAGGGGCTCAGGGTCATTTAGGCTGAGAAGGGGAGAGGTGGAAAGTCTCAGCCCAGGAGATGTGCACTGACACTGGGCGGGAGATGAGCCATGCTCCCCTGGTCCCTCTGGAGGAACTGAGTTCATCAATAAACTAACAGGGCTGTGAGGTGGACAGCAGCAGGACAACTGGGTCTGTCCTGACCTGATGCATTTCAGTCTGGTTGGAATCTATCTGGATATTACGGTTAGAATAAATGTTTATTAGATAAACCAGTTCCTCCCTCTTTTTTAATTTCTTTCTTTCTTTTCTTTCATCAACATTAGTAATTCATCATCATAATCAATCATTATCTATATCAGTATTACCTAAATCTAAATTCTCTGTTTTGTTTCGTTATATTTCGTTCTTTGCAACTTTTTCGCCTCTTCCTTTGAGCATTCTTTCCTTTCTTTCCTTCATTCTTCTTTCTTTCTACTCTCCTCTTTCTTTCCTCCCTTTGTTCCTTCTGTTTAAATTTGAATGTGATCTTTTTTTATCTCTTCTTTACTTTCCTGAACTACTCCCTCTTTCTTTTTGCATTCAGACAATAATTTACTACTAATTCCTACTTTTTATATTTCATTAAGGCCTCTACTCACTATCCACCACGATTTCTGTTGTTCATCTACTACTATTGTTTTTTTTCCTTAGCAGCTTTAAGTGTTTCCTGCATCTTCTCCTTTCTTTGCTTTCATCTTACCTGCCCTGACCTACCTGTTCCTTCCTTTCTCTCTCTCACTCCATTTTAAGTCTAGGTCTTTCCTTCTCCATCTTCCCTCCTTACCCGCTTTTCTTCTTTTCTGTTGTCCTCTCTGCCCTCCAACAGTCACTTGAAATGTTCTTCATTAGTCAAGACAAATGTCGACAAAAACACGCAGTGACCGAGTAACCGCTGTGTGAGCCTGCACACACACACGGCACCGTCTGTGTGATTTTTAAATGTGCTGATGATGCTGGGGTCAGAGGAAGTGACTGGAGCCAGCTGATGTGAGCCCCCACTGTCAAAATGTTTTATACATGAAGTTAAGAGGCTGGAACACACACAATCATACATAGTCAGACACACACACACAAAGGATAAAAGACTGCAGGGGAGAAAGTAAAGTAAGTAACAAAACAGGCAAAAATATGGAGGTAAGATCTCAACTGCAGTCAGTTATATTAAATTACTTTTATAGTTTGTTTACAGCCTGTCTTCATGACAGTATTTTACATTAATAATTAATCTAATGTTAAGAAGTGCTGATATGACTAATGCTGAGCATAAAGGATATGTCGGGTAAATTAAAGGTGGCGGATGGGTTCTTTAGACCTAATGAAGGTTTGGGTAGAAAAGACGGACCATTTATATTAGTTATTTTTTTATTTGATGAAAACAGAAAACACTCCACTCTTGTAAGCTGTACTATGATGTATTCATTGACTGACATCTCACAGCACTGGTATCTGCAGTGAGATATCTTGCCTTGTCATGGATTCTTCAACCTGTTGGTGGGAACTGATGTGCAGGTATCACTGTAACATCTCATTTTAAAAGCATTTCAAATGTTCCCAATGTTCTCAACAGCAACACATTAGCACATCTGAAAATGAACCATTGTTAAAGCTTCTACTGCAGATGACTTGATGAATGGCATGCGCACACACACAGTATGTGGAAGAGTGATGGCTGGAGATGGAGGTGTTGGAAGGCAGAGGTTGCTGAGTGTAAATAATCAGCTGAATGCTCAGTCAAACAGAGACAAATAGACGACTGAACACATGGAATAATAAACATGAGAGGAAAAAAGAGAGGAGACAAAGTAAGAAAAAGGAAGATGACTTTAGAAAACTGTAGAATGTGTGTGTAAGGAACAAAACTTGATAATGGATAGTGGAAGTCCAATATATCTACTGTCATATCATAAGCTTGATAGTATTACTGACATGTTACCAAACTCTCATTTCCAGTAATTAATAACCACACCCCTTGGTATGACAAACATTGACTCAATCAAATATTGATTGAGTTGGCTGAACATTTGCTGCAACATCCAGTTTTGCACTCTGCTGGTTGTTCAAAAGTAAAATAGTAGGTGCCGTACATTTATCGTTTCCCAGAGAGCTGTAAACTCCTGTCACAGTCTTTGTGCTGCACGTTTGGTTTTGTATGTGTGTTGGTACCTGAAAGCAGATGGGCTGGTGGATGTCCTGCACTCTGAACTGTTTGAGGAAGCGTTCGTCCTGACTCCAGAACAGCCGAATGTCTGGGATGCTGTACAGGACCATGGCCAGCCTCTCCAGGCCGAGACCGAACGCCCAGCCCAGCTTGTTCTCTGCCCCAGCTGCAAAAACACAGCAGATAAACTGTTAACATACAAGCTCTTGTTCACTCTCAGTGTTTCCAGCAGCAGCTGTTTAATCAAACAAATACTAAAGAGACATAGTATATGGTGCAATTAGCAGAAGAGATATTTCCACCAGGAGTTGATGGAGACCAAAAACTAAGAGCTAAAAGAGAGGGGATATTTAAAGTAAACACCACCAAAGATAAGACCATGTTGCTGTGTTCGCAGGATGCAGACTAAGGTAGACTTTTGATAAAATGTTAGCTATTTTACTGATGAGGTGAGAATATGTAAGTGTTATGCAAAAAATCTATCTTTAAATAAATCTGTCAGGCAAAGTTATGAAGCATTAACCATAAAGTTAAGTGCTGTACATGTATAATAAACTGGATCTTCATGGTTATTTCTGCAGTTTACTGACACAAACAAAACTCAAACTGTCATGCTGAAAACAATCTGTTATCACTGTTACTGTGGGTTTTACTCACTGTCAGTCTGAAGAAATAATCCTTTTTTTTTTTTTTTTTTGCTTTATACCATTGTTGTGAGGATATTTTTGTCTGGTCCCAACAGCTTTAAAGAGATGTTCGAGGGTTACGACTTGTGTGTGAGGTTCGTGATAGAGTTTAGCCCGGGGTTAGGCAGTTAGTTGTGAGGATAAAGGTCAGGGTAAGATGCCAGAGAATGAATGATATAAATAAGTGTCCTCACAACTGCACAGAACAGTGTGTGTGTGACAGCAGGTAGTGAGTGCTGCTGAACTCCTGTATATTATTCAACACTTCAACTTAATGTTGTCAATAAATCTATACAACCTTATCTGACCTAAACACGCACACACACACACACACACACAGAGTATTCCCACAGTTTCAGTTTCTTGTTATTTTTTTTTTTACTTTATTGATCAATAAAAAGGAAAACTTTCCACTTTACGCTTCAAGTGTGTGGCTACATTTCCCTAAAAGCAACCAGCAGGTACAACTAGAGCATGATACTCAAGAGCACTCATGCAGGCATGATTGAACAGGATTTAGTGATGAAGTTTGCTGATTTAAAGAGAAAATCAATAGGAAAATTGTCGAAACACAGTCCAGAGAGAAACACATTCACACACACTTGAATCAGCCACAACATTATAACCAGTGACACGCGAATTAAATATAATATTAATAATTGATTATCTTGTAACAATGGCAACTCAAGGAGGTTGAACGGTGGCATATATTAGGGTGCAAGTGAACGGTCGGTTCTTCAAGTGGATGTGTTAGAAGCAGGAATAAGGATCTCGCCTTTAAGTGACTTGACAAAGGTCATATAGTGATGTTTAGACAACTTGTCAGATCAAATTCAAAACAGCAGGTTTGTGAGACGTTGCCAGTGTATAGTAGTCAGTACCTATCAGAAGTGGCTGATGGAGAAGTCAAAGAAGGTGGCCTGAGCCGACAAATAGTGTCATCATTGAGTCGGGTTTGTGCCGTTTTCCTAAGTAAGAGTTGACACCAGAATGTATCGTAAGCCAGAGAGGTCATAATTCTAAAGCCTGAATTTCCCTTTAGGGCTTAATAAAGTTTATCTTATCTTAATTTGTCCAGACTAAAATTAGTATAAAACACTGAATAGCAGGAAAACAAGGTGAATTTTAACCTCTTTGGCTTTTGCTAAGGGTGCACTACTAGAGTCCGATCCATGGAGACCTCACAGCTTGCAGGGCTTAAAAAATATGCTTTATAGAAAATTGGGAGTGAGGCTGTTGAGCCTGCAGAGGGGGGTAGCTTGGTCTGCCATCGTGGAACCACTGAGCTGAAGAGCTTAGCCTGGGATCTTTTGAGGTGAGGAAACAGGAACCAGTAGATGTCGTTCGTTTGCAGAGCACAGTGGACGGGAGGGATTGTAGACCCGGTTGAGCCGGGAGTTTAGGTAGGCAGGTGCTGTTGACTTAGGTAACATACTGTTGATGTCTTGGTGCCAAATGCAAGAGGACACCCCCAGAGGTCTTGGATGGGTCTGAGCTGGTCTGGCAGCAGATGAGACCTTTACAATATTAGGCAGGTGGTGGTACTTGACTCCTATCTTATATGGAACTTTATCTGCTAATGGATGAAAACAACACTGACTCTAGGTTAATACCCCCAAGAAATAAGTCAAGTGCTGCTTTACCCTGTAAGAATTCTCTCCAAATTAAAATAGTCATTGAGTATTACACACAGTCTGCAACATTGTCAGTTTAAGTCTGCCACTATCCCTCAGACAGCTCCATCTTCCCTTTGTGCTATCAATCATTCTGCTAGAGACAGAGTGAAGTTTTTCAAACAGCAGATTTCTCATTTCAGAACAAAACTCTTCAGATGCTTCAAGGCAGGTCAAAGCAAAGGGCAAACATTCTGTGGAATAAAGGATTAGGGGTAATTCTGAGGATTTCAGGCATTTTCGGCCTGGGACCCAGATGAGAGGGAAGAGGTTTCTCTCTCTGGGACAAAGACTAATTGAGACAAACCTGCTTCCTCTTTGATGTGTCGACCCTCCAGAAGCTAAGTCTGTGACCTCTGCCTGGGTCGTGATCCACAGTTTAAGAAACACAACGGAAAACATTCAGCCGGAGAGAGAATTTCAGCCAGAATTGAACTTGTGGTAACTTTAGGTAAAAGTCTTCAAAATACTGAAGAAAAACTTCCTGCAAGTTTCAGGGTTTCGATCTACCACGGTTGACAGCTTTTCACTTTTAATCAGCTTTAAAATCAATTTCTTATTAGAGACCTGGTACCTGATACACCTGTTCTTGTTTGGTGCCAAAAGAACTTATCCTGAAAAGCCAGGAAACTACAGACATGATGAAACAGCTACAGATAAGACAAGTCAACATAAAAGCCATGCTAAAACACGACAGGATGTTTTTCTTATTGCATCAATTACATTTTTTTTTCTATTTTAATTGTTTTTATTTTTATTGCTTTACTAACCAATCCTGAATATTTGGTCCTACTTTAACCCAGTTTACTTGTGTCTAAAGTCAAACAACTGTAGCTGAGCATTCATCATTGTTGTCATTGGAATAGATCCAACATGCAGCAATAGTCAGTCCCATAGTTTCAAATAATGCTGCTCTGATCAAAATGCACCAAAAGACATAAAGAGCATCATTTTCTGATGGGATGTGTTAGTACAGTTGAGGGCAATGGGAATATTGTTACATTTGCAGGTATTACACAACAACATTATTACCAAATCCTCAGGGGACCACACATGTCAGATTCAAGGTTTACAGCACTCCATCAGATAAACATTAGGGTCATTTCACTAAACACAACACATGTAAATAGTCTAATGAAACTGAAGGCAAAGTCAGAGGATCACCTGAGGACAACACTAATGTCTGTACAAGGAAGAACATTTCAGGACAATCTGCTGAATAGTCAGTGAGATATTTGGAACAAAAGAGACAGAATGACTGATCGAGAGTTAACTGACTCGTGCTTTTCATTTAAACTTAACTACAAAAACACAAAAAGATAAAGAAAGGATAGCAGTTGGTATTTTAAGTGGTAAATGTGCCAAACACAAATAGTGACGTTAATCCAGTTTGGTGCAGTTCATGGTTCACATTTGAAGGTTTTAAATCCCTCTGAGCTGCCTTCTCCTCCTCACGACTGAACAGGATTTAACAGGTGAAATCAATAGAGGATCACAGCTTTTAACTGGAGTCACTGGGTCAGTCTTTCACATGGAGAGAGCAGGTAATCAATTGTGTCAGCCAATCAGACATCCAGGTGTAACATCTGATGCCTCTAATGTGCAGTGTTAAAAATATCAGTCCTTAATTCAGCGGTTCAGAAAACGATGACAATATGAGAATTTTATCATAATCTTGACAAACAGTCTAAACATATTTTAATAAATTAACGACTGCGAGGATGCTGCCAAATAGATGAATGCTCTTAATTCAATCATCCTGAGCCCAAGAAAAAGTTACTTGAGGGGACAATGGAGTCTGTCTGTAGTTTCCTGACAAGCCATTGTCTGGAGGTGGATTGGACGCTGCATTATGTCATTTTAATAATCACTCTCAAGAGAAGAGGATGGGGTGGATAGTTTGATATTCTGAGTGCCTAACTTGAACAGTCGAGACTGTCGTTTGCATCCTAGGTTGGTTTCTTTTATCCATCTTTCCTTACATTTAGCAGTTTCCTATATTTGCACGTGCTTTTAAGTTGGTTAAGATGTTTTCTTTATTTACTTGTGTTTTGTCTATTTTCTAGTGAAAAAAAAAAAGTTGAATATGTTGAATATGTTGTTTTTTTCTACATGAGCATTGAGCAGGTTTAGTTGCTGCTGGTCACACTTACCCTACTAGAGAAAATAGAGCCCTGGCCACCAGAGAAGAGATTAGTTTTTATATTATTGCTTTTACATACATCTGCAGATATAATTAGTTGTGTGCAGCCGTGTGGTGGCCACCGGCTGTTATTAGGTTTCACAATAATATTTTGAGGTCAGCAGAAGGTTGAGGAGTAGGTGGAAAGGCTCTGCATCTAATCTGGACATTTTTCAAAATATCTGTGGGTGGGTGAGAGGGGGGGGCATTCTACGCTAATAGATAAACACACCCACAAGCAAACAAATATAAAACAAGAGGCAGGTGGATGGCGAGAAAGCGAGTTGGAAGAAGAATTACATGCTTTGATTGGAAATGCTTCTGCTTATTACGATGTTGTGTAAGCTGCCTGCTCCTCTCGTAGGTGTGTGTACAAGTTTGTCAAGTGCCATGCATACAAACACACACATGCTCCTTTGTACCCTGGTCTCGATGGTCCTGGTCCAATCAGCAGCCGGGGAATGTGGTTTCTATGCTAATGAGTGCAGGGTCGGGAGGTCACAGGAGATGAGGGAACACTCTGGAATAAATCTCCACTTCATGATAACGCACAATCAATCAGATCTGTGAACCTTCTCCTCCTTTTGTACTCTTCCCACTTTTCTTTCACCCCTCTGTCTTCTCTACTTTTCTCTCTCGTCTTCTTTGCGTCTCTTTGTTTTCCCTTTGCTTATTTGCAAAATCTACTTGGCATTTCTCTTTCTTCTCCTCCTATCTTGACTCATACAAATGACACTTTGCTATAACTAAGCTGCAACAGCAATGCTTCAGATCACATTTTCCATTAACATAATAAGAATTTGTTGTTCATGCATCATATATAGGTCGTTAAGTGTGGCCTCCCTAGTGAATATGTGATGTGGTCTTGATTTTCCTGGGGTTAGATGAAAGGGCAGGATGATAAATTTGAGACAGATTAAGGCCTCCACCTCTGCTGAGGGAGGGGTTCTTCCTTCTCTAACACCTCTCTAAACAAACCAGGAGGATACATTTCTGGTCTCCAACCAATTTTCCTTACTAAAGAAACTTCTTGGATGACTTGTGTAATGTTTTGACGTAACAAGTCCAGCTGCCATGAAGCAATTTCCAGATAACCTCACTTGGATAACTAAAAATCTTCAGGCAGGATGTAAAAAAGTTCACCTTCAGTGGTTATGTTCAGTGATATGTTCACTTAACTTTTTAATCACCTTAATTTATTGAGTTGAATGAACTCAAAATTCATTTATAATTCACTCATAACTTCAGGTTAAAAGTCCGAACAACTCCTGTTTAAATTCCGACATTACAAACTAGAAACTTTAAGTAAAATTAGCTTTGAAATATGAAGCCTGAAAAGTGTGAAACTATGAAACAAATACATATTAATGATACATTAATTAGAAGATATTAGCTGATTCTACTGAATGCATGAATGAGAATTTACAGGTTACATATTTGTCATTGAAATAAAGTATTTAATAATAGTAATATTTCTAAGTGACTAAAACAGTGGCCTACTGTACATATGCACCAAGTATTAACACTTAGGAGTCCTATTTTATCCACTTTCAACAAAAGCTAACTGTATTGCTCTATGCGTTTGTTTTTATGTTACACTATTGCAAACTAATCATGTGATTTGATCATTTCAGTGTGATGGTACACTCCTAAGGCTTAATGATCCATAGGTCACCTTAACAACCCTCCCCAGGTGTTAACTTTTGAAATTTAACAAAGATTAAATCCCTGGTTCTGCCAACCAGAGAGACAGAAATGCACACGCCTGTCAGATGAGCAGTTTCTCTCCTAATCTTCTACCTCTTGTCTCATTCTCCATTGTTAATTTTGTCAAAGGAAACTTTGAGCAGGTTGTTTAACCTCTAAAATGTCAGACTAAAACTCAGTGCCACATCATTCCTCCTCCCTGTCACACTTGCTTTAGCTACTATGCTTTTCTTTCATGCACAATCTCCTCTGTTTTCACTACATCATATTACTTTTCTCATCTTATCTGATTAATTTTTAATTCCCTATTTTCTTTCTTTGACTTCCATCCTGATCTGATTTCAGTTCCTCACTGATAAAACAATATTTTATCTCTCCATTTCTATCTCTATCTCCCTCTCTGTTTTCATTCCTCCTAATTATATTTACCATAAATATATTTATGATTGTATTATTAAAGAATGTGCAGTGGTGATTGTGGTTTTACACTGCATGATCATGACTAAGTGCAATGATTACATAGGCAGCCATGACAGTAAACACCACTTGTAATTAGGTTGGCTGACTGCAGGTTGCTGCAAGAGTAAGTGATGGAGAATTAATGTGAGATGGAATTTAGCCAATAGATAAGAGCAAAACGAAAGACAATAAGAAAAATAAAAGCTGTCCATGAGACAGAGGATTTCTTACAAGGAGACAAAAAAGCCTTCAATTCAGAACTTTAATACCTCATTTAAAGATACTCATGCCCTTTTCCACTACACAGTACAAATCCTCTTTAACAGAGGAGACTCTCTTCTATTGAAACATTAAGTAGAAGCTGAGCTTTATTACCCACTGCAAAATGAGGTACGGTGTTTCAATGGCTGAGAGTTTGCAGTATCAAACGTCCTTGTGTTGTTAAATCAGACGCCGGACATTTTCAAAAGCCTGAGAAAGTTTTAAATTAACCTCTTTCTTTAAGGACTGGGTGAAAACAACACTGAAGTCCGAGTTCTTTACATGTTTATTTATATAATTGATATTTTACACAGTGGCAAGAAAAAGGAGGTTCTGACTTGGCCACTCCAAAAGGTGGATTATGTATTTCTGAAGTTATTCTGTAGTGGACTTGCTTCTGTGTTTTCGTTCATTGACCTGTTGCATCACCCGGATTCTACAGAGTTTCAGCTGACGGACAGGCATTCGCACATTATCCTGAAGAATCTTTTGATACACTTGGGAACACATCTTCCCCTCAATGTCTGCAAGCTGACCAGGCCCAGATGCAGCAAAGCAGGCCCAATTCATGACTTTTCCACTAACATACTTTACGACTAGGATGATGTTTTCATTTTATCATGATTTGCAGTGACCTTTTTACGCCAAATGTATTGCTGTGTGTTCTTTCCAAATACTTCAATTGTCCGTCCATAAAACATTTTGCTAATACTACTGTGGAGTGTCAACGTGCTCTTTGACAAACTTCAGGCATGCAACAATGTTCTTTTTAGTAAGCAGCAGCTTCCTTCATGGTGTCCTGCCATAGACACCCTGTTTGTTGAGCTGACTGTAGACTGGTGAATGTCTAAAGTCTTTGACATCACTCTGTAACCCTTTCCAGCTTTATGTAAATGAACAATTCTTGATCATAGATCCTCTGAAAGCTTCTTTTGGCGAGGCATGGCTCACATAAGCGTATTCTTCTTGTGCAGAGCTCAACTCAAAAAGTTTGAGTGTTTTTTGTCAATCAACATCCTCAAAATAATTTTCTTCCAGGTATGCCAACACCTGACTCCAATGAGCTTTTTGACTTTCTCCACTAGCACTGCAAGGTTTTTATGGTAGTTCTCAATAAGGACATAAAATATCTGAATTTTTTATGACAGAAATAATACAGAAAACATCGCAATTTCAAAAGGTTACCAAACATTTTCTTGCCACTGTATGTGTGGTTCCACACATGTTAACGGGTATGTTGTGTTCTATCAATTAGCATTTAAGAAATTAACATGCTACCAAAGTTACAAAGTCAGGGGAAGATTCTACTTTAAAAATAAACACATTTGTTATTAAAAAGTCACCTTCACAGGGGTTTATGTATCATTAGTCAACATGACTAATGATTCAACTGTGACTGTGATTAGTGATACAGATCATCAGTGTATCAGCATTCAGTGCTTCACGATTAAATTATTTTACACTACACAGAGAGAATAGGACCAATTTAAAAGCCTGGACACTTGGAGATGTTGGAGTGTAGGGAGGTTCTACATCAGGGGAATTTTGTGGTTGGACTAGTTTATGAATGATATATCAGGGGTTGTAGGACTGGTTAATATAGTGGAACAAAGCTGTTTACGGAGGAGGTTTAGACTGGTGTAAAAGCATCCAGGAGGAGGACTTATAAACTCAAAGTTAAGGGGTTGGCGAATGTACAAGTCATCAATGCCATAACTGGTGGGTATCCTTGAAGTCAGGCCCTCAATTATGTTCGAGTTTGGGGGCTTTACAGTAGAAGAGGTCATAGGGTTGCTGTGCTTGTTTTCCAACTATCCTTGCTCTACCCCCTGCTGATTACCAGGTGTGTTCAGCCAATCGGAAGCTGGAAAATGGCAATTCACTTTTTCACACCACCCTTATCTAAGATGTCATGTTAGATTATATCACCCCTGCTAGTTTAGAGTTGCAAGAGTGATTTATCAATTACAGGTTTCAATGTGGTTGGAGTGGAGATTTAAAAACTAAAGGGTTAGACTAAAACCTGCAGATTTCCTCCATAGCCTTGTTTAGCTGCTGGGTTTCTGAACTCTCAGTCAGATTGTTGTTGTCAGAGCATGGAGTGTTCGTATTTCAGTGCATTAGATCAGAGGATCTTGTTCATGTCAGCCCATCTGGATCATATCAACCACAGGGATCAACAGTGAGAGCCTGAGATGCTGCACATCATCCAGGGCTGTCAGCAGATTAACTGACATCGAGGCTAATGAAGAGCTTTCAGCACTAGAAAAATCATACATCTAATGCATGAGACACTGACGCACAGGCAGCCGAGAAGAAAGGCAAGCAAGATGTCTGAGTGATGCTCAAGTGTGTGAATGGACGGTATGCAGTGTGTGTGTGTCTGTGTGTGTGTGTGTGTGTGTGTGTGTGGGCAGAGCATCATTGAACTGAGCGGCAGTGTGACACAGACGTCAGCCAAAACACATTGCATGACACAGTGAGGGTAGATGGCCCAAGAGCAAACACCACTGCGTGTGTGTGTGTGTGTGTGAGAGAGAGATGAGACAACCCCAGGCCCCTCCCCTTATTTATTCACACATAGCTCTACAATGCCAGCCCCCCTCCCTCAGCCAATCAGGAACACTTAGGGTGGTTGTGTGTGTGTGTGTGTGTGTAGCCATATGTCAATGACGTCATTGTTTAATGATCATGTGACACATAACGCTATTATTGACGTGTTTGTGTGAGTAATATAATCTGTATGCAGACTGATATGTCCATAAAATTTAGATAAATGGGCAGTTAAACAGAAAACTTGCAGTATAAAATAACAACATATACTCAGCTGGCAGTTTAAGTACATCTAGGCAAATGTAAGAGAGTAACAGTCCTGCAGCAAATGACGGGATTCATGTTCAGTTTTCAAAGAATGAATGAACTATATGGCTATTTTGAAGCATGTATCTAGTGCTGTTGTTGTATTACATTAATAATAAAAAAGCTAAAAGACCAAAATATACTGGACTAAGAAGAGACTTGTAAGTGGCAGTGAATAAAAAAAAAAAAATCAGGATAAACATTAATGAACACTGAGTTCAATGAATCAAACAGACAAACAACTCCATGAATTGTTTGTCTGTTTGATTCCATGTTGCTTTACATTTATTTAAAGTTGAAATACAAGATACTGTAAAATGTACCACCAGAAAATACTGGACTAACCTGAGTAGAAAGTTTGGTGTGTTTGGTGAATGCTGAACCAAACAGGTGCTAAAATACCAAAGAATATAGGAAACATGTTTTTTCCAGTAAAACTGAAAATAGTGGTCAAACAATATCGAACAAAAGCAAAAATTGAAACACCAAAATCTAAAGTGTGATCTCCATGTTTCTCTATTCTTGCTGGACATGTAATTGGACGATTTCCGTTACTGTATAACAGCGTTATATGAATTATTACTAGAGCACCGTGATGTTATTTAATATGCATTCGTTTTGTGTACTTTATGTAGCTTCATTATGTTCTTTCCTTCCCAGAATCTCATTTACTATTTGTCACACTAATTCTGATTCACGTTCATTTCTCATTCATATCCTCCCTTGCTGCCTTTCGCTCTCCCTCCTCTTTCAATTACACTTTCTTCCCCTCTCTCCCTCTATCACCTTTTATTTCCTACACCTCACCTCTTCCATCACTTTTGCATCTCACATCTCCTATGTCCTCTGTCGTTACATTTTTCAAGTCTTTTTTTTGTCGTTCTATACCTCTCTCCTCTCGTTCCCATTCATCTCAGAACTTCACTTCTCCTCATTCATCTTTTCCACCTCCTTTCATTTTCAATTTCTTCTCTTCTTCCTGCCCTCTCCATCACCCTTTCTGTCTGCCCTCAGCTCATCCCTCCTTCTCACCTAATCCACTTCTCCTCCTCTGTCTCTTTTCATTCCATGTGCACTCGTTCATTCTGGCTCTCCACTTTACGATGCAGTCCATCACTCTCCCATTTCATCCACTTATCCTCTTGACCTGGATCACTCATTAATCCAGCCTCTCTTTACTTTTTGCCTTTTGTCTTGTTCTGCTCTACTTTCCCTCTTTTTATGTTGTCCTACTGTATGTACCTAAAGTCAGTCTCGGAAACTTCTATTAGCATCAGTCGTTCTAGGTGTTTATGCTGTAATCTGTGGGACGCTCATAAACCTTAGAGGTTAATATGCCGACATGAAGTGCAACAGCTGCAGTAAAGTCTGGCAGAGCACCAGCAGGGAAGAAACCCAGCATCTGCTGATGAGGGCTCATTGATTGCAAAGGATTTGCAACCAAGTATTAAAACTGACAAAATGTGAAAATGCCGGTTTCTCCAAATACTTTTGACCCACTAGAGTCATGGGCATGTGTGTAATGGCTGTGATACCTACATGGTTCATCTTTGAATTAAGGCTAAAAGTCTGCACAGTAATCAAATGTTCACCACTTAATCTCAGATTGGTTGTTTACACAGTCAAGATGAGGAATATCTTGTCACTCGGGATAGTGCACCCTGCTGTGTAAGACAAAGCAACACAGCAACACAAAAGGGAAATGGTCCAAAAAGCTGTACTTCATGTAAATATGCTCTGACAGAGCAGAGCATTAGTCCAATGTAAACCATATCAGAGCCAGTTCGCTGCCCACTATGAATGAATTTTAAACAAAACAGAGGCAATGCAGATTACACAGTATTGGTTTCTTGGATTATTTACTACACACGTGTAGTAACAACATGCTATGTAATGGTGGTAGAAACAACTGTCCAGTTACAGGATTCTATTAAATTACATGTTGTCCACACAAAACAACACCAGAACTAGAACCAGAACCAGCGATTTGACATTTGGGGTCTTTCTATGCCAAGACAGTAGGGGACTACAGTAGCAGATTGTGTAAAACATGAAAACTGTTTCCATAGTCCGAGTTTATTAACAGATTACAATTTAAAGTAAAAGACTCTGTGTGAAAGGAGACCTTGTTCCTCCATCAGTCCCAGTTTCAGACAGCTGCTGTATTGGACCAGTTAGAGGAACAAGGTAATATAAAGCTCTTGAGGCTCATCTTTTCATCTTGCCAAATCTCACACAGTCACATACTCATCCGTCACCATTACCAGTCCTAAATGGACTATTGGCAGCCTCCACCAGTCTCCCAGCACTAAGTCTTATACATGGAAACTCTCACTGACAGCTTTCAAGGAGGGAAATATGCCTGCAATACAACATGGGAGGAAAAGGAGGAAACAGGTTTTTGTTTAACATGTGAATGCAAAGTTATATTCTTCTGTAGAGTTGATGCCATTTTCCTTTTGACATTTTCAATAAGCATCTACAGTTGAGATAAGTTCATTAACAAGCTGTTCATATAGGAATGTGACATTTACTTTGTGTATAAGCAAATCTATGTGGAATATTCTACATATGCAAGTTTTACTAAACCGGTTTGCATCCTTCCTAAAGACTTCAGGCCTGTTAAATCACTAGTTGAATGCAGTAAGGAAGTACTTGGATTCAATGCCACAACCTCCTCCAGCCATTGAGAGGACCACTGTTATGAAATGGCTACTAAAGTATCTACAGTAAGAGGCTTCTTGTCTCATGCAGATGCAGTGAAACTTATGCATCAGTTTATTTCACAACACTAATCCTCTGACCAAAACTCTTCGGTCTTCTGTTCCAGGCCTTCTAATTGTACTCAGAGTTGAAAGGTGGTGAAGCAGCTTTCAACTCAACAGTTTTCCACTTTAGTAAGTGAAAGCTTCATAAAACCTTTTATACAGACACCAATGGTGGTTGAGCTGCCATGCAGGAAACTGGCCAAACCATGGGGAGTAGTTTGGGGTGCACTGTTGGGCTCAAGGGCAGTTCAACATGTGGCAGCAGGAGCTGCAGATAAAAAAAAAAAAAGACTCTTCTTTTTGTTTAGAGCCTCTGTGCAGAACTTTTCCTAACAAAGTTACAAAGTGCTGATTGTAACAATGATGGCGGAGAAATTTCATTTTGTGTGACTGTTTCCCTCATTGTCACTCTAGGTATGAGCGCAGACTCCGTGTCTGAAATCTTAAACATGAACTCTCCCCGCGGTGTGAGAGCTGCTTTGAATTGGCCTCTAGTAATGAATATGGATTACTGAAACAATATGTGCTGAAACAGTCTGCAGCGGCAGCCTGTTATTGAGCCCAGCTCGTGAATTAATAATGAAGATCACATAAATTATGCAGAGTGATTAGTAGCCAGGCAACACAAGGGTTCACCACACCATTTATAGATCAATATGGTGGGAGGGGTCAGTGCAATAGACAGAGACAGAGCGACATGAGAGGGAAAAACTCTGTGTGTGTGTGTGTGTGTGTGTGTGTGTGTTCAATTAAATCTGACTTCAAGTACAAATCAGGGAGTGTTGAAATGCACATTAGTGTGTGGTTCTCCTTTCAAATTCAGTTTAGCTCCAGTTCTTTGATTTATTTGGGTTTTCTGTGGGTTTGAAGATGTTAGATGGGGAGTAATTGGTACAATAAGCAACATGTCTGTTTGACCTGTTTCTGCTAACACCAGTCGAGCTTCAACTCAAAATAACTAGTTTGATTGAAGGAAACTCCTCACTTTGTTAACAATTCATTGACTTTGAAACCTTTGTACATTCTGAGCCATCTAGGTCGTTCTTATGCCATTGATGCTTTTCACTGGCTAATTCTAATACGTGTCCTTTAGTCTGATCATTTACAGTAACAATAGCTGAGGATACAAATTTTGTTTAATAAAACTAAGAGTCAACAGACTTATCTTGATGCCGTCCTCTGGGATCCTTTAAATGTCTGAACATCACATCACAGATCACCACATTTGGGGGGACTCTGAACATCTGAACCATTCTGGAGCAATCCAAGCAAAAGTTATTACGTTTCTAGGTCTTATGAAAGCTCTGGGCCAAATATGTCAAGTTCACACTGCAGGGAAGAGGAAAATTAGAAATGAACAGCTGGTGAGGTGTGAGTTGTGTTGTGATTTAAATGCTGAGGCGGGATCTGTTTCCCTGACAGGAACAAGAAGTGAAGGATTATAGGGGCTATACAGAAGTGTCACAGGTCTCCACGGAGAGAAACTGCAGGCCATGGGCAAATCTATATACTATGAAAAGAAAACACCCAGTTTAGTAATGCTGCCACTAGTGAATATCACAGTATATTTTAACTTAACCTTGATAAGACTAGACAGTATGACTACTGCTTTTGTCAGACAGAAAGGAAAATTGCTGATTCTGTTTATGGAAAACAGGAAGTCCTCTTTATATCATTTACCAAGTGCAAATCATCTCAACACTGTTGCTCTTTTAAAGTAAAAACACCTGCAGAGCTCAAATTGAAGGATGAACATGTTTATATACCTTCACATTAAAAGCATGATGCTGTATTTTCAATGAGATTGTTGTGTATTTGTATTTTTACTATAAGGAGCTTTTAACTTTACTTTATCATTACGTCTTGCCATTTCCAGTGTCTTTCTAGCACAATATTAACTGAATTTAAAAAGGAAAGAGATGGTCTAGGGCACGTTCAACCTGAATTCATTTCTAAATCTTTAATATAGTGTAATTATAAACCTCTTTCTAGCTTCCATCTGGAATCTAACTCCATCTTTTGTATGTAAAAGTTCAGTTTAACCAAATCCTCTCCTCTCCTGTGACTAAGAGACTCTAGGATCTGTTAGCATTAACATGAACATGCTGAGAAAACATCTGAGAAACTGGGTTGTATATGAACAACTTTTGCAGTGTCAGTAAACACAACACATGGACCCAACATTAACTGTGCTGCATTCAAAGCATAACAAGCTATTTACATCTGAGAAACAGTAGCATTAACGGTGATAAACAGCGGGGCTACAGCCACGCATCGACACCCCCCACAGAGATACACACGGGCGAGCCTCTTGTGCAGCTACAACACAAGTATCCACACCATGACTCTCTGTGAGTCTGAGAGGAGCTCTTTATGTCTATCGTCTATACTGTACCCTTGTATCATCGATATCAGTTTGGACACAACAACTGTACGCTGCAGTGTCACCACGCTCAACGGTAGTGACTTGCATGTGCAAGAAGGTCATTCATCATCTCCAAATATTCACTTAGGTCAATCTCAGGGCTCCTAGAGAAAATATTCTGGTACCATCATTAACACAATTGTTGACACTGATTAGCATGAAAGCAATTATTCACTGATCCCTCTGTTTGGCCAGCAGCTACAGCAGACCTCTTCATGCAGGCCAGAACGTTCATTCTTAGAATGAAGGCAGAAAATAGATAAAAACAACAGTTTGGCTATCGTCATTTCCTTGAAATCATGTTCATCCTGCCCGAGTGGGTGCACACACACACACACACACACACACACACACACACACACACACACACACACACACACACACACACACACACACACACACACACACACACACACGACTCATGATTCACCAAATACTGTAGTTCTTTGTTTTTTTTAGCATAAATCTATCTTTAAATGAAACCGATACTAAGGTACGTACATGAGGCTGTTTCCTACTCCTTTACCTCCCACTCCTGTGTGATTTTCTGCTAATTTGCCCGTTGTGAATGAGTGTATGTACAAAACACACACATACTCTCTCTCAGGTGTCCCAACACCAATCAGCTTTGCTGCAGAGATCAGGATATAATTACAGGTGGATTACGGGGAAATGGCTGAGCTTTGGTAAGGTTAGGTTGTTCACACGATGGCCTGATCCTCTGTTTAGTGAAGGTTAAGACACTTTGTCATCCACACAGTGATAATCAACAGTCTCTGTACATCATCCCAGATAATAAAAAGACTAATGAGAGAGGCGGAGAGCTGCAGAGAGGGTTAGTCAAAGAAGTAAAGAGTAAAGAGAGAGGAATTACATGGTTTTATGTGGAGACTGAATTCCGCCATGTTGTACGTCCTCAGGTCTTGGCTCCATCTGATGTGATGGATTTTATACAGAGATTCATATAACTATTATGGCTTTGTTACTAATCAGTTCTGATCATCACACTCATCGCGCCTCATCAACAGCGATCCTGTAAAACACTTATGTTTTCTGGCAGCCAATGTGCCTTGTTTATTTTCTATGGGACATAGACTGGGACACTTTATAATGGCATTATGGGATTCCAGCTGATGTGAGAAAGGCTCCAAAATGACCAAAGAGAGAGAGTACAAAGTTTTAATCTTTAGGCAAATGAGTGTTTAACTCAGCCAGCAGCTATGCAGTCATTTGGTGTTCAAATGGAAAAACTAAGCAATTTTAACCAGAACACATCTGTCTGTCAAGTTTGCTTTTGGATGTGTACACAAACACGAGTATGTGCACAACTGTGCAGATGAGGCCTCTTTGTAGTTCTTTTGCATTATACTGTAGTCTGTGCGTCTATTTTATTTCTTTCATTGTCAACAGTGGGGCCTATGAATACTTTGCCCTCGTTGGTCTGTTCAGCTCTGTTCTGTTAATCCATGCTCTGACACTGACCTCAGGACAAACTTCACATTTTTTTGCGCTACACTTGGTCCAGCTGTAAGAATAAGTGAACCAAAGGTACAAACTGTACATACAGAAGAGCTTCTGCTGGACCTGAAGTCAGAACACACATTTGACAAATACATTTGACAATGCCTCATGAAAATCAATGTTAAACATTGCTTTATAATTAAGCTTGATGGGAGCTGATCTTCGGTTTGTTTATTAGCTGTGATCTAAGAATAAGTGTTCTCTCATGTGTAATGACTTCACAGCTTCACTGAGACACTAATTGTGGCTTGTTAATAGCAATGGTAACAGATTTTCGAGTGGAAAAATACATATATTACTAAACACTTTAAAACAAAGTACAGCTAATATTGACAATAGGGACGAGGAGGCTCAAACAGAACATGAGGTTTACATCAATAAGAAAAAGATGGATTATTGCTTGACTGTATATGCTTGTATATTTAAACAGCTCATTTATTTTTTATATTAAAACCATAGGTAGGTGATAGAAACTTAAAGCTTTACTACCCTATACTACAATATTTTACAGTATTTTTCCAGTAACAATATGAATAATGATATGAAAATGGAACCATTCAACTGTGTCTCTTTGGCCACACTGGTATAAAATCAGAGCTTTGTAAAAACTGTGATAAAAAATAATTTTAACTATCAACAAATACTCATTAAAGAAGCTAAAAAAATGCATTTCCAGTTCTAAATGACAGATGAAGATCTTTTAATTCCAAATTAACGCACATGCTTAAACTTCCACCATGCTGTTTGCGCTTGTCAGCTCATGGAAAATGCCCAGGTTACAACACAACATCGTGCAACTATGTTGTTAATATCGCAGCATGACTAATTCTTATCATGGATGATGCCATCAGACACAGTTCTAATTAAAACCTCTCAATAAGCCACTGTTCCCTCTTTGTGTTGCTGTAAAGCTCCTTGATCACATTTGTGTGTGTGTGTGTGTGTGTGTGTGTGTGTGTGTGTGTGTGTGTGTGTGTGTGTGTGTTCGCAGTTCTTATTACTTTATGGATGGATTTCTGGGTGTTTACCTACGTGAACAAATTTCTCAAATTGATCCTGGACCCTAGTTTGATGAAACACTTAAACAGTTACTTGCTTTGTGCTTCTGTCTTTGTTGACTGCCTCCTATAGGCTGCACATCTCATTGACTGCTCCTTATTCCCCATGTTCTGATTAGTAGGACTGTGTTTAACCCTTCAATGTCCCCGGCCTGTTTAGTATTTTTCATTAAAAAGAACATCCATACGGGGGGATAAACTGTGTCCTCTCTGGGCTACAAACTGGATAATGAGACAAAAACGTCGCCAGCAGAAGGAGGGAAATCCCCTCAACTCCACCACACCTCCACAAACACCACAGAGTGTGTTTGTGTTTGTGTGTGTGTGTGTGTGTGTGCGCGCGTGTGTATACTGATCTACATTTACAGCCTGTCACAGTGTGTGTGGCTCAGTGTGTAGTTGTGTATCTGGCTCTGCTGCTTGCAAATCTAAATGTCTGTCTGCCTCTCCATCTGTCTACCTTGAATGCAGTTTGGAAATGTTGGGGTGAAACCATTTTCCCTCCTCAAACAGTCGATAAACACTTGTCATCCCAGTTTTATGTATTTATTTGTCATAAAATGTGATCTGATCTTCATCTAAGTAAAGAGTATTAACAAATACACCTCTATCGGGTTGAGCTCCGGGCTCTGACTTGGCCACTCAAAAAGGCACATTGTTGTGTGTTTTGGAAAGATCAGAATTTGTTTGTGTTATTATTTTAGGAGCATTATATTTGTTAATACTCTTGACTTAGATGAAGATAATAATATTTCTGTATTAACAATGGGTCAAGTGACTATAGGGTTTTTAAAATGGACTAACCTCAGATAAACTTTTTAGCCTCCTTTAACTCCTAGTTTAGACATTCTTGCCTTCGTGTCAGTGTTTCCACCACAACAAGAGAATCTTGATTAGGAAAGCAACTGTCCACAAGCAGTCAGACAAAGTTATCAGACCAGTTGAAGAACACAGTGGAACATTTAACACCTAAAGATAATATATTATGTATTATGGTCCACTGGACACAAACAACACCAGTGAGTTGACTTTGTTGGATGCTAATAATAATACCGACAATAACAACAATAATAATATATTAACTTTATAAAGTGATAATTTGACAATATACTGTTTGTATATTCCCATAGCTGCTGGTCAGTGGTGACTAGACAGCACTTGACAGTTCTCAAAGATGTATAACTGCTCATCTGAAAGGTTTCATTACTTCAAACTAGGAGCAGCAGGCAAATAAACTCTGTGGAGTGGTTAAGTCGTTGACACCTTGACCTCCACAACACAGCGTGATGCGTTCAAAGTGTAACGAGTAAAACAACATAAGTAGAGTAAGGTAGTATATTAAATTCAATGCAGCAATGAATATACTGATTTGTGCATTGGAGAAACTAAGCAACCTTTGCACAAACACATGCAAGACACAGGAGATTCATCTCCTCAGTAAGACCTAGCAGTCCATTTGCTTTAAAAGGGGAGGATCACCTCTTTGAAGCCAGATCTGCTTTCCAGACACAGAAGATTGGTGGTTTGAGCAAGCCGTAAAGGAGGACGATGTCAAAATGAAACATCTGTCAACAGGCTAACTCAATCGATTGATGCCTGGAGAAATCACTTTCTTTGTGGAGTACTTGTACAACTTCAGTAAATAAAGAAGAGGTACATGAACTTGTAGTGGAGTGCTATTTTAGGCAAGTACTCACACTTATACTATAGTAGATACTATAGTATTGAAGTACTGTGCTTCTGCCACCTCTGGAGGACCACTCAAAGACAACAAGATTCAGATATTGTACACTAGTAGAGTCCACGCTAACAATGACAGTTCGTCCCCTGAGTGTTGTGTGCCCTGTTATTATGAAGCTGTTGAAAGCTCCTTGTTTAATCTCTTATTACCTTCTTGTTATTTGTTTTAACTACTCTGACTGTGTTTGACCTCTGCTCGTGATTCACTCCCACGATCATCAAAATCCTCGACCCACCGCTGTTTTCTCTCCGTTACTGTGACACCTCGCTGACCTTTCCTCATTTTCTCCCTGTAGAACGACACTTTAATAAAAAAGAAATAACATGAGATGTTTAATGGCATCAGACATGATTAAGCACTAACAGAGAGGTGAAGTGATTCCAAGAAGTGATTCAACCTGAGCTCTCTGTAATGAGAAAAGAGCCCAGCTGCCTATTACCTTAATAAAGACGTCTACATGTTAATTAGACACGTCTGAGTGCAAGGTGTGAGTATGACAGTGTGTGTGTGTCTCTGAAGACTCACTGCTGCTGATGGTAGAGGAAAAGAAGGCTGCACACACTCACACACAAACACACTAGTCCTGTATAAGTGTGGAGTAATAATTTAAATAGCGGGCTGACTGAACCCCTCCTCTCTCTGATGGGTTAATTGTGCGAGAGAGCAGCTCTGCCCCACCTGAGGCTTATCAGGACAGGAAGTCCTGGCTTTAGACTTGTTCTACATCAGCTGTTGTCACACACACTTCACATCTAGTGCAGCTATAAAAAGTTTAAAAAAAGCTCAAAAAAAGATGCATCTGTTTGCGAAGTGATGATAAATCACCTAAGTGATTTCCAAGTTCACCATTTCCAGGTTCAAACTGGAAAATTAACTTTGTTTTCTTATAACCTATATAAAAATGTAAGACTGTGGATACAGTTAGTCTTAAAGTTTTTGTTTCATTAACAGGTTTCATCTAAAACATTACTATGTCTACTTCAATAGCAGTGTAGATGTAATAGTAGTGGCTATACTTAATTAAATATGATTTATTACTAACAAAGAAAAGACTACAGTGAAGTAACGTTACCTTGTGTTTGTCTGGTTCAAGTGTGTCAAAAGTGGACATTTGAAATTGTGAAGCTACAGTTTGTAGCCAGAGGAAGGGCTGGTGCTCAGTCAGTGTGGGTTTCGTCCAATTCAAATCCAAACACTGCACAGAAACAGTTTACAGCCACCAAGTCCTCTACTGTCAGCACAGAGTTAAAGCAAAGTGAAGCAAATCATGGAAGCAGCTCAGGGCTGCGGCAGACTGTCTGGGACAGATGCAAGTGTTGATTCCAGTGTAACCCCAGGGAAATACCAAAATACTACAGGAGTGCTTTATTAGAAGCAGTCTGGTAGAGCAGGGAGGCAGTCAGGGTGGCAGAGATTTATTCCATACAAATAAAAGAATACGTCCTATTGAGGAGCCAAGGAGCGAAACAGCAGAAACACAACAGGGGAGGTGAGAACAAAACAACTGTGAAAACCTTTTACAGGAATGATTTGTTGGCTGACAAGGTCTGGATCACAGTCAGTGTTCCAGTTCATCCCAAAGGGGGTGATGTGAGGTGGAGGAAGGCGGAGAAAACCATTTTGACCATAACCAACCACCTGTTTGCATGACTGGTTCTCACTCAAACAGGAAACAACGGAAGGGCTGAAACAACTGGACCAGGAAAAAGAACAGACTCAGACCAAACACGATGTCAGTGGTGATGACAATGATGATGACATCAGTTAGAGGGATTTAGGACACATAACATAAACAGGACATAAACAACAGTTGATTAATTATTAATAATGTCCATGTGGGACACAGAAGGCCACTGGTTGGTCATTACCAGCAGAGAGCAGACTGCAGAGATAAATCACCGTGAATAATCTGTGAATCAGACTCTGATGATGCTTTTAACGTACGGATCGACCATAACTTAAAACTGCAACTGTCAGTAAGTAAAGGGCCAAAAACAATTCAGTCAGGGCAAAAATAATGACAGTGACTCATTATGAGACACAGATCTGCGCATATAGGGCCTCACATCTTACACTGCATGTCGGCCCAGTGCAGTCAGAGGAACTGTCTGCAGACGTCCACAATAATGTAAAACCATTATATACAAGCCCAATACCTACATACATAGCCATGAACCAAAAAGGTGGAGAAACACTACTGCAAAGATCCATTTCAATGAGCGACACCACATCTGATACTGAATTTAATTAGAAGACAAACAGAAACCTCCTTTTCTCTCATGCTGTCTTTGGGTTTTATCCTGATGAGATGGATTTGTTCTGACATTAAAACCTCTTCCAGGGCAGCTTCAGAAAAACGTACAGAATCAGGTGTGAGGACAAGTTTAAATCCTGCTCAGCTGTAAACGCCGTCATGTGGAACTGAAGGATGTTCACTGCTGATGCATCTCCCACTGAGCAGCTGCAGCAGATGTTAGTTAATCTTGGCAGAGAGCTACAGCGATGTGCGGTGGAGGCAGCTGCTCCACAGACTTCCTCAACTCCAATTACCGTGATCACTTACTCCGTGCCAGCTTACAGCTGCCTGCTAGCTGCTTATAGCCTCGTGTCGATCGCCTGCATCGCTTTATTTCCTCTCTGCTTTCCCTTTCCCCTCTAATCTCTGTTTTAGTGGAAAACTATTATTTTCATCCACCCCTATCCACCCCCCCCCCCCCCCCCCCCCCCCCCCCCCCCCCCCCCCCCCCCCCCCCCCCCCCCCCCCCCCCCCCCCCCCCCCCCATCCACCCCTATCCACCCCCCCCCCCCCCCCCCCCCAACATCCACGTGCTGCTGTGTCTCTTTCCCTGAACCGCCCTCATCTTGTTTCTCCATCTTCATTTCAGCCTTGAGCTCCTTCAGAGGCAGACCATGTAATTAACAAACTGTAATTACATTAAGCTTCTTGGGTAGCTTGTTAACATGTATTAATTAAGACAAAAAAAAAATCCCACCAGAGTTTGAAAAATATAAATCCTCACTGCACATAATGTATTAACTTGTTCCTGCCCTTTATTAGCTTGTTACAGCTGCAGAGAAATGACCAGAAAAAGCACCGTGTTCATGGTCATCTGAATGTTGAGCTTTATGACCCTCGGGCAGGGAAAACCTTTCACTGTCCTGTTGTTTAATTTAAGAAATGAGCTGTGTCACAGAGAGGCGACGTTTTCTTCATCCGGCCCGCAGCGATGAGATCCTTCAAATGTCCGACTGTGAAATATGTGTAAAGGCTTCTCAAGTGATTCTCATCTAATAAAACTTTAATGCAGCTCTGTTTTACTCATTAGCGCTGTGTTTAAGGTGCTTAGAAAGGCATTAACATTGTCAGACTGAGGGGTTCAATTCTCAGAGTTACAAATGACCAACGTCCGTTTTCAAGTCCTGCAGTTCAGTACAGTCTGGAGCTTTTCTGACTATGAATACCACCATTCTGCTGACATTCTACTTTTCTGCTACACAGAGAAATGTATTTGTTACCCCACAGCATTTATCTGACAGCAACAACTGCAAACAAGTCTGAAACACTAACAGAGAATCTGAAAGGTTATATGCATCCTGCGCTTTGTATTTATGCTGTGAAGTTTGGTATAAGGCTAAGAATCTGAATCACTGCTGACATTTATTTCCACAGTCAACTTCTCTTATTTTGAATTGTAACTTTTGTTTCCATACATTTATTTTGTGACTTTATATACATTTAGACCTAATAGCTGGTTCTTGACAAGAAGCCTTATATTATTGAGACCAAGTCATAAAATACACACAAAACATTATACACAATCTATTTTTATTATAATTTAACTTTCGTTTCTAAATTGAAACAGTCAATATTGACCTGACGATAAAATTATTATAATATTTAGTATAGTTGTTAACTGCAGGACTTTATCTTGCAGTGGAGCATTTACCCTTATCCCTGAGTCTCCTGTGATAAAGACATTTTTAACCTCACAAGTGTGTAACACACACACACAGAGACACACTCAAACTAGTAACATGAAGTCAAACAGTGAGCGCGGACACATCATTAGGCTCCTCTAAGGCTCGTCCTTCATGTAGGTGGGTCACTCCTTCCCTGTCACACACAAGAAAAAAGCTACATCCGTGACCTTCTCCTTCTCCGACCCCGACAATGAACATGTTCTTCCATCGAGACCTGAAAGCTGCAGGGCCTCATTCTGCTCTTTTTCGTAACCCGCTCTTGCTCTCCTCTCACAAAGAGAAACACAAATGAGATGAAAAAGTGACACAGTGATTCACCGAGGGAGGTATGGTGTTCTGTACATCCACACGCTTGAACTCCGACTCACTCATCTGCTGGAGCTGCTGCTGCCACTGAGGAAATCCACTCAAACATTTACTTTGCTCAAAGGCACAAACAGCAGCTGAAGAGTTCACTTATCCACATTCATGAGTCAAGTTTCCTCAATTGGATTTTAATGATTTTCCCTGTCAGCCCTGAACCGAATTCTTTACACATTCACCTTGCTCGTTCAAGACAATCTGTAAAACACAGTAGTCAACCTAGTACTCCCTAGTAGGACCATGTCAAGCATGAACATGCACATTAAATGTTTAGTCTTCAAATGCAAGATAATCCCAACCTAAGAGAATATTCTTAAATATTGTGGTTTTGTTGAGCAAATTGACTGAAAGGCACCAGCCACCTGCTTTCTGTGATTCTCTGGAAATTTACCTGCTGTATTCAAAAATAGACCCACATGAAAGTTACTCAGACTTGTACTAAGGAATGTCTGTTTAGTGTCCGTGTTGACTGACTGGAACGTGTGTTCACATAGAGCTCCTCCAGGTTGTTGGCATAGAGAGTAATTATAACCTAAAGTAGCTTGTTCTTATTAGGAACGATTAGCTGCCATAGTAATTATGACATGAGTCAAGAGGAGCGTGAAAGTTGATACTGGGAGGAGGTTTGGTGGGTGGAGACAGCATGAGACACTGTTTTTTTATCAAACACTGTTTCAAACTTTAACTACACGTTGCAAATATGACGAAAAAGGTCTTGAATGTTTAAGAAGTTTTACTTTTTACTAAACCTAACCAAGTTCTAACAATGTATTAATGGTTGGTTTATGATGAGGAAAGACAAATGAACTGTGTGGTCATTAAGGTTGATGAACTTGTTGATATCCTCTGTTCCTGGTAGAAACACTGATTTAGAGAACGCTCCCATGGATCGTACTGAAGGGTGGAAGTTTAGGTTGGAGAACGTGTGGTAATCTCCAGGTGATTTCATCAGCTGACAGAAGTACTTTTACTTTATACTTATAAACAGAATAAATAGTAAAAAGCTTTCCTTAGACAACTTTCCTGTGGAGTGTCGTCTTAAGCATAAAAATAAACCCTGATGATACTTCAGAGCTTTTGGCTTTGAAGCTCCAGTCAGAGTTCAGCTGTAAACATCTGCTGCAGAGAAAAAGTTATAAGATCTGAACTGTGGCAAAGATGCCGCCACACGGTTTCTGGATGCCAAAATTATTCTAACAATGATGACAGAAAATGTTCAGAAACTTTTACTGTACATCTGGATCTGTGTACACATGATGCTGATAAGAGTTACCGCATGTGAGCTGCCACAGTTGTGATGAAGTATTTGTTCCAGCCTCCAATTTTGTTTCACCTAATAAAACAGAACAAGCTTCAATAAAAAAAAGATTTTGGCTGATTTAAAAAGACTCCATCTGGGTGGTTAATGGTTTCACACCATCTGGGTGGTTAATGGTTTTACTCCATCTGGATGGTTAATGGTTTTACTGGTGCTGTAGGCCCAGTAAGGTAAATGGCTAGAAGCAAACAGGTAGAGCATTTAATTGCCTCGTTTACACACACACACACACACACACACACACACACACACACACACACACACACACACACAACACACAAATGTACAGCTGTGAAAGTATAAATATATAATATAAAGTATATAGATACTTTGAAGTGAGCAACCTTGAGTTACACTGTGACATCTGGGACAGAGAAGAAGACCATGGAGAGAAGTACTGCAAAAACGTATTGCGTAACCACCCGAGGGTGAGTGGTTCGATTCCCTAAATGTTCCTGTTCTATACAACGAAACCCCGTGAGGAGCGCCGACATTGTAAATATGGCAGCTGTCACAAACGCCCAGGGCACCAATGAGAAAATGATAGGATGAATGAGTGAGTCGTCTAGGTATGAGACGGGAAAAAAAGAAGGACTGCCAGGAAGCTGGAACTATGGAGGACCACAATATAGGTTGGGGTGTTGTTTAAAGGTCAGAAGACCCAATTGGTGAGTGAACCAAAAATGATTTCCGTTGATAGGACATGTTAAAGACAGTCAGGAAGCAGGCATAAGTACACATGTATTTCGAATTTAAAAGTTTAGTATTTAAAATGCTAATTTCTTTGCAGGAAGTTAGTTCTATTATTGTTCTTTCTTGCTTTTCTATTTTTTCTTTTTATCCTCTACGCCAAAACACAATTGTCATGACATAATTTCTGAGTATCCGTAAAGTCTTTCACTTAATGGTAGGTCTAGACAAACTCTCATTCCACAGTGACCCTAAATCCATGACACACTGTTAACGTCCCAAAGACAACGTTCTCATACCACCAACACCCGCCGCCCCAAACCGCCCAATAAGTTTGCGCCCGGGGCTCTCATTTTTCTCCTAACTGTCCCCACTTCCTCCATAAAATACCACTCGGGGGATAATCATTCGGATTCGCCTATTTCTTTGTTCATCAATTCTCACATTACTCCAGGAATTTTGTACTTCACATCTTAACCCAGGGCAAGTACTTTACGCTAAGGACAGTACCTACAGTCGCTCACTGACACATCAGGAGTAATGTCTTGCCTCGGTATGAGTAGGCCCGTTCTCAATGGCTTCAGTTCCTGCTGTTTGGGGAACAGGGGGGGGCTTTGGTTTATTTGTTTGAAGCTGTTAAAACTGACTTGAGCGAACTACAAACCATTTTTGATGCTGTACCCTTCACCCTCCCCTCTACCACCACTCTGCGCTACTGCTCTTAGATTTTTTTAACCTTTCAGCGTGATTCCTTGTCGCTTTATTGCTCCTAAAACCCCGGGCCTTCTGTTCTCGCCGGGAACCGACCCCTAGCCAGATGCCCGACCATATGTATCTCTGGGTCTCT